>NC_067250.2:94401556-95651556 GCF_019359855.2 Lolium perenne | reverse complement strand
CGCAAGAAAACTGTAAGAGGCAAGTAGTAATTAAGTAAACTTTAGTTTATCCTATACTTTCATAGAATAATAAATTGCATCAACTGGGGTATGAAATAGAACGGGAACCTCGAAAGAAGATACAGAACATGAAATTTTGAGTATATTGGCTCAGACACAATGGTGATATAAAAGATGGTACACCTTGAAAAGTAAATTAAGGGCCTACATGCTAACTCTGTTTCTTCATATGACCAATAATTCAAGACTTATGTTCAGTCCATGACTAATATTTTGGTGCGTACCCTTATTTCATCAAACAGTATAAAACAACAATAGATATAAATAACCTAATTTTCTCGTATTTGCAAGTATCTAAACCTGGGGAAGGAATACAACCCTAGACGATAGGGCCACACAGATGTTTTAATCTAACCGCAAATCCAATTCGCTTTAATTCATAAATTCAAATATAGTTAATCATCGGTATAGTAAAATATACTCACACAGGAGGAATCTATTTTTACTGAAACAATGTATGCAAACATTCGAATTTCTTTAGTGACAAAATTTAAAATACGACAAAATTTATGTGGTATACTTTGTAAGAACCGAGAGAAATATCATGATAAAATGTTAGGTTTATGTAAAATAGCAAGAGCTGTAGAAAATTTAAAGTTGCAGGAGCCTAAAGATGATGATATACTGAACTTCAAGTTACTTGTGAATAATAAACCAAGGCGTGAGTTATAAGGCAGAAGAATTTTCTTTCACTCCAGTAGGACACACCTCTATAAGAATGCTTCATTTTGTTTCCTGCATGTAAGCATTTTGTGTCCTACTGGAGTGAAATACCCATGATTCGAACTGAAGACCTGCCAGGACATGGAAATAAATAGGTAACCTGCTTCTATTTTTACAGCATGAAACTAAATGTGCTCCTCATGTATCTGCAACATGAAGCTAGCTCTGCATATGTTCCGTTATGCAGGAAAATGTATATCAAGAAAGAATCCTATCTAAATATCATAATAATAAAACCTGCCTCCACCACTTCATCCTAATATATACCAAGCAAGCAACTACTTCGGCCCAAGAAAGCAGTTCCAAAATAACATGGCAGAATTAATATCTCATGGTCTGCAGAAATAAAGTCAGTTCATATACATTGTGTCTTGTTTGCTTACCCATGCATTCCTAGATTCGAGCAACACACACAAAGACCTTTTATTGGAATTGTCAAGGTGATACATAATTGAGTAGAGAGAGTTGTATGTCCCATGATACGTCTCCGACGTATCGATAATTTCTTATGTTCCATGCCACATTATTGATGATATCTACATGTTTTATGCATACTTTATGTCATATTTATGCATTTTCTGGAACTAACCTATTAACGAGATGCCGAAGAGCCGATTCTTTGTTTTCTGCTGTTTTTGGTTTCAGAAATCCTAGTAAGGAAATATTCTCGGAATTGGACGAAATCAATGCCCAGGGGCCTATTTTCACACGAAGCTTCCAGAAGACCGGAGAGCTAACGAAGTGGGGCCACGAGCTGGCGACACCATAGGGCGGCGCGGCCTGGGACTTGGCCGCGCTGACCTACTCTGTGGGCCCCTCGTGATGCCCCTTGACCTGCCCTTCCGCCTACAAATAGCCTTCATTGCGAAACCCCCAGTACCGAGAGCCACGATACGGAAAACCTTTCAGAGACGCCGCCGCCGCCAATCCCATCTCGGGGGATTCAGGAGATCGCCTCCGGCACCCTGCCGGAGAGGGGATTCATCTCCCGGAGGACTCTACGCCACCATGGTCGCCTCCGGAGTGATGAGTGAGTAGTCTACCCCTGGACTATGGGTCCATAGCAGTAGCTAGATGGTTGTCTTCTCCTTATGTGCTTCATTGTCGGATCTTGTGAGCTACCGAACATGATCAAGATCATCTATCTGTAATGCTATATGTTGTGTTTGTTGGGATCCGATGAATAGAGAATACTATGTTATGTTGATTATCAATCTATCATGTGTTGTTTATGATCTTGCATGCTCTCCGTTATTAGTAGAGGCTCTGGCCAAGTTTTTATTCTTAACTCCAAGAGGGAGTATTTATGCTCGATAGTGGGTTCATGTCTCCGTGAATCTGGGGGAGTGAGAGAAACCTCTAAGATTATGGATGTGCTGTTGCCACTAGGGATAAAACATTGATGCTATGTCCGAGGATGTAGTTATTGATTACATTACGCACCATACTTAATGCAATTGTCGGTTGTTTTCAACTTAATACTGGAAGTGGTTTGGATGATAACCTGAAGGTGGACTTTTTAGGCATAGATGCATGCTGGATAGCGGTCTATGTACTTTGTCGTAATGCCCAATTAAATCTCACAATACTCATCATATCATGTATGTGCATGGTCATGCCCTCTCTATTTGTCAATTGCCCAACTGTAATTTGTTCACCCAACATGCTATTTATCTTATGGGAGAGACACCACTAGTGAACTGTGGACCCCGGTCCATTCTTTACATCTGAAATACAATCTACTGCAATTGTTCTACTGTTCTCTGCAAACAATCATCATCCACACTATACATCTAATCCTTTGTTACAGCAAGCCGGTGAGATTGACAACCTCACTGTTTTGTTGGGGCAAAGTACTTTGGTTGTGTTGTGCAGGTTCCACGTTGGCGCCGGAATCCCTGGTGTTGCGCCGCACTACATCTCGCCGCCATCAACCTTCAACGTGCTTCTTGGCTCCTACTGGTTCGATAAACCTTGGTATCATACTGAGGGAAAACTTGCCGCTGTACGCATCACACCTTCCTCTTGGGGTTCCCAACGGACGCGTGCTGTACGCGTATCAAGCTCTTTTTCTGGCGCCGTTGCCGGGGAGATCAAGACACGCTGCAAGGGGAGTCTCCACATCCCAATCTCTTTACTTTGTTTTTGTCTTGCTTTATTTTATTTACTACTTTGTTTGCTGCACTAAATCAAAACACAAAAAAATTAGTTGCTAGTTTTACTTCACTTGCTATCTTGTTTGCACTCTATATTAAAAACACAAAAAAAATTAGTTACTTGCATTTACTTCATCTAGTTTGCTTTATTTACTATTGCTAAAATGGGTACTCCTGAAAATACTATGTTGTGTGACTTCACAACCACAAATAATAATGATTTCTTATGCACACATATTGCTCCACCTGCTACTACAGCAGAATTCTTTGAAATTAAACCTGCTTTACTGAATCTTGTTATGCGAGAGCAATTTTCTGGTGTTAGTTCTGATGATGCTGCTGCCCATCTCAATAATTTTGTTGAACTATGTGAAATGCAAAAGTATAAAGATCTAGATGGTGACATTATAAAATTAAAATTGTTTCCTTTCTCACTAAGAGGAAGAGCTAAAGATTGGTTGCTATCTCTGCCTAAGAATAGTATTGATTCATGGACTAAATGCAAGGATGCTTTTATTGGTAGATATTATCCCCCTGCTAAAATTATATCTTTGAGGAGTAGCATAATGAATTTTAAACAATTGGATAATGAGCATGTTGCACAAGCATGGGAAAGAATGAAATCTTTGGTTAAAAATTGCCCAACCCATGGACTGACTACTTGGATGATCATCCAAACCTTTTATGCAGGACTGAATTTTTCTTCGCGGAACCTATTGGATTCAGCTGCTGGAGGTACCTTTATGTCCATCACTCTTAGCGAGGCAACAAATCTTCTTGATAATATGATGATTAATTACTCTGAATGGCACACGGAAAGAGCTCCACAAGGTAAGAAGGTAAATTCTATCGAAGAAACCTCTTCCTTGAGTGATAAGATTGATGCTATTATGTCTATGCTTGTGAATGATAGGACTAATGTTGATCCTAATAATGTTCCGTTAGCTTCATTGGTTGCTCAAGAAGAACATGTTGATGTAAACTACATTAAAAATAATAATTTCAACAACAATGCTTACCGGAACAATTCTAGTAACAACTATAGGCCATATCCTTATAATAATGGCAACGGCTATGGTAATTCTTATGGGAATTCTTACAACAATAATAGGAACACACCCCCTGGACTTGAAGCTATGCTTAAAGAATTTATTAGTACACAAACTGCTTTTAACAAATCTGTTGAAGAAAAGCTTGGGAAAATTGATATACTTGCTTCTAAAGTCGATAGTCTTGCTGCTGATGTTGATCTTTTGAAATCGAAAGTTATGCCTCATGAGAATCATAATAATAAAATTGTTACTACAGCAAATGCCATCCAAGTTAGAATTAATGAGAATATAAGATTGATGGCCGAATTGCGTGCTAGGTGGGAAAGAGAAGAAAATGAAAAAGAAGATAATATAGCTAAAGTTTGGACTATTACCACCACTAGCAATGCTAATGCTACACATGTTGCTGCACCTCCTACTAATAATGGTAAAAGAATTGGTGTTAGCAATGTTTCCACTTCAAATGCAAAGCGCGAAAAACTACCCGAAACTGCTAAAACTGCTGAAACTGCCTGTGATAAAACTGCTGAAATTTTTTCCAACATTGGGGATGATGATCCCATTGCGTTAGATTATAATGGTTTAGATTTTGATGATTGTCATATCTCTGAAGTTATAAAGTTCTTAAAAAACTTGCCAAGAGTCCTAATGCTAGTGCCATAAACTTGGCTTTCACAAAACATATTACAAATGCTCTCATAAAAGCTAGAGAAGAGAAACTAGGACGCGAAGCTTCTATTCCTAGGAAGCTCGAAGATGGTTGGGAGCCCATCATTAAGATGAAGGTCAATGACTTTGATTGTAATGCTTTATGTGATCTTGGTGCAAGTATTTCTGTTATGCCTAAGAAAATTTATAATATGCTTGACTTGCCACCATTGAAAAATTGTTATTTGGATGTTAATCTTGCTGATCATTCTACAAAGAAACCTTTGGGGAAAGTTGATAATGTTCACATTACCGTTAACAATAACCTTGTCTCCGTTGATTTTGTTGTCTTGGATATTGAATGCAATGCATCTTGTCCCATTATATTGGGAAGACCTTTTCTTCGAACTGTTGGTGCTATCATTGATATGAAGGAAGGTAATATTAAATATCAATTTCCTCTCAAGAAAGGTATGGAACACTTCCCTAGAAAGAGAATGAAGTTACCTTTTGATTCTATTATTAGAACAAATTATGATGTTGACACTTTGTCTCTTGAAAATACTTGATACACACTTTCTGCGCCTAGCTGAAAGACGTTAAAGAAAAGCGCTTATGGGAGACAACCCATATTTTTACTACAGTATTTTATTTTATATTTGTGTCTTGGAAGTTGTTTACTACTGTAGCAACCTCTCCTTATCTTAGTTTTGTGCATTGTTGTGCCAAGTAAAGTCGTTGATAGTAAGGTTCATACTAGATTTGGATTACTGCGCAGAAACAGATTTCTTTGCTGTCACGAATCTAAGCAAAATTCTCTGTAGGTAACTCATAAAATTATGAAAATTTACGTGAGTGATCCTCAGATATGTACGCAACTTTCATTCAATTTGAGCATTTTCATTTGAGCAAGTCTGGTGCCTCAATAAAATTCGTCTTTACGAACTATTCTGTTTTGACAGATTCTGCCTTTTATTTCGCATTGCCTGTTTTGCTATGTTCGATGGATTTTTCGATTCATTTGACTTTCAGTAGCTTTGTGCAATGTCCAGAAGTATTAAGAATGATTATGTCACCTCTGAACATGTATATTTTGATTGTGCACTAACTCTCTAACGAGTTGTTTTGAGTTTGGTGTGGAGGAAGTTTTCAAGGATCAAGAGAGGGAGATGATACAACATGATCAAGGAGAGTGAAAGCTCTAAGCTTGGGGATGCCCCGATGGTTCACCCCTGCATATATCATGAAGACTCAAGCGTCTAAGCTTGGGGATGCCCAAGGCATCCCCTTCTTCATCGACAACATTATCAGGTTCCTCCCCTGAAACTATATTTTTATTCCATCACATCTTATTTGCTTTGCTTGGAGCGTCGGTTTGTTTTTGTTTTTGTTTTGTTTGAATAAAATGGATCCTAGCATTCATTGTGTGGGAGAGAGACACGCTCCGCTATTGCACATGGACAAATATGTCCTTAGGCTTTACTCATAGTATTCATGGCGAAGTTTCTTCTTCGTTAAATTGTTATATGGTTGGAATTGGAAAATGATACATGTAGTAATTGCTAAAATGTCTTGGATAATGTGATACTTGGCAATTGTTGTGCTCATTTTTAAGCTCTTGCATCATATACTTTGCACCTATTAATGAAGAAATACATAGAGCATGCTAAAATTTGGTTTGCATAATTGGTCTCTCTAAAGTCTAGATAATTTCTAGTATTGAATTTGAACAACAAGGAAGACGGTGTAGAGTCTTATAATGTTTACAATGTGTCATTTATGTGAGTTTTGCTGGACCGGTTCATCCTTGTGTTTGTTTCAAATAGCCTTGCTAGCCTAAACCTTGTATCGAGAGGGATTACTTCTCATGCATCCAAATCCTTGAGCCAACTACTATGCCATTTGTGTCCACCATACCTACCTACTACATGGTATTTCTCCGCCATTCCAAAGTAAATTGCTTGAGTGCTACCTTTAAAATTTCTATTCTTTACCTTTGCAATATATAGCTCATGGGACAAATAGCCTAAAAACTATTGTGGTATTGAATATGTACTTATGCACTTTATCTCTTATTAAATTGCTTGTTGTGCGATAACCATGTTCCTGGGGACGCCATCAACTACTCTTTGTTGAATATCATGTGAGTTGCTATGCATGTTTGTCTTGTCTGAAGTAAGGGAGATTTACCACCAAAATGGTTAGAGCATTGCATAATGTTAGAGAAGAACATTGGGCCGCTAACTAAAGCCATGATCCATGGTGGAAGTTTCAGTTTTGGACAAATATCCTCAATCTCATATGAGAAAATTAATTGTTGCTACATGCTTATGCATATAAGAGGAGTCCATTATCTGTTGTCTATGTTGTCCCGGTATGGATGTCTAAGTTGAGAATAATCAATAGCGAGAAATCCGATGCGAGCTTTCTCCTTAGACCTTTGTACAGGCGGCATAGAGGTACCCCTTTGTGACACTTGGTTAAAACATGTGCATTGCGATGATAATCCAGGTAATCCGAGCTAATTAGGACAAGGTGCGGGCACTATTAGTATACTATGCATGAGGCTTGCAACTTGTAAGATATAATTTACATGACACATATGCTTTATTACTACCGTTGACAAAATTGTTTCTTGTTTTCAAAACCAAAGCTCTAGCACAAATATAGCAATCGATGCTTTCCTCTTTGAAGGACCTTTCTTTTACTTTTATTGTTGAGTCAGTTCACCTATCTCTCTCCACCTCAAGAAGCAAACACTTGTGTGAACTGTGCATTGATTCCTACATACTTGCATATTGCATTTGTTATATTACTCTATGTTGACAATATCTATGAGATATACATGTTACAAGTTGAAAGCAACTGCTGAAACTTCATCATCCTTTGTGTTGCTTCAATGCCTTTACTTTGAATTATTGCTTTATGAGTTAACTCTTATGCAAGACTTATTGATGCTTGTCTTGAAGTACTATTCATGAAAAGTCTTTGCTATATGATTCATTTGTTTACTCATGTCATTTACATTGTTTTGATCGCTGCATTCATTACATATGCTTACAATAGTATGATCGAGGTTATGATGGCATGTCACTCCAGAAATTATCTTTGTTATCGTTTACCTGCTCGGGACGAGCAGAAACTAAGCTTGGGGATGCTGATACGTCTCCGACGTATCGATAATTTCTTATGTTCCATGCCACATTATTGATGATATCTACATGTTTTATGCATACTTTATGTCATATTTATGCATTTTCTGGAACTAACCTATTAACGAGATGCCGAAGAGCCGATTCTTTGTTTTTGCTGTTTTTGGTTTCAGAAATCCTAGTAAGGAAATATTCTCGGAATTGGACGAAATCAACGCCCAGGGGCCTATTTTCACACGAAGCTTCCAGAAGACAGGAGAGCTAACGAAGTGGGACCACGAGGTGGCGACACCATAGGGCAGCGCGGCCTGGGCCTTGGCCGCGCCGACCTACTGTGTGGGCCCCTCGTGACGCCCCTTGACCTGCCCTTCCGCCTACAAATAGCCTTCGTCGCGAAACCCCCAGTACCGAGAGCCACGATACGGAAAACCTTCCAGAGACGCCGCCGCCGCCAATCCCATCTCGGGGGATTCAGGAGATCGCCTCCGGCACCCTGCCGGAGAGGGGATTCATCTCCCGGAGGACTCTACGCCGCCATGGTCGCCTCCGGAGTGATGAGTGAGTAGTCTACCCCTGGACTATGGGTCCATAGCAGTAGCTAGATGGTTGTCTTCTCCTTATGTTCTTCATTGTCGGATCTTGTGAGCTGCCGAACATGATCAAGATCATCTATCTGTAATACTATATGTTGTGTTTGTTGGGATCCGATGAATAGAGAATACTATGTTATGTTGATTATCAATCTATCATGTGTTGTTTATGATCTTGCATGCTCTCCGTTATTAGTAGAGGCTCTGGCCAAGTTTTTACTCTTAACTCCAAGAGGGAGTATTTATGCTCGATAGTGGGTTCATGTCTCCGTGAATCTGGGGGAGTGAGAGAAACCTCTAAGATTATGGATGTGCTGTTGCCACTAGGGATAAAACATTGATGCTATGTCCGAGGATGTAGTTATTGATTACATTACGCACCATACTTAATGCAATTGTCTGTTGTTTTCAACTTAATACTGGAAGGGGTTCGGATGATAACCTGAAGGTGGACTTTTTAGGCATAGATGCATGCTGGATAGCGGTCTATGTACTTTGTCGTAATGCCCAATTAAATCTCACAATACTCATCATATCATGTATGTGCATGGTCATTCCCTCTCTATTTGTCAATTGCCCAACTGTAATTTGTTCACCCAACATGCTATTTATCTTATGGGAGAGACACCACTAGTGAACTGTGGACCCCGGTCCATTCTTTACATCTGAAATACAATCTACTGCAATTGTTCTACTATTCTCTGCAAACAATCATCATCCACACTATACATCTAATCCTTTGTTACAGCAAGCCGGTGAGATTGACAACCTCACTGTTTCGTTGGGGCAAAGTACTTTGGTTGTGTTGTGCAGGTTCCACGTTGGCGCCGGAATCCCTGGTGTTGCGCCGCACTACATCTCGCCGCCATCAACCTTCAACGTGTTTCTTGGCTCCTACTGGTTCGATAAACCTTGGTTTCATACTGAGGGAAAACTTGTCGCAGTACGCATCACACCTTCCTCTTGGGGTTCCCAACGGACGCGTGTTGTACGCGTATCATCCCACTTTCTTTGACCTGCATGTAAGTGAATATTCAGCATCTGATCCTAGATATCGTACCAAAGAATTAAGAACAGTCCATGAAACTTACATAGAGATCCAATTTCTCATGGAAAAATGTGGGAAGAGGAATCAAAATGGAAGAGCAAGTGAAAGAAAAAAAAGGAGAAGATGTACAACGCACCACAGAAAAATTTAACCTTATGATTCTGTTATCTTGGAGCTGTCGAGACCAGAGGCCAATTCAGTTGTTGTAAAGTGGCTGAAGTTACACTAATCATACATATGACCTAGTTCATGTTACCTCCAGTCTTCCAAAATACCTAGCAGCACATCAATCAGGAAGAAGAGCACATGACCTTAAAATATTGCAGTGACATGTAAGCATAGTTTCAGCATAAAAAAGGTGAATCGTATCATATAAGGAAAAAAAGTATTTTAGATTCATTTATACATCCATGGTCAGCACCGCATGGGCACGTCGAGGAAAACCCAGTTGTAAAGCTAAAATACTTATATACATAATTGTTAAAGCTTGCTGCAAATTCAGGAATTTGGGTATAAAAAAGATATTGCATAGCAATTTTTGTGATCTAATCTCTAAATAAAAAGTTCCTTCATAAGAATGATTAAATTATTTTGTTGCAGAGATCTCTACTGCAAATAAGATATATCCTTAAAAAAATCAGTTTTAGTGCTTGGACCTGCAGGCATGACATATCCTGACATGAGATTTGATTTTCTAAAGCAAAAGCAATTTCATTTGAACAACTACGATTGGTGTGGAATACACCGGTGTAACTTCACTAAATAGAAAAGGTCTGCTAGAGATGACGAAACGAACATACATGCATGCTTTTTCAGTTTGATACAATCTTCCTTACTGATTATTCTTATAATTTCAACACATGGAAACTTCACTGCCATTTATAGTGCATATAAAAGGGAACCTACAGAATTTGAGAGCACAAAGTATAAGGCTCGACGAAGCTGATCTTGATCTCCCAAGTTGAGCTTCCATTGTTAATCTAGTTGTTCTCCGCATATACATGAAAGTTATAGCCAAGAAAAAAAATAATTATACCTGATCTGAAAGAGCTATGAAAGAGGATTTCTGTAACTAAGCACGTAAAAGATGATCTTATTCCTAGCTAAAAAAATAGCCCAGATCTGATTGCAAAAGAAGACTCATCACTTGGCTACGGTAAGCAAAAGACTACTTATGGCATCACGAAACCATTTGTGTTTAACTTGCAAGAGAAAAGGTAGAGAGTTGGTTTGGTTTGGCTGATTGAATTTGACGTACGTGGAGCAGGCGCTGCGGCAGGGTAGTCTGGTAGCGGGGGAGAAATTCTTGTTGCTGCCGCGATGTGGCGACGGCTCTTGGTCTCCTAGATCTGCAACTCAGCCAACATACACAAAAAATTCAGAAAAGAAACTGGATGATACATTGGAAAACGGGGATCGAAAGCTCGTGGTCGACCTTGGCTGGCAGCCTCCTCGCCGGCGCTGCTCCTCCCCGCCACTTCCGTGATAGCATCAGCTCGACGCGGATGTCAGCGACCACACAGTATGCACCTCACCAGCATCTTGTGTCGGCCAAGCCCCGGCCGACCTCGCCGCCTCTGCCTCGTCGCCCAAGCAGCGCTGCCTGCTGCCGCCTACCTCCTGCCTCAGTGCTTGGCTCCACCGCCCCGAGTCGTAGATTGCCAACTACCTGAAGCGCCTCTCGACGCCATGCCGTAGCGCCCATCCCTCTATCTCCGCTTGAAGGGATCAGGCGAGGCGAGAAGCTCCGGCGGCGGAAGCCGGTGAATGTGTAGGGGATTGGCGGGTGGAGGATGTGGAGCTCGTCCGGACGCTGGGCACATCGCTCTTTGCGCCGTCGCCGCCTCCTCGCCGGCGCCGGTCCTCCCCTCCGCTCCCGCCACTGGCGCAGGTCGACGCGAACGTCTGCGACGGCTGCACCTCACCAGCAGCTTGTCACGGTCAGGCTCCGGCCGAACTCATTGCCGGCCGCCGTTCCCCGCCGCCTCTACCTCGTCGTCCAAGCAGCGGCACCTGCTGCTACCTCAGGGCCTGGCACCACCGCCCCGCACTGTACCGCCTGAAGCGATTGTCAATGCCAGTCCCTCT
The DNA here is from genome assembly GCF_019359855.2 of Lolium perenne. NCBI lineage: Eukaryota > Viridiplantae > Streptophyta > Magnoliopsida > Poales > Poaceae > Lolium > Lolium perenne. Next base: position 95,640,039 of record NC_067250.2, on the reverse strand, counting down.
ATCCTCCATTGGAAGAGAATTAGGAAAGGAGAGGAGCTCCTACAGGGAGCGTAGGGGATTGTGAGGGAGGAGCTCGCGAGTCGCGATAGTGGGGAAGATAATGAGGAAGAGAGAGAGAGAGCCGGGAGGAAACCAAGAACGGTATGGCACGTGATTTCTCTAGTCAGAGGCCATGCGGTGAGGCAAAAGTAGTCAAAGCGGTTTGAAAAGAAGCTAGAGCCACCCAAACAACAAGAAAACACACTGAAACAAAGGGAAAAACCCTTAGAAAATTGCAAAGACTGCACCAAAAATACATCATGGTAATCAGCCACATACGCGTCCACCCATCCGTAGTTTAAAAATTAATACAAGATTTTGAGAAAAAAGATGTTGGTTACACTTTAATATAGTAGTTATTGAAGTCGATAAACAAGGTCTAGACATATTTAAACCAGACAAATCATGTATCTACCCCCTAACCCTAAACTCTGTCTTGTAAAGTCAAGCATGAAGAGAAGTGGTTTAATTTGGGTTTCAAACATGGAAATTTCAAGAACCCCCCAAAAGCTTCATTTTAGAGTGACTAAGAAGGATCCACGCCAGGCTTACCTTTTATTTTCATGTTTTAAACTTGTTCAAATCTTGGTCAAACCTAGGATTTGAATAAGAATAAAATGGGCATAAAATTCAAAAAAAAATTGAAAAAACAAAGCACATAGCCTTCTTATGTCATATAGTAAGCACTCAAGTTGATAAACAAGATCTAGACATGTCAAACCAGAAAAATCATGTATCTACCCCTAACCCTAAACTTTGTCATATGAAGTCAAGCACGAAGAGAAGTCGTTTTGGGTTTCAAACATGGAAATTTTAAAAGCCTTCCCATAAGCTTCGTTTTGGAGTGACTAAGAAGGATGCAGGCTTACCTTTTCATTTTCATGTCTTAAACTTGTTTACATCTTGGTTAAACCTAGGATTTGACCAAGATCAAAGCATGAAAATTCTGAAAAAATCAGAAAAAGAAAACCAAAGCACATAGTATTTTTTTATGAAAGGAATACGGTAAGGAATCCCCTACGGTGTTTTTATAATAAGAACCCAATTCTGCGCCCGTAGGGACTTGAACCTGGGTGGCTGGGTTGTACATCCACTTCCCTAACCGAATGAGCTAGGCTCACTTCTTTGCACATAGTATTCTTATATCATATAGTAAGCATTCAAGTTGATAAACAAGGTCTAAACATATTAAAACCAGACAAATCATGTATCTACCTCCTAACCCTAAACTCTGTTTTATGAAGTCGATCAAGCATGAAGAGAAGTGGTTTTGGGTTTCAAACATGGAAATTTCAAGAACCTCCCAAAAGCTTCATTTTAGAGTGACAAAGAAGGATCCAGGCTTACCTTTTCATTTTCATGTTTTAAACTTGTTCAAATATTGGTCAAACTTAGGATTTGACCAAGATTCAAATGGGCATAAAATTACTTAGAAAAATCATGTACGTATCTACCCCTAACCCTAAACTCTGTCATATGAAGTCAAGCACGAAGAGAAGTGGTTTTGTGTTTCAAACATGGAAATTTCAAAAACCTCAACTCCTGAAGCTTCATTTTAGAGTGACTAAGCAGGATCCAGGCTTACCTTTTATTTTTCATGTTTTAAACTTGTTCAAATCTTGGTCAAACCTTGGATTTTACCAAGATTAAAATGGGCATAAAAATACTTAGAAAAATCATGTACGTATCTACCCCTAACCCTAAACTCTATCTTACGAAGTCAAGCATGAAGAGAAGTGGTTTTGGGTTTCAAACATGGAAATTTCAAAAACCTCCCAAAAGCTTCATTTTAGAGTGACTAAGAAGGATTCATGCTTACATTTTATTTTAATGTTTTAAACATGTTCAAATCTTGGTCAAATCGTACCTAGGATTTGACCAAGAATCAAATGGGCATAAAAAATCAAAAAAATGAAAAACCAAAGCACATAGCCTTCTTATGTCATATAGTAAGCACTCAAGTTGATAAACAAGGTCTAGACATATTCAAACCAAAAAATAATGTATCTACCCCTAACCCTAAACTTTGTCTTATGAAGTCAAGCACGACGAGAAGTCGTTTTGGTTTCAAACATGGAAATTTCAAAAACCTTCCCAAAAGCCTCATTTTGGAGTGACTAAGAAGGATACAGGCTTACCTTTTCATTTTCATGTTTTAAAGTTGTTCAAATCTTGGTCAAACCTTGGATTTTACCAAGATTCAAATGGGCATAAAAATACTTAGAAAAATCATGTACGTATCTACCCCTAACCCTAAACTCTATCTTACGAAGTCAAGCATGAAGAGAAGTGGTTTTGGGTTTCAAACATGGAAATTTCAAAAACCTCCCAAAAGCTTCATTTTAGAGCGACTAAGAAGGATCCATGCTAACATTTTATTTTGATGTTTTAAACATGTTCAAATCTTGGTCAAACCGTACCTAGGATTTGACCAAGAATCAAATGGGCATAAAAATTCAAAAAAAAATGAAAAACCATAGCACATAGCCTTCTTATGTCATATAGTAAGCACTCAAGTTGATAAACAAGGTCTAGACATATTCAAACCAGAAAAATCATGTATCTACCCCTAACCCTAAACTTTGTCTTATTATGAAGTCAAGCACGACGAGAAGTCGTTTTGGGTTTCAAACATGGAAATTTCAAAAACCTTCCCAAAAGCCTCATTTTGGAGTGACTCAGAAGGATACAGGCTTACCTTTTCATTTTCATGTTTTAAACTTGTTTAAATCTTGGTTAAACCTAGGATTTGACCAAGATCAAATGGACATAAAAATTCAGAACAAATAAAAAAATGAAAACCAAAGCACATAGTATTCTTATGTCATATAGTAAGCATTTAAGTTGATAAACAAGGTCTAAACATATTCAAACCAGACAAATCATGTATGTACCCACTAAACCTAAACTCTGTCTTATGAAGTCGATCAAGCATGAAGAGAAGTGGTTTTGGGTTTCAAACATGGAAATTTCAAAAACCTCCCAAATGCTTCATTTTAGAGTGACTAAGAAGGATGCAGGCTTACCTTTTCATTTTCATGTTTTAAACTTGTTTAAATCTTGGTCAAACCTTGGATTTTATCAAGATTCAAATGGGCATAAAAATACTTAGAAAAATCATGTACGTATCTACCCCTAACCCTAAACTCTATCTTACGAAGTCAAGCATAAAAAGAAGTGGTTTTGGGTTTCAAACATGGAAATTTCAAAAACCTCCCAGAAGCTTCATTTTAGAGCGACTAAGAAGGATCCATGCTTACATTTTATTTTGATGTTTTAAACATGTTCAAATCTTGGTCAAACCGTACCTAGGATTTGACCAAGAATCAAATGGGCATAAAAATTCAAAAAAAAATGAAAAACCATAGCACATAGCCTTCTTATGTCATATGTAAGCACTCAAGTTGATAAACAAGGTCTAGACATATTCAAACCATAAAAATCATGTATCTACCCCTAACCCTAAACTTTGTCTTATGAAGTCAAGCACGACGAGAAGTCGTTTTGGGTTTCAAACATGGAAATTTCAAAAACCTTCCCAAAAGCCTCATTTTGGAGTTACTCAGAAGGATACATGCTTACCTTTTCATTTTCATGTTTTAAGCTTGTTTAAATCTTGGTTAAACCTAGGATTTGACCAAGATCAAATGGGCATAAAAATTCAGAACAAATAAAAAATGAAAACCAAAGCACATAGTATTCTTATGTCATATAGTAATCATTCAAGTTGATAAACAAGGTCTAAACATATTCAAACCAGAAAAATCATGTATCTACCCACTAAACCTATACTCTGTCTTATGAAGTCGATCAAGCATGAAGAGAAGTGGTTTTGGGTTTCAAACATGGAAATTTCGAAAACCTCCCAAATGCTTCATTTTAGAGTGACTAAGATGGATGCAGGCTTACCTTTTCATTTTCATGTTTTAAACTTGTTTAAATTCTGGTCAAACCAAGGATTTGACCAAGATTCAAAAGGGCATAAAAATAAGTTTCCAATGGTCCCGTGTCCAACAAGGGACGAGTAGTTTCTCTCCACTTCTTCCTGGCATGTGGGGTGAGCAAGCCCTCCCATTAGTATCAGAGGAATTTAATTTGACAAGGGCTACAGGACGACATCACCAAAAAGGGTTAATTGGTTCTATGCAACTCCTCAATTCACAAGTTGTGTTTATGCCATTACAAAAACTGAAGTTGTGTTTATGCCACTCTCAATTCTCAATAACCCCTTCTATGCCATTTTCAGTTTATACTTTCGTATTGACCAAAATAATACTGTGTTCAGATTTGGAGCGACTTTTGGGTGTTTCGGGCACACAAAAAATCCAAAATTTTCAAATTCTGGAAAAAAATTATAACTTCTCAGAAAAATCTAATTTTTTTTTACAGGAAATCAAAAACACTGAAACGAGTATACTGTTTTAATTTGAGCCATTTATGTGCGGATTTGCATAAAAACTGACATTTTATGTTCTGTCTAGAAATTGGTAAAATTTTGTCCAAAAAATCAAACTCTTTCGAAAAATCTGAAAAATTTACAGAATGTCAAGAACACTAATATGAGTCTACTATTCTAATATGAGCCATTTCTGGGCACATATGATCCATTAAAAATATGTGCAAAGTACGGTCCAGATTATCTGAGAGTATGTACAAACTATAGTATAGGGTACAAATACTGGATACATAGGCAGTATATGTTGTTGTATTGCTGAAAATGGCATAGAAAGGGGTATTGAGAACTGAGAGTGGCATAGACACAACTTCAGTTTTTTAATGGCATAAACACAACTTGTGAATTGGGGAGTGGCATAGAACCAATTAACCCCACCAAAAAAGGGTGACGCATGTCTCCTTCACCAAAACAGCAATACACATGCTGAAACAAGTACATGAACACAAGTACACCACCATAATAATAATACTACATGGACACAAGTACTAATATAATAAAGTAAGAGTACTAGTTTGTTTACATTTCCACAGGCCACTTTTACGAACAAAAATTCGAAAATTAACCTTCAGACATTCGGAAGCCAGGTGACACAGCAGTCATCAAGGATTGCAGCTACCGGTACACAGTGACCTTGTCGAGATCTACCTTGAGCCTGCTTGATGCTTCAGCCCGGAGTTGAGAGCCTTCTCCTGTGACAGCTCGGCCTCTAGTTTGTCCGTCCTAACCGTGAGGTTCAGGATCAGTCCGGCGAGTTTGTCCATGGTCTCCGCCTGGCCGAGGCTCCGCCGCTGGATCTCGTTACTCTCAGTGAACGATTTCATGGCGATATCGTCGAGAATGCAAATCCGGATCTTCTCAGTGGCGAGCTCAGAATAAAGTCTCATGCACTCATCGGCGAGGGCGCTTCTGTCCGCCGTCTCGACGCAGAAATCGCCCATAACCATTTCTAAAATGGTCCCGATCTCGTAGCGGGGCTTCTATCAGATGGGGATGGAGCACAAAATCAGAAGTGTACCCAGAGAACTACCAAGAAAGAGAGAATGGGAATCCCAATTTGCACGAATGTCTATACCTCGCTGCTTTGAGAAGTTGGCTCCGTGGAAGATGTTTCCGCGAGCGGGGAGGGCTGCGGGAAAACTAAGGCCGCCCGACCTGAAAATACGATTGAGAGAAGGTTCGAAAAGGAGGGGATGATAAGTTCTGAAAGACATAGAAAGATGCGCAAGAACGGAGGATCGCCTGAAGGTAGCAGTCGCGGGCTGCGACGCCCTTGAAGACTCTTGCGCAGAAGGCACCTCGACAGCAGCACAGGGACGCCATTGCTGGGATTCCCTCAGCTTCGCCGCAGCCGCACGAGCCCTTCTGTGGCGAGACTTGCTCCCGGTCATGGTGGCGAAGTAGTATTCCAAGAGGTAAACGAAGTGGTGAACTGAGGAAGACGGCTAGAGCAAAGGTTAGTCCTTAAATTTGGCCTCCCCGTCTCCTCGGCTCCTCGCGAGTAGTAGGAGTAATACTTATCTGGTCAAAGAGCAAACTTCAAGGCAGAGACTTGGTGGGCCATTCATCTCCAACTATACTTCCTCCGATCCGAATGATACAGTACCAAATTTTTGAATGACAAATCACCCAAAACAGTATTCCAGGAGTATATGTAAGCTTTGGTGTTTTTACAATATAGTACTAGCAAGATGGCATGTGATGGCTCCAAGAGCTTGTTTCACAATTTTACATTTTTTGAACCTTGATCTGTAGTACTGGGCAAAACCCTAGTTTAACCTATTTAATTATAGATTCGTAGCTCGATTTTTCTATGTACCTTTTTATTATTACTCTACTATGCAGCACATATGTGTTTGCCCGTCGAGTGAAACTCGGAGGAAGAGGGATCACTCGGAAGGAGAGAAGAAGGAGGGAGAGCATTATGGTGTCTCCCCTTTTTCGGGTGATGATGTTGACTGTGTGCAGGTTTTGTCAGTGAGCAGGAGGTGCGAGCGAGCGAGGCCGAGAATGAGAGAGATTTTTTTGTGTGTGTGAGAGGGACAACCGAAGGATCCTGAAGGACCCAGAGACTTCCAGTACGCATCCTGATGCGTCTTCTCTTGACAAAGAAGATGGCTTGGAGTTTGCGTACCTACCGCACTTGACTTGTGCTCACTGAAGTGTGGGACTGTTGGGGGGATGACCCCCGGTATGCCAAAGGCATGCCAAACCGGATGGTTTCAGCCATCAGGATACCGGTTAAATGTTCATACCGGAGCGTAAGATAGGCGTTTAGCTGAGCAGGGCTAAGCCGGTATCCTCAGAGGAGGGATACCGGAACCGGATAGAAAAGATACCGGGCCACCGGAAAGAAGAGCATGTCGGCAAGACTGGTCAAAGATCCTCTCCAGAGCTAGAAGACAAAGATGAGCTAAGCAAAGTAGCTTTAAACGAAGGGCTGATGATAAAGAAGAAGATGACGGAGAAAGAAGCCGGAGGACGTCAGTCTCCCTGATTAAAGAGGACCCCGGTGTCATCTATGATTAAAGTAGCTTTGTAAAGTAGCTTTGTAAAGTAGTTTGTCCAGTCAAAGATGCCATTAGGGTTTCTTGCACTGTAAGCCACCCTCTCCCCTATATAAGGAGAGGGGGCAGCCCTCCTTACGGGCACGCACGCACGAAGTAGCAAGGCACGAAGCACAAACCTGTAACCTGTGAGAATCAATGAAGAATGTGATCTAGAAGCGAGTTCTTCCTTGTGTCTTTCTTCTTCAACCTCTGGCCCTGGCCAAGTTCTTGAGGAAACCATCCGGAAGTTCGTCCCATCAGATCACAAACCCTCCCCCGAATCCTCTAGCGTCCATTCGGCCCCAATCTAAGCCATCCTATGGCATCTGCTCGTTCACCACGATGACAGTTGGCGCCCACCGTGGGGCATGAAGTGGCGCTTGCTGGAGTTCACATTCGGGCGGGCATCCTCGACGTCGCCGGTCAGCGTACGGTCTCCGCGTTGGTGCAGCGCATCTACGCCATGGACTTCATCAACGACAACGCGGGCTGCTTCGCCAACGGCGGCATCTTCCCCAAGAACGGCCGCATCATCGAGTTCGGCAGTCACCGCATCTACTTCGGCACCGTTCCTGTGCGCCAGTGCCTCTCGCCGGTGCTGGTGGCGCCGGATCCGCCAAGATGGCTACATGCTGGCCGCGCTCCAGGGAGCGTGGAGGTGTTGATGGCAGGCGCGGTCGACGCCGGCAAAGAAGCTGCAGAAGAAGGCGCTGGGCGTGCGGTTTCGACCCGTGCGGCCAAGCCACCGCTGGAGCGAGGCGCAGGCGCAGCGGGAGCATCATCCGCACCACCGGAGACACCGCTGCAAGCGGCGATGAACGTCCTCGCCACCCCCATCGCGCAGAACATCGACCCGGCAGCGGCTCAGGCGGAGCTGGAGGCGCAGCGCCAGAAGATACTCGAGAGCGGCAAGGACGTCGTCAGGGCGCAGCGCGAGCTGAACCTAACCGTACGTGAGTATAACGCTGCCCATGGCTTTGCTTCTGTTAGCGCGCATGCTGCTAGGATACCGGAGAACCGGCTAAAAGCTCGCAACCTAGATCAGGATTTGCGCAAAGAGATTCATGCCGGCAAAAGTACCTCTGCATCTGTTAGCATCGTGGAAAAACCTAAATACAGTAGCCCGGATAAAACTATAAAAGCTGCTAAAGCTGCAGTAGAGTTATGCGAGTCGCTTTCCGGAGATGCTTTGGCAAAACAGCAAGAGCGTGTTAGAGAGCTGCTGGAAACTATTGAGCAGCAGAATGCTGAGCAGCTGGCTAAGCTGAACAAGGCCGCGGCCTCGAAATCCGCGCGTTCAACAAAGAATGCCGGGAGCAAGTCCCATGGGCAGGCATCGTCCCCCCATCCGGACAGAAGAAAAGAGAAAGAGATGAACGCACAGCAGATGACTGTGTACGATCCGGTTCTTGCCGGAAAACAACAAGCCGGGCAACATGATGCCGGTAGAAAAAGCCAAGGGGCAGAACGAGGCTACGCCAGAGGCGGCTATGCCGGAAACAATCATGCCGCTAGATACGAGACCGGGCAAAATTATTGACCTGCAAGGGCAGCGTATGATGAGGAGGAAATAGATCCCCCGAGGTACCGGCAGGCAAGGGCCGCGGTACCGGAATGTTATGATGAGGCTGATTCTGCAAGACCGGCAGCTTTCCGGAACGCATTGGGAGAACGCCTGGGAGAGAGATACTTACCGGAACGGGATGCGAGGCACCGTCTGGATAGAGTGTACTTGTCAGAAATGGTCGAGGAGGAAGGTCCCCCAGGCCCAAAGTGCTTTGGCCCAAGGATCATGAAAGAAAGACCACCAGTGCGCAACTTTATGTTGCCCCGTGACACAAAAACATACGATGGCACTACAAAGCCGGAAGACTGGCTCGCTGATTACGTGACCGCGGTATACGTCGCAGGCGGAGGAGGAACCGTAGCAGGAGGAGGAAATCGGCGTTGGGCCGTGAGGATCATACCATCGTTTTTGGTTGGACCGGCAAGAATCTGGCTAAATAACTTGCCGGCAGGAAGCATAAATGGCTGGCTGGATTTTGAGGAGGCTTTTGTGAGCAATTTCAGCAGCACCTATCAAAGGCCAAACAGGCCGCAGCAACTCGCTCTGTGCATACAGCGCGCGAACGAAACAGACCGGGATTATCTAGCCCGGTGGAACACTACAAGGAACTCCTGTGAAGGGGTAATCGAGGCACAGGCCATTGCTTGGTTTAGCAGTGGGTGCAGAAGAGGTTCACCGTTGTGGCAAAAGCTGCAGCGGAACATGCCGACAACGTTGGCAGAGATGATACGTGTGGCGGATAGCTATGCGTTGGGAGACCCAACGCAGCCGGCAAAGGCAACCCTGAGCCGGAACAGCTGCGCCACGAACAACACCGGGATAACCGGAATAACAAAAGAAGAGAAGATTTTCCGGATCGAAGGTACGGTCCGCAGCAAGTTGCTGCTGTGCAAGAAAACTCTGAGGCCAGCGGCAGTCAGAGGCAAAGAACCGGATCGCAGCCATGGGCGGGTCCTAAGAAGCAATGGGTGGAAAAGAAACCCTGGGTCCAGAAAAGAAACTGGCAAGAACCCGCAAAGTACACCATGGAAGCTGCCATGGACCAACCTTGCCGGTGGCACACACCAAATCCGGCACACCCGTCAAACCATCTGACGAAGGATTGTACCTGGACCAAGTACTTGATGCAAAAGGGAACGGTAAAAGATGCATAACCACCACAAGACATGCCGCGGCAACAACAGTTACCGCCACCACCGCCACTTACCGGGGCAAACGCCTTACCGGTGCAGCCAAACCGGCAACAGTACCAGCAAGTTAATCGGGTGGAGCAAAATGATGATCAACCACCTCCACCGGCACCTTTAGGCCGGAATGTTTACGAGGGCCCGCATATGTGCTGTGTTGTCTTTGTCACTGAGCCAACAGATAGGCAAAGTGTACACCGCCGCTCCATGGAGGTCAATGCCGTGATGTCGGCAGTCCCCAAGTACATGCTGTGGTCAGATCAGGAGATTACCTGGTCATTCAAGGATCACCCTAAGATCATGCCGAATCCGGGTGGATACGCTCTTGTTGTGGATCCAATCATGAAAGGGCCACAAACTCGAGTAAAGTTCAGCAAGGTGCTGATAGATAATGGCAGCAGCATAAACATCATGTACAAGCATACCATGCATACGCTGGGCATAACAGAAAACATGCTTCAGCCAACGCGTACAACGTTCCACGGAATTGTTCCGGGCTTGTCCTGTGCCCCAATAGGAAAAGTTCGGGTGGACGTAGCATTTGGAGGACGTGACAATTGCCGGGTTGAAAATGTTGAGTTTGAGGTGGTGGATCTAGACAGTCCTTACCATGCGTTGTTGGGAAGACCAGCATTGGCAGCTTTCATGGCTACCACTCATACGGCTTACCTCAAGATGAAGATGCCGGCACCTCGTGGACCCTTAACTGTGGTGGGGAACTATAAAGTCTCACTGGAAACTGCATCTGCCGGATCAAACCTAGCGGAATCGCTGGTGATCGCGGAGGAAAAGAAAAGGATGCAAACAGCGGTTGCGCTGGCTCAGTCCTCACAGTCGAGCTTAGCGGCAATGAGTGGAAACTTGGGCTCACCGGCGTTCAAGCCGACAAATGAAACAAAAGACATTGTGCTGGATCCGGCTTACCCAGAGCGCACCGTTCGCATCGGTGCCGGACTTGATCAAGCATAGGAAAGCGCGCTCGTCAGCTTCCTCCGTGAGAATCGGAATATCTTTGCCTGGTCAACTGATGATTTGGTAGGTGTTCCGAGGGAGCTGGCTGAGCACTCTTTAAACGTCCGGAAGGATGCCAAGCCGGTGCGACAACCCTTGCGCCGGTTCGCTGAAGATAGAAGGAAAATCATAGGAGAAGAGGTAACCAAACTGCTTGTTGCCGGATTCATTGTGGAGGTCACGCACACAGAGTGGCTGGCCAATCCGGTAATGGTGGAAAAGAAAAAAGATGAGAACCTGGAGGCAAAAGCTCCGAAGGTGTGGCGCATGTGCATTGACTACACCAACCTAAACAAGGCTTGCCCAAGAGATCCTTTTCCTTTGCCACGAATTGATCAAGTGATTGATTCAACTGCTGGGTGTGAGTTGTTGTCCTTCCTGGATGCCTATTCCGGTTTCCACCAAATTCCCTTGAAAAAGGAAGATCAAATAAAAACTGCGTTCATTACCCCGCACGGGGCTTATTGCTATGTCACTATGCCGTTTGGTTTGCGCAACGCTGGTGCAACGTACCAGCGCTGTATGCAAAAATGCTTGTTTGATCAAATTGGAAAGAATGTGCAAGTCTATGTAGACGACATTGTGATAAAAACTAAGGTAAAGAACACCTTAATCGATGACATCCGGCAAACATTCGATAACCTAAGACGGTTCCGGATGAAACTTAATCCGGCAAAATGCACCTTCGGTGTCCCTGCCGGCAAGCTGCTCGGTTTCCTGGTATCAAGCCGGGGCATAGAAGTCAATCCGGTAAAAATCCGGGCAATAGAAAGAATGACTGTCCCTCGAGAGCTAAAAGATGTGCAAAAGTTTACCGGAAGCTTGGCATCGCTAAGCCGGTTCGTAAGCAGGTTGGGAGAAAAAGCTCTGCCACTCTATGCTCTGATGAAAAAATCCGACAAGTTAAATGCCTGGACCCCTCAGGCAGACGCAGCGTTTAAAGAACTGAAAGCAATGCTGGCCACAGCACCTATACTGGCTTCACCTCTAGAAAGAGAGCCTATGCTATTATACATAGCGGCAACAAACCGGGTTGTGAGCGTAGTGGTTGTGGTTGAAAGAGAAGAGGAAGGAAAAACCGTCCAGAGGCCGGTATACTACCTGAGCGAGGTGCTCTCCCTCTCAAAACAAAACTACCCTCATTTCCAAAAGATGACTTATGGCGTGTACATGGCCGCCACAAAACTCAAGCACTACTTTGAAGAGCACCCCATGAAAGTGGTGAGTGAAGCACCGATCTCCGATATCATGTGCAACAAGGACGCTAGTGGAAGGATTGCAAAGTGGGCAATCCAGATATCACCATACGTGCCGGTATATGAAAGAAGAGATGCCATAAAGTCACGGGCTTTGGCTGACTTCCTCGTCGATTGGGCGGAGATGCAATACAAACCGCCAGATCAGAGGATAGAGTACTGGAAAATGCACTTTGATGGATCCAAACTCAAAGAGGGCCTAGGTGCCGGTGTGGTGCTCACCTCACCAAAAGGAGATCACCTCCGGTACGTTTTGCAAGTACATTTCAGGGCATCGAATAATGTCGCTGAATATGAAGCTTTGATCCATGGGCTTAAGGTCGCAAAAGAAATCGGTGCACACCGGATCATTTGCTACGGAGATTCAGATCTTGTGGTACAGCAGTGTTCCGGAGATTGGGATGCAAAAGATGCCAACATGGCCTCGTACCGGTTTCACGTGCAAAAGATTGCCGGATTCTTCGAAGGGTGTGAGTTTCACCATGTGCCGCGCGCAGAAAATGAAGCTGCGGATGCCTTATCCAAGCTGGGCTCATCCAGGCAAGAAATTCCTCCCGGAATAGCTTTAGCTCACTTAAGAGCACCATCGATCAAACCAAGCCCGGAATCAGAATCAATTTTTGTACCGGAATCGCATGTAGTACCCATGGATATTGATGAAGGAAACCCGGGGACTGCACTGGTAAACCCGGGGACTGCACCGGTAAACCCGGGGACTGCTCCGGTAAGCTCGGGGACTGCTGTACCCATACCGGAAGAAATGATGCTGGTAGATAGCATGGAGATAGATGCACCGGTGTTTTTGGTTTGAGAGACACCGTCATGGGTTAAACCTATTAAGGAATTCCTGATCAACGGCACCTTGCCGGATGACGAAAATGAGTCAAGGAGAATACAAAGAAGGTCCAAGGCATATACATTCATCAATGGTGAGGTGTACAAAAGAAGCGTTACCGGTGTCCTTCAAAGATGTGTGGAACCGGAAGAAGGGAAAGAAATGCTTGAGGAAATTCACCAAGGAGAATGTGGGCATCATGCTTCATCAAGGGCGCTGGTAGCAAAAGTTTTCCGGCATGGGTTTTATTGGCCCACTGCTTTGGAAAACGCTGAGGATTTGGTAAGAAAATGCAACGGGTGCCAGAGGTACGCCAAGCAAAATCATACCCCAGCATCCGGTTTAAAAACAATACCGTTAACATGGCCATTTGCCGTTTGGTGCCTCGATATGGTTGGCCCATTCAAAACTGCAAGGAGCAGCATGACTCACATCTTGGTAATGGTGGATAAATTCACCAAATGGCTAGAAGTGAAACCTATCGCAAAGTGTGATGGGCGCACAGCGGTGAAGTTCTTGAAAGATGTCATTTTGCGGTATGGATACCCGCACAGCATCATCACTGACAATGGAACCAACTTTGCTCAAGGTGAGTTCAAAAGGTTTTGTGAGGACAACAACATCCGGTTGGATTTGTGCTCAGTGGCACACCCACAAGGCAATGGCCAAGTGGAAAGAATGAATGCTTTGGTACTTTCCGGTATCAAACCTAGACTCATTGATGCAGTGGAAAAGTCACCGGGATGTTGGCTCGATGAGCTACCATCGGTACTATGGAGTATAAGAACAACTCCAAACCGGTCTACCGGATACACTCCGTTCTTCATGGTTTATGGAGCAGAAGCAGTTATACCAATCGACATCATTCATGATTCACCAAGGGTACAGCTCTATACTGAGCAAGAGGTCAAAGAGGCCAGAGAAAATGATGTCGACTTGCTAGAAGAAGCAAGAGAGCTAGCTTTGGCAAGAACAGCCATTTACCAGCAAAACCTCAGACGCTATCATAGCCGGAAGGTTAACCCGAGAGTTTTCCGGGAAGGAGATCTCGTGCTACGCCTAGTGCAGCGCACTGAAGGCCGGCATAAGCTTTTGCCACCATGGGAAGGTCCCTTCATTGTAAGCAAGGTGCTTCACAATGATGCATATTACTTGATCGATGCACAGGAGTGGAAAAAAGGAAAGGCGGACAGGTCCGGAGAGGAGAGCAAGCGTCCATGGAACGTAGCTCTGTTGCGTCCTTTCTACTCTTGAAGTTGTGGTGTAAGAAGTTCCTTTTTGTACCTTAATTGCTATGAATAAAAGATGCCGGAACCTTGAATGAATCTCGGGGACTACCCCAATAAGGTTGCATGGAACTTGTTTATTTTTTCAGTTTACCGGTTGCTTATTGAACGTTTTTTCTTTCCGGTTTAGTAGTGTGCTAAACCCTACCGGAGTCTTCGACTCTGCTGCTGTCCGCAACCCGGCTTCATGGCAAGCAAGATAAACCGGTAGGGGATAAGCACATGAACTGCGGAGAGGGAGAGCAGGAAAGAACAATCCGGAAAATTTAACTAACCCCGGTTAAACCGGTTTTTTGCAAAATTTCGAAGTTATTTCTAAGTTCAAGAAAATGCTTGTTTGGTGAAAGAACCTTGTGCTCATACGCCAAAGAACGCCCAGAGAAGGCAGGCAGAGCCAAGGCAAAAGAACCAAGTATGCATCGAATTGGATGCGGAAACAATTTAGAAATCTTTGCGGTGCAAGATAAAAGCATAACCAGAAGCAAATATGCTAAGGCAAACTTAAGTTACTTAACTACCGGTATAACTTACCGGCATAAAATGTTGTGTGGCAACCAAAAGCGAACTTAAAGTTTTACATCATACACCCCGGCATACCGAGGTCAAATTTAACGAAGTCTGTTGTAAAGCAAGCAGGAGCAGATAAAATGTTCAGGCGACGGGGGCATCAGGTGGAGCAGCACCGGTCTCGGTGTCTTCAGGGGGAGCAGTGCTGGCCTCGGGAGCTTCCGGCGGCACGTCCTCAGCAGCCTCATCTTCATCTCCCTCTTCTTCTTCCTCATCGCTGAGGTGGTCCTTGACACCAGGAGGGGGAGGGATGAAGGTGCGGACCTCGGCATACTCAGCAAGCCGGTAGGCCCGGTCCTGCCGCTTCGCGGTAAGCACCGGATCCGTGTCAGTGGGAGCATCTTGGCGCACACCTTGAAGAGCATCCAGATTCAGAGCCGGGTACCAGGAGCATGCGGAGCGCAGCGCCGCGTCAGCTCCGGCACGAGCCGCGGAGCATTGCCACTCGCGAATCCGGTGCCCGGCATCCTTGAGCCGGTCGGCGGTAAGCGTGATGTTTGCCGGCATCTCCTCCTCAGGCCACAGCACCTTGAAGATTTGGATGGCGGCGTCCGGTAGGTCGGCAAGGAGCCGGTCGACGGAGCGCATGTGTTGGACTCGCGCGGAGAGGGCGACAAGATAGTCATACCCATCCCAGTGCGCGTCCATATTGGGAAATTCCCGCGCCACCCGATCCTCCATCACCTTCTTCACGGCGTAGACCTGGGAATCCGGGAAATGCTCTACAGGAGGAAGGGAAAAGCATAAACACAAGATACCGGAAAAAAGAATGTCGGAAGAACAAGGAACAAGGATACATTTTCAAAAGGAGAAAGCTTATAAGCGAAAGGAGGGACAAGGCAGGGGCTTATGGAAAGCCAATGCGTCAATCTGCATAACCAACCGATCGTATTCCTTGTGATCTGTGGTCATGACATCAATGAGGCGCTCCGCTGCTTTCCGCGCCTTCTTTTCCTCCTCCAGCTCTGCCGTCAGTACGGTGTTGGAGTTCGTGGAGTCCTCCACGACCTCCGCCAGCCTGGCCTCAGCTGCAACCCGGGCGTCCTTCAGAGCTTGCTCATGCTGGAGCGCGGCTTGCATAGCCTGTTCCTTCAGCTCCCTCAAGGCGGTCTTCTGGGCATCTAGTGCCTCGTGGTGCTCCTTGATGAGCTGCTCTTTCTCGCCTAAATACAGGAAAGAAAGGTATCAGCAAGCGGCAATAGATGGAATGAAAAAAGAACAGGTTAACCGGAAAAGAAAGGGTGATACCTTGAAGCTTGACAACCTGGGACCTAAGGGCCTCGATGGTAGCTTCCGGAACAGCTGTTAAACAAAAAGATGCATAAATATCAAAGAAGAAAACATTCCGATGAAAAGATGCCGGAGGAAAAGAAAGAAAACAAACCTTGGCAGTGGCTGTGGGCCTCAGCAAGGTCCCGATGCTCCCACAGAAGCTCCTCAAAGAGTTGCTTCCGGGCATCCGCGGTGCTCTGATCAAAGGAAGATGGTTATGAGAAAGAAAGAAACAAAGTTCTTAACCCGAATCTCGGGGACTGGCAATGCCGGTTTTGCGCTAAGTTTTTAAGTTAAAGTTTTGTGCTAAAAGCTGCGCTCTCACCACAAAACTCGGGGACTGGCAGTGCCGGTTTTGCGTGTTTCTAAGTTAAGTTTTGCGCTAAGAACAAAGTTCTTAACCCGAAACTCGGGGACTGGCAGTGCCGGTTTTGCGCGTTTCTAAGTTAAGTTTTGCGCTAAGAACAAAGTTCTTAACCCGAAACTCGGGGACTGGCAGTGCCGGTTTTGCGCGTTTCTAAGTTAAGTTTTGCGCTAAGAACAAAGTTCTTAACCCGAAACTCGGGGACTGGCAATGCCGGTTTCGCGCGTTTCTAAGTTAAGTTTTGCGCTAAGAACAGAGTTCTTAACCCGAAACTCGGGGACTGGCAGTGCCGGTTTTGCGCGTTTCTAAGTTAAGTTTTGCGCTAAGAACAAAGTTCTTAACCCGAAACTCGGGGACTGGCAATGCCGGTTTTGCGCTAAGTTTTTAAGTTAAAGTTTTGTGCTAAAAGCTGCGCTCTCACCACAAAACTCGGGGACTGGGAGGATAGACAATATCCGGAAATAAAAGAAACCGGCATCAACAAAAATTACAAGAAAGTTGGAAAAACTTACCACCACGTTGCTGGTGGCGTCGTACCATGCACTGTCAAACTCCTTCACGGCGCGTTTAAGCCGCGAGAAGTGTTCTTCAGTGGACCGAGGCCCAGCAGGGTCTGGCGCTGGAAGGCGGTCTTTCCCCAGGCCGCGGGTAGCGGCAGAGATATCCGCCTCATTCGACTTCTGGGCATAGGGGAGAAGGTGCCCCAGGTCTTTACCCGCGCGTTTCAGCTCAACGATCCGGCCTAGGAGGCCGGAAGGTTTGTCTTGGACAGCAGCAGCAGCAGGGCCGACGTGCAGCACCACGGACCGCGAGCCGCCTGAGGCGTCGCCCTCCACGGCCTTGCCCCGAGAAGCCCCGGGCTTGAGGAACTTCGTGATCTTGGAGGTCTCTGGTGGCGGCTTTCGCTTGGCCGCGGAAGGTCCTTGGCTTGGCGACGGTGTCGGCGCGGCTCCGGTAGGCTCGAGGGAAAGAGCTTCCAGTTGAGGCGCGGGAGATACCGGCGCGGAAGTATCCGGCGCGGTGGAGGAGGAGCTTGACTGCTTCTTTTTCTTCTTCGGGGAAGGAGGAACCAGAGGTTCCGCCTGCCCGGCATCTATCTCGTTGGCGCCGATGTGGCTGGCGCCGGTATCTTGGGCTTCTGGAGGGGAGGTGAAATCCTCCTCCGCGCGGTGATCAGGAGGTGTTGGGGCCGCGCACCCCGAACTTGTAGTGCCTCCCGAAGGGGAGGCAGAGGTGTTGCCGGCACCAGATGGTGCCGGACTTGAGTGAGGAGGAGGAGTTGAGGTCCTTGCGGAGCCGGCAGAGCCCTCCGGCTGGGAGCCAAGCTCAAGCGCAGGGCTGAAAGAGAGAAAAAAGAGAGCGGGTTGGAAAAAAGCAACCGGAAAGGAACTTGGTGAAAATGGAGAAAACACAAAAACAAAGAAAAGAAGAACTTACCCGGAAGAAACCGGCATCCGCTTCTGCTTGTAGCGCTTCGTGCCAACCTGCTTCCCTCCAATGACTTCTGTCCGAGGGCGTTTGGCAGGAGGAGCATGGCTAGGGCCGGCGCCAGCAGCTGGAGGATCACTCTTCTGGCCTTCGGCCATGAGTTTGTCCAGAAACTCATTCCCGACCTCGGCCTGCAGGGGGACCACATGCTCATGGACCTGTGGGTTGGTGCTGGCTGAGGGAATGTCTACAGAATGACAGTAACAAAAAGAATATGAGAAAACGAACAGAAAAGCTACCTCAAGCAAGGTCAAGTCGTCAGACGAACCAGCAGGCTCCGGCAGAGATTTGCCGAGGCATGAAGCTGGAGTCCGGCCCATCCTCAGATCCAGCCAGTGAATGACAGGATCCGGATCGTACTTGTCCAAAGGCCTCTTCCGGCAAGGGCCTCGTCGATCCGAGTCAATCCGGGGGAAGCGGGCCCTAGCCTGAAAACAAAGGAAAAAGGGGGTTTAGTCGCAAGTATGAAAGTTACCGGTAATACGACCCGAGCCGCATGATTTCTTACTTCTTGGGACGGAGGATTTTTGGAGCTGAGAGGGCAAAGGCCCCACTCCCAGTCATCCGGCATGTCAGTTTGGCAAATTTGGTTAGCCTTCAAGACCACATCCGCCTTGCTCAAGGGCAGGCCGGTGATCTTGGTGGGATCACCGGGGCCATACATCTCGCTAATCTTGTGAGCGCGCTGCTGAAGGGGAAGCACCCGGCGGCAGATGAAGGCGCGGATGATATCGTCGGAGCAAATGTTGGTGTCCTTCATCAACTTCAACATGAAGCGTACCACCCTGTTCGTCTCGTTGTGATCCGTACCAGGGTTGTAGTGCCAGTTGATCTTGGCGGGCGGCGCCGGGTTGAACACCGGCAAGTTGATGAGGTCGGTGGCGCTCTGGTTCTTCACATAGAAGAACGTTGTCTGCCACAACCGGCAAGACTCGAGGCCGTTAAACTTAAAAAAGGGGCTCCCTTGGCGGGAGCCGATGATACAAGACCCGCATTGTACGGGGGGTTTGGGCTTGGGAATATCCTTGCCCTGGACCGAATTGATCCGGAGAGAGAAGAAGCGGGCAAACGTCTCGCGAGCGGGACGGATGCCGATGTAGCCCTCCATGAAGGCCACAAAACAAGAAAGATAAAAAACGGCATTGCCGGGAAGGTGGTGAGGTTGGAGTCGATAAAAGTCAAGGAACTGACGGAAGAAATCGGAGGCAGGAAGGCCGAAGCCACGCTCAAAATGAGCAAGGAAAACAACGACCTCACCGGGTTCGAGCACCGGTTCGATCTCGTCACCTGGAAGCCGGCAGATGACTCCTTCCGGAATCCTCCTGGACCGGTAGAGCCAGTCGATCTCATATTGGGTCACGTCGGAACCCCTCCAGGCTCCGCGTGTCTTGCCGGAAAGATCCTTTCCGGAGGCCCGGCTAGATGTGCCGGCCTCTTGATCTTGGCTAGACGCCAAATCCATCCGGGCGAGATCTTCAGTTAGCCCGTCGGAGGTACTACTGCCTTGGTTACTAGAGGTGGCAGCGGGGAGAGACCCTTCGCTAGACATATGGATCTAGGCGACGCCGGAATCTACCAAAAAACAGTTTTCCCCAAAGAGACCCTCGCGCGAAGATCTACGAGTAAGAGAAAAAGCAAAATAAAGAGAGGATAAATACTCTACCGCCCCAAGATCTGGAAAGCAAGAAGAAGAGAGGTAGAGGCGCGTCGGGCCTAACCTGAGGCGGTGAAGTTGCAGAAGAAGGAGTTCGCTGGAGAGATGGCGAGCCTGCGGCCGGCGAAGAGGTTCGTCGACGGCGAGGTGAGGAAGAGTTCGAGGAAGTGCTAATGCAGCAACCGCGAGAGATGTGCTGCAGAGGCTCCTCGCGCGGTGGAGTTCAGCGGCGTCCGGCGGAACAGCAGCGGAAGTCCGTCGGGCGGCGGAGCTTGAACGGCGAACGGAGAGGCGGAGGCGCAGAGGGCAAAGGCACTGAGCGCGAGGAAGTGGAGAATGCGAGGAGAGGAAGAAGGAGGAGCAGTTTCGCGTTATAAAGGAATGGGGCGACGTGGGCCAGAAAAACCGCTGGGCCTCGGTGGTTCAGATCGTGGGCCGCGACGGTTCGCTCCACGGGCCGCCACGTGGCGCACACACACGCGTGCGGAAAACCGTTTGCCACAAGAAGGCCACACGGATCTGGAACGGCCGCAGGGATCTGATGTGCCGCAATAAATGCTGGCGCAGAAGCCGAAGGGAAGTGACCCCTGACACTGGCGCGTCAGTCATAGTGCGCATGTCTCTATCAGGCGCGGGGCCCAAGATATTCTCGACTTCACCGAGGAGGTGTTTAATGACTAAGATACCGGAGGATAAGATGCCGGAGAATGACTTGCAAAGAAAGATAATGAGAATCCGGGCAAAGATGCCGGATCCAAGCCCAACGCCGGATGGATTAAACCGGTATCCAAAGACATGAGAACCTGGCATGGTCTGTTGGATAGGATCCGCCAGACTATACCAGCTTCGGGGACTAATGTTGGGGGGATGACCCCCGGTATGCCAAAGGCATGCCAAACCGGATGGTTTCAGCCATCAGGATACCGGTTAAATGTTCATACCGGAGCGTAAGATAGGCGTTTAGCTGAGCAGGGCTAAGCCGGTATCCTCAGAGGAGGGATACCGGAACCGGATAGAAAAGATACCGGGCCACCGGAAAGAAGAGCATGTCGGCAAGACTGGTCAAAGATCCTCTTCAGAGCTAGAAGACAAAGATGAGCTAAGCAAAGTAGCTTTAAACGAAGGGCTGACGATAAAGAAGAAGATGACGGAGAAAGAAGCCGGAGGACGTCAGTCTCCCTGATTAAAGAGGACCCCGGTGTCATCTATGATTAAAGTAGCTTTGTAAAGTAGCTTTGTAAAGTAGTTTGTCCAGTCAAAGATGCCATTAGGGTTTCTTACACTGTAAGCCACCCTCTCCCCTATATAAGGAGAGGGGGCAGCCCTCCTTACGGGCACGCACGCACGAAGTAGCAAGGCACGAAGCACAAACCTGTAACCTGTGAGAATCAATGAAGAATGTGATCTAGAAGCGAGTTCTTCCTTGTGTCTTTCTTCTTCAACCTCTGGCCCTGGCCAAGTTCTTGAGGAAACCATCCGGAAGTTCGTCCCATCAGATCACAAACCCTCCCCCGAATCCTCTAGCGTCCATTCGGCCCCAATCTAAGCCATCCTATGGCATCTGCTCGTTCACCACGATGACAGGGACCTCACGCATGGGCACCACACGTAAGTGACAGACCTGTTGGTGTAAAAACTCGGTTGATTATTATACTAATACATTTGTACTGTACAAAGTTTCCTATGGATTCAAGGGTACGAAAGCCAAGTTAACTCATTTACATGACATTATTTTTTCATGAAGCCAAGTTAACTCATCTATCAATTGGTACATTTTGGAGTGACTAAGAAGGATCCAGGCTTACTTTTTCATTTTCATGTTTTCAACATGTTTAAATCGTGGTCAAACCTATAATTTGACCAAGATTCAAATGGGCATAAAAATTCAAAAAAATCGAAAAAATGAAAAACAAAAGCACATTGTCTTCTTATGTCATATAGTAAGCATTCAAGGTGATAAACAAGGTCTGACATATTCAAACCACAAAAATCATGTATCTACCCCCTAACCCTAACCTCTGTCTTATGAAGTCAAGCACGATGAGAAGTTGTTTTGGGTTTCAAACATGGACATTTCAAAAACCATCCCAAAAGCTTCATTTTGGAGTGACTAATTAAGAAGGATACAAGCTTACCTTTTCATTTTCATGTGTTAAACTTGTTTAAATCTTGGTCAAACCTAGCTAGGATTTGACCAAGAGATTCAAATGGGCATAAGAATTCAAAAAAAAAAAAACCAAAGCGCGCATGGTCTTTTATGTCATATAGTAAGGCATTCAAGTTGATAAACTAGGTCTAGAAATATTTAAAACAGACGAATCATGTATCTACCCCCTAACCATAAACTATGTCTTGTGAAGTCAAGCATGAAGAGAAGTGGTTTTGGGTTTCAAACATGGAAATTTCAAAAACCTACCAAAAGCTTCATTTTAGAGTGACTAAGAAGGATCCAGGCTTACCCTTTTCATTTTCATGTTTTAAACTTGTTCAAATCTTGGTCAAACTTAGGATTTGACCAAGATTCAAATGGGCATAAAAATACTTAGAAAAATCATGTACGTATCTACCCCTAACCCTAAACTCTATCTTACGAAGTCAAGCATGAAGAGGAAGTGGTTTATTTGGGTTTAAAACATGGAAATTTGAAGAACCCCCCGAAAGCTTCATTTTAGATTGACTAAAGGATCCAGGTCGGGATTACCTTTTATTTGCATGTTTTAAACTTGTTCAAATCTTGGTCAAACCGTACCTAGGATTTGACCAAGATTCAAATGGGCATAAAAATTCAAAAAAATGAAAAACCAAAGAACATAGAGCCTTCTTACGTCATATAGTAAGCATTCAAGTTGATAAACAAGGTCTAAACAAGGATACAAGCTTACCTTTTCATTTTCATGTGTTAAACTTGTTTAAATCTTGGTCAAACCTAGCTAGGATTTGACCAAGAGATTCAAATGGGCATAAGAATTCAAAAAAAAAACGCATGGTCTTCTTATGTCATATAGTAAGACATTCGAGTTGATAAACAAGGTCTAGAAATATTTAAAACAGACGAATCATGTATCTACCCCCTAACCATAAACTATGTCTTGTAAAGTCAAGCATGAAGAGAAGTGGTTTAATTTGGGTTTCAAACATGCAAATTTCAAAAACCTCCCAAAAGCTTCATTTTAGAGTGACTAAGAAGGATCCAGGCTTACCCTTTTCATTTTCATGTTTTAAACTTGTTCAAATCTTGGTCAAACTTAGGATTTGACCAAGATTCAAATGGGCATAAAAATTCAAAAAAAATGAAAAACCAAAGCACATATATAGCCTTCTTATGTCATATAGTAAGCACTCAAGTTGATAAACATGGTCTAGACATATTCAAACCAGAGAAATCGATCATATATCTACCCCTAACCCTAAACTTTGTCTTCTGAAGTGTCGATCAAGCACGAAGAGAAGTCGTTTTGGGTTTCAAACATGGAAATTTCAAAAACTTCCCGAAAGCTTCATTTTAGAGTGACTAAGAAGGATCCAGGCTTACCCTTTTCATTTTCATTTTCATGTTTTAAACTTGTTCAAATCTTGGTCAAACTTAGGATTTGACCAAGATTCAAATGGGCATAAAAATTCAAAAAAAAAAACCAAAGCACATATATAGCCTTCTTATGTCATGTAGTAAGCACTCAAGTTGATAAACATGGTCTAGACATATTCAAACCAGAGAAATCGATCATATATCTACCCCTAACCCTAAACTTTGTCTTCTGAAGTGTCGATCAAGCACGAAGAGAAATCGTTTTGGGTTTCAAACATGGAAATTTCAAAAACTTCCCAAAAGCTTCACTTTGGAGTGACTAAGAAGGATCGATGCATGCTTACCTTTTCATTTTCATGTTTTATACGCCCTCCGTTCTTTTTTAATTGACTCGGATTTAGTACAAATTTGTACTAAATTCGAGTCAATTAAAAAGGAACGGAGGGAGTACTTGTTTAAATCTTGGTCAAACCTAGGATTTGACCAAGATTCAAAATGTGCATCAAAATTCAAAAAAAAATAGAAAAATTTAAAACCAAATTAAAGCACAAAGTTTTATTATGTCATATAGTAAGCATTCAAGTTGATAAACAAGGTTTGCACATATTCAAACCTAGGCAAATCATGTATCTACCCCCTAGCCCCTAAACTGTATCTTATGAAGTCAAGCATGAAGAGAAGTGGTTTTGGGTTTCAAACATAAAAATTTCAAGAACATCCCAAAAACTTCATTTTAGAGTGACTATAAGAAGGATACATGCTTCCACTTTTCATTTTCATGTTTTATACTTGTTTAAATCTTGGTCAAACCTAGGATTTGACAAAGATTCAAATGTGCATCAAAATTAAAAAAAATTAAAAAATTAAAAACCAAAGCACATAGTTTTCTTATGTCATAGTAAGCATTAAAGTTGATAAACAAGGTCTAGATATATTCAAACAAGAAAAATCATGTATCTACCCCTAACCCTAAACTCTGTCTTATGTAGTCAAGCATGAAGAGAAGTGGTTTTGGGTTTCAAACTTGGAAATTTAAAGAACCTCCTAAAAGCTTCATTTTAGAGTGACTAAGAAGGATCCATGCTTACCTTTTATTTTCATGTTTTAAACATGTTCAAATCGTGATCAAACCGTACCTAGGATTTGACCAAGATTCAAATGGGCACAAAAATTCAAAATTTTTGAAAAACCAAAGCACATAGCCTTCTTATGTCATATAGTAAGCACTCAAGTTTGTAAACAAGGTCTAGACATATTCAAACCAGAAAAATCTTGTATCTACCCCTAACCCTAAACTTTGTCTTATGAAGTCAAGCACGAAGAGAAGTCGTTTTGGGTTTCAAACATGGAAATTTCAAAAACCCTTCCCAAAAGCCTCATTTTGGAGTGACTAAGAAGGATGCAGGCTTACCTTTTCATTTTCATGTTTTAAACTTGTTTAAATCTTGGTTAAACCTATGATTTGACCAAGAGCAAATGGGCATAAAAATTCAGAAAAAATCAAAAAATGAAAACCAAAGCACATAGTATTCTTACGTCATATATTAAGCATTCAAGTTGATAAACAAGGTCTAGACATATTCAAACCAGAACAATCATGTATCTACCCTAACCCTAAACTATGTCTTATGAAGTCAAGAATGAAGAGACGTGGTTTTGGGTTTCAAACATGGAAATTTCAAAAACCTTCCCAAAAGATTCATTTTTGAGTGACTAAGAAGGATGCAGGCTTACCTTTTTATTTTCATGTTATAAACTTGTTTAAATCTTGGTTAAACCTAGGATTTGACCAAGATCAAATGGACATAAAAATTCAGAAAAAATCAAAAAAATGAAAACCAAAGCACATAGTATTCTCATGTCACATATAGTAAGCATTCAAGTTGATAAACAAGGTCTAAACATATTCAAACAACAAATCATGTATCTACCCCCTAACCCAAAACTCTGTCTTATGAAGTCAAGCATGAAGAGAAGTGGTTTTGTGTTTCAAACATGGAAATTTCAAAAACCTCCCAAAAGCTTCATTTTAGAGTGACTAAGAAGGATCCAGGCTTAACTTATCATTTTCATGTTTTAAACTTGTTCAAATCTTGGTCAAACTTATGATTTGACCAAATTCAAATGGGCATAGAAATTGGGAGGAATGGTACATGAATTACAATTCAAGAAAACACAAGGTAACTTAAATACTTGGATGCCCCAAAGATGTGTGGAAGCCCAAAACAATGGCAAAACATGTGCACACGCAGCATCCAATTCAAGTAGAACACATACCAGGCACCAATAGTTTGACCTAAATTTGAAATCAAAGAGAAGGTGGTTAGAAAAAATCGAAATTGGCAAAGCAAAGCATGAAATCATGAATTTGTGATGCACTATAGCTATGAAAAGTATAAAACAATGCATACCAAAATGATTTTTTAGAGGAATACTAGTTCAACTTATTTAATTTTATATTAGTAGCCCGAAATCGAACCAGTAGTTGGATATTTTTGAACTTGATCTGTAGTAGTGGGCAAAACCCTAGATTAACCTGTTTAATCATAGATTCGTAGGTCGATTTTTCTAGTTTTATATTATTACTATGCAGCACACGTGTGTTTGCCCGTCGAGTGAAACTCGGAGGAAGAGGGATCACTCGGAAGGAGAGAAGAAGGGAGAGAATTATGGTGTCTGCCCTTTTTCGGGTGATGATGTTGACTGTTCTGCAGGTTTTGTCAGTGAGCAGGAGGTGCGAGCGAGCGAGCGAGCGAGTCGAGCGAGGCCGAGAATGAGAGATTTTTTTTTGTGAGAGGGACAACCGAATCCTGAAGGACCCAGAGACTTCCAGTACGCATCCTGATGAGTTTGCGTACCTACCGCACTTGGCTTGTGCTCACTGAAGTGTGGGACCTCACGCATGGGCACCACACGTAAGTGATAGACCTGTTGGTTTAAAAACTCGGTTGATTATTATACTACTCCTATGGATTCAAGGGTAGGAAAGCCAAGTTAACTCATTTACATGACATTATTTTTTCCATGAAGCCAAGTTAACTCATATATCAATTGGTACATTTTGGAGTGACTAAGAAGGATCCAGACTTACTTTCTCATTTTCATGTTTTAAACATGTTTAAATCTTGGTCAAACCTATGATTTGACCAAGATTCAAATGGGCATAAAAATTCAAAAAAATCAACAAAAAAAACATGTCGTCTTCTTATGTCATGTAGTAAGCACTCAAGGTGATAAACATGGTCTAGATATATTCAAACCAGAGAAATCGATCATATATCTACCCCTAACCCTAAACTTTGTCTTCTGAAGTGTCGATCAAGCACGAAGAGAAGTCGTTTTGGGTTTCAAACATGGAAATTTCAAAAACTTCCCAAAAGCTTCACTTTGGAGTGACTAAGAAGGATCGATGCATGCTTACCTTTTCATTTTCATGTTTTATACTTGTTTAAATCTTGGTCAAACCTAGGATTTGACCAAGATTCAAAATGTGCATCAAAATTCAAAAAAAAATAGAAAAATTTAAAACCAAATTAAAGCACAAAGTTTTATTATGTCATATAGTAAGCATTCAAGTTGATAAACAAGGTTTGCACATATTCAAACCTAGGCAAATCATGTATCTACCCCTAGCCCCTAAACTGTATCTTATGAAGTCAAGCATGAAGAGAAGTGGTTTTGGGTTTCAAACATGAAAATTTCAAGAACATCCCAAAAACTTCATTTTAGAGTGACTATAAGAAGGATACATGCTTCCCCTTTTCATTTTCATGTTTTATACTTGTTTAAATCTTGGTCAAACCTAGGATTTGACAAAGATTCAAATGTGCATCAAAATTAAAAAAAAATAAAAAATTAAAAACCAAAGCACATAGTTTTCTTATGTCATATAGTAAGCATTAAAGTTGATAAACAAGGTCTAGATATATTCAAACAAGAAAAATCATGTATCTACCCCTAACCCTAAACCCTGTCTTATGTAGTCAAGCATGAAGAGAAGTGGTTTTGGGTTTCAAACTTGGAAATTTAAAGAACCTCCTAAAAGCTTCATTTTAGAGTGACTAAGAAGGATCCATGCTTACCTTTTATTTTCATGTTTTAAACATGTTCAAATCTTGATCAAACCGTACCTAGGATTTGACCAAGATTCAAATGGGCACAAAAATTCAAAAAAATTGAAAAACCAAAGCACATAGCCTTCTTATGTCATATAGTAAGCACTCAAGTTGGTAAACAAGGTCTAGACATATTCAAATCAGAAAAATCTTGTATCTACCCCTAACCCTAAACTTTGTCTTATGAAGTCAAGCACGAAGAGAAGTCGTTTTGGGTTTCAAACATGGAAATTTCAAAAACCCTTCCCAAAAGCCTCATTTTGGAGTGACTAAGAAGGATGCAGGCTTACCTTTTCATTTTCATGTTTTAAACTTGTTTAAACCTTGGTTAAACCTATGATTTGACCAAGAGCAAATGGGCATAAAAATTCAGAAAAAATCAAAAAATGAAAACCAAAGCACATAGTATTCTTATGTCATATATTAAGCATTCAAGTTGATAAACAAGGTCTAGACATATTCAAACCAGAAAGATCATGTATCTACCCTAACCCTAAACTATGTCTTATGAAGTCAAGAATGAAGAGACGTGGTTTTGGGTTTCAAACATGGAAATTTCAAAAACCTTCCCAAAAGATTCATTTTAGAGTGACTAATAATATAAGAAGGATCCATGCTTACCACCTTTTCATTTTCATATTTTAAACTTGTTTAAATCTGTGTCTCAAATTAGACCTATGATTTGACCAAAAGATTCAAATGGGCATAAAATTTTAACAAAAATCAGAAAAATGAAAAACGAAAGCATATAGTCTTCTTATGTCATATAGTAAGCATTCAAGTTGATAAACAAGGTTTGGACATATTCAAACCTAGGCAAAGCATGTATCTACCCCCTAGCCCCTAAACTCTATCTTATGAAGTCAAGCATGAAGAGAAGTGGTTTTGGGTTTCAAACATGAAAATTTCAAGAACATCCCAAAAATTTCATTTTAGAGTGACTATAAGAAGGATACATGCTTCCCCTTTTCATTTTCATGTTTTATACTTGTTTAAATCTTGGTCAAACCTAGGATTTGACAAAGATTCAAATGTGCATCAAAATTTAAAAAAAATAAAATAAAAAACCAAAGCACATAGTTTTATTATGTCATATAGTAAGCATTAAAGTTGATAAACAAGGTCTAGATATATTCAAACAAGAAAAATCATGTATCTACCCCTAACCCTAAACTCTGTCTTATGTAGTCGAGCATGAAGAGAAGTGGTTTTGGGTTTCAAACATGGAAATTTCAAAAACCTCCTAAGAGCTTCATTTTAGAGTGACTAAGAAGGATCCATGCTTACCTTTTATTTTCATGTTTTAAACATGTTGAAATCTTGATCAAACCGTACCTAGGATTTGACCAAGATTCAAATGGGCACAAAAATTCAAAAAACTTGAAAAACCAAAGCACATAGCCTTCTTATGTCATATAGTAAGCACTCAAGTTGGTAAACAAGGTCTAGACATATTCAAACCAGAAAATTTTTGTATCTACCCCTAACCCTAAACTTTGTCTTATGAAGTCAATCACGAAGAGAAGTCGTTTTGGGTTTCAAACATGGAAATTTCAAAAACCTTCCCAAAAGCCTCATTTTGGAGTGACTAAGAAGGATGCAGGCTTACCTTTTCATTTTCATGTTTTAAACTTGTTTAAATCTTGGTTAAACCTATGATTTGACCAAGAGCAAATGGGCATAAAAATTCAGAAAAAATCAAAAAATGAAAACCAAATCACATAGTATTCTTATGTCATATATTAAGCATTCAAGTTGATAAACAAGGTCTAGACATATTCAAACCAGAAAAATCATGTATCTACCCTAACCCTAAACTATGTCTTATGAAGTCAAGAATGAAGAGACGTGGTTTTGGGTTTCAAACATGGAAATTTCAAGAACCCCCCAAAAGCTTCATTTTAGAGTGACTAAGAAGGATCCAGGTCGAGCTTACCTTTTATTTTCATGTTTTAAACTTGTTCAAATCTTGGTCAAACCTAGGATTTGACCAAGATTCAAATGGGCATAAAAAAATGAAAAACCAAAGCACATAGCCTTCTTATGTCATATAATAAGCACTCAAGTTGATAAACAAGGTCTAGATATATTCAAACCAGAAAAATCATGTATCTACCCCTAACCCTAAACTCTATCTTACGAAGTCGAGCATGAAGAGAAGTGGTTTTGGGTTTCAAACATGGAAATTTCAAAAACCTCCCAAAAGCTTCATTTCAGAGTGACTAAGAAGGATCCACACCGGGCTTACATTTTATTTTCATATTTTAAACTTGTTCAAATCTTGGTCAAACGTACCTAGGATTTGACCAAGATTCAAATGGGCATAAAATTTCAAAAAAAATGAAAAAAATGAAAAACCAAAGCACATAGCCTTCTTATGTCATATAGTAAGCACTCAAGTTGATAAACAAGGTCTAGACATATTCAAACCAGAAAAATCATGTATCTACCCCTAAGCCTAAACTTTGTCTTATGAAGTCAATCACGAAGAGAAGTCGTTTTGGGTTTCAAACATGGAAATTTCAAATACCTGCCCAAAAGCTTCATTTTGGAGTGACTAAGAAGGATGCAGGCTTACCTTTTCATTTTCATGGTTTAAACATGTTTAAATAAGGAAGCGTGGTTCTGAAACCTCATACACATTGTTGCAAAAGTAATTACATCACCTAAACAATACTACTAGTTCATAATTCTAAACTTATGTACAATCTTGGAAACATATAATGCGAGCCTAGTTCACCAATTATCGTCATCCATGCGCTTGCCGGTGCCGCTTGTACCTGCCTCCCATGGTTGGCAGTCCAAGTTCTGCACTCGTTCGCACTTCATGTGTCGGGAATCCTTGTTGGAGCTTCCCAACCAGATACAGGCCCTGCCCTTGCTAGCTCACCACATCCAGCCGTTGCCCTAGCTTGCTCACCATGTGAACCGCCATCCCACGGAGACCCCGAAGTAGGCTCGCACGGGTCCTTTATCCATGGTGGCATATTCTTCGGATCAAATGGTATGTTGTACCTAAAGCAATAAGATACAAATTCCCAGTAGGTTGTCCCGACAAACTGCTTCTTCTCGTCGCGCCAGGCGGGGGGAAGAGCGGCCAACCTAGCCGCTTCCTTGCAATCCGGGCAAACCACTTCCCTTGGAATTGGTTATGCTTGACGCTGCCCATCATTGATTTTTTTGAGTCGCCTGCACAACTCAAAACTAACATATCCATCGATCGCAACATACCTCAAGTTTACTTGAGGCAATGGCATGCACTCCCATTGATCGTGGCTGCTAGTAGGGAACTTGGTCTTCATGTCTTTGTAAGATGGGTTAATGATGGCGGCTGCCAAATCACCCATGCCAGTCCTTTTGCCAGGACCATTGAAATTGATCATATCCTGAATGTCAATCCAATTATGTTCAGGAATTTTAATGCCATCTCTAGCAAACCTTCTAGAGTCACTCCTGATGTCAACAGTTGTGAAACAAATTCCTTTATGTTGAAGGAATTCTCGCAGTGCCAGATTGTCAGGACTCCTGCATGTTAACACAAATCAATCTTGTAAGATCGTATATGCTGAAATAGTACACATATTTTTCTTCCAGTAAACTGTATACTTGTTGCAGTGAAACAATGATTTTGCATCAGTGATACACATCAAAATAACATGAATTATTGTTGCGACTATATGATCTAATTATTTAAGTGTCAAGTTAAGATTCAGTTACTATATGTAAAATAAAAATATCTTGACATCCATGCCGATTATCGGTGAGTATGAGTACATGAAATTTGTGCAAATTTTGAGTACCAAAATCATGAAACTAGATATCGTGGTCAATCCAAAAAAAATACAAGTTTGTTGGATATTACGTTCCAGACCACATTTTTCATACAAGTTAGTTTGTTCGTGTTTTCATACAAGTTAGAACCTAGTCTATTTCGAAATAGAAAAGCAGATCCAAGATAAACGAAGGCATGTGAAGAACATACCTGCAGAAATGGTACACCAGGACGTGGTCGTCCATGGCCAACTGAACGATGGCGTTACTTACTTGGTCCGAAGTGTATTCTAGGTCGAGGCCGACGAACCTGGGCCTGTCCTCTAGAAGCTTTTGTTCGTACATCTTGAGGGTGCGCTCGAGAACGGAAGGGTCATTTGTGTAGACCACGTTCACCTTGGTCGTCCCATGGGGAACGACGCTCCTCTTTAGAGTAAACAGGCCGCCGTCGGCCATGGAAGCGCTGAAGCACGTCGAACTGATCGAAGGGATTGAGGGGGAGGGAGGGAGAGCAACTGCAAACAATGGGGTTTTTTGGAACTTGCCGAAATGCACGGGAGAACGAACCACCAGGGGTTGTTTAGTGGGGACAGATGGGAATAATACTGCGACGAGGTTGAGGAATTAACTCCAACCGCCATTTAAATCTATTACTCCCTATAGTCAGTTGATAGGAAATGGACGGGCAAGATTGATTCTAGGGAGGTGAATCCCAGTTTTTTCCCAATTTATTTGAGTTGTAATATAACCATCGTTAATACTTGAATTGAAAAATATTTACAAAATTAATTTATTATATACTACATGATGAGATAATCCAACAAACCATGGAAATGGATGGCCATCCAACCATGTCACCCGCTTGTGAAAATTGTATAGGTGGTAGTGTGCGCAATACACACGGTAGCCACTTCACAAATACATCCTTTTAATTTTTCCCCCCTTAAATCGGCCAATAAAAATGAAAAGACTTTACGTGGAAAACCAAAAAAACTGTATTTGGCAAAGTATAATTGAAAATACGAAGTTTTTCATTGATCTCTTAAAAAAGGGGTCATGATTCAAAAGTTCGCCATGCATGGTTCTTGCGGTAACCAAGCTAGCTCACCCATGTGGCAAGAAGCGAATCAATGTCCAACATGCATAGTACCAAAAATATATACCTTACAGAATGAT
Source organism: Lolium perenne (assembly GCF_019359855.2). Classification (NCBI taxonomy): domain Eukaryota; kingdom Viridiplantae; phylum Streptophyta; class Magnoliopsida; order Poales; family Poaceae; genus Lolium; species Lolium perenne. The sequence continues at coordinate 95,607,923 of NC_067250.2, read as the reverse complement.
TCTGCTTCTCAAGAATATTTGCATGCCATGATGTTTGTTATTTTTCCTAGATAAAAGTAGTAATTGGCGACTTCTTGATTGCCTTGCTTGCTGATTTCAATAAGTTTGAACCTCATTTTGGCTTTATTTCAAATTTAGGCAAAAACTTCTTGGCAATCGACTTGTGATCCACTATACTTGGATGCAACCCACATTTTCGTTGGCTAATGTTTTCTGATTCCACAACAATAGGGCACTGATGCGTGTGGTTGACACGTCCGTTGGGAACCCCAAGAGAAAGGTGTGATGCGCACAGCGGCAAGTTTCCCTCAGTAAGAAACCAAGGTTTAATCGAACCAGTAGGAGTCAAGAAGCACGTTGAAGGTTGATGGCGGCGGGATGTAGTGCGGCGCAACACCAGAGATTCCGGCGCCAACGTGGAACCTGCACAACACAACCAAAGTACTTTGCCCCAACGAAACAGTGAGGTTGTCAATCTCACCGGCTTGCTGTAACAAAGGATTAACCGTATTGTGTGGAAGATGATTGTTTGCATAAAACAGTAGAACAAGTATTGCAGTAGATTGTATTTCAGTATAGAGAATTGGACCGGGGTCCACAGTTCACTAGAGGTGTCTCTCCCATAAGATAAACAGCATGTTGGGTGAACAAATTACAGTTGGGCAATTGACAAATAAAGAGGGCATGACCATGCACATACATATTATGATGAGTATAGTGAGATTTAATTGGGCATTACGACAAAGTACATAGACCGCCATCCAGCATGCATCTATGCCTAAAAAGTCCACCTTCAGGTTATCATCCGAACCCCCTCCAGTATTAAGTTGCTAACAACAGACAATTGCATTAAGTATTGCGCGTAATGTAACTAGTAACTACATCCTTGAACATAGCACTAATGTTTTATCCCTAGTGGCAACAGCACATCCACAACCTTAGAACTTTCTGCCTTTGTCCCGAGATATCAATGGAGGCATGAACCCACTATCGAGCATAAATACTCCCTCTTGGAGTTACAAGCATCTACTTGGCCAGAGCATCTACTAGTAACGGAGAGCATGCAAGATCATAAACAACACATAGACATAACTTTGATAATCAACATAACAAGTATTCTCTATTCATCGGATCCCAACAAACGCAACATATAGAATTACAGATAGATGATCTTGATCATGTTAGGCAGCTCACAAGATCCGACAATGAAGCACAATGGGGAGAAGACAACCATCTAGCTACTGCTATGGACCCATAGTCCAGGGGTAGACTACTCACACATCACTCCGGAGGCGACCATGGCGGCGTAGAGTCCTCCGGGAGATGATTCCCCTCTCCGGCAGGGTGCCGGAGGCGATCTCCTGGATCCCCCGAGATGGGATCGGCGGCGGCGGCGTCTCTGGAAGGTTTTCCGTATCGTGGCTCTCGGTACTGGGGGTTTCGCAACGGAGGCTTTAAGTAGGCGGAAGGGCAGGTCAGGAGGCGGCACGAGGGCCCCACACCACAGGGCCGCGTGGCCAAGGGGGGGGGGGGCCGCGCCGCCCTAGGGTCTGGGCACCTCATGGCCCCACTTCGTCTCCTCTTCGGACTTCTGGAAGCTTCGTGGCAAAATAGGACCCTGGGCGTTGATTTCGTCCAATTCCGAGAATATTTCGTTACTAGGATTTCTGAAACCAAAAACAGCAGAACAAAGAAGCGGCACTTCGGCATCTTGTTAATAGGTTAGTTCCAGAAAATGCACGAATATGACATAAAGTGTGCATAAAACATGTAGATAACATCAATAATGTGGCATGGAACATAAGAAATTATCGATACGTCGGAGACGTATCAGCATCCCCAAGCTTAGTTCTGCTCGTCCCGAGCAGGTAAAACGATAACACAGATAATTTCTGGAGTGACATGCCATCATAACCTTGATCATACTATTTGTAAAGCATATGTAGTGAATGCAGCGATCAAAACAATGTATATGACATGAGTAAACAAGTGAATCATATAGAAAAGACTTTTCATGAATAGCACTTCAAGACAAGCATCAATAAGTCTCGCATAAGAGTTAACTCATAAAGCAATAATTCAAAGTAAAAGCATTGAAGCAACACAAAGGAAGATTAAGTTTCAGCGGTTGCTTTCAACTTGTAACATGTATATCTCATGGATATTTGTCAACATAGAGTAATATAATAAGTGCAATAAGCAAGTATGTAGGAATCAATGCACAGTTCACACAAGTGTTTGCTTCTTGAGGTGGAGAGAAATAGGTGAACTGACTCAACAATGAAAGTAAAAGAATGGTCCTCCATAGAGGAAAAGCATCGATTGCTATATTTGTGCTAGAGCTTTGATTTTGAAAACATGAAACAATTTTGTCAACGGTAGTAATTAAGCATATGTATCATGTAAATTATATCTTACAAGTTGCAAGCCTCATGCATAGTGTACTAATAGTGCCCGCACCTTGTCCTAATTAGCTTGGACTACCGGATCATCACAATGCACATGTTTTAACCAAGTGTCACAAATGGGTACCTCTATGCCGCCTGTACAAAGGTCTAAGGAGAAAGCTCGCATTGGATTTCTCGCTATTGATTATTCTCAACTTAGACATCCATACCGGGACAACATAGACAACAGATAATGGACTCCTCTTTTATGCATAAGCATGCAACAACAATTAATAATTTTCTCATATGAGATTGAGGATATATGTCCAAAACTGAAACTTCCACCATGGATCATGGCTTTAGTTAGCGGCCCAATGTTCTTCTCTAACAATATGCATGCTTAACCATAAGGTGGTAGATCGCTCTTACTTCAGACAAGACGAACATGCATAGAACCTCACATGAAATTCAACAAAGAGTAGTTGATGGCGTCCCCAGTGAACATGGTTATCGCACAACAAGCAACTTAATAAGAGATAAAGTGCATAATTACATATTCAATACCACAATAGTTTTTAAGCTATTTGTCCCATGAGCTATATATTGCAAAGGTGAATGATGGAATTTTAAAGGTAGCACTCAAGCAATTTACTTTGGAATGGCGGAAAATACCATGTAGTAGGTAGGTATGGTGGACACAAATGGCATAGTGGTTGGCTCAAGTATTTTGGATGCATGAGAAGTATTCCCTCTCGATACAAGGTTTAGGCTAGCAAGGCTTATTTGAAACAAACACAAGGATGAACCGGTGCAGCAAAACTCACATAAAAGACATATTGAAAACATTATAAGACTCTACACCGTCTTCCTTGTTGTTCAAACTCAATACTAGAAATTATCTAGACCTTAGAGAAACCAAATATGCAAACCAAATTTTAGCATGCTCTATGTATTTCTTCATTAATGGTTGCAAAGCATATGATGCAAGAGCTTAAACATGAGCACAACAATTGCCAAGTATCACATTACCCAAGACATTAATAGCAATTACTACATGTATCATTTTCCAATTCCAACCATATAACAATTTAACGAAGGAGAAACTTCGCCATGAATACTATGAGTAGAAACTAAGGACATACTTGTCCATATGCTACAGCGGAGCGTGTCTCTCTCCCATAAAGTGAATGCTAGGATCCATTTTATTCAAACAAAACAAAAAACAAAAACAAACCGACGCTCCAAGAAAAGCACATAAGATGTGATGGAATAAAAATATAGTTTCAGGGGAGGAACCTGATAATGTTGTCGATGAAGAAGGGGATGCCTTGGGCATCCCCAAGCTTAGACGCTTGAGTCTTCTTGATATATGCAGGGGTGAACCACCGGGGCATCCCCAAGCTTAGAGCTTTCACTCTCCTTGATCATGTTGCATCATACTCCTCTCTTGATCCTTGAAAACTTCCTCCACACCAAACTTAGAACAACTCATTAGAGGGTTAGCGACAATAAAAATTAACATGTTCAGAGGTGACACAATCATTCTTAACACTTCTGGACATTGTATAAAGCTACTGGACATTAATGGATCAAAGAAATTCATCCAACATAGCAAAAGAGGCAATGCGAAATAAAAGGCAGAATCTGTCAAAACAGAACAGTTCGTATTGACGAATTTTATCGAGGCACCAGACTTGCTCAAATGAAAATGCTCAAATTGAATGAAAGTTGCGTACATATCTGAGGATTACTCATGTAAATTGGAATAATTTTCTGAGTTACCTACAGGGAAAACAGCCCAGATTCGTGACAGCAAAGAAATCTGTTTCTGCGCAGTAATCCAAATCTAGTATGAACTTTTCTATCAACGACTTTACTTGGCACAATAAAACACTAAACTAAGATAAGGAGAGGTTGCTACAGTAGTAAACAACTTCCAAGACACAAAATAAAAACAAAGTACTGTAGGTAAAACATGGGTTGTCTCCCATAAGCGCTTTTCTTTAACGCCTTTCAGCTAGGCGCAGAAAGTGTGTATCAAGTATTATCAAGAGACGAAGTGTCAACATCATAATTTGTTCTCATAATAGAATCAAAAGGTAACTTCATTCTCTTTCTAGGGAAGTGTTCCATACCTTTCTTGAGAGGAAATTGATATTTTATATTACCTTCCTTCATATCAATGATAGCACCAACAGTTCGAAGAAAAGGTCTTCCCAATATAATGGGGCAAGATGCATTGCATTCAATATCCAAGACAACAAAATCAACGGGGACAAGGTTATTGTTAACGGTAATGCGAACATTATCAACTTTCCCCAAAGGTTTCTTTGTAGAATGATCAGCAAGATTAACATCCAAATAACAATTTTTCAGCGGTGGCAAGTCAAGCATATTATAAATTTTCTTAGGCATAACAGAAATACTTGCACCAAGATCACATAAGGCATTACAATCAAAATCTTTAACCTTCATCTTAATGATGGGCTCCCAACCATCCTCTAGCTTTCTAGGAATAGAGGCTTCGCGCTCTAGTTTCTCTTCTCTAGCTTTTATGAGAGCATTTGTAATATGTTGCGTGAAAGCCAAATTTATAGCACTAGCATTAGGTCTTTTAGCAAGTTTTTGCAAGAACTTTATAACTTCAGAGATGTGGCAATCATCAAAATTCAAACCATTATAATCTAAAGCAATGGGATCATCATCCCCAATGTTGGAAAAAATTTCAGCAGTTTTATCACAGGCAGTTTCAGCAGTTTTAGCAGTTTCAGGCAGTTTCTCGCGCTTTGCATTAGAAGTGGAAACATTGCTAACACCAATTCTTTTATTATTAATAGTAGGAGGTGCAGCAACATGTGTAGCATTAGCATTACTAGTGGTGGTAATAGTCCAAACTTTAGCTACATTCTTCTCTTTAGCTAGTTTTTCATTTTCTTCTCTATCCCACCTAGCACGCAATTCAGCCATTAATCTTATATTCTCATTAATTCTAACTTGGATGGCATTTGCTGTAGTAACAATTTTATTTTCAATATCCCTATTAGGCATAACTTTCGATTTCAAGAGATCAACATCAGAGGCAAGACTATCGACTTTAGAAGCAAGTATATCAATTTTCCCAAGCTTTTCTTCAACAGATTTGTTAAAAGCAGTTTGTGTACTAATAAATTCTTTAAGCATGGCTTCAAGTCCAGGGGGTGAACTCCTATTATTATTGTAAGAATTCCCATAAGAATTACCATAGCCGTTGCCATTATTATAAGGATATGGCCTATAGTTGTTACTAGAATTGTTCCGGTAAGTATTGTTGTTGAAATTATTACTTTTAATGAAGTTTACATCAACATGTTCTTCTTGTGCAACCAATGAAGCTAACGGAACATTATTAGGATCAATATTAGTCATATCTTTCACAAGCATAGACATAATAGCATCAATCTTATCACTCAAGGAAGAGGTTTCTTCGACAGAATTTACCTTCTTACCTTGTGGAGCTCTTTCCGTGTGCCATTCAGAGTAGTTGATCATCATATTATCAAGAAACTTTGTTGCTTCACCAAGAGTAATGGACATAAAGGTACCTCCAGCAGCTGAATCCAATAAATTCCGTGAAGAAAAATTTAGTCCTGCATAGAAGGTTTGGATGATCATCCAAGTAGTCAGTCCATGGGTTGGGCAATTTTTAACCAGAGATTTCATTCTTTCCCAAGCTTGAGCAACATGTTCAGTATCTAATTGTTTAAAATTCATTATGCTACTCCTCAAAGATATAATTTTAGCAGGGGGATAATATCTACCAATAAAAGCATCCTTGCATTTAGTCCATGAATCAATACTATTCTTAGGCAGAGATAGCAACCAATCTTTAGCTCTTCCTCTTAATGAGAAAGGGAACAATTTTAATTTTATAATGTCACCATCTACATCTTTATATTTTTGCATTTCACATAGTTCAACAAAATTATTAAGATGGGCAGCAGCATCATCAGAACTAACACCAGAAAATTGCTCTCGCATAACAAGATTCAGTAAAGCAGGTTTAATTTCAAAGAATTCTGCTGTAGTAGCAGGTGGAGCAATAGGTGTGCATAAGAAATCATTATTATTTGTGGTTGTGAAGTCACACAACTTAGTATTTTCAGGGTTGGCCATTTTAGCAACAGTAAATAAAGCAAACTAGATAAAGTAAATGCAAGTAACTAATTTTTTTGTGTTTTTGATATAGCAAACAAGATAGCAAATAAAGTAAAACTAGCAACTAATTTTTTTGTATTTTGATTTAGTGCAGCAAACAAAGTAGTAAATAAAACTAAGCAAGACAAAAACAAAGTAAAGAGATTGAGAAGTGGAGACTCCCCTTGCAGCGTCTCTTGATCTCCCCGGCAACGGCGCCAGAAATTTGCTTGATGCGTGTGGTTGACACGTCCGTTGGGAACCCCAAGAGGAAGGTGTGATGCGCACAGCAGCAAGTTTCCCTCAGTAAGAAACCAAGGTTTAATCGAACCAGTAGTGATGGGGATATGCCCATAGGGGGTGGGTCGCCAGTCCCAGTCGCCATGAAGATAGAGGCTTGGGTGGATCGCCAGTCGCCTAAGCGACTGGGCCCTAAGGCGACTGGGCCGTGATCCCAAGGAGGAGGTCCACACGGCTGGACAAGAAGATTACTTGCGAGAGGGATAGCGGATCCCGGGTTAGTAGCAACTGATATGATTCGGAGTTATCTCCATGTAACCCTAGGCCGGGGGTGCTTATATAAACCCCCGAGCTTAGGCCCTAGAGGACACCTTACTCGAGATCCAATCTCCCCCTGTAAGCTCTCGGCGTAGCCGCCGACTGAGCCCCCCCATTGTAATTCTCCACTGAGCAATAGAGATCTAGCAGGACGTAGGCCTTTTACTCTCCGGAGGGGCTGAACCTGGGTAAAACCCTTGCGTCTCTTGCACCTCGACCCGTAGATGGCAATGTTCCCTTCCCCTCGCATCAATGAAGTGCTACCCCCTGTAGCATCTGCCGTGGCTACATCCACGACAGTGGCGCCCACCGTGGGGCATGGGACATCAAGCCTTCGAGCTACGGCGAGGCCCTACTCGCCAGTTCGGCGGCCGGTTGCTTCCGGCAGGATGATCGCCACCGGCAATTTCTTCCACATCCAGCCAAGCACCTACCGGCCCGCCTCGTCACCTCTCACACACGCCTGGATGGTGCCGATCGGCTCCATCAACCTCTTCGTTGGGCTCGCCGGCGTCAGCGATCCCTACGAGCCTCGCCCCCGTCGCTCACACGACCCCTTCGCGCCCGGGCAGCTCCTCACCGCTACTCGCCCGGTCACCGGCGAGGTATACGCGGAGGCTGAGGCGGCCCTGGGAGACGATGCCGAGTCGGCGGTCGTGGCACCGACCGCTAACTCCACCGTTGCCTCGGCAGCCACCGACTCCGCCGACACCGCTCCAGTCGCCGATTCCGCCGACACCATCCCGGCCATCAAATCCATCATCGCTGCGATCGACGCCGACTTCACCGACATCATCGCTACAACGTCGGTTGCGGGATCCACCGCTGCGTCCCCGACTGCCCGCTCCATCGCCACAGCATCGACCAAGGACTCTATCTCCCTGGTCTCCCACCCGAGCGACTTCGAAGGTGGCTTCGAGGACGACTCCATCCTCTCCCTCTTCGGCAGCGATTACGACTCGGACTCTGTCGAGGCCCCGCGTTACCGCTACCCGACCGCAGTCTTCATGGCAGGGGGTGAAGGAGAGATCGACGCCTTCACCACTCCCCTCCCCGCAACCGCCACCGCGACCGAGATCGAGGCGCACCGGGCGGCCCTCGAGGAGCAGAGGAAAAAGGAGCTCGCCGAAAGGCAGAAATTCCGCCTCGAGCAAGATGAAGTAAGGGCCGTGTCCCACTATCGTCAGCAGCGAAACCGCCGGCGCATGGAGCGCGCCCGCGCGAGCGACTTTCCCAGCGCACGCCTTAACTTCGACGACCCGGACGGAGAAATCCGGGTCGCCCGAGTCCAAAACCCTGACATCCCGGAAGGAAGTCGGGCTGCTGCAGATAGAACAGCGCGCGGAGCACCACCGCCACCCCCACCACCACCACCCGAAGTTCCTCGGGCAGAGGTCGACGCCAACGGCCTACCACTGCACTCGTCTCCAGCCGACAACGTGGCAGCTGCGCAAGCCGTCCTCGCAAGAATCCCCGAAACGGGAGACGGCGCGATCCTCGTCCAGCACGCCAAGGCTTTGGTAGCCAAGGCATTGGAGCAGCAGCACGCCGCAGCCGACTCGCAGGGGCGACTCTATTCGCGCACATCCGCCAGTCGCGCGGCGTCGTCAGACGCGGCAAACCGCGCAATCGTCCAACGCCAACAACGGCCCGCCGCCGGCCACCGCGCGCGGCCCACTCGTCTAACAACCGAGTCGAGCCGCGCCCGCGCGGGTGATGGTCGCCGCTAACGGGCAGCCAGTCGGCGCGAACCCACATCGTCAACGACCAAGAATGGCGGGCGCGCAATCGATTGAACGACCGCCACGCCGATGAAGCCCGCGCCGGAGCGCGTTCACCGAATCGGCCCCGCTTGCTTCGGGCCGATGATTAGAGGCGAGCCGTACCCTGTGGGGTTCAAAGGACCCCGCGACATCGAGAAGTATGATACAAGCATTGACCCCACTGCGGATCGACTCGTACGCCATGGCAATGGGGATCCAGGGCCACTCCGAGTTACTCGCAGCGCGATACCTGCCCCTCATGATGGACGGCGTCAATCGCCATTGGTTCAACACCCTCACCGTCAACAGCATCGACTCCTGGGAAGAAGCCCGCGCCGCGTTCATCCAGCACTTCGCCAGCGCATACACCCGTGCCACAACCATAGAAGACCTAGATCGCTGCGTCCAAGGCCCGCGCGAGTCGACCCGCCGGTGGGTGCAGCGGCTGGCGAGGACATGTGGACGACCTCCGGCGGCATCGGCACGGACACGGCAATCTACTGCTTCCGACGCTGCTGCCGGTACGAACCACTAAGCGCCAAGCTCCGTCGCGTCGGCAGGGACAATATCTCAATCTCCGAGCTCTTCGACATCGCCACCCGCTACGCCGATGAAGACCCTACGATCGACTCGGACGACGAGTACGGTCAACGACGCAATCGCCGCCCTGCGCACACGGAGCCTCGGCGTGGCGACTACCGTTTCGCCGGCCGGTCCAACAACGGCAAGCGCCGCGGAGAGGGAGGACACAACGAGCTAGTTGCTACCACCGATTACGAGCAGCGCGAGCCAAAATCGTTTCGGCGCGACACTCGTCCACCTCGGGAGGATCGGCCTCAGCCCAAGCGCTTCGACGCCCGCAGCCTCCTAGACGCACCATGCATCTATCACAGCAAGGAGGGCAAGCCCGCCAACCACACGACGGGAAATTGCTACTCCACGAAGCAGATAGAAAGAGCTCGCCGCGCCAAGGAAAACGACGGCGGCAACCAGCACAAGGAGCGCGCCAAGGACCAAGACCAGCACAAGGGAGAGGGCTTCGGTCGCAGCGCCGGCTCGCTCCACACCTTCACCGGGGTCGGCGACAGGCGGGACGGGAAGGTCCTCGCAAGGGCGATGGCGGTACACGCAGTCATACTTTCCGACGTACCCCGGTGGCTCAACTGGTCCGAGCAAAGCATTACACGGAGCCGCGAAGATCACGCCCCCGCATCGAGTACCCCGGGCGAGTGGCGCTAGTCGTCCCGCCCAAGGTCGCCGACTACTGGCTACCAAAAACCCTGATGGACGGGGGAAGCTCCATCAACATCATGTACTACGACACCTTCCAGCGGCTTGGCCTGCCGGACTCACGCCTTGAGAACACCAAGGTCACGTTCCACGGCATCGTCCCCGGGCGGAAGGCCTTCCCGATCGGCAAGGTGACGCTGCCAGTCACCTTCGGCACGCCCGTGAACTACCGTACCGAGCGGATAACGTTCGAGGTGGTGAACTTCAAAGCTCTTACCATTGCGTACTCGGCCGACAAGCGTTCGCCCGCTTCATGGCGACCCCACACTACGCGTACAACATGATGAAGATGCCAGGGCCTCGAGGCGTCATCACCGTCCATGGCGACCCGGAGATGGCATTGGAATGTGAGGACGACAGCGCCAAGCTCGCCGACGCCGTCATCGCCGACGAACAAGACAACTCCGCCGAGCTCGCCAAGTACCCAGTCGACCGCAACGACCCCGCCATCCTGGAGAAGCCACCGAGCTCGACTCGTCCGCAGCAACCTTCAAGGCCGCAGCGAGCACCCGCCAAGTAGATCTTGTAGAAAACGATCCAAGTAGGCAAGTTACCATTGGGACGGGCCTGTCCGCCCAATAGGAAAGCGCGCTCATCAAGTTCCTCCGTGAGAATCGAGATATCTTTGCATGGAAACCATCTGACATGCCAGGTGTCCCGAGAGAACTTGCTGAGCACAAATTACATGTCGATCCCACCGCGCGACCCGTTAGGCAGGCAATGCGCCCTGTGGGAGAAGAACGGCGACGCGCAATCGCCGAAGAAGTAAACCGGCTGCTCGCTGCCGGCTTCATCATAGAAATCAAGCACCCGAAATGGCTGGCAAACCCAGTCCTAGTGCTAAAGAAGAACAAGACGTGGCGAATGTGTATCGATTACACAAGCCTCAACAGCGCGTGCCCCAAGGACCCATTCGTCCTACCGCGAATCGACCAGATTATCGACGCGGTCGCCGGGTCCGAGTCGCTATGCTTCCTTGATGCATACTCCGGGTACAATCAAATAAAGATGGCCAAGGAAGACCAAGAGAAGATCTGCATTCATCACACCCCTAGGCGCCTCTTTGCTACACGTCCATGACCTTCGGCCTCAAGAACGCCGGAGCAACGTACCAGCGGTGCATGAACAGCTGCTTAGAAAGCCAGATCGGCCGCAACGTGCATGTCTACATCGACGATGTGGTGGTCAAATCGACTCGACAGACCGACCTCGTCAGCGACCTCGCCGAAACATTCGCCAACTTACGGCGGTACAAGATCAAGCTCAACCCTTTGAAGTGCACCTTCGGGGTTCCATCTGGACAGCTGCTAGGCTACGTCGTCTCCAAGCCAGGCATCGACCCTAACGCGGAGAAGACAACGCGGTCATGCGCACCAAGCAGCCAGCATGCCTAGTCGACGCGCAAAAACTCGCCGGTCGAGTCGCCGCCCTCAGTCGCTTCATACCCCGGCTCGGAGACAAGGCCATGCCACTATACCGCTTGCTCAAGAAGTCGGAATCATTCCGGTGGACAGACGAGGCGCAGCGGGCCCTAGAGGAACTCCAGCACGCCCTCTCGAATGCCCCTATCCTCGCGGCCCCGCTGCCAAAAGAAACCATGCTCCTATACGTCGCCGCGTCGAACCGCGCTATAAGTGCAGTCATGGTCGTCGAACGGAAGGAGGAAGGAAGGGAGCAAGCGGTACAACGCCCGGTCTACTACATCAGCGAAGCCTTAATCGAATCCAAGCAACGGTATCCACACTACCGAAGCTGGTGTACGCCGTCCTCGGGGCCCCGGCGGCGGCCCCTTACTTCCACGAGCACCCCATCAAGGTAGTCGCCTCAACACCACTCGCCGACATCATCCGCAACCGCGACGCAATGGCCGGATCGCCAAGTGGGCGGTCGAGCTCGGCGTCCACAACATCACCTACGAGTCACGCCACGCCATCAAATCTCAAGCACTCGCCGACTTCCTCGCCCGGCGGGAAGAGGCCCAGCAGCCAAGCTCCCCCGCGGACCTCAAACATTGGACGTTGCACTTCGACGGTTCTAAAAACCTCGAAGGAGCAGGCGCGGGAGTCGTCCTCACATCACCAAAGGGCGACACAGTGAAGTACGTCCTGCAACTCAGATTCGAGCCATGCACCAACAACATGGCCGAGTACGAGGCGCTCCTGCACGGCATGCGAGTCGCAAAAGAGATGGGCGCAACACGGCTGCGCTGCCTCGGCGATTCCGACCTAGTCGCCAGCCAAACTTCCGGCACCTGCGACGCCACAGACGCCAACATGATCGCATACAAACGCGCCGTCGACCAAGCCGGCGCTAGCTTCGCCCGGTCACGTCGTCGAGTGGGTTGACGGGCGCAAGAACGAAGAAGCCGACGCGCTAGCCAGAATCGGGTCCAAGCGACTTCAACCTCCTCCGGGCGTCGTCCTGGACATCCTCAGCCACCCCTCGGTGCGCGCACCGCGCGAGCTGGACATTGCCGAGCCACCTGCTCCCGACTCCGCCTTAGTCGCACTCGCCGTCGACAGCACCGATTGGACCGAGCCATACATAAGCTACCTCGAGAGCCAGGCACTGCCGATGGATGAAACCAAAGCACGCGCCATCGTGCGCAGATGCAAGTCCTTCACCATCATCAACAATGAGCTATACAAGCGCAGTGTCTCGGGAGTGTTCCAACGATGCGTCACCACGGCGGAAGGGCGCAACATTCTGCGCGACATCCACGCGAGGGGCTGCGGCCACCACGCAGCGCGCGCGGTCAATCGTCGCCAAGGCCTTTCGTCACGGCTTCTACTGGCCAACACCCCACGAAGACGCAATCGCCCTTGTCCGTTCATGCGCCGGGTGCCAAAAGCATGCAAGCCAGTCGCACATGCCAGGATCGGCATTGAAGACCATCCACCTCACCTGGCCCTTCGCCGTATGGGGCATGGACATGGTGGGAAAATTCAAAACGGCCCCCGGCGGATATACTCACCTCCTGGTAGCGGTGGACAAGTTCACCAAATGGGTAGAAGCAAAGCCCATAAAGAAGTGCGACGGGAAGACGGCCACAAAGTTCCTACGCGAGCTCATCTATCGGTACGGCTACCCTCACAGTATCATAACCGACAACGGCACCAACGTCGCCCAAGGGGCGATGGCTGACTTTGCGAAGAAAAGGGCATCCGACTCGATCTCGCCTCGATCGCCGAGCCCGAGTCGAACGGCCAAGCAGAAAGGGCAAACCAGAGCATCCTGCACGGACTCAAACCACGCCTGGTCGTGCCCCTAGAGCGCGCAGCCGGCTGCTGGGCAGAGGAGCTCTCTTCAGTACTATGGGGCATCCGCACAACGCCTAACAGGTCAACCGGCTTCACGCCTTTCTTCCTGGTATATGGCGCCGAAGCCGTCATGCCCACGGACATCGCCTACGACTCACCTCGGGTCGCCAATTACGCCGAAGAAGACAACGAGCGAGCTCGCCAAGATGACATCGATCTCCTCGACGAGGCCGAGAGACCTCGCACTCTCCGGAGAACCGCCATTTACCAGCGGGACCTCCGTCGCTACCCACGATCGCCGCGTTCGGAGTCGCTCCTTCCAAGTCGGCGATCTGGTACTCCGGCTAATCCAGGACAAGAAAGGGATGCACAAGCTGTCCCCGCCCTGGGAAGGACCATTCGCCGTCAGCCGCGTACTCGGCAACGACTCCTACTACCTCATCGACGTCCGCAAGGACGACAAAGGCGAGCCGCTCACTAAAGAGGTGGAGCGCCCTGGAACATCAACCTCCTCCGGCGGTTCTATACCTAAGGGAAAAATGTAATCCGAAAATTCAGAGGGTAATAAAAATCGCCGACCATTTTTTGATCTCAAGCTCCGACTACCTCCCCTTCACCCGCCAAATATCGTCATCTCTCATCCCGGGACATACCGGCTTAGTCGCCGCGACAAGCGACTAGGAACTGAGAGACCTCCGGTCGCCGCTGCCGGAAGAGAGAAGTCCACGATCGGCCAAGTAGCCGGGCTAACACGGGATGGCGGCGTGACCGAGGCGCAACACCAGGCCCGGTCACCCACCATCTCTCACGCCATCGGGTGAAAACGGCGGCGGAACCCACAGCAGGGCCGCACGCTCGGCCAGCCCCACGGGCCTCGGCGACCGCCTTGTGCTACGTTATAAAGCACACCAATGCCCTCCTCTACCTTAGGTTGGCGAATTGCGCGGCTAAGTACTTCGACTAGGGACCCCGCAAAACGGACCCGCGGCTCGCCAAGGAAAATACGCCCGCAATGATCCCCTTTGGAGTCGCCTAGCGACTGGCTCACCGAGCCACGACGAGTGGCGCGCTACATCCGAACAGCGCAAACTACACCACACCACTACTCCACCCATGAGGCTGCTATTCGTACTATAATGACTACGTACTGCGGCGGGACGCCCAGCTCGAAAAGGAAAACAGTCAAGTCGATAGCCTTCATTGGGGTCGCAAAGGCGACACAGAAGGCCATGGATAGTCGGAACCAACTCCAATGCATCGCCGTCTCAAATAATGCAAAAGCAACCACCGAATCACATTTAAGCAAAAGTCATCATTCTATTTACAACTAACACCCGCTCGCGAGAAATCTAGCTACTTCTTACACAGTGTACTCAGGAAACTACGAGGACGACCCGGAGCCCCCTCTACGACAGGCTCGACGCCGTCATCGCCGTGACGAAATTTCGGCGTGTACACCACGACCGGATATGTAGACAGCGAGCCGGCGGCAGCAGCATGGAAGAGGCGCTCCGCGGGGTAGTCCACCGGGCCCGGCTCCTTCTCCGCGTCACCAGGAGCCGCTTGGCTGGGGATATGAGTCTCCAAGTCCGCGGTCGCCAGTACTCGGTCGGCGAAGGGGCGCACCGCATCCATCAGCCGCAGCACTTCGGCAACATCGAACTCCCCAGTCTCCGAGGGGAAGCCAGCGGTGACCTCCTCCACGTCGAACCCTTCGTAATAATGCGCCGACACCATGCTCGAGCCATGGTAATGCCAACGCGAGCAGGAAGAGCGACGAAGCCGATCAACAACAGCCGGAATGTTGGACACGGCCTTGAAGACGGATGGCGTGTCCCGCGGAATCACCTCCCGCGGGCTCGTGAGTCTTGGAGCGCGGCAAGTATCTCCCCGCGCAGCGATGATACGCGCGGTCGCGGTCGACAGGCATTCCCGTGGAGTCGCCGTCTCCACGAAGTCGCACGTACCTGCAGTCAACAACACAAGGAAAAGGGAAAAATGAGAACTTCCCCTTCAACGCCGACTCGCCACGCTCGGGGACTGGCCCCCGAGGCCGACTCGCCACGCTCGGGGACTGGCCCCCGAGGCCGACTCGCCACGCTCGGGGACTGGCCCCCGAGGCCGACTCGCCACGCTCGGGGACTGGCCCCCGAGGCCGACTCGCCACGCTCGGGGACTGGCCCCGAGGCCGACTTCGCGCCACGCTCGGGGACTGGCCACCGAGGCCTACTCGCCACGCTCGGGGACTGCCCCCCGAGGCCGACTCGCCGTGTTCGGATACTCAAACCCCGGCAAATAAAACAAGAAGTGCGACAACAAGAACTTACCAAGAATCTGCCGCGACATCTCCCTGACGAAAGCCTCGAAGTTGGTCTTCTCGGCCTGCACCGCCAGGACGATGCCCTCGGACGCCTCCTTCTCCGCAGCAAGTTCTTTGGCGTGCTGCTGCTTCAAGGCCGCCACCTCCTCCCGCAGAGACGCGGCAGCCCCACGTGCAGAGTCCCGCGCATCAGTCGCGGCCTCCAGCTTCACCTTGTATTCGGTGATGACGTCCTCCAGCTCCCGGCCCTTCTGCTCCAGGACCTTCGTCAATTCCGCCACCTCCGCTTTCGCCCTTTTCCGGGCCTCTTCGGCCTGCTGCGCCCGGAACTCGGCTTCACGGTAGAAGGACTCCTTGACGAACCCTTCCCGAGCCTCGGCAAGAGCCTTTACTGCGCCTCTGCTACAAGAAAAGGAAACGGTGAGAACGAACGCCCGGGCCAGTGACACTGAATGAGGACGGCGAGTGGGCATGACTTACTGCCCAGGGCAATCAGCTTCCGGTTCTTCTGCGCCGCCTCCTCCACAAGCGCGGTCAGCCGCTTAATCTCCGCCTACGGAAACCAAACAAAAATGCCAAGGTCAACAAACAAAAAGCAAATAGAGACTCGACTCGCCCTTTCAGACCAAGTCGACCCTCGGGGACTGGGGGTGACTAGGCCACGTGTTCAGCGACACTTACCACATGCGCCTCGCCAAGCGCCGTGTGGAGCTCGGTGAAGGTCAATGAAGACGGCGGCGGATGACGCGACTCGGTCGCCCCGTCCGCTCGCTTCCCCGCCTCGGTCGACGGAACCTCGCGCGTCCGCGTGTCGGTGTCTCTGGGCGGGGCGCGGTCCACTGGCGGCCTTGGACCGGCGCTCTTTCGGTGGCTCCGACAGACCGCCCTCCTCGACGATGTCCTCTTCAACTTCGGGTGCCTTACGCCCTTGGTCGATCCAATGTCAGTCGACTCCTCCTCCACCACAGGCGGAGCAACGTCCGGACCCGTCGCCGCACTCGCCATGCCCCCGCGAGCCATGCTGGGTAGAGGAAAAACGTTGGCGGTGGGCTCGACGTGGCTAGTGCTCTCCTTCTCCGCTTGACTCCCGGCGGCGGGCTCTTCTGGAGCCGACCCCGCACCCCCAAGGTCGGACGGCGCCGCCTTCCTCTCCGCGGCTTTCTTCTTTGCCTCGGCCGCCCTCGTGGCCGCCACCCCGGCCGCGGGCGGCTTCGCCAAGGTCTTCTTCTTGGACCTACAGAGAGGCGAGGTGAGTCGACACTCAGTCCAGTCGCAGGAAGGATAAATTCGACAAGAAATACTTACTTCACCGTGGGAATCGCTTTTACGCCCGGACCGGCCCGAGCTCCCGCATCGATCGCGTCCTTCAAGGGACGCTGAAGCCTCATGGACCCTTCCGGGTGGAAGTGGGCGCGATCGCTTCGATAGCGGCTCGGCCCCTTCCTTGGAGGGCTCCGCCTTGTCCTCCGGACGGGAGGTCGCCTCCTCTTCGGCCGCGCCCTGGGACGAGGACTCGGCACCCCTCTTCGACCCGCGGGAGTCTGATGAAGTCCCGCGCCTCCGAGTCCGACTCGGTGCGCTCCTCCTCCTCGTCGACCTCTTCCTCCTCGCCTTCGGTCATCTCCGGTGGTTCCTTTCCGGCGAGAGGAGGGAGGTGGTCCGCGATCTTCCGCCAACGCTGCAATCGAATCAAAGGAACAAGTCAGAAAGGAAGAAGCGCGGCTAAGCCGTGCGAAGTCGCCATGCGAAGCATTACCTGAGGCGCTGGGGTGTCTTCGGTGTAGGGCTGCAAGCCGTCCTCGAAGGAAGTAAAGGTGGCAGTGGTGATCTTAGCAAGCGCCTTCCGGTACTCGCCCTCGTCCCACTCGGTCGCCGTCGACCGGGTGCGGTCGTTCTGTCCCCGGTACTCCCACATGGGGTGAGCTCGGCACCGCAGGGGGATCAGCCGCCGGCCAAGCCAACAGTTGTACATGTCGACCGCCGTCGGGCCGTCATCTTTTAGCGCCGGATCGCTTGGCGCATATCCTTCACCACCTTCTCCTGCTCGCGCGGCAGCGACCGGACATTGAGGCGCCGCGGGACGCTCGGCTCGGGACTGTATTGGGGAATGCATACCTCGCCCGGGGGAGTGTACTCCTTGGCGTAGAACCAGAAACGACGCCACAGCGACTGCGCCTTCTTGGGGAGCGCCATGTCGATGAAGCTTTCCCGGACTTCACCTGGAAGGTGATCCCCCCGTTCGGGATGAGTGCTTCGCTGTTCTTGCTGGCCCGAGTCGCCCGCCCGTGGAAGATGGACACCCACAGCGGGAAGTAGGGCGGACAGCCCAAGTAGCATTCGCACAGCGCCACGAACAGAGAAATCTGCTGGACGCTGTGCGGCCCGAGGTCGGAAACCTTGATGCGGTAGAAGGCCAGCAACTGCCGGAGGAAATCGGAGGTGGGGAGAGCGAACCCGCGATCGAGCAAGCTCATGAAGATCACGAACTCCCCGAGGCCGTGGGAGGGGCTCCGTCTCGTTCGCCGGCGGAACCCGCCATCGCTCCTGGTTGAACTCCGGGATGACTCCGGAGGCGACGTACGGGAGGAGAGACTCCCGCGTGACCTTCGACTTGCCCCACCCCTTCGCCGCCATGGATGCGTGTGGAGTGTGGAATGAAGATGAGATGAAGAGAAGATGGGGGATGAATGCGGAGGAGTGTTGAACCCTAATCCTAGGGGCGACCCTTTATACCGCCCGCACTCGCTCAGATTGAGGATGAGATCTGTTCGTTGAATTGTCCCGGAATCGCCGCCCCGCAATCAACGGTCGAGATCTGCGCCGTCACCGGCTGAATAGCCGTTAAACTAGCCGTTAGCGGTCACGTCGAGCCCAACGGTCAACAACATGCAGACGGTGTGCGCCTCGGTCAACGTGAAATCTAGCCGTTGGCCTCTCCACGTGTCTCTATGGTGACTACGCGTCGGCCAGCAAACGGCGATCGGGCTGAAACCGGCTGTCACACGCCGATTGGCCGATCAAGTTATGGCGGCGAGACTGCCACCGCACCCGCGACTTTATCTTTGGAAGCCCGGCGGCGACTCATCTTGATCCATCACCGCGCCTCTCCAAGACTTGTTCCAGATCCGCGCTTCATCACCACCGCGCTTGGGGACTACTGATGGGGATATGCCCATAGGGGGTGGGTCGCCAGTCCCAGTCGCCATGAAGATAGAGGCTTGGGTGGATCGCCAGTCGCCTAAGCGGCCCCGGGCCCTAAGCGGCCCAGGCCGTGATCCCAAGGAGGAGGTCCACACGGCTGGACAAGAAGATTACTTGCGAGAGGGATAGCGGATCCCGGGTTAGTAGCAACTGATATGATTCGGAGTTATCTCCATGTAACCCTAGGCCGGGGGTGCTTATATAAACCCCCGAGCTTAGGCCCTAGAGGACACCTTACTCGAGATCCAATCTCCCCCTGTAAGCTCTCGGCGTAGCCGCCGACTGAGCCCCCCCATTGTAATTCTCCACTGAGCAATAGAGATCTAGCAGGACGTAGGCCTTTTACTCTCCGGAGGGGCTGAACCTGGGTAAAACCCTTGCGTCTCTTGCACCTCGACCCGTAGATGGCAATGTTCCCTTCCCCTCGCATCAATGAAGTGCTACCCCCTGTAGCATCTGCCGTGGCTACATCCACGACAAGTAGGAGTCAAGAAGCACGTTGAAGGTTGATGGCGGCGGGATGTAGTGCGGCGCAACACCAGAGATTCCGGCGCCAACGTGGAACCTGCACAACACAACCAAAGTACTTTGCCCCAACGAAACAGTGAGGTTGTCAATCTCACCGGCTTGCTGTAACAAAGGATTAACCGTATTGTGTGGAAGATGATTGTTTGCAGAAAACAGTAGAACAAGTATTGCAGTAGATTGTATTTCAGTATAGAGAATTGGACCGGGGTCCACAGTTCACTAGAGGTGTCTCTCCCATAAGATAAACAGCATGTTGGGTGAACAAATTACAGTTGGGCAATTGACAAATAAAGAGGGCATGACCATGCACATACATATTATGATGAGTATAGTGAGATTTAATTGGGCATTACGACAAAGTACATAGACCGCCATCCAGCATGCATCTATGCCTAAAAAGTCCACCTTCAGGTTATCATCCGAACCCCCTCCAGTATTAAGTTGCTAACAACAGACAATTGCATTAAGTATTGCGTGTAATGTAACTAGTAACTACATCCTTGAACATAGCACTAATGTTTTATCCCTAGTGGCAACAGCACATCCACAACCTTAGAACTTTCTCATCCTTTGTCCCAGAGATATCAATGGAGGCATGAACCCACTATCGAGCATAAATACTCCCTCTTGGAGTTACAAGCATCTACTTGGCCAGAGCATCTACTAGTAACGGAGAGCATGCAAGATCATAAACAACACATAGACATAACTTTGATAATCAACATAACAAGTATTCTCTATTCATCGGATCCCAACAAACGCAACATATAGAATTACAGATAGATGATCTTGATCATGTTAGGCAGCTCACAAGATCCGACAATGAAGCACAATGGGGAGAAGACAACCATCTAGCTACTGCTATGGACCCATAGTCCAGGGGTAGACTACTCACACATCACTCCGGAGGCGACCATGGCGGCGTAGAGTCCTCCGGGAGATGATTCCCCTCTCCGGCGAGGGTGCGGAGGCGATCTCCTGGATCCCCCGAGATGGGATCGGCGGCGGCGGCGTCTCTGGAAGGTTTTCCGTATCGTGGCTCTCGGTACTGGGGGTTTCGCAACGGAGGCTTTAAGTAGGCGGAAGGGCAGGTCAGGAGGCGGCACGAGGGCCCCACACCACAGGGCCGCGCGGCCAAGGGGGGGCCGCGCCGCCCTAGGGTCTGGGCACCTCGTGGCCCCACTTCGTCTCCTCTTCGGACTTCTGGAAGCTTCGTGGCAAAATAGGACCCTGGGCGTTGATTTCGTCCAATTCCGAGAATATTTCGTTACTAGGATTTCTGAAACCAAAAACAGCAGAAAAACAGAATCGGCACTTCGGCATCTTGTTAATAGGTTAGTTCCAGAAAATGCACGAATATGACATAAAGTGTGCATAAAACATGTAGATAACATCAATAATGTGGCATGGAACATAAGAAATTATCGATACGTCGGAGACGTATCAGGCACATCCCTATATCATCCCAAATTTTGAATTCTTATTAGTTTGGTTGATGACCACCATTCATATCCGAACTTAATTAATTGGAGTACAAATGATTTAGTTTATGGTTTCATGGTAAGCTAGTTTGACAAATTAACCTTCGAAATGGCGATTCGCCTACCATGCATGCATGTTTGGCCTACCTGGGAAATTTTGATTTGTGGTATTGTGCACACACTGCACATGATAGCGAATAAAATAACACCTATTTGGACCCCTTTGGCCAGCAAGGGCATGTTTGGTTCCTAGCCACAATTTGCCAAAAAGCCAAAATTTGGCAGCCATATAGTTTATTAGGCATGTGTTTGGTTTTTTCCACAATTTGGCTTATCATGCTTTATTGCATGTATGGTCCATTTGTCATAGACTCAACTTTTTTTTACAAAGTTTTGCCAAAGTTTGGCTTTAATATTTTAAGCCACAATTTGGTGGCTAGCCACACAATTTGGAGTATTTTTTTTGGCTAACCACACTTTGGCTTTAGAAAAAATGTGGCTACCAAACAGGGGTCCTAATAAAAATAAACAACACACTAATGTGTGGTAAACCAAACATCCCTAATTTGCAAAGTTGCATATGTGCAAAAGGGGGGAAATGCATGCATTATTCAGAAGTTGATTGTGGTTTTCGTAGTGTAACCAATTAATTAAGCTTACATATGGGAAGAGGCTAGCGAGGCGAACTCAAGCAGCTATGGTTCCAATGTTGTCAAGTTTGAAGTGGACAATGCATGAAGCTTTCTCAAATTAATGGGTAGAAAGCCAAAAGCAGTCCATATTTATTGTATATGTGTGTGAATAATGACTCTTCACCCCAAACCTCTATGTATGATTGGGTTTTATATTTTTTACTTGTTAGTAGTAAGTACATGTCATGTGATGGCTCCATGCACATGTTTCACAACTTCTTTTTTGATTTGTTTCTACCTCATTTGGTTGGTTTCAAATTTGCTCAAACTTCCTATGCGTGCTATATATGGTGTACTATTGGGACCCATGTTTGGGCTTTGTTTGTGGTACCACACTTGCAGGGTACGTACCTCCAAGTATTTTATTTCCCAAAATTATGAATTCTAATTAAATGGTGAACCAAAAACTGATCATCTAAAGTTGGAAAATAAAATCCATATATAGCTCCACATCGAGATATTTGTATAAGGTAGACAAACTGCATTGCCACACATGCCTTATACAAGTTTGTTTTTTCTAGCGGAGTGGATTCCCTAATCACCCCACGGTTGTGACATTGTCAATGTTGTCATGATAAATAACATTGCGAGACTTTCCATCTTATTCTTTTTTTTGTAGAAATGATTGTCCCATTATGGCAAATGTCCCCATTCGTTTTTCAAATTAAGTAAACGTTATAGGATGAAAATTCACTGAATTGACAAATTTTCTAGATTTCTAACTATTTTAGCTCATTCAAACAAGTTTGCAATAGGTCGGCCTGTTGTCCAGTGACGATTTCAGAGTACAATTTGATCAACATCACAAAAAAGTGCTTTTAAGGTATCCTAGATGCCTTGGTAATCGTCGAACGCTTTCAAAAAGTGACCATATGTGAGCTGTGGAAAAAAGAAAAGACCAAAGTTAATAATATTCCTTAACTATTCACATATCATTTGTCTTTTTTGTGCAAGCTAGAAAATTTCATTTTTTTGATGAAACTTCACAGATGCATACTCATCTGTGACCTGTGGAGGCGTGGAGCAATACACAACATAATATGTGTCCCAGTTTTGATTTTCTTCATATTTTTTAAAAGTGCAGAAGTGTGATATCCGATAATAGGATGCGGGTGCAACTAGTTGCAAATGAGATGCTATGCATGCTGATATGATATGTCTTTTGTCGTGGCCCCATCCTACTTCTGCATTTTCTTTACGGCCATATTTTAGTAGTTGCGACCTAGACGTGATCGGACTAGTCGATACCTGATAGTAGTCGTAGTACTGTACAACTTCTGCATGTGGCGTACAAGATGGTTGTAGAAGCCTCTAGAGTAGTAGTACTAGCTAACGGATAGTAGATTATATCTGGAGAAACTGACATAGCCATTGATATGACAAGACTATACCCGGATTTGGACGCATTGCAGTGGCTCCATCAATGATCCGCTATGATGGTCAATTTTGCTGCTACAGCAGATTGTCGACGCAGAGGATTCCTTGGCTTCCGCGCAAGACCCTTCCTAAAGAAGGCATCTGCTCTGGCCCGTTGATTCTATGTGGACGGTTCCAGATTGCTTTATGTGTTTTTTGTACAGTATCAGATACTAGGTTTTCCTTCCCTCCCTATTAGGGGTTGTTTGGTTTAGGGGATAGTTTATGGGATGAGAGTATCCCCAACCACCTGGCTAGGGATAGCCAATTTTTGTTGTTTGGTTGTGTAGGAATTGAGTGTAGGACGAGATGTGGTTAGTGGTAGTATAGATTTTTTTTGTTTGCTCGAAATGTTATGGGTGGCTATAAGATGGTGAGATTATCTCTGCACACATCAAATATACCACACATCCTATTTTTATAGCCCAAAAAAAACATAGCCGGTGGTATGTGAATTGATCTGGGTAAAAATATTACACAGCCGTACAAATATTCAAATCCTATAGTCAAATCCTACATAACTCCTATAGTCAAATCCTACATAACTCCTATACAAATTGTACGAATCAAAGGATATGATTTCCCCCCTATATAGCTTGTTTGATTTGAAGAATTGAATCCTCCAAAATTTATATGTATTGTTTTCTTATACTAGTACAACCCTATAGGATTTCTAATAAGAGGTTAGACCTCTTGGAAAAATTCATATGCAATTGTGACAACTATGCTATGCACTCTCAATCTCTAGTAGAAATTTCCTTTGGCTTTCCTATGATACCATCACACACCTAGCTTTACCAATTCCCGTAGATTTTCCCGTAGGATTCAAGGAGGCATATGTCATAGCGATTCTCCATTTTTCTATCATATGAATCTAACATGCCCTCTCAGTTTGAGTGATGCAAAGTGGCCACTATAAGATTTATTTAGTCAGATTAATTGGTCATGCATACACTAGTTGTTTTCTATCTTTCCCTACACATGTCAATTAGTGAAATTTATAAGTAAAATCCTAAAATTCAAATAAATTGCTGAAAATTGGAAATAATATTACAGTTGTAGCAAATTACTTAAATCGATCCAGAAAATATGTACATGGCTTCAAGAATCTTTTTGCCGAACTGAGTAGTCCGTAAAGAACGTCCCTTTCGTCAAACTGACATGGCCTTTGATTTGACAAGAGAACACTAATATTTTGGACCTGAATCAGAGTGGTGAAGGCGTACAGCTCGATCAATGCAATGGTATGATGGCTATGCAGCTATACCTATATAGAAGTAGACTACTACTCGTAGTAGACTTTGCGACACAGAGATTTGGCTTCCGCGGCCGACCTCGAACAAGATTCTTTTACATTGCCGATATATCTTTTCACTGACATTGAATCGCTGAAACTTGGGGTCCGCCTGTGGCAGGACCAGCCTGTCAATGGCCCAAAGTCTTATGTGCTCCCGCCCTTCGATTTTGGATGGACGGACAAGATTGCCCAGTCCCATCCATGTCCTGTTCGTTCCAGTTTCATCCTCCTCCCCGGGGAACCCTCCCCGGAGAGCTCTACACCGACCCCTTCTATCCCCACCTGCTTGTCCCTTCCTTCTTCCTCCAGCGATTCATCCCTCGTTCAACAAGTTGTCTAAGAAGAACATGAAGAAGAGTAAGAAGAGTAAGGAGGCGTTGGTGTCTGAGACTAAATCTGCGGTGAAATCCATCCCGCTGAAAGTCCTGCAAACTCCGACTTTGAAAGTGTACCAGCGGCGTCGGCGGACAGGCATGTCTGCGCTTCCATCGCAAGCCCACCGCTGCCGGGCTTGTTGGGTCAGGGCAGAGTAATCCAGCAAGAGTCCTGGTAGGTTTTTATCGCCATGTGCTTTCTTTGCTCCCATGAACGCAGATTACAGCAAGGCAAATAGATCCAACTATTTTTTTTACCCGGGAGAACCAGCTATTTGACCATCTTTCTTCCAGGGCCGCGCGTTCAAGTGTCGCCCTTCCTACCGATGCCGAGAAATCGCCCGTGTTTCGCCAAGATGGTGGGTACGAAGCTCCCCGGTATGTTTCCATCGCCATGCCGAAGTTTCTCTGCCTTCTGGCTGGCTAGCGGATCAAACAATTTAACCGTCTTTCTTCCATGGCGGCTGGTTTCAGCGCCATTCCTACCCAAGTTGAGAAA
Organism: Lolium perenne; assembly: GCF_019359855.2. Classification (NCBI taxonomy): domain Eukaryota; kingdom Viridiplantae; phylum Streptophyta; class Magnoliopsida; order Poales; family Poaceae; genus Lolium; species Lolium perenne. The sequence goes on along the minus strand of NC_067250.2, from coordinate 95,582,684 downwards.
TCGCTCGTTTCTCGCCAACCTGGTGGGTACGAAGCTCCTGGGTATGTTTCCATCGCCATGCCGGATTTTTGTTGAGTCCTTGCTGGCAGGCGGTGCCAACTAAACCGGCTATCATCTTCTAGGGCCGACGGTTCCAGGCTCGTGCTTTCTACCGCAGGATCCACTTCGTACTTAGCTATCGAGGACCCGTTGTTTGATGAGCACTTGTTAGCTCTCAAGAGCATTAATAATATATGCACTATATAATATATATCCATTGCTTTTTTTCTTCCTCTTCATCTCCGTACTGCATGAGGGCTTCTTTAATTCGTAGGACTCCTATAAGAATTGTGTAGCATTTAGATCCTATGGGATTTTTTCCTACATTAGTTGTTTGATTTATAGGAACATATCCTATAGGAACTAATCCTATAGGAATCTAGTAGTGCGAATAATATAGGAGTAAAACATTTATTCAACTAGCCATGACATCTCAATCCTATGTTTGTTCCTTTTTTCGAAATGGGGGACATACCACAGCCTCTGCATCAAAATGATGTATATGGCTGCTTTATTGCTTTCTTCAGTTCATACACAAATTTATGACAACTTCTCACGGATCAGCTAGAGTCGACACAAAGATCCACCAACGAAACATAGAAAACAGCGGGTGCCAAAAAGGCAAAAACACATCAGTAAGTAATTCTATGAGGAAACTGCCAGCCACCCTGGCTGTAAAAATCCCGTGCGGCTGTCTCTAGTCAGTTGCACCCAAACTCCATGATATCCTGCTGATCCTCGGGCGGGAGATAAGAAACATACGGATCTAGTGAATAATCATAGGGATAACCTGCAAGAAGGGATGAGATTTAGGTTTATTAAACACGAATTCATTTTGTACATTCCAAATAGCCCATAAAATAGCGCATACACCCACTCTAATGTATACAAAATCCTATGCTTTTCCTAATCTTATGATTTTCCTATCCTGTGAATGAAAAAGGATCCCTGATTCGTTACTGGTGAATTTTTCAATGCAGGAAGGGATTATGAGATTATCGGCGACAGACGCCGAGATCAAGGGCCAGAACATGCATAGGTTTGGTATCCTGAATGCAGAATCAGAGACGAATGCTCAGTCTCTGGGAGAGGAGCAGCCAGTGCGCGTGTATGCATCTTCGGCCGTGTATGTTTCCATTGCCGTGCCGTAGTTTCATCGCCTCCTTGCTGGATGCCAGATGACAAGGTATTAACTTGTCAATGCCTACGGATTGTAGACTAGGGTTTAGTTGGAAGTAGAGGGCAAGTAGATCTCGAGGGTTTCAGCCAAAAAGTACTCGACGATTATGAAACTAGGGCTTGTAAACAATGATTCAATGATTTTTGCGTCCCTCGACTCCCCCTTATATAGGAGGCGGAGCCGAGGGATTCGTGCCATACAAGTTACAGAGTCCGGGAAGGTTTCTAACTCATCCCCTAAGATTACAAATAACACTTCCTATTACAACTCTAGTCTTCCTTAATAATATCTTGGGCTCCCGAATCTTCTTATTCTTCGGGTAATGGGCCTTCAGTAAACCCCGGGTACTATCTTCGGCAGGCCCATTTGGGATGCCTATGTCAGTAGCCCCCGAAAGTTTGCTTGAATCGCAGAGTTAAGGAAAATCTCCACTGTTTATTTTTATTTGACAACTTTAACTTTTCTATATTTCTTCTCATAAACTTCTATATTGTACAGGGATAATGGTAGTTGGGGCTAGTTCATCTGACGGATCAGGTACTAGTTAACTGCTCTAGTGGCAATCCGCAAAAACCTACTTCAAGATCACGTCCCTAGACATGATCTCGGGATACTGGTGCAAACTTCGACAGGTGCCGCTTAAGGTCTTACCATTCTGTCGAGTCCCAGTAAAATTTATCGGGTACCTAACGCGTCCGTTAGGATTTTTCTTCGTACCTGTTGATACGGATAAAAGTAGCAGAGCGCAGTCTTCGGCGATGCCACGCCCAGCAGAACGGATCTAGGGTCTTACCTTCGCAAATTTGCGGCATTCAGAAATTGATCGCAACTTTGGCGTTCTGAGAATATATTGTCGAGTGCTTTTTCGGCTGCTGGAATGGCACATTTTATCGAGTCAAAGATGACTTATATTGATCTCCCGATGGGAGTATATGCAGAGTTATTTATAACTCGAAATATACTCTTTTGCTCTGCTATCTTTCTTTTTTCTCTTTCATTCTTTTCTCTTGTTTTTTTTATGATTTCATCGGGCACGCGAGCAGCGTTCCCGATGGGAGTAGCCCCCGAGGCTACAGCCAAGGACTTGTACTTGGTTGTAGGCTCCACGCCTTATGCCGCTATATTTTCTTTTTATCTCCCGAAGTTTTATAATTCCTCGGGTGCGCGAACAGCGCTCCCGATGGGAGTAGCCCCCGAGGCTATGAGCAAATATTTCTATTTTATCATAGGCTCACGCTATTTCTATTTTATCTTTCTGGATCTTTTTCTTTTTTCCAAAGTAGCCCCCGAGCATTTGATCAAAAACTTGTATTTTGATCAAAGGCTCAGCATTATTTTTCCATGTCACCTTTTATGAAGCTGTTGAGTCGAATTTTTTCTTCTGCCAAGGTGACGTTATTTCTGACGATAGCCACGATTGCTAGTCAAAAATTTGCGAGAAGTCTTCTCCCACTGCCTTGCGGGCCCAATTGATCCACTATCTTGACACGTCGTGCGAGTGGGGGACACACGTCCTCCGCTTTTTCTGGCGCACGCACCGTAACTTTTCCAATGTGAAAATACTTTTTTACCCTTGTTTCCACGTGGCTATCATCTGCCGCACACTTTTCTCATCCAACGGTCCGCCGCTTCACCGCACCTCTATATAAACACTCCTTCTTCCTCCTCGAGCACTTCCGCTCGCGCCGTTCTCCTGCTCTCATCTGCGAATTCTCCTCCTGCAACTCACAGCCTCCTAAGCTCCTCGCCTCCAAGCTACAAACCCTGCACCATTGTTGATGCCACCGCGGCGGTTGACAAGGCACAGTACGCCGGAATCCTCCATGGCCGCCGTGGATCTGGGGACGGCGGAGTGGGAAAGATCGAAGATTTCCACCCAGGACATCAACATGCTGAAGAAGCTGGGGATCAGCAAGAAGCCCAAAGCGCTGTGCTTCCCCAGTGAGGAGAGCTACCCAACCCCTCCAATGGGGTACCGGGTAAGTTTTGTCGACCACCTCATCCGCGGTCTTTCCGCCCCCATTCATCCTTTTCTCCGCGGACTGCTCTTTATTTATGGTCTGCAACTTCACCACCTCACGCCAAATTCAATCCTCCATATCTCCATTTTCATCACCCTTTGAGAGGCCTTTCTTGGCGTCCAGCCTAACTGGGCGCTATGGAAGCGCATTTTCTTCTGTCGCCGCAATGGCTCGCCCAATGTCGCCTATAATATAGGCGGCGTTGTAATTTCTGTTCGGCCCACTGTCGACTACTTCGACGTCAAACTCCCTGAATCAGTCCAAGGGTGGCACAAGAAGTGGTTGTACATTCAAGAGGAGAACCACGGGTGTGCTGAAGACAACATCCCTCCTTTTGATGGCGCCAAAAAAATCCTTCGCCGCCGCTCCTGGGACGCAGAAGCTACCGAAGAAGAGAAAACGTCGACAGAAGCCTTGATGTCTCGCATCCATGAGTTGCAAAATACTCGCGGCAAAGAGTTGTCGGGTATTCAAATCACGGCATATTTTCTTAGGACTAGAGTGCAACCACTTCAGGCACGCAAATACCCTCTCTGGAAATATGCTGGCGACAAGGACGCAGATCGGCTGTCGGTGGATTTAGAGGTCAAGGACTTAGAAAAACTTGTCCGAAAAATCTCGTCTCTCAGCAAAAAAGATCCTGTCCCTTCTTCTTGCCGTGTAAAACCATTCAGTGCCGCCAATCCACTTCCCAAGGTAATCCTTGTCGATTAATTTGTTATTGCCTTGCTTATCTTTTTTGTAACTCCTTTTCTGATATATTTCCTTGTTTCATTTTTGTTTTGTACAGAACCATCGAAACCTTGTCTCGCTTCCTCCTCTTCCTGAAGGTGGAGAAGTCGAGGAAAGGGCCGTTGTCACTGATGACAACCAAGAGGCCCCCTCCTTTGTAAATGAACCCGTGGATTCTCTAAAATCTGCGGGATCTTCTGAGAAGGATGGTGCCTCCGAAGGTACTGCATCAGCGCAATCTCCTCCTCCTGCTGTTTCTCCAAGGAACAAAAGGAAGAGGAATGATGTCGAAGATTCCGGCACCTCCAAAGCCGAAGAAGTTGATCCTTCACGTCAGAAGGCAACTTATGATCCCTATCTTGAATCCCTCATCAGCTCGTAAGTCACTTTGATTTGCCCTTATTTCTATACTCGAAGATTTTTGTCTTATCTTGCTTTTTATGCTGTCGATCTTTAATCACAGTGATGATGAGGAAGAAATACCAACTCTTGACGTGGCTCCTCGAACGAGCACGTCTCATACTGTAATTGTTTCGGAGACACCAGCTGAGGGAGAAGAATCCTCGCCTCCTCAACAAAACGTTGGCGCCACCACTCCTCCTTCAAGCCCTCTTGCTCCTTCACCAAAAAGGACAAGGGTGGAAACGATCGTGGAGCCTACCCCTCAGTTGGGTAGCTCCTCTAATCCTCTCTTAGATGATGTAAGTTTTTAATTTTCTTGCCAGTTTCTATATTTCCTCGGTTTGCTTCTTTATGCCTTCATTTTTTTCCCGTACCGATTTTTTTCTTTCTTTGTTCTTCTTTACCAGCCTATGATCAAAGAGCTTGTTCGCATCGGATCCCAATTCATTGGGTACCGTGAGTATGCCAGCAAGACTGAAGGTAATAACTTTTTTGCTGCTCCTTGGTTATAACTTCTTGCTCCTATTTTTGTCGCAATTTTGATGATTCTACTCTTTTTTGGCAGAGAAACTTGCAGAGGCCAACAAACTTGTCGACACTCTTGCTCAAAAACTGGAGCAAAGTGAAACGGCTCGCAAGAAGGCTGAACTTGATGCTAGCCAAGCCAAAGCAGAGGCTGATGAAGCCAAAGCAAAAGCTGCTGGTATCGAAGATCTGCAAAAGGGACTTGAGGATGCCGAAACTGCTTTAAACGAGCACAAGGCCGCGCAGGCTACTCGTGAAAAGGGGATCCTCAAGCGTTTGAACACGCAAAATCGGCGCTTCCTCGGTAACTTTGTCGATCCCTTCTATTTTTCTTAGGACTTGTTTTTTGCTTGCTGTCGACCAACATATATTTTCTGTGGCAGGTCAAACAAGCCAAGAGTTTGATCTTGAGAATCCCACCAATGATCCTCTCCTTGACGCACTCTCTTATCTGGAATTTCATGGCCAAGAAATTCGCGAAGGCGTGGTGAATGCTGACGCAGGATTATCGAAGCTGTTCCCCTACTTCTTCCCGAAGAAAGAGGAGCCCAAAACTTTCCTTGCCCTTGCCAAGGACTTCAATCCACCGGAGGATCTTGGACTGAAGATGCGCCAGGAGAACATGAAGATTCTTTGTCGAGAAACCTTTGTTGCCTTGGTTGCTGACAGCCAACAAACTGTTGACTGGATGAAGGTTGGCGACACCGAACAGATAGAGCAAACAAAATGGCGGTCGTTGATCAAGGCAGCCAAGCCCAACACGAAGAAAATCCTTGCCTATCTTGGGATCAAGCCATCTGCAACTCCTAGCTCATCAAGGCCGGAGGTCTAGTTGAATGCCTCTCCTTTTTTCTTTTTCTTTGCTCTCTTTGTTCCTTTTGCCCTTGTCGCCACCTTAGCTTTGGCGACAATTATCCTAGTAAACCTTTTGAAGAACTTCTGTAATATCAATGTAAATTTTCTGAAGATGAATGAAATTCTTCGTGGTGCTATCATTGATCCTGGGACTTTCTTTTCCAGTTAATATTTGATAACTACTCGACCAATCCTTGCTCTGCCGATGCTTCGCCTGCTTCTTCGTTCTCGAAGAAAACCCTTATCGAAGATTCTTCAAGTGAGCCGTTGTCGCAAGATCTGCAAGAACTTCGACAACAGCTTCAATCCATGAAGAAACAAACTCTGGCGATGATGGAATAATCTCGAAAAGCATCTGAAAAAGAGAAAATAGCTCTCCAACAAGCCAAAGAGCCTATAGCTGCCAAGGATGCTGCTGTGTTGGAAGCTGAAAAAGCCACTACCCGAGAAAATAGCATGCTCGAGCTGATGTCTGAAGCTAGCACAGATATGCTAGGTATGTTTTTTCAACCTCACACTGCTTCTTCTTTGTTTTAATGTGCCTCCCCTTAAATTTCTTGCCTTGTCGCTTAATAGGCTCGGTTCTTGATGCTGCCGCCGAAGACCAAAGAGTGAACGAGAGAACGAATCTTCTTGTCAATCTTTCCCTTAACCATGGCTGTCTGTTCTGGGCCACCCCTGAACGGACCCAACAATTTGTCAGGTTCTAAGATCGCGCTTGCCAGGTGCGTGAATTTCTCAATTTTTGCACGAGAACCTTGACCCTGGTTTACAAAACTTTATTTCCTCGAGATGAGGCTCCCAAAACTCTTCCTGGATTACTGGAGAAATTTAGAGATGCCCCTCGCATTCATAATTTTGTGCGAGCTCAATTGACTGCTGGAGCAAGGTTCGCCATGATTATGATAAACATTTGCCATCCAAAATTGGACCTGACGAAGATTGTTGCTGATTGCCTGGCCAAAAAATCGCGGCGAAAAAATGATATTGACACAATCAATGAGATGGTAACTCCTGTGGCCGAGTCGATGATGGATGAACTTCTTCGGATGGATTCAGAATTCTTCGTCAAGGGGACCTATGCTGAACACAAAACAACCAGAGGCTTGTCCATAGATAGTATTTTAGGCCTTGATTGAACTGTACTATATTGTGAGACATTATGTCTGTATCTTTTTTGATCTCTTTTTTGTTCCGAAGAAATTTGTTATATATTGCAAAGTGGTCTATATTGTTGGAGCCCCCGAGCCTCTAGCTAGAGTTTGTACTGTTTTGCTATCTCGAAGATTTTTCCTCTTGTCGTAAGAAGATGTCTTTATTTTTCCATTGATGGGTTGCAAGCCCCCGAGTATCTTAGTGTCGAAGTTCTATATTTTTGTTGCGAGGTTTTTAGACCAAAGCAATGAAATTTTGACGAGTACACTATATTTATAATTGTTAGCTTCCGATGTTTATATTTGGCGAGGTATTAGTGTACCAAGGCGAAATATTTCAGTAAGACTAGTTTATCTATATTGTACGTATTTTGTAGCTTAAAGGCGTTGAGCCCCCGAGCATATCGAAGAATAAGAAGTATATATACACTATCTTTATTATATTGCAGCACCGCGAGCCCGCCTCATTAAAAACCTTTCCGGCCCCACTCGGTGCCCCGAAAAGGAAAAGAGTGCGTCTGAAAACTCGCGGGCGTTTCAGTACATTGTATTTTTACAGAGGAGGACTATATTTCGCCTCTAGGCGTAGAACCGCCTGAGCTACGCCACGTTCCAGGGGTTTTTCTCGGGAGCCCCTGTCTTCTTGTCCTTGATCCTGTATGCTCCTCCGTCGATGACTTCCGTGACGACGTAAGGGCCTAGCCATGGTGATTCGAGCTTTTCAGTACTTTTTTGATTTAACCGTAAGACCAAATCCCCGACCTGGAAAGATCTGGGCCTTAGCCATCGACTGTGGTAGTTTTTGAGGTCTTGCTGGTATTTGGTGACTCGTGAAAGTACTTCGTCTCGAGCTTCATCGAGTGCGTCCATATCATCCTCCCGAGCTTTTCGTGATGTTTCTTCGTCATACTCTCCTACTCTTGGAGAATCATGCTCTATTTCAATTGGTAATACTGCTTCGGCTCCGTGGACGAGAAAAAACGGAGTTTCTTGTGTCGCCGTATTTGGTGTTGTTTGGATGCTCCACAAAACACTAGGCAATTCCTCTGGCCAGGTATGTCGAGCTTTTTCAAGCGGTCCTAACATGCGCTTTTTGAGGCCGTTGCAGATGATGCCATTGGCTTTCTCGACTTGGCCATTGGTTTGCGGGTGCCCAACTGACGCAAAGTGCAATTTAATGCCTACTTCTGTGCAGTACTCCTTGAATTCCTTGGACGTAAAGTTTGAACCGTTATTTGTAACAATGCTATGAGGCACTCCAAACCTAAAAACGAGGCCTTTCACAAACTTTATTGCCGACGCTGCATCTGGTGAATTTATTGGCTTCGCTTCTACCCACTTGGTGAATTTGTCGACAGCGACCAGCATGTACTCATATCCTCCTGGCGAAGCTTTGTGCAACTTGCCCACCATATCAAGTCCCCATTGGGCAAAGGGCCATGACAATGGTATTGGTGTCAGTTCTGCCGCCGGAGAGTGAGGTTTTGCGGCAAATCTTTGGCACGCATCGCAAGTTCGTACTATTTCCTTGGCGTCCTCAATTGCTGTCAGCCAATAAAATCCTGCCCGAAAAACCTTGGCTGCAATGGCTCGACTACTTGCGTGGTGGCCACATATTCCTTCGTGTACATCCTTCAGAATTATTCTTCCTTCTTCAGGTGTGACGCACCTTTGCAAGACGCCTGAAATACTTCGCTTGTATAACTCCCCTTTGACCACTGTGAAAGCTTTGGATCGTCGAATAACTCGCCTTGCCTCAACTGGGCCGTCGGGTATTTCTTTCCTGAGGATATATGATACATATGCTTGCACCCGAGGAACTTCTATCATCATCACAAGCTCTTGGTCCTCTTCGTCCTCCGTGGTTTCTTTGAGGGGCGCCAAAGTTTTTTCTTCCTTTGCTTTTTTCTGCACCTTTTTCGGCTTCGTGGATCTCTCCGCTATTTCTTCCCAAAATACTCCTGGCGGGATTGGGAGGCACTGCGACCCGATGTTTGCGAGAACTTCGGCTTCATCATTGCTCAATCTACTGATGTGATTTACCTCGCATCCATCAAACAGCTTCTCGAGCTCATTGTACACCTCCTTGTATGCCATCATGCTATCATTGACTGCGTCACATTGGTTCATAACTTGCTGAGCCACCAATTGTGAGTCGCCAAAGATTTTTAATCGAGTTGCACCGCAAGCTTTCGCCATCTTCATCCCGTGTATGAGGGCTTCATATTCTGCTTCATTGTTGGATGCGTTAGGGAACGTCATCCGGAGGACGTATTTTAACTTGTCGCCTTCAGGTGATATAAGTACCACTCCTGCGCCAGCTCCCTCTACTATCTTGGACCCATCAAAGTTCATGGTCCAAGTTCTCGACAAATCTGGGGGTCCCGTGTGTTGCAGCTCCATCCACTCTGCAATGAAATCTGGCAAAACTTGCGACTTGATTGCCTTTCTTTTTTCATACGTGATGTCCTGAGGGGAAAGTTCTATTCCCCAAAGGGAGACACGCCCTGTAGCTTCTGGATTATTCAATATATTTGAGAGAGGTGCTTCATTGACTACTATTATCGGGTGTGCCGAAAAATAATGTCGCAACTTTCTTGCCGTTGCAATTACTCCATATGCTAGCTTCTGGTACTGCGGGTACATCTGCTTGGAAGGCAATAAAACTTCACTGATGAAATATACCGGCCTTTGCACTCCATGGAGTTTCCCTTCTTCTTCTCTTTCGACAACTAACACCGTGCTAACCACTTGGGGTGTAGCTGCAATGTACAGCAGGAGAGGTTCCTTTTCCTTCGCGCCACCAAGATTGGTGGTGTCGAGATTGTGCGTTTCAGATCCTCGAAAGCTCTATCGGCTTCTTCATTCCACTGGAATTTCTCCCCTTGCTTTATCAGAGCGTAAAATGGTAACGCTTTTTCTCCCAACCTAGCGACAAATCTGCTCAATGCTGCGACTCGCCCCGTTAGCTGCTGTATTTCTTTTAGCTTTGTTGGCTTCCTCATTGTTACGATAGCTTGTATTTTGTCGGGATTTGTTTCAATCCCTCTTGTTGAAACTAGAAACCCCAGAAGTTCTCCTGCTGGGACGCCGAAAGAACACTTCGTCGGGTTCAGCTTGAGGCAGAATTTGACGAGGTTGTCAAAGGTTTCCTTGAGATCCTCGATCAGCGTCGCCCCCTTTTTTGACGTTATGACGACATCGTCAATGTATACTTTCACGTTTTTCCCAATCTGTGTCGCCAAACACTTCTGCATCATCCTCTGATATGTTGCTCCCGCGTTTTTCAGACCAAAGGGCATTGTTCTGTAGCAAAACACGCCATAAGGTGTGATGAACGCTGTCTTTACTTCATCTTCTTCTTTCAATCTGATCTGGTTGTAACTAGAATATGCGTCCAGGAAGGAAAGACGTTCACATCCAGCCGTGGAGTCGATAATTTGATTGATCCTCGGGAGAGGAAAGTGATCCTTTGGACAATGTTTATTGAGACACGTAAAGTCGACGCACATGCGAAGGACCTTAGTGTTTTTCTTCGGCACCAACACAGGATTTGCTACCCATGTGGCCTCTGTGTGCAGCTCCTTGATAAAACCAGCTTCTCGTAGTCGATCGATTTCTGACAGCATAGCCTTGCGGTTTGGTTCCGAAAAACGCCGCAAAGGTTGTTTGATTGGTCTCGCTAGTGGATCCAAGTTTAGGTGGTGCTCGGCAAGTTCCCTGGGTACTCCTGACATGTCAGCTGGACACCATGCAAAGATTTTCCAGTTCTCACGGAGGAACTCGACGAGCGCGCTTTCCTATGCGAGGTCCATGTCGTTTGCGATGGACGTCGTCTTTTTTGGGTCTGTCGGGTGAATTTGCACCTCCTTAGATTTTTTCTCAGCATTTAAAGTTGATTCTTTATTTGGCCTTCCAACGTCTGGCAGCACATCGTAGTCAGTCATACTCCTTGACGCCAAATACTCAGCTTGCATCTCGAAAGTTTCTGATATCCGATGAAAATCCTTATCGCACTTATCGGCTAAGGCGAAGCTTCCTTTGACTGTGATTGGTCCCTTAGGTCCAGGCATCCTCCACAACAGGTATGTATAATGTGGTACCGCCATAAATCTTGCATATGCTGGTCGTCCCAACAGAGCGTGATACTGCGACGGAAAATCCACAACTTCAAACTCCAGCTTCTCGATTCTATAATTCTCTCGGGTTCCAAACTGAACGTCGAGATTAATCTTTCCCAGTGGATAACTTGGTTTCTCCGGTGTGATACCATGGAACCTCGTGTCTGTTGGCTTCAGGTTTGCTAGGGATATGTTCATCTTCCTCAATGTATCTGCATACATAAGGTTTAAGCTGCTGCCGCCATCTATGAACACTCGAGAGACGTCAAACCCCGCAATAACTGCTGGTAAGATAAGTGATGATTGTCCTGGTCGAGGAACTTGCTGCGGGTGATCTGCTATGGTGAAGCCAATGTCTTGCCCTGACCAATTAAGATACTCGACTGTTGGTGGAGGCATTTTTTCTGCCATGAACACCTGTCGCGAGATTACTTTCTGAGCCCTATTGGATGGCCTTCCCTTCTGAATCATCGAGACCGCTCCGTTAGAGTTAGGATCAACGTAAGGCGGTGGTGGAGGTGCTGCCGCTATTCTGAGCTGGTGTCGATTGTCTTCCGTAATCGCGGGAGGAGGTGGCAAGTGAATCTCACTCCTGGGTTCTCGAGGATTTCTCTGTGCTGCCCTAGCATTAGCATGCTCTGCCCACCTTAACATTGCTTGGAAATTGCGACAATCTTTCTGCAAATGTCCTGACTGTCTTTTCCCGTTGCTGTCAAGGAAAAAGTGCATCTGACACGGCCCGTTCATCATCTCTTCAGGAGACACGAAAGGCCTTGGGAACCTAGGCCCGCTATTTTGCCTGTTGTTTCGAGAGTCATCTCTATTGTCGCCTCGCTGCTCATTGCTTCTCTGATAATCATCTCTGTTGTTTCCTCCTGTGTTTGCTCGGAAGCCTGCCGAGATTTGACCTGGAGCGTCATAGCTCGGGTACTGCCGAGGGAATCGTCGCCTTGGCTGATAATTTCGACCGCGGTCTTCCTCTGGCGACCTGTGCCGTTTGTTGTGAACAGCATCTTCTCCATCTGCCCATCTGTTTGCTATTTCCATTAGCGCGGATACTGTCTTTGGGTTGGTCCTCCCCAAATCCTCAGCAAAATCTCCACGCCTGATTCCTGCGACAAACGCATCTATCGCTCTCTCGTCAGATATATTTTCTGCCGAGTTTTTGATGATGTTCCACCTTTGGATATATTTTCTCATTGGCTCGTCTGGCTTTTGTCGGCATGCTCTCAACTCCTCTAAAGACGCAGGTTTCTTGCACGTGGACCTGAAGTTCTTGACGAACACGTCCTCGAAGCTTTCCCAGCTGTCGATAGATCCTGGAGGAAGTTTCTTTATCCAAGACCGTGCGGCTCCACTCAAATGCACCTGGATGCTTTGCATAGCTGTTGCTCTAGTTCCTCCTGTGAGCTTCACCGTCTCAAGATAATCAACTAGCCAATCCTCTGGATCTTGAAGGCCGTCGAATTTTTTGAAGTTATCGGGTAACTTGAATCCCGAAGGGACTCGAGTTTTTCGAACTCTCCTCGTGAAGCACGGCAAGCCACACATATCCTCGTCGTTTAACTCTGGGGACTACCGATGTTCTCTTCTGCTTTGTCGCGCTCTGTCAACTCTTGCTTGTGCTGCTGTGTCCCTTGCTCCACTTGGTCCTTCGGGAGCTACTGCTGCTGCTGCCGCAGGTCGTGGACTATTTTGCCTTGTTGTTCCTTCGGGAGGTGTTGATACAAACGCCGTCCCCATGGCTCCAACTCCTGCTATCGCCATGTTGTACAGTGTTTCCCTTGGATCTCCTGGAGGTGGTTTAGATGTGAGGATAAAAGCTTGTGTCGCCATATACCCAGCCTCTGGTGTCTTAGGGATGATGTTTCCTCTTGTGTCTATCGACATAAAAGACATGTCGAGGTTTTGGACTAAGTGCTCTCTTTCTCCTTCGGGTACGTGTTGTAACCTCGATCTTGCTCTATTCCGAGCCTCCCTATGGCTATCACCCGAAGTTCTAGACTGTCGACTCAGCTCTGCCCTTCTCCTGCTGGATGCAGAAGCTGCCTCCTTTCTTCTGTTTAACTCAGCTGTCTGTTTTTCCAATTCCCTTGCAGCTCGTGCGAGCCTATATTGATATGCTTGTAATTCCTCTGGCGTGGCTGTGGTGGCCATTGGTTCTGAGCCATCCATAGCTCTCGCGGCTCTATCCCATGCTGCTTGCGGGAGTCGAACTCTATCTCGCGGCTGTGGCCCGATATATTTATTGCCTAGACCTCGTCGCAAATCAGAGGGATCAACGTATGGATTTCCCAAATCGTCGAAAGCCTCAGATGTTTCTTCTTGATCATGGCTTGGCTCTCCGATGACATAAATCTGATGATACTTTGTATTCAGATCTATGTTGGGTTTGGTGACACCATCGTTAAGATTGGCGAAGACCTTGCCCACTGTAGTAGATTTGTCGATGAAGTTGTAGCTGTCGACACTGCTTGAGCCATCGCTTATATATGAGTCCGCAGATGACTCAAACGACATGTCACTGAAGATCTTGGCGAGTTTTTCTCTCGCCCTGGTGCTGATGAAGCGTGATGACGAAGTTTCTTCCTCTCCTGATTCGGTTGACGATGTATAGCTTGAAAAATCGAAATCGACCGCCGACGATCCCGACGAAATCGGAATTTCGACACGATACGATCCCTTTTTCTCGACGCGAAAGTGAAACCTTCCGAACGTCATCTCCATAGGCTCCTACAGATACGCATATGCATCCAAACGGGAGGGCGGGTGAGGAACAAAATCAACAGGACCAGTAGCGATTTGTTTACCTCGATCCATTGCGTTGCTTGCGATTGATGAAGTCGATGATTTTGCGGTTGATGAAGTCGATGATCTTGAACGTGCCATCGAGACTAGATCCTTGATGCCTCTAATCCCCACGGACGGCGCCAATTGACAAGGTATTAACTTGTCAATGCCTACGGATTGTAGACTAGGGTTTAGTTGGAAGTAGAGGGCAAGTAGATCTCGAGGGTTTCAGCCGAAAAGTACTCGACGATTATGAAACTAGGGCTTGTAAACAATGATTCAATGATTTCTGCGTCCCTCGACTCCCCCTTATATAGGAGGCAGAGCCGAGGGATTCGTGCCATACAAGTTACAGAGTCCGGGAAGGTTTCTAACTCATCCCGTAAGATTACAAATAACACTTCCTATTACAACTCTAGTCTTCCTTAATAATATCTTGGGCTCCCGAATCTTCTTATTCTTCGGGTAATGGGCCTTCAGTAAACCCCGGGTACTATCTTCGGCAGGCCCATTTGGGATGCCTATGTCACCAGATCCAACTACTTAACTGTCTTTCTTCCAGGAATGGCGGTTCCATCGTTGAAGAGGTTCCTATGGACAAGGACTTTGCAGCTCTCAGGCATATTGAAGAGGTTGGCACTCCATTTGTTTATTTCTCCCCCCTCATCTGCACTCTGCATACTTCATATTGCTGTTGAATTTGCAATGCAGGATGTGATAACACGATTCTCCGTGAAACTAGACCAGATCAAGGGCCACAACACCATACTTCATAAGAAAATCCACCACCTCGTGGGCAGGTGCATTTTAGATCGTGCCATGTCGGAGGAGAATGCCCGTTCCGTCTTTTGATAAACGGTACTCAGACGTTGTCGCTGAGTGTAAGAAGTTGAAGAAGGAAGTCAAGGAACTACGCGCCCAGCCACCGATGAGTGTGGTCACTGACAAGGCTGGTCAGTGTGATTGCAACTGTGACTGTGAAAGTTTTCGACAGGAAGTGGAGTTGCATGCTGAACATGCGCAATATTTCGAGACGAAGTACTTGAAAGTTCGCACATAGTGCGATAAGTTGAAGAAGGAAGTCGAGTGTCTCCGCTCCCAGCAGCCAACTATTGCGACATCAGGAGACCAGGGTGTGCTAATTGCAGCCAGAATTTTGCAATCAATGAAAAGTTGAATTTGGCTTTGCTGTGCAATATAGCAAGACCTGTTCCTCCCCTGCCTTCGTCTTTTGGCACAATTGCTTTTTCTTCAGTATTGACTCCAGAATGCTTCGTATATTTCTGACGGTTTCTGAATTATGTACAACTTTTGTAATATTGGTCAAACTAGTTTTGACCAGGGTTTGTGTAGGGTGGTTGAATTTTTTTTGTTGGTCCAAATTGTGTTGTGTGGTCCAAATGTGATGTATCATCACACCACCATGTGCCCCGCCACCCCCAGGTTTTGGTAATGCCATTTGATACATGCTTCATAGAAGGAACATACATTTTTTCCGTTAGGGCATGAAAATTTTGAAAAATTCAAACAAAAATGGGAAGAGAGAATGGTAACATCATTTTCCACGTGTTGCCCCTGTGCCAAATTTTGGTTCATTTTAAGAATGTAAGGTGACAAATTACTCGAGGAAGCTAGTTGGAGTAGACGGGCATGGCCGGATTGGCATAGGGGATTTATTTTTTGAAGGATGTTATTTTTCATGGACAATATCTGACACAAACAATAAAATGTTAAGGTCTCATATTTTTCTGAATGATTGTGAATTACTTATGACGTTTAGAAGTATTGGTATACATGAGCCCCACATGAAGTTAAATGGTCCAAGAAAAAAAAGGTTTCGTACACGTTTCTCAGAAAGTGCAAAATCGAGTACATGCACGACTTCACGAGTCCACAACTCGATACAGAGAGTCAGAGGCTATAAAATAATCGGCCTCATCGTCTCTCGCGAGCTCGTCCTCTCCCCTCCCCCACACTGTAAAAAACCCCCATCAACTCACCGCACCTCCGAGGCATCGACTTCCTCGTTTCCAACCGCAGCAGCATGAAGACAGGTCTTGCGTACGAGGCGGAGCAATCGGTGGCCGCTCGCGCAAAGGATTCCTCTGCGGTAGTGGCCGTCGCGGCGGGTGAGGCTTCACCGGGCACCCAGGCCGCTCGTCTCCTCTGCTTGTCTGATTCTTCGACCTCGGTCGAAACGGGCGTCCTGGCCGTCGAGGAGAAGGTGGATAGCAATGTCGTTGCTCCCGCCGAAGATCTGCAAGGCATTGCAGGCCACCACGGCGAGGTGTTCCTAGACCCGGTGCTGGACGCGGACCTCGACCCCTTCGACGATTTCGGCCCAAACGTTCAGTTCCAGGAGGATGTCGAGGGTGACGACGAGGAGGTACTGCTCTTTTACCGAAACTGTCCCGATCCTCTTTGTGTCATATTACTGTTCACGTGGTTTGCACGAACCTGGTTCTTGATTGATTTGATCTCCTACCTTGTTCTTGTAGACGTACTTGATTCTACGGTTCGTACGGTCAGATTCTAGTTTAATTTCGACTAATCTGCCATGTAGTTGGCTTGATTAGTCATATAATTAATTTATGTGTTCATACTTAGTGGACTTGCAATTGTTGTGGCTTATGTTCATTGTTGTTCATAGGGTTTTCTCGTGATTTAGTATGATTTCTTCTGCCATTTACTTGTTCTACACATTTAATTTTAGGGTTTCTAAGGTTTGCTTATGATAGTGCAGTATTTATTCGATCTGTCATTAAACACCTGATTATTATGTACTTTATAATTCACAGGAATATTCTGATGACATGGACGACAACAAGGAGCGCAGGGACCAGAAGAGCCGCTACGTTCTGAAGCGGCTGTAGGGTGGTGAAATTCGTTTCCGCATGCGCGGGGAGCTATTTTGCCCATTCTGTGGCAAAATCCTCCAGAAGGACATCCGCAGCCTGATCCAGCATGCGACGGGTGTAGGCCTAAGTACATCGGGGAAGCACCGCCCTGCAACCAAGGCCAAGCACACATCATATGGCCTCTTCCTCCAGAATTACGTCTTGCCTAGCTTGTTCCCGGTCAACGCCCCTGTTGCTAGCCCTCATGCTCCTGGTCCTGTTTAAAGTTCATATGTGTAATCTTATTCCCTTTGGAAGTTCAGCATTAAACTCTACTAGTACAACCGTGGTGGTCTTGTGATGTAGTACTCTTTTGATGCATTTGTGATGTAGTAGGAGTAGTACTTTTTTTTGAACTGGTATAGTACTATCTAAGAAAAGTACTCCCTTCGATTCACATTCATTTTACACCAAGAAATATGGATCGGAGTGAGGGAGTAAATTAAACATGGCATCTCCTGCATGAAGCTTGACATATCGATCAGGTTGGCTAGAATGGCAATACAATGCTGCTCATTAGGCAAATGCATGCCATGTAAAGAAGTCTATACTGACATAAAAAAAAGACTACATTAGGGATGAGAGTCAATTGGGGCATCTACAATACAGAAAATCTTGCTCGTAGCTGATTTTGGCTAAGAGGGTTTTTCTCACATTACATGTGCCACTTTCCTTATTTGCAAAACAAGTTCCAATAAAGGAAGAGGAAAGAAGAGGACATTGTGGGCGAGATTGAACACCTTTTTTATGTGTTAAGCTGAGGCCTCGTTTAGCTGAGGATTTCGACTTAGGCCTAACAGCATGGGCGTACGCAGCGGGGGGGGGCACCCAGAATTGTTGATACACCTAATTTAAGTGCTGAAAAAGGCCCAATAAGCCTGTCTCGTATCAAGGATCGACGAGAGACCAGGTGAGCGACCACACAATTCCCCGCCGCGCCGCCGCCAATCTCTCGCTTCGCCCTCTACGCTCTCTCCCGTCCGGGGCTGTCGCCCGCCTGTTAGCCTATCCGCTCGTCACTGCCCCCTTTCTGGACTCCCTCTGCACTTCTGAGGCTTGCGGATGGCCGCCGCTCGACGCTCAAAAAGAAGCGGGCTGGGGCTCGGCCGCCGCAGCGCTGGCCGCCGACCGCCATTGTACACCTTCCCCGGCTCTTCCCGCCGGCCGCCACACCACTGCGCTCTAGCAGGTCCACATCCAGTGTCCGCTTCCGCCTCCCCATTCTCTGTTTCTATTTCCATGTGCTATACTGTGTGTTAGTGTTAAGTGTTCAAAACTTAAAATTGCCCATATTCAGCTATTCTCCCCACATTGAAAAGTTTAGTTTTTAATAATTCCTAAAATAATGAATCGATGTTCAGAAAATGGGTGCTTGTTGTATGTCACAAAAATGTAAAGTACTGACGATATTTTCCTCACTGAGTTGCATATATGTAGCAAAATGTTGAGGTGGTTGTGGACGATCTCAAAAACGCGGACACGCGGCGCCCGCCCCGCCGGCGGCCGGAGCGGCGGTGGCGAGACGGAAACCCTAGCGCATGGTTCCACCGAGCTCCTTGTGTTGTACACATTGTTTCTTAGTTTTTCAGAATTTCAAAGTTGATCCGACTATTTTGGCATTCACCCTCCATATTAAGTCGAGCTTCTAAATATCTAAATATCCAAACATAAATATTGGCATTCAATCTCAATATCCTAGGTTATCAACATTCAACTAAACGCAATGACAAGTCTCCCAATATAAACATCCCAACAAAGCCTTATATATTGTTCATTTGGCAAACATTTTTCACAATTTTGACGGCGCAATTTTTTTTTTGGGGTGTGCCCCCCTCCAATTCTTTGCTGCGTCCGCCACTGCCTAACAGCTCAGCACACCCACAAATAAATCTCCTTGCGCGCACCACTGTCAGCAAAAAAAATAAAATTAGCACGCAAGATTAAGAATGAAGTGAATTTAAGTAACTTGGTTAGCTTTTCAAGCAATATATTCAGAGAAAGAGCACACATGTTCGGCTCGAAATAATCGTAAGAGAAGAACAATAAATCTAAGGCACCCTACTTCATCGGAAGAAGGGCGCGACAATGCAATTATTCATACCTTGAGTCGACGCTGGCTCGTAGAAGTGCGGTCGCGCCTCAAGGATGCCGGCGACGTCTCCACCTCGGTATCACATGTGACTGCTTCTCGACGGGCGGTGCGCTGCGCCACGTAGAAGATCTTTCAAAAGAGGAGAGCCCGATGACGCTACTGACGCCTCAACCTTGATAGCACTGGCCTATTTCTCCGCAATGAGATGCGCCACATGCAAGATTTAGCGGATGCGCCAATTTCAGAGATATGTCATGATCGTTGTAACAATTTTCAACATGATGATGATTTGATCCTGCACTCGGCCTTGAACATAAGTACTAGTACAATCTCACAATTTTTTTATCATTATACTTTGCGAGATTTAGCGGATGCGCCAATTTTAGAGATATGTCATAATCGTTGTAACAAATTTCAACGTGATGATGATTTGATCCTGCACTCGGCCTTGAACATAAGTACTAGTACATTCTCACAATTTTTTTATCATTATACTTTGCGAGATTTAGCGGATGCGCCAAATTCAGAGATAGATCATGATCATGGTAACACACTTTTCAATGTAATGATGATTTGATGTTGCACTCGACCTTGAACATAAGTACTAGTACGGTCTCACAATTTTGTATCATTATACTTTGCAAGTTTTAGCGGATGCGCCCATTTTCAGAGGTAGATCATGATCATGGTAACAAATTTTCAACGTGATGATGATTTGATGTTGCACTTGACCTTGAACAGAAGTACTACTACTTTCTCACAATTTCTTTATCATTATACTTTGCAAGATTTACCGGATGCGCCAAATTTAGAGATAGATCATGATCATGGTAACAAATTTTCAATGTGATGATGATTTGATGTTGCACTCGGGCTTGAACAGAAGTACCGTCTCACAAATTCTTTATCATTATACTTTGCAAGATATAGTGGATGCGCCAATTTTAGAGATAGATCATGATCATGGTAACAAATTTTCAACGTGATGATGATTTGCTGTTGCACTCGGCCTAGAAGAGAAGTACTAGTACGGTCTCACAATTATTTTTATCATTATACTTTGCAAGATCTAGAGTATTCGCTTATTTCTTAGATAGAACATGATCATGGTAGTGACCGTTATTTACTGTTATGATGATTTGATTTTGCACTCGGCCTTGAACAGAGGTACTAGTACGGTGTCACAATTTTTTATCATTATACTTGGACGGTAGCCAAATTCAAAATCTCATAGCGGCAAATCTTCCCGCCCACAAAATACAAAAATTTCACACGCTTTCAAATTCCCATTCTACCCCTGTGGAGATGACAGCAAAGTCGGTTGGTGGGGGGGTATGCCCGTCATTTTTTGGATCACCACCTCCCTAGCCCGGAAACCCTCCCAAAAAAAATTCATTTCCCTCAGACCACCCACCGGAACTTCCCAAGTCCCTCTCTCCCACCTCCACGACCACCGCACCGGAACATCCCCGCCGGACTTCCCTGGCCTACCCGAGCCCTCGCGATCCTCGTCATCCGGCTGCCTGCCGGAGCCGCTTCATCGACGCCATCATCAACCGGACCGGATCATCCCCGTCGAACCTCGAAACCATATGCTCATCCAGCAGTCTACCGCAGTCGCTTCAGCTTCGGTATCGTCCACCCCACCGGAGCCGCTTCGCCGGATCCGTCGTCCACCGCATCCGATCTTGCTCACCGACACCGCTGTGCATGAACCGGATCTGCTTCACCGGCGCCGTGCATGATCTAAACTCTTCTAATGTCGCTTTTCTATTGCTTGCCTGCAAGTTCTTGTTTACTCTTGGGGGAACCTGTTTGTGCTAACGACGCGCCGTTACGTTTTTGCAGATGAGATGAGTAACCATGAAGTGTAATGGCCGTCTCTCCAACCCCAAGTAGCACATGTAGCGTACTTCATCACCGGATCTATCAACCCCAGGAAGATCTGCTGTGACTCCCACAGAGTGCTTCTCCTAATGTAAGTCCCTTGTTTTAGCGCCATGTTCTGGGTTCAGATGCTTGTTTGTCTGAAGCTCTTTTAGTTCATTCCTAGCTATGACCGTAATACCTTGCTATTTTCTACTTCATTGCTAACTTTTTAAATGATTGAACATTTTGGTTTGCATTCCCTGCTCTGTAGATGTAGCCATCATAACTTCTATCTTGCTCAGTCATTGTTACAAAAATGATAGGCTGCTACTATTTTGTTCATGCCAATCTTGTTCTCCTTGAACATGTTGGTTTGTATTCCCTGTACTACAGGTGATGCCATTGTTATTTCTATCTACTTCGTCGTAAGCTAACAAAGTAACTGCCTATATGTGTTGCTCGTTACAACTTTATATCCCGAAACAAATTGGTTTGTTTCCCTTATCTACAAGTTTATGAGTGATGCCATTATAACTCCTATCTGTTTTATTCCTAGCTATTATAGTAACATCCTGCTATTATTTAGTTCATGGCCAATTTTAAGTAATTGCACATGTTGGTTCGCATTCCCTGCTCTATAGCTTTTGGCATCGTAACTTCTATATTTGGTTTACATTCCCTGCTGTGTAGATCTAGCCATCATAACTTTATCTTGCTCAGTCGTTGTTACAAAACTTATGGCCTGCTACTATGTTGTTTGCGCCAATTTTTTACTCCATGAACATGTTAGCTTGCATTCCCTGTACTACAGGTGATGACATTGTTTTGTATCTAGTTCATTGTAAGCTAACAAAGTAAGGACTTAGTTTGGCATGCTATCACTCTGCTATCTAGCCTGTAGTACAAATATACTTGTCATACTACTAGATAATAATTTTGTGTGCCATCTTGTTCTTCAAAAGCTGCATTATTGACTTGTTTCTCTGACTTGGCATGACACTCACATATGGAATGCTGAACATATTGGTTTGCATTCCCTCTTATACAAGTTCACAGGTGATCCCACTATATTCTGTATCTGGTCCATCCTAAGCTCCAGCATTAACTATCCTCTATGTGTTGCTCATTACAAGTTTATATCCCGAAACATCTTGATTTGCATCCCCTTCACTACAAGTTCAGGAGTATTATTTAGTTCACGGCCAATTTGAAGTAATTGCACTTGGCACATGTTGGTTCACATTCCCTCCTCTTTAGCTTTTGCCATCGCAACTTCTATTTTTGGTTTACATTCCCTGCTCTGTAGATGTAGCCATCATAACTTCATCTTGCTCAGTCGTTGTTACAAAATTTATAGCCTGCTACTATGTTGTTCATGCCAATTTTGTACTCCCTGAACATGTTGGTTTGCATGGGACTCGACAGTAGTAAGTCTGCTGTTTCATTTTAACGTGCTCTGTTATATTGGTTGTTGGTATGCGGCATGCACTCTTTGTTTGCTTATTGTGCGCATTACAACGATCTTGTTATAACGACTAAATGATGAGTTCCAAATTCTTTGGCAAACAATATTGTAGTGTCTTTGCCTTTCCATTGTTGCTGTCTTAACTTGTAATGTCTTTGTTTCAGATATAGGTGGTGCATGGACAACTTAAAAGATTGCCGAATGGCTTCATTGAATTGCTAGGTTTAATTACCATTCAATTTCTCTGGGTTCTGTAATATTTTTTCAAAGCCTTGCAGCTGATGTAATATTTAATTAGTTTTTATAGTTCTTTCGCGCATTTTTTCTATGGTGCTCGTGGTAAGTGTGGCTATCCGACGTAAATCATGTCTTTGCGTAAATATTCTCAGTATCTAAATCACAAATTCCCATCCCTTAAACGCCCCAATTAAGCAAAATCCTAAAGCGCCTATTTTGCCGGCATATAAACAGCAACTAAATGGGCTGGCCCACTTACTTATTGGGCCAGCCCACTTGATTTATCGTGGACCCCACACTCTACTTGGGCCGGCCCACATGCTTCTGTTGTGGACCCCACTATCAAATGGGCCGGCCCATTAAAAGGATAGCGGGACCCACATGTGTTTTGGCCCGGCCCACTATCTTGTTGGGCCGGCCCAATTGCTTCTGTGGTGGACCCCACATACAAACCGGACCGGCCCGTTAACAGGAAAGTGGGACCCACCTGTGTTTTTGGCCCGGCCCACTATCTTGTTGGGCCGGCCCAATTACGTTATGGTGGACCCCACTTACAAACTGGGCCGGCCCTTTAACAGGAATGTGGGACCCACCAGCGTTCTTGGCCCGGCCCACTATCTTATTGGGCCAGCCCACTTGCTATATCGTGGACCCCACTTGCTCAATGGGCCGGCCCTTTAACAGGAATGTGGGACCCACCTGTGTTTTTGGCCCGAACCACTTTCTTGTTGGGCCAGCCCAATTACGTTATGGTGGACCCCACATACTAAATGGGCCGGCCCTTTAACTGGAAAGTGGGACCCACCTATGTTTTTGGCCCGGCCCACTAACTTGTTGGGCCGACCCACTTGCTATACGGTGGACCCCACTAACTTGTTGGGCCGGCCCACTTGCTATATGGTGGACCCCACATACTAAATGGGCCGGCCCTTTAATAGGAAAGTGGGACCCACCTGTGATTTTGGCCCGGCCCATTTGATCTAATGTGGACCCCACGTACTAAATGGGCCGGCCCGATAGCTGGAAAGTGGGACCCACATGCTAATTGGGCCGGGCCAATAACTTCTTGGGCCGGCCCACTTGCTTTAAAGTGGACCCCACTTGGTAAATGGGCCGGCCGGAAAGTGGGTCCCACATGTTTTGTGGGCCGGCCCTTTTGCCTGTTGACCGTTCAAATGAGTGCATTCGGCCCGGCCCACATGCTTAGTGGGCCGGCCCATTAATCTTTTGACCAGTCAACCTTAGAGGTTAGGCCCGGCCCACGTAACTAATGGACCAGCCCAGCTATATAGTTGACCGGTCAAACTAAGTCAGCTGGCCCGGCCCGCAAACTTAATGGGCCGGCCCGCTTAAGACGTGGCAGGCCTCGTGTGGGCCTACCATCTACCACGGGGTTTCAGCGGTTAACGCCATTAACTGCCAGTTAACGGCGTCTGCCACGTGTCAGTTTGCATGATGTCAGCAGTCAACAGGCTCCCGGAAACACTTCTGCAACGGTCCGATTTTCCGTGGCGGAAGGGCGCCCAAGCGCGACGGACCGAAAAAATCGTCGTAGGACTTTGCCTGACGCAGTTTCGACAACAGAACCCATATCGTCGGGTTAGGCCCATAGGCGACGAAAAATACCCCTTAGCGGACGATTTTGAGACGTTGTCTATCAGAACTTTTCTTGTAGTGATGTGACTCCTCCGATTATCCAAGTAGAATTTTGTTTGGTTGAGTATATCTTGAATATTTTGCTGCTGTAGGTAACATGTTTAGTGAGCTTGCATGCTTGTTCTAAGTTGTAGAAACTAGTTTTGATGCATGATTAGTACTCTAGCAAGTTCCTATAGTAGTTCCCCTCAATTATATGTCACCAAATCAAATTTTATAACGTTTGTTGAAAAATTTCAGAAAAGGAAGATGGATAATTTCAACTTTGGAGAGGTGTTTGAGAGAGAGACGACCAGCACGGGAAGGCCCTCTAGGACCGCCACTCGATTCAGGCGATCCTACAATGAGGATGTCATCGCGCAAAGTGATACGTCTCCGACGTATCGATAATTTCTTATGTTCCATGCCACATTATTGATGTTATCTACATGTTTTATGCACACTTTATGTCATATTCGTGCATTTTCTGGAACTAACCTATTAACAAGATGCCGAAGTGCCAGTTGCTGTTTTCTGCTGTTTTTGGTTTCAGAAATCCTAGTAAAGAAATATTCTCGGAATTGGACGAAATCAAAGCCCAGGGGCCTATTTTTCCACGAAGCTTCCAGAAGTCCGAAGACGAAACGAAGTGGGGCCACGAGGCGCCCAGACTACAGGGCGGCGCGGCCTAGGGCTTGGTCGCGCGGCCCTGTCATCTGGGGCCCTCGTGTGGCCCCCTGACTTGCCCTTCCGCCTACAAATAGCCTCCGTGACGAAACCCCCAGTACCGAGAGCCACGATACGGAAAACCTTCCAGAGACGCCGCCAACGCCGATCCCATCTCGGGGGATCCAGGAGATCGCCTCCGGCACCCTGCCGGAGAGGGGAATCATCTCCCGGAGGACTCTACGCCGCCATGGTCGCCTCCGGTGTGATGTGTGAGTAGTCTACCCCTGGACTATGGGTCCATAGCAGTAGCTAGATGGTTGTCTTCTCCCCATTGTGCTATCATTGTCGGATCTTGTGAGCTGCCTAACATGATCAAGATCATCTATCTGTAATTCTATATGTTGCGTTTGTTGGGATCCGATGAATAGAGAATACTTGTTATGTTGATTATCAAAGTTATATCTACGTGTTGTTTATGATCTTGCATGCTTTCCGTTACTAGTAGATGCTCTGGCCAAGTAGATGCTTGTAACTCCAAGAGGGAGTACTTATGCTCGATAGTGGGTTCATGCCTCGCATTGACACACAGGACAAGTGAGAAAGTTCTAAGGTTGTGTTGTTCTGTTGCCACTAGGGATAAAACATTGATGCTATGTCTAAGGATGTAGTTGTTGATTACATTACGCACCATACTTAATGCAATTGTCTGTTGCTTTGCAACTTAATACTGGAAGGGGTTCGGATGATAACCTGAAGGTGGACTTTTTAGGCATAGATGCAGTTGGATGGTGGTCTATGTACTTTGTCGTAATGCCCAATTAAATCTCACTATAATCATCATGATATGTATGTGCATGGTCATGCTCTCTTTATTTGTCAATTGCCCAACTGTAATTTGTTCACCCAACATGCTGTTTGTCTTATGGGAGAGACACCTCTAGTGAACTGTGGACCCCGGTCCAATTCTCTTTACTGAAATACAATCTACTGTAATACCTGTTCTACTGTTTTCTGCAAACAATCATCTTCCACACAATACGGTTAATCCTTTGTTACAGCAAGCCGGTGAGATTGACAACCTCACTGTTTCGTTGGGGCAAAGTACTTTGGTTGTGTTGTGCAGGTTCCATGTTGGCGCCGGAATCCCTGGTGTTGCGCCGCACTACATCCCGCCGCCATCAACCTTCGACGTGCTTCTTGACTCCTACTGGTTCGATAAACCTTGGTTTCTTACTGAGGGAAACTTGCTACTGTACGCATCACACCTTCCACTTGGGGTTCCCAACGAGCGTGTGCTTTACGCGTCATCAAGCTAAATTTCTGGCGCCGTTGCCGGGGAGATCAAGACACGCTGCAAGGGGAGTCTCCACTTCTCAATCTCTTTACTTTGTTTTTGTCTTGCTTAGTTTTATTTACTACTTTGTTTGCTGCACTAAATCAAAATACAAAAAAAATTAGTTGCTAGTTTTACTTTATTTGCTATCTTGTTTGCTATATCAAAAACACAAAAAATTAGTTACTTGTTTTACTTTACTTAATATCATGCATGTTTTTATTTCACTAGTTTGGCATAATGGACAAGAATGATCTTCTTATTCTATTTCCTGATTTAAAACATGGATTGTTTGATGCGAAAATTAAAAAACCTATGGAATCTTATTTGCATGCTGGTAGTAATATTAGTATGAACGCTTTGAACACCATTGTTGATAATAATATAGAAAGTTCTAAGCTTGGGGAAGCTGGTTTTCATGATCTTTTTAGTCCCCCAAGCATTGAGGAGAAAATTTTGTTTGATGATACTTTGCCTCCTATTTATGATAATGATATTGGTCTTTTAGTACCACCTGTTATGGAGGATAAATTTGATTATGATTACAATATGCCTCCTATATTTGATGATGAGAATAATAATGATAGCTACTTTGTTGAATTTGCTCCCACTACAACTAATAAAATTGATTATGCTTATGTGGAGAGTAATGATACTTTTATGCATGTGAATAAGAATGCTTTATGTGATACTTATATTGTTGAGTTTGTTCATGATGCCTCTGAAAATTATTATGAGAGAGGAAAATATGGTTGCAAAAATTTTCATGTTACTAAAACACCTCTCTATGTGCTAAAATTTTTGAAGCTACATTTGTTTTATCTTCATATGCTTGTTACTTTGCTCTTCATGAATTTATTTGTGTACAAATTTCCTTTTCATAGGAAGCATGTTAGGCTTAAATTTGTTTTGAATTTGCCTCTTGATGCTCTCTTTTGCTTCAAATACTATTTCTTGCGAGTGCATCATTAAAACTGCTGAGCCCATCTTAATGGCTATAAAGAAAGAACTTCTTGGGAGATAACCCATATTTTTACCTATAGTACTTTGTTTTTATTTTGTGTATTGGAAGTTGTTTACTACTGTAGCAACCTCTCCTTATCTTAGTTTTGTGTTTTGTTGTGCCAAGTTAAGCCGTTGATAGAAAAGTAAGTACTAGATTTGGATTACTGCGCAGTTCCAGATTTCTTTGCTGTCACGAATCTGGGTCTATCTCCCTGTAGGTAGCTCAGAAAATTAAGCCAATTTACGTGCATGATCCTCAGATATGTACGCAACTTTCATTCAATTTGAGCATTTTCATTTAAGCAAGTCTGGTGCCATTTTAAAATTCGTCAATACGAACTGTTCTGTTTTGACAGATTCTGCCTTTTATTTCGCATTGCCTCTTTTGCTATGTTGGATGAATTTCTTTGATCCACTAATGTCCAGTAGCATTATGCAATGTCCAGAAGTGTTAAGAATGATTGTGTCACCTCTGAATATGTTAATTTTTATTGTGCACTAACCCTCTAATAAGTTGTTTCGAGTTTGGTGTGGAGGAAGTTTTCAAGGATCAAGAGAGGAGTATGATGCAACATGATCAAGGAGAGTGAAAGCTCTAAGCTTGGGGATGCCCCGGTGGTTCACCCCTGCATATTCTAAGAAGACTCAAGCGTCTAAGCTTGGGGATGCCCAAGGCATCCCCTTCTTCATCGACAACATTATCAGGTTCCTCCCCGAAACTATATTTTTATTCCATCACATCTTATGTGCTTTTTCTTGGAGCGTCGGTTTGTTTTTGTTTTTGTTTTGTTTGAATAAAATGGATCCTAGCATTCACTTTATGGGAGAGAGACACGCTCCGCTGTAGCATATGGACAAGTATGTCCTTGGTTTCTACTCATAGTATTCATGGCGAAGTTTCTCCTTCGTTAAATTGTTATATGGTTGGAATTGGAAAATGATACATGTAGTAATTGCTATTAATGTCTTGGGTAATGTGATACTTGGCAATTGTTGTGCTCATGATTAAGCTCTTGCATCATATGCTTTGCACCCATTAATGAAGAAATACATAGAGCATGCTAAAATTTGGTTTGCATATTTGGTTTCTCTAAGGTCTAGATAATTTCTAGTATTGAGTTTGAACAACAAGGAAGACGGTGTAGAGTCTTATAATGTTTTCAATATGTCTTTTATGTGAGTTTTGCTGCACCGGTTCATCCTTGTGTTTGTTTCAAATAGCCTTGCTAGCCTAAACCTTGTATCGAGAGGGAATACTTCTCATGCATCCAAAATACTTGAGCCAACCACTAAGCCATTTGTGTCCACCATACCTACCTACTACATGGTGTTTTCCGCCATTCCAAAGTAAATTGCTTGAGTGCTACCTTTAAAATTCCATCATTCACCTTTGCAATATATAGCTCATGGGACAAATAGCTTAAAAACTATTGTGGTATTGAATATGTAATTATGCACTTTATCTCTTATTAAGTTGCTTGTTGTGCGATAACCATGTTCACTGGGGACGCCATCAACTATTCATTGTTGAATTTCATGTGAGTTGCTATGCATGTCCGTCTTGTCTGAAGTAAGAGAGATCTACCACCTTATGGTTAAGCATGCATAATGTTAGAGAAGAACATTGGGCCGCTAACTAAAGCCATGATCCATGGTGGAAGTTTCAGTTTTGGACATATATCCTCAAATCTCAAATGAGAAAATTATTAATTGTTGTTACATGCTTATGCATAAAAGAGGAGTCCATTATCTGTTGTCTATGTTGTCCCGGTATGGATGTCTAAGTTGAAGAATAATCAATAGCGAGAAATCCAATGCGAGCTTTCTCCTTAGACCTTTGTACAGGCGGCATAGAGGTACCCCTTTGTGACACTTGGTAAAAACATGTGCATTGTGATGATCCGGTAGTCCAAGCTAATTAGGACAAGGTGCGGGCACTATTAGTACACTATGCATGAGGCTTGCAACTTATAAGATATAATTTACATGATGCATATGCTTTATTACTACCGTTGACAAAATTGTTTCATGTTTTCAAAATCAAAGCTCTAGCACAAATATAGCAATCGATGCTTTTCCTCTATGGAGGACAATTCTTTTACTTTCAATGTTGAGTCAGTTCACCTATTTCTCTCCACCTCAAGAAGCAAACACTTGTGTGAACTGTGCATTGATTCCTACATACTTGCTTATTGCACTTATTATATTACTCTATGTTGACAATATCCATGAGATATACATGTTACAAGTTGAAAGCAACCGCTGAAACTTAATCTTCTTTTGTGTTGCTTCAATGCCTTTACTTTGAATTATTGCTTTATGAGTTAACTCTTATGCAAGACTTATTGATGCTTGTCTTGAAGTGCTATTCATGAAAAGTCTTTGCTTTATGATTCACTTGTTTACTCATGTCATATACATTGTTTTGATCGCTGCATTCACTACATATGCTTTACAAATAGTATGATCAAGATTATGATGGCATGTCACTCCGTAAATTATACGTGTTATCGTTTTACCTGCTCGGGACGAGCAGAACTAAGCTTGGGGATGCTGATACGTCTCCGACGTATCGATAATTTCTTATGTTCCATGCCACATTATTGATGTTATCTACATGTTTTATGCACACTTTATGTCATATTCGTGCATTTTCTGGAACTAACCTATTAACAAGATGCCGAAGTGCCGCTTCTTTGTTCTGCTGTTTTTGGTTTCAGAAATCCTAGTAAAGAAATATTCTCGGAATTGGACGAAATCAAAGCCCAGGGGCCTATTTTTCCACGAAGCTTCCAGAAGTCCGAAGACGAAACGAAGTGGGGCCACGAGGCGCCCAGACTACAGGGCGGCGCGGCCTAGGGCTTGGCCGCGCGGCCCTGTCATCTGGGGCCCTCGTGTGGCCCCCTGACTTGCCCTTCCGCCTACAAATAGCCTCCGTGACGAAACCCCCAGTACCGAGAGCCACGATACGGAAAAC
Source organism: Lolium perenne (assembly GCF_019359855.2). Taxonomy (NCBI): domain Eukaryota; kingdom Viridiplantae; phylum Streptophyta; class Magnoliopsida; order Poales; family Poaceae; genus Lolium; species Lolium perenne. The sequence continues at coordinate 95,552,686 of NC_067250.2, read as the reverse complement.
CTTCCAGAGACGCCGCCAACGCCGATCCCATCTCGGGGGATCCAGGAGATCGCCTCCGGCACCCTGCCGGAGAGGGGAATCATCTCCCGGAGGACTCTACGCCGCCATGGTCGCCTCCGGTGTGATGTGTGAGTAGTCTACCCCTGGACTATGGGTCCATAGCAGTAGCTAGATGGTTGTCTTCTCCCCATTGTGCTATCATTGTCGGATCTTGTGAGCTGCCTAACATGATCAAGATCATCTATCTGTAATTCTATATGTTGCGTTTGTTGGGATCCGATGAATAGAGAATACTTGTTATGTTGATTATCAAAGTTATATCTACGTGTTGTTTATGATCTTGCATGCTTTCCGTTACTAGTAGATGCTCTGGCCAAGTAGATGCTTGTAACTCCAAGAGGGAGTACTTATGCTCGATAGTGGGTTCATGCCTGCATTGACACACAGGACGATGTGAGAAAGTTCTAAGGTTGTGTTGTCTTGTTGCCACTAGGGATAAAACATTGATGCTATGTCTAAGGATGTAGTTGTTGATTACATTACGCACCATACTTAATGCAATTGTCTGTTGCTTTGCAACTTAATACTGGAAGGGGTTTGGATGATAACCTGAAGGTGGACTTTTTAGGCATAGATGCAGTTGGATGGCGGTCTATGTACTTTGTCGTAATGCCCAATTAAATCTCACTATAATCATCATGATATGTATGTGCATGGTCATGCTCTCTTTATTTGTCAATTGCCCAACTGTAATTTGTTCACCCAACATGCTGTTTGTCTTATGGGAGAGACACCTCTAGTGAACTGTGGACCCCGGTCCAATTCTCTTTACTGAAATACAATCTACTGTAATACTTGTTCTACTGTTTTCTGCAAACAATCATCTTCCACACAATACGGTTAATCCTTTGTTACAGCAAGCCGGTGAGATTGACAACCTCACTGTTTCGTTGGGGCAAAGTACTTTGGTTGTGTTGTGCAGGTTCCACGTTGGCGCCGGAATCCCTGGTGTTGCGCCGCACTACATCCCGCCGCCATCAACCTTCGACGTGCTTCTTGACTCCTGCTGGTTCGATAAACCTTGGTTTCTTACTGAGGGAAACTTGCTGCTGTACGCATCACACCTTCCACTTGGGGTTCCCAACGAGCGTGTGCTTTACGCGTCATCACAAAGCTTCGAGCCAGAAGAGGACAATGGAGTCCCCAACGCTTCATCTTTCCCATGTTATGACTTTTTGAGTAATGCAGGGTTGCTGGATGATTTCTTGACCCTCGTTGATAAGGCGGGCTTAACCTCCTATATGGGAGATGAAAGGGAGCAATACCTCATGCTCACCAAAATCTTTGTTGAGAGCTTCAAGTTCGACAACAAGCACTATCGCCCGACAGTTGCATTCAAGATCTATGGTAATCCTATTACTATGAAATTGGGAGATTTTTGTGTTGCATTGGGAATTGCCCCTGTAGGTACAGCAAGGAGGATTGAGGACAACCCCAGGGCCTTGCTTGAGCTCTATCGTGAGATCACCAATGATGATTGCCGCACCATTCAGCGTGGCAAGATAAGAAACATCCAACTCCCCACCATAAAGTATTTTGCTTATTACATTGCTACTAGCATTCTTGGTAGGGAGAACACTAGCAATATTTCTAGCTATCATCTTGCTTTCTTAATTGCTGCACTCACTGGAGAGACACCTTATCATCTTGGTTCTCTTATTGCTCGCCGCTTGTCTAGCAAGGGGCCTATTTTTGGAGGAATTATTGCATCACGCATTTTAGCACATCTAGAACTTCCTCTTGACCCTACTGATGTGTCATTAACTCCTATAAGGCTTGATATTGCTGCTATGAAGAACCATCAATTTGTTACAGCTGACTCTAGTTCAGATAATTTGGTCTATAGAATGCTGTTTGCTGACGGGGATGAGAGGGAAATCCCTTTGCCCCAGCCAGATTTGTTTAGTATTGACAGGAAACCATGGTCGCGCTCTACAAGGAGGAGGTGGAGGAGAAAATGAAGATACAAGACTTCCACCAGCAGCATGACTCCGAGGACGCCGAGCCCTCCTACGACTACACCGTCACGTATCCGGGTGCTTCTTCTAGCACATACCCGGAATATGATCCATCTTCGTCGTACTACGGAGGTGCTACTTCATGGGCGCCATGGGATTGAACTCCACTTAGGCCAAAAACCTAAGCTTGGGGGGAGGTATACCGGCATCACTCATTCTTTGCATATTATGGTTGCTGGATACTTGTATATACTTGTTTAGTTTCTTTGAGTGGTTTTCTAATGAGAGGGAGATGATATTTGGGGAAGTGCTGCCTGAAAACAGATTCCGAAAAAATTCTCAAAAATAGCCAGAACGTTATTATGCGAAGCCAATTTTTGTGCATGTTCCCCAGGTTATTATCTAACTTTCATTAGTTGAACACTTTTCCATTTGAGCAGCGGAAGAATTTCTTAAAAATCAATTACTGTACTGATGTCAAGTTTGACGAATTCCTGCTGCTTTGTGTTTATGTGACTCTTCTAGTTTCCATTTTCTTGTTTTTGCTTTGTTTCTTTCCTAAAACACAAAAAGACCAAAAATATTTCTGTTGTTTCTCTTCACCTTTTTTTTTTATTTTGGTTTCTTGCATTTATTTTGCTTTATTTGCTATCGTTGGTTTGCTATAAGAAAATCTAAAAAGATTTTGCTTTGCTTGCTTGTTTTCTTTTGTTCTTGTTTCCAATTCGAAAACACCAAAAATATTTGCTGTTCTTCTTTGGTTTTGTAAAGTTCATTATGAGTTCAATGGTCTTCGGTGGCTGGAGCGTGGTTTTCATTTCATATTATCCAAGCTACACAAGTGAAAGGCAATAATGACGATCTACGACAATTCGAATGTGGTGAGAGGCTGGTATGAACTCTATTTGTTTTCATTTTTGTACATATACTCATCCATGTGAGCATGCTTAGTTGGTTCATGTGAGGTATATGTCATTTAAGAAAGTCTAGTAGTTCATGATCTCTCATGTTTAGCTCCAATTTATTAATATGAGTAGCATGTCATGGATGTTTGCTTGCATTGTTTTATTCATAAGTAGGTATGACATTGTGGTATCCTCTTCTGAATAATTCATTTGAATCGACTTGGCACATGCTCACGCATGCATATGACTGAACAAAAGTCAATTAAGCCTCTATGATTTACATTGCTTCAGAGTTCTTGTATCACTTTTATGCCTCTGTTAATTTATTTTGCCGCAAGCATGATTTTGACAGTGACTGCTCTCTTGATTTGTCGCTCCCATGCATAGTCTATTGCTAGCTTTCACTTGTACTGAGCGGGAACGCTGCTCGTGCTTCCAAATCCCTGAAAACCAAGTTGTTCCAAAGTGTCCACCATAAATACCTATGCATGGCATTTCAAACCATTCCAAGTAAATTCTCATGCGCTACCTTTAAAACCTTCAAAATGCTTCTCAATTTGTGTTAATATTTTATAGCTCATGAGGAAGTATGTGGTGTTTATCTTTCAACCTTGTCATTTACTTTTGACGAACTTTCATAATAAGAGCTGGCAACGGGGTGCCCAGCCCCAATTAATAACTTCATTAATAATTCTCTTCACATGTTTTGCTCTGATTCATCAGTAAGCAACTTAATTTTGCAAATAGACACTCCTCCATGGTATGAGATTGATGGTAGGCACCCGAGGATTCGGTTAGCCATGGCTTGTGTAAGCAAAGGTTGGGGGGAGTGTCACTCATAATAAAACTAAAGTACATGTGTAAACAAAAGAGAAGAGGGATGATCTACCTTGCTGGTAGAAATAACGTCCTTCATGGGAGCCGCTCTTGAAAGTCTGGTTGGTGAGGTAGTTGGTGTACCCATTACCATTCGTTGACAACAACAAACACCTCTCAAAATAATTTTACTCCTGTTTTAAAAATGAAAAGGTCTAGCGCATGTTAATCCCTGCTTCCCTCTGCGAAGTGTCAATCTTTTACTTTTATGTTGTGTCTCCATCCTTTCTTTGAGCACTTTCTTGAGAGCACAACTGTCATTCTTAGTATAATATGCTTGTCCCAAAATATGATTGACTGTGGTATAACTTTGAAGCTTTTATCTTTGACAATCTCTATTTCTAGTCTTTCTATAAACCTCAGAGGTGCCTGGGCATTTATGTTTTGCTGTTCAAATTCGGGCAAGCGAGATACCACTTTATCATACCCTTTTATGAACATTGCAATCCTGCTTATAGACATGATTCATGATGCTTATTATTAATTGTTGGTACCTTTCTATGATTGGCATAGCTATTAGATGATCTTATTTGCATGTACCTTATGATGAACTGCCTAAGTGTTAGCCATATCATGAGAATATTTACATCATATGAGCAAATGTGTTCGTGAAAGTTCTTTTATCGCACTCAGTTGTTAGCTGAATTGCTTGAGGACAACCAATAAGCTAAGCTTGGGGGGAGTTGATACGTCCAAAACGTATCTACTTTCCCGAACACTTTTGCTATTGTTTTGCCTCTAATTTGTGTATTTTGGATACAACTAACACGGACTAACGCTGTTTTCAGCAGAATTGCTCTGGTGTCTTGTTTTTGTGCAGAAATTCAACTTTCGGGAAAATCCTCGGAATTTATACCAAAGGGCCTATTTTACCAGAAGACTCACGGAGCCAGAAGGGCAAGCCAGGTGGAGGCCCGAGGGCCCCACACACCAGGCCGGCGCGACCCAGGGGGGGGGGCGCGCCGCCCTAGTGTGTGGCCCCCTCGGCTGGCCTCCGACGCCCTCCTCTGGACTAATTAAAGGGTTCGATCTAAAAACGCGAGCCAGGAAGTCGAAGTCGCCAGAAACCCTCCAGTACACCGCCACATCGCGAAACTCCGTCTCGGGGACCAGAAACTCCGTTCTGGCACTCCGCCGGGATGGGGGATTGGAGGAGATCATCGCCATCATCACCACCGACGCCTCTCCATCGACCAGCAATGTTTCCCCCATCCATGTGTGAGTAATTCCCCCGCTGTAGGCTGAAGGGGATGGTAGGGATTGGATGAGATTGGTCATGTAATAGCATAAGATTGTTAGGGCATAGTGCCTAGTGTCCGTAATTGGTACTTTGATGATATTGTTGCAACTTGTTATGCTTAATGCTTGTCACTAGGGCCCGAGTGCCATGATCTCAGATCTGAACATGTTATTGTTTCATCATGATATGCATTGTTTTATGATCTTACCTGCAAGTTGTATACACATGTCGTTGTCCGGAACCCGAGGCCCCGAAGTGACAGAAATCGGGACAACCGGAGGGGAAGGCGGTGATGTGAGGATCACATGTGTTCACGGAGTGTTAATGCTTTGCTCCGGTACTCTATTAAAAGGAGTACCTTAATATCCAGTAGTTTCCCTAGAGGCCCGGCTGCCACCGGCTGGTAGGACAAAAGATGTTGTGCAAGTTTCTCATTGCGAGCACGTACGACTATATACGGAACACATGCCTATGGATTGTTTTGTACTTGGACACCGCTTTATTATTATCTGCAAATGCCCTGCTTTGATTGTTATATGAGTTTCTCTCATCCATGATACGCCCGTCATCCATCCCTGTGCCTACAGTATTTTAATCCTGCTGTTTACTATAATCACTACTGATGTCTCTGTTACTCTGCTGCTGTTATTTCGCTACTGCTACTGCTATAAAATTGTTACTACTGATAAACTCTTGCGAGCAAGTCTGTTTCCAGGTGCAGCTGAATTGACAACTCCGCTGTTAAGGCTTTCAAGTATTCTTTGTCTCCCCTTGTGTCGAATCAATAAATTGGGTTTTACTTCCTGCGAAGACTGTTGCGATCCCCTATACTTGTGGGTTATCAGTGGACACCCCGATGACCCTGCACAGGCCCACCGTTCTTGGTCCCTGAGGCGGTCTAGCTTGTGCACGGCGGTGCAGCCCGTGCTGGCGGCAGTGGGAGCGCGCACAGGAGAGCAAGTAGAAGGCAGCATCGCGTCGAGCAGTTGGCATGCGCTGATCTAGAGAAGACATAGATAGAGGTTGGAGAAAGAAAGTGGTGGAGATAGGTTGGAGAAGACTAGAAGAGAGCAAATATTAAAAAAGGGGAACGTGGGTGGCAGAAGGGGAACGTGGGCTGACAGACATGGTCGTGACGAGATAAGATCAGATTCCCATGCAGGACGACTTTACCGCGGGCGCAATTGGACTCATTTCGCCGGTGGTAACTACGCTTATCTCCGGCGTTTTTAGACCATTTCGCCAGCGGTAATGCGAGGCTCATCCGTGGTCTCGCGGCCCAACATATCGCCGGTGCTTTCTGTCTCTCTTTGCCAGCGATAAGTGGGCTAGCTCCGGCACTTTCAACCACACTCGCTGGTGGTAACGCGAGGCGATCCTAAAAGGCATTACCGCCGGCCACTTTGGCCCGAGTTTGCCGGCGGTAATAAATCCGGCTATAAGCTTATTCCTATTAGTGAAATATATACATTCCCACATCTCACGTGTTATTTTTTCCTAGACATATTTTATGTCCTTAGCAATTTCCGTTCCTAGTACTCACCCGGCTCCGTTGCGTCACCGTCGCTTGCACACGGACCTCGCGGCATGGCTTTGAACATGTCTCCCAGCGCTAGCTGGTGACTCAATAGTTGGTCCTCTGCCACTTGGCTAAGAAGCTAGCCCATGTATTGCTTCTACGTGCTAGCTAGTACTAAAAGAAGAACCGTAATTGTATAGAGGATAGAGTGTAATCAACTTATACAGACTTGACTATTGCTATAGCGTGCTCTAGCTAGTCGGCATTTAGCAGTGTCCAGACGACAAAAGACGATGGTGTTGTAGTTCACCCACGAACTCTGGCACACAAGAATAGTACACTCCCTCCAATTCATATTACTTGATCCTAATATAGATGTATCTAGATCCATTGCGGCATTAAATAATATGGATCGAAGGGAGTACATGAGTTCACATATTTCGTCCATGGATGTGAGAATACTGCTAATGACATGGTGGGACCGTTGTCAACACAAGTGATGGCGAAGTCGCCTTATAGGGAGACTACATGATTCGACGTGTTTTAGAAATGGATGGTAAAACCATGCTTAAGTTTAAATGAGGTAAAAACTGGTACAATTTTGGCTAAATAGGGTAAAAGTTGGCACAAGTTTTACGAAATAGGGTAAACCAGAAAAAATTCTACTAGATGAGGTAATTGCTGTCACAAATGACATACTATGGAGTAAAAATTGTAATTTACTCTAATTTATATTTTATTAACCAAATAAATGGTTAAATTTTATATCAAAACGTGTGTGCGCAGGCCGTCTGTTAAACCGATCTAGAGGAGGTACTACCAAGCATGTAGGCTATTACGATGCTGTTATTGCGGCATGATGATGGAAGAAAGATGCGCGTGATAATTGTGTAGGTAGCCACGTGTACACACGCCACGTGACGCCAGTAAATCTCGAACGCCGATGGACAACGATGTCTCGCATATCCTATCTTGCTGGGAGATCTCCCATTGGCCGCACGCGCTGGGGTTCGGCTCGATATCCACCCCAAGAGCCACGGACTGCTGAGATACGGCAAACGCCAAAGTGAAAAAGGACCATGATTTCATCGCAAGGTAGATTTTGTTCTCCTGGTGATCTGATGGGTGTGAAAGGTGCGGTGGACGGTTGCTCGGTAACCGGCAGCGAATTTCTTCCTACAGACTACATTTTTTCACTTGGGCATGTCGATGAATAAAACGAATGTGCATCTAAAAAAAGAATAAAACGGACGTGCACGCGATTTGTTCCGGGGCCACGTAAATATACCGTGATCTGCCGCAACTCTCACACCTATCAAAAAGGTCACCCTACGCGCGTTATTCCTTAGCTAGCTTTCGAGGATTGAAATTTATGCAACTGTTGGGCTGCTCTTCGGTCATCATCGAGTCGGATTAATTAGAACTGGTACAGTCTTGCAATAGTGTGATTGAAATCTGAACCCTCTACTCGACGATTATGGTGAAGTGTTTCCTAAATACAGGCGCCTGTGGTGACTTCGTCAATTTTAAGATCCAATCCGCTAGCTCAGTCTTCTGGGGGTGCTCATAAGGGTAGGGTGTGCGTATGTGCATCCATAGGGGTGAGTCTATGCGCATGTATGTGAGCGTCTGTGTTTGTACTGTGTTTCTCAAAAAAAAATTTATTTCAGCATTGTAATAGGAATGCTAATCAGGTGGCGCATATTCGCATAGTTTAGTTACCTAGCTTTCCATTTGGCTAGGGATTGAAAGTGAAACACCTCTTAGAATCATGATAACAATCCCCAATTACAACTATTGTACCAGTATTTATATAGCTTACTCCTCAACCCGAGGAGAATTGGCCCCAAAAAATATGAGATAAATCAAACACGGGCATACCGGCATAGCCCATTGATACTAACACATGTAAAGTTTAGAAGAAAAATACGTATAGTCCTACGTAGTCTTGAAAGTGAGCCTAGCTCCACTCGTTGGGCGAGTGGATGAATAAATCTAGCACTTGAGTTTAAATTGTAAAGAAAGTGGATTTAGGTTTCTATTTATACCTATGGGCTAGACTTTTCAAACACTAATGCATGTACTCATGCAATTAATCCTGAGGACCGGGCTTGGTGTTTAACCAAGATTAGAAATCCCCCCCCCCCCCCCCCAAAAAAAATTAGCCCTCTCCCAGATATGCTCTCCCCCTTCCTCCTGCTAGGCGACTAGGGTTAGCCGCCACCTCCCCCTCCCACCGCCGCTAGACCCTAGCCATGCAAAGCATGTGCGGGGGATCATGTCGCTTCCTCGTGGCGGCTTCCCGGTGGCAGATCCACGGTGAAGAGAAGACGGTGGTCTAGCTAGTGAAGTTGGTTAGGATGCTACCACCGGCGATGGCGCCCATGTGTCGTATTACCCGTTGAAGGCGATGGTGGGGTGTCTCTCGCTCCACTGATCATGGGGAAACCTCCATCCCGAGGGCAGCCACCATTGATGGCGGCGGTCGTGGGTATCGTAGTCCTCGTTGTAGGCGTTGAGGGTGCTTCCCGGATCATATGATGGTGTACGTATGTGTTGTCTTTCCAACAAAACTGACCGATTGTATGGACTGGTCTCCCATCTCGTTCAATAGATAAGAAATGACTATATATAATTTTATCGAGTGGCTATTACATATTACTCCTTGGTAGTATTACGAGACAGCGTGCCATATTTCGAGCTGGTGGTATACTGACATGTACTGTGTGTGGCTGTACGTATGTGGCCAAGACGAGGGATACGGCTATCCCTGCGCCGTATCGTATCCCTGGCGACTGCATATGCCGCCGCGATATCATGTTTCTTCCCCATCTGATCCCTGCAAGGCGCGCGCGCACCTGATGAGTCGTAGCTAGCTGCTGCGGATGGGCGCGGCACGCGCATATCTAAAGTGGTACCGATGGATGGATCCGGCAACCGGCATCCGAATCCGCGGTGTATCCGGCTGTATCGCAAACGGCAGCGCGCGAATGCAAGGAAGGCAGTCAGGTAGTGGGCAGGCCGCCCTGCTGCGTCGCACCGCCGGCAGCGGCAGCGCATGCAGTGGTCGACGGGCACGCGCCGCCAGCCAATGAGGTGAGGTCACGCAGCTGCAGCGTCGGGGGATCGAATCTAGGCGTCCATCCCCCTCTCCTATAGCGGAGGCGAGAGATCCCACGCCACGCCGGACCACGGACGGGTCCACGTCGGCGCCGGCCCCGACGAGGATATCGCGAGATCGCCGGCCGCGCGCGGCCGGGCCCGGTCACGTGCCTGCAGTTCCCACGGACCCCCAGAGTGAGTTCGGCTACGTGCCTTGGCTGTGTGCTGTTCGGCGGTGGCTGGAGGGGGCGACACGTACGAGCACGAGTTGCCAGACGGCGACAAGTCGGCTGCCGCCGGCCCGCGCGCGCCTCCACCCTTGTACGGCCATCCTCCCGGGTATGCTGCGTTTGCTCGTCTTCGTTTTCTGCATGCCGGGGTCATGTCCCGTCCGTCGGTTCACGGGCACCGTGTGGCCGACCGGACGTCAAGCACAATGATTTTCCCCGGCACAAGCTAACACGGTTTCATCATGCCACGACCTCGATCTCTGTCCTTGCGTCGCGCACATGCAGCGGGATCTAGTCTCAATTATACAGGAATTCTACAGAGTAGTGCGCCGAAGCGAGAGAGGAGGAGAAAATTTGGGAATTATCTCATTACAGACATGACGAATCCCTTCCTGATGCCATCTCCCTAGTTACATAGGACGTTGCCCTCTTTGAGTGATGGGCTGGGCCGTCCTGGTCTTCGTATGACGGCCCGTAAGGCTGATGGCCAGATTGGAGGAGTGATTCCACATCTGGTTGATGGTGGTTTATCTATACTTCAATATGCCGACGATACAATTCTATTTATGGATCATGATCTTGAAAAAGCTCAAAATCTGAAATTAATTTTGGCGGCTTTTGAGCAGTTGTCAGGATTGAAAATCAATTTCCATAAAAGCGAATTGTTCTGTTTCGGTGATGCCCAAAACGATACAGCTCTGTATACAGAGTTGTTTGGTTGCGGGCAAGGCCAATTTCCTATTCGTTATTTGGGTATTCCGATTCATTATCGGAGACTTACAATCGCGGAATGGAAATTAGTAGAAGAAAGATTACAAAAACGCTTTAGTAGTTGGAAAGGTAAATTGTTGTCCCTGGGAGGAAGATTGGTACTCATTAATTCGGTACTCACAAATATGGTACTGTATATGTTATCATTCTTCATCCTACCGAAAGGAATTCTGCATAAACTCGATTACTATCGATCCAGATTCTTTTGGCAAGGGGACAGCGAGAAAAAGAAATATCGACTGGTTAAGTGGAGTATAGTTTGTAGTCCCAAAGGATCAAGGAGGGCTTGGAGTTCATGACCTGGAGGTCAAGAATTCAGCTCTTCTGGGTAAATGGCTGTTTAAGCTAATTACTGAGGATGGGACTTGGCAAACTATTCTTCGGAGAAAGTATATCGGTTCGAAGACATTATCCCATGTGGTTTGGAAACCTGGGGATTCTCACTTCTGGGCTGGTCTTATGGCGACAAAAAATGTATTCTTTCGCCATGGTACCTTCTCAATCAGGAATGAAGCACAGATACGGTTCTGGGAAGATGCTTGGCTAGACAATGCACCCTTAAGTGAACAGTATCATGCTCTGTATAGGATTGCTCATCGCCAAGGTGATACCATTGCTACTGTAATGGCTACCTCACCTCCGAATGTGACGTTCAGACGGGTTTTACTTGGACAAAGACTTGTGGCATGGAATACCCTAATTCAACGGCTCGGAGATATTCATTTATCACCTGAACCAGACGAATTTAAATGGAACCTTCATGTAGATGGTACCTTTTCCGTAAAATCTTTCTACAATGCGATCCTTCTTTCTGACTTACCAGTTGACAACAATAAGAAGATTTGGAAGATGAAGATACCATTAAAAATTAAAATTTTTGGATGGTATCTTCGTCGTGGGGTTATTCTCACCAAAGACAATCTTGTTAAGCGGAATTGGCATGGAAGTACACGGTGTGTTTTTTGTCATCAGAATGAAACAATCAAACACTTATTCTTCCAGTGCCAGTTCGCGAGATCTATATGGTCTGTCATCCAAGTAGCGTCTACCTTGTATCCTCCGACTAGTGTCGCCAATGTCTTTGGCAATTGGCTTCATGGTATAGATTCAAGGTTTAAGTTGCTTCTTAGGGTGGGGGCGCTAGCAGTTATCTGGGCGTTTTGGCTATGTAGAAATGACAAGATCTTTAATGACAAAAATTGTTCTTTGTTGCAGGTCATCTACAGATGTACAGGTATTCTCCGTTCATGGTTACCTCTACAACGAGTGGAGAACCGATAGCTATGTACGGAGGTCTGTACATGTTTGGAGGCTACGGCGAGGGATACTTTTTTCCTACATGGGTGGCAGCATAGTCTACGGATAGATGCCCCACCTACACTTTAGGCGTTATATGATTCATCGTTCCGATATGTATCTCGCCTAGTTTTTATTATTTATCCTTTTGGACTTGAGACAACAAAACGGCTGTGTGCATCCTGGTTATGCAGAGGCTGGATGTAATTACTTATTAAAGTAATAAAGCATCCTTTATCGAAAAAAATATGACGGCCCGTGGTGTAGGGATTCGTTGCATAGAAAACAAAAAATTTCCTACCGCAAACACGCAATCCAAGCCAAGATGCAATCTAGAAGACGGTAGCAACGAGGGGATTATCGAGTCTCACCCTTGAAGAGATTCCAAAGCCTACAAGATGAGGCTCTTGTTGCTGCGGTAGACGTTCACTTGCCGCTTGCAAAAGCGCATAGAAGATCTTGATCACGGCGCCACGAACGGGCAGCACCTCCGTACTCGGTCACACGTTCGGTTGTTGATGAAGACGACGTCCACCTCCCGTTCTAGCGGGCAGCGGAAGTAGTAGCTCCTCTTGAATCCGACAGCACGACGGCGTGGTGTCGGTGGTGGTGGAGAAATCCTGCGGAGCTTCGCTAAGCGTGCGGGATGTGGTGGAGGAGAGAGGGCCGCTAGGGTTTGGGAGAGGGGGGCGCCGGCCACTAGGGGTGCGACCACCTTGGTGGTTCTTGGGGTGGCCGGCCCCCCTCCCCTTGGCCCTCATTATATAGGTGGAACACCCAAGAGTTGGTCTACAAGTCTTCGAATAAGACCCCAAACCAAAACCTTCCATAACATATGAAACCTACCAAGCTAGGACTCCCACTAGAGGTGGGATTCCCACCCTTCCTTGGGAGGGGGTGGCCGGCCCCCCTTGGGGAGTCCACTTGGGACTCCTCCCCCTTTAGGGTTGGCCGGCCATGGAGGTGGAGTCCCTCCGGGACTCCGCCTTCCTTAGTGGTTTCTTCCGTACTTTTCTAGAACCTTCTAGAACCTTCCATAGAACCTTCCGGATCATTTTAAATCTTATAAAATGACTTCCTATATATGAATCTTATTCTCCGGACCATTCCGGGACTCCTCGTGATGTCCGGGATCTCATCCGGGACTCCCAACAAATATTCGAACTCCATTCCATATTCAAGTTCTACTATTTCAACATCCAACTTTAAGTGTGTCACCCTACGGTTCGCGAACTATGCGGACATGGTTGAGTACTCACTCCGACCAATAACCAATAGCGGGATCTGGAGATCCATAATGGCTCCCACATATTCAACGATGACTTTAGTGATCGAATGAACCATTCACATACGATACCAATTCCCTTTGTCACGCGATATTTTACTTGTCCGAGGTTTGATCATCGGTATCACTTCATACCTCAACTCATACTTTCCGGATACTTAATCCCACCTTTATAACCACCCATTTACGCAGTGGCGTTTGGTGTAATCAAAGTACCTTTCCGGTATAAGTGATTTACATGATCTCATGGTCATAAGGACTAGGTAACTATGTATCGAAAGCTTATAGCAAATAACTTAATGACGAGATCTTATGCTACGCTTAATTGGGTGTGTTCATTACATCATTCATACAATGATATAACCTTGTTATTAATAACATCCAATGTTCATGATTATGAAACTAATCATCCATTAATCAACAAGCTAGTTAAGAGGCATACTAGGGACTCTTTGTTGTCTACATATCACACATGTACTAATGTTTCGGTTAATACAATTATAGCATGATATATAAACATTTATCATAAACATAAAGATATATAATAACCACTTTTATTATTGCCTCTTGGGCATATCTCCTTCAGTCTCCCACTTGCAATAGAGTCAATAATCTAGATTACATTGTAATATACCTAACACCCATGGCATTCTGGTGTTGGTCATGCTTTGCCCTAGGGAGAGCTTTAGTCAACGGATCTGCTACATTCAGATCAGTGTGTACTTTGCAAATCTCTACTTCTCCATCTTCGATGTACTCGCGAATCGAGTGGTAACGCAGCTTGATATGCTTCAGCCTCTTGTGTGACCTTGGCTCTTGTGCATTGGCGATGGCACCCATGTTATCACAGTAGATGATTAATGGGTCCAATGCACTAGGAACCACACCGAGCTCTACAATGAACCTCTTCATCCATACCGCTTCTGATGAAGCCTCTGAAGCCGCTATGTACTCTGATTCTGTTGAAGACTTCGCCACCGTGCACTGCTTCGAGCTTGCCCAGCTTACTGCAGCACCATTCAATATAAACACGTACCCAGACTGTGACTTAGAGTCATCAAGATCAGTGTTCCAACTTGCATCGGTATAACCGTTTACAACGAGCTCTTGGTCACCTCCATAACAAAGAAACATATCCTTAGTTCTTTTCAAGTACTTCAGGATATTCTTGACCGCTGTCCAGTGTTCCATTCCTGGATCACTTTGATATCTGCTAGTCAAACTAACAGCATGTGCTATATCCGGTCTAGTACATAGCATGGCATACATGATAGATCCTATCGCGAGGCATAGGGGATATTACTCATCCTTTCTCTTTCTTCTGCCGTAGCCGGTCCTTGAGTCTTACTCAAGACCTTGCCTGGTAACATAGGTAAGAACCATTTCTTACTTTCGTCCATTCTAAACTTCTTTAGAATCTTGTCCAGGTATGTACTCTGTGATAGCCCTATTAGGCGTCTTGATCTATCTCTATAAATCTTGATGCCTAATATGTACGATGCTTCACCAAGGTCTTTCATTGAAAAACTATTATTCAAATAACCTTTTACACTGCTTAATAGTTCTATATCATTCCCGATCAATAATATGTCATCTACATAAAATATCAGGAATGCTACAGAGCTCCCACTCACTTTCTTGTAAATACAGGCCTCTCCATGACACTGTATAAACCCAAAGTCTTTGATCACCTTATCAAAGCGTCGGTTCCAACTTCTTGATGCTTGCTTCAGTCCATAGATTGAACGCTGAAGTTTGCATACTTTGTCAGCATTTTTAGGATCGACAAAACCTTTGGGTTGTACCATATACAACTCTTCCTCAATGTCTCCATTAAGGAACGCCGTTTTGACATCCATCTGCCAAATCTCATAATCGAAAAATGCAGCTATTGCTAACAAAATCCTCACAGATTTTAGCTTCGCTACAGGTGAGAAAGTCTCATCTTAGTCAACTCCTTGAATTTGTCGGAAACCCTTTGCGACAAGCCGAGCTTTATAGACAGTAATATTACCATCAGCATCTGTTTTTCTCTTGAAGATCCATTTATTCTCGACAGCCTTGCGGCTATCAGGTAAGTCTACCAAAGTCCATACTTTGTTATCATACATGGATCCCATTTCGGATTTCATGGCTTCTTGCCATTTGTTGGAATCTGGGCTCATCATTGCTTCTTCATACGTCGCAGGGTCCTCATCATTGTTATCCACAATCATGGCATTTAGACAAGGATCATACCAATCAGGAGTGGCACGTTCCCTTGTTGATCTGCGAGGTTCAGTAGTTTCCTCGTTCGAAGTTTCATGATCACTATCATTAGCTTCCTCTGTTGCCGGTGTAGGCGGTACAGGTACAACTTCCGGTACTGCGCTACTCTGATCAACGAGTATAGATTCATCAATCTCATCGAGTTCTACTTTTCTTCCAAATACTTCTTTAGTGAGAAATTCTTTCTCAAGAAAGGTTCCGTTCTTAGCAACAAAGATTTTGCCTTCGGATCTGTGATAGAAAGTGTACCCTATAGTTTCCTTAGGGTATCCTATGAAGACGCATTTCTCCGCTTTGGGTTCTAGCTTGTCCGGTTGTAACTTCTTTACATAGGCTTCGCAACCCCAAACTTTAAGGAACGACAGCTTAGGTTTCTTATTAAACCATAATTCATACGGTGTCGTTTCTACGGATTTTGATGGTGCTCTATTTAAAGTGAATGCGGCTGTCTCTAATGCATAACTCCAAAATGATAACGGCAAATCAGTAAGAGACATCATAGAACGAACCATATCTAAGAGAGTTCGATTACGACGTTCGGACACACCGTTTCATTGTGGTGTTCCCGGCGGTGTCAATTGTGAAAGTATTCCGCATTTCTTTAAATGCATGCCAAACTCATAACTCAGATATTCACCTCCACGATCAGATCATAGAAATTTAATCTTCTTGTTACGTTGATTTTCTACTTCACTTTGGAATTCCTTAAACTTCTCGAAAGTTTCGGATTTATGTTTCATGAAATAGATATACCCATATCTACTCAGATCATCTGTGAAGGTTAGAACATAACGATAACCACCGCGCGATGCTACACTCATTGGTCCGCACACATCGGTATGTATGATTTCCAATAAGTCAGTAGCTCGCTCCATCATACCAGAAAATGGAGTCTTAGTCATTTTTCCCATTAGACATGCTTCGCATCTATCAAGTGACTCAAAGTCAAGTGATTCAAGTAATCCATCGGTATGGAGTTTCTTCATGCGTTTCACTCCAATATGACCAAGACGACAGTGCCACATATAAGTAGAACTATCATTCAATTTAATTCGCTTAGCATCAATGTTATGTATATGCGTATCACTACTATCGAGATCTAACAGAAATAAGCCATTCTTTTCAGGTGCTCAACCATAAAAGATATTATTCATAAAAATAGAACAACCATTATTCTCAGACTTGAATGAATAACCGTCTTGCATTAAACAAGATCCAGATATAATGTTCATGCTTAACGCGGGTACAAAATAACAATTATTTAGGCTTAAAACTAATCCCGAAGGTAGATGTAGAGGAAGTGTGCCGACAGCGATCACATCGACTTTGGATCCGTTTCCAACGCGCATCGTCACTTCATCTTTTAGTAGTCTTCGTTTATTCTTTAGTTCCTGTTTCGAGTTACAAATATGAGCAACCGAACCAGTATCAAATACCAGTACTAGAACGAGAACCGATGAGATAAACATCTATAACATGTATATCAGATATACCTTCTTTCTTCTTCTTGACAAGGCCGCTCTTCAGATCAGCCAGATACTTGGAGCAATTACGCTTCCAGTGTCCCTTCTCCTTGCAGTAATAGCACTCAGCATCAGGCTTAGGGCCATTCTTAGGTTTCATAAGAGGCGTGGCAGCTTTCTTGCCACCCTTCTTGAATTTCCCTTTAGACTTGCCCTGTTTCTTGAAACTGGTGGTCTTGTTGACCATCAAAACTTGGTGCTCTTTCTTGATCTCAATCTCAGCAGCTTTTAGCATGCCAAAAAGTTCAGGTAACTCCTTGTTCATGTTCTGCATATTGTAGTTCATCACAAAGTTCTTGTAACTTGGTGGCAGTGATTGAAGGACACGATTAATCCCCAGTCTGTTAGGAATCACTATTCCCAAGTCACTGAGTTTCTTCGCATGCCCGGTCATGGCGAGCATGTGCTCACTAACGGAGCTTCCTTCTTCCATCATACAGCTGAAGAAATGTTTCGATGCTTCATAGCATTCCACGGCCGCATGAGTCTCAAATATAGCTTTCAGCTCATTCATCAACTCATGAGGATAGTGGTGCTCAAAACGTTTTTGAAGATCGGATTCCAGACTGCACAGGATGGCACACTGAACTTGAGAGTACCGAGTTTTCTGAGTCGCGTAAACAGCTTTTACTTCATCGGTTTCCTAGCGGTGCATCAAGCACATATTGCAGATTTCCGCCAGAGAGGAAGATCCTCACATGACGGAACCAGTCGGTGAAGTTGCTACCGTTGCTCTTAAGTTTTTCTTTCTCTAGGAACTGGTTAAAATTGATTGGGGACGCCATCTCTACAACATATATTTGCAAAAGTTTAGACTAAGTTTATGACAAATTGAGTTCAAATTTTAATTCAACATAATTAAAAATCTAGGTGAACTCCCACTCAAAACAATATCCCTCGCATTGTCTTAGTGATCACACGAACCAAATCCACCGCACCTAAGTCCGATCATCACGAGACAAGGTGTGATTTCAATGGCGAACACTCAAAGTGTTCATCATATCAACCATATGATTCATGCTCTACCTTTCGGTATCACGTGTTCCGAGACCATGTCTGTACATGCTAGGCTCGTCAAGGCCACCTTAGTATCCGCATGTGCAAAACTGTCTTGCACCCGTTGTATGCACTTGTTGATTCTATCACACCCGATCATCACGAGATGCTTCGAAACGACAAGTCTTGGCAACGGTGCTACTAAGGATGAACACTTTATTATCTTGAGATTTTAGTGAGGGATCATCTTATAATGCTACCGTCGCGATCTAACCAAATAAGATGCATAAAAGGATTAACATCACATGCAGTTCATATGTGATATGATATGGCCCTTTTGTCTTTGCGCCTTTGATCTTCATCTCCAAAGCACGGACATGATCTCCATCATCTTCGGGCATGATCTCCATCATCGTCGGCGTAGCGTCAAGGTCAATGGCGCCATCTTCATGATCGTCCTCCATGTAGCAACTATTACAACTACTTTGAAATACTACTCAACATGAAATTTAAAGACAACCATAAGGCTCCTACCGGTTGCCACAATACAATAATGATCATCTCATACATATTCATCATCACATTATGGCCATATCACATCACCAAACCCTGCAAAAACAAGTTAGATGTCTAATTTGGTTTGCATATTTTACGTGGTTTAGAGTTTTCGAGAGAGATCTAATCTACCTACGAACATGAACCACAACTTTGATACTAATGTTGTCAATAGAAGAGTAAATTGAATCTTCACTATAGTAGGAGAGACAGACACCCGCAAAGCCTCTTATGCAATACAAGTTGCATGTCGAACGAGGAACAAGTCTCATGAACGCGGTCATGTAAAGTTAGTCCGAGCCGCTTCATCCCACTATGCCACAAAGATGCAAAGTACTCAAACTAAAGATAACAAGAGCATCAACGCCCACAAAACCATTGTGTTCTACTCGTGCAACCATCTATGCATAGACACGGCTCTGATACCAC
This sequence comes from Lolium perenne, assembly GCF_019359855.2. Taxonomy (NCBI): domain Eukaryota; kingdom Viridiplantae; phylum Streptophyta; class Magnoliopsida; order Poales; family Poaceae; genus Lolium; species Lolium perenne. Next base: position 95,533,673 of record NC_067250.2, on the reverse strand, counting down.
TGTAGGGATTCGTTGCATAGAAAACAAAAAATTTCCTACCGCAAACACGCAATCCAAGCCAAGATGCAATCTAGAAGACGGTAGCAACGAGGGGATTATTGAGTCTCACCCTTGAAGAGATTCCAAAGCCTACAAGATGAGGCTCTTGTTGCTGCGGTGGACGTTCACTTGCCGCTTGCAAAAGCGCATAGAAGATCTTGATCACGGCGCCACGAACGGGCAGCACCTCCGTACTCGGTCACACGTTCGGTTGTTGATGAAGACGACGTCCACCTCCCGTTCCAGCGGGCAGCGGAAGTAGTAGCTCCTCTTGAATCCGACAGCACGACGGCGTGGTGTCAGTGGTGGTGGAGAAATCCGGCAAAGCTTCGCTAAGCGTGCGGGATGTGGTGGAGGAGAGAGGGCCGCTAGGGTTTGGGAGAGGGGGGCGCCGGCCACTAGGGGTGCGGCCACCTTGGTGGTTCTTGGGGTGGCCGGCCCCCTCCCCTTGGCCCTCATTATATAGGTGGAACACCCAAGAGTTGGTCTACAAGTCTTCGAATAAGACCCCAAACCAAAACCTTCCATAACACATGAAACCTACCCAAGCTAGGACTCCCACTAGAGGTGGGATTCCCACCCTTCCTTGGGAGGGGGTGGCCGGCCCCCCTTGGGGAGTCCACTTGGGACTCCTCCCCCTTTAGGGTTGGCCGGCCATGGAGGTGGAGTCCCTCCGGGACTCCGCCTTCCTTAGTGGTTTCTTTCGGACTTTTCTAGAACCTTCTAGAACCTTCCATAGAACCTTCCGGATCATTTTAAATCTTATAAAATGACTTCCTATATATGAATCTTATTCTCCGGACCATTCCGGGACTCCTCGTGATGTCCGGGATCTCATCCGGGACTCCCAACAAATATTCGAACTCCATTCCATATTCAAGTTCTACTATTTCAACATCCAACTTTAAGTGTGTCACCCTACGGTTCGCGAACTATGCGTACATGGTTGAGTACTCACTCCGACCAATAACCAATAGCGGGATCTGGAGATCCATAATGGCTCCCACATATTCAACGATGACTTTAGTGATCGAATGAACCATTCACATACGATACCAATTCCCTTTGTCACGCGATATTTTACTTGTCCGAGGTTTGATCATCGGTATCACTTCATACCTTGTTCAACCTCGTCTCCTGACAAGTACTCTTTACTCGTACCGTGGTATGTGGTCTCTTATGAACTTATTCATATGCTTGCAAGACATTAGACGACATTCCACCGAGAGGGCCCAGAGTATATCTATCCGTCATCGGGATGGACAAATCCCACTGTTGATCCATATGCCTCAACTCATACTTTCCGGATACTTAATCCCACCTTTATAACCACCCATTTACGCAGTGGCGTTTGGTGTAATCAAAGTACCTTTCCGGTATAAGTGATTTACATGATCTCATGGTCATAAGGACTAGGTAACTATGTATCGAAAGCTTATAGCAAATAACTTAATGACGAGATCTTATGCTACGCTTAATTGGGTGTGTCCATTACATCATTCATACAATGATATAACCTTGTTATTAATAACATCCAATGTTCATGATTATGAAACTAATCATCCATTAATCAACAAGCTAGTTAAGAGGCATACTAGGGACTCTTTGTTGTCTACATATCACACATGTACTAATGTTTCGGTTAATACAATTATAGCATGATATATAAACATTTATCATAAACATAAAGATATATAATAACCACTTTTATTATTGCCTCTTGGGCATATCTCCTTCACGTGGCCCGTCGGATGTCACATTTCCTTTGACGCCTTGTGACTGGTGTCGTAGCATGTCCCTCCCATTGAAACGCTGCTTGCCCCCAAGTAGGGGCTTGAGGGAATCGAGCACGGAGCGTGGCTTCAGACTCCCAGGTGCAGAGAGTTGGTGGCAATCCCGTCCAATTTACTTGTACTTGATCAACTCGTCCTCCTCCGCGCCGGATCGAGCGAGATGCCAACATTTGTAATGGCTGTACCACGAAGCACTCATCACCAATGAATTGAAAAGCAAAGGTTGAGTCATGCACCTGACTTGGAGGTACACATTTCTTGAGTTGAGACACATGTAGTACTGGGTGGATTTGACTGCCAGCAGGGAGCTTCAATTTATAAGCCACTTTGCCAATGCGAGCAAGAATCTCATAAGGGCCGAAGAATTTGAAGGACAACTTCTTGTTAGCTCGTTGAGCTACCGAGGTTTGAGCGTACAGCTGTAGTTTCATGTACACATGCTCACCAACCTGGAACTCTCTCACAGATCGGTGTTTATCCTCCTGGGATTTCATTCTTTGCTGGGCACGAATCAGGTGTTGATGGAGGAGAGCTGCCGTGGCTTCCCGAGCTTGGAGCCACCCCGCTAAATCAGAAGGAGTCGATGACTGCAAGTTACTAATGCCTAAGTGGCGAGGAGTATATCCATACAGAACTTGGAACGGTGTCTTGCCCAGAGCAAAGTGGTGATTTGTGTTATACCAGTACTCAGCTAATGGGAGCCATTTGCCCATTTCTTTGGGGAAGCATGCACTGCACATCGCAGGTACGTCTCCAAACATTGATTCAGCTTCTCCGTTTGTCCATCTGTTTGCGGATGATTTGCCGAGCTCATGTTCATTTTTGTGTCAGTAAGGCGGAATAATTCTTGCCATGCCAAGCTGGTAAAGATGGGGTCTCTGTCGGAGATGATGATATTTGGCAACCCGTGCAGCCGGTAGATTGTATCCACAAATTTCTGCGCCACTGTGAGGGCTGCGTATGGATGCGATAGAGGAATGAAGTGTCCGTATTTGGTGTATTTGTCAATTACCACCAGAATACATATGTAGCCACCTGACATAGGCAGGCCTTCTATAAAGTCGAGGCTTATAGTGCTCCAGGCCTCAGTCGGTACTGGTAGGGGGTTTAACAGCCCCGGGATACGCACATGCTCGTTTTTTGCTTGCTGACAGATGGAACACTGGGAAACATATTTCTTGATGTCTTCTTTCATTTTTGGCCAAGCAAATAGTGACTTGATGCGCTGATAAGTGCCCAGAAACCCTGAGTGACCTCCCACCCCACTATCGTGCAGAGACAACATAATAGCCTTATGAGCCTCGGGATTATTGCCGAGCCATACTCGATTTTTGTAACGGATAATACCTTGGTGCAATGAATAGCCCCGAGAGTTGGGAGTGACCAAAGCCAATTCTTCCAGAAGTTTCTTGGCTTGCCCATCTTGCTCATAACCCTCCACTATGGTCTCTAGCCAACGTGGTCTGCAGAGGGAGATGTTAAGGAGTTCCTGTTCATTTGGTAGCCTGGACAGAGCATCGGCTGCCGAGTTATCCTGTCCTTTCCTGTACACCAACTTATACTGCAACCCCATCAACTTAACGAAAGCTTTCTGTTGCATCTCGCTGGTGAGTTTTTGGTCTGATAGATGCACTAAATTGCGGTGGTGGGTGATGATAGTGAATGGTGTGTGCTGGAGATAAGGGCGCCATTTATCCACGGCAAGAAGGATGGCAAGGCATTCATTTTCATATGTTGACATAGTTTGCGCTGTCATCCCTAACGCCTTGCTGAGATAGGAAATAGGATGTCCTTTCTGGGCCAGAACTGCTCCCACACCGCGTTTGCAAGCATCAGTCTCTACAGTGAAGGGTAGAGTGAAATCTGGCAAAGCCAGGACCGGGGCCTCCAGCATTTTTTGCTTTAGTGTGTCAAAAGCTTGTTGCTCGTGGAATGTCCACCGAAAGATGGTGTCCTTCTTTAGCAGGTTGGATAGTGTACGGCTGACCAGGCTGTAACCTTTGATAAACTTTCGATAATATCCAGTTAAGCCTAAGAAGCCTCGGACTTGCTTGGCATTCAGAGGTGTTGGCCAGCTCTGAACCACTGCTATTTTGCCTGGATCAGTAGCCACTCCACTTGCGCTGATAATGTGGCCTAGATATTCTAACTGTGGTTGTGCAAACGTGCATTTGCTTCGCTTGATTGACAATTGGTTTGCTTGCAGCAACTAAAAGGTAGCTGTTAAGTGCTGCACATGCTCCTGGAGTGATGGACTATAGACGAGTATGTCGTTGATGGCGTGTAGTTGACGTGGGAGTCAGAGATCTTTGTGATGTAACTTTTCTTCAGATCCCCGGCAACGGCGCCAGAAAACAGTCTTGATACGCGTACAGCACGCGACCGTTGGGAACCCCAAGAGGAAGGTGTGATGCGTACAACGGCAAGTTTTACCTCAGTAAGAAACCAAGGTTTATCGAACCAGTAGGAGCCAAGAAGCACGTTGAAGGTTGATGGCGGCGAGATGTAGTGCGGCGCAACACCAGGGATTCCGGCGCCAACGTGGAACCTGCACAACACAACCAAAGTACTTTGCCCCAACGAAACAGTGAGGTTGTCAATCTCACCGGCTTGCTGTAACAAAGGATTAGATGTATAGTGTGGATGATGATTGTTTGCAGAGAACAGTAGAACAAGTATTGCAGTAGATTGTATTCGATTAAAAGAATGGACCGGGGTCCACAGTTCACTAGTGGTGTCTCTCCCATAAGATAAATAGCATGTTGGGTGAACAAATTACAGTTGGGCAATTGACAAATAGAGAGGGCATGACAATGCACATACATGATATGATGAGTATTGTGAGATTTAATTGGGCATTACGACAAAGTACATAGACCGCTATCCAGCATGCATCTATGCCTAAAAAGTCCACCTTCAGGTTATCATCCGAACCCCTTCCAGTATTAAGTTGCATACAACAGACAATTGCATTAAGTATGGTGCGTAATGTAATCAATAACTACATCCTCGGACATAGCATCAATGTTTTATCCCTAGTGGCAACAGCACATCCATAACCTTAGAGGTTTCTGTCACTCCCCCAGATTCACGGAGGCATGAACCCACTATCGAGCATAAATACTCCCTCTTGGAGTTAAGAGTAAAAACTTGGCCAGAGCCTCTACTAGTAACGGAGAGCATGCACGATCATAAACAACACATAGATTGATAATCAACATAACATAGTATTCTCTATCCATCGGATCCCAACAAACACAACATATAGCATTACAGATAGATGATCTTGATCATGTTAGGCAGCTCACAAGATCCGACAATGAAGCATATAAGGAGAAGACAACCATCTAGCTACTTCTATGGACCCATAGTCCAGGGGTGAACTACTCACTCATCATTCCGGAGGCGACCATGGCGGTGTAGAGTCCTCTGGGAGATGAATCCCCTCTCCGGCAGGGTGCCGGAGGCGATCTCCTGAATCCCCCGAGATGGGATTGGCGGCGGCGGCGTCTTTGGAAGGTTTTCCGTATCGTGGCTCTCGGTACTGGGGGTTTCGCGACGAAGGCTATTTGTAGGCGGAAGGGCAGGTCAGGGGGCGTCACGAGGGGCCCAGACGCCAGGCCGGCGCGGCCAGGGCTTGGGCCGCGCCGCCCTAGTGTCTGGCCACCTCGTGGCCCCACTTCGTCTCCTCTACGGTCTTCTGGAAGCTTCGTGGCAAAATAGGCCCCTGGGCGCTGATTTCGTCCAATTCCGAGAATATTTCCTTACTAGGATTTCTGAAACCAAAAACAGCAGAAAACAGCAACTGGCTCTTTGGCATCTCGTTAATAGGTTAGTGCCGGAAAATGCATAAATATGACATAAAGTATGCATAAAACATGTAGATATCATCAATAATGTGGCATGGAACATAAGAAATTATCGATACGTCGGAGACGTATCAGCATCCCCAAGATTAGTTTCTGCTCGTCCCGAGCAGGTAAACGATAACAAAGATAATTTCTGGAGTGACATGCCATCATAACCTTGATCATACTATTGTAAGCATATGTAATGAATGCAGCGATCCAAACAATGTAAATGACATGAGTAAACAAATGAATCATATAGCAAAGACTTTTCATGAATAGTACTTCAAGACAAGCATCAATAAGTCTTGCGTAAGAGTTAACTCATAAAGCAATAATTCATAGTAGAGGCATTGAAGCAACACAAAGGAAGATTAAGTTTCAGCGGTTGCTTTCAACTTATAACATGTGTATCTCATGGATATTTGTCAATGCAAAGTAATATAACAAGTGCAATATGCAAGTATGTAGGAATCAATGCACAGTTCATACAAGTGTTTGCTTCTTGAGGTGGAGAGAAATAGGTGAACTGACTCAACAATGAAAGTAGAAGAAAGGCCCTTCGCAGAGGAAAGCATCGATTGCTATATTTGTGCTAGAGCTTTGATTTTGAAAACAAGAAACAATTTTGTCAACGGTAGTAATAAAGCATATGTGTTATGTAAATTATATCTTACAAGTTGCAAGCCTCATGCATAGTATGCTAATAGTGCCCGCACCTTGTCCTAATTAGCTCGGATTACCTGGATTATCATCACAATGCACATGTTTTAACCAAGTGTCACAAAGGGGTACCTCTATGCCGCCTGTACAAAGGTCTAAGGAGAAAGCTCGCATTGGATTTCTCGCTATTGATTATTCTCAACTTAGACATCCATACCGGGACAACATAGACAACAGATAATGGACTCCTCTTATATGCATAAGATGTAGCAACAATTAATTTTCTCATATGAGATTGAGGATATTTGTCCAAAACTGAAACTTCCACCATGGATCATGGCTTTAGTTAGCGGCCCAATGTTCTTCTCTAACATTATGCAATGTGATGACCCACAAGTATAGGGGGTGTATCGTAGTATTTTCGATAAGTAAGAATGTCGATCCCAACGAGGAGCAGAAGGTGTTGACAAGCAGTTTCGATGAAGGATTCCCTGTAAATGCTCACAGACAAGTATTCAGGGGGTTTTGATGTAACAGTTGAATAAAGTACGAGTAAGTAAAGTGCGAGAGTAACAATTGCAGCGAGTGGCCCAATCCTTTTTAGCGCAAAGGACAAGCCGGGTTGTTTACTTATAATGACCAAACGTTCTCGAGGACACACGGGATTTTAGTCTAGTGCTTTCACTACATACGGCTAAATAATCTTCATTGTTTTGATAAGTGTTGTGTGGGTGAACCTATGCTAATGTACCGCCCTTCCTAGGACTAATACATACTTGTGATTATACCCCTTGCAAGCATCCGCAAATACAAGAAAGTAATTAAGAATAAATCTAACCACAGCCTTAAACTCTGAGATCCTGCTATCCCTCCTGCATCGATATACCAACGGGGGTTTAGGTTTCTGTCACTCCGGCAACCCCGCAATCGGCAAACGAGTACAAGATGCATTCCCCTAGGCCCATAAAGGTGAAGTGTCGTGTAGTCGACGTTCACACGACACCACTAGAAGAATGACACCACAACTTAAATATCATAACATTGAATATTACTCAACCATAATTCACTACTAACATTTAGACTTCACCCATGTCCTCAAGAACTAAACGAACTACTCACGAGACATCATATGGAACATGATCAGAGGTGATATGATGATGAATAACAATCTGAACATAAACCTTGGTTCAATGGTTTCACTCAATAGCATCAACAACAAGTAGAAATCGATACCGGCAGAGTTTCCCCTATCAAACAATCAAGATCAAACCCAAATTGCTACGGCGGTGACGGTGTCCAGCGGTGGAGACGGCGGTGATGATGGTGGAGATGATGATGATGGTGATGGAGATGATGTCCAGCTCGATGACGGTGACGATGGCGTCGATTTCCCCCTCCGGGAGGGAATTTCCCCGGCGGATTCCTGCCCGCCGGAGAGCTCTTTTCTCTCTGGTGTTCTCCGCCCCGCAGAGGCAGCTGTGGCTCTTCGCGAGGTACCGCCTGTGGCTTAGGTCTTCGGGACGAAGGGTTTCGCGAAGAAAAGGAGGCGAAAGGGGCTGTGGGGCCCCCACACCACAAGGTGGCGCGGCCAGGCCATGGGCCGCGCCGGCCTGTGGTCTGGCCCCACCTTGGGCCTTCTCAGCTCCCCCTTCTGGCTTCCTTCGTCATCTGGAAAAATAGGATTTTTGGTATAATTTCCTTCCACAGTTGATCTTCCGAAATATTGCGTTCTGACGGTGCTTTTTCCAGCAGAATCCTGGCTCCGGTGCTTGATCCTCCAATAATGATGAAACATGCAAAATAGATGAAATAACATAAGTATTGTATCCAAATATGAAATATATCAATGAATAACAGCAAATTATGATACAAAATAGTGATGCAAATTGGACGTATCAACTCCCCCCAAGCTTAGACTTCGCTTGTCCCCAAGCGAAACTGAACTCAGTAAACAGGACCACATGTTTATGGAGTGAAGTGTCGATAAATAAAATACGGACAAGAAGCATCATATTCATTCACACAAGGCATTCTAGTAAACAACTTCCTCATATAACTCAACTTGAAACCAGTATAAGGTAATCACAAATAAAGGTGCATAAGAAATCATAGTTGGTGATGGCAAACTTTGTTCTTGGTCAGAGAACAATTAACAGGTTATATTTATCTATTGAGCAGCGCTCTCATGTTAAAGTTTATATGGCACAACTTGCATACTCAATCATAATAGTCTCCTCATAATCATTGATAACTTGCAAAGTTATATTCATTCAGATAAAACTTGTACTAAACAAAGAAGAATAAAAGACATGATGAAGCAAATCACAATATAATGGTTTGATCACAACTACTCAAATGCTTGCTTGAGATGGAGGGAAACAGGTTTACTGACTCAACATAAAGTAAAAGACAGGCCCTTCGCAGAGGGAAGCAGGGATTAAATCATGTGCTAGAGCTTTTTCAGTTTTGAAATCATATAGAGATAATAAAAGTAACATTTTGAGAGGTGTTTGTTGTTGTCAACGACTGGTAGTGGGTACTCTAACCCCCTTGCCAGACAACCTCCAAAGAGCGGCTCCCATTTTATTTTTATTTTGTGTGGCACTCCTTCCAGCCTTTCTTTCACAAACCATGGCTACCCGAATCCTCGGGTGCCTGCCAACAATCTCATACCATGAAGGAGTGCCTTTTTATTTTGGTTTTATTATGATGATGACACTCCCCCCAACCTTTGCTTACACAAGCCATGGCTAACCGAATCCTTCGGGTGCCGTCCATCAATCACATACCATGGAGGAGTGTCTATTTAGTTTAATTAATTTGGGACTGGGAATCCCATTGCCAGCTCTTTTTGCAAAATTATTGGATAAGCGGATGAAGCCACTAGTCCATTGGTGAAAGTTGCCCAACAAGATTGAAAGATAAAACACCACATACTTCCTCATGAGCTATAAAACATTGACACAAATAAGAGATAACTAGCTACGTGACCCGCGCATTTGCGCGGCTAGATTTACTCAATAATATAAGTTCAAAAAATTATATAAATTACGCGTCTTCTATTTAAATATTATATACTTAGTTTCTAAAAAAAATACAATGATTTAGCTCAATACGTCAAAATATTAGCTTTAAGTTAAATTTTCAGATATGTGTTAAGGCAATGTAATTATACTACTATGTTTGCATCGAAGAACAATTTAAATTTTCAAATAGTTTCCGTTGTCGCATGTTAATTTAAGGCAATGTACCCGCCGCTGCATCATCGGGGACCCAGATGCGGTGATCATGGCTGGGCACTGGCCTGTAGATCCAGCATGGCTAGCGTTGGGAAGAAAGTATTTTTTACATACCTAGTTGTCAAAAGCTAGTGATGTTTGATTGGAAGCTTTTTGGGAAGTCAAGTATTACCATCATAAGCCAAAATCTGAAATAATTTTATATCGTGAACATATGTCTCGACAAAGTCAAACTTACGATTGTCAGTTATACAATGCATATGTCTTTTTCCTCATCATTTACAGGGATCGAGCTTGTACATTCCTTCATCGATCTATCATTTCTTATGACTCTGTTGATGGCGTTCTTCATATCTTCTCGTAATAGTCATCACACTTCATGGAGACCATCAGATATCATACCGTCCATAAAATAGATACAACTAATATGTTATACTTAACATTCATCCATTAAGAAAATATCTAACCAAGTTGATATGACTATTTTGAGTTAGGGACTGACCAGTTGGCTTCCCTTGACAGACAACGAAGAAATAACTTAACGTTTTCACTTACTGCATATCGAGAAGATAAAATAGGTAGTATTATGAGAAATTGAAAATAAGTGTTTTTGTTTAACGGGCCAGGGTTAGATAACCAAGCATCCATGATAAATGCATGGAGCAGGAAAATGGGTGAAGAAGTGATATTTTTATTATAATAAATTAATTATATGAATGACAGAGGAAATATCGTCCAACTACCACTTCTCAAATATGAGCAACCAAGGCCCTTCATGGCTGATGATCCTACCTAATGTTAGTGTGGCCGACCTCTCCCAACTCACTAATTAAACATTACATCATTGCCGACTAACTATCAATTTTTTAAATATCGTTAAAGCACAATATGTATGTCTTGTGCAAATCATGTAGCAAGAATGTTACGCTCCTAGGTTAGCCAATTTGTTGGAACACTCCTAGGTGCCACATGATTATACTCCCTAAATGATATTAAGACCTGCAAACATTAACAGAGAGAAGTATTAGAAAAATGCTTGATGTAACTGTGTAGGGAACCTCCTTAGCTGGAACCTCCTTAGCTTATTCTCGCATGTAAAACTAATAGATAAATAAATTCTGGTTAGTGCTGGTCATTACCGTTCACTACTCCAAAAAAAAATTTATGATAGTGCCCAAGTTAAATTATTTTGTAAGCTCATATTTTACCTAAATTCTAATTAAAGTGATCGCTATAGAAAATATCCCTTTTGCCGAGCGCCAAGTACACTCGGAAAAGTCCGAAATATGCTTGGCATACGCTTACTTGGCAGACATCCCCTCAGCCGAAAAAAAAACGCTCATTATGCAGCTATATATCTAGCCCATTTTTGTGGCCTTCTGCAAACGGGACACTCTGGAAAAACATTTAGGGCGACCAAATGTCACTTGACAGATGACGTGGCTATATATCGAGTGTATATGCTGGGCATATATCTTGGTCACAGGTGCGGCCTGTTATACTTCCGAACAAATGTTGGTTCTTACGTATTCCGAGAAAACTAATAGTATTTACATGGCCTTCCCTTCTTTTGTTTAATGTTCAATTCAAAGCAAAAAATGAGGAAAATACATAATTAAGTATTACTAACATCCTTTTCTATAAGGTCTAGATATTACCTCGCGCCCGGTCCATGAATTTGGGGAGTTTCCACCAGTTCCTTCAATAATGGTGTAGAGCATCGACCCGGCCTCATTACCTTACTGTCTTAGATTGATAGCGCGTAATAATTTGATCTGTTTAGAAATTGTTAAAAAAAATCATCTTATACAACCCAAAGCAATAAAAATTATTTTAGCAACTCAATTTAGAATTGAAAGGAAAATATGTGAAGTTTCAGTATATCACTAAATCAAAAACAACGAAGCCCAACATGTAATGGAGCACCACCATATATCTGCAGAACCTATGCCTTTATGTCGTCCGCTGCCAATACAGCTATTACCTGATGCCTTTGTAGGCATCGCCTGGTGTACGATGCCTGCACCGAGGCTGGGACTGAAGATCGTGACGTTGGGTCTCATTGGTGTAGCTGATTGACAGGGTAGTGATTTCCTGCCACGCCACTACGGAAAAAGATCGCCGCGCTCCATTGTGGCAATACATTGGAAAAACATCTGGCATGATAATCAACCTACATCATTGTCTTATAACAAAACAATAGAGGTAATATATTATAGGTAATCACTTTCTTTGAACGACAGTCCTAGCAGAACGGACACATACTTTTTGAAAGCCTGAAAATCATTTAGCGGCGCTCTTATTGAGATCGGCTTCAGGGCGACCTCTGATTCAACCTTGTCCGCTAGACCTGACCGTTTTTTCAGCGTTCTCTTGTCCAGCAGAAAACCTAGATCCGCGGGAGGAAGAGGACCACTTGACCCACGCTTCTTAGCTTGGTTGCTTCATCTACTGGTTGTTAGGCATCGGAGGCATCTGCAGTTGATTGACATATCATCAGCGATGTTCAAGGACCAAGAGCATGTGCATGGATCGATTGTTGCAGCCTTTAATTAAGCCAAGACAATGAAGCGGCTATGGTTTACCTTTGATTATGTCATGTGGATTGCTTGCTCTGGAACCTCCTGACCACCTTGGATCCCACTGCCTGGAGACGTAATTGCGGACGGACCTGGCCAGCTCTCCGTCCGCTGTCGTGACAGCCGCATCTCTTCATCAGGCGTTCATTATCGAAGCAGTCCTGGGTGGCTGCTCTGGACGCCGACCTCCCCGCGGAGGCAGTGCGCCACTTCTCCAAGGTGCTCGAGGCGCGCTCCCGCACTCCTTTGCCACGACTGGCTTGTATGCTGCGCCGCCGGGCGGCCGGCTGACTGCAACGACGACGGCATCCGCCGGCGTGATCGCAAAGCATAAGAACGTTGATTTTTCAGTGCCAGACTGCCAGTTGCAGGGACGTAGAAGGCGGCGAACGTACTACGGAAGGCCGGGGAGAATCTTCATGTCTCCGCCGTCTCTTTATTTCTCTCCGTCTCCTTCAACACAGCTAATTTTTTCCCCTATAACCATTCCTTAGTTGTTGATCAAAATCTGGGGAGAGATTTTCACGGGCGGTAGTTTCTGGCTCTCGTGCCATGCCTTTTCTCTCCGTGAATCCTATCTGAACCGTTCCTTGATCAAAATCTGTGCAGCGATGTTGTTTAAGATAAAGATGGCTCGTGGGATATATTTTATCTTTGTGCGCTTATATTGCTAATATTTTTCCCTATCTAAGCCGTTCATTGGTTGTTGATTAATCTGGGCCGTTGTTTGTTTGTTGTTTTAATTATATAATAGATAAGTTTTGAATTGTTTAAAGGTAGCACACGAAGTATTTACTTGGAATGGCAGAAAATACCATGTAGTAGGTAGGTATGGTGGACACAAATGACATAGGTTTGGACTAAGGTTTGGATGCACGAGAAGTATTCCCTCTCAGTACAGGTTTTTGGCTAGCAAGGTTAATTAGCAAGCATAAGAGTTGAGGGAAACAAACAAATATACATGTGATAGAAACAATCATGCATCTTCCTTGTAAGCACAAACAATTTTAACTTCAGAATAATAAGCTATGAGTTAACAAGAAAGAAAGACAATGAAACAACTACATGTATTTCTCTTTTCTACTTAAACCTCAAAGTGTTGTTGCTATTGACCAATGCTAAGTTTGCCAAAACCAAATAGATTTATTCAATGCTCCCAAAGTGATACCAATACTAATGACAAGATAAATCATATAATAGAGATTGCAAACTAAAATAAGATGTGCAATATGTAAATGATAAGACTTCTCATTAATATTCCATAACGATAACTCACACCAAGGGATACATAGATAACCAACTAAAGGAGAGATACTTCCAAACTGCAACCCATCTTATATGATAACTTCCCTACTCATGATATGACACTACTTGACAGTAAAAAGTAAAAGGTAGTGATAATGTGATACCGCGGCACTCCACCAAGCTTGGAACAAACCAAGGGGATGCCAATACCGATGATGAATTACTCCTTCGGCGATGGTGGTGATGAATTCCTGACAAGCTTCTCAATAAGCTCCTGAAGCTCATCAATCTTGTATGTGAGATTGCGAATCATCTCCGAATTGTGCTCGACGCGGTTAAGAAGTCTGTCCGACGGCGAGTCCCAACTCTTGGAGTTATTTCCCCACTCTTCCCCCTCAGGCTTCCTCCTTCCTGCAGTGTTAGAGCGATCTATATCCCAATTGCTAGGCAATGCTGCCTTGGGAGTCCCTTCAATTTGATTATTGAAAATTAGATTGTGGAAGGGATGGTGAATGCCTGATAAAGATGTTTTCGGAGCTAGGTAATGACGTGGAACCGCTCCTCCAGTGCGAATTCTTGCGCTCTTGTTTGCACTAAAAGGGTTGTCCACCACCTTGATGCTTGCGATGGTAGCACGCGGGTGTGCGCGCGAATCTTCCTCCACCTCTTCTTCATCCTCTTCCTTGACGTCCTTGTCCTCCTCTTTCCACCCAAGATCTCGATTATCTTCATCCGGAAACTCCTTGCCCTTGTTCTTGGAGACCATGGTGCTTCTAAACTGAAAACAGATCCTGGCAGAAACAGCTCGAAACAAAACACGTCGAGAGAACGATATACGGACCTCCAGGGGTCCGGGGGATTATATAGCAAAAATTTTCACGACAAAAGGAAAGTACCAGATCGAACCAGAGTCGGAAAGGGGCGACGAGGCGGCCAGACCATAGGGCGGCGCGGGCCCAGGCCAGGCCGCGCCGGCCTATGGTGGCACGCCCTCGTGCGTCTTTTCCACTCCGTTTCGAACTCGTAATTTTTCATATTTTCCAAAAACAGCAAAAATATAGTTCGAAAAGTAAATTGCGAACATTTCATTACCAGTACTGTTACCTATTCAAAGTCGAGTTCTGGCGGACTGTCAATTTGTCCTTTAATGAAAGCCTCCGGTGTTTCCACTTGAATAATATCAACATCTACATTATAGGAATTACCTGAGATATAATGCTTGAGTCTTTGTCCATTCACCACTTGCGTGGCATTGCCTTGGAGAGAACTAATTTTGATTGCTCCTGAACGATACACCTCCTCGACAACATATGGTCCTTCCCATTTCGAGAGTAATTTCCCTGCAAAGAATCTGAGACGAGACCGATACAATAGGACTTTATCCCCAATATTAAATTCTCTTTTGATAATCCTTCTATCATGCCATTTTTTAACTTTTTCTTTAAAGAGTTTAGCATTTTCATAAGCTTCACTTCTCCATTCATCTAGAGAACTCAATTGCAACAACCTCTTATTACCGGCAAGTTTAGGATCTTTATTTAATTCTCTAACAGCCCAATAAGCTTTGTGCTCTAGTTCTAAAGGTAAATGACAAGCTTTCCCATAAACCATTTTATAAGGTGACATTCCCATGGGATTTTTATAAGCAGTTCTATAAGCCCATAGTGCATCCTTCAATTTACTAGCCCAATTCTTTCTAGTTTTATTAACAGTCTTTTGCAAGATAGATTTAATCTCTCTATTTGATAATTCTACTTGCCCACTAGTTTGAGGATGATAAGCGGAAGCAATTCTATGATTAATACCATATCTAGCAAGAGTTTTTCTAAAACCACCGTGAATAAAATGAGAACCTCCATCAGTTATAATATATCTAGGAACTCCAAATCTAGGAAAAATAATATCTAAAAGCATTCTTAAAGAGGTCTCACCATCAGCACTTTTTGTAGGTATGGCTTCCACCCATTTAGTAACATAATCAACAGCAACAAGTATATGAGTGTTACCTTCTGAAGACGGAAAAGGTCCCATGAAGTCAAATCCCCAACAATCAAATGGTTCAATAACAAGAGTATAATTCATAGGCATTTCATTACGTCTGGAGATATTACCAACCCTTTGGCATTCATCACAAGATAAAATAAACTTTCTCGCATCCTTGAAGAGAGTTGGCCAATAAAAACCTAATTGTAGAACCTTTTGCGCGGTTCTTTCTCCGGTGTGATGTCCTCCATAAGCACTACCATGGCATTTACTCAATATCTCCTGTTGTTCATATTCGGGAACACATCTTCGCATAATACCATCCACTCCTTCTTTATATAAGTGTGGGTCATCCCAGAAATAATGCCTCAAGTCATAAAAGAATTTCCTCCTTTCTTTGAAATGAAAAGGTTGGAGGCAAGTACTTGGAAACAATAAAGTTAGCATAATCAGTATACCAAGGACTGTCTCGCGAACTCACCTTTATCGCAGCCAATTGTTCATTTGGAAAACTATCATTAACAGGAACAGGATCATAAGCAATATTTTCCAATCTAGACAAATTATCAGCGACAGGATTATCAGCACCTTTCCTATCTACAATATGTAAATCAAATTCTTGCAAAAGAAGTACCCATCTAATAAGCCTCGGCTTAGCATCTTTCTTTGTCATAAGGTATCTAATTGCAGCATGATCGGTATGAATCGTAACTTTTGAATCAACAATATAAGATCTAAATTTATCACAAGCAAAGACTACAGCTAATAATTCTTTTTCAGTTGTAGCATAATTTCTTTGAGCAGCATCAAGAGTTTTACTAGCATAATGAATAACATTCAGTTTTTTATTTACCCGCTGTCCAAGAACAGCGCCTACAGCAAAATCACTAGCATCACACATAATTTCAAATGGTAAGTTCCAATCGGGAGGTTCAACTACGGGAGCAGCTTGTTAAGGCTTTCTTTAGAGTTTCAAAAGCTTCCTTACAATCATCATCAAAAACAAAAGGTACGTCTTTTTGAAGAAGATTAGTAAGAGGCTTTGAAATCTTGGAGAAATCTTTAATAAATCTCCTATAAAACCCAGCATGACCAAGAACACTACGAATACCTTTAACATCCCTCGGATAGGGCATCTTCTCAATTGCTTCAACTTTAGCTCTATCAACTTCAATACCTTTCTCAGAAATTATATGTCCCAATACAATTCCTTCATTAACCATAAAGTGGCATTTCTCCCAATTAAGAACAAGGTTAGTTTCTTCACATCTCTGCAAAACTTTATCAAGGTTTCGCAAGCAACTATCAAAAGAATTCCCATAGACGAAAAAATCATCCATGAATACTTCCACAATACTCTCGCAAAAGCCATGAAAAATAGCAGACATGCATCTTTGAAAAGTAGCAGGAGCATTACATAAACCAAAAGGCATACGCCTATAAGCATAAGTTCCATAGGGACAAGTAAAAGTGGTTTTCTCTTGATCTTTAGTTTTAACGACAATTTGTGAAAACCTGAATAACCATCAAGAAAGCAAAAATGAGTATTTTTAGACAATCTTTCTAGCATTTGATCAATAAATGGTAAAGGGTAATGATCTTTCTTAGTAACTTTATTAACTTTTCGAAAATCAATGCACATTCTATACCCTACAACTACTCTTTGAGGGATGAGCTCATCATTATCATTAGGCACAACAGTCATTCCTCCTTTCTTGGGAACGCAATGCACAGGACTAACCCATCTACTATCAGCAATAGGATATATAATACCAGCTTCAAGAAGTTTTAATACCTCATTCCTTACCACCTCCTTCATCTTCGGAATTAGACGACGCTGATGTTCAACAACAGGCTTTGCATCATCTTCCATATTAATAGCATGTTGGCAAATCGAAGGAGAAATCCCCTTCAAATCATCAAGAGTGTAGCCAATAGCGCCTCGGTGTTTCTTCAATATTTCCAATAGCCTTTCTTCTTCAAACTCTGTAAGCTTAGAACTAATAATAACAGGATATATTTTCTTATCATCAATATGAGCATATTTAAGATTATCAGGCAATGGTTTTAAATCAAAGACAGGATCTTCCTTTGGTGGCGGTGTTGTACCCAGATCTTCCACCGGTAAATCATGCTTAAGAATAGGTTGGCGAAGAAAAATTTCCTCAAGCTCATCTCTTTCTTTCCTAAAAACTTCACTCTCGCTTATCCTCCAAATGTTGCTGCAAAGGATTATTAGGAACAAGAACAATAGATGCACACTGCTTGTTCCATTTTAAAATCATTATTAGGCAAATCAGCTTTATAAGGAGCTTTGGTAAATTTAGAGAAGTTAAACTCATATGATTCACCAGCAAATTTAGTCAAAATTTTCTCTTTCTTGCAATCTATAATAGCTCCACAAGTATTTAGAAAAGGTCTACCAAAAATAATAGGACAATAATCACTAGCAAGCAGAACCAAGTACCAAAAAGTCAAAGGATATTTAATCTTACCACATAGAACTTCCACATCTCGAACAATACCAATTGGAGAAATAGTTTCTCTATTAGCCAGCTGAATAACCACATCAATATCTTCAAGTTCACAAGAACCAATTTCGTGCATAATCTCCGTATAAAGCTCATAAGGAATAGCACTAACACTTGCACCAATATCACATAAACCATAATAGCAATGATCACCAATTCTAACAGATAGCATAGGAACACTAACTTGTTTGGGTTTATTAGGATGTGAAACAATATTAGAAGCATCTTCACAGAAAATAATATGACCATCCTCCACATTTTCAGTCACAAGATCTTTAACTATTGCAACAAAGGTTCAACTTTTATTTGTTCTTCGTGTTCTACAGGTTTCTTTTCACTTTTATGAACCGCACTATTTATAACAGAGTACTCCTTCATTTTAGCAGGGAAAGGAGTTTTTTCAATATAAGCTTCAGGAATAACATGATCAGCAGTTTCAACTACAACGCATTTATTAATAGATGAATCAATTTTATCTTTATACGGTTCATGATACTTATCAAAATTCTTCTTAGGCAATTCATAATGAGAGGCAAAAGCTTTATAAAGATTTGCAGCAACTTGAGAATCAAGACCATATGTAGCACTCATATTACGAAATTTATCAGTATCCATAAAAGCTTCAATGCATTTATAATCATAAATTATACCTGATTCTCTATCCTTGTCGTTCTCCCAACCTTCAGTATTTTCTTGGATCCGATCAAGAAAGTCCCTTTTAAACTCTTCTTTGTTGCGTGTAAATGATCCAGAACAAGAAGTATCCAGCAAGGTCTTGTCTTGAAAAGAAAGTCTTGCATAGAAATTATCAATAATAACATTACCAGAAGCTCATGAATGGGGCATTTGAGCATTAAAGACTTCAATCTCCCCCAAGCTTGGGCAATACTTTCTCCATCATGAGGCCAGAAATTATATATGCGGTTACGATCTTTGTGAATTTCACTTGGAGGATAGAATTTAGAATAAAATAAAGGCACTATGTCCTCCCAATCAAGAGAATCACCATTCTTCAGCAATTTATACCAATGCGCCGCTTTACCAGACAGCGATATAGAGAATAGTTTCTTTCTAACTTCATTCATGGCAATACCTGCACATTTGAATAGCCCGCATAATTCATGCAAAAACAGTAAATGATCACCGGGATGGACAGTTCCATCCCCTTCATAGCGGTTATCCATAACACGTTCAATAATTTTCATAGGTATTTTATATGGTATCACTTCCTCACCTGGCGCCTCATCCACTACCGTTGCAGTAGTAGTAGATTTCCCAAATAGAAATTGAAGAGAAGATCTCTCCATAATGACTTATAGCAGACGAGTAAATAAAATCAGCACAAACAGTAAAGGTTTTCCTTACCAATTCAACTTACCAATAGCGCTTCACTCCCCGGCAACGGCGCCAGAAAATAGTCTTGATGACCCACAAGTATAGGGGGTGTATCGTAGTATTTTCGATAAGTAAGAATGTCGATCCCAACGAGGAGCAGAAGGTGTTGACAAGCAGTTTCGATGAAGGATTCCCTGTAAATGCTCACAGACAAGTATTCAGGGGGTTTTGATGTAACAGTTGAATAAAGTACGAGTAAGTAAAGTGCGAGAGTAACAATTGCAGCTAGTGGCCCAATCCTTTTTAGCGCAAAGGACAAGCCGGGTTGTTTACTTATAATGACCAAACGTTCTCGAGGACACACGGGATTTTAGTCTAGTGCTTTCGCTACATACGGCTAAATAATCTTCATTGTTTTGATAAGTGTTGTGTGGGTGAACCTATGCTAATGTACCGCCCTTCCTAGGACTAATACATACTTGTGATTATACCCCTTGCAAGCATCCGCAACTACAAGAAAGTAATTAAGAATAAATCTAACCACAACCTTAAACTCTGAGATCCTGCTATCCCTCCTGCATCGATATACCAACGGGGGTTTAGGTTTCTGTCACTCCGGCAACCCCGCAATTGGCAAACGAGTACAAGATGCATTCCCCTAGGCCCATAAAGGTGAAGTGTCGTGTAGTCGACGTTCACACGACACCACTAGAAGAATGACACCACAACTTAAATATCATAACATTGAATATTACTCAACCATAATTCACTACTAACATTTAGACTTCACCCATGTCCTCAAGAACTAAACGAACTACTCACGAGACATCATATGGAACATGATCAGAGGTGATATGATGATGAATAACAATCTGAACATAAACCTTGGTTCAATGGTTTCACTCAATAGCATCAACAACAAGTAGAAATCGATACCGGGAGAGTTTCCCCTATCAAACAATCAAGATCAAACCCAAATTGCTACGGCGGTGACGGTGTCCAGCGGTGGAGACGGCGGTGATGATGGTGGAGATGATGATGATGGTGATGGAGATGATGTCCAGCTCGATGACGGTGACGATGGCGTCGATTTCCCCCTCCGGGAGGGAATTTCCCCGGCGGATTCCTGCCCGCCGGAGAGCTCTTTTCTCTCTGGTGTTCTCCGCCCCGCAGAGGCGGCTGTGGCTCTTCGCGAGGTACCCCCTGTGGCTTAGGTCTTCGGGACGAAGGGTTTCGCGAAGAAAAGGAGGCGAAAGGGGCTGTGGGGCCCCCACACCACAAGGTGGCGCGGCCAGGCCATGGGCCGCGCCGGCCTGTGGTCTGGCCCCACCTTGGGCCTTCTCAGCTCCCCCTTATGGCTTCCTTCGTCATCTGGAAAAATAGGATTTTTGGTATAATTTCCTTCCACAGTTGATCTTCCGAAATATTGCGTTCTGACGGTGCTTTTTCTAGCAGAATCCTGGCTCCGGTGCTTGATCCTCCAATAATGATGAAACATGCAAAATAGATGAAATAACATAAGTATTGTATCCAAATATGAAATATATCAATGAATAACAGCAAATTATGATACAAAATAGTGATGCAAATTGGACGTATCACAATGCTCTAACCATTCTAGCGGTAAATCTCCCTTACTTCAGACAAGACGAACATGCATAGCAACTCACATGATATTCAACAAAGAGTAGTTGATGGCGTCCCCAGTGAACATGGTTATCGCACAACAAGCAACTTAATAAGAGATAAAGTGCATAAGTACATATTCAATACCACAATAGTTTTTAGGCTATTTGTCCCATGAGCTATAGATTGTAAAGGTAGAGGATAGAAATTTAAAGGTAGCACTCAAGAAATTTACTTTGGAATGGCGGAGAAATACCATGTAGTAGGTAGGTATGGTGGACACAAATGGCATAGTGGTTGGCTCAAGGATTTTGGATGCATGAGAAGTATTCCCTCTCGATACAAGGTTTAGGCTAGCAAGGCTATTTGAAACAAACACAAGGATGAAGCGGTGCAGCAAAACTCACATAAAAGACATATTGTAAACATTATAAGACTCTACACCGTCTTCCTTGTTGTTCAAACTCAATACTAGAAATTATCTAGACCTTAGAGAGACCAATTATGCAAACCAAATTTTAGCATGCTCTATGTATTTCTTCATTAATAGGTGCAAAGTATATGATGCAAGAGCTTAAACATGAGCACAACAATTGCCAAGTATCACATTATCCAAGACATTTTAGCAATTACTACATGTATCATTTTCCAATTCCAACCATATAACAATTTAACGAAGAAGAAATATCGCCATGAATACTATGAGTAAAGCCTAAGGACATATTTGTCCATATGCAACAGCGGAGCGTGTATCTCTCCCACACAATGAATGCTAGGATCCATTTTATTCAAACAAAACAAAAACAAAAACAAACCGACGCTCCAAGCAAAGTACATAAGATGTGATGAAATAAAAATATAGTTTCACTAGAGGAACCTGATAATGTTGTCGATGAAGAAGGGGATGCCTTGGGCATCCCCAAGCTTAGACGCTTGAGTCTTCTTGATATATGCAGGGGTGAACCACCGGGGCATCCCCAAGCTTAGAGCTTTCACTCTCCTTGATCATGTTGTATCATCTCCCTCTCTTGATCCTTGAAAACTTCCTCCACACCAAACTCAAAACAACTCATTAGAGGGTTAGTGCACAATTAAAATTTACATGTTCAGAGGTGACATAATCATTCTTAACACTTCTGGACATTGCACAAAGCTACTGAAAGTCAATGGAATCGAAAAATCCATCAAGCATAGCAAAACAGGCAATGTGAAATAAAAGGCAGAATCTGTTAAAACAGAACAGTTCGTAAAGACGAATTTTATTGAGGCACCAGACTTGCTCAAATAAAAATTCTCAAATTGAATGAAAGTTGCGTACATATCTGAGGATCACTCACGTAAATTGGCATAATTTTCTGAGTTACCTACAGAGAATTAGGCCCAGATTCGTGACAGCAAAGAAATCTGTTTCTGCGCAGTAATCCAAATCTAGTATGAACCTTACTATCAACGACTTTACTTGGCACAACAATGCACAAAACTAAGATAAGGAGAGGTTGCTACAGTAGTAACAACTTCCAAGACTCAAATATAAAATAAAGATACTGTACTAAAAACATGGGTTGTCTCCCATAAGCGCTTTTCTTTAACGCCTTTCAGCTAGGCGCAGAAAGTGTGTGTCAAGTATTATCAAAAGATGGTGTATCAACATTACCTTGGGCTTTGCCCTTAGCTTTCTTGTTCTTTTTCTTACCCTTTGATTTAGGGAATACATGTCTCCCCCCGGTGTAGAGGTGAATTTCAGGGTGCCTTCTCCCATATCTATGACTGCTCCCAATAGTTTCAGCAGGGATCTTCCGAGTGTGATTTGTCCTGTTCCTACACATTCAATAACAAGATAATCGATGGATATTGTTCTTCCAACAATGGTTGTATGCACACCTGCGGCTATTCCCTTAGGGATTATAACAGAGTTATTAATAAGAGTTATTCATTCTCCCCCTTCGACGAATCCCCAAAGTTTCAAAGATTCATGAATACTCTTAGGCATAAGGCAAAATTCAGACATAATATCACAATTGGCATGAAGAGTTTGATCACCGATAACAATTTTAACAGTAGGATCCCATAATGAAGGTTCAGAGTTCACTAAAACTTGTTCAAGACGGTTACGAACATAGCGATAGTTGTCATTCAAGCGAGATGCACTTGTCTCAAGAGTGTTTAATCTATTATAAATGCTAATAAGGGCTGAATCAAAGTTATTAGCTGAATCATGTGATGCAACCAACTTCTTTATGGCATTAAAAGCTTGATCCCCATTGCAATGAAGGAAATCTCCTCCCACTAAAGCATCCAAGGCATATCTATAGCGAATCATAAGACCAAAATAAAAGTTACTAAGGAGCAAACTTAGAGTCATTTGAGGTTCAAATTTTTACGATAAGAAGTAAAAATTCTGGACCAAGCATCTTTAAAACTCTCCTCATCCCCTTGTTTAAAAGTGAAGACTAATTCTTCAGGTGAAGAAGTAACAAGTGCAGAACTAGACATGGTAACAAAAGTAAAATGCAAGTAACTAAATAAAATGCAAGTAACTAATTTTTTTGTGTTTTTAATATAGCAAACAAGACAGTAAATAAAGTAAAACTAGCAACTATTTTTTTTGTATTTTGTTTTAGTGCAGCAAACAAAGTAGTAAATAAAGTAAAGCAAGACAAAAACAAAGTAAAGAGATTGGGATATGGAGACTCCCCTTGCAGCGTGTCTTGATCTCCCCGGCAACGGCGCCAGAAAACAGTTGATGGCGTGTAGTTGACGTGGGAGTCAGAGATCTTTGTGATGTAACTTTTCTTCAGATCCCCGGCAACGGCGCCAGAAAACAGTCTTGATACGCGTACAGCACGCGACCGTTGGGAACCCCAAGAGGAAGGTGTGATGCGTACAGCGGCAAGTTTTCCTCGCAAGAAACCAAGGTTTATCGAACCAGTAGGAGCCAAGAAGCACGTTGAAGGTTGATGGCGGCGAGATGTAGTGCGGCGCAACACCAGGGATTCCGGCGCCAACGTGGAACCTGCACAACACAACCAAATTACTTTGCCCCAACGAAACAGTGAGGTTGTCAATCTCACCGGCTTGCTATAACAAAGGATTAGATGTATAGTGTGGATGATGATTGTTTGCAGAGAACATTAGAACAAGTATTGCAGTAGATTGTATTCGATTAAAAGAATGGACCGGGGTCCACAGTTCACTAGTGGTGTCTCTCCCATAAGATAAATAGCATGTTGGGTGAACAAATTACAGTTGGGCAATTGACAAATAGAGAGGGCATGACAATGCACATACATGATATGATGAGTATTGTGAGATTTAATTGGGCATTACAACAAAGTACATAGACCGCTATCCAGCATGCATCTATGCCTAAAAAGTCCACCTTCAGGTTATCATCCGAACCCCTTCCAGTATTAAGTTGCATACAACAGACAATTGCATTAAGTATGGTGCATAATGTAATCAATAACTACATCCTCGGACATAGCATCAATGTTTTATCCCTAGTGGCAACGGCACATCCATAACCTTAGAGGTTTCTGTCACTCCCCCAGATTCACGGAGGCGTGAACCCACTATCGAGCATAAATACTCCCTCTTGGAGTTAAGAGTAAAAACTTGGCCAGAGCCTCTACTAATAACGGAGAGCATGCAAGATCATAAACAACACATAGATTGATAATCAACATAACATAGTATTCTCTATCCATCGCATCCCAACAAACACAACATATAGAATTACAGATAGATGATCTTGATCATGTTAGGCAGCTCACAAGATCCGACAATGAAGCATATAAGGAGAAGACAACCATCTAGCTACTGCTATGGACCCATAGTCCAGGGGTGAACTACTCACTCATCACTCCGGAGGCGACCATGGCGGTGTGATGACCCACAAGTATAGGGGGTGTATCGTAGTATTTTCGATAAGTAAGAATGTCGATCCCAATGAGGAGCAGAAGGTGTTGACAAGCAGTTTTGATGAAGGATTCACTGTAAATTCTCACATACAAATATTCAGGGGGTTTTGATATAACAGATGAATAAAGTACGAGTAAGTAAAGTGCGAGAGTAACAATTGCAGCGAGTTGCCCAATCCTTTTTAGCACAAAGGACAAGCCGGTTTGTTTACTTATAATGACCAAACGTTCTCGAGGACACACGGGATTTTAGTCTAGTGCTTTCGCTACATACGGCTAAATAATCTTCATTGTTATGATAAGTGTTGTGTGGGTGAACCTATGCTAATGTACCGCCCTTCTTAGGACTAATACATACTTGTGATTATACCCCTTGCAAGCATCCGCAACTACAAGAAAGTAATTAAGAATAAATCTAACCACAGCCTTAAACTCTGAGATCCTGCTATCCCTCCTGCATCGATATACCAACAGGGGATTAGGTTTCTGTCACTCCGGCAACCCCGCAATTGGAAAACGAGTACAAGATGCATTCCTCTAGGCCCATAAAGGTGAAGTGTCATGTAGTCGACGTTCACATGACACCACTAGAAGAATAACACCACAACTTAAATATCATACCATTGAATATTACTCATCCATAGTTCACTACTAACAGTTAGACTTCACCCATGTCCTCAAGAACTAAACGAACTACTCACGAGACATCATATGGAACATGATCAGAGGTGATATGATGATGAATAACAATCTGAACATAAACCTTGGTTCAATGGTTTCACTCAATAGCATCAACAACAAGTAGAAATCGATACCGGGAGAGTTTCCCCTATCAAACAATCAAGATCAAACCCAAATTTCTACGGCGGTGACGATGTCCAGCGGTGGAGACGGCGGTGATGATGGTGGAGATGATGATGATGGTGATGGAGATGATGTCCAGCTCGATGACGGTGACGATGGCGTCGATTTCCCCCTCCCGGAGGGAATTTCCCCGGCGGATCTCAGCCCGCCAGAGAGCTCTTTTCTCTCTGGTGTTCTCTGCCCCGCAGAGGCGGCTGTAACTCTTCGTGAGGTATCCTCTGTGGCTTCGGTCTTCGGGACGAAGGGTTTCGCGAAGAAAAGGAGGCGAAAGAGGCTGTGGGGCCCCCACACCACAAGGTGGCACGGCCAGGCCATGGGCCGCGCCGGCCTGTGGTCTGGCCCCACCTTGGGTCTTCTCAGCTCCCCCTTCTGGCTTCCTTCGTCATCTGGAAAAATAGGATTTTTGGTATAATTTCCTTCCACAGTTGATCTTCCGAAATATTGCGTTCTGGCGGTGCTTTTTCCAGCAGAATCCTGGCTCCGGTGCTCAATCCTCCAATAATGATGAAACATGCAAAATAGATGAAATAACATAAGTATTGTGTCCAAATATGAAATATATCAATGAATAACAGCAAATTATGATACAAAATAGTGATGCAAATTGGACGTATCAACTCCCCCCAAGCTTAGACTTTGCTTGTCCCCAAGCGAAACTGAACTCAGTAAACAGGACCACATGTTTATGGAGTGAAGAGTCGATAAATAAAATACGGACAAGAAGCATCATATTCATTCACACAAGACATTCTAGTAAACAACTTCCTCATATAACTCAACTTGAAACAAGTATAAAGTAATCACAAATAAAGGTGCATAAGAAATCATAGTTGGTGATGGCAAACTTCGTTCTTGGTCAGAGAACAATTAACAGGTTATACTTATCTATCGAGCAATGCTCTCATGTTAAAGTTTATATTGCACAACTTGCATACTCAATCATAATAGTCTCCTCATAATCATTGATAACTTGCAAAGCTATATTCATTCAGATAAAACTTGTACTAAACAAAGAAGAATAAAAGACATGATGAAGCAGATCACAGTATAATGGTTTGGTCACAACTACTCAAATGCTTGCTTGAGATGGAGAGAAATAGGTTTACTGACTCAACATAAAGTAAAAGACAGGCCCTTCGCAGAGGGAAGCAGGGATTAAATCATGTGCTAGAGCTTTTCAGTTTTGAAATTATATAGAGATAATAAAAGTAACATTTTGAGAGGTGTTTGTTGTTGTCAACGACTGGTAGCGGGTACTCTAACCCCCTTGCCAGACAACCTTCAAAGAGCGGCTCCCATTTTATTTTTATTTTGTGTGGCACTCCTTCCAACCTTTCTTTCACAAACCATGGCTAACCGAATCCTCGGGTGCCTGCCAACAATCTCATACCATGAAGGAGTGCCTCTTTATTTTGGTTTTATTATGATGATGACACTCCCCCCAACCTTTGCTTACACAAGCCATGGCTAACCGAATCCTTCGGGTGCCGTCCATCAATCACATACCATGGAGGAGTGTCTATTTAGTTTAATTAATTTGGGACTGGGAATCCCATTGCCAGCTCTTTTTGCAAAATTATTGGATAAGCGGATGAAGCCACTAGTCCATTGGTGAATGTTGCCCAACAAGATTGAAAGATAAAACACCACATACTTCCTCATGAGCTATAAAACATTGACACAAATAAGAGATAGTATATCTTGAATTATTTAAAGGTAGCACATGAAGTATTTACTTGGAATGGCAGAAAATACCATGTAGTAGGTAGATATGGTGGACACAAATGGCATAGGTTTGGGTTAAGGTTTGGATGCACGAGAAGTATTCCCTCTCGGTCATGTGTCTTTGGCTAGCAAGGTTAATTAGCAAGCATAAGAGTCGAAGGAAACAAACAAATATACATGTGATAGAAACAATCATGCATCTTCCTTATAAGCACAAACAATTTTAACTTCAGAATAATAAGCTATGAGCTAACAAGAAAGAAAGACAATGAAACAACTACATGTATTTCTCTTTTCTACTTAAACCTCAAAGTGTTGTTGCTATTGACCAATGCTAAGTTTGCCAAAACCAAATAGATTTATTCAATGCTCCCAAAGTGATACCAATACTAACAACAAGGTAAATCATATAATAGAGATTGCAAACTAAAATAAGATGTGCAATATGTAAATGATAAGACTTCTCATTAATATTTCATAACGATAACTCACACCAAGGGATACATAGACAACCAACTAAAGGAGAGATACTTCCAAACTGCAACCCATCTTATATGATAACTTCCCTACTCATGATATGACACTAATTGACAATGAAATGTAAAAGGTAGTGATGATGTGATACCGCGGCACTCCCCCAAGCTTGGAAAAACCAAGGGGATGCCAATACCGATGATGAATTACTCCTTCGGCGATGGTGGTGATGAATTCCTGACAAGCTTCTCAACAAGCTCCTGAAGCTCATCAATCTTGTATGTGAGGTTGCGAATCATCTCCGAATTGTGCTCGACGCGGTTAAGAAGTATGTCCGACGGCGAGTCCCAATTCTTGGAGTTATTTCCACACTCTTCACCTTCAGGCTTCGTCCTTCCTGCAGCGTTAGAACGATCTATATCCCAATTGCTGGGCAATGCTGCCCTGGGAATCCTTTCAATTTGATTATTGAAAATTAGATTGCGGAAGGGATGATGAGTGCCTGAGAAAGATGTCTTCGGAGCTAGGTAATGATGTGGAACCCCTCCTTCGGTGCGAATTCTTGCGCTCTTGTTTGCACTGAAGGGATTGTCCACCACCTTGACGCTTGCGATGGTAGCACGCGGGTGTGCACGCGAGTCTTCCTCCACCTCTTCTTCATCTTCTTCCTTGACGCTCTTGTCTTCCTCTTTCCACTCAAGATCTTGATTATCTTCATC
Source organism: Lolium perenne (assembly GCF_019359855.2). Taxonomy (NCBI): domain Eukaryota; kingdom Viridiplantae; phylum Streptophyta; class Magnoliopsida; order Poales; family Poaceae; genus Lolium; species Lolium perenne. Next base: position 95,505,090 of record NC_067250.2, on the reverse strand, counting down.
CGGAAGCTCCTTGCCCTTGTTCTTGGAGACCATGGTGCTTCTAAACTGAAAACAGATCCTGGCAGAAACAGCTCGAAACAAAACACGTCGAGAAAACGATATACGGACCTCCAGGGGTCCGGGGGATTATATAGCAAAAAATTTCACGACAAAAGGAAAGTACCAGATCGAACCAGAGTCGGAAAGGGGCGTCGAGGCGGCCAGACCATAGGTCGGCGCGGGCCTAGGCCAGGCCGCGCCGGCCTATGGTGGCACGCCCTCGTGCGTCTTTTCCACTCCGTTTCGATCTCATAATTTTTCATATTTTCCAAAAACAGCAAAAATATTGTTCGGAAAGTAAATTGCGAACTTTTTATTACCAGTACTGTTACCTATTCAAAGTCGAGTTCTGGCGAACTGTCAATTTGTCCTTTGATGAAATCCTCCGGTGTCTCCACTCGAATAATATCAACATCAACATTATAAGAATCACCTGAGATATAATGCTTGAGTCTTTGTCCATTCACCACTTGCGTAGCATTGCCTTGGAGAGAGCTAATTTTAATTGCTCCTGAACGATACACCTCCTCAACAACATATGGTCCTTCCCATTTCGAGAGTAATTTCCCTGCAAAGAATCTGAGACGAGACCGATACAATAGGACTTTATCTCCAATGTTAAATTCTCTTTTGATAATCCTTCTATCATGCCATTTTTTAACTTTCTCTTTAAAGAGTTTAACATTTTCATAAGCTTCACTTCTCCATTCATCTAGAGAACTCAATTGCAACAACCTCTTATTACCGGCAAGTTTAGGATCTTTATTTAATTCTCTAACAGCCCAATAAGCTTTGTGCTCTAGTTCTAAAGGTAAATGACAAGCTTTTCCATAAACCATTTTATAAGGTGACATTCCCATGGGGTTTTTATAAGCAGTTCTATAAGCCCAAAGTGCATCCTTCAATTTACTAGCCCAATTCTTCCTAGTTTTATTAACAGTCTTTTGCAAGATAGATTTAATTTCTCTATTTGATAATTCTACTTGCCCACTAGTTTGAGGATGATAAGCGGAAGCAATTCTATGATTAATACCATATTTAGCAAGAGTTTTTCTAAAACCACCATGAATAAAATGAGAACCTCCATCAGTCATAATATATCTAGGAACTCCAAATCTAGGAAAAATAATATCTAAAAGCATTCTTAAAGAGGTCTCACCATCAGCACTTTTTGTAGGTATGGCTTCCACCCATTAAGTAACATAATCAACAGCAACAAGTATATGAGTGTTACCTTCTGAAGAGGGAAAAGGTCCCATGAAGTCAAATCCCCAACAATCAAACGGTTCAATAACAAGAGTATAATTCATAGGCATTTCATTGCGTCTAGAGATATTACCAACCCTTTGGCATTCATCACAAGATAAAATAAACTTCCTTGCATCTTTGAAGAGGGTCGGCCAATAAAAACCTGATTGTAAAACCTTTTGCGCGGTTCTTTCTCCGGCGTGATGTCCTCCATAAACACTACCATGACATTTACTCAATATCTCCTGTTGTTCATATTCGGGAACACATCTTCGCAGAATACCATCCACTCCTTCTTTATATAAGTGTGGGTCATCCCAGAAATAATGCCTCAAGTCATAAAAGAATTTCCTCCTTTGTTGAGCTGAAAAGGTTGGAGGCAAGTACTTGGAAACAATAAAGTTAGCATAATCAGCATACCAAGGACTGTCTCGCGAACTCACCTTTATTGCAGCCAATTGTTCATTTGGAAAACTATCATTAACAGGAACAGGATCATAAGCAATATTTTCGAATCTAGACAAATTATCAACAACAGGATTATCAGCACCTTTCCTATCTACAATATGTAAATCAAATTCTTGCAACAGAAGTACCCATCTAATAAGCCTTAGCTTAGCATCTTTCTTTTGCATAAGGTATCTGATTGCAGCATGATCAGTATGAATAGTAACTTTTGAATCAACAATATAAGATCTAAACTTATCACAAGCAAAGACTACAGCTAACAATTCCTTTTCAGTAGTAGCATAATTTCTTTGAGCAGCATCAAGAGTTTTTCTAGCATAATGAATAACATTTAATTTTTTGTTTACTCGCTGTCCAAGAACAACGCCTACAGCAAAATCACTAGCATCACACATAATTTCAAATGGTAAATTCCAATCAGGAGGTTCAACTATAGGAGCAGTTGTTAAGGCTTTCTTTAGAGTTTCAAAAGCTTCCTTACAATCATCATCAAAAACAAAAGGTACATCTTTTTGAAGAAGATTAGTAAGAGGCTTTGAAATCTTGGAGAAGTCTTTAATAAACCTCCTATAAAACCCAGCATGACCAAGAACACTACGAATACCTTTAACATCCCTGGGATAGGGCATCTTCTCAATTGCTTCAACTTTAGCTCTATCAACTTCAATAACTCTCTCGGAAATTTTATGTCCGAATACAATTCCTTTATTAACCATAAAGTGGCATTTCTTCTAATTAAGAACAAGGTTAGTTTCTTCACATCTCTGTAAAACTTTGTCAAGGTTCCGCAAGCAATTATCAAAAGAATTCCCATAGACAGAAAAATCATCCACGAATACCTCTACAATACTCTCGCAAAAACCATGAAAAATAGCAGACATGCATCTTTGAAAAGTAGCAGGAGCATTACATAAACCAAAAGGCATACGCCTATAAGCATAAGTTCCATAGGGACAAGTGAAAGTGGTTTTCTCTTGATCTTTAGTTTTAACAGCAATTTGTGAAAACCCAGAATAGCCATCAAGGAAACAAAAATGAGTATTTTTAGATAACCTTTCTAACATTTGATCAATAAAAGGCAAAGGGTAATGATCTTTTTTAGTAACCTTATTAACTTTTCGATAATCAATGCACATTCTATACCCTACAACCACTTTTTGAGGTATGAGCTCATCATTATCATTAGGTACAACAGTCATTCCTCCTTTCTTAGGAACACAATGCACAGGACTAACCCATCTACTATCAGCAATAGGATATATAATACCAGCTTCAAGAAGTCGTAATACCTCATTTCTTACCACATCTTTCATTTTAGGAATTAGACGACGCTGGGGTTCAACAATAGGCTTTGCATCTTCTTCCATATTAATGGCGTGTTGGCAAATAGAGGGAGAAATCCCCTTCAAATCATCAAGAGTGTAGCCAATAGCACCTCGGTGTTTCTTCAGTATTTCCAATAGCCTTTCTTCTTCAAACTCTGTAAGCTTAGAACTAATAATAACAGGATATATTTTCTTATCATCAATATGAGCATATTTAAGATTATCAGGCAAAGGTTTTAAATCAAAGACAGGATCTTCCTTTGGTGGCGGTGTTGTACCCAGATCTTCCACCGGTAAATCATGCTTAAGAATAGGTTGGCGGAGAAAAATTTCCTCAAGCTCATCTCTTTCTTTCCTAAAAACTTCACTCTCGCTATTCTCCAAATGTTGCTGCAAAGGATTATTAGGAACAAGAACAATAGATGCACACTGTTCCATTTTAAAATCATTACTAGGCAAATCAGCTTTATAAGGAGTTTTGGTAAATTTAGAGAAGTTAAACTCATATGATTCACCAGCAAATTTAGTCAAAATTTTCTCTTTCTTGCAATCTATAATAGCTCCACAAGTATTTAGAAAAGGTCTACCAAAAATAATAGGACAATAATCACTAGCAGCAGAACCAAGTACCAAAAAGTCAGCGGGATATTTAATCTTACCACATAGAACTTCCACATCTCGAACAATACCAATTGGAGAAATAGTTTCTCTATTAGCCAGCTGAATAACCACATCAATATCTTCAAGTTCACAAGAACCAATTTCGTGCATAATCTCCGTGTAAAGCTCATAAGGAATAGCACTAATACTTGCACCAATATCACATAAACCATAATAGCAATGATCACCAATTCTAACAGATAGCATAGGAACACTAGCTTGCTTGGGTTTATTAGGATGTGAAACAATATTAGAAGCATCTTCACAGAAAATAATATGACCTTCCTCCAAATTTTCAGTCACAAGATCTTTAACTATTGCAATAGCAGGTTCAACTTTTATTTGTTCTTCAGGTTCTATAGGTTTCTTTTCACTTTTATGAACCGCACTATTTATAACAGAGTACTCCTTCATTTTAGCAGGGAAAGGAGTTTTTTCAATATAGGTTTCAGGAATATCATGATCAACAGCTTCAACTACAACGCATTTATTAATAGATGAGTCAATTTTATCTTTATACGGTTCATGATACTTATCAAAATTCTTCTTAGGCAATTCATAATGAGAGGCAAAAGCTTTATAAAGATTTGCAGCAACTTGAGAATCAAGACCATAAGTAGCACTCATATTACGAAATTTATCAGTATCCATAAAAGCTTCAATGCATTTGTAATCATAATTTATACCTGATTCTCGATCTTTGTCGATCTCCCATCCTTCAGTATTTTCCTGGATCCGATTAAGAAGGTCCCTTTTAAACTCTTCCTTATTGCGCGTGAATGATCCAGAACAAGAAGTATCCAGCAAGGTCTTGTCTTCAAAAGAAAGTCTTGCATAGAAATTATCAATAATAACATTACTAGGAAGCTCATGAATGGGGCATTTGAGCATTAAAGACTTCAATCTCCCCCAAGCTTGGGCAATACTCTCTCCATCATGAGGCCAAAAATTATATATGCGATTCCGATCCTTGTGAATTTCACTTGGAGGATAGAACTTAGAATAAAACCGGGGCACAATATCATTCCATTCAAGAGAATCCCCATTATCCAGTAATTTATACCAATGCGCTGCTTTACCAGACAGCGATATAGCGAATAGTTTCTTCCTCACTTCATCCATAGCAATACCTGCACACTTGAATAAACCACATAATTCATGCAAGAACAATAAATGATCTCCAGGGTGGACAGTTCCATCCCCTGTATAACGGTTATTCACTACGCGTTCAATAATTTTCATAGGTATTTTGTATGGTATCTCTTCTTTACCTGGCGCCTCATCCACTACCGTTGCAGTAGTAGCAGATTTTCCAAATAAACATTCGAGAGAAGATCTCTCCATAATGAATTATGGCAGCAGTGTAAATAAAATCAGCACAAACGGTAGATATTTCCCTTACCAATTCCACTTACCAATAGCGCTTCACTCCCCGGCAACGGCGCCAGAAAATAGTCTTGATGACCCACAAGTATAGGGGGTGTATCGTAGTATTTTCGATAAGTAAGAATGTCGATCCCAACGAGGAGCAGAAGGTGTTGACAAGCAGTTTTGATGAAGGATTCACTGTAAATGCTCACAGACAAATATTCAGGGGGTTTTGATATAACAGATGAATAAAGTACGAGTAAGTAAAGTGCGAGAGTAACAATTGCAGCGAGTGGCCCAATCCTTTTTAGCACAAAGGACAAGCCGGTTTGTTTACTTATAATGACCAAACGTTCTCGAGGACACACGGGATTTTAGTCTAGTGCTTTCGCTACATACGGCTAAATAATCTTCATTGTTATGATAAGTGTTGTGTGGGTGAACCTATGCTAATGTACCGCCCTTCCTAGGACTAATACATACTTGTGATTATACCCCTTGCAAGCATCCGCAACTACAAGAAAGTAATTAAGAATAAATCTAACCACAGCCTTAAACTCTGAGATCCTGCTATCCCTCCTGCATCGATATACCAACGTGGGTTTAGGTTTCTGTCACTCCGGCAACCCCGCAATTGGCAAACGAGTACAAGATGCATTCCCCTAGGCCCATAAAGGTGAAGTGTCATGTAGTCGACGTTCACATGACACCACTAGAAGAATATCACCACAACTTAAATATCATACCATTGAATATTACTCATCCATAGTTCACTACTAACAGTTAGACTTCACCCATGTCCTCAAGAACTAAACGAACTACTCACGAGACATCATATGGAACATGATCAGAGGTGATATGATGATGAATAACAATCTGAACATAAACCTTGGTTCAATGGTTTCACTCAATAGCATCAACAATAAGTAGAAATCGATACCGGGAGAGTTTCCCCTATCAAACAATCAAGATCAAACCCAAATTGCTACGGCGGTGACGATGTCCAGCGGTGGAGACGGCGGTGATGATGGTGGAGATGATGATGATGGTGATGGAGATGATGTCCAGCTCGATGACGGTGACGATGGCGTCGATTTCCCCCTCCCGGAGGGAATTTCCCCGGCGGATCTCAGCCCGCCAGAGAGCTCTTTTCTCTCTGGTGTTCTCCGCCCCGCAGAGGCGGCTGTAACTCTTCGTGAGGTATCCTCTGTGGCTTCGGTCATCGGGACGAAGGGTTTCGCGAAGAAAAGGAGGCGAAAGAGGCTGTGGGGCCCCCACACCACAAGGTGGCGCGGCCAGGCCATGGGCCGCGCCGGCCTGTGGTCTGGCCCCACCTTGGGTCTTCTCAGCTCCCCCTTCTGGCTTCCTTCGTCATCTGGAAAAATAGGATTTTTGGTATAATTTCCTTCCACAGTTGATCTTCCAAAATATTGCGTTCTGGCGGTGCTTTTTCCAGCAGAATCCTGGCTCCGGTGCTCGATCCTCCAATAATGATGAAACATGCAAAATAGATGAAATAACATAAGTATTGTGTCCAAATATGAAATATATTAGTGAATAACAGCAAATTATGATACAAAATAGTGATGCAAATTGGACGTATCTCGGTGTAGAGTCCTCCGGGAGATGAATCCCCTCTCCGGCAGGGTGCCGGAGGCGATCTCCTGAATCCCCCGAGATGGGATTGGCGGCGGCGTCTCTGGAAGGTTTTCCGTATCTTGGCTCTCGGTACTGGGGGTTTCGCGACGAAGGCTATTTGTAGGCGGAAGGGCAGGTCAGGGGGCGTCACGAGGGGCCCAGACGCCAGGCCGGCGCGGCCAGGGCTTGGGCCGCGCCTACCTAGTGTCTGGCCACCTCGTGGCCCCACTTCGTCTCCTCTTCGGTCTTCTGGAAGCTTCGTGGCAAAATAGGCCCCTGGGCGTTCATTTCGTCCAATTCCGAGAATATTTCCTTACTAGGATTTCTGAAACCTAAAACAGCAGAAAACAACAACTGGCTCTTCGGCATCTCGTTAATAGGTTAGTGCCAGAAAATGCATAAATATGACATAAAGTATGCATAAAACATGTAGATATCATCAATAATGTGGCATGGAACATAAGAAATTATCGATACGTCAGAGACGTATCAGTCGTCCATGAAGACAAGCACACACCTCCTTATCATGTTGGCAAATATAGCATTCATTGCTGATTGAAATGTAGCTGGAGCATTTGTTAGCCCGAAGGGCATTACTCTGAACTCGTACAAGCCTTGATGTGTTTTAAAGGCTGTTTTTGAAGGAGATATGCCCAAGAGGCAATAATAAAAGTGGTTATTATATATCTTTATGTTTATGATAAATGTTTATATATCATGCTATAATTGTATTAACCGAAACATTAGTACATGTGTGATATGTAGACAACAAAGAGTCCCTAGTATGCCTCTTAACTAGCTTGTTGATTAATGGATGATTAGTTTCATAATCATGAACATTGGATGTTATTAATAACAAGGTTATATCATTGTATGAATGATGTAATGGACACACCCAATTAAGCGTAGCATAAGATCTCGTCATTAAGTTATTTGCTATAAGCTTTCGATACATAGTTACCTAGTCCTTATGACCATGAGATCATGTAAATCACTTATACCGGTAAGGTACTTTGATTACACCAAACGCCACTGCCTAAATGGGTGGTTATAAAGGTGGGATTAAGTATCCGGAAAGTATGAGTTGAGGCATATGGATCAACAGTGGGATTTGTCCATCCCGATGACGGATAGATATACTCTGGGCCTTCTCGGTGGAATGTCGTCTAATGTCTTGCAAGCATATGAATAAGTTCATAAGAGGCCACATACCACGATACGAGTAAAGAGTACTTGTTAGAAGACGAGGTTGAACAAGGTATGAAGTGATACCGATGATCAAACCTCGGACAAGTAAAATATCGCGTGACAAAGGGAATTGGTATCGTATGTGAATGGTTCATTCGATCACTAAAGTCATCGTTGAATATGTGGGAGCCATTATGGATCTCCAGATCCCGCTATTGGTTATTGGTCGGAGTGAGTACTCAACCATGTCCGCATAGTTCGCGAACCGTAGGGTGACACACTTAAAGTTGGATGTTGAAATAGTAGAACTTGAATATGGAATGGAGTTCGAATATTTGTTCGGAGTCCCGGATGAGATCCCGGACATCACGAGGAGTCCTAGAATGGTCCGGAGAATAAGATTCATATATAGGAAGTCATTTTATAAGATTTAAAATGATCCGAAAGGTTCTATGGAAGGTTCTAGAAGGTTCTAGAAAAGTCTGGAAGAAACCACTAAGGAAGGCAGAGTCCCAGAGGGACTCCACCTCCATGGCCGGCCAACCCTAAAGGGGGAGGAGTCCCAAGTGGACTCCCCAAGGGGGGCCGGCCACCCCCTCCCAAGGAAGGGTGGGAATCCCACCTCTAGTGGGAGTCCTAGCTTGGGTAGGTTTCATGTGTTATGGAAGGTTTTGGTTTGGGGTCTTATTCGAAGACTTGTAGACCAACTCTTGGGTGTTCCACCTATATAATGAGGGCCAAGGGGAGGGGGCCGACCACCCCAAGAACCACCAAGGTGGCCGCACCCCTAGTGGCCGGCGCCCCCCTCTCACAAACCCTAGCGGCCCTCTCTCCTCCACCACATCCCGCACGCTTAGCGAAGCTCCACCGGATTTATCCACCACCACCGACACCATGCCGTCGTGCTATCGGATTCAAGAGGAGCTACTACTTCCGCAGCCCGCTGGAACGGGAGGTGGACGTCATCTTCATCAACAACCGAACGTGTGACCGAGTACGGAGGTGCTGCCCGTTCGTGGCGCCGTGATCAAGATCTTCTACGCGCTTTTGCAAGCGGCAAGTGAACGTCTACCGCAGCAACAAGAGCCTCATCTTGTAGGCTTTGGAATCTCTTCAAGGGTGAGACTCGATAATCCCCTCGTTGCTACCGTCTTCTAGATTGCATCTTGGCTTGGATTGCGTGTTTGCGGTAGGAAATTTTTTGTTTTCTATGCAACGAATCCCTACAGTGGTATCAGAGCCGTGTCTATGCATAGATGGTTGCACGAGTAGAACACAATGGTTTTGTGGGCGTTGATGCTCTTGTTATCTTTAGTTTGAGTACTTTGCATCTTTGTGGCATAGTGGGATGAAGCGGCTCGGACTAACTTTACATGACCGCGTTCATGAGACTTGTTCCTCGTTCGACATGCAACTTGTATTGCATAAGAGGCTTTGCGGGTGTCTGTCTCTCCTACTATAGTGAAGATTCAATTTACTCTTCTATTGACAACATTAGTATCAACGTTGTGGTTCATGTTCGTAGGTAGATTAGGTCTCTCTCGAAAACCCTAAACCACGTAAAATATGCAAACCAAATTAGAGACGTCTAACTTGTTTTTGCAGGGTTTGGTGATGTGATATGGCCATAATGTGATGATGAATATGTATGAGATGATCATTATTGTATTGTGGCAACCGGCAGGAGCCTTATGGTTGTCTTTAAATTTCATGTTGAGTAGTATTTCAAAGTAGTTGTAATAGTTGCTACATGGAGGATGATCATGAAGACGGCGCCATTGACCTTGACGCTACGCCGACGATGATGGAGATCATGCCCGAAGATGATGGAGATCATGTCCGTGCTTTGGAGATGAAGATCAAAGGCGCAAAGACAAAAGGGCCATATCATATCACATATGAACTGCATGTGATGTTAATCCTTTTATGCATCTTATTTTGCTTAGATCGCGACGGTAGCATTATAAGATGATCCCTCACTAAAATCTCAAGATAATAAAGTGTTCATCCTTAGTAGCACCGTTGCCAAGACTTGTCGTTTCGAAGCATCTCGTGATGATCGGGTGTGATAGAATCAACAAGTGCATACAACGGGTGCAAGACAGTTTTGCACATGCGGATACTAAGGTGGCCTTGACGAGCCTAGCATGTACAGACATGGTCTCGGAACACGTGATACCGAAAGGTAGAGCATGAATCATATGGTTGATATGATGAACACTTTGAGTGTTCGCCATTGAAATCACACCTTGTCTCGTGATGATCGGACTTAGGTGCGGTGGATTTGGTTCGTGTGATCACTAAGACAATGCGAGGGATATTGTTTTGAGTGGGAGTTCACCTAGATTTTTAATTATGTTGAATTAAAATTTGAACTCAATTTGTCATAAACTTAGTCTAAACTTTTGCAAATATATGTTGTAGAGATGGCGTCCCCAATCAATTTTAACCAGTTCCTAGAGAAAGAAAAACTTAAGAGCAACGGTAGAAACTTCACCGACTGGTTCCGTCATGTGAGGATCTTCCTCTCTGGCGGAAATCTGCAATATGTGCTTGATGCACCGCTAGGAAACCGATGAAGTAAAAGCTGTTTACGCGACTCGGAAAACTCGGTACTCTCAAGTTCAGTGTGCCATCCTGTGCAGTCTGGAATCCGATCTTCAAAAACGTTTTGAGCACCACGATCCTCATGAGTTGATGAATGAGCTGAAAGCTATATTCGAGACTCATGCGGCCGTGGAATGCTATGAAGCATCGAAACATTTCTTCAATGTATGATGGAAGAAGGCAGCTCCGTTAGTGAGCACATGCTCGCCATGACCGGGCATGCGAAGAAACTCAGTGACTTGGGAATAGTGATTCCTAACAGACTGGGGATTAATCGTGTCCTTCAATCACTGCCACCAAGTTACAAGAACTTTGTGATGAACTACAATATGCAGAACATGAACAAGGAGTTACCTGAACTCTTTGGCATGCTAAAAGCTGCTGAGATTGAGATCAAGAAAGAGCACCAAGTGTTGATGGTCAACAAGACCACCAGTTTCAAGAAACAGGGCAAGTCTAAGGGAAAATTCAAGAAGGGTGGCAAGAAAGCTGCCACGCCTCCTATGAAACCTAAGAACGGCCCTAAGCCTGATGCTGAGTGCTATTACTGCAAGAAGAAGGGACACTGGAAGTGTAATTGCTCCAAGTATCTGGCTGATCTGAAGAGCGGCCTTGTCAAGAAGAAGAAAGAAGGTATATCTGATATACATGTTATAGATGTTTATCTCACTGGTTCTCGTTCTAGTACCTGGGTATTTGATACTGGTTCGGTTGCTCATATTTGTAACTCGAAACAGGAACTAAAGAATAAACGAAGACTACTGAAAGATGAAGTGACGATGCGCGTTGGAAACGGATCCAAAGTCGATGTGATCGCTGTCGGCACACTTCCTCTACATCTACCTTCGGGATTAGTTTTAAGCTTAAATAATTGTTATTTTGTACCCGCGTTAAGCATGAACATTATATCTGGATCTTGTTTAATGCAAGACGGTTATTCATTCAAGTCTGAGAATAATGGTTGTTCTATTTTTATGAATAATATCTTTTATGGTCGAGCACCTGAAAAGAATGGCTTATTTCTGTTAGATCTCGATAGTAGTGATACGCATATACATAACATTGATGCTAAGCGAATTAAATTGAATGATAATTCTACTTATATGTGGCACTGTCATCTTGGTCATATTGGAGTGAAACGCGTGAAGAAACTCCATACCGATGGATTACTTGAATCACTTGACTTTGAGTCACTTGATAGATGCGAAGCATGTCTAATGGGAAAAATGACTAAGACTCCATTTTCTGGTATGATGGAGCGAGCTACTGACTTATTGGAAATCATACATACCGATGTGTGCGGACCAATGAGTGTAGCATCGCGCGGTGGTTATCGTTATGTTCTAAACTTCACAGATGATCTGAGTAGATATGGGTATATCTATTTCATGAAACATAAATCCGAAACTTTCGAGAAGTTTAAGGAATTCCAAAGTGAAGTAGAAAATCAACGTAACAAGAAGATTAAATTTCTACGATCTGATCGTGGAGGTGAATATCTGAGTTATGAGTTTGGCATGCATTTAAAGAAATGCGGAATACTTTCACAATTGACACCGCCGGGAACACCACAACGAAACGGTGTGTCCGAACGTCGTAATCGAACTCTCTTAGATATGGTTCGTTCTATGATGTCTCTTACTGATTTGCCGTTATCATTTTGGAGTTATGCATTAGAGACAGCCGCATTCACTTTAAATAGAGCACCATCAAAATCCGTAGAAACGACACCGTATGAATTATGGTTTAATAAGAAACCTAAGCTGTCGTTCCTTAAATTTTGGGATTGCGAAGCCTATGTAAAGAAGTTACAACCGGACAAGCTAGAATCCAAAGCGGAGAAATGCGTCTTCATAGGATACCCTAAGGAAACTATAGGGTACACTTTCTATCACAGATCCGAAGGCAAAATCTTTGTTGCTAAGAACGGAACCTTTCTTGAGAAAGAATTTCTCACTAAAGAAGTGACTGGAAGAAAAGTAGAACTCGATGAGATTGATGAATCTATACTCGTTGATCAGAGTAGCGCAGTACCGGAAGTTGTACCTGTACCACCTACACCGACAACAGAGGAAGCTAATGATAATGATCATGAAACTTCGAACGAGGAAACTACTGAACCTCGCAGATCAACAAGGGAACGTGCCACTCCTGATTGGTATGATCCTTGTCTAAATGTCATGATTGTGGATAACAATGATGAGGACCCTGCGATGTATGAAGAAGCAATGATGAGCCCAGATTCCAACAAATGGCAAGAAGCCATGAAATCCGAAATGGGATCCATGTATCATAACAAAGTATGGACTTTGGTAGACTTACCTGATAGCCGCAAGGCTGTCGAGAATAAATGGATCTTCAAGAGAAAAACAGATGCTGATGGTAATATTACTGTCTATAAAGCTCGGCTTGTCGCAAAGGGTTTCCGACAAATTCAAGGAGTTGACTACGATGAGACTTTCTCACCTGTAGCGAAGCTAAAATCTGTGAGGATTTTGTTAGAAATAGCTGCATTTTTCGATTATGAGATTTGGCAGATGGATGTCAAAACGGCGTTCCTTAATGGAGACATTGAGGAAGAGTTGTATATGGTACAACCCAAAGGTTTTGTCGATCCTAAAAATGCTGACAAAGTATGCAAACTTCAGCGTTCAATCTATGGACTGAAGCAAGCATCAAGAAGTTGGAACCGACGCTTTGATAAGGTGATCAAAGACTTTTGGTTTATACAGTGTCATGGAGAGGCCTGTATTTACAAGAAAGTGAGTGGGAGCTCTGTAGCATTCCTGATATTGTATGTAGATGACATATTATTGATCGGGAATGATATAGAACTATTAAGCAGTGTAAAAGGTTATTTGAATAATAGTTTTTCAATGAAAGACCTTGGTGAAGCATCGTACATATTAGGCATCAAGATTTATAGAGATAGATCAAGACGCCTAATAGGGCTATCACAGAGTACATACCTGGACAAGATTCTAAACAAGTTTAGAATGGACGAAAGTAAGAAAGGGTTCTTACCTATGTTACCAGGCAAGGTCTTGAGTAAGACTCAAGGACCGGCTACGGCAGAAGAAAGAGAAAGGATGAGTAATATCCCCTATGCCTCGGCAGTAGGATCTATCATGTATGCCATGCTATGTACTAGACCGGATATAGCACATGCTGTTAGTTTGACTAGCAGATATCAAAGTGATCCAGTAATGGAACACTGGACATCGGTCAAGAATATCCTGAAGTACTTGAAAAGAACTAAGGATATGTTTCTTTGTTATGGAGGTGACCAAGAGCTCGTTGTAAACGGTTACACCGATGCAAGTTGGAACACTGATCCTGATGACTCTAAGTCACGATGGGGTACGTGTTTATATTGAATGGTGCTGCAGTAAGCTGGACAAGCTCAAAGCGGTGCACGGTGGCGAAGTCTTCAACAGAATCGAGTACATAGCGGCTTCGTGAGGCTTCATCGAAGCGGTATGGATGAAGAGGTTCATTGTAGAGCTCGGTGTGGTTCCTAGTGCATTGGACCCATTAATCATCTACTGTGATAACATGGGTGCCATCGCCAATGCACAAGAGCCAAGGTCACACAAGAGGCTGAAGCATATCAAGCTGCGTTACCACTCGATTCGCGAGTACATCGAAGATGGAGAAGTAAAGATTTGCAAACTACACACTGATCTGAATGTAGCAGATCCGTTGACTAAAGCTCTCCCTAGGGCAAAGCATGACCAACACCAGAATGCCATGGGTGTTAGGTATATTACAATGTAATCTAGATTATTGACTCTACTGCAAGTGGGAGACTGAAGGAGATATGCCCAAGAGGCAATAATAAAAGTGGTTATTATATATCTTTATGTTTATGATAAATGTTTATATATCATGCTATAATTGTATTAACCGAAACATTAGTACATGTGTGATATGTAGACAACAAAGAGTCCCTAGTATGCCTCTTAACTAGCTTGTTGATTAATGGATGATTAGTTTCATAATCATGAACATTGGATGTTATTAATAACAAGGTTATATCATTGTATGAATGATGTAATGAACACACCCAATTAAGCGTAGCATAAGATCTCGTCATTAAGTTATTTGCTATAAGCTTTCGATACATAGTTACCTAGTCCTTATGACCATGAGATCATGTAAATCACTTATACCGGAAAGGTACTTTGATTACACCAAACGCCACTGCGTAAATGGGTGGTTATAAAGGTGGGATTAAGTATCCGGAAAGTATGAGTTGAGGCATATGGATCAACAGTGGGATTTGTCCATCCCGATGACGGATAGATATACTCTGGGCCCTCTCGGTGGAATGTCGTCTAATGTCTTGCAAGCATATGAATAAGTTTATAAGAGACCACATACCACGGTACGAGTAAAGAGTACTTATCAGGAGACGAGGTTGAACAAGGTATGAAGTGATACCGATGATCAAACCTCGGACAAGTAAAATATCGCGTGACAAAGGGAATTGGTATCGTATGTGAATGGTTCATTCGATCACTAAAGTCATCGTTGAATATGTGGGAGCCATTATGGATCTCCAGATCCCGCTATTGGTTATTGGTCGGAGTGAGTACTCAACCATGTCCGCATAGTTCGCGAACCGTAGGGTGACACACTTAAAGTTGGATGTTGAAATAGTAGAACTTGAATATGGAATGGAGTTCGAATATTTGTTCGGAGTCCCGGATGAGATCCCGGACATCACGAGGAGTCCCGGAATGGTCCGGAGAATAATATTCATATATAGGAAGTCATTTTATAAGATTTAAAATGATCCGGAAGGTTCTATGGAAGGTTCTAGAAGGTTCTAGAAAAGTCCGGAAGAAGACACTAAGGAAGGTGGAGTCCCGGAGGGACTCCACCTCCATGGCCGGCCAACCCTAAAGGGGGAGGAGTCCCAAGTGGACTCCCCAAGGGGGGCCGGCCACCCCCTCCCAAGGAAGGGTGGGAATCCCACCTCTAGTGGGAGTCCTAGCTTGGGTAGGTTTCATGTGTTATGGAAGGTTTTGGTTTGGGGTCTTATTCGAAGACTTGTAGACCAACTCTTGGGTGTTCCACCTATATAATGAGGGCCAAGGGGAGGGGGCCGACCACCCCAAGAACCACCAAGGTGGCCGCACCCCTAGTGGCCGGCGCCCCCCTCTCCCAAACCCTAGCGGCCCTCTCTCCTCCACCACATCCCGCACGCTTAGCGAAGCTCCACCGGATATCTCCACCACCACCGACACCACGCCGTCGTGCTGTCGGATTCAAGAGGAGCTACTACTTCCGCTGCCCGCTGGAACGGGAGGTGGACGTCGTCTTCATCAACAACCGAACGTGTGACCGAGTACGGAGGTGCTGCCCGTTCGTGGCGCCGTGATCAAGATCTTCTACGCGCTTTTGCAAGCGGCAAGTGAACGTCTACCGCAGCAACAAGAGCCTTATCTTGTAGGCTTTGGAATCTCTTCAAGGGTGAGACTCGATAATCCCCTCGTTGCTACCGTCTCCTAGATTGCATCTTGGCTTGGATTGCGTGTTTGCGGTAGGAAATTTTTTGTTTTCTATGCAACGAATCCCTACAGTTTTGTGTTCATCGGATTGTACCAGCCTAATTTGGTGGTATCCTGCTCGCAAATCAATCTTTGTAAACCACTTGGCTCCAGCTAGCTCGTCCAGTAGTTCGTCGACAACTGGCATAGGGTACTTGTTTTTTATGGTTATGCAGTTCAGACCTCTATAATCGACACAAAACCGCCAAGTCCCATCCTTCTTGCGGACAAGCAGTACTGGTGAGGCAAACAGGCTGGTGCTTTCTTGGATAATCCCCCTTTTCAGCATGTCTTGCACTTGTTGCTCTATTTCATTTTTCTGATATGGAGCATATCTGTAAGGCCTGCAGTTTACTGGCGTTGTTCCCGGTATCAATGGTATTTGATGGTCAAACTTCCTTTGTAGTGGCAGTGAGTGTGGCTCCTCAAATAACTTGTTGTATTCTTGGACAACTTGTTGAATTGCCGCTGGAATGTGCTCAGAAATGGACACAGTGTTCTCACCAATGTTGTACAACTCTAATATCTGGTATACTTCCCCTTTTTTGATCAATGACTTCAGGTTTTGAGCTGACACAACAGAACATTGTTCCAACTGAGGCTGGACTCCTCTCAAAGTAATTCTAGCTCCTTCGTGCCGGAACCTCATAGTTTTCTTCTTCCAGTTAACCCACATCTTCCCATTGTTTTGATTCTCGAGCCAGTCCATTCCAAGTATTACATCATATGAAGTGAGAGGAAGGATCTTCAAATCAGTAGTGAATTTATGTCCTTGTGTGTTGATACGTCTCCGACGTATCGATAATTTCTTATGTTCCATGCCACATTATTGATGATATCTACATGTTTTATGCATACTTTATGTCATATTTATGCATTTTCCGGCACTAACCTATTAACGAGATGCCGAAGAGCCGCTTGTCGTTTTTGCTGTTTTTGGTTTCAGAAATCCTAGTAAGGAAATATTCTCGGAATTGGACGAAATCAACGCCCAGGGGCCTATTTTCACACGAAGCTTCCAGAAGATCGAAGGAGTCACGAAGTGGGGCCACGAGGTGGAGACACACTAGGGCGGCGCGGCCTGGCCCTTGGCCACGCCGGCCTGTTGTGTGGGGCCCTCGTGTGCCCCCCTGACCTATCTCCTCCGCCTACTTAAAGCCTTCGTCGCGAAACCCCCAGTACCGAGAGCCACGATACGGAAAACCTTCCAGAGACGCCGCCGCCGCCAATCCCATCTCGGGGGATTCAGGAGATCGTCTCCGGCACCCTGCCGGAGAGGGGAATCATCTCCCGGAGGACTCTTCACCGCCATGGTCGCCTCCGGAGTGATGAGTGAGTAGTTCACCCCTGGACTATGGGTCCATAGCAGTAGCTAGATGGTCGTCTTCTCCTAATTGTGCTTCATTGTTGGGTCTTGTGAGCTGCCTAACATGGTCAAGATCATCTATCTGTAATGCTATATGTTGTGTTTGTTGGGATCCGATGGATAGAGAATACTATGTTATGTTGATTATCAATCTATTACCTATGTGTTGTTTATGATCTTGCATGCTCTCCGTTATTAGTAGAGGCTCTGGCCAAGTTTTTACTCTTAACTCCAAGAGGGAGTATTTATGCTCGATAGTGGGTTCATGCCTCCATTAAATCTGGGACAGTGACAGAAAGTTCTAAGGTTGTGGATGTGCTGTTGCCACTAGGGATAAAACATCGATGCTATGTCCGAGGATGTAGTTATTGATTACATTACGCACCATACTTAATGCAATTGTCTGTTGTTTGCAACTTAATACTGGAAGGGGTTCGGATGATAACCTGAAGGTGGACTTTTTAGGCATAGATGCATGCTGGATAGCGGTCTATGTACTTTGTCGTAATGCCCAATTAAATCTCACTATACTCATCATATCATGTATGTGCATGGTCACGCCCTCTCTATTTGTCAATTGCCTAACTGTAATTTGTTCACCCAACATGCTATTTATCTTATGGGAGAGACACCACTAGTGAACTGTGGACCCCGATCCATTCTTTTAATCAAATACAATCTACTGCAATACTTGTTCTACTGTTTTCTGCAAACAATCATCATCCACACTATACATCTAATCCTTTGTTACAGCAAGCCGGTGAGATTGACAACCTCACTGTTTCGTTGGGGCAAAGTAATTTGGTTGTGTTGTGCAGGTTCCACGTTGGCGCCGGAATCCCTGGTGTTGCGCCGCACTATATCTCACCGCCATCAACCTTCAACGTGCTTCTTGGCTCCTACTGGTTCGATAAACCTTGGTTTCTTACTGAGGGAAAACTTGCCGCTGTACGCATCACACCTTCCTCTTGGGGTTTCCAACGGACGCGTGCTGTACGCGTATCATGTGTGCCAAGTCATATCTGGTAATAGCTTGGTGCAGGCAATCGTTCCTCCACCGGCGACACTGACTTTGGCCATGGGAATGTTTGTGGCTTCAAACTGTAGCTTAGCGGCCAAATGTTGGCTGATGAAATTACTTGAGCTGCCGGAGTCTATTAGGATGAGCACCGACTGTTTTCCAATAACCCCTTGCAGACGCATACTTCTGCGACTTGTTGTCCCTGACATTGCATGCACTGAGAGCTTCATCATTTCTTCAGTGTCAGACCCAGCAGAATCCGATTCATCACCATCTGAGGCGACTTCTGGTGCACCGTCCGTGATCTGCAGTGCTTCTAAGAGTTCCTCCAATACATGTAATTGCACCTGGGCAGGACATTTATGTCCTGGGCTGAACTTTTCCCCGCACTTGTAGCATTCACCGCGGGCTCGGCGCTGGGCTCGAAGAGAATCAAACTTAGAGGGTACTGGAGGTTTCTCCTCTGACTTTTTCTGCTCTGGAGGCGCCCCAGGTGAGGTATTCTCCGCAAGTAGAGCTTCCTGCGTTTGAGCCATGGAGAAGGCCAGATCAACTGTGTTTGGATTATGCAATTTTATAGCTCTACGTATGTCTAATCTTAAGCCAGCTAAGAAATGCCTAACAAAGAAAGTTTCATCATATGAACGATTGTAAAGCAGGATTTTATGCATCAACTCCTAGAACTTGCGAGCATACTCATCTACTGAACTGGTTTGTTTATGAGAAAAGAAACTATCCATTATTCTAGCATATTTATCTCTATTAAATTTTGAGAACACTCCTACACACAACTCTGGCCAAGTAGAAATATTATGCAACGCCTCATATGTCTGTAACCATAATGCAGCATTACCCCTAAAATGCATAGTAGCAAAATCTACCCACAGATTAGTTTGCACATTGTAGAGTTTAAAGTACTTCTCACAGCTCTTTTTCCACTACTTCGGGTTATCCCCATCAAAATTAGGAAAATCAGACTTAGGCAATCTAGGATAAGAATGGTTGCGATTGGAGGTGAAATTATGATCAGTCTCAACTTTATCATCCTCATCATCATCTGATAGTCCGGCCAAAATATACAGTATGAGTTACAGATGGCTCACCCCTGACCAGGGCGTGACTGGAGGTGTGATCCTCTCCAGTACTAACACCCTGGTGACGTTGTTGTTGGCGATGCCGTTCAGGTCGAAGCGAACCCGAGCCCTGATCGGTGCCCGGGGTCGAGAGCATGGTCGCCGCCTTCTCGATGTTGTCGAGGCGCGAAGCCACCAGCTCCATCGACTGCTTCAAGTCGACGACGGAGCGATCCAGAGCCGCGTTGGCCTGAATTACTCGATCGAGCGTGTTGTTGACCTTGGTGGTATTGCGGACGACCTCCTGCTGTGAGGTCGCCAACTTGTCGAGCGTGGCGCTGATGTCCGAGATGCGGGCGGCGTTGACTTGCCCCGCCTCCGCCGCCGCCTTGTTGGCCTCTGCCGTAGCCGCTATCAGCTGTCGGAGATCAGAGACCGACAATTCCGCCATTTCCACCCTCTCTGTGAGGTTCAATCTCCCGGATCTCGTCGTCTTGACTCACGCGGGTTCCGTCAGACCGATCTACGGTACACCCAGGGTGTTTTGCGCAGATTCGCGAGGAATCGCACCCTTTGTTCGGATTTATCGACAGAGACTCGGTGGAATCGAGATTTGAGAAAAAAATTGCGGATCCAAACCTTGCTCTGATTACCACTTGCCACGACCTCGATCTCTGTCCTTGCATCGCGCACAGGCAGCGGGATCTAGTCTCAATTATACAGGAATTCTACAGAGTAGTGCGCCGAACCGAGAGAGGAGGAGAAGATTTGGAATTATCTCGAGACACAGCAGGAAAACAACGTTAATCTGCTCCTCAATCCTCTTCTTTTCCTTTCTTTTCTGCAGGAAATCTCGGCTCAGCCCGCACGCGAGTCGCTAGCATCCTGTGATGAGGCCGTGACTCAGCCGTCTCCAGAGTAAAGGGATCACCTTTCTCGTTCCTTCTTTGTCTTCATCCTGGTCCTGTATCTGTATGCCACTATGCATGTTCCATATGCATCATCATTTTTCTTGGGCTTTTGATTCCCGACCCTGTATTTGTATGTTTGATTGGATTTGTGTGTGGGCTTGTGATCACAATTCTAAAAAGAAATAAATCATATGGACTAAGCCGAGGCATGGTGTCATGGATTTGATCCACATCCACACATGTACACACACGTTGAGGCCTCCGGATGATCTTGGTAAAGACCCTATGTGACTATGTCCTCATGCGATTGTGTAATCGAGTGCGTGAAGTGCTCAGAAATGTTACAATGCCGGGGCGGTCGGCTAGATGGTAAAGGCGGCCTGCTAATATCATCCTATCCTAAAGGAGAAGAGTTTGTGGATACATTCAATCTGGATTACAAATGCAGTATAGTGGTTTTTTTCTAAGAGACCTACGTTTATATTGAATCAGGAAGTATGTTCTTAGAAATATCACTTCTAGGGAGACTAAGAAAGTTTGTAGAATCTTTGTTTACCAGACAACCTATTTATCTTTTTGGTCTGTATCGATGGATGAAAATAGGTAGGGCCATGATTTTACCTGGAGCTATGCACAAACATTGTGGTATAGGAAATGCAATAAAGCACCAGTAGTTATAAATATATAACTTTGTAACACTAAAATGTGTGGGAGATGCGTCCATGAGTCGCCATATATTACAATCTTAATAACCACGGATTGAATTGTCCAAACAAGTACCCTACTCGTACTGCGGGGATACCTAGTTATTAGGAATAAACATACCCATCACTGACACATCCTACAAAATCACTGACACATACTACAAAATTATATTCAACTACCGGTCCCCCCCCCCCCCCCTTCGCGCTGCAAATCTTCTCTAGAAATACCTTTATTTTCACCAGTCTTTCGGGGTCTTGGGTACTAAGAAAGTCCTAGGATCGAGGCAAAGACCAGACAAATACATAATACATGAAACTACACCGACAAATACATGTCAAAGTGCATGTGTGCTGCAAGCTAGGGCTTGGCTCTCAGCCCATGGAACTAGAGACAATATGATTATAGCAACAATCGTAAGTATATGAAATCTCAATAGATTAATACCAAATAGTTTTAATAGTGCTGCCAATCGCGAATAAATCAATGGTACAAGTATGATGGCTAAGACTAGTCATAGTGGGAAGTAACATAGAGTAGTAATATGCACATGTTACTACTCTATGTTACTATCTTCATAGTGGTTAGTAACATCAAAGTAGTATCATATATGTTTTCATTAATTAGCTTATAGACTCATTGTATCTTGAGAAGTGTGATGTTACAGTAACTATCTATGTTACTCCATCCTCCTCTCTCCTCATTAACTCAGTGCCACATAAGCAAATTTGTTGAGTTGGACACTTAGTTACTACTGAAGTTACTCCCACTATGAGTAGTCTAAGACTGCTCATATTGGGAGTAACATAGCTAGTAACATCACACATCTCAAGGCATTTTGGTGACATGGCATGTGAATAAATGAAGAAAGAGAGTGAGGTGGTAACTAGCTATGTTACCATAATATCACACACCCCAAGGCAAAATGAGTCTACAACATAATAAATGACACAATGCATGACACCACATATAAGTTATTACCCACTACTACCTCCGATTCAAGGAATAAGGCGCCCTCGTTTTACGTGATTTTCGTTTGACTAAGAATTGCTTCAAATATATAAATATTGTTTGTATGAAATTAATATCATTAGAAAGTGTTTTTCAATACGAATCCAGCGATACTAATTACATATAATATAACCAAGATTTTGTTGCTTAATTTTTATGGTCAAAGTTCGCCTTGGAATGCGCGTGCGCCTTATTCCTTGGGACGGAGGTAGTATGAAGGTAGTATCCTAGACTAGTAACATGGCATATGTTACTAGTCTAAGTTACTCCGCACTATGAGCAGCCTAATGGAGAATTCTAGGGCGGTGGCTATGGAGATGGTGATGATGTGGCAATGGAGCTTCGAAATCGACAAACGGATGGTGGTCCGATGGTGGTTACTCTGGTATGTGCATCTTAATTATTACGCAGACTTATGCTTTTATTGTGCCAATCTGAACTCTGGCTTAATAGCAGAAATCTTTACGAGAAAAAATGTATAGTATTTATTACTCCCTATGTTTTATAATATAATTTTAGTTAACCTACTCCCTCTTGCCCATTTTATGTTGCACATAATTTTTCGTGCAAGTCAAACCATGCAAACTTTGACCGAGAATATAGATAATAATACAAAGATCTACTAAGACAAGTGCATATAATTAATATGAAAATATATTTCAAAAAAGTTCTAAAACTATTTTTCCTTTGTTGTATATGTTTATATTTTATCAATATAGATGATAAAACTTTACGGAGTTTGACTTTGACCAAACCTTATATGCAACATATTTTGGGCAAGAGAGAGTATTTTAATTTGCTAAAACAACTTATATTGTGAAACAGAATGCTAATAAACAAGCGTTGCACGTAGAGCCGACTAATGGATCCAACGTTCAAGTGCTAAACTATATAGTACTACTACTAGCAACAACTAAGAGCGAGTTTACTAATTTCCAGTAGGGAGCACACAAACTGCCATCTAGTAGTAGGTCAGAAGTTGATGCTTGCGGGTAAACTGCACGTCGTCCAAACACCAGACTATTTAACAGCCAGTCAATCAAAACAGGGGATAGAACAAAACAGGAAGAAACATGACAAGGACACTGGAGATTAGTTAAACAAAGTGCGCCACGAATAAGCAATCATGCGTATGAAGGCCGAATCACGGTCACTTTTTTACTAACAAACTAACTGTCCTGTCCTCGATTATCTAAATGATCCGTGACAACTATTCCCTCCTACACACCGACTGCCAAACCAAACCAAATCAACTAGCAGCCGGCGAGTGTGGTAACCAAAGAAGCAAAGAGAGACAGAGATGGGTCGATCTCGCCGCCTCCTATCGGCCACATGATCAGAACAGTTAGCTAAGAACCCGCATCGGCATCATCAGTAAATTAACGAGAGAAGACGAGAGGTTCCGCCGGCCGGCGGCGAGGAATCTCGGTCGCCTGCCGGCTGAGCGCTGGGCCGGCCTCGTGCGCGTCAGTGCGTGCATGCTATCGCTCGACTTATGAATTGAAAAGTTTGAAGCTTACTTTGTCCACGAGCTGCGCACGCACCCTCCCTCCCTCACCCAAAAAAACCCTAGCCATAAGGAGAATTACCGAGCCAACAGTCTTCCCGCACCCTCCCTCCCTCACCCAAAAAACCCTAGCCGCCTCCAGCCGCCGCCGCCGGCGGAGCCGCCGGGCAAAGGCCGCGGGGCGTGGCGGCGGCGGCGGCGGGCTTCCCTCTTGACGCGGAGAGGACGACGGCTGGGGGATCCCCTCGATGCTGCGGCGGTAGACCCCCTGCCCACGTGTGATGGCTGGGCGGCGGCGGTCGGAGGTAGGAGGCTGGGCGGTCGGACGGTGGTTGATCTGCCGCGGCCTCCCCTGCCTCCCGTCGACGGCACACCGGTGGTGGCGGGTGGGGGGATGGGTTGCTCCATCTCCTCCCTTTCTCGCCGGTGCGGGGAGGTGAACTTGGGATTCTCCCGCGGATCGAGGACGCCCGGGGCAGCAGCCTCGGGTTTGACGGAGGGGGCGGCCTCTTTCTTCGTCAGAGGTGGTCGGCTAGGCTGGTAACCCTGTGTGGGGGATCATGAGATCTCACATAGGTTTCCGACAATGGTGATCTAGTCCGGGGTGTCATGGCGGCCGGTGAAAACTGAGCCTCGACCTCGGTCTTGGCGGATGATGGCGGCGTCGGTCGACGTCGTTACCTTGTCGAAGGCGTCATCTTTGCCCATCTTGGCACTACACTCGGCGAGTTGGGGATGCGCGGCTGCCGGTGTAAACCGTGCTCCGACTTCGGTTGGCGGACGATGGCGACGTGTCGCGCCGCTACCTTCTTGAAGGCATCGTCGTCGCAGTCTGCGGTCTCTCACTTGTGCTACTCCGGGGGAAACCCTAGGTCCGGGTCTCCCGGATCGGACGATGGCGGCGCACCCTGCGTCGTTCTACCTCTCGGGGCATCGTTTTTGGAGCAGCTGCTGGATGTTGGTGGTTCTCGGTGGAGTGGTGTTCATCTACCACATTGTTGGCGCTGAGTCTCAGCGGCATGGTGCTGCAGGGTATCAACGACAGATGCGGGATGATGAATAGGTGCAGGATGGTGGAGCCGTCTGGCGTCATGGTGGCATCGACGGCAGGTCTTGCAAGGTTAATGCGATGATCTCTCTTGAAGATGGAGTCGAGGAAGACGGCGGGAGCAACTCCTGTGGCGTGGGCGTTGGCGTACGCTGAGAGTCTGCTTGACTGGATGTGCTTCTCATTTGCTATTGGGCGGTTTGGGAAGGCATTTAGTTTTGGTTGATGTGAGTTGGTGTATTGTCACCCTCTTCATCCCACTGTAGGTATAGTAAGGTTGCTTCGAGATTGGTCTTTTGTATTGTTTCTTGTAAGGTTCGTGAATAATCTAATAAAAAAAGCCGTGTGCATTCTTTGGATGCAGAAGCTGGGGCAATATTTCCCCCATTTCGAAAAAAACGAGCTGCGCACGCCACGCACACACTGACGCACAGCACAGGTTACTGCTCACGCATATGCGCCATGGCCGCAAGCTTCGTGCTGGGCCGATCGCACGCTCCCGATTCGTGTACGGTGTGCATGTGCGGGATACCCAGACGCGTTTGGTAGGATGTATGCTCTTTGGTGGTTTGGGTCAGCAATTTTCGATTCGTTTGGTTATCTGGATCAACTCGTCGTGTTCTTGAAGGAACCGATTTTCAAAGCAAGGACAGGTTAGGCCCTAGGGAAACAAAAATAATGAAAGATAGCAGACATACATCTTTGAAATGTAGCAGGAGCATTACACAAACCAAAAGATGTACGTCTATAAGTATAAGTTTCATAAGGACAAATAAAAGTGGTTTTCTTTTGATCTTATTTTTTACCAGCAATTTGAGAAAATCCAGAATAACCATCAAGAAAACAAAAATATGTTTTCTTAGACAACCTTTCTAACATTTGATCAATAAAAGGTAAAGGGTAATGATCTTTCTTAGTAATTTTATTAACTTTTTTAAAATCAATGCACATCCTATAACCAACTACTACTCTTTGAGGAATAAGTTCATTATTCTCATTAGGTATAATAGTACTTCCTCCTTTTTCTGGGACACAATGCACAAAACTAACCCATCTACTATCCGCAATAGGATAAATAATACCAGCATCAAGAAGTTTCAATACCTCATTTCTTACCACATCATTCATTTTGGGAATTAAACAGTGTTGATGTTCAACGACTGGATTTGCATCTGGTTCCATATTAATAGCATGCTGACATATAGTAGGAGAAATTACCTTCAAATCATCAAGAGTATATCTCATAGCTCCTCGGTGTTTCTTCAATACTCCTAATAATCTTTCCTCTTCCTATCCCGAAAGTTTCGAACTAATCAACATGATGTAACTTCTTATCATCAATATAAGCATATGTACGATCATTCGGTAAAGATTTAAAATCAAAAACAGGATTCTCCTTGGGTGGTAGCGTGGTACCCAAATCTCCGGTTGACGAAGATGTAAATCATGCTTAAGCATCTCCGGTTGACGAAGAAAAATCTCATCAATTTCATTTCTTTCCTTCATAAAGACCTCACTTTCGCGATCCTCCATATATTGCTGCAAAATATTGTTAGGAGCAACAACAACAGAAGCAAGTTGTTCAACTCTAAAATCTTCATTAGACAATTCAGTTTTATAAGGAGCTTTAGCAAACTTAGAAAAATTAAACTCATAAGACTCTGCATCAAATTTAGTAAGAATTTTTTCCTTCTGCAGTCAATAATAGCACCACAAGTATTCAAGAAAGGTCTATAAAAAATTATAGGACAAGTCTTACTAGCAGCTGTACCAAGTACTAGGAAATCAGCGTGATATTTAATCCTACCACATAAAACTTCCACATCTCTAACAATACCAATCCGAGAGATGGTCTCTCTATCAGCAAGACAAATAACCACATCAATTTCTTCAAGTTCAGAAGAACCAATTTCATGCATAATTTTCATGTAAAGCTCATAAGGAATAGCACTAGAACTTGCACCAATATCACATAAACCATAATAGCAATGATCACCTATTCTGGTAGAAAGCACATGAACACTAGTTTTCTTGGATTTACTAGGATGTGAAACAATTACTTAAATGTGTTTTGAATTTGCCTCTTGATGCTCTCTTTTGCTTCAAATACTATTTCTTGCGAGTGCATCATTAAAACTGCTGAGCCCATCTTAATGGCTATAAAGAAAGAACTTCTTGGGAGATAACCCATGTGTTTATTTTACTACAGTACTTTTGTTTTATATTTGAGTCTTGGAAGTTGTTACTACTGTATCAACCTCTGCTTATCTTAATTTTGTTGCATTTTTGTGCCAAGTAAAGTCTTTGATAGTAAGGTTCATACTAGATTTGGATTACTGCGCAGAAACAGATTTCTTACTGTCACGAATCTGGGCCTAATTCTCTGTAGGTAACTCAGAAAATTATGCCAATTTACGCGAGTGATCCTCAGATATGTACGCAACTTTCATTCAATTTGAGCATTTTCATTTGAGCAAGTCTGGTGCCTCTTAGAAATTCGTCTTTACGGACTGTTCTGTTTTGACAGATTCTGCCTTTTATTTCGCATTGCCTGTTTTGCTATGCTTGATGGATTTTTCTATTCCATTAACTTTCAGTAGCTTTGTGCAATGTCCAGAAGTGTTAAGAATGATTGTGTCACCTCTGAACATGTGAATTTTGATTATACACTAACCCTCTAATGAGTTTGTTTCGAGTTTGGTGTGGAGGAAGTTTTCAAGGGTCAAGAGAGGACGATGATACAATGTGATCAAGAAGAGTGAAAAGTCTAAGCTTGGGGATGCCCCGGTGGTTCACCCCTGCATATTTCAAGAAGACTCAAGCATCTAAGCTTGGGGATGCCCAAGGCATCCCCTTCTTCATCGACAAATTATCAGGTTCCTTCTCTTGAAACTATATTTTTATTCGGTCACATCATATGTAGTTTACTTGGAGCGTCTATTTGTTTTTGTTTTTGTTTTTGTTTGAATAAATGCTTGTGTGGGAGAGAGACACGCTCCGCTGGTTCATATGAACACATGTGTTCTTAGCTTTTAATGTTCATGGCGAAGGTTGAAACTGCTTCATTAATTGTTATATGGTTGGAAACGGGAAATACTACATGTGGTAAATGGTATGATGTCTTGAATAATTTGATACTTGGCAATTGTTGTGCTCATGATTAAGCTCTTGCATCATATGCTTTGCACCTATTAGTGAAGAAATACATAGAGCTTGCTAAAATTTGGTTTGCATGATTGGTCTCTCTAAGGTCTAGATATTTTCTAGTAAGGTGTTTGAACAACAAGGAAGACGATGTAGAGTCTTATAATGCTTGCAATATGTTCTTATGTAAGTTTTGTTGTACTAGTTCATACTTGTGTTTGCTTCAAACAACCTTGCTAGCCTAATCCTTGCATTGAGAGGGAATACTTCTCGTGCATCCAAAATCCTTGAGCCAAAAACTATGCCATTTGTGTCCATCATACCTACCTACTACATGGTATTTCTCCGCCATTCCAAAGTAAATTGCTTGAGTGCTATCTTTAAACACTTCAAAATTTATTACCTCTTATTTGTGTCAATGTTTTATAGCTCATGAGGAAGCATGTGGTGTTTATCTTTCAATCTTGTTGGGCAACTTTCACCAATGGACTAGTGGCTTCATCCGCTTATCCAATAATTTTGCAAAAAGAGCTGGCAATGGGATTCCCAGTCCCAAATTAATTAACTCTCATAATTTTACAAAAAATAGACACTCCTCCATGGTATGTGATTGTTGGACGGCACCCGAGTATTCGGTTAGCCATGGCTTGAGAAAGCAAAGGTGGGGAGGAGTGTCATCTTAATAAAACTAAAATAAAAAGGTACTCCTTCATGGTATGAGATTGTTGGCAGGCACCCGAGGATTCGGTTAGCCATGGTTTGTGAAAGCAAGGTTGGAAGGAGTGCCACCCAAAAATAAAAATGTTTCATGGGAGCCGCTCTTTGAAGGTTTGTCTGGCAAGGGGGTTAGAGTGCCCACTACCATTCGTTGACAACAACAAACACCTCTCAAAATTTTGCTTTTATGCTCTCTTTATGTTTTCAAAATAAAAGCTCTAGCACAAATATAGCAATCGATGCTTCCCTCGTCGAAGGGCCATTCTTCTACTTTTATGTTGAGTCAGTTTACCTACTTCCTTCCATCTTAGAAGCAAACACTTGTGTTAACTGTGCATTGATTCTTACATACTTGCTTGTTGCACTTGTTATATTTCTTTATGTTGACAATATCCATGAGATATACATGTTACAAGTTGAAAGCAACCGCTGAAACTTAATCTTCCTTTGTGTTGCTTCAATGCCTTTACTTTGAATTTATTGCTTTATGAGTTAACTCTTATGCAAGACTTATTGATGCTTGTCTTGAAAGTACTATTCATGAAAAGTCTTTGCTATATGGTTCAGTTGTTTAATCATTGTCTTTATCATTGCTTTGAATCGCTGCATTCATATGCTTTACAATAGTATGATTAAGATCATGTTGGTAGCATGTCACTTCAGAAATTATCTTTTATCGTTTACCTACTCGAGGACGAGTAGGAACTAAGCTTGGGGATGCTGATACGTCTCCAACGTATCTATAATTTCTGATGTTCCATGCTTGTTTTATGACAATACCTACATGTTTTGTTCACACTTTATATCGTTTTTATGCGTTTTCCGGAACTAACCTATTGACGAGATGCCGAAGTGCCAGTTCCTGTTTTCTGCTGTTTTTGGTTTCAGAAATCCTAGTAAGGAAATATTCTCGGAATTGGACGAAATCAATGCCCAGAGTCTTAGAATTAGACGAAGCTTCTAGAACACCCGAGAGCCGCCAGAGGGGAGCCCTGTGGGCCCCAGATGATAGGCTGGCGCGGCCAGGGTGTGGGTCGTGCCCCCCTGTTGTGTCGTCGCCTCGTCAGCCCTCCGACTCCGCCTCTTCGCCTATATAAAGGTCCCTGACCTAAAACTTCGATACGGAAAAAGCCACGGTACGAGAAACCATCCAGAGCCGCCGCCATCGCGAAGCCAAGATCTGGGGGATAGGACTCTCTGTTCCGGCACGCCGCCGGGACAGGGATGTGCCCCCGGAAGGCTTCTCCATCGACACCACCGCCATCTTCATCACCGCTGCTGTCTCCCATGAGGAGGGAGTAGTTCTCCATCGAGGCTAAGGGCTGTACCGGTAGCTATGTGGTTCATCTCTCTCCCTATGTACTTCAATACAATGATCTCATGAGCTGCCTTACATGATTGAGATTCATATGAGTTTTGTATCACTATTCATCTATGTTACTCTAGTGATGTTATTAAAGTAGTCTATTCCTCCTGCACGGTGTAATGGTGACAGTGTGTGCATAGTGTAGTACTTGGCGTAGGTTATGATTGTAATCTCTTGTAGATTATGAAGTTTATTATTGCTATGATAGTATTGATGTGATCTATGCCTCCTTCATAGTGTGATGGTGACAGTGTGCATGCTATGTTAGTACTTGGTGTAATTGCAATGATCTATCATGCACTCTAAGGTTATTTAAACATGAATATCGAATATTATGGAGCTTGTTAACTCCGGCATTGAGGGTTCGTGTAATCCTACATAATTAGTGGTGTTCATCATCCAACAACAGAGTGTAGAGTGGTTTTATTATGTGATCAATGTTGAGAGTGTCCACTAGTGAAAGTATTATCCCTAGGCCTTGTTCCTAAATACTGCAATCATCACTTGTTTACTGTTCTACTGCATCTGTACTGCCTGCAATATTAGCACCATCAACCACACGCCAGTCGTAGCATCAAGCTATTTTCTGGTGCCGTTACTACTGCTCATATACATTCATACCACCTGTATTTCACTATCTCTTCGCCGAACTAGTGCACCTATACATCTGACAAGTGTATTAGGTGTGTTGGGGACACAAGAGACTTCTTGCTTTGTGGTTGCAGGGTTGCTTGAGAGGGATATCTTTGACCTCTTCCTCCCTGAGTTCGATAAACCTTGGGTGATCCACTTAAGGGAAACTTGCTGCTGTTCTACAAACCTCTGCTCTTGGAGGCCCAACACTGTCTACAAGAATAGAAGCACCCGTAGACATCAGAGGGCCTTTGCTGCATTGAAGCACAACTTGAAGGTCCTTGAATAGAAACCGTTCCACACTTTTGACACTCAAGTAAAGCTGATCCTTGCTTGATGCACTCTTCACAACTGGATACTAGGTTGGGGCGAGGATGAGTTCTTCGAAGATGTTGTTACTTTTGATGAAGTAGAGACCGACCATGGCGTGGGCGTAAGCGACAATGATGCCTGTAAGGAGAAGAGGAAATGTGGGGAGCCAGAGACAACACCACCATCTGAGAAGAAGAAGTGAAGAAGTGAAGAAGAAGAACCCCCCTTTGATCCCTTGTTTCTCGAACCCCAATTTGATCTCCGCATGTTGAACTACTCCATGATGATAAACTACCATTCGTAGTAGCTAGGGAGCATCATTATAAACTACCATTCGTACTAGCTAGGGCTAATTTCGTGAACTGCTAGCTTCGTTATTCTGCACTGATTTCTGTGTGATGGGTGGTGAGAGCATGGCAAGGCTACCAGTTGTAGATAAGAGGTGACCTTAGGCATACCTGGATGGTACCAAACAGACCTAATATCATCTCCATCGAGACTTGGGGTTGACTGCAGGAAAATAAACAAAAACCCTTTTTGGCCCAAACGATGCAGCCCGACCTACCAAACAACAGGCCAATTCCGGCCCGTGGCTCGTTCCGAACGCGCAGGTGTGCTCACACCACTGCGACAATGAGCCACTATTCGGGCCCAAGCTACCGAACACGCCCCTCGTGATCACGCTCTTTTTGGTCCTCCTTCTACCTCTGGTGGTCTCCATCCTTCGAGCATGTGGCTGTCATGGGTCACAAGCGTGTGCACCGACAAAGGCCCGGTGGAGCTTTTCGCCATTATTGTATCCTCTCTCGCAGACGAATTAACCTCGGCATGTGAGAACCAATCTCGCGATGGATGGTCAGAAGGTTGGATGTACCCTCGGACACGAGAATTCCAATTCTAGGTTAGACACGTGTGTCCTATAAAGTTGGAATATTTTAGTTTAATGGAGTCGACTATCGACGTGTTCATCGATAGTGAGACGTCTGTGGTAACTGGTAACTCCGTTAATCTCAAGATCTCGACTTAGCCTTTCAGAGTTGCTCACAAACATAGGATATGTGTGCCTACGTTCATATAGATATAAGTGTTTGTGCTTGTATCGTGTTTAAAAAAATCAGCATGTGGCAGAATAGCTAGCCGGTGAAGACTCCAAATCGGAGAGTGTCTTGGGTGCTATGAGAATGTTCTTGTAGTTTTAGGAGAAAACGGAGGTATCCGCCTCTCTTTTGCTTAACTGCCCGGAAATTTACTAATGAAAATAAGTTCGTTGCCAAGTCGGAAGAAGCTATCGTTGTACAAAGATATATAACGGTTTTGCTAATTCTCACTCGGCTGGAATTAGTTTCATTCTCAGTCAACCTTCAAAAGGTTGAATTGCGTCGTGATTCATGTTACCCATAAGTTGCAACAACAAATGTTTCAGGCCCCATAAGTTGCAACAACAAATGTTCCAGACCGTGGGATTGGTTTGCGATTCATGCTTTTTACGAGTTGCCATGCATTACATATGAGAATGTTGCATCATTCATAGATTTGTTTCATGAATCGTGCTAATCATGAGTTCTAACATGTATCACAACTAGAATTCAATTATGTCCCCTGACTCAGAATCATTCACTCCCAATATATAAACATGTACAACACCTTTTTTGTTTTACTAGATTCATTGTAATATATATTTCCATACTATGTAAATTTATGGTTAATGGTGTAGATATTAGCATGCTTTTTAATGCACCTGCAAATGAAAGTGCAAACAAAAAATGTGCTTGTATACATGAGCCTAAAACCTATATATATTATTTTGTAGAAAATATATTGTTTCATTGCCCCTAATCTCTCTGAACCTTTGCATACAGGATGCAGTCTAATTTTTTTGAATGAATATATAAAAAGTACATTCATGTGTTCTTTTAACTGATAATTTATGCAATCAACCTTGTCTGAAAACTTCTATAGAGAAATTTATCTTTCCATAAATTGGGCCAGGGTTAAGACCTGCAGAGAGTCTCGTTAGTTTGTTGTATCATGGCATGTACAATGGGATGATGTTAGTATTCTCTTAAAGTTGTCACGTCGGATTTTTTTGCTTAGTTGGAGGAGAGAAATAAGAAATAGAAGGTTGGCATCCCTCAGCTAAGGAATGATCCCTTAAAAATTAAGTGAAAACTATTTTATAAGTTGTACGATATGTTTTTCCTTAGAAAAATAATTTCTAACTAAAAATTAGTTAATTTACATTAATTACTAATGATGACAGTAAGAGATAATGTATTGTATAACGTATATCTATTGTTTTCTCTCAATGATGTGGATAGCTAAGGAAAGGCACGCCTTCGTTACTAGTGTACATGCCCACCCCTTAGGGCACGTGTAATGGAGGTGATGTTAACCATCTCTTAGAGCAGTCACGTACTTAGTTTGAGGAGAGAATACAAAAAGAGAAGTCTTTTTACTGTGAGAAAGAGAAGATTGTCTTCTCTTAGCTAAGAGATGATCGCTAGTTTAAAAAAAAAAATCTAAGAGATGATCTCTTATTAATACGAGAAGACTATTTCCCATTGTACCGTATGTCTTCCTTTAACAACACAATTTTCTGCTTAAATTTAATTAATATATTAATTGCTAGGATGATAATAAAAGATAATAGATTGTATGACTTATATCTATTTCCTTCTCTACATGATGTGAAAGATGAAGATAAGTGGTCTCTTCTTGCTCTTAGATTCTGTGATCTGTGTATAACCTACTCATGATTCTTTTGGAACAAGAAATGGGCCAGCTCTAAAGAAACGGGTTTGGCCTCACCGTGCATGTTCTAAAGAAAAAACCATCTACTCAAAAAAATGTTCTACCATAAGAAAATATATATGGCTGCCCATGACAACTTGAGTTCTTTGAAGCGTGCATGTGTTTGGGAAGTTTGGACTCCTGCCAAAATTAAGTTACTTGCTTGCATTGCAATTTAAAATAGTACTCCGTATTTGAATGACATATCGACTTGAGAAGAGAGGTTGACTTAATCGTGGCCTTCCACTTTGCGAAAGAACCAACAGTCAGCGTGCACTTCGTTGTTCATTTTCGATTCACCACTCGACTTTGAGCGCTCATCAAAGATTGATTTAGGCTATACTCTCTTGATCTTTAACAATGGGCAACAAAATCCCTCCATATTTGGTGGGTCGATCTGATCGCATCCTCAACCCCCAATCGTAAGGCCATTGCCTCCCTCACCTTTCTCACATCACGAAGTTTGGAACAAACTAAATGCTTGGGTATTTTCCAATAAAGATGTGACACCATAAGTATTTGGTAACCTTCGAAAAGATCAAGAAGAAGCAAAGTTGTGGGTATCTATAGGTGCGGAAGTGTTGGAGTAAAATCATTCCCGATCGAGGAGCAATCCGGTTGTAATCTTAACTAATCCAGGTACTCCACAATAAAGATGTGACGCCATTCATAATCTTTCGAAAATATCAGTTCCCTTTTGAAATAGTCACTTTTCTTGTTAAAACATCTTCTCGATTAATTGATGAAGCAAAACTTTTAAAGTAACATTGTTTCAAAAATCAATGCTAGTAACGGGCCCATGAATATGCATAGTAATCATCACACGACCAATCAAAAGACTAATTTAAAGAGAAACCAATCTCGATAAAATAAATAAACTAGAGACAAAATGCGGTTACCGAAGAGGAGAAAAAGGTCACACCGCTCAAGGAGGGGGTGTGGAAGAAACAACGTTAATATCTAGCCTCTTTTGGCATCGATCCTACTTTTTCCAGAGAAATATCTCGATCGTTGCATTGGCACCGTCGTCGCTTACCGATACCAGCTGCTTGGATTCCGCCTTTGTGTGTTTGGTCCCGGCACGTGACTTCGCTATCGTACGGGGCCAGGAGCGATAACCACCGTATCCAGAGAAAAGTGATCGCAAGTTAGGCGTGGATTTTCGTTCTTGATTTGGCACCTTCTCTCGACGAGATTCTAACATTGCTGGATGGATCAGGTCGGTCTCTTGCTGAAACAAGAAACTCACTCCAAAAAGAATTACAGGACGCGTCGTTCAAACTGTACAAGTTGAGCGGTGACGTCAAGTTCCCTCTGCCTTTGCCCTAAATTAACAGTCCACGACGATGACAAGAGAAAAAACAAGAGAAAAAATAGTGGGATATTGTATATATTTTTTCTCTTGCGAAACCAATATCGCAAGAGAAAAACTATATACAACATCCCACTATTTGTTAAACGAAAATGCTCATATTTTTTTAGATAAAGGGAATATATTAATATCAGAAGATACCAATTACACCCAGCCTCTGCAATAATGCCCCACTCTAATAGCATTACGGATGCACACAACCAAAAAAGAGTAAAGAAAACTAAGGAATAAAAGTCCCGCTACAACATTATAGACCTAGCAACAACAATACAACCACCACCGTGACAACACCTGAAGTACAAACTCTCCAAAAGCGACGCCTCCAAGAAGGGAACATCGCACCAGCGTTGTCGACGCCCGACCAAAGGTCTTTGCTTTTCACCGTGAAGATAGTTCCCACTCTCAAAACAATGCCTCCAACAAGAATATTGCCAGGCACAAACAGTTAAGGCCAGACCTTGGGTTTTCACCCTGAGAGGTAAGACTCTGAACTTCTCCTGTGCTGCCGCCCCCACATGCATACCACTGCTGCAGAGCCCATATGCACGACAGTCCATGCTCATATAAACCCGAGCGTATATGCGTCTGCTAAAAAATAGGAAAATAGAAAAAAAAGTGACGATGAACATGAGAATGTTTTTTAAGTTCTAACCGCATAAAACATTTTCGCAGAGAAATGACACATGTGGTGTTATGTGAATAAAATGCAAAGAATTGGTGCTTTTTTAGAGTACCTACATTTATTCTTGACAACATTTAGATTTTTTTGAACAAACCACTAAATGTGTCTTTTCTTGGAGAAGTGCAAGAGTTAGAACACATGTTCATTCTACAAAATTTTCCATTTTTTCCATTTTTTTCTATTTATTTATATT
The DNA here is from genome assembly GCF_019359855.2 of Lolium perenne. Classification (NCBI taxonomy): domain Eukaryota; kingdom Viridiplantae; phylum Streptophyta; class Magnoliopsida; order Poales; family Poaceae; genus Lolium; species Lolium perenne. The sequence goes on along the minus strand of NC_067250.2, from coordinate 95,469,146 downwards.
TTACAATTTAGTCGGAAGCAAATGAGCTTGGGAGCAGAAAGGCCATGCCCTTTCCTAAATTTATTATTAGTTACTAATTTTTGCGTGTGTCTAAATTTAGGCGATGGTTACAACGTAGAAGTAACTAAAGTGACTAAGAGACGATATATATATTAGAATGATTTTTTGGTCTCCTTACATAATAAAAACATATACTAGTAATTATTGCGTGCATGCCTATAAGTATAAGGTGACATAACTTAATTCGTGAACATGTGATAAGGGACCATATGCGGAACAATAGTGTAAGCGATTGTGGGTACGTCTAGTTTTAGTTATAATCGAGTTTACCTTATCAAATAGTTGGTTATCTAAAGGAAAGTATTACTTCCTCCTGTCAATTAAAAGGGATCGGAGGGAGTAGCATTTTTTCTTGCGATGAGGTGGCCACCATAAGAAAATTGTTCTAGATTTGGGTAAAAAAAAGTATTGACATGCCAACAAATTACAAACCCCAAAACGACCATTTTTTACCATGAACAGAAAATCGGTGAGATCAATTTTCATCACCATCCAATAATACCTTGTGCCAAGGGAAGACAATCATATCTCTCATTTCTCTTCTCAGCAAGAACGATTATTCCCATGTTTCTTCACTAGGAGAAGTTATATCACCTCATTGTTTATTTTACATATATATCAGGGTGTGGCCTTTTAGAGGCCGAGTTACATGTAGCTCACTATTTTCAAACACTCGGAATTTATATTTTTAAGTTTTAAAAAATTACGAAACAAAAATCTAGAGATAGCCAATGATCTATGCTACAATGGTGCAAAATCTGAATACAAACTAATTTGTATTCTAGGCTAAAATTGACAGAATCTCGCAAATTTTATAGTCTTGAAATGTGCACTCTTCACTATAAAATTTGTTAGAATTTGTTATTTTTGTGTAGCCTAGAATATAATATGAAGCAGTTTGTAGATTTTACACCATTGTAGTATACATTATTGAATATATGTAGAATTTTGATTCTGATTTTTGGAATCTTTGAAACATGAAATTTTAGCGTTTGGAAATAAAAAGCTACATGTAGCTTGGTCTCCGTTTGAACTTTCCCATGTATATCACCTTATTGTAAGTGCCCAAAAGTAAATCCCATCTTTTAAAAGGATAATTTAGCACAAAAGTACCACTCATTGTGCATTATTAACATTTGATGATTCTCGAGACGTAGTTGTTGGGCCCAACATCTTTGGGCCTATGTGGCCACACGCTGGGGCGTTCTTGGGCCTATTAATTATTAATGGCAGGCCAAGGTCTGGCATATTGATCATACAAGCCTACTCTTGGGGCTGATATGACTACGGAGCCCACGTGGCTCCACACGGCCATTGTTATGAAACGGCCCAGGTTAATGGGCCACCCTCCATGGAAAGAGACAGGAAAAGACTACGCAAAGTGACAAGTTTAGCGTTCTTCTGCAAGGTCAGCTCGCTTCGTGAGTCTCGAGTCTTGACTGCTTCTTCATCCGCCAAGAAGGGAGAATCGCCGGAGCCGAACGCCAGCTGCGAGTTCTCCGACCGCCGCCAGCAGGCGGTACGTGAGTAAGGTCCTCATCTCCATCTTATTCTTCACTTCTTACCCCCAATTCTTCCTACTGGATGTGAAACATACATGAACTTCCAGAGGTCAGATCCAACCGGACTCGCACCTCTTGGTAGGCAAATCTTGGTAAGAAATCGATAGATTGATGTATATCACCGTCCCCTTGTATAATTACAGATAATTGATCAGTAATTTTTGCGATTCCACCATGTCCGTCCCCTTGTATGCGCCAGTAGAATAAACAACCATGTAGTTTTGTTGTAAAGAACCATGATCTGGTAGTTTTTTGGCGTCCTGTGATACTACACGATCCCAAGGTTCACACCCGTTGATGTGGCGACTTGTGTAGGTAGTTGAAGAGATCAAGTGACACTTTGGATTTTATCTTTGCAGGAAGGTTTGTGCTATCGGTTATTGCTCTTTGCCAATATTACCATGGAGGGGCTGAGTTGGAGAAGGGTGTGTGTCTTGGTCCTCTGCATCATACCGTTCTTCCGCTCGGCTGCGGGTATCCGCTTTGTTATTGATAGGGAGGAGTGTTTCTCGCATAACGTGGATTACGAGGGGGATACTCTCCATGTATCCTTCGTGGTGATCAAGGCCGACACTCCGTGGCATTATAGCGAGGACGGGGTGGACCTGGTGGTAAGGACTTGATCCCCTTTTCATATATGTATTATCTCACAAGAATAAGAATTGTGCAATGAGCATGTACAGTCTACTAGACTAGCTTGAAGTGCTGCTATTTTGCCCCCTCTGATTTTGCATTTTTATTTGTGTTATGCAAAGTCTGCATTTACTGTCACAAAAAATGTAGCAGCATATCAAAGACTATATTTTAAAGTATTCAACTAATGTTTTTTAATTTAAATCTTTTTTAGCATTAGGTTACATATTTTTGTAGTTGTGAGATCCCATAAGTTGTTGATTTTTGTATATATTGACTCATTGTTAACAGCCATTATCAAAACTAGATAATTCCCCATGCATTGCTGCTGAAATTGTAGCTTTTATAAAATTATACTGAACAACAAACATGGTTGAAAGCGAATTGTAGTCATCACCCCGATAGCACAAATTTAAAGTTCCATCGAATAGTTGTAAATCAATATGTATTATTTCAGAAGTAGGATACACATTAATGTTGGTACAGAGTGAGAAAGGGCGCCATTAGAACACTAACAACATTGCAAATTGTCCGAGGTGCTTCATGTAGTGCTCTTGGCATACATCAGTCTTCACTTTGCATGAATAGAAGATTGGCCACTGTCGTGTGATAAATGCATAGCATAAGACCTTTAAAATGTATGATAATCACCCCACGGAAACATTGGATACCAATACTCGCCAATATAGCATTTTTTACCGTCAATGCCATTATTACCATAGACAAACAAAATGAACGGAACATGAACTGACCTTCATACTGTGACCGTGATAGTTTTATTCGAGAGAAGGGCTTCTTCTAGGAATATACATCCCAAGTAGAAATATACTAAAACTTGGGCTGGTAGCTTAGACAGGAAAAACGGGCCACATGTACGAAGTAAAATGCGAGAGAAAGCGAGACTATAGGCTGTGACCGCCTGGCGAGCGTACGCACGGAAAAGGCAGGAAATTATGACATGAGAGGCATCTATTTAGGTATAGAAATTGTGTTTTGCTGGTAACTATCTTAACTTTATTGGTAATTTGGTATGTGGTCTGCAGTGAGATTTGTTTACTTCTCGGTGCGCTTGCTTTCTTTTGCTAGGATCTTTTACTTCTCCAGCTACTACTATTTTACGTAGAATTCTGTTCCTGCCGTGATAGTTTTATTCGAGTAGAGGAACACTTTGAACCTGATTTAATAGTTCTTCTTGAAACACTTCGTGATTTTTGTGAGCGTCTTCCTATATAAGGTTGCTTTGTGGAAAAATGAAATGCCTTGCTATGACATTTCCTCCTTGTTTGCCTATTTATGCAACTACTTCAATCTTCTTATGGTCATTAATTCATTAAGTATTTGTAAAACTTAGCTCGACTGTGAAGTGAACTAGACCACATTGCACATTTCATTATCGATGTACTCGTGAAGTTATATGTCATACAGTTAAGTTTTTGCTCAATCTTGACTAATGACAGGTTAAAGATTCTAGTGGAGCTCAAGTCCGAGATTCTCGTGACAAGACTAGTGATAAGTTTGATTTCATAGTTCAGAAGAGAGGTGTCCACCGCTTCTGCTTCACCAATAAATCCCCATACCATGAAACCATAGACTTTGACGTGCATGTTGGCCACTATTCATATTTCGATCAACATGCCAAAGATGGTAAGAACTTCTGAAGCTTTCCTAATATAATTTATGTGAAGCAAAACATATCATCATCCTTGTCTTTCTTGACCTTGATGCAGAACATTTTGCACCTTTGTTCGAACAAATTGCAAAGTTGGATGAAGCACTTTACAACATTCAGTTCGAGCAGCACTGGCTAGAGGCCCAAACCGACCGGCAAGCAATTTGTAAGTCTCTCCTCTGTTAGCATCTGTCTAGAAATACACTCTGGTGATTTTGCTGACATTACGAGCATTTGCTGCCTGTGGCATATACAGCTTGTTAAGGATAAAGCAAAGCACTAAATGTTTACTTGAGTGATATGATACAGTCTTTGGTGGTTCTTGTTTGTCTATGGCAAGGTTAACTTACACTAGCAATATACAAGGTGGACTATAGTACGAAAGAAATTTAGGATTGCTGGTGTTTGCCATCATATAATCCAAAATCTTTGTGTTAAGTTAGGTTCCATCACACTACCAGCTAACGGTTCATTTCCTGCTGTGCTGTGCTGCAGTGAACGAGAACATGAGCAGGAGGGCCATCCACAAGGCGCTCTTCGAGTCAGCCGCGCTTATCGCGGCCAGCGTCATCCAGGTCTACCTGCTACGCCGACTCTTTGAGCGCAAGCTGGGGTCATCTAGGGTCTGATGCCCTGTTAGAAAAGGCGCTTCATCGACATCCCTGCTAAACTGTAATACTGAACCGCCTGCCGGTACCTGTTTGTGGATTCATGTTACATATATAATCCCTTTCGACTCCATATATAGATGAGTTCTCTGAAAATTACACTGAACAGTTCCATGTACTAGTGTCATCCATTTTCCTCAATGCTTTCAGTTTTTTTTTATCGCCAGTTTTTTTTTTTGATAAAAAAGGAAACGCAGGCCTTCCGGCATCTGCTGATTCACAGAACCTTAATAATAATATTAATAGAAAGTTGCCTCACAGCCACTTATGCTACGGGTAGAAGATTCCTGGTCTTGCAGTAGCGAGGCAATGCTTCCTGGAAATCTAGGCGTAAATGGCGTGGCTTCCCTTTGTGAAGAATGAGTCGGAGGTGGATGGGTCTCGCTGTCGCAGTGGACGCAAGAGGGAAGACGAATTGAAGAGGAATCGCCGCCCACCAGAGCTGTCGCTCCCTGACGCAAGAGGGAGTACGAATGGATGGTACCACCTGCGCCACTATAATTGAGCTGAGCACCCAACCATGAGCACCCAACCAACAGAGACGCCAGCTGAGATCAGTTCCAGGTCGATCCCAAGACGCCAACTGCGGAAACAGAGATTTCTCCAGTGATATCTCTCAGGTCCCCAGTGATTTCACTCTCGATCTCTTCAGATCACCAGAACCTGAAACCATTGTGAGGGCATCTTCAGCGGCGCGACGCATTTTTATATCCGCGAGCGTCCATTTGCGTCAAAAATGACCGTTTTTGTCCGCGCGTCCGTTTGCGTCTGGGGTCTGCTCCAGCGGGGCGACGCATTTTTTTTCTTTTTTCTCTCTTCTCCATTTAAACATAGTTTCACATATAACATTTTGAAACATGATTTTACACAAACTTACACATAGTTTGGAACATGGTTTACACAAACTAACACATAGTTTGCACCATGGTGGACACGAATATATTTTTTTTTAAAAAGAAGCCAGTTGTGTTGATTTTCGTATGTTCGCTGCCAAGAAAGAACATTCGAGGGCACACCCAATCACTCAAACTGGAAAATCCAGCGGGAGGAGATGGTGCCCTTGTTGGTTCTACAGATGAGGCGAACATCCAGAAACCTCCACTAGCGGCTTCAATTGGCCCGTAGCCAGATTCGCTGCAAAGAAAGAACACTCAACGTTCTAACTATCGGTGTCGTAGCCGGAGTCGTCGGTGTGGTAGTGCCTGCGGCAGGCTGTGTCGTCGAACACCTTGACGATCATCTCGCCGTCCCCCTCGTAGAGGAAGGTGAGCTGGCAGCCGGGCTCGAGGTGGAGGTCACGGGCGAACTTGTCCCACCCCGTGTGCAGGTACATCTTGCCCTGCCCGTCGAACAGGACCTCCACGGTCCAGCGGCAGAAGTTGCAGCTGGCCTCTCGTAGCTGCAAGTGCGCCGGCTCGACGCCGTCGACGAACTCGGCGAACTTGTCCGGTAGCCGCTTGATGGCGAGTGGGTCGTCGTCGATGCGGAGGAGGAACTCGAAGCAGCGCTCCTCCTGCGAGGACGAGGAGGGCGCAGGCGACGGCGAGCGTGGGGCCGTAGCTGCTCCACCACGGCGGCCCCTGCCCCGGCCACGGGGCCGCCCAGGGCCGCGGCCTCGACCGCCTCGCCGGCCACCAGGATCGGCCATGGACTTCCTCGCGGGCTTGGCTGCGTCGCAGGAACACCTAGGCGGCGCTACGCTCGAGCTTTGTGGCGGCTAGGGTTTCTTTGGAGGAGTGGATGAGGAAGAAGAACGCGCGCCCCATTTATATAGGCCGGCGGCACGCGGTGGCCGCGGGACGCGTGGCGTCGCCATTAACGTGGTTGGCGGAGGTGGGCGGCCGCTCGGCAGCCGAGGCATCGTCGCCATTAACGTGGCGCAGAGTGCCGAAGCGACGCAGCTTTGTAGTCGCTGGCGCGTTTGAGAAGACGCATCGACGCAGGGTCGCTGCCAGGCGGGCTCGCCCAAACGTCCGCCAGACGCGAGCGGACGTTTCCGGATGTCTGCAGAGACGCATCCGAGACGCATATTTAGACCAGGTTTGCGTCTCCACGGACGGCCCGGTCATTATGCGTCGCCCCGCTGGAACAAACCCCAGACGCATTGAAATCGTGTGCGCCAGTCTCTTGGTCATCGCTGTCGCAGGTGTACCTAGGTCCAAGATTTAGAGGAGAGATGTTAAGGAGATTTGACATTTGTGTATTCAGCGAAATGCTGATTAACTGTGCTCCTAGTATGAGCACTGATTTGGTGTGAAAGCAATGGCCCTCCCCCGGCCGTGTAAATGCGGTGCCGCTGTTGGGTGCGTGAGCATCTAGAGCTGCCAGATGCACGCAATGAATTCTGGAAAACGGTAGCAGCAGCGGCAGATGGGGCGTAGTATACCAGTAGCAGCACGTACACATGCAAGGTACGTGTACACACACAGATGTAGTAACTGGTTGTTATTAGTAGTCTTCTAGAGCTAGACCAGCACATGGAGTGCTCAGCTTCTACTACGACTCAGTCTGCCCAGGCCGTCTAATGAATGGAGCACGTAACTCAGGACAACCTGCACGTACAGCTCTAAATGCTTTGCTCAGACCAAGACGAGCCAGCGAACCATCGATCGGTGTCGATGACATTCTCGGCCGTAGTGCAGTACAAGACGGACACGCGCGCACAGCTAGCTAGCTAGGAGTGTAAATAGTTCGGATAATTTTCATTCTAAATTTACATCCGTATACATCCATTTTTATACATTTAGAACGTCTTTAGATACCTGTATGCCTTTTTCCTGTCTTTTAGGTTTTGGTTCGGTGGATGATGCACGAGGAAAACGTGAACTGGGCCTATTTCTGCCTTTCCTTTGGTTCCTAACAAAATATTATGCTGCACTCTCGGCCTAACATTTATATACCCCCATTATGCACAAAATCGGATGTAGAGGTAAACTAAGGTGTTTGGTTATCGAAAATAGCGAACGGAACCGGGTACGGGCGAGGATGAAAATGGGCCAATCAGAGAGCACCACGTTTTTCACAATATACGTATTTTGGGCAGGTATATGATGTGTATTGCTCTATAGCCCACCCACGCATCATATTAATTGGCAATTAATCCTCTGCCATGTCGTTCACCACCACCGCATCTCTTCTTCCCCACCTCTTCCTCCTCTCTGATTTTGATTCCGGCGCCATGCCGCCCCGTGCCGCTCGAGCCCGCACTTCACCGTTCGAGCTCGATTTCGGCCGCGCCCGTGCTGTGCCGCACTGCCCGCATCGAAGCTCCAGCGTCCCTGCTGCTCCCGCGCCGCCCAAGTCCGGGTTGACCGACGGAGGCCCAGGAATCTATCTATTCTGGCCGATTCCGGTCGGATTGACCATCGACGGCCCCCGACTGGGTCGATTCTGAAGGCCGTGGTGGATGCGGCAGGCCAGCGAGCGCAGTGCTCCTGCCAGCACGGCTCTGGCCAGTGGTCTCCCTGCCGTCTCCTGAAATCTCGGGGAGCTCCCACCCTTGTCGCCATACTCGCCCGGAGCACTCACGGCCTGGCCGGAGTTGTCACGGGCCTCCTCGAGAGAGATGGCGAGGTTGAGCTCCTCGGCCAGCTTGGAGTCGAGGACGGCGCCAGGGCGGAGGCGCGGCTCCCCCACCAGTAGCTCTGGTCGTCCGTGGACAGCAACACTAAGGGCATCGTCGACGCGTACGACGCGGCGCCGATGGCTACGACGGCAGCGCGCCATGCGGCGTTGTTCTTCAGGGGCAAGCTCGTGGGCAGGCTCAACCGGCTCATGGCGATGCACATCGCGGCTAGCTCGTGCCGGTCCTGAAGCAGGCGTTCCTGGCGGTTTTCATCCGTCCTCATGATCTGCTGTTAATCAGCTAATTCGGTCCTTGTTATAGTAAGTTTCGAATATGTGTGCAACACTTGGCAGCTCTAGCATTTGTTTTTCTGTTTATTCTCGATGTTTCGGCATGCCATTTGAAAGTATAGTAGGCAGACAAATCCAGCTCCTTCCCCTTCACTCCCTTTTCTTTCTCATGATGTTTTTCCGTGTAATGTTCTTATAATCTGGAAAATTAATGGATTCCATTGTGAGGAAACAACACATATTCATTAATCTGTAGATTAGCAACAGTCAAATCTACTGCATCCAATTCCCTACTATCCGAATCCGAGCGAAAAATTATGTAGTCATCATCTTCATCATCACTCCTAGAAGAAAATAAATATTCAATTAGTTACATGAATGCTCCTAGGAATTTTGCATACAGTTCTACCGTTTATTTGTTCAGTTTGATATTTCCTCTGCGCATTACTTTCCAGAAAATATAACTTGAGCATTAAGTTAACTAATCCAAAATCAGTAGTTTCCATCTTTCTGATAATTTTTTTTTCAATGCCTCAAATTGTTCTTGTCAAAATCCAACGAAACTTTCTTAGACTGAGAAAAATTATTGGTTGCAGTAAATCCATCCAAAATGCATTCTTTTTTTCATTTGCTCAAAGATTTGGAATTTTCCTTGGGAGGAACTCCAAATCAAATTCTTGGCATGCTAATTGTTATGCAGTTAAAGCTTAATCCCCTGGTGCTACATTTGATAGCACTAATTGGTCTCAATTTTGACTATTCAAAGTTATAATTAGTCTGGTAGGCATCTTTTAGCATTGTACTACTCTGACAATTTTTTTTTGCTAGTATTAACTACTCTGACATTTGTCTTAACTCTTGCCGTATTTCCTCTGGTATTCAACTGGTATAGAAAAGTTAAATCACATGTATTAACTAGCTGCTATATTAAGTGCTAATCACATAGCACAGTTCAATGCACATGATTTCATCCTCGCGCGTTGCCAGGTTCCAAACGTCCGGGTCGGTTTGGTTATGTGCAAACCTAGAACATAGTTACCTTGTTTGAAATGATAATGTTACCACACCAATGTACCCATTACAACAGCACAAACAATACAGAGAACGATAAGCACACTTAGGTTGATATGAGCATAATTACTAAACAAGTTAACACATATCTAACAATCTGAGGTTTACACCAACACCCTTTGGTCGAAAGCTAGCATGTTCCAGCACATACAAGCAACTAGAACATCAAGGTCCAACCCCTGATCAAAAGCCATATAAAAGTCTTATCACCATCAGTTCAAAATATCTAACTACTATTAAATATATAAAACAACATGTAGACAAACACATATATGAAACATGAGCGGCCGTGGCCTAGCAATTGTCTGGCGGTGGAGTTTTTTTTTGAAACACAGTACAAACGCAGAATACACTCGCGATGGAGTTGATCACCTTCTAGATGGTCATCTTCCTCCCCAACACCATTTGGCCACCATAATAGGTCACCCGAACCCACCTGTTGAAGAAGCTACTGCTAGAAAAAGAGCTATAGATGATCGATTTACCCGTGGTGCACCGAATTTTTGGTGCGCCGCTGCTATTACCCATGGTGAGCAAAAAAAAAGTGTGGTTCACTAGTATGCCCTTACCCATGACCAACCAAATAAGCCCATGCGATACACATAGTAGTGGCACACACAAATATGATGGGATACGTCTAACCTAATACCCTTGGTGCACCATATTTCTGTGCGCCACTGGTACTTGTGGTCCCAGGTGTGACATTTGTACCACAAATACCCGTGGAGCACCACGGGTATGCGTGGGCAGATTTTGGTCCCCCTTGATCGCATTTTTAGTTTTAGGAAAAAAAATAAAATGAAAATGATAAAAACTTCAAATTTTAAAATCCATTGAGATGTAGTTATGTTACGCAATCTAGTTGTGAGGAAAAATAATAAATATGAATTTTTACATAGTTTGCAAAAAGACGCTATGTATTGGTAAAACGGCTTTAGTTTTTTGCATACGATATCGGATGGAAAAGTTTTTTTATATGAAAAAACATCTGCAAATAAAGTTACATCAGAGTTTAACCACCTACGGCCGTTACCAACTTTTTTAGATTCCTTAAATTCAAAAGGGAAATATAGTTTTAGGAAATATTAGATGTCCCTACATTTTTTTCAAAAGAGACAAAGCTTACCCGTGTCGCACAAATCTGTGCGCCACTGGTAGATTCGAAATGGCCACCTACCCCTGCACTACCGTCATCACCTTATCTCTCTCACTCTGTCTCTCATCCCTCTTCCTCCCTCGTGGTGCTTTGACGCCCAATAACAATGTCACCACTTTACCACAACATCAACACTTGGGCCAGTGAACACGTATGGAGAAGACGCGCCACATGAAAACGAGCTTATTGTGTGTGACGCGAGCGCCGTCTTGGAGGACATATGCCCTAGAGGCAATAATAAGCTGTATTACTCTATATTTCATGATTCATATTAAGTTTATAGTTCTATGCTACAATTGTATTGGTTCCATGTTTGTGTGATATTGGAGGAAAGCCTAATTACATGTGTGAAATTATGAGCACCAAATAGATATATGTAGTCTCGCCACTAAGACTAGTTTGTATTGATAGTCTTGTATTCATCAGCATGGGCCATACTAAAGTGATATGAGGTTGCCGGTAATATATGAGAAAAATATTGTTGGTGTAACAACGGTAGTTTCTCAAAGACAAGTATTGCCGTTACTAAGATTGTTAGTCCATCTTATTCAGACTTGGACACGATATGAATGTCATGAATATCATCAAATGTTACCTCGTGAATTAGTAACTATATAGATGATCTTTGTTCATACAAGATGTATGCCGTAGTTCCCGTATGTAGTTATGGGAATTGCTACTCCGACAATGGAGAGATACACTCTAGGGCCCCATTTAAGTATCATGGTGTTTTTCATCATCTGGCCGCAAATGTGACTAAGTTATTATGTCATAGGAACACCAATGATGCGGAATGATTAAATGAGTACATGCCGAGTAGGATAACCTGGGATTTTGCCCCGAGCTATGTAAAATATTGATAAGCAAGACGTGTATCAAATACAAATACCGGTGGTTGACACAACTAAGATCTTTGTGTTATATGATACACAACTAAGACCGGGTTTTGGGCCGGGCCTGAAAAAGCCCGACCTGAAATATCCAGTCCTAAGCCCAGCCTGGCCCGACCTTCGGGCTTACACAAATTAGGCCCAAACCCAGCCCAAACTAGGCTTAAATTTTGTTTTCACCAAGCCCAAGCCTGGCCCGACGTTTGGGCTCCAAAATCTGGCCGAACATGGCCCGACGTGCAAGCCCAACCCGGCCTGGCCCGAGATTTTCGGGGTGGGCTAGGCCGGGATGCCCATGCCTAGCTGTAGTGGGGATCGTTGCGGTTATCAAGCTCTCTACATTGATTATTGTCTCGCAAGGTTGTATCGGACATGTCCACATATATCTAAACCCATAGGGTCACACAGTTAAGGTTTAGCGACATTTAGAATACTCGGATTGAATATAAAGAAGAAAATGGTTCCGAATATTGTTTGGAAAGTATCGGAACATTTCGGAAGTGTCCGGCATGTGTTCGTGAGTGATACGAAATGGTTTCGGACATTTATGAAAGATACCAGAAGGATCTAGAATATTTGTGAAAGGTTTTAGAAATTTCGGGTATTAGGAAAAGTCGGAAGGGTCTCGAAGGGGATGGCCCGGAGGGGCACCATCTGCCTTGGTTGCATGGACCCGCAAAGAAGAGGGGAGATTCCAAGTGGTGGACAATCCTCCCTAGTCGGTTTTGAGAGGGAGGAGTCCAGGTGGACTCTGATGACCCACAAGTATAGGGGATCGCAATAGTCTTCGAGGGAAGTAAAACCCAATTTATTGAATCGACACAAGGGGAGCCAAAGAATATTTGTAAGCCTTAACAGCGGAGTTGTCAATTCAGCTGCACCTGGAAACAGACTTACTCGCAAGAGTTTATCAGTAGCAACAGTTTTATAGCAGTAGCATTAGTGAAATATACGCAGCAGTGTAACAAAGACAGTAGTAGTGATTATAGTAAACAGCGGGATTAAAATACTGTAGGCACAGGGATGGATGAACGGGCGCTGCATGGATAAGAGAACTCATGTAACAATCAAGGCAGGGCATTTGCAGATAGTAATAAAACAGTATCCAAGTACTAAACAACCATAGGCATGTGTTCCGTATATAGTCGTACGTGCTCGCAATGAGAAACTTGCACAACATCTTTTGTCCTACCAGCCGGTGGCAGCCGGGCCTCTAGGGAATCTACTGGTAATTAAGGTACTCCTTTTAATAGAGCACCGGAGCAAAGCATTAACACTCTGTGAACACATGTGATCCTCATATCACCGCCTTCCCCTCCGGTTGTCCCAATTTCTGTCACTTTGGGGCCTCGGGTTCCGGACAGCAATATGTGTATACAACTTGTAGGTAAGATCATAAAACAATGAATATCAACATGAATCAATAACATGTTCAGATATGAAATCATGGCACTCGGGCCCTAGTGACAAGCATTAAGCATAACAAGTTGCAACAATATCATAAAAGTACCAACTACGGATACTAGGCACTATGCCCTAACAATCTTATGCTATTACATGAACAATCTCATCCAATCCCTACCATCCCCTTCAGCCTACAGCGGGGGAATTACTCACACATGGATGGGGGAAGCATGGATGGTTGATGGAGAGGCGTCGGTGGTGATGATGGCGATGATCTCCTCCAATTCCCCGTCCCGGCAGGGTGCCAGAACGGAGTTTCTGGTCCCGAGATGGAGTTTCGTGATGGCGGCGGAGTTTTGGATGTCTTCTGGCAATTTCGTCGAACCCCCTCGCGTTTTTAGGTCAGAGGCCTTAAGTAGTCCAGAGGGGAGCGTCTGAGGCTGGCCGAGGCGGCGCCACCATAGGCCGGCGCAGCCCAGGGGCCCACCGCGCCGCCTGGTGGTGTGGGCGCCTCGTGGCCCCCCTCCGTCTCGTCTTCTGGCTCCGTCAATCTTCTGTGAAAATAGGCCCATTGCGATTATTTCCGGGGATTTTCCTGAAAGTTGAGTTTCTGCACAAAAATAGGACACCAGGGCAATTCTGCTGAAAACAGCGTTAGTCCGTGTTAGTTGTATCCAAAATACACAAATTAGAGGCAAAACAATAGCAAAAGTGTTCGGGAAAGTAGATACGTTTTGGACATATCAACTCCCCCCAAGCTTAGCTTATTGCTTGTCCTCAAGCAATTTAGTTAACAACAGAGTGCGATAAAAGAACTTTCACGAACACATTTGTTCATATGATGTAAATATTCTCAGGATATGGACAAGTACTTAGGCAATTCATAATAAGATAAATGCAAATAAAGTCATCTAATAGTTATGTCAATCATGGAAAAGATACCAACAAATTAATAATAAGCATCATGAAACATATCTATCAGCAGGATTGCAATGCTCATAAAAAGATATGATAAAGTGGTATCTCGCTTGCCCGTATTTGTACAGCAAAACATAAATGCCCGGGCACCTCTGAATTTCATGGAAAGACTAAAAGTAAAGATTATCAAAGATAAAAGCATCAAAGTTATACCACAGTTAATCATATTCTGGGACAAGCATATTACACTAAGAACGACAATTATGCTCTCAAGAAGATGCTCAAAGAAAGGATGATGACTCAACAGAAAAGTAACAGATTGACCCTTCGCAGAGGGAAGCAGGGATTAACATGTGCTAGAGCTTTTCATTTTTAAAACAGAAGTAAAATTGTTTTGAGAGGTGCTTGTTGTTGTCAACGAATGGTAGTGGGCACTCTAACTACCTCGTCAACCAGACTTTCAAGAGCGGCTCCCATGAAGGACGTTATCGCTACCATCAAGGTAAATCATCCCTCTTCTCTTTTGTTTACACATGTATTTTAGTTTCATTATAGATGACACTCCCCCAACCTTTGCTTACACAAGTCATGGCTAACCGAATCCTCGGGTGCCTTTGATTGCCTTGTTACGCGTACAGCACGCGTCCGTTAGGAACCCCAAGAGGAAGGTGTGATGCGTACAGCAGCAAGTTTCCCTCAGTAAGAAACCAAGGTTTATCGAACCAGTAGGAGCCAAGAAGCACGTTGAAGGTTGATGGCGGCAGAGTGTAGTGCGGCGCAACACCAGGGATTCCGGCGCCAACGTGGAACCTGCACAACACAACCAAATTACTTTGCCCCAACGTGACAGTGAGGTTGTCAATCTCACCGGCTTGCTGTAACAAAGGATTAGATGTATAGTGTGGATGATGATGATGTTTGCAGAGAACAGTAGAACGAGTATTGCAGTAGATTGTATTCGATGTAAAGAATGGACCGGGGTCCACAGTTCACTAGTGGTGTCTCTCCGATAAGAAATAGCATGTTGGGTGAACAAATTACAGTTGGGCAATTGACAAATAAAGATAGCATGACAATGCACATACATGTTATGATGAGTAGTGTGAGATTTAATTGGGCATTACGACAAAGTACATAGACCGCTATCCAGCATGCATCTATGCCTAAAAAGTCCACCTTCAGGTTATCATCCAAACCCCCTACAGTATTAAGTTGCAAACAACAGACAATTGCATTAAGTATGGTGCGTAATGTAATCAACAAATACATCCTTAGACATAGCATTGATGTCTTATCCCTAGTGGCAACAGCACATCCACAACCTTAGAACTTTCTCACATCGTCCTGCATTTAATGGAGGCATGAACCCACTATCGAGCATAAATACTCCCTCTTGGAGTTACAAGTAACGACTTGGCCAGAGCCTCTACTAGCAACAGAGAGCATGCAAGATCATAAACAACACATAGATGATAGATTGATAATCAACATAACATAGCATTCATTATTCATCGGATCCCAACAAACGCAACATGTAGCATTACAGATAGATGATCTTGATCATGTTAGGCAGCTCACAAGATCCAACAATGATAGCACAATTAGGAGAAGACGACCATCTAGCTACTGCTATGGACCCATAGTCCAGGGGTGAACTACTCACACATCACTCCGGAGGCGACCATGGCGGTGAAGAGTCCTCCGGGAGATGATTCCCCTCTTCGGCAGGGTGCCGGAGGCGATCTCCTGAATCCCCCGAGATGGGATTGGCGGCGGCGGCGTCTCTGGAAGGTTTTCCGTATCGTGGCTCTCGGTACTGGAACTATTATCGACGAAGGCTTCTTATAGGCGAACAGGTAGGTTTAGGGGCGATGCGAGGGGCCCACATGCTAGGCCGGCGTGGCCAGGGCCTGGGCCGCGCCGCCCTAGTGTGGCGTCGCCTCGTCGCCCCACTTCGTATCTCCCCCGGTGTTCTGGAAGCTTCGTGGAAAAATAAGATCCTGGGCGTTGATTTCATCCAATTCCGAGAATATTTCCTTACTAGGATTTCTGAAACAAAAACAGCAGAAAACAACAACTGGCTCTTCGGCATCTTGTTAATAGGTTTGTGCCGGAAAATGCATAAATATGACATAAAGTATGTATAAAACATGTAGGTATCATCAATAAAGTAGCATGGAACATAAGAAATTATCGATACATTGGAGACGTATCAGCATCCCCAAGCTTAGTTCCTACTCGTCCCGAGTAGGTAAACGATAACAAAGATAATTTCTGAAGTGACATGCCATCATAATCTTGATCAATACTATTGTAAGCACATGTAATGAATGCAGCGATCCAAAGCAATGGTAAAGATAATGAGTAAACAACTGAATCATATAGCAAAGACTTTTCATGAATAGTACTTTCAAGACAAGCATCAATAAGTCTTGCATAAGAGTTAACTCATAAAGCAATAAATTCATAGTGAAGGCATTGAAGCAACACAAAGGAAGATTAAGTTTCAGCGGTTGCTTTCAACTTGTAACATATATATCTCATGGATAGTTGTCAATGCAAAGTAATATGATGAATGCAAATATGCAAGTATGTAAGAATCAATGCACAGTTAACACAAGTGTTTGCTTCTAAGGTGGAAGGAAGTAGGTAAACTGACTCAACATGAAAGTAGAAGAATGGCCCTTCGTAGAGGGAAGCATCGATTGCTATATTTGTGCTAGAGCTTTTATTTTGAAATCATAGAGAGAGCATAAAAGTAAAGTTTTGAGAGGTGTTTGTTGTTGTCAACGAATGGTAGAGGGCACTCTAACCCCCTTGCCAGACAAACCTTCGAAGAGCGGCTCCCATGAAACATTTTTATTTTTGGGTGGCACTCCTTCCAACCTTTGCTTTCACAAACCATGGCTAACCGAATCCTCGGGTGCCTTCCAACAATCTCATACCATGAAGGGGAGTGCCTTTTTATTTTAGTTTTATTTAGATGACACTCCTCCCCACCTTTGCTTTCTCAAGCCATGGCTAACCGAATCCTCGGGTGCCGTCCAACAATCACATACCATGGAGGAGTGTCTATTTTTGTAAAATTGTGAAGGTTAATTAATTCAGGACTGGGAATCCCATTGCCAGCTCTTTTTGCAAAATTATTGGATAAGCGGATGAAGCCACTAGTCCATTGGTGAAAGTTGCCCAACAAAATTGAAAGATAAACACCACATACTTCCTCATGAGCTATAAAACATTGACACAATAAGGGATGATAAATTTTGAATTGTTTAAAGGTAGCACTCAAGCAATTTACTTTGGAATGGCGGAGAAATACCATGTAGTGGGTAGGTATGGTGGACACAAATGGCATAGTTATTGGCTCAAGGATTTGGATGCACGAGAAGTAATCCCTCTCAATACAAGGCTTAGGCTAGCAAGGTTATTTGAAGCAAACACAAGTATGAACCGGTACAGCAAAACTCACATAAAAACATATTGCAAGCATTATAAGACTCTACACTGTCATCCTTGTTGTTCAAACCCTTACTAGAAAATATCTAGACTTTAGAGAGACCAATCATGCAAACCAAATTTTAGCAAGCTCTATGTATTTCTTCATTAATAGGTGCAAAGTATATGATGCAAGAGCTTAAACATGATCTTTATGAGCACAACAATTGCCAAGTATCAAAATATTCAAGACATTCTACCAATTACCACATGTAGCATTTCCCGTTTCCAACCATATAACAATTAACGAAGCAGTATTAACCTTCGCCATGAACATTATGAGTAAAGCCTAAGGACATATTTGTCCATATGCAACAGCGGAGCATGTCTCTCTCCCATACAATGAATGCTAGGATCCAACTTTATTCAAAAAAAACAAAAATAAAAACATACAGACGCTCCAAGTAAAGCACATAAGATGTGACGGAATAAAAATATAGTTTCACTAGAGGAACCTAATAATGTTGTTGATGAAGAAGGGGATGTCTTGGGCATCCCCAAGTTTAGATTCTTGAGTCTTCTTGAAATATGCAGGGATGAACCACCGGGGCATCCCCAAGCTTAGAGATTTCACTCTCCTTGATCATATTGTATCATCCTCCTCTCTTGATCCTTGAAAACTTCCTCCACACCAAACTCAAAACAACTCATTAGAGGGTTAGTGCATAATCAAAATTCACATGTTTAGAGGTGACATAATCATTCTTAACACTTCTGGACATTGCACAAAGCAACTGAAAGTTAATGGAATAAATAAATCCATCAAGCATAGCAAAACAGGCAACGTGAAATAAAAGGCAGAATCTGTCAAAACAGAACAGTCCGTAAAGACGAATGTTTAAGAGGCACCAGACTTGCTCAAATTAAAATGCTCAAATTGAATGAAAGTTGCGTACATATCTGAGGATCACTCACGTAAATTGGTAGAATTTTCTGAGTTACCTACAGAGAATTCAATCCAAATTCGTGACAGCAAGAAATCTGTTTCTGCGCAGCAATCCAAATCTAGTATGAACCTTACTATCAAAGACTTTACTTGGCACAACAATGCAGCAAAATTAAGATAAGGAGAGGTTGCTACAGTAGTAACAACTTCCAAGACTCAAATATAAAACAAAAGTGCTGTAGTGAAATAAAAACATGGGTTATCTCCCAAGAAGTGCTTTCTTTATAGCTATTAAGATGGGCTCAGTAATTTCAATGATGCACTCGCAAGAAATAAGAGTTGAAGCAAAAGAGAGCATAAAGAAGCAAATTCAAAACAAATTTAAGTCTAACCCACTTCCTATGAAAAGGAATCTTATAAATAAACAAATACATGAAGCATAATGCAACAAGCATAGAAAGATAAAACAAGTGCAGCTTCAAGATTTTCAGCAAAAAGAGAGGTGTTTTAGTAACAGGAAAACTTCTACAACCATATTTTCCTCTCTCATAAAGATTTTCAGTAGCATCATGAGCAAACTCAACAATATAACTATCATATAAAGCATTCTTATCATGAGTCTCATGCATAAAATTATTACTCTCCACATAAGCATAATCAATTTTATTAGTAATAGTGGGAGCAAATTCAACAAAGTAGCTATCATTATTATTCTCATCAAGTGTAGGAGGCATAGTATAATCATAATAAAATTTACTCTCCATAGTAGGTGGCACCAAAAGACTACTATCATTATAATCATCATAAATAGGAGGCAAAGTATCATCAAATAAAATATTCTCCTCAATGCTTGGGGGACTAAAAATATCATGCTCATCAAAACCAGCTTCCCCAAGCTTAGATTCTTCCATAGCTTTAGAAATAATAGTGTTCATACTAATAATATTGCTACTAGCATGCAAATAAGGTTCAATAGGTTTTTTAATTTTCGCATCAAGCAATCCATGTCTTAACTCAGGAAATAGCTTCAAAAGCTCACTGTTACTTTCCATTATGCTTAACTAGTGAAATAAAAACATGCATGATATTAAGTAAAGTAAAAAAGTAACTAATTTTTTTGTGTTTTGATATAATGCAGCAAACAAAGTTGTAAATAAAATAAAGCAAGACAAAAACAAAGTAAAGAGATTGGAAGTAGAGGACTCCCCTTGCAGCGTGTCTTGATCTCCCCGGCAACGGCGCCAGAAATCTTGATTGCCTTGTTACGCGTACAGCACGCGTCCGTTGGGAACCCCAGGAGGAAGGTGTGATGCGTACAGCAACAAGTTTCCCTCAGTAATAAACCAAGGTTTATCGAACCAGTAGGAGCCAAGAAGCACGTTGAAGGTTGTTGGCGGCAGAGTGTAGTGCGGCGCAACACCAGGGATTCCGGCGCCAACGTGGAACCTGCACAACACAACCAAATTACTTTGCCCCAACGTGACAGTGAGGTTGTCAATCTCACCGGCTTGCTGTAACAAAGGATTAGATGTATAGTGTGGATGATGATGTTTGCAGAGAACAGTAGAACGAGTATTGCAGTAGATTGTATTTGATGTAAAGAATGGACCGGGGTCCACAGTTCACTAGTGGTGTCTCTCCGATAAGAAATAGCATGTTGGGTGAACAAATTACAGTTGGGCAATTGACAAATAAAGATAGCATGACAATGCACATACATGTTATGATGAGTAGTGTGAGATTTAATTGGGCATTACGACAAAGTACATAGACCGCTATCCAGCATGCATCTATGCCTAAAAAGTCCACCTTCAGGTTATCATCCAAACCCCCTCCAGTATTAAGTTGCAAACAACAGACAATTGCATTAAGTATGGTGCGTAATGTAATCAACAAATACATCCTTAGACATAGCATTGATGTTTTATCCCTAGTGGCAACAGCACATCCACAACCTTAGAACTTTCTGTCACTGTCCCAGATTTAATGGAGGCATGAACCCACTATCGAGCATAAATACTCCCTCTTGGAGTTACAAGTAACGACTTGGTCAGAGCCTCTACTAGCAACAGAGAGCATGCAAGATCATAAACAACACATAGATGATAGATTGATAATCAACATAACATAGCATTCATTATTCATCGGATCCCAACAAACGCAACATGTAGCATTACAGATAGATGATCTTGATCATGTTAGGCAGCTCACAAGATCCAACAATGATAGCACAATTAGGAGAAGACGACCATCTAGCTACTGCTATGGACCCATAGTCCAGGGGTGAACTACTCACACATCACTCCGGAGGCGACCATGGCGGTGAAGAGTCCTCCGGGAGATGATTCCCCTCTCCGGCAGGGTGCCGGAGGCGATCTCCTGAATCCCCCGAGATGGGATTGGCGGCGGCGGCGTCTCTGGAAGGTTTTCCGTATCGTGGCTCTCGGTACTGGAACTATTATCGACGAAGGCTTGTTATTGGTGAAGAGGTAGGTTTAGGGGCGACGCGAGGGGCCCACACGCTAGGCCGGCGCGGCCAGGGCCAGGGCCGCGCCGCCCTAGTGTGGCGTCACCTCGTCGCCCCACTTCGTATCTCCCCCGGTGTTCTGGAAGCTTCGTGGAAAAATAAGATCCTGGGTGTTGATTTCATCCAATTCCGAGAATATTTCCTTACTAGGAGTTCTGAAACCAAAAACAGCAGAAAACAACAACTGGCTCTTCGGCATCTTGTTAATAGGTTAGTGCCGGAAAATGCATAAATATGACATAAAGTATGTATAAAACATGTAGGTATCATCAATAAAGTAGCATGGAACATAAGAAATTATCGATACGTTGGAGACGTATCAGCCTTCCAACATTCACATACCATGCAGGAGTGTCTATTTGCAAATTAAGTTGCTTACTGATAAATCAGGGCAAAACATGCGAAGAGAATTATTAATTAAAGTTAATTAATTGGGGTTGGTAACCCCGTTGCCAGCTCTTTTTTGCAAAATTATTGGATAAGCGGATGTGCCACTAGTCCATTGGTGAAAGTCTGTCAGGAGTAAATGACAATGTTGAAAGATAAAACACCACATACTTCCTCATGAGCTATAAAACATTGACACAAATTGAGAAGTACTTTGAAGGTTTTAAAGGTAGCACATGAGAATTTACTTGGAATGGTTTGAAATGTCATGCATAGGTATTTATGGTGGACACTTTGGAATAACTTGGTTTTCAGGGGTTTGGAAGCACGAGCAACATTCCTGCTCAGTACAAGTGAAGGCTAGCAATAGACTGGGAAGCGACAATCAAGAGAGCAATAACTGTCATAATCATGCTTGCGACAAAATAAATTAACGGGGGCATAAAAGTGATACAAGAACTCTGAGGCAAAGTAAATCATCGAGGCTTAATTGACTTTTGTTCAGTCATATGCATGTGTGAGCATGTGCCAAGTCGATTCAAATGAATTATTTATAGGAGGACACCACAACATCATACCTATCTATGAATTAAACAATGCAAGCAAATATTTATGACATGCTACTCATATTAATAAATTGGAGCTAACATGAGAGATCATGAACTACTAGACTTTCATTAAATGACATATACCTCACATGAACCAACTAAGCATGCTCACATGGATGAGTATATGTACAAAAATGAAAACAAATAGAGTTCATACCAGCCTCTCACCACAGTCGAGTTGTCGTAGACCGTCATTATTGCCTTTCACTTGTGTAGCTTGAATAATATGGAATGAAAACCAAGCTCCAACCACCGAAGATCGCTGAACTTCATAGTAAACTTTACAAAACCAAAGAAGAACAACAAATATTTTTGGTATTTTCAAATTGGAAACAAAAACGAAAGGAAACAGGCAAACAAAGCAAAATCTTTTTGGATTTTCTCAAAGCAAACCAACGATAGTAAATAAAGCAAAATAGGAACAAGAAACCAAAATAAACAAATGGTAAAGAGAAACAACAGAAATATTTTTGGTGTTTTTGTGTTTTAGTAAAGGAACAAAGCAAGAACAAGAGAATGAAAGCTAAAAGGGTCACATAAACACAAAGTATCAGAAATCCGTCAAACTTGACAGCAGTACAGTAATCATTTTTTACGAAAATCTTCCGCTGTACAACTCGAAAAGTGCTCAACTAATGAAAGTTAGGTAATAACCTGGGGAACATGCACAAAAATTGGCTTCTCAAAATAACGTTCTGGCTGTTTTTAGGAATTTTTTTAGTATCAGTCCAGAATCTGTTTTTAGACAGCACTTCCCCAAATATCATCTTCCTCATATTAGAGGCAACTATAAGAGGCGAAACAAGTATGTACAAGTATCCGGCAATTGTAATATGCAATGAATGAGTGATGCCGGCATACCTCCCCCCAATCTTAGGCTTTAGGCCTAAGTGGAGATCAATCCCACGGTGCCCATGAGGTGGCGCCTCCGTAGTATGATGAAGAAGGATCCTGCCCTTGGTACGTGCTGGAAGACGCACCAGGATACGTGACGGTGTACCCGTCGGAGGGCTCAGCATCCTCGGATTCATGCTGCTGGTGGAAACCACGTATCCTCAGCTGCTCATCCACCTCCTCCTTGGAACGCTGATACGTCTCAAATGTATCTATAATTTCTTATGTTCCATGCTAGTTTTATGACAATACTCACATGTTTTATACACACTTTACATCATTATTATGCATTTTCTGGCACTAACCTATTGACAAGATGCCGAAGCGCCAGTTCCTGTTTTGTGCTGTTTTTGGTTTCAGAAATCCTACAAAGGAAATATTCTCGGAATTGGACGAAATCAACGCCCAGGGTCTTATTTTTCCATGGAGCTTCCAGAAGACCGAAGAGCATACGAAGTGGGGCCACGAGGCGCCCAAAACACAGGGCCGCGCGACCAGGGAGGGGCCCGCACCGGCCTATGGTGTGGGCCCCTCGTCAGCCCTCCGACTCTGCCCTTCCGCCTACTTATACTATCCGTCGCGAAAACCCTATTACCAAGAGCCACGATACAGAAAAATTTCCAGAAACGCCGCCGCCGCCAATCCCATCTCGGAGGATTCAGGAGATCGCCTCCGGCACCCTGCCGGAGAGGGGAATCATCTCCCGGAGGACTCTACATCACCATGATCACCTCCGGACTGATGTGTGAGTAGTTCATCCTTGGACTATGGGTCCATAGCAGTAACTAGATGGTTGTCTTCTCCTCATTGTGCTATCATGTTAGATCTTGTGAGCTGCCTATCATGATCAAGATCATCTATTTGTAATGCTACATGTTGTGTTTGTTGGGATCCGATGAATATGGAATACTATGTCAAGTTGATTATTGATCTATCATATATGTGTTATTTATGATCTTGCATGCTCTCCGTTGCTAGTAGAGGCTCTGGCCAAGTTGATAATTGTAACTCCAAGAGGGAGTATTTATGCTCGATAGTGGGTTCATGCCTCCATTGAATCTGGGACAGTGACAGAAAGTTCTAAGGTTGTGGATGTGCTGTTGGCACTAGGGATAAAATATCAATGCTTTATCAAAGGATATTTGTGTTGATTACATTACGCACCATACTTAATGCAATTGTCGGTTGTTTGGAACTTAATACTTGAAGGGGTGCGGATGCTAACCCGAAGGTGGACTTTTTAGGCATAGATGCATGCTGGATAGCGGTCTATTTACTTTGTCGTAATGCCCTAAGTAAATCTCATATTGCTCATCATGATATGTATGTGCATTGTTATGCCCTCTCTATTTGTCAATTGCCCAACTGTAATTTGTTCACCCAACATGCTATTTCTTATTGGAGAGACACCACTAGTGAACTGTGGACCCCGGTCCATTCTTTTACATCTGAAATACAATCTATTGCAATCATTGTTCTCTACTGTTCTTCGCAAACAAACATCATCTTCCACACCATACATTTAATCCTTTGTTTACAGCAAGCCGATGAGATTGACAACCTCACTGTTAAGTTGGGGCAAAGTATTTTGATTGTGTTGTGCAGGTTCCACCACTACAAGAAAAGTTGCCATGGCCGACGAAGTTGAAGTCGCGCCGTGGTTGCTGGTGTACCATGGCCGATGATTTTGGGTCTGTCCGTTGTGCATGTCAAAATGTTTTTTTTCTTGTTTTTGAGGCCACCTAGCCCGACGAAACCGGCCAAAACGTTGCGTATGGTGGCCCGGGACGTGGTGCATCTCGAATTCTCGGGTTCGCCGGCCGTGTCAACGCAAATCCGCACCGCCGAGGGATGTAGGGCCCAGATGGCAGCCTCTCTAGCATTGTTTTTTCTCTCGATCGCGCCATCTCGTTCAACGCTCTCCGATCGAGTCGTTTACGATGCAGGAACATGGGTCCCGCATGTCATCCTCTATGAACCAAAATTCTTTCTATTCTTGGATTTTTTTTGACACCCTGATTTCTGGCTACTTCCTTTTTCTTTTGATCCCTTGCCGCATTGGAAACGTTGAGACCGCTGCTGCTAATTGGGACCCGCATGTCATCCTCTATGAGCAATCAACTTTCTTTTCTTGGAGTTTTTTTTGGCACCTCAAATTTGGTCACTTGCCTTTTTCTTTCGATCCCCTGCCGCCTCTCAAACGGTGATACCGCTGCTGCTAAATGGGACCCGCATGTCATCCTCTATGTACTATAAAACTTTCTCTTCTTGGATTTTTTTGGCACCTCATATTTGGTCACTTACCTTTTTCTTTCGATCCCCTGCCGCCTCTCAAACGGTGAGACCGCTGCTGCTAAATGGGACCCGCATGTCATCCTCTATGTACTATAAAACTTTCTTTTCTAGGATTTTTTTTGGAACCTCATATTTGGTCACTTGCCTTTTTCTTTCGATCCCGTGCAGCCTCTCAAACGGTGATACCGCTGCTGCTAAATGGGACCCGCATGTCATCCTCTATGTACTATAAAACTTTCTTTTCTAGGATTTTTTTTGGAACCTCATATTTGGTCACTTGCCTTTTTCTTTCGATCCCGTGCAGCCTCTCAAACGGTGATACCGCTGCTAAATGGGACCCGCATGTCATCCTCTATGTACAATCAAGTTTCTTTTCTTGAATTATTTTTGGCTCCTGATATTTGGTCACTTGCATTTTTCTTTCGATCTCATGCCACGTTGAGGACCCTGCAGGCTCATGGGACCCGCATGTCATCCTCTATGTACAATAAAATTTCTTTTCTTGGATTATTTTTGGCTCCTGATATTTGGTCACTTGCCTTTTTCTTTCGATCCCGTGCAGCCTCTCAAACGGTGATACCGCTGCTGCTAAATGGGACCCGCATGTCATCCTCTATGTACACTCAAGTTTCTTTTCTTGAATTATTTTTGGCTCCTGATATTTGGTCACTTGCCTTTTTCTTTCGATCTCATGCCACGTTTGAAACGTTGAGGAACCTGCTGGCTCATGGGACCCGCATGTCATCCTCTATGTGCTATAAAAGTTTATTTTCTTGGTTTTTTTTTCACCCTCTGATTTTTGGCTATTTCCTTTTTCTTTTGATCCCCTGCCGCCTTGGAAACGTTGAGTAAGCTGCTGACTCAGGGGACCCGCATGTCATCCTCTATGTACAATCAACTTTCTTTTTCTTTTGATCTCAAGCCGCATTTGAAACGTTGAGACCGCTGCTGCTAATTGGGACCAGCATGTCATCCTCTATGTACAATAAAGTTTTTTTCTTGGATTATCTTTGGCTCCTGATATTTTACCACTCGCCTTTTTCTTTCGATCTCATGCCGCCTTTGAAACGTTGAGTAAGCTGCTGGCTCATGGGTCCCGCATATCATCCTCTACGAACAATAACAGTTTCCTTTCTTGGAGTTATTTTTGACCCCTCATTTCTGGCTATTTACCTTTTTCTTTTGATCTCCTGCCCCCTTTGAAACGATGACGACGCAGCTGGCAGGTCGGTCCCACATGTCATCCTCTGTGAACAATAAAAGTTTCCTTTGATGGATTTATTTTGAACCCCTAATTAATTTCGGGATATTTCCTTTTTTTTCCTTTGATCCCCCGCCGCCTTGGAATCGTTGAGGATGCTGCTGCCTCATGAGTCTCGCATGTCATCCTCTCAGAACGGTAAATGTTTCTTTTCTTGGATTTTGTTTACCAAATGATTTTTGGCTAATTTTTTCTTTCGATCTCCTGCCTCCTTTAAAACGTTGAGGACGCTGCTGGCTCACGGGTCCCACATGTCAGCCTCTATGAACAATAAACGCTGAGGATGCTGCTGCCTCATGGGTCCCGCATGTCATCCTCTTAGAACGAAAATGTTTCTTTTCTTGGATTTTGTACCAACATATTTTTGGTTTATTTTTTCTTTCCAACCCCTGCCGCCTTTAAAACGTTGATGACACTGCTAGCTCATGGGTCCTCGATGTCAGCCTCCCCGTACAAGAAACATATGATATCTTGATTATTTTGCAGACAATAAACAGTGTATTGCGCTCTGAGCTATATCAAACGGATAATTAAATCTTTATTTTTACATAAAAAAACTTGTATGTTGAATCTCCTTGTTTTTTTGTCTTTGCGAAGCATAGGACTTTCCTGTTTTTTTTAGAAAATTCGGAACTTTCCTGTTTTGGAGTGGGCTAAAATTGTACGAGTCAAAAGGCCCAGTAGGATAGTTCGAAGGCCCAGATGTCCAGATGTAGCCGAATTGAAATCTTTCTTCTTGGATTTTTTTCACCCCCTGATTTCTGGCTACTTCATTTTTCTCTTGGTTCTGTGCCGCCTTGGAAACGTTGAGACCGCTGCTGCAAAATGGGACCCGCATGTCATCCTCTACGTACAATAAAATTTCTTTTCTTGGATTATTTTTGGCTCCTGATATTTGGTCACTTGCCTTTTTCTTTCGATCTCATGCCACGTTTTAAACGTTGAGGAACCTGCAGGATCATGGGACCCGCATGGCATCCTCTATGTACTATAAAACTTTCTTTTCTTGAATTATTTTTGGCTCCTCATATTTGGTCACTTGCCTTTTTCTTTCGATCTCATGCCACGTTTGAAACGTTGAGGAACCTGCTGGCTCATGGGACCCGCATGTCATCCTCTATGTACTATAAAAGTTCATTTTCTTTGTTTTTTTCACCCTCTGATTTTTGGCTATTTCCTTTTTCTTTTGATCCCCTGCCGCCTTGGAAACGTTCAGTAAGCTGCTAGCTCATGGGACCCGCATGTCATCCTCTATGTCCATCAACTTTATTTTCTTGGATTTTTTTGACCCCCTAATTTCTGGATACTTTCTTTTTGTTTTGATCTCAAGCCGCATTTGAAACGTTGGGACCGCTGCTGCAAAATGGGACCCGCATGTCATCCTCTATGTAAATAAAGTTTCTTTTCTTGGATTATCTTTCGCTTCTGATATTTTGTCACTTGCCTTTTTCTTTCGATCTCATGCCGCCTTTGAAACTTTAAGTAAGCTGCTGGCTCATGGGTCCCGCATGTCATCCTCTACGAACAATAAAAGTTTCCTTTCTTGGAGTTATTTTTTACCCCTAATTTCTGGCTACTTGCCTTTTTCTTTTGATCTCCTGCCCCCTTTGAAACGATGAGAACGCTGTTGGCAGGTCGGTCCCACATGTCATCCTCTATGAACAATAAAACTTTCCTTTGATGGATTTATTTTGAACCCCTAATTAATTTCTGGATATTTCCTTTTTTTCTTTTGATCCCCTGCCGCCTTGGAATCGTTGAGGATGCTGCTGCCTCATGGGTCCCGCATGTCATCCTCTCAGAACGATAAATGTTTATTTTCTTGGATTTTTGACCAACTGATTTTTGGTTTATTTTTTCTTTCCATCCCCTGCCGCCTTTAAAACGTTGACGACGCTGCTAGCTCATGGGTCCCCAATGTCAGCCTCCCCGTACAAGAAACATGTGATATCTTGATTATTTCGCTCTGAGCTTTACAAACGGATAAATTAAATCTTTATTTTTACATAAACAAACTTATATGTTGAATCTCCTTGTTTTTTTGTTTTTGCGAAACATAGGACTTTCATGTTTTGTAGTGGGCTGAAATTGTACGAGTCAAAAGGCGTCCAGGACGATAGTTCGAAGGCCCAGATGGCAAGATGCAGCCCAATTGAAAAATATCTTTTCTTGGATTTTGTTTTGACCCCCTGATTTCTGGCTACTTCCTTTTTCTTTTGATCCCTTGCTGCCTTGGAAACGTTGAGGCCGCTGCTGCTAAATGGGTCCCGCATGTCATCCTCTATGTACAATAAAATTTCTTTCTTCGATTATTTTCGGGTCCTGATATTTGGTCACTTGGCTTTTTCTTTCGATCTCATGCCGCCTTTGAAACGTTGAGGAAGCTGCTGGAGCATGGGTCCCGCATGTCATCCTCTATGAACAATAAAAGTTTCCTTTCTTGGAGTTATTTTTTACCCCTAATTTCTGGCTACTTCCTTTTTCTTTTGATCCCCTGCCGCCTTTGAAACGTTGAAGACTTTGCTGGATCATGGGTCCCACATGTCAGCCTCTATGAACAATAAACATTTCCTTTCTTGGAGTTATTTTGTACCCCTAATTTCTGGCTATTTTCCTTTTTTTCTTTCGATCCCCAGTCGCCTTCTAAACGTAGAGGACGATGCTGGCTCGTGGGTCCCAGATGTCAGCCTCCATGGACAATAAACCTCTCCTTTGTTGGATTTATTTTTCACCCTCTGATTTTGGCTATTTCCTTTTATTTTGATCCACTGCCGCCTTGGAAACATTGAGTAAGCTGCTGACACATGGGGCCCGCATGTCATCCTCTATGTACAATCAACTTGCAAGATCTTCGAGCGAAAGAGCTTGTATTAGTGGGACTCATATGTCAACCTCTATGTACAATAAAAGTTTCATTTCTTGGATTATTTTTAGCTCCTGATATTTGGTCACTTTCCTTTTTCTTTCGATCTCAAGCCGCCTCTGAAACGTTGAGTAAGGTGCTGGCTCATGGGACCCACATGTCATCCTTTATGTACAATAAAGTTTCTTTTCTTGGATTTTTTACACCTGATTTTTGGTCACTTGCCTTGACGCTGCTGGCTCATGGGCCCCACATGTCAGCATCTATGAACAATAAACCTTTCCTTTGTTGGATTTATTGTTTACCCCTGATTTCTGGCTATTTGCCTTTTTCTTTTGATCCCCAGCGGCCTTTGAAAATGTTGAGGAACCTGCTGGCTCATGGGACCCGCATGTCATCCTCTATGTACTATAAAATTTCTTTTCTTGGTTTTTTTTCACCCTCTGATTTTTGGCTATTTCCTTTTTCTTTTGATCCCCTGCCGCCTTAGAAACGTTGAGTAAGCTGCTGACTCATGGGACCCGCATGTCATCCTCTATGTACAATCAACTTTCTTTTTTTGGAGTTTTTTTACCCCCTAATTTCTGGCTACTTTCTTTTTCTTTTGATCTCAAACCGCATTTGAAACGCTGAAACCGTTGCTGCAAAATGGGACCCGCATGTCATCCTCTATGTACAATAAGTTTCATTTCTTGGATTACTTTTGGCTCCTGATATTTAGTCACTTGCCTTTTTCTTTCGATCTCATGCCGCCTTTGAAACGTTGAGTAAGCTGCTGGCTCATGGGTCCCGCATGTCATCCTCTACGAACAATAAAAGTTTCATTTCTTGGAGTTATTTTTGACCCCTAATTTCCGGCTACTTCCTTTTTTCTTTTGATCCACTGCCTCCTTTGAAACGTTGAGGATTCTGCAGACTAATACAAGCTTTTTCTCTCCAAGATCTTGCAAGTTGATAGATTAAATCATAGAATTATTAGGATATGTTTTAAATTTCAAATCCACTTTATGAATTATTAAAAATACCGTTATCCATGTGGGTATGGAGCGATCAAGGATTTTCATATTGGGCATGAGCAGTTTCAAAAATTGGAACCCAATAATTCAAAATAAATAAAAACAACTTTTATGTATAATCTCTGCGTTTTTTTTTGCCATTCATAGGATCTGTGTTTCATTAGAAAAGGGCCGAAATTGCATGAGCAGAAAGGCCCATTTGTAGTTATTGGGCTTCGACAAATGAGCAAGTAGGCCGATAGCAATTACCATGTAGATGACCGTTGGCAACCCAAAGTGAAATATTGGGCCCAACAGGGGAAGACTGAACAGTACTATTTTCTAATTGGAAGGTGGTACATGGCGTAATCCTGCCAAAAAAAAAGATGGACACGGGTTGCTGAAATTTGCCCATCTGCGCCTAATATCGCTGCCGCGGCTCCGCTTCCACCGCCGCCGCCATGCCTCGTCTCGCGTCGAACTCGCGGTACTGCCGCGTCTCGGGCACGGGGTACCGCGGCGTCCGCGCGCGCCCCAAAGGTACGTATTACGCGGAGATACGTGACGGCGGCGAGCGCATCGGCCTCGGCACCTACGAGACCGCGCACGAGGCCGCGCGCGCGTACGACGCCGTGGTGTGGCGGCTCGGGCGCCCGCGATCGTCGATGAATTTCCATGACGTGTGGACGCGCCAGCAGGCCGAGGATCTCGCGCCGCCGCCGTACATCGTTAGACAGGAGGAACAGCGCCGCCGCCGCGAGACGGAGCGCCGTTTGCGCATCGCCGAGCGGGACGAGCGCGCGACGCGCGAGTGGGCTGCCCGCTTCCCCGAGGACGTTGCCGCCGAGAACGAGCACTTCCGCAGACGGAGGGCGGAGAAGGCGACGAGGCGGGCTGCGAAGAAGGAGGACCGCGCACGACGGAGGGCGGAGAAGGCGACGAAGCGGGCCTTCATCGAAGCGCAGCTCGCCGGGCCGACCACCATTGGCGAGGACGACCCCCGTTGGATTGACCTCTTCTCGTCGGATCCGGTGTCGGGCACGACACCGGACTCGTCAGATGTCAAGTTTTAGTTTAGTTTTATCGCACTACTTTGTAAAAATATGAACTACGGAGTATCTATCAAGCTAATTTTATCCTATTTTATGTCTATTTCTAGTCTTTGTTTGATCTTCTGTTTTACTGCACTCTATTTTTCATTATATTCTGTTTTTGGCGCTGCATTTATAGCGCCTCTAAAAATACGCTGTTTCAGCCCTGCATTTGGCCGCCACAGTTTGCAGCTTCCGGTGAAGCTATTGCCGGCTCCATGCGCAGCATCAGCCCTCATCGCCAAAATATAGAGCCACTGCTGGAGTTGCTGTAATATGTTTGTCAGCAGGAGCTTACCTAATGAGTGAAAACGATGTTCAGCGTGAGATTCGAAAAAAAGATCTTCATGTTTTTTTTCCTAGCGATCCTAGTTCGGACTTTTGATTGTGTTGGCTAGTGCATGTAGCTTGACACCTGTATTATGTGATCCTGATATGAGGATAAGAACACCTTCAGCTTGCATTGCTAATGGTGTCTACTGCAGCAGTGGTGTACCTTCAATGGAGACTGATGCAAGAGTGTTGGTACTGGTGAGCCTGCACTTGACATCATCGTGCCACCTGAAGTAGGTGGTGTATTGGGATTAGACTGATAAGCATAGCACCTTGCAAAGAACAAGATGATGCTAGTGTTGGTTAACGTGATTTTACGCCAAAAGTCATGTATGCTCAACAGGTGCCGTACCTAGTTTGGATATTGTGTTGTTACCCTTTTGTGGTTTGGTGTTTGTCCAACAGAGAAAGCTACTCTTTTCCCGTGTAAGTGTTATTATGTGAACAAAAGTTGTATGTAAATATATATCGGTCAGAGAACCAAGATTGCATATTCTTGCCTGGTTATAACACATAAATCATAATAACAATTAAAGAGAAAAGGAACATTTGCCTTTGCAATGTGATTGTGCCAAGTAGATTAGACAACCAACCACAAACATTACAGGTCAACAGCCAAACGCATGCGAAAGTCCTAAGGTAAGCTCCATAATACATGTTGAAACCAAAAGCCTAGAAACCATAAGAAAGGTAGCTCCACATCACAGTTCCACGACAAAGCACATACTGATCATAAAACATATATCAAGTCAGGACAGCTGCACCACTGGGTAAGCATCCATGGGGTCTGGCTCAAGAGCAAAAACTGTGTGAATGCTGCAAAATTTGGCTCTTGCCTCACCCCACCCATACATCTTATCATGGAACCTTACCAAATCAGCATGAATCATCTTGACATAAACATAGCTCCTCTCTCAATGCTGATGGGATTGAACAATGCGCCAGTTGCAGTGCTTCAGCTTGTCAAACAGTATGCAGGAGATGACGAAGCATGCTGGCTGGTCTTTTGTAGTGACAATGGCTTGGAGTAGCTGGTCCTGTGAACCACCCAACTGGATCTTTAGAGCTTGAAGGACAGTCTGTGCCATATAAGCTACCGTTGCTGACTCCAGCTCGGGTTCAGGTGAATGACAGCTGACATCTTGTCCTCGAGATGCAGATCCTTCTTGATCAGATTCAGCGGAATCATCACCACTACTTACAGGTGCATCAGGTACATGCTCCAGTTCATAGGAGTTGGGTGGGACAGCACCGTTTGCTGAAATCTCTACAATACCAGCTCCAGGTAGACCACCAGTCTCTACAGAGGGTAAACCACCAATATCCACTTCAGAGGATTCTCGTGGCACGACACCTTTCGCTAGAGGCTCTACCCTACCAGCTCCAGGTCCACCACCAGTCAAGATCAGGCATAGTCATCACGGGTTCTACCAATACAAAACCTCCTTCGGGTGGCGTGGCAACTTCGGGTGCAGGATCATCAGTAGCAACTCCAGCATCAGCACCAGTTACATCGGTCTTGACAATAGGTAAACCGTCTTGCTCCAGTTCAGAGAATTCCCGTGGCACGACACCGTTCACTAGAGGCTCTACACTAGCAGCTCCAGCTGCACCACCAGTTTCTACAGCAGGGGGTAAACCCAATCCACAACCTTCTTCATGTGGCACGATGATGCCAGGTATAGGCTCATCAGTACCAGGTCCAGCTGCATCAGTCTCCATAGACAGTAAACAAGGTGGCATCGGAGGTTTAAAAGACTGGCATGCCATTTCACCTTTGTCATCAGACAATATAGAGTTTTCTTCAACTCTATGTTTCTGCAATAATAAGCACATGAACAGAAATTAGACCAGAGCATCTAGCCATCTAACAGGGGCAGCGGCAAAACAAGCGTCGGTCCATATGTTTACCTTGTCATCTGGGATATCAGAACACACAGATTTAGAAGTCATTTCACATAGCATCCGCTTTTTCGTTCCTTCCCCTACGTCCATCTGGAATAAGTAATACTATTGATCACATAAAACTAATTAATCAAATATATGCATATGTTGAGAAGTTTGCACGGCAAATTGTGGATTCTGCTTTTATCACCTACGAATCGTCGTTCTATATATTTACCTTGTCATCTGGGATATCAGAAGTCACAGAATGAGAAGTCATCTCACTAAGTATCGGTTTTTTCGCTCTTTCCCCTCCATCCATCTGCAATAAGAAGTACTATTGATCACATAAAGCTAATTCATTGAATATATGCATATGTTGAGAAGTTTGCACAACAAATTGTGGATTCTACTTCCAATCACCAAGTAATCTCGTGAGAAATGCATGATCAAGATATGTTTCTCCCTCTTGATCGACATCTGCATCTCCATTAAGACTAATCATCATGCGATGGTGCTCTTCAGAAGAGCGCATACACTTCCAATCACCAGACAAGCAAAAAATTGTTGATTCTAGTAATGCTTAATCAGCAGTGGCCATGGAACGACCACAGATCAACCAAGCAAAAAAAAAAATCATCAGCCTACAGACCACCAGACAAAACAAACTAGGCCCATACATGGCCTCACAAATCATCATCAAACGTCGATCAAACTAGCAAGTTTGAACATGGATTACTAATTTATTTTCTGATAAAGTGAGTATATTAATATCGAAAGATATTGATTACACTGAGCCTCTGCAACAACGCAATACCTTACTGGTAGTACGGATGCACATGGATTCCTAATACTCCCTCTGTTCGGTTTTAATTAGTCGACGCGAGGGAGAGAAGAAAATGAACTGTCGATGCTTTCAACTAGAGTCAATTAAATACGAACGGAAGAAGTACGTAGTAGTATTGACAAATATCCGGATCTAGTCTAAAAACAAATTGGCATGTAAATCCTAGTAGTCTACTAAACTAGGATCAATACCCTAGATTAGGGTTGCAAGCGACGTCCGCGAATCGTCCCACAAAGCAGAAAATTAGAGCAAATAGTGGTTGAGATTAGAGCAGATTTAAAGCACTCGCACTGAAACTAGCTAGCCCGCTACCCACCCCGCTTCACACCCTGCCATAGTTGTGAATCTACACCAAATATTCAAACAAGGATGAGCAACCGCCAATAAAATTTTATCCGCACATCATCATCTCTACCATACACAAGGGTATGGTGATTTCACATACATCCATTGTTGCTGCGGGACGAGGATGAGTGATGCGCCGCGGAGAAGGTGCCTCACGCCTCTATCGCCGCCGCCGTCGAAGAGGAAGTCGAAGCCGCCCGATTGTGGTCCGTCGCCGATATGGAGGTGGAGCTACTAGGGAAGAGGTGGAGGTGGAGGTGGAGATGGAGTGATGGTTTGTACTAGTGGCGGCCGGTGAGGTAGTTATAAATACAGCCTCTCTCTCTTTTTTGGCAAGGAATGCAGCTTCTCTTGGAAGGCAACGAGGCAACGCACTCCAGATTTCGTATATTACTATAATATAATATGGGCGGAGAAATTTGGACGCATCTGTGTTGTCTTGTCAAATGAATCACCAGGATTTGCTTTTAGTACTCCAGATTTGGGCGACCCAAGGAAGTAGAGATAGTAATGTACGCCATTTAGCTGCACGCTATCAAATCAAATAAATGGTCATGCCATTTACTTTTAAGATGGTGCAGCAGTTATTCTGACCAAAGAAACATGCACGTCTGCTGATTATTTTGATAGTACTACTACGGAGTAGGAGTAATATTTCTGATGGGTATACATTTACCGTCCGCTAGCAAAGATTGTTTGGCACATTGTTCTTATGGCTTTCAACATCACACCCCTTAATAATATTAGTAATCAATGTTTGGGCAATTAATTGAGTGTGTTAATAAAAAATTAAAACCCACAAATCCAACTGTACTATTTTTAGGGCCATATGAAGGACAAGGAATGATTTTAAATGCCATATGGAGTACCTCCAACCATGTGAAATATGGTTCTGTCATGCAGGTGATACCCATGGCTTCGCATTGGATCCGTATGTTGTCCTACATACAGTCAACTATGAAGTACCACGATTTGGTTTTTGGGTGCAACCGGCTAGAGAATGATGCACGGGTTTGTACAGCC
Source organism: Lolium perenne (assembly GCF_019359855.2). Classification (NCBI taxonomy): domain Eukaryota; kingdom Viridiplantae; phylum Streptophyta; class Magnoliopsida; order Poales; family Poaceae; genus Lolium; species Lolium perenne. The sequence goes on along the minus strand of NC_067250.2, from coordinate 95,433,523 downwards.
AGTACAATTCACATTAAGATTTTCTGATAGGATGTTGATGCGTATATGTAAGAATCATACACTAGAATGTCTTCTATGTTTAGATGGCTGATCTACGTTTACACTTTCTGTGAACCATGAGGTTAAGACCTTTGTACTGTAATAAAGATTGCTAAATAACAGTATATATGTATGCCTCTAGGGACACTGAAACAGCCAAACAACCATGCATGTGTATAGACCGTATTTGATCAAATTACAAGAAGCACCTGGGTTCATGCAAATAGCATCAATTTATCACCTAAGTACATTAGCTATAAATAGTTAAATAGGAGTCAAGACCAACTGAGCTAGCTAGTAGTATGATCCTACTATTACATAAATATCCCTAACTCTGATTGTCATTGTTCCAGTCCAGCGTGTTGGTGTAGCTTGGGATGAACCAAAACCCCGTATGCCAGTTGGCCGCTGGACCACTGCTTGAGAAAGAGATGCTTTGGTGGTCTTCGCCATTTAGACTAAAGCGGAAAATTTCTTGATGTGATGTGTCAAACTGAGAGCCAATGGCCTGAGGCGTGGTGTAGATGCAGTTTCTTCTTGTCAAATATCCTGGGGGAAATGTTGCACCACCCACTGGCATGAAAATCGGATAGTTCAACCCAAGGAACATAGAATAGTCTCCAAGATTAGTAACGCTTTCCCACGGGTTGGCTGGAAGTAACCGACTAGTGTCATTCGAGAATACCATGCAGGTATACCCCGAATAGCTGTGAACAGCGCGACCGCAATGGACAGAAGGGATACTATCATAATAAGTTGGAGCACCGTCAGCGTCAAAATCCATTGCGCCACGTGCATAGACCAGGAGAAGTCTAGAACGATCTTGAGATCTTGCCAGCCACCACGTACGACTATTAAAGTCAAAATCATCATCGATATCAAATCCAGCCGTCCACGGAATGAATGGAGCAGGGAGCACTATAGGACCTTGAAAAAGGAAAGAACACGTCACATGAAAATATATTTCATGATTTATCTACTAGTGATATTGATTTGATATTGTAGATGCCAATACTAGTACTTTATAAAATCATGGTCGAACATAAGATGGTTTGAAATATATTTCGAACATCTTGGTAAAACTTCATATGGATTTAAAACATGTTCCCCAAAATATTGGTCCAAATTTTAGATGGTTTGAATATAGTACTCCTTATTCTCTAGAACCGGGGGAATATAAACAAATGAAAGTCTTTATCAATATTGCATGGCACCTTTATTGATTCTATTTCTACTCTACCTTAAATTTTCCAGGGAGTAATAATAAAGAAACTTAATTACTAGGGGGCCTTTCTCCTACGGAACAACATGCACATTAGACCATACTAAAATTCCTATAGATGTTAAATTCTATAAGTATATATGTCCATACCACAAGAGGGTTATGGTGTGCGCCTATGGAATTCCTTTAAGCCAAAAGATGCCAAGACAGTTCAGCAAATAAGAGGTGAAATGCTATATAAGTTACGTATATGAAAAAGATAGGGAGAAAATGTTACCAAATTGATTAGGATCCCATGCATAAACATTTCCATTCTCAGTAACGGCGAACACAAGTTGTTTATGTATAATTGCATCGCAGTATATGGCGTCGTTCTCAAACTGGTTTTCAAGAATTATCCATGTACCAGGATATTCGCCATTGAGGTAGGCAATTGCAAAGTCGAAGATTGCGACAAGGGAGAAATCTGCATACCCCCGGGCAGCTGTAGGAACTTGGCAAATAGCTATCTTCTGCAGTTGAATAGCATCACCCTGATACTTGAATATAAGTGGATTGCGTGTGGTTTCAAACTTCTTCCTCAAAGATGGAAGCTTAATCTTGCGATGAGTGTAGACATTGAGGAGGTTCCACTTGCCTTTGGGGCCAACCATGGCGATCCAATCTCCATTGGCGCCTGCCCGCTCCTCATCCTTACCGTGTGGCATTAGGCAATCATAGGAGAACCTGTCCAGCGACACTAGTTTGCACTTGCTGTGCACCGGCAAATCCACCTTGAACTCCCATGGTTTATCCACCGGGTCACAACAGAGAACACACGGAAGGCCAAACGGCTGAGAAGAAGGCAGAGTGGTACTGTATTTGGCTGACTGAAGAATACTTTTGGAGGAACCGACTAGGGACGCGGCGGTGATGGCGTCGCACTGGCTGATGAGCACTTCAAGGGGGCCTTCCGTAAACACCTTGTGAAACAGCCCAGATCCACAGACCCTGCTCGATTTCGACATCGCAATGAGGCAGGTGGTACAATGGGGTTGGGATTTTCTTGGGAGATTTACTGATTCGAACTTTGGGAGAGAGATGGCGATCAATGGCGGCAGGTGGGGGTTTGAGTTGGAGAACAGAGGCTCTCAAACTGGGCACTGCTGGATAGGACGCGAAAGCGCCATGGCGGAGACGCAGGCGCGTGCTATGGAAGCTGGGCGGAGTGGGGATAGACGACGGAGGTGAACCGAGACGCTCCTCCTCTTATGCATATACTGCCTACTGCAGTTTCGAGGAGAGTGTGAATGTGTTCAAAAAAAGAGGAGAGTGTGAATGTGTTCAAAAAAAGAGGAGAGTGTGAATGTGTTCAAAAAAAGAGGAGAGTGTGACTGTGACCCAACACCCGAGTAGGAGCAGACGGACTATAGGAGTAGCCCCATCATTACAGTCCATTAATCGTGCTTCCCACAATAAATAAGTGAAACGTCCCAGGCTTGTGTTGTCTAATCAAATCGATGGCCATGTCAGTATTATGGTGAACAAATAAAACAAATACACCAACCTTGTTCTTTTTGCAACGTACACCAACCTAGCAAGGCATCAACCTTCTCGCCATCAACTAGGACTCCGTGGCTCCGTCCCACCAAAGTTGTCTCAACTTTGTAAAAAAAAATACATCTATCCATCTAAATTTTAACAAAGGTGAGACACTTTTGGTGGGACCGAGGGAGTACAAAAAAACTTTACTACTCCATGCTAGTATCGGCCACTTTTCGAAAAGTAATTCAAATTTCAACTGAAGGCGTGCTATTTTATGGTCCTGAAAATTGCCAAAAAAAATACAACCAAAAAATGCAACAGACCCATGTTAAGGGGGTACACCCTACGAAGTATACATTAAGAAACTTCGAAACTTCAGCGACCTTGTAAGAATGCCCATGAAAGTGCAGTTTTGCAAATTAGGAAGAGACGAAATATGAATTCAACCAAAGAAATCTAAACGAATCCTTAGACAATAGCATAGTTAACACGTTCAGAAAAAAATGATGACTCCAAAAGAACAACATTAGCAATAAATACTCCATTTTAGTTTGAACTTGCAGTCACATACATATACTAGTAGTACTGCCAAAATACTATAATACTCCGAGCTGCATTCTAGCACTCCAACTAGCTAGCTAATAGTTCTGGAGTAGTAGTACTACTATACAAGTCCAAAATACATCCGAACGAACCCTACTTCGAACTAAACTACTCCCTCCGATCTTCGAGTAACTACATTGCAGTATGACTAAATGAAGATTATTGTATAACCTTCTTGTTGATGCAAACGCAGATAGGCAACACACGCTGCCCTCCATTCTGCTTCGCGTAACGGGGCGGCACCGCCAGGAAAGAAGTGAGCTGCTGCAACATGATCGAGCTAGGCGTCGGGGAGCTCGTCGGCTCGATTACCGCCATCAAGGTGTCCGTCGAGAGGTCACTGGTCCCAGCCGGCGCCGGCGCCGGCGGACCAATCACCAGCAGCTGCGCCTTGTACATCGGAAACAAACACGCGGCCGACCTGATGCACACACAGGACACAATGGTGGTCAGGCCGAGCGCGCCAACGGTGATGGCGAACACGCTACCGTCTTCTTCCCCACTGCCGATGAACAGGTGTCCCCGCGATTGTACCGGAACACAAACTATGCACCAGGCAGGTATGCCATACTGGAACGTAAACACTGGGATGGAGTGGGATGCTTGGAGGTGTACCAGGAGCTCCCGCGGCGGGCCGGTGAAGCTGCAGCCGGTATTGATGGCCTCTGTGCAGCCGCACGGACCATGCGAGCACGCGATATAGTGCTTGTAGGACTCCGTGGAGGCGACCAAGCACTGGCAGCCGACGCACTTGACCATTGCCTCAGATCGATTCGACGGCGGCAATCTTGCCCCAGATCGATTCGACGGCGGCAACCTCGCCGGCTGCTCGCACTTCTTGCACGGGTTCGGCGCAAGCTCGCCGACGCAGCGCCGACAGCCCATATGACCGCCCTTGCACTGCACGGAACAACGTACGTGGCATCAGTTGTCATTAAAATTTCTCATAGGTGAACCTAAGAATGAAATCGGAAGGGAGCGACCTTGGATATGGGGGGTTTGAAGGGCAGCAGGCAGAGGGGGCACAAGAAGAGGGCCTCCTCCATCTTCAGAGAAGAGTGATCGGGAAAACGAGAACGGGATGGGTTCTTTTTTTTATACATGCCTTGGAGTGGAGTATGGATATTACTACTTATAGGAAGAACTTCCTTGCTAAGAATCGGCGTCGGCCGTACGCAACCATAGATGCACCAGCGGCTCTGCAGTTTGTCAAAATAAAAGGATAGAGCTGCAGTGACTTGAAGTCTCCAAATCTCATTGTGACTTGGTGCCACCATCTACCAACCATTTGAGATCCAACGTTCCAAACTATCTCTTATTTCGAACCTAAAAACAAAAATTATTCAGAAAATTATGAAAATAATCCAGTAAAATGTAGATGCCTTGTTCTAAAATCTGTGAATATTTCATCCCACTCGGACGAGTAGCTTGTGATTAAAGAGCTTTTTACGTATACGAGCACAAGTTTAAACTAAATACTCCCTCTGATTCATATTAATTGACTTCAATATGGATGTATCTAGAACTAAAATGTGTCTAGTACATCCATATTAGAGTCAATTAATATGAACCGGAGGGAGTATATATTTTCTCACAAACCTTTAATTCAAATCAAATGAAACTTCACCAAAATATAAATCGAAATATGCACGATTAACTAGAAGTTCTTGAAATATTTCTGAGCAATTATAATAATTATTTAGTTTAAATTCTAAGTCGATCGCATACAATGGATCTGAGATGGATGGTGGATGGTGGCACCAAGTCACTGTGAGACTTGGAAGTATCAAGTCAGTGAAGCTCTATCCCAAAATAAAAGCTTCGTGAAGGGGGCAGTTTGGTTCAAAAAAGAAGACAATGCCAAGCAGTTGTCAAACAGTACCCATATAGTCAAATGTACTCCCTCGATTCAAATGAATTGACTCAACTTTGTCTAGATATATATGGATGTATCAAGTCACCGAAGCTCTATCCCAAAATAAAAGCTTCATGAAGGGGAAGTTTGGTTCGAAAAAAAATACGATTGCCAAGCAGTCATCAAATAGTACCATAACGTCAAATGTACTCCCTCCGATTCAAACGAAATGACTCAACTTTGTATTTTGCATGTTAAAGGTTTTTCGTAAAACTTGGCCAATCTTAACATAGTTTGCCTTTCTAAAAAAAGATATAAGCCCTAAGGCTCCTTTGATTCATAGGATGGGAAAACCATAGAAATATGAAAAACATAGGATTGAGATTTAATGGCTAGTTGAATCATATAGGAAGATGAGTTGTGTTTGATTGTGCCAAAGGAAATTTTCCATGAGGTATGACCTAATGTTTTATTCTTATAGGATTTGCACTGCAAGATTCCTGTAGGATATGTTCCTATGAATCAAACAACTAGTGTGGGGAAAATTCACATGTGATCTAAATCCTACATAATTCCTATACAAATCCTATATATGAATTTTAGTTGTTAGGTCACTTAAAATGACTTCACTTGAAGGGTTACATTTTTGTTTTTTCTGAATTAGTAGTGATGCCTAACCATATATATACCTTAACCAAGAGAATCAGCATAAACTTATGTATATTAATAGTAAGCGCATATATGAATGTTTTTTTATCTACAAACCCAGGGTCATATATATGTACATAGAAACATGCATATATGCTAGTTTTTGTACCTTGGTGTGTTCCTCTTTTGGGCTATCTTTTTTGTTCACCGGTTCACAACCAACGCCCTAGATTAATTTGGTACTTAGAAAATAACATTTTGTTTTTGGCGCACTAACACAAATAGTAGTAGCACGGTCAACACTGTAGAGAAGTACAAAATAAATGTGTGTGGGAAAAATTGACTTAAAGTGACCATTACAATGAGAAAAAGGGTAGAACCAAGCATTGCACAGGGAAAAAGCAGTGTAGTGCCCAGAAGAAAAAAAACAAGTTGGGCCATACTCCCTCCATCCTGAAATAATGGGTGTAGAGTTAAAATTTGTCCATAAAAGAGTGTACTTCTCGTTTTGCAATGCACTTCAAAATTTGTCCACAAAAGAGTGGTACTCCTAGTAAAAAATATTTCTTTCTCATCACGAGGGATATAGTTTCTTCACGACTAGTACGTACTACCTCCATCACAAAGCTTAAGGGTTCCTTTGATTCAAAGGATTTGCATAGGAATTGTGTAGGATTTGGTTCCTATGGGAAAATTTCCTATACATGTTGTTTGATTCATAGGAACATATCCTATAGGAAAAAATCCTATAGGAATCTTGTAGTGTAATTCCTATAGGAAAAAAGCATCAGCTCATGCCTCATGGAAAAATTCCTTTGCTACAATCAAACAAACTTCATCTTCCTATAGGATTCAATTAGACATGCCATTCCAATCCTAAACCTTTCCTATTCCTATGCTTTTCCTATCCTTTAAATCAAAGGAGCCCTAAGTCTTTTTTTAAGAGTCAAATCAAGTAAAGGTTGACGAATATTTAGAACAATCTATCAACTAATATAATATTTTGTAGATGCCATACCAAAAAAAATCATTGTCTATGTATTGATATTAATTTTGTATTTTGCATGATAATGATTTTTGGTAAAATCTTTGTTTACCTTGACATAGTTTGAGCTTCTAAAAATAATATAAGCCTTACGCTTTGGGATGGAGGTAGTAGTATTTAGCATAATATGGTTTTCTTATTTACTACATGCATTTAGCTCATTGGAGGTGGAAAAGTTGAAGAGGAAAGTGATGGTCGATGACAGTTTCCTAATGTAATAATAAAATCCTCAATATGCCTTGAAAACCCACACGTACGCTCTTTCTAGGATAGAGGCAGTATGAGGTAATGCACCCACGCGCTGTCATCTGCCCGTTCGTGCTATGTCTCCCAAATCTTGAAATATCGTCAGTTATCCATTTCACGTCCACACTTCTCCCTCTCTCCACGGACTAGGAAAAACCCCTCTCTTCGCTTCCCCTTCCCATTCCACCGATGGAGAGCCCAACCGACGCCGTCAACGCAGCGAAAGCGAAAGCCGCGCGGCTGGCCTTAGCCGCAGAGGAGGCGTCCAGAGCCGCGACCGCAACACGCATGGCCGCAACGGCGGCGATCATCGGTCGAAGACGAAGCGGAGACCGCAGCACGCATGACCGCAGCACGCATGACCTTTAACATGCCAAAGACGAAGCGGAGGCCATTGCCGAAGGTCGGGCCATCGGTCGCTCATCGGCATCTGATGCTGTTGGTAGATGGGTCCACTCTCTTGGGAAGCATCCCCTAGATGACGAGGACGAGGTTGAACTCATCTTTGAACCGCCGCCGCCGACCTTCGACGAGAATATCGTCGACGAGGGGGAGGAAGTATGTTCCGATTCACCTCTCTCCCTTATTCAACATAGCCCTGTATCGATTTGCGCTATGGTCTCTCCCTCTTTTTTTTGCGCTATAGCGTTTTGAATTAGCGTCAGAATCTTTTTAGATTCATATTCAGTAGTTGCAACTGCTACATATTTGCTTCACATCCGATTCACCTCTCTCCCTTATTCAACATAGCCCTGTATCGATTTGCTCTATGGTCTCTCCCTCTCTTTTTTGCGCTATAGGGTTTTGAATTAGCGTCAGAATCTTTTTAGATTCATATTCATTATTAGTTGCAACTGCTACATATTTGCTTCACCTGTTTACTTGGCATGTATCAGGTTGCTACTGATGAGGTTGACAGCGATGTCGAGTCGCGTCATAGGAAGGCCAGGGCCACTCTCAACAAGCTTAAGGCGGGGAAGTTCGACAAGTATTGGAGTGAACCCTGGACTGATGCCAGGAACAGCTGCCTCTTCTGCACAAAGAGCATAAAGGTTGACTTTCAAAGCGTCCTGCAGCATGCTGAAGCCGGTGGGTCTGGTTGTCTCAAAGTTGGGGAAACTGTTAACCGATCCGGCTTCATAGCCAACCACATGGCCTATGGGCTATTCCTAAGGAAGAAATTGAACCAAGCTATCGAGACCGGTCGTGTGCCTCCTCCCAAGCCCAAGCCACCAAAGATTAAAGGTATGGGCAGCAAGAAGCAGAAGAAGCGGGACCGGGAGGAGGCGACAGGAAGAAGATGGTAAATATACTCCGTAACTGCTGTGGATGTTTGTCTCTCCTACTGCTTCAAAAGCAGCATCTTTTGTTGAACTCTGTTTATGTTTGTCGCTCACAGCAACGTTTGTGGTGAACCTATTAGCTTAATTAGGGGTTGTTGAACTATATATGTCTGTGTTGAACCTTGCTTAATTAGGTTGTGTTGAACTCTGTTTGTGTTGGCGTGGGAAGGGGGGCATGATGCTACCCTGAATTTGCGGGACCCCCAAAAAACTTGCAAATACGAGTGATGCATCCAAAAGGAACAAACTTTTACATGGTAGACCCCAGTTTGAAAGCAAGAAATGCGATCGGGTCCTTAATGCCCACCGCCGGATTGATCGGGATTTTGCCTGCCTACCGCATGTGACTTGTGCTCACTGAAGTTTGGGACCTCATGCATGGGCACCACACGTAAGTGACAGACCTGTTGGTGTAAAAACTCGGGTGATTATTATACTGCATTAGTACAAAGTTTCCTATGGATTCAAGGGTTGGAAAGCCAAGTTAACTCATTTTCATGACTAAGAAGGAGCCAGGCTTACTTTTTCATTTTCATGTTTTAACTTGTTTAAATCTCGGCCAAACAAAGGATTTGACCAGGATTCAAATGGGCATAAAAATTCAAAAAAGAAATAAAAAAATCACATAAGCTTCTTATGTCATCTAGTAAGCATTACAGTTGATCAACTAAGTCTAGACATATTCAAACCAGAAAAATCATGTATATACCCCCTAACCCTAAACTCTGTCTTATGAAGTCAAGCATGAAGAAAAGTGGTTTTGGGTTTCAAACATTGGAAATTAAAAAAACTCCCAAAAGCTTCATTTTGGAGTGACTAAGAAGAATCCAGGCTTACCTTTTCATTTTCATGTTTTAAACTGGTTTAAATCTTGGTCAAACCTAGGATTTGACCAAGATTCAAATGGACATAACAAATTCAAAAAAATCAAAACCAAAACACATAGTCTTTTGATGTCATATAGTAAGCATTCAAGTTGATAAACAAAGTCTAGACATATTTAAACAAGAAAAATCATGTATATACTTGGCCCCTAACCCTAAACTCTGTCTTATGAAGTCAAGCATTAAGAGAAGTGGTTTTGGGTTTCAAACATGGAAATTTAAAAAACCTCCCAAAAGCTTCATTTTGGAGTGACTAAGAAGAATTCAGGCTTACTTTTCATTTTCATGTTTTAAACTAGTTTAAATCTTGGTCAAACCTAGGATTTGACCAAGATTCAGATGGGCATAACAAATTCAAAAAAAAACATAGTCTTTTGATGTCATATAATAAGCGTTCAAGTTGATAAACAAGGTCTAGACATATTCAAATCAGAAAAATCATGTATCTACCCCCTACCCCTAAACTTTGTCTTATGAAGTAAAGCACGGAGAGATGTCATTTTGGGTTTCGGACATGGAAAATTAAAAAACCCTCCCAAAAGCTTCATTTTGGAGTGAATAAGAAGGATCCATACTTACTTTTCATTTTCATGTTTTAAACTTGTTTAAATATTGGTCAAACCTGCTAGGATTTGACCAAGATTCAAATGGGCATAAAATTTTAAAAAAAAAGAAATAAAAATTAAACCGAAAACCACTTCTCTTCGTGCTTGACTTCATTAGACAGAGTTTAGGGTTTGGGGTATATACATGATTTTTATTGTTTAAATATGTCTAGACTCCGTTGATCAACATGAATGCTTACTATAACTTAAGAAGCTTATGTGTTTTGGTTTTTCATTTTTTGAATTCTTTATTGAATTTTTATGCCCATTTGAATCTTGGTCAAATCCTAGGTTTGACCAAGAATTAAACAAGTCAGTAACATGAAAATGAAAAAGTAAGCCCGGATCCTTCTTGTTCACTCCAAAAATGAAGCTTTTGGGAGGGTTTTTGAATTTTCCATGTTTGAAACCCAAAACCATTCCTCTTATATGCTTGACTTCATATGACAGAGTTTAGACTTAGGGGGTAGATACATGATTTTTCTGGATTGAATATGTCTAGACCTTGTTTATCAACTTGAATGCTTACTATAAACCAAAAATTCATGTATCTACCCCTAACCCTAAACTATGCACGAAGAGAAGTGGTTTTGGGTTTCAAACCTGGATATTTCAAAAACCCTCCCAAAAGCTTCATTTTGGAGTGAATAAGAAGGATCAAGACTTAATTTTTCATTTTCATGTTTTAATCTTGTTTAAATCTTGGTCAAACCTAGGATTTGACCAAGATTCAAATGGGCATAATTTAAAAAAATGGAAAATCAAGGCACATAGTCTTCTTATGTCATATAGTAAGCATTCAATTAAGTTGATAAACAAGCTCTAGAAATATTCAAACCAGAAAAATCATGTATCTACCCCCTATATATCCCTAAACCCTGACTTATGAAGTCAAGCATGAAGAGAAGTGGTTTTTGGTTTCAATCATGGAAATTTCAAAAACCCTCCCAAGAGCTTCATTTTGGAGTGACTAATTAAGAAGCATACATGCTTACCTTTTCATATTCATGTTTTAAACTTGTTCAAATCTAGGTCAACAAACCTAGGATTTGTTGACGAAGAATCAAATGGGTATAAAAAAATTAAAACCAAGGTCTGCTCATGTCATATAGTGAGCATTCAATTAAATTGATAAACAAGGTCTAGACATATTAAAACTAGCAGGAAAATCATGTATCTATATACCCCCTAACCCTAACCTATGTCTTATGAAGTCAAGCATGCATGAAGAGAAGTGGTTTTTGGTTTTCAAGAGCATGGAAATTTCAAAACCCCTCCCAAGAGCTACATATTGGAGTGACTAAGAAGGATGGATGCTTAATTTTTCATATTCATGTTTTAAACTTGATTAAATCATGGTCAAACCTAGGATTTGACCAAGATTCAAATGGGCATAAAAATTCAAAAAAAAAATGAAAAACCAATGCACATAGTCATCTTATGTCATCTAGTAATTAAGTATTCAATTAAGTTGATAAACAATGTCTAGACATATTCAAACCAGAAAATTTATGTATCAAGCTACCCCTAACCCCAAACTCTATCTTATGAAGTCTAGCATGAAGAGAAGTACGTGGTTTTTTGGTTTCAAACATGGAAATTTCAAAAACCCTTTCAAGATCGAGCTTCATTTTGGAGTGACTACGAAGGATACATGCTTAATTATTCATATTCATGTTTTAAACTTGTTTAAATCATGGTCAAACCTAGGATTTGACCAAGATTCAAATGGGCATAAAAATTAAAAAAAACAATAAAATGAAAAACCAATATATGCACATAGTCATCTAGTAAGCATTCAATTAAGTTGATAAACAAGGTCTAGACATATTCAAACCAGAAAATTCATGTATCAAGCTACCCCTATCCCCAAACTTTGTCTTATGAAGTCAAGCATGAAGAGAAGTACGCGGTTTTTTGGTTTCAAACATGGAAATTTCAAAAACCCTCTCAAGAGCTTCATTTTGGAGTGACTAAGAATGATATATGCTTAATATTTCATATTCATGTTTTAAACTTGTTTAAATCATGGTCAAACCTAGGATTTGACCAAGATTCAAATGGGCATAAAAATTCAAAATAAATCAAAATAAATGAAAAACCAAGGCACATAGTCTTCTTATGTCATATAGTAAGCATTCAATTAAGTTGATAAACAATGTCTAGACATATTCAAACCAAAAAAATCAAGTATCTAGCTACCCCTAACCCTAAACTCTGTCTTATGAAGTCAAGCATGCATGAAGAGAAGTGGTTTTTGGTTTCAAACATGGAAATTTCAAAAACCGTACCAAGATCTACATTTTGGAGTGACTAAGAAGGATATATGCTTATTTTTTCATATTCATGTTTTAAACTTGTTTAAATCATGGCCAAACCTAGGATTTGACCAAGATTCAAATGGGCATAAAAATTCAGAAAAAACAAAAAATGTAAAATCAAGGCACATAGTATTCTTATGTCACATAGTAAGCATTCAATTAAGTTGATAGACAAGGTCTAGATATATTCAAACCAGAGAAATCATGTGTCTACCCCCTAACCCTAAGCTCTGTCTCATGAAGTCAAGCATGAAGATATGTGGTTTTTGGCCGGTTTCAAACATGGAAATTTCAAAAACCCTCCCAAGAGCTTCATTTTGGAGTGACTAAGAAGGATATATGCTTAATTTTCATATTCATGTTTTCAACTTGTTTAAATCATGGTCAAACCTAGGATTTGACCAAGATTCAAATGGGCTTAAAAATAAAAAAAACAATAAAATGAAAAACCAATGCACATAGTCATCTTATGTCATCTAGTAAGCATTCAATTAAGTTGATAAACAAGGTCTAGACATATTCAAACCAGAAAATTCATGTATCAAGCTACCCTTATCCCGAAACTCTGTCTTATGAAGTCAAGCATGAAGAGAAGTACGCGGTTTTTTGGTTTCAAACATGGAAATTTCAAAAACCCTCTCAAGAGCTTCATTTTGGAGTGACTACGAAGGATACATGTTTAATTTTTCATATTCATGTTTTAAACTTGTTTAAATCATGGTCAAACCTAGGATTTGACCAAGATTCAAATGGCAAAATTTAAAAAAAATGAAAAATCAAGGCACATAGTCTTCTGATGTCATATAGTAAGCATTCAATTAAGTTGATAAATAAGGTCTAGACATATTCAAACCAGAGAAATCATGTATCTACCCCCTAACCCTAAACTCTGTCTCATGAAGTCAAGCGCATGAAGATATGTGGTTTTTGGTTTCAAACATGGAAATTTCAAAAACCCTACCAAAGAGCTTCATTTTGGAGTGACTAAGAAGGATCCATAGGAAACTATGTACTAATATAGTATAATGATCACCCGAGTTATTAGAGCAACAAGTCTGTCACGTGCGTAAGGTCCCACACTTCAGTGAGCACAAGTCACGTACGCTAGGTAGGCAAACTCCCAGCCATCTTCTTTGCCAGGTCGTTTCTAGCTCAGCTCGTAGGCCATGGTGTGCAGGCTCTGTAGCCATGGCGATTTGGTCGCGCCAAGTGGTTCGTCCCCGGCTGGGACGAGGATCAATCCGGATGGTGGTTGTTAAGGACCCGATCGCATTTCTTGCTTTCAGCATGGGGTCTATGATGTCTACTTCCCCCTCCTTTTCCTGTAGACAGTGGTGGGCCTCCAAGAGCAGAGGTTTGTAGAACAGCAGCAAGTTTTCCCTTAAGTGGATCACCCAAGGTTTATCGAACTCAGGGAGGAAGAGGTCAAAGATATCCCTCTCATGCAACCCTGCAACCACAAAGCAAGAAGTCTCTTGTGTCCCCAACACACCTAATAGGTGCACTAGTTCGGCGAAGAGATAGTGAAATACAGGTGGTATGAATAAGTATGAGCAGTAGCAACGGTACCAGAAAATAGCTTGCTGGCGTGTAGTTGATGGTGGTAGTATTGCAGCAGTAGTAACACAGTGAAACAGTAAACAAGCAGTAGTAACGCAGCAGTATTTAGGAACAAGGCCTAGGGATTACACTTTCACTAGTGGACACTCTCAACATTGATCACATAACAGAATAGATAAATGCATACTCTACACTCTTGTTGGATGATGAACGCATTGCGTAGGATTACACGAACCCTCAATGCCGGAGTTAACAAGCTCCACAATTTGTTCATATTTAAGTAACCTTATAGTGTAAGATAGATCAAAAGACTAAACCAAGTACTAACATAGCATGCACACTGTCACCTTCATGCATATGTAGGAGGAATAGATCACATCAATATTATCATAGCAATAGTTAACTTCGCAATCTACAAGAGATCATGATCATAGCATAAACCAAGTACTAACACGGTGCACACACTGTCACCTTTACACACGTGCAGGAGGAATAGAACTACTTTAATAACATTGCTAGAGTAGCACATAGATGAATAGTGATACAAAACTCATATGAATCTCAATCATGTAAAGCAGCTCATGAGATTATTGTATTGAGGTACATGGGAGAGATGAACCACATAGCTACAGGTACAGCCCCGAGCCTCGATGGAGAACTACTCCCTCCTCATGGGAGCAGCAGCGGTGATGAAGATGGCGGTGGAGATGGCAGCGGTGTCGATGGAGAAGCCTTCCGGGGCACTTCTCCGTCCGGCAGCGTGCCGGAACAGAGAGACTCTGTCCCCAGATCTTGGCCTCGTGATGGCGGCGGCTCTGGAAGGTTTCTGTGGTTTTCGTCGAACGTATCAGGGTTTTCGATCCAGGGGCTTTATATAGGCGAAGAGGCGGCGCAGGAGGGTCGAAGGGGCGACGACACCATAGGGCGGTGCGGCCAGGGCCTGGGCCGCGCCGGCCTATGGTCTGGGGGCCCAGTGCCCCCCCTCTGGTCCTTCCCGGGTGTTCTGGATGCTTCCGGTGAAAATAGGAACTTGGGCGTTGATTTCGTCCGATTCCGAGAATATTTCGTTACTAGGATTTCTGAAACCAAAAACAGCAGAAAACAGCAACTGGCACTTCGGCATCTTGTTAATAGGTTAGTTCCAGAAAATGCACGAATATGACATAAAGTGTGCATAAAACATGTAGATAACATCAATAATGTGGCATGGAACATAAGAAATTATCGATACGTCGGAGACGTATCAGCATCCCCAAGCTTAGTTCTGCTCGTCCCGAGCAGGTAAAACGATAACACAGATAATTTCTGGAGTGACATGCCATCATAACCTTGATCATACTATTTGTAAACATATGTAATGAATGCAGCGATCAAAACAATGGTAATGACATGAGTAAACAACTGAATCATAAAGCAAAGACTTTTCATGAATAGTATTTTCAAGACAAGCATCAATAAGTCTTGCATAAGAGTTAACTCATAAAGCAATAATTCAAAGTAAAGGCATTGAAGCAACACAATGGAAGATTAAGTTTCAGCGGTTGCTTTCAACTTGTAACATGTATATCTCATGGATAGTTGTCAATGCAAAGCAATATAACAAGTGCAATATGCAAATATGTAGGAATCAATGCACAGTTCACACAAGTGTTTGCTTCTTGAGGTAGAGAGAAATAGGTGAACTGACTCAACAATAAAAGTAAAAGAATGGTCCTTCAAAGAGGAAAGCATCGATTGCTATATTTTTGCTAGAGCTTCTATTTTGAAAACATAAAGAGAGCATAAAAATAAAGTTTTGAGAGGTGTATGTTGTTGTCAACGAATGGTAGCGGGTACTCTAACCCCCTTGCCAGACAAACCTTCAAAGAGCGGCTCCCATTTTATTTTATTTTTGTGTGGCACTCCTTCCAACCTTTCTTTCACAAACCATGGCTAACCGAATCCTTCGGGTGCCTGCCAACAATCTCATACCATGAAGGAGTGCCTTTTTATTTTAGTTTTATTATGATGACACTCCTCCCAACCTTTGCTTACACAAGCCATGGCTAACCGAATCCTTCGGGTGCCGTCCAACAATCACATACCATGGAGGAGTGTCTATTTAGTTTGATTAATTTGGGACTGGGAATCCCATTGCCAGCTCTTTTTGCAAAATTATTGGATAAGCGGATGAAGCCACTAGTCCATTGGTGAAAGTTGCCCAACAAGATTGAAAGATAAACACCACATACTTCCTCATGAGCTATAAAACATTGACACAAATCAGAGGTGATAAATTTTGAATTGTTTAAAGGTAGCACTCAAGCAATTTACTTTGGAATGGCGGAAAATACCATGTAGTAGGTAGGTATGGTGGAAACGAATGGCATAGTGGTTGGCTCAAGTATTTTGGATGCATGAGAAGTATTCCCTCTCGATACAAGGTTTAGGCTAGCAAGGCTTATTTGAAACAAACACAAGGATGAACCGGTGCAGCAAAACTCACATAAAAGACATATTGAAAACATTATAAGACTCTACACCGTCTTCCTTGTTGTTCAAACTCAATACTAGAAATTATCTAGACCTTAAAGAGACCAATTATGCAAACCAAATTTTAGCATGCTCTATGTATTTCTTCGCTAATAGGTGCAAAGTATATGATGCAAGAGCTTAAACATGAGCACAACAATTGCCAAGTATCACATTACCCAAGACATTATAGCAAATTACTACATGTATCATTTTCCAATTCCAACCATATAACAATTTAACGAAGAAGAAACTTCGCCATGAATATTAAAAGCTAAGAGCACATGTGTTCATACGAACCAGCGGAGCGTGTCTCTCTCCCACACAAGCATTTATTCAACAAAAACAAAAACAAGAAACATACTGACGCTCCAAGAAAAGCACATAAGATGTGACCGAATAAAAATATAGTTTCAAGAGAGGAACCTGATAATGTTGTCGATGAAGAAGGGGATGCCTTGGGCATCCCCAAGCTTAGACGCTTGAGTCTTCTTGATATATGCAGGGGTGAACCACCGGGGCATCCCCAAGCTTAGAGCTTTCACTCTTCTTGATCATAGTATATCATCCTCCTCTCTTGACCCTTGAAAACTTCCTTCACACCAAACTTCTCATAAACTTCATTAGAGGGGTTAGTACATAATCAAAAACTCACATGTTCAGAGGTGACACAATCATTCTTAACACTTCTGGACATTGCTCAAAGCTACTGGAAGGTAATGGAACAAAGAAATCCACCCAACACAGCGAAAGAAGCAATGCGAAATAAAAGGCAGAATCTGTCAAAACAGAACAGTCCGTAAAGACGAATTTCTAATAAATACTTCCGTTGCTCAAATCAGAAAACTCAAAACTAATGAAAGTTGCGTACATATCTGAGGAACACGCACGTAAATTGGCATATTTTTATGATTTTTCTACAGAGAAAACAGCCCAGATTCGTGACAGATAGAAATCTGTTTCTGCGCAGAAATCCAAATCTAGTATCAACCTTCGATTAGAGGCTTCACTTGGCACAACAAAACACAAAACTAAGATAAGGAGAGGTTGCTACAGTAGTAAACAACTTCCAAGATACAAATATAAAACAAAGTACTGTAGCAAAATAACACATGGGTTATCTCCCAAGAAGTTCTTTTCTTTATAGCCATTAAGATGGGCTCAGCAGTTTTAATGATGCACTCATAAGAAATAGTAGTTGAAGCGAAAGAGAGCATCAAGAGGCAAATTCAAAACACATTTAAGCCTAACATGCTTCCTATGCAGAGGAATCTTGTACACAAATGAATTCATGAAGAACAAAGTGACAAGCATGAGAGGATAAAACACGAGTAACTTCAAGATTCTCAACATAAAGAGGGGAAACTTAATATTATTAAGATGCATATAACCATATTTCCCTCTCTCATAATAAATTTCAGTAGCATCATTGATGAAATCCAAAATATACCCATCACTTAAAACATTCTTATCATGGTTCATATGCATAGAAGTATCATTAATTTTGGCATAAGAAGAGTTATTCTCATTAATAGTAATTGGAGCAAAATTATTATCAAGAATTTGAACATGGTAAACAAGTTGCATATTAAAAGAATTGTTTTTGGTAATCCAATCATGACTATGACAAGTTTCATAAGGATAGTTATTACCTATATCATAGCATTCTTTATAATAATCATCAAAGATTGGAGGCATAGTGTCATCATAAGAAATATAATAGTTATCTTTCACAGTCGGTTTATTTGTGTCCACACCATCATTGTTATTAGAAGGAGATGCATCAAGAACATAATGACCAGTAGCAAAAGGATTTTCAAACACCTCTTCCCCAAGCTTAGAGCTTTCTATATCATTATGGGAGGAAGCATGGATAGCACTGACACTATGGCAATTATTATCATCATCATTTTCAGAATTAGTTTCCCAGAGATTTGCAATATCAAAAGTAGTGCGCTCATTCAAATCATGATTGCTAATATATGTAAAGGGCATAGGAAGATCATCGTATTCAGATTCATTATCACAATAATCATTAGGAGCAACATACTTACGGTTACTTAGCGTTATCTCATTCACGCGGGGATACGCCGTTACCTCTTTCTTTTTATTCTCCTTCTTCTTCTTCTTCTTCTTCGTTCCCTTCTTCTTCTCCTTCTTTTCCTTCTCCTCGTTCCCTTCTTTAGGAGGAAGAGGCTTGAAGGGTAGCTTGTCCGCATTACCTGATTTATTTTCAGAAACAATAGAAGAAACTTGGGAGGACCCCTCCTTTTCATTAATTAGTTGAAAACACACAGCGGTCCTATCATATTTTGGCAAGGTGTCATCTTCTAAAATATTTTGTATGTAAGTATTTGTATGGCTATTATCAATGCAATAAGAAAAACACCCATGCAGGACATCATCAATATCAAGATCACTCATATGTAACAAAGAGATTTTTCTCGACAGTTCTTCACACCCCAAAAATAAAGTAAGTTCATCATGCTGGTTAGGAGTAATTTCATCATCACAATACAAATTTGCAGCACTCATTGGGTTCAAATTATCATTGGAGGAGCATTGAAAATTAAAATGACCCACTTCATGGTAAACTTCACAAATAAAAGGATAGAGGGCACAAACTTTTTTACCAAGATCGTCTAGAGCCCTAAACCACTTTCTAGTTTTTTCATTAGTATGATGGATACAATATTCATCTTCGATTTGATTAATTCCACAAGGTCTATGCATTCCACAAAAATTAACATGCTTATAGGAAATAGCATTCTTAGGAGTTTGAGCATGCTTATTGCAATAATTAACAACAATTTCATTCTTCATGCAAGCCTCTTTAAAAGGTTCATGATACTTATCAAAATTCTTCTTAGGCAATTCAAAATGAGAAGCAAAGGATTTATAAAGATTTGCAGCAACTTGAGAGTCAAGACCATAAGTAGCACTCATATTTCGAAATTTATCGGTATCCATAAAAGCTTCAATGCATTCATAATCATAATTTATACCTGACTCTTTACCTTTGTCGTTCTCCCATCCTTCAGCGTTGTCCTCAATCCGATCAAGAAGGTCCCACCTAGCTTCAACCTCCTTGCTTGTGAAAGATCCCTCTGAACACGCGTCCAGATAGTCCTTGTGTTGTCCTGAAAGCCTCGCATAAAAATTATTAACAATAACATTACGGGGGAGCTCATGAATGGGACATTTGAGCATTAGTGATTTCAATCTCCCCCACGCTTGAGAAATACTCTCTCCATCACGAGGATAAAAGTTATAAATATAATTCCTATCAATATGCACTTCATGCGGAGGATAAAATTTAGAATAAAACCGGGGCACAATATCATTCCATTCAAGAGAATCCCCATTATCCAGTAATTTATACCAATGCGCCGCTTTACTGCATAATGATATAGAGAATAGTTTCTTCCTCACTTCATCCATAGCAATACCTGCACACTTGAATAAACCGCATAATTCATGCAAGAACAATAAATGATCTCCAGGGTGGACAGTTCCATCCCCTGTATAACGGTTATCCATAACGCGTTCAATAATTTGCATAGGTATTTTATACGGAATACTTTCGGCAGGTGGATTTAAAATATCAGAAGCATCATTAGAGTTATCGCATATGGGAGATAAAGCATTATCAGAGCAAAATATTTCTTCCAAAGCCGAGGAGCAAAAAAGATTATTTTTATATAAACTAGCTTCCCCAAGCTTAGACTTATCCATAGTATTAGCAGTAATTGCATTCATACTAATAACATCGCTACTAGCATGCAAATAAGGTTCCATAGGTTTTTTAATTTTCGCATCAAACAATTCTAAATCAGGAAAAAGATTAAAAAGCTCACCAATTTTTTTGTTGTTTTCCATTATGCCTAACTAGTGTAAACAAGAAACAAAAAGATGCAATTGCAGGATCTAAAGGAAATAGCTTGGAGTACTTACAATGCGCCGGAAAATAGCTTGGTAGCCGAGGTCCGAAGTGTGAGTATCTTTTACCTTTCCTCCCCGGCAACGGCGCCAGAAAATAAGCTTGATGTCTACTTCCCCCTCCTTTTCCTGTAGACAGTGTTGGGCCTCCAAGAGCAGAGGTTTGTAGAACAGCAGCAAGTTTTCCCTTAAGTGGATCACCCAAGGTTTATCGAACTCAGGGAGGAAGAGGTCAAAGATATCCCTCTCATGCAACCCTGCAACCACAAAGCAAGAAGTCTCTTGTGTCCCCAACACACCTAATAGGTGCACTAGTTCGGCGAAGAGATAGTGAAATACAGGTGGTATGAATAAGTATGAGCAGTAGCAACGGTGCCAGAAAATAGCTTGCTGGCGTGTAGTTGATGGTGGTAGTATTGCAGCAGTAGTAACACAGTGAAACAGTAAACAAGCAGTAGTAACGCAGCAGTATTTAGGAACAAGGCCTAGGGATTACACTTTCACTAGTGGACACTCTCAACATTGATCACATAACAGAATAGATAAATGCATACTCTACACTCTTGTTGGATGATGAACGCATTGCGTAGGATTACACGAACCCTCAATGCCGGAGTTAACAAGCTCCACAATTTGTTCATATTTAAGTAACCTTATAGTGTAAGATAGATCAAAAGACTAAACCAAGTACTAACATAGCATGCACACTGTCACCTTCATGCATATGTAGGAGGAATAGATCACATCAATATTATCATAGCAATAGTTAACTTCGCAATCTACAAGAGATCATGATCATAGCATAAACCAAGTACTAACACGGTGCACACACTGTCACCTTTACACACGTGCAGGAGGAATAGAACTACTTTAATAACATTGCTAGAGTAGCACATAGATGAATAGTGATACAAAACTCATATGAATCTCAATCATGTAAAGCAGCTCATGAGATTATTGTATTGAGGTACATGGGAGAGATGAACCACATAGCTACAGGTACAGCCCCGAGCCTCGATGGAGAACTACTCCCTCCTCATGGGAGCAGCAGCGGTGATGAAGATGGCGGTGGAGATGGCAGCGGTGTCGATGGAGAAGCCTTCCGGGGGCACTTCCCCGCTCCGGCAGCGTGCCGGAACAGAGACTCCTGTCCCCCAGATCTTGGCCTCGCGATGGCGGCGGCTCTGGAAGGTTTCTGTGGTTTTCGTCGAACGTATCAGGGTTTTCGATCCAGGGGCTTTATATAGGCGAAGAGGCGGCGCAGGAGGGTCGAAGGGGCGACGACACCATAGGGCGGCGCGGCCAGGGCCTGGGCCGCGCCGGCCTATGGTCTGGGGCCCAGTGCCCCCTCTGGTCCTTCCCGGGTGTTCTGGATGCTTCCGGTGAAAATAGGAACTTGGGCGTTGATTTCGTCCGATTCCGAGAATATTTCGTTACTAGGATTTCTGAAACCAAAAACAGCAGAAAACAGGAACTAGCACTTCGGCATCTTGTTAATAGGTTAGTTCCAGAAAATTCACGAATATGACATAAAGTGTGCATAAAACATGTAGATAACATCAATAATGTGGCATGGAACATAAGAAATTATCGATACGTCGGAGACGTATCAGTCTACCATGTAAATCTTAGGGATTTAGACGTAATTTCCTGTTAATTTTGTGTCCTGCTGTAAACTGCGCTCTGATGCGTATTGGAAATCTGGGTCCTTCAGGATCGTTCGGTTGTCCCTCTAAAAAAAAACTCTCTCATTCTCGGCCTTTCTCGCTCGCTCGCACGAGTCGCACCCCCCTGCGCACTGACAACCCTGCACAACAGTCAATATCACCAGAAAAAGGATAGACACCATAAATAAGTGGGGCCCCGTGACTGCTCTCCCTTCGTCTCCTCCCGTGTGATCCCTCTTCCTCCGACTCCCGACCTTGCGGAAAAGAAAAATGAAATGAAAGAGTTTCACTGGACGGGCAAACACATGTGCTGCCTAGTAATAATAATAATAACGTAAAAAAATCGACCTACGAATCTATTATTAAATAAGCTAAACTAGGGTTTTGCCCAGTACTACGGATCAATTTCTGAAAATCCAACTACGGGGTTCGATTTGGCCTGCTAATATAAAATTATATAATCCGAACTAGTATTCCTCTAAAAAATCATTTTGGTATGCATCGTTTGGTACTTTTCATAGCTAGAGTGCTTACTCCCTCCATTAGCAAATAGTCTTCGTATGTCATATAGTAAGCATTCAAGTTGATAAACAAGGTTTAGACATATTCAACCAGAAAAATCATGTATCTACCCCCTATCCCTAAACTCTGACTTATGAAGTCAAGCATCAAGATATGTGGTTTTTGGTTTCAAACATGGAAATTTCAAAAACCCTCCCAAGAGCTACAATTTGGAGTGGCTAAGAAGGATAGATGCTTAATTTTTCATATTTATGTTTTAAAGTTGTTTAAATCATGGTCAAGCCTAGGATTTGACCAAGATTCAAATGGGCATAAAATTAAAAATGAAAAAAAAATGAAAAACCAATGCACATAGTCATCTTATGTCATCTAGTAATTAAGTATTCAATTAAGTTGATAAACAATGTCTAGACATATTCAAACCAGAAAATTTATGTATCAAGCTACCCCTAACCCCAAACTCTATCTTATGAAGTCTAGCATGAAGAGAAGTACGTGGTTTTTTGGTTTCAAACATGAAAATTTCAAAACCCCTCTCAAGATCGAGCTTCATTTTGGAGTGACTACGAAGGATACATGCTTAATTTTTCATATTCATGTTTTAAACTTGTTTAAATCATGGTCAAACCTAGGATTTGACCAAGATTCAAATGGGCATAAAAATTAAAAAAACAATAAAATGAAAAACCAATGCACATAGTCATCTTATGTCATCTAGTAAGCATTCAATTAAGTTGATAAACAAGGTCTAGACATATTCAAACCAGAAAATTCATGTATCAAGCTACCCCTGTCCCCAAACTCTGTCTTATGAAGTCAAGCATGAAGAGAAGTACGCGGTTTTTTGGTTTCAAACATGGAAATTTCAAAAACCCTCTCAAGAGCTTCATTTTGGAGTGACTAAGAATGATACATGCTTAATTTTTCATATTCATGTTTTAAACTTGTTTAAATCATGGTCAAACCTCGGATTTGACCAAGATTCAAATGGGCATAAAAAATCAAAATAAATCAAAATAAATGAAAAACCAAGGCACATAGTCTTCTTATGTCATATAGTAAGCATTCAATTAAGTTGATAAACAATGTCTAGACATATTCAAACCAGAAAAATCAAGTATCTAGCTACCCCTAACCCTAAACTCTGTCTTATGAAGTCAAGCATGCATGAAGAGAAGTGGTTTTTGGTTTCAAACATGGAAATTTCAAAAAACCCTACCAAGATCTACATTTTGGAGTGACTAAGAAGGATATATGCTTATTTTTTCATATTCATGTTTTAAACTTGTTTAAATCATGGCCAAACCTAGGATTTGACCAAGATTCAAATGGGCATAAAAATTCAGAAAAAACAAAAAATGGAAAATCAAGGCACATAGTATTCTTATGTCACATAGTAAGCATTCAATTAAGTTGATAGACAAGGTCTAGATATATTCAAACCAGAGAAATCATGTGTCTACCCCCTAACCCTAAACTCTGTCTCATGAAGTCAAGCATGAAGATATGTGGTTTTTGGCCGGTTTCAAACATGGAAATTTCAAAAACCCTCCCAAGAGCTTCATTTTGGAGTGACTAAGAAGGATATATGCTTAATTTTCATATTCATGTTTTCAACTTGTTTAAATCATGGTCAAACCTAGGATTTGACCAAGATTCAAATGGGCTTAAAAATTAAAAAAACCAATAAAATGAAAAACCAATGCACATAGTCATCTTATGTCATCTAGTAAGCATTCAATTAAGTTGATAAACAAGGTCTAGACATATTCAAACCAGAAAATTCATGTATCAAGCTACCCTTATCCCGAAACTCTGTCTTATGAAGTCAAGCATGAAGAGAAGTACGCGGTTTTTTGGTTTCAAACATGGAAATTTCAAAAACCCTCTCAAGAGCTTCATTTTGGAGTGACTACGAAGGATACATGTTTAATTTTTCATATTCATGTTTTAAACTTGTTTAAATCATGGTCAAACCTAGGATTTGACCAAGATTCAAATGGCAAAATTTAAAAAATGAAAAATCAAGGCACATAGTCTTCTTATGTCATATAGTAAGCATTCAATTAAGTTGATAAACAAGGTCTAGACATATTCAAACCAGAGAAATCATGTATCTACCCCCTAACCCTAAACTCTGTCTCATGAAGTCAAGCGCATGAAGATATGTGGTTTTTGGTTTCAAACATGGAAATTTCAAAAACCCTCCCAAGAGCTTCATTTCGAAGTGATTAATTAAGAACCATACATGCATGCTTAGTTTTTCATATTCATGTTTTAAACTTATTCAAATCTTGGTGAAACCTAGGATTTGACCAAGATTCAAATGGTTTATAAAAATTCAAAAAAAAGGTCTTCTTATGTTATATAGTAGGCATTCAATTAAGTTGATAAATAAGGTCTAGACATATTCAAACCAGAAAAATCATGTATCTACCCCCTAACCCTAAACTCTGTCTTATGAAGTCAAGCATAAAGAGAAGTGGTTTTGGGTTTCAAACATGGAAATTTCAAAAACCTCCCCAAACTTCATTTTAGAGTGACTAAGAATACAAGCTTCCCTTTTTTCATTTTCATGTTTTAAACTTGTTTAAATTATCTTGGTCAAATCTTGGATTTGACAAGATTCAAATGGGCAAACATATGATAAGTGATGCAAAAATCATTTTGGTATGCATCGTTTGGTACTTTTCATAGCTAGAGTGCTTACTGCCTCCGTTAGCAAATAGTCTTCGTATGTCATATAGTAAGCATTCAAGTTGATAAATAAGGTTTAGACATATTCAACCAGAAAAATCATGTATCTACCCCCTATCCCTAAACTCTGACTTATGAAGTCAAGCATCAAGAGATGTGGTTTTTGGTTTCAAACATGGAAATTTCATTTCAAAGTGCGGGCAAACCGGCCTTTAGCTTAACATATTTCTAAGTACAGTACAAGGTTTCAGAAAAATTGAGTGGGGGCGGCTGCCCCCCTTGGCTATAGTCTGGATCCGCCCATGCTATAGTTTGAGGCCATTTGGATGACGTCGAAAAAATTCTTTGATTAGAAATGGGGTTGTTCGAACCCCGTAGTTGGATTTTTTTGAACCTTGATCTGTAGTAATCTTGGGCAAAACCCTAGTTTAACCTATTTAATTATAGATTCGTAGGTCGATTTTTCTACGTACCTTTTTATTATTACTCTACTATGCAGCACATATGTGTTTGCCCGTCGAGTGAAACTCGGAAGGAGAGAAGAAGGAGGGAGAGCATTATGGTGTCTCCCCTTTTTCGGGCGATGATGTTGACTGTTGTGCAGGGTTTGTCAGTGAGCAGGAGGTGCGAGCAAGCGAGCGAGTCGAGCGAGGCCGAGAATGAGAGATTTTTTTTTGTGAGAGGGACAACCGAAGGATCCTGAAGGACCCAGAGACTTCCAATACGCATCCTGATGCGTCTTCTCTTGACAAAGAAAATGGCTGGGAGTTTGCGTACCTATTGCACGTGACTTGTGCTCACTGAAGTGTGGGACCTCACGCATGGGAACCACACGTAAGTGACAGAACTGTTGGTGTAAAAACCTCGGTTGATTATTATAGTGCATTAGAACAAAGTTTCCTATGGATTCAAGGGTAGGAAATCCAAGTTAACTCATTTACATGACATTATTTTTTTCCATGAAGCAAAGTTAACACATCTATCAATTGGTACATTTTGGAGTGACTAAGAAGGATCCATGCTTACCTTTTCGTTTTCACGTGTTAAACTTGTTTAAATCTTGGTCAAACCTAGGATTTGACAGAGATTCAAATGGGCGGAAAATTCAAAAATAAAAACAGAAAAATGAAAAACCAAAGCACATACGTAGTTTTCTTATGTCATATAGTAAGCATTCAAATTGATAAACAAGGTCTACACATATTCAAACCATACAAATCATGTATCTACCCCTAACCCTAAACTCTGTCTTATGAAGTCAAGCATGAAGAGAAGTGGTTTTGGATTTCAAACATGGAAATTTCAAAAACATCCCAAAAACTTCATTTAGAGTGACTAAGAAGGATAAATGCTTCCCTTTTCATTTTCATGTTTTAAACTTGTTTAAATCTTGGTCAAACCTAGGATCTGACCAAGATTCAAATGGGCATCAAAAATAAAAAATAAATCAGAAGGATCCAGGCCGACTTACCTTTTCATTTTCATGTTTTAAACTTGTTCAAATCTTGGTCAAACTTATGATTTGACCAAATTCAAATGCGCATAAAAATTGGGAGGAATGGTACATGAATTACAATTCAAGAAAACACAAGGTAACTTAAATACTTGGATGCCCCAAAGATGTGTGGAAGCCCAAAACAATGGCAAAACATGTGCAGACGCAGCATCCAATTCAAGTAGAACACATACCAGGCACCAATAGTTTGACCTAAATTTGAAATCAAAGAGAAGGTGGTTAGAAAAAATCGAAATTGGCAACGCAAAGCATGAAATCATGAATTTGTGATGCACTATAGCTATGAAAATTATAAAACAATGCATACCAAAATGATTTTTTTAGAGGAATACTAGTTCAACTTATTTAATTTTATATTAGTAGCCCGAAATCGAACCAGTAGTTGGATATTTTTGAACTTGATCTGTAGTAGTGGGCAAAACCCTAGATTAACCTATTTAATCATAGATTCGTAGGTCGATTTTTCTACCTTTATATTATTACTATGCAACACACGTGTGTTTGCCCGTCGAGTGAAACTCGGAGGAAGAGGGATCACTCGGAAGGAGAGAAGAAGGGAGAGAATTATGGTGTCTGCCCTTTTTCGGGTGATGATGTTGACTGTTCTGCAGGTTTTGTCAGTGAGCAGGAGGTGCGAGCGAGCGAGCGAGTCGAGCGAGGCCGAGAATGAGAGTTTTTTTTGTGAGAGGGACAACCGAATCCTGAAGGACCCAGAGACTTCCAGTACGCATCCTGATGAGTTTGCGTACCTACCGCACTTGGCTTGTGCTCACTGAAGTGTGGGACCTCACGCATGGGCACCACACGTAAGTGACAGACCTGTTGGTTTAAAAACTCGGTTGATTATTATACTACTCCTATGGATTCAAGGGTAGGAAAGCCAAGTTAACTCATTTACATGACATTATTTTTTCCATGAAGCCAAGTTAACTCATATATCAATTGGTACATTTTGGAGTGACTAAGAAGGATCCAGACTTACTTTTTCAATTTCATGTTTTAAACATGTTTAAATCGTGGTCAAACCTATGATTTGACCAAGATTCAAATGGGCATAAAAATTCAAAAAAATCAAAAAAAAACACGTCGTCTTCTTATGTCATATAGTAAGCATTCAAGGTGAAAAACAAGGTCTGACATATTCAAACCAGAGAAATCGATCATATATCTACCCCTAACCCTAAACTTCGTCTTCTGAAGTGTCGATCAAGCACGAAGAGAAGTCGTTTTGGGTTTCAAACATGGAAATTTCAAAAACTTCCCAAAAGCTTCACTTTGGAGTGACTAAGAAGGATCGATGCATGCTTACCTTTTCATTTTCATGTTTTATACTTGTTTAAATCTTGGTCAAACCTAGGATTTGACCAAGATTCAAAATGTGCATCAAAATTCAAAAAAAAAATAGAAAAATTAAAAACCAAATTAAAGCACAAAGTTTTATTATGTCATATAGTAAGCATTAAAGTTGATAAACAAGGTCTAGACACATATTCAAACAAGACAAATCATGTATCTATACCCCTAACCCCTAAACTCTATCTTATGAAGTCAACATCATGAAGAGAAGTGGTTTTGGGT
Organism: Lolium perenne; assembly: GCF_019359855.2. NCBI lineage: Eukaryota > Viridiplantae > Streptophyta > Magnoliopsida > Poales > Poaceae > Lolium > Lolium perenne. Next base: position 95,405,198 of record NC_067250.2, on the reverse strand, counting down.
TTCAAACATGGAAATTTCAAAAACCTCCCAAAAGCTTCATTTTAGAGTGACTAATATAAGAAGGATACATGCTTACCACCTTTTCATTTTCATATTTTAAACTTGTTTAAATCTGTGTCAAATTACACCTATGATTTGACCAAAAGATTCAAATGGGCATAAAAATTTAAAAAAATCATAAAAATGAAAAACAAAAGCATAAAGTCTTATTATGTCATATAGTAAGCATTCAAGTTGATAAACAAGGTTTGGACATATTCAAACCTAGGCAAATCATGTATCTACCCCCTAGCCCCTAAACTCTATCTTATGAAGTCAAGCATGAAGAGAAGTGGTTTTGGGTTTCAAACATGAAAATTTCAAAAACATCCCAAAAATTTCATTTTAGAGTGACTAAGAATGATACATGCTTAATTTTTCATATTCATGTTTTAAACTTGTTTAAATCATGGTCAAACCTAGGATTTGACCAAGATTCAAATGGGCATAAAAATTCAAAATAAATCAAAATAAATGAAAAACCAAGGCACATAGTCTTCTTATGTCATATAGTAAGCATTCAATTAAGTTGATAAACAATGTCTAGACATATTCAAACCAGAAAATCAAGTATCTAGCTACCCCTAACCCTAAACTCTGTCTTATGAAGTCAAGCATGCATGAAGAAAAGTGGTTTTTGGTTTCAAACATGGAAATTTCAAAAACCCTACCAAGATCTACATTTTGGAGTGACTAAGAAGGATATATGCTTATTTTTTCATATTCATGTTTTAAACTTGTTTAAATCATGGCCAAACCTAGGATTTGACCAAGATTCAAATGGGCATAAAAATTCAGAAAAAATAAAAAATAGAAAATCAAGGCACATAGTATTCTTATGTCATATAGTAAGCATTCAATTAAGTTGATAAACAAGGTGTAGACATATTCAAACCAGAAAAATCATGTATAAGCTACCCCTAACCCCTAACTCTGTCTTATGAAGTCAAGCATGAAGATAAGTACGTGGTTTTTTTGGTTTCAAACATGGAAATTTCAAAAACCCTCTCAAGATCGATCGAGCTTCATTTTGGAGTGACTACGAAGGATACATGCTTACGTTTTCATATTCAGGTTTTAAACTTGTTTAAATCATGGTCAAACCTAGGATTTGACCAAGATTCAAATGGGCATAAAATAAAAAATATGTCTAGACCTTGTTTATGAACTTTTGGGAGGTTTTTGAAATTTCCATGTTTGAAACCCAAAACCACTTCTCTTCATGCTTAACTACACAAGATAGAGTTTAGGGGTAGGGGTAGATACATGATTTTTCTTGTTTGAATATGTCTAGGCCTTGTTTATCAACTTAAATGCTTACTATATGACATAAGAAAACTATGTGCTTTGGTTTTTCAATTTTCTGATTTTTTTGGAATTTTGATGCAAATTTGAATCTTGTAAAATCTTAGGTTTGACTAAGATTTAAACAAGTATAAACATGAAAATGAAAAGGGAAGAATGTATCCTTCTTAGTCACTCTAAAATGATGTTTTTGGGAGTTTTTTGAAATTTCCATGTTTGAAACCCAAAACCATGCACTTCTCTTCATGCTTGACTTCATAAGACAGAGTTTAGGGCCGGGGTTAGGGGATAGATACATGATTTGTCCAGTTTGAATATGTCTAGACCTTGTTTATCAATGTTAATGTTTACTATATGACATAAGAAGACTATGTGCTTTGGTTTTTCATTTTTCTATTTATTTTATTTTATGCCCATTTGAATCTTGGTCAAATCCTAGATTTGACCAGGATTTAACAAGTTTAAAACATGAAAATGAAAACGTAAGCCTTGATCCTTCTTAGTCACTCTAAAATGAAGCTTTTGGGATGTTCTTGAAATTTCCATGTTTGAAACCCAAAACGACTTCTCTTCATGCTAGACTTCATAAGATCGACAGGGGGTAGATACATGATTTGTCTGGTTTGGATATATCTAGACCTTGTTTATCAACTTGAATGCTTACGATATGACACAAGAAGACTATGTGCTTTTGTTTTTCATTTTTCTGATTTTTTTTTAAAATTTGTGCCCATTTGTATCTTGGACAAATCCTAGGTTTGACAATGATTTAAACAAGTTTAAAATATGAAAATGCAAAGGGAAGCATGGATCCTTCTTAGTCACTCTAAAATGAAGCTTTTTTTATATTTCCATGTTTGAAACCCAAAACCACTTCTCTTCATGCTTGACTTCATAAGACAGAGTTTAGGGGTTAGGGGTATAGATACATGATTTGTCTAGTTTGAATATTTATAGACCTTGTTTATCAACTTGAATGCTTACTATATGACATAAGAAAATTATGTGCCTTGGTTTTTCATTTTTCTGATTTTTTTAAATTTTGATGCCCATTTGAATCTTGGTCAAATCCTAGGATTGACCAAGATTTAAACGTACAAGTTTAAAACATGAAAATGAAAAGGGGAGCATGTATCCTTCTTTGTCACTCTAAAATGAAGTTTTTGGGAGGTTTTTGAAATTTCCATGTTTGAAACCGAAAACCACTTCTCTTCATGCTTGACTTCATAAGACATAGTTTAGGGGTTAGAGGGTAGATACATTATTTGTATGGTTTGAATATGTCTAGACCTTGTTTATCAACTGTAATGCTTACTATATGACATAACAAGACTATGTGCTTTGGTTTTTCATTTTTTTTGTTTTTTTTTTTGAATTTTCTGCCCATTTGAATCTTGATCAAATCATAGGTTTGACCAAGATTTAGACAAGTTTAACACGTGAAAACGAATAAGTAAGCTTGATAATCCCATTTGTTGACTCATTTAACTAGTTAATCCCATTTGTTGACTATCTGTTGACCATCCACTTGAGGTGAAACTGAGTACAGAGTATATTGCACTAGCCAGTATTAGTACTCAAGGGGAAAACTGAGCACACAAAAAATGCTAAATTTCCAGGGTTAGACTCGAGTACGCGTGTTGCGGTGCAGAAGTGGAAGGCGTGCAATTGTTGACGCGTAGACGCGGGTCGCGGTGCAGAAGTCGAAGACGTGCAATCGTGGACTCGTGTCGCGTTGCAGAAGCCCAAGACGTGCAGACGATCAATGGTGGACGCGTAGGACGCTGATACGTCTCCGACGTATCGATAATTTCTTATGTTCCATGCCACATTATTGATGTTATCTACATGTTTTATGCACACTTTATGTCATATTCGTGTATTTTCTGGAACTAACCTATTAACAAGATGCCGAAGTGCCGATTCTTTGTTTTCTGCTGTTTTTGGTTTCAGAAATCCTAGTAAGGAAATATTCTCGGAATTGGACGAAATCAACGCCCAGGGGCCTATTTTTCCACGAAGCTTCCAGAAGTCCGAAGACGAAACGAAGTGGGGCCACAGGGTGCCCAAACCCTAGGGCGGCGCGGCCCACCCCCTGGCCGCGCCGGCCTGTGGTCTGGGGCCCCTGTGCCCCCTCCTGACTTGCCCTTCCGCCTACTTAAAGCCTCCGTGACGAAACCCCCAGGACCGAGAGCCACGATACGGAAAACCTTCCAGAGACGCGCCAACGCCGATCCCATCTCGGGGGATCCAGGAGATCGCCTCCGGCACCCTGCCGGAGAGGGGAATCATCTCCCGGAGGACTCTACGCCGCCATGGTCGCCTCCGGAGTGATGTGTGAGTAGTCTACCCCTGGACTATGGGTCCATAGCAGTAGATAGATGGTTGTCTTCTCCCCATTGTGCTATCATTGTCGGATCTTGTGAGCTGCCTAACATGATCAAGATCATCTATCTGTAATTCTATATGTTGCGTTTGTTGGGATCCGATGAATAGAGAATACTTGTTATGTTGATTATCAAAGTTATATCTACGTGTTGTTTATGATCTTGCATGCTTTCCGTTACTAGTAGATGCTCTGGCCAAGTAGATGCTTGTAACTCCAAGAGGGAGTACTTATGCTCGATAGTGGGTTCATGCCTGCATTGACACCTGGGACAGTGATAGAAAGTTCTAAGGTTGTGTTGTGCTGTTGCCACTAGGGATAAAACATTGATGCTATGTCTAAGGATGTAGTTGTTGATTACATTACGCACCATACTTAATGCAATTGTCTGTTGCTTTGCAACTTAATACTGGAGGGGGTTCGGATGATAACCTGAAGGTGGACTTTTTAGGCATAGATGCAGTTGGATGGCGGTCTATGTACTTTGTCGTAATGCCCAATTAAATCTCACTATACTCATCATGATATGTATGTGCATGGTCATGCCCTCTTTATTTGTCAATTGCCCAACTGTAATTTGTTCACCCAACATGCTGTTCGTCTTATGGGAGAGACACCTCTAGTGAACTGTGGACCCCGGTCCAATTCTCTTTACTGAAATACAATCTACCGCAATACTTGTTCTACTGTTTTCTGCAAACAATCATCTTCCACACAATACGGTTAACTCTTTGTTACAGCAAGCCGGTGAGATTGACAACCTCACTGTTTCGTTGGGGCAAAGTACTTTGGTTGTGTTGTGCAGGTTCCACGTTGGCGCCGGAATCCCTGGTGTTGCGCCGCACTACATCTCGCCGCCATCAACCTTCAACGTGCTTCTTGACTCCTACTGGTCCGATTAAACCTTGGTTTCTTACTGAGGGAAACTTGCCGCTGTGCGCATCACACCTTCCTCTTGGGGTTCCCAACGGACGTGCCAACCACACGCATCAAGCAAATTTCTGGCGCCGTTGCCGGGGAGATCAAGACACGCTGCAAAGGGAGTCTCCACTTCTCAATCTCTTTACTTTGTTTTTGTCTTGCTTATTTTTATTTACTACTTTGTTTGCTGCACTAAATCAAAATACAAAAAAATTAGTTGCTAGTTTTACTTTATTTGCTATCTTGTTTGCTATATCGAAAACACAAAAAAATTAGTTTACTTGCATTTACTTTATCTAGTTTGTTTTATTTACTGTTGCTAAAATGGCCAACCCTGAAAATACTAAGTTGTGTGACTTCACAACCACAAATAATAATGATTTCTTATGCACACCTATTGCTCCACCTGCTACTACAGCAGAATTCTTTGAAATTAAACCTGCTTTACTGAATCTTGTTATGCGAGAGCAATTTTCTGGTGTTAGTTCTGATGATGCTGCTGCCCATCTTAATAATTTTGTTGAACTATGTGAAATGCAAAAATATAAAGATGTAGATGGTGATATTATTAAACTAAAATTGTTCCCTTTCTCATTAAGAGGAAGAGCTAAAGATTGGTTGCTATCTCTGCCTAAGAATAGTATTGATTGATGGACTAAATGCAAGGATGCTTTTATTGGTAGATATTATCCCCCTGCTAAAATTATATCTTTGAGGAGTAGCATAATGAATTTTAAACAATTAGATACTGAACATGTTGCTCAAGCTTGGGAAAGAATGAAATCTCTGGTTAAAAATTGCCCAACCCATGGACTGACTACTTGGATGATCATCCAAACCTTCTATGCAGGACTAAATTTTTCTTCACGGAATTTATTGGATTCAGCTGCTGGAGGTACCTTTATGTCCATCACTCTTGGTGAAGCAACAAAGCTTCTTGATAATATGATGATCAACTACTCTGAATGGCACACGGAAAGAGCTCCACAAGGTAAGAAGGTAAATTCTGTCGAAGAAACCTCTTCCTTGAATGATAAGATTGATGCTATTATGTCTATGCTTGTGAATGATAGGACTAATATTGATCCTAATAATGTTCCATTAGCTTCATTGGTTGCACAAGAAGAACATGTTGATGTAAACTTCATTAAAAATAATAATTTCAACAACAATGCTTACCGGAACAATTCTAGTAACAACTATAGGCCATATCCTTATAATAATGGCAACGGCTATGGTAATTCTTATGGGAATTCTTACAACAATAATAGGAGTTCACCCCCTGGACTTGAAGCCATGCTTAAAGAATTTATTAGTACACAAACTGCTTTTAACAAATCTGTTGAAGAAAAGCTTGGGAAAATTGATATACTTGCTTCTAAAGTCGATAGTCTTGCTGCTGATGTTGATCTTTTGAAATCAAAAGTTTTGCCTAATGAGAATCATCATAATAAAATTGTTACTACAGCAAATGCCATCCAAGTTAGAATTAATGAGAATATAAGATTAATGGCTGAACTGCGTGCTAGGTGGGATAGAGAAGAAAATGAAAAACTAGCTAAAGAGAAGAATGTAGCTAAAGTTTGGACTATTACCACCACTAGTAATGCTAATGCTACACATGTTGCTGCACCTCCTACTAATACTAATAAAAGAATTGGTGTTAGCAATGTTTCCACTTCTAATACAAAGCGAAAAACTGCACTGAAATCGCTAAAACTTAAACCGCTCGTGATAAAGCTGCTGAAATTTTTTCCAACATTGGGGATGATGATCCCATTGCTTTAGATCATAATGGTTTGAATTTTGATGATTGCCACATCTCTGAAGTTATAAAGTTCTTGCAAAAACTTGCTAAAAGTCCTAATGCTAGTGCTATAAATTTGGCCTTTACACATCATATTACAAATGCTCTCATTAAAGCTAGAGAAGAGAAACTAGAGCGTAAAGCCTCTATTCCTAAAAAGATAGAGGATGGTTGGGAGCCCATCATTAAGATGAAGGTTAAAGATTTTGATTGTAATGCTTTATGTGATCTTGGTGCAAGTATTTCTGTTATGCCTAAGAAAATTTATAATATGCTTGACTTGCCACCGCTGAAAAATTGTTATTTGGATGTTAATCTTGCTGATCATTCTACAAAGAAACCTTTGGGGAAAGTTGATAATGTTCACATTACCGTTAACAATAACCTTGTTCCCGTTGATTTTGTTGTCTTGGATATTGAATGCAATGCATCTTGTCCCATTATATTGGGAAGACCTTTTCTTCGAACTGTTGGTGCTATCATTGATATGAAGGAAGGTAATATAAAATATCAATTTCCTCTCAAGAAAGGTATGGAACACTTCCCTAGAAAGAGAATGAAGGTACCTTTTGATTCCATTATGAGAACAAATTATGATGTTGACACTTCGTCTCTTGATAATACTTGATACACACTTTCTGCGCCTAGCTGAAAGGCGTTAAAGAAAAGCGCTTATGGGAGACAACCCATGTTTTTACCTACAGTACTTTGTTTTTATTTTGTGTCTTGGAAGTTGTTTACTACTGTAGCAACCTCTCCTTATCTTAGTTTTGTGTTTTGTTGTGCCAAGTTAAGCCGTTGATAGAAAAGTAAGTACTAGATTTGGATTACTGCACAGTTCCAGATTTCTTTGCTGTCACGAATCTGGGTCTACCTCCCTGTAGGTAGCTCAGAAAATTAATCCAATTTACGTGCATGATCCTCAGATATGTACGCAACTTTCATTCAATTTGAGCATTTTCATTTGAGCAAGTCTGGTGCCATTTTAAAATTCGTCAATACGAACTGTTCTGTTTTGACAGATTCTGCCTTTTATTTCGCATTGCCTCTTTTGCTATGTTGGATGAATTTCTTTGATCCACTAATGTCCAGTAGCATTATGCAATGTCCAGAAGTGTTAAGAATGATTGTATCACCTCTGAATATGTCAATTTATATTGTGCACTAACCCTCTAATGAGTTGTTTCGAGTTTGGTGTGGAGGAAGTTTTCAAGGATCAAGAGAGGAGTATGATGCAACATGATCAAGGAGAGTGAAAGCTCTAAGCTTGGGGATGCCCCGGTGGTGCACCCCTGCATATATTAAGAAGACTCAAGCGTCTAAGCTTGGGGATGCCCAAGGCATCCCCTTCTTCATCGACAACATTATCAGGTTCCTCCCCTGAAACTATATTTTTATTCTATCACATCTTATGTGCTTTTTCTTGGAGCGTCGGTTTGTTTTTGTTTTTGTTTTGTTTGAATAAAATGGATCCTAGCATTCACTTTATGGGAGAGAGACACGCTCCGCTGTAGCATATGGACAAGTATGTCCTTGGTTTCTACTCATAGTATTCATGGCGAAGTTTCTCCTTCGTTAAATTGTTATATGATTGGAATTGGAAAATGATACATGTAGTAATTGCTATTAATGTCTTGGGTAATGTGATACTTGGCAATTGTTGTGCTCATGATTAAGCTCTTGCATCATATTCTTTGCACCCATTAATGAAGAAATACATAGAGCATGCTAAAATTTGGTTTGCATATTTGGTTTCTCTAAGGTCTAAATAATTTCTAGTATTGAGTTTGAACAACAAGGAAGACGGTGTAGAGTCTTATAATGTTTTCAATATGTCTTTTATGTGAGTTTTGCTGCACCGGTTCATCCTTGTGTTTGTTTCAAATAAGCCTTGCTAGCCTAAACCTTGTATCGAGAGGGAATACTTCTCATGCATCCAAAATACTTGAGCCAACCACTATGCCATTTGTGTCCACCATACCTACCTACTACATGGTATTTTCCGCCATTCCAAAGTAAATTGCTTGAGTGCTACCTTTAAAATTCCATCATTCACCTTTGCAATATATAGCTCATGGGACAAATAGCTTAAAAACTATTGTGGTATTGAATATGTAATTATGCACTTTATCTCTTATTAAGTTGCTTGTTGTGCGATAACCATGTTCACTGGGGACGCCATCAACTATTCATTGTTGAATTTCATGTGAGTTGCTATGCATGTCCGTCTTGTCTGAAGTAAGAGAGATCTACCACCCTATGGTTAAGCATGCATAATGTTAGAGAAGAACATTGGGCCGCTAACTAAAGCCATGATCCATGGTGGAAGTTTCAGTTTTGGACATATATCCTCAATCTCAAATGAGAAAATTATTAATTGTTGTTACATGCTTATGCATAAAAGAGGAGTCCATTATCTGTTGTCTATGTTGTCCCGGTATGGATGTCTAAGTTGAAGAATAATCAATAGCGAGAAATCCAATGCGAGCTTTCTCCTTAGACCTTTGTACAGGCGGAATAGAGGTACCCCTTTGTGACACTTGGTAAAAACATGTGCATTGTGATGATCCGGTAGTCCAAGCTAATTAGGACAAGGTGCGGGCACTATTAGTACACTATGCATGAGGCTTGCAACTTATAAGATATAATTTACATGATGCATATGCTTTATTACTACCGTTGACAAAATTGTTTCATGTTTTCAAAATCAAAGCTCTAGCACAAATATAGCAATCGATGCTTTTCCTCTATGGAGGACCATTCTTTTACTTTTAATGTTGAGTCAGTTCACCTATTTCTCTCCACCTCAAGAAGCAAACACTTGTGTGAACTGTGCATTGATTCCTACATATTTGCTTATTGCACTTATTATATTACTCTATGTTGACAATATCCATGAGATATACATGTTACAAGTTGAAAGCAACCGCTGAAACTTAATCTTCTTTTGTGTTGCTTCAATACCTTTACTTTGAATTATTGCTTTATGAGTTAACTCTTATGCAAGACTTATTGATGCTTGTCTTGAAGTGCTATTCATGAAAAGTCTTTGCTTTATGATTCACTTGTTTACTCATGTCATATACATTGTTTTGGTCGCTGCATTCACTACATATGCTTTACAAATAGTATGATCAAGATTATGATGGCATGTCACTCCAGAAATTATCTGTGTTATCGTTTTACCTACTCGGGACGAGCAGAACTAAGCTTGGGGATGCTGATACGTCTCCGACGTATCGATAATTTCTTATGTTCCATGCCACATTATTGATGTTATCTACATGTTTTATGCATACTTTATGTCATATTCGTGCATTTTCTGGAACTAACCTATTAACAAGATGCCGAAGTGCCGATTCTTTGTTTCTGCTGTTTTTGGTTTCAGAAATCCTAGTAAGGAAATATTCTCGGAATTGGACGAAATCAACGCCCGGGGCCTATTTTTCCACGAAGCTTCCAGAAGTCCGAAGACGAAGCAGAAGTGGGGCCACAGGGTGCCCAAAACCTAGGGCGGCGCGGCCCACCCCCAGGCCGCGCCGGCCAGTGGTCTGGGGCCCCTGTGCCCCCTCCTGACTTACCCTTCTGCCTACTTAAAGCCTCCGTGACGAAACCCCCGCACGAGAGCCACGATACGGAAAACCTTCCGTAGACGCCGCCAACGCCGATCCCATCTCGGGGATCCAGAGATCGCCTCCGGCACCTTGCCGGAGAGGGGAATCATCTCCCGGAGGACTCTACGCCGCCATGGTCGCCTCCGGAGTGATGTGTGAGTAGTCTACCCCTGGACTATGGGTCCATAGCAGTAGCTAGATGGTTGTCTTCTCCCCATTGTGCTATCATTGTCGGATCTTGTGAGCTGCCTAACATGATCAAGATCATCTATCTGTAATTCTATATGTTGCGTTTGTTGGGATCCGATGAATAGAGAATACTTGTTATGTTGATTATCAAAGTTATATCTACGTGTTGTTTATGATCTTGCATGCTTTCCGTTACTAGTAGATGCTCTGGCCAAGTAGATGCTTGTAACTCCAAGAGGGAGTACTTATGCTCGATAGTGGGTTCATGCCTCGCATTGACACAGGATAGTGACATAAAGTTCTAAGGTTGTGTTGTGCTGTTGCCACTAGGGATAAAACATTGATGCTATGTCTAAGGATGTAGTTGTTGATTACATTACGCACCATACTTAATGCAATTGTCTGTTGCTTTGCAACTTAATACTGGAGGGGGTTCGGATGATAACCTGAAGGTGGACTTTTTAGGCATAGATGCAGTTGGATGGCGGTCTATGTACTTTGTCGTAATGCCCAATTAAATCTCACTATACACATCATGATATGTATGTGCATGGTCATGCCCTCTTTATTTGTCAATTGCCCAACTGTAATTTGTTCACCCAACATGCTGTTCGTCTTATGGGAGAGACACCTCTAGTGAACTGTGGACCCCGGTCCAATTCTCTTTACTGAAATACAATCTACTGCAATACTTGTTCTACTGTTTTCTGCAAACAATCATCTTCCACACAATACGGTTAACTCTTTGTTACAGCAAGCCGGTGAGATTGACAACCTCACTGTTTCGTTGGGGCAAAGTACTTTGGTTGTGTTGTGCAGGTTCCACGTTGGCGCCGGAATCCCTGGTGTTGCGCCGCACTACATCTCGCCGCCATCAACCTTCAACGTGCTTCTTGACTCCTACTGGTCCGATTAAACCTTGGTTTCTTACTGAGGGAAACTTGCCGCTGTGCGCATCACACCTTCCTCTTGGGGTTCCCAACGGACGTGCCAACCACACGCATCAGACGCGGGTTGCATTAACCACCCCTCGCCTTTATAGACGCCTCCTCGCACTCTCTCTGTCTCTCTCACTAGCTCATGCAACGCCTCCTCTCACGTCCCATCATCATCTTCTCCAAAGAGAAAAACCCTCTCCCTCTCTGCCGGTGAGATGATGAGCAAGGAGAATGTGAATCCCATCGTCCATGACGTCGTCGGCTCCAAGCGCGACGCCTCCCTCTTCGATGCCGTCCCCTCAACGGCCGTCGCCGCCGCCGGTGGCGGTCGGATCCCGCCGGGATGGGACCCCTATGAGGAGGTGCCGTACATCCCGCCTCCGAACCCCTACGACACCTGCATGGACGACCCATGGAACGAGGTAACTATGGTTTGCTCCCTTTTTTTGTTCCCCATTCCTCTTTGAACCCTATTTTTGCTGGTTCCCTAGTAACTATTAGTGCCGATCTGTAGATGGATGAGTATTGGGTTAATATTTGCGCCGATTTTATTCCATTTTGCTTTGACCCCTTCTTGATTTCGTTGAAGATTTGGAGTTCGGCCGTTTGGTTAATTTATGCAAGTAATAATGAGATCTCAATCAGTTAATTTATCCAAGTAATCATGGGATCTCAATCAGTTATTTTATGCACGAATCAAAAGATATCAACCGTTTAATTTTGCAAATAATCTGGAATCTGTTCAAATTCAGATCTGGAATCTGTTTCTTTGCCTATGATGAATCGTTGGGCACAATTTTTACAGAGTGGGTTCAGCGAACCATTGATGTGTACAAATCTGTTGTGCATGAGCTTTGGTTCGCTAACACCATCCCTGTAGACATATAATCGTCTCCACTCTAACTGAGGTTGGCTCTGTTTTTTCCTTACTTTATTATCATGCACGTTAGACATCGTTGCAACTCCTTCACTCAAGTTCCAGTTTGATATGGATCAGGTGTCTGGCAGCGACGTCGGCAGCGACGACGAGGACCATCACACCAAGACTCGCCAGGTGCTTCGGAGGCTGCAGGTCGGCCAGTACGTCTCCTACCTCGACGTCGCCAACGGTGTCTACAGGTGCCCCTTCTGCACTAGGAGACTCGGCGGCACTGACTTCAACTGCCTCCTCACGCATGCCGAGAACATCGGCAACATCTTCCCCAAGGTCGGCGCGTCAGTGAACCCCTACTCCTTCCGCGCCAAGCACAAGGCGCTCGGCATGCACCTCCGCAGCGTCCAGCGGGTGGAGATCTCCGCCGAGCGCATGCCTCCACTCAAGCCCAAGGCTCCCAAGGGGAGCAACAAGTGGAGGCAGAGGCAGATGGGGTAGGCGGAGTCCTGGACGTGTGCTGCTGCTGCAAAGCAGCTTCTATTTTGTTGTTAGCTAGGAATCCCTTGTTGTTATGTTGTTAGTATGATGGTGTTGTGAAGAACCTCGAACCTGTTACTATGTTGGCTGCTGTGTATGCGGCTTATAATCTAGGGAGGGATCCCTATTCTACTATATTTTGTTGGCCCTACTATGTTTTCTAGATTTACTATGACTGAATTTGGCGTACATTACCCTGGAGATTTGCTTCTAGATTTAACTACATACGTATGGACCAGAGGGAGTACTAGATTTGCTGCCATATTGGGCAAACAACGAGGGCCAAAAGGCACAAATAATTGAAGAAAGACAGAAATGCAAGCTTCTCTAGATTTGATACTAATTTGGTTGAAAAAGACAAAGAGACATAGGGGGAAAAGGTGCTCTTTTTTTGAGAGAGAGGGGAAAAGGTGCTCTTAAAAATGCCAATTCGCGCCGAGAGAGACAAAACCCAGCTCCTGCTCACGTACAACCAAACGCGGTCTCGTCCTGTCCCACGCGGTCCCTTTCTACTACCCCCACACGTCAGCACGGAACGGTCAACTAAACGGGAATCCTCCCGTCTGAGCTCCTTCTGCGGGTTACAAATAAGGGCTTGCGATAACTGAGGAAAAACATAAGGCAATCTTATTGACTAATATAGCTGCTTAATTAATAAAAGGATTAGCTACAACGTGCTCAGTTTGCCCATTTATTAAGGTATAAGACTGGCAGGAGAGAAAGTAATCGCTAGTTTCCTCATTTTTCCCATGCATGCTCGCACGATTAAAGCACCTTCCTTAAACCTCCTCGTTTCTCGGGATAGACCAACCGTTTTTCAGGATCGTGGGTTAATGTGGCCCTCATGCTCCTGGTCCTGTTTAAAGTTCAGAGCGAGGGAGTAAATTAAACATGGCATCTCGTGCATGAAGCTTGACAGATCGATCAGGTTGGCTAGAATAGCAATACAATGCTGCTCATTAGGCTAGCCATAGTGGTAAGTATCATGCATATGATACTACTACATGATACTATCTCTATAGTGGGTACTATCATGGAGTAGTATCATAGTCATGTTATATTTATTGTTTTTTAGAATCTCAATGCAAATTTGTGTACAAGATTTGTTTAGCATTAACTTTTCTCGTTATTTGCGCTATGATATGGTATCTACCTATGTTACTCTAATCTTCTCTCTCCTCTTTAATTAGCTGCCACATCAGCATTTTTGTGGGACTAATCTGCATGATACTAGTTATGATACTAGCACTATGACTAGCCTTAGGCAAATGCATGCCATGTACGATAGTATACATCCAGACATGTTAAGGAAATCGGTAATCGTTAACTGCTCGGCCGGCTTGGGAGTAGCGATTAATCGGAATTCAGACGATTAACTGATTTAATCGGTCGGCTATTAATCGGTGCAACCTACACAAATTAGCACTTAAAATAATTTATATAAGAAAAATGAAAAACCAAAGCACACAGTCTTCTTATGTCATATAGTAAGCATTAAAGTTGATAAACAAGGTCTAGACGTATTCAAACCAGACAAATCATGTATCTACCCCTAACCCTAAACTCTGTCTTATGAAGTCAAGCATGAAGAGAAGTTGTTTTGGGTTTCAAACATGGAAATTTCAAAAACCCTCCCCAGAGCTACATTTTGGAGTGACTAAGAAGGATAAATGCTTAATTTTTCATATTCATGATTTAAACTTGTTCAAATCTTGGTCAAACATAGGATTTGACCAAGATTCAAATGGGCATAAAAATTCAGAAAAAACAATAAAATGAAAAACCAATGCACATAGTCATCTTATGTCATCTAGTAAGCATTCAATTAAGTTGATAAACAAGGTCTAGACATATTCAAACCAGAAAAATCATGTATCAACAAGCTACCCCTAACCCCAAACTCTGTCTTATGAAGACAAGCATGAAGAGAAGTGTTTTTTAGTTTCAAACATGGAAATTTCAAAAACCCTCCCAAGAGCTACATATTGGAGTGACTAAGAAGGATAGATGCTTAATTTTTCATATTCATGTTTTAAACTTGATTAAATCATGGTCAAACCTAGGATTTGACCAAGATTCAAATGGGCATAAAAATTCAAAAACAAATGAAAAACCAATGCACATAGTCATCTTATGTCATCTAGTAATTAAGCGTTCAATTAAGTTGATAAACAATGTCTAGACATATTCAAACCAGAAAATTTATGTATCAAGCTACCCCTAACCCCAAACTCTATCTTATGAAGTCTAGCATGAAGAGAAGTACGTGGTTTTTTGGTTCAAACATGGAAATTTCAAAAACCCTCTCAAGATCGAGCTTCATTTTGGAGTGACTATGAAGGATACATGCTTAATTTTTCATATTCATTTTTTAAACTTGTTTAAATCAAGGTCAAACCTAGGATTTGACCAAGATTCAAATGGGCATAAAAATAAAAAATAAACAATAAAATGAAAAACCAATGCACATAGTCATCTTATGTCATCTACTAAGCATTCAATTAAGTTGATAAACAAGGTCTAGACATATTCAAACCAGAAAATTCATGTATCAAGCTACCCCTATCCCCAAACTCTGTCTTATGAAGTCAAGCATGGAGAGAAGTACGCAGTTTTTTGGTTTCAAACATGGAAATTTAAAAAACCCTCTCAAGAGCTTCATTTTGTAGTGACTACGAAGGATACATGCTTAATTTTTCATATTCATGTTTTAAACTTGTTTAAATCATGGTCAAACCTAGGATTTGGCCAAGATTCAAATGGGAAAAATTGAAAAAAATGAAAAATCAAGGCACATAGTCTTCTTATGTCATATAGTAAGCATTCAATTAAGTTGATAAACAAGGTCTAGACATATTCAAACCAAAGAAATCATGTATCTACCCCCTAACCCTAAACTCTATCTCATGAAGTCAAGCGCATGCATGAAGATATGTCGTTTTTGGTTTCAAACATTGAAATTTCAAAAACCCTCCCAAGAGCTTCATTTCGAAGTGATTAATTAAGAAGCATACATGCATGCTTACTTTTTCATATTCATGTTTTAAACATATTCAAATCTTGGTGAAACCTAGGATTTGACCAAGATTCAAATGGGTATAAAAATTCAAAAAAAAACAAAAAAGGTCTTCTTATGTTATATAGTAGGCATTCAATTAAGTTGATAAACAAGGTCTAGACATATTCAAACAAGAAAAATCATGCATGTATCTACCCCCTAACCCTAAACTCTGTTTCATGAAGTCAAGCATGAAGATATGTGGTTTTTGGTTTCGAATATGGAAATTCAAAAACCCTCCCAAGAGCTTCATTTTGAAGTGACTAAGAAGCATACATGCTTACTTTTTCATATTCATGTTTTAACTTATTCAAATCTTGGTGGAACCAAGGATTTGACCAAGATTCAAATGGGTATAAAAATTCAAAAAAACAAGGTATTCTTATCTTATATAGTAAGCATTCAATTAAGTTGACAAACAAGGTCTACACATATTCAAACCAGGAAAATCATGTATGTACCCCCTAACCCTAAACTCTGTCTTATATATGAAGTCAAGCATGCATGAAGAGAAGTGGTTTTTGGTTTCAAGCATGGAAATTTCAAAAACCCTCCCAAGAGCTTCATTTTGGAGTGACTAAGAAGCATACTTACATGCTTACTTTTTCATATTCATGTTTTAAACTTGTTCAAATCTTGGTTAAACCTATGATTTGACCAAGATTCAAATGGGTATAAAAAATGAAAACCAAGGTCTTCTTATGTCATATAGTAAGCATTCAATTAAGTTGATAAACAAGGTCTACACATATTCAAACCAGAAAAATCATGTATCAAGCTACCCCTAACCCCTAACTCTGTCTTATGAAGTCAAGCATGAAGATAAGTACGTGGTTTTTTGGTTTCAAACATGGAAATTTCAAAAACCCTCTCAAGATCGAGCTTCATTTTGGAGTGACTACGAAGGATACATGCTTACTTTTTCATATTCAGGTTTTAAACTTGTTTAAATCATGGTCAAACCTAGGATTTGACCAAGATTCAAATGGGCATAATTTAAAAAAAAACAAAAAATGAAAAACCAAGGCACATAGTCTTCTTATGTTATATAGTAAGCATTCAATTAAGTTGATAAACAAGGTCTAGACATATTCAAACCAGAGAAATCATGTATCTACCCCCTAACCCTAAACTCTGTCTCATGAAGTCAAGCATGATGATATGTGGTTTTTGGTTTCAAACATGGAAATTTCAAAAACCCTCCCAAGAGCTTCATTTTGAAGTGATTAATTAAGAAGCATACATGCATGCTTACTTTTTCATATTCATGTTTTAAACTTATTCAAATCTTGGTGAAACCTAGGATTTGACCAAGATTCAAATCCGTATAAAAATTAAAAAATAAAATAAAAAACAAGGTCTTCTTATGTTATATAGTAAGCATTCAATTGAGTTGATAAATAAGGTCTAGACATATTCAAACCAAAAAAATCATGTATCTACCCCTAACCCTAAGCATGTATCTCGTTGTTTGCGCTATGATACAATATCTACCTATGTTACACTAATCTCCTCTCTCCTACTTAATTAGCTGCCACATCAGCAGTTTTGTGGGACCAATGTGTATGATACTAGCTATGATACTAGCACTATCATGTGGGTACCTAAATCTCGAGTCAAAGTTTGACACGAAACCGATGTGGACTTTATTAATGGTGGAAGGGAGTAACAATCATAAGCACATTATTATTATTGATTGAACAACATTTTATTTGATGTGCAATAAGAAGTTTAGAAACTCCTAGCCCCTGGAGGTGGCGTTTTGGCACACGCGTGCATATGCACCCATTATTGAAAATAATAAAAAAAACAATTATATAAATGTTAAAAAAATCTGACATAATTTTTTTGGTATACATTGTGACATCCTATGTTCGTTCATAAGTTTTTGTGGAAAAACAACATTTTGTGTGGTGTGTACAAAAAAGGCAAAAAATGTGTTGTACGTAGTCGTGTTACAGCATCAAAATTTGTCTTTTTTACAGGAAAATTTTAGTTTAGAATTTTTTGACACTTTGAAATGTGGATTCACATAATGGATTCCTCTACCTCGACCCCCTTGGATTCCTGAACAGACTTACAGTACTACTAGTAGGGCCTACTATTTTTTATTATTATTACCTACTGCAGCCAAAATTTAATCTCATCGAGCGGTAAAATTCTCCGCCAACGCCCAAATATCTCGCGCCGCAAAGTTTCAGATCTGCGAATATTTTTTCCCCTCAAAAGAAGGACTGCGAAATTCCCTTTTTCTCCTCTATCGCCCAGCTTCGCCCTAGTTTCACCCGCAAGTCCTCAGAGAAATCGCCCCTCTTACCTACCTCCCACCTTCACGGCCGCCGCACCGGAAAATCACCGCCGCACTTCGCCGTTCAAGCTGCCACGGCTTCAAACCTCGAGGCTGCCCTATCCGCTTGATCCGCACCTACTCCGGCGTCCACTGCACCGTATCTCTTTCGCCGACTCTATCGACCACCGCACCTGACCAGCTTCGCCGACACCAACGTCCCCGTGCACTGCACATCATCTGCTTCACCGACCTTCTACTTCAGCCGGCGCGCTGAACACTTCATCGACCGCCCAGTGATACGCGTACAGCACGCGTCCATTGGGAACCCCAAGAGGAAGGTGTGATGCGTACAGCGGCAAGTTTTCCGTCAGTATGAAACCAAGGTTTATCGAACCAGTAGGAGCCAATAAGCACGTTGAAGGTTGATGGCGGCGAGATGTAGTGCGGCGCAACACCAGGGATTCCGGCGCCAACGTGGAACCTGCACAACACAAACCAAGTACTTTGCCCCAACGAAACAGCGAGGTTGTCAATCTCACCGGCTTGCTGTAACAAAGGATTAGATGTATAGTGTGGATGATGATTGTTTGCAGAAAACAGTAGAACAATATTGTAGTAGATTGTATTTCAGTAAAGAGAATTGGACCGGGGCCCACAGTTCACTAGAGGTGTCTCTCCCATAAGATAAACAGCATGTTGGGTGAACAAATTACAGTTGGGCAATTGACAAATAAAGAGGGCATGACCATGCACATACATATTATGATGAGTATTGTGAGATTTAATTGGGCATTACGACAAAGTACATAGACCGCTATCCAGCATGCATCTAGGCCTAAAAAGTCCACCTTCAGGTTATCATCCGAACCCCCTCCAGTATTAAGTTGCTAACAACAGACAATTGCATTAAGTATTGCGCGTAATGTAATCAGTAACTACATCCTCGAACATAGCACCAATGGTTTATCCCTAGTGGCAACAGCACATCCATAATCTTAGAGATTTCTGTCACTTCCCCAGATTCACGGAGACATGAACCCACTATCGAGCATAAATACTCCCTCTTGGAGTTACAAGCATGTACTTGGCTAGAGCATCTACTAGTAACGGAGAGCATGCAAGATCATAAACAACACATAGATATAAATTGATAATCAACATAACATGGTATTCTCTATTCATCGGATCCCAACAAACACAACATATAGAATTACAGATAGATGATCTTGATCATGTTCGGCAGCTCACAAGACCCGACAATTAAGCACAATGAGGAGAAGACAACCATCTAGCTACTGCTATGGACCCATAGTCCAGAGGTAGACTACTCACACATCACTCCGGAGGCGACCATGGCGGCGTAGAGTCCTCCGGGAGATGATTCCCCTCTCCGGCAGGGTGCCAGAGGCGATCTCCTGAATCCCCCGAGATGGGATTGGCGGCGGCGGCGTCTCTGGAAGGTTTTCCGTATCGTGGCTCTCGGTACTGGGGGTTTCGCGATGAAGGCTATTTGTAGGTGGAAGGGCAGCTCAAGGGGCATCACGAGGGGCCCACACTACAGGTTGGCGCGGCCAGGGCTTGGGCCGCGCCGCCCTATGGTGTCGCCACCTCGTGGCCCCACTTCGTCTCCTCTTCGGTCTTCTGGAAGCTTCGTGGCAAAATAGGACCCTGGGCGTTGATTTCGTCCAATTCCGAGAATATTTCCTTACTAGGATTTCTGAAACCAAAAACAGCAGAAAAACAAGAATCGGCACTTCGGCATCTTGTTAATAGGTTAGTTCCAGAAAATGCACGAATATGACATAAAGTGTGCACAAAACATGTAGATATCATCAATAATGTGGCATGGAACATAAGAAATTATCGATACGTCGGAGACGTATCAGCATCCCCAAGCTTAGTTTCTGCTCATCCCGAGCAGGTAAACGATAAACAAAGATAATTTCTGGAGTGACATGCCATCATAACCTTGATCATACTATTTGTAAAGCATATGTAGCGAATGCAGCGATCAAAACAATGTATATGACATGAGTAAACAAGTGAATCATATAGCAAAGACTTTTCATGAATAGCACTTCAAGACAAGCATCAATAAGTCTTGCATAAGAGTTAACTCATAAAGCAATAATTCATAGTAGAAGCATTGAAGCAACACAAAGGAAGATTAAGTTTCAGCGGCTGCTTTCAACTTGTAACATGTATATCTCATGGATAGTTTTCAATGTAAAGTAATATAACAAGTGCAATATGCAAGTATGTAGGAATCAATGCACAGTTCACACAAGTGTTTGCTTCTTGAGGTGGAGAGAGATAGGTGAACTGACTCAACATAAAAGTAAAAGAATGGTCCTTCAAAGAGGAAAGCATCGATTGCTATATTTGTGCTAGAGCTTTGATTTTGAAAACAAGAAACAATTTTGTCAACGGTAGTAATAAAGCATATGTATCATGTAAATTATATCTTACAAGTTGCGAGCCTCATGCATAGTATACTAATAGTGCCCGCACCTTGTCCTAATTAGCTTGGACTACCGGGATCATCGCAATGCACATGTTTTAACCAAGTGTCACAAAGGGGTACCTCTATGCCGCCTGTACAAAGGTCTAAGGAGAAAGCTCGCATCGGATTTCTCGCTATTGATTATTCTCAACTTAGACATCCATACCGGGACAACATAGACAACAGATAATGGACTCCTCTTTTATGCATAAGTATGTAGCAACAATTAATTTTCTCGTTTGAGATTGAGGATATATGTCCAAAACTGAAACTTCCACCATGGATCATGGCTTTAGTTAGCGGCCCAATGTTCTTCTCTAACAATATGCACGCTCTAACCATAAGGTGGTAGATCGCCCTTACTTCAGACAAGACGTACATGCATAGCAACTCACATGATATTCAACAAAGAGTAGTTGATGGCGTCCCCAGTGAACATGGTTATCGCACAACGAGCAACTTAATAAGAGATAAAGTGCATAAGTACATATTCAATACCACAATAGTTTTTAGGCTATTTGTCCCATGAGCTATATATTGTAAAGGTGAAGAATGGAAATTTAAAGGTAGCACTCAAGCAATTTACTTTGGAATGGCGGAGAAATACCATGTAGTAGGTAGGTATGGTGGACACAAATGGCATAGTGGTTGGCTCAAGTATTTGGATGCATGAGAAGTATTCCCTCTCGATACAAGGCTTAGGCTAGCAAGGCTATTTGAAACAAACACAAGGATGAAGCGGTGCAGCAAAACTCACATAAAAGACATATTGAAAACATTATAAGACTCTACACCGTCTTCCTTGTTGTTCAAACTCAATACTAGAAATTATCTAGACTTTAGAGAGACCAAATATGCAAACCAAATTTTAGCATGCTCTATGTATTTCTTCATTAATAGGTGCAAAGCATATGATGCAAGAGCTTAAACATGAGCACAACAATTGCCAAGTATCACATTATCCAAGACATTTTAGCAATTACTACATGTATCATTTTCCAATTCCAACCATATAACAATTTAACGAAGAAGAAACTTCGCCATGAATATTATGAGTAAAGCCTAAGGACATACTTGTCCATATGCTACAGAGGAGCATGTCTCTCTCCCACACAAAGAATGCTAGGATCCATTTTATTCAAACAAAACAAAAACAAAAACAAACCGACGCTCCAAGCAAAGCACATAAGCTGTGATGGAATAAAAATATAGTTTCAGGGGAGGAACCTGATAATGTTGTCGATGAAGAAGGGGATGCCTTGGGCATCCCCAAGCTTAGACGCTTGAGTCTTCTTGATATATGCAGGGGTGAACCACTGGGGCATCCCCAAGCTTAGAGCTTTCACTCTCCTTGATCATGTTGTATCATCTCCCTCTCTTGATCCTTGAAAACTTCCTCCACACCAAACTTAGAACAACTCATTAGAGGGTTAGTGCAAAATCAAAATATACATGTTCAGAGGTGACATAATCATCCTTAACACTTCTGGATATTGCACAAAGCTACTGAAAGTCAATGGAATCAAAATATCCATCGAACATAACAAAACAGGCAATGCGAAATAAAAGGCAGAATCTGTCAAAACAGAACAGTTCGTATTGACGAATTTTATTGAGGCACCAGACTTGCTCAAATGAAAATGCTCAAATTGAATGAAAGTTGCATACATATCTGAGAATCACTCACGTAAATTGGCATAATTTTCTGAGTTACCTACAGAGAATTTTGCCCAGATTCGTGACAGCAAAGAAATCTGTTTCTGCGCAGTAATCCAAATCTAGTATGAACTTTACTATCAACGACTTTACTTGGCACAATAAAACACTAAACTAAGATAAGGAGAGGTTGCTACAGTAGTAAACAACTTCCAAGACACAAAATAAAAACAAAGTACTGTAGTAAAAACATGGGTTGTCTCCCATAAGCGCTTTTCTTTAACGCCTTTCAGCTAGGCGCAGAAAGTGTGTATCAAGTATTATCAAGAGACGAAGTGTCAACATCATAATTTGTTCTAATAATAGAATCAAAAGGTAACTTCATTCTCTTTCTAGGGAAGTGTTCCATACCTTTCTTGAGAGGAAATTGGTATTTTATATTACCTTCATTCATGTCAATGATAGCACCAACAGTTCGAAGAAAAGGTCTTCCCAATATAATGGGACAAGATGCATTGCATTCAATATCCAAGACAACAAAATCAACGGGGACAATGTTATTGTTAACAGTAATGCGAACATTATCAACTCTCCCCAAAGGTTTCTTTGTAGAATTATCAGCAAGATTAACATCCAAATAACAGTTTTTCAATGGTGGCAAGTCAAGCATATTATAGATTTTCCTAGGCATAACGGAAATACTTGCACTAAGATCACATAAAGCATTACAATCAAAGTCATTGACCTTCATCTTAATGATGGGCTCCCAACCATCCTCTAACTTCCTAGGAATAGAAGCTTCACGTTCTAATTTCTCTTCCCTAGCTTTTATGAGAGCATTTGTAATATGTTTTGTAAAGGCCAAATTTATAGCACTAGCATTAGGACTTTTAGCAAGTTTTTGTAAGAACTTTATAACTTCAGAGATGTGGCAATCATCAAAATCTAAACCATTATGATCTAAAGCAATGGGATCATTGTCCCCAATGTTGGAAAAAATTTCAGCAGTTTTATCACAGGCAGTTTTAGCAGTTTTAGGCAGTTTTGTAAGCTTTGCATTAGGAGTAGAAACATTGCCAACACCAATTATTTTACCATTGATAGTAGGAGGTGTGTCAACATGTGAAGCATTAGCATTGCTAGTGGTGGTAATAGTCCAAACTTTAGCTATATTGTTATCTTTAGCATTTTCTTCCTTTTCCCACCTAGCACGCAATTCGGCCACCAATCTTATATTCTCATTAATTCTAACTTGGATGGCGTTTGTTGTGGAAAATGACTTAATATCTTTATCTTCATTAGGCATAACTTTTTATTTCAAAAGATCAACATCAGCAGCAAGACTATCGACTTTAGAAGCAAGTATATCAATTTTCCCAAGCTTTTCTTCAACAGATTTGTTAAAAGCAGTTTGTGTACTAATAAATTCTTTAAGCATGGCTACAAGTCCAGGGGGTGTATTCCTATTATTGTTGTAAGAATTCCCATAAGAATTACCATAACAGTTACCATTATTATAAGGATATGGCCTATAGTTGTTACTAGAATTGTTCCGATAAGCATTGTTGTTGAAATTATTATTTTTAATGAAGTTCACATCAACATGTTCTTCTTGAGCAACCAATGAAGCTAACGGAACATTATTAGGATCAACATTAGTCCTACCATTCACAAGCATAGACATAATAGCATCAATCTTATCACTCAAGGAGGAGGTTTCTTCGACAGAATTTACCTTCTTACCTTGTGGAGCTCTTTCTGTGTGCCATTCAGAGTAATTAACCACATATTATCAAGAAGCTTTGTTGCGGCGCCTAGAGTGATGGACATAAAGGTACCTCCAGCAGCTGAATCCAATAGGTTCCGCGAAGAAAAATTCAGTCTTGCATAAAAGGTTTGGATGATCATCCAAGTAGTCAGTCCATGGGTTGGGCAATTTTTAACCAAAGATTTCATTCTTTCCCATGATTGGGCAACATGCTCAGTACCCAATTGCTTAAAATTCATTATGCTACTTCTCAAAGATATAAGGAGAGGTTGCTACAGTAGTAACAACTTCCAAGACTCAAATATAAAACAAAGTACTGTAGTAAAATCATGGGTTGTCTCCCATAAGCGCTTTTCTTTAACGCCTTTCAGCTAGGCGCAGAAAGTGTGCATCAAGTATTATCAAGAGATGAAGCATCAACATCATAATTTGTTCTAATGATAGAATCAAAAGGTAACTTCATTCTCTTTCTAGGGAAGTTTTCCATACCTTTCTTGAGAGGAAATTGATATTTAATATTGCCTTCCTTCATATCAATAATAACACCAACAGTTCGAAGAAAAAGGTCTTCCCAATATAATGGGACAAGATGCATTGCATTCAATATCCAAGACAACAAAATCAACGGGGACAATGTTATTGTTAACAGTAATGCGAACATTATCAACTCTCCCCAAAGGTTTCTTTGTAGAATTATCAGCAAGATTAACATCCAAATAACAGTTTTTCAATGGTGGCAAGTCAAGCATATTATAGATTTTCCTAGGCATAACAGAAATACTTGCACCAAGATCACATAAAGCATTACAATCAAAATCATTGATCTTCATCTTAATGATGGGCTCCCAACCATCCTCTAGCTTTCTAGGAATAGAAGCTTCGCGCTCTAGTTTCTCTTCTCTAGCTTTTATGAGAGCATTTGTAATATGTTTCGTGAAAGCCAAATTTATAGCACTAGCATTAGGACTTTTAGCAAGTTTTTACAAGAAATTTATAACTTCAGAGATGTGGCAATCATCAAAATTCAAACCATTATAATCTAAAGCAATGGGATCATCATCCCCAATGTTGGAAAAAATTTCAGCAGTTTTATCACAGCGATTTAATGATTTTAGCAGTTTCAGGCAGTTTCTCGCGCTTTGCATTAGAAGTGGAAACATTGCTAACACCAATTCTTTTATTATTAATAGTAGGAGGTGCAGCAACATGTGTAGCATTAGCATTACTAGTGGTGGTAATAGTCCAAACTTTAGCTATATTATCTTCTTTTTCATTTTCTTCTCTTTCCCACCTAGCACGCAATTCGGCCATCAATCTTATATTCTCATTAATTCTAACTTGGATGGAATTTGCTGTAGTAACAATTTTATTATTAAGATTTTCATTAGGCATAACTTTCGATTTCAAAAGATCAACATCAGCAGCAAGACTATTGACTTTAGAAGCAAGTATATCAATTTTCCCAAGCTTTTCTTCAACAGATTTGTTAAAAGCAGTTTGTGTACTAATAAATTCTTTCAGCATGGCTTCAAGTCCAGGGGGTGTGTTCCTATTATTATTGTAAGAATTCCCATAAGAATTACCATAGCCGTTGCCATTATTATAAGGATATGGCCTATAGTTGTTACTAGAATTGTTCCGGTAAGCATTGTTGTTGAAATTATTATTTTTAATGAAGTTGACATCAACATGTTCTTCTTGTGCAACCAATGAAGCTAACGGAACATTATTAGGATCAATATTAGTCCTATCATTCACAAGCATAGACATAATAGCATCAATCTTATCACTCAAGGAAGAGGTTTCTTCGACAGAATTTACCTTCTTACCTTGTGGAGCTCTTTCCGTGTGCCATTCAGAGTAATTGATCATCATATTGTCAAGAAGCTTTTTTGCTTCACCAAGAGTGATGGACATAAAGGTACCTCCAGCAGCTGAATCCAATAGGTTCCGCGAAGAAAAATTCAGTCCTGCATAAAAGGTTTGGATGATCATCCAAGTAGTCAGTCCATGGGTTGGGCAATTTTTAACCAGAGATTTCATTCTTTCCCATGCTTGTGCAACATGCTCAGTATCCAATTGTTTAAAATTCATTATGCTACTCCTCAAAGATATAATTTTAGCAGGGGGATAATATCTACCAATAAAAGCATCCTTGCATTTAGTCCATGAATCAATACTATTCTTAGGCAGAGATAGCAACCAATCTTTAGCTCTTCCTCTTAATGAGAAAGGGAACAATTTTAATTTTATAATGTCCCCATCTACATCCTTATATTTTTGCATTTCACACAATTCAACAAAATTATTGAGATGGGCAGCAGCATCATCAGAACTAACACCAGAAAATTGCTCTCGCATAACAAGATTCAGTAAAGCAGGTTTAATTTCAAAGAATTCTGCTGTAGTAGCAGGTGGAGCAATAGGTGTGCATAAGAAATCATTATTATTTGTGGTTGTGAAGTCACACAACTTAGTATTTTCAGGAGTACCCATTTTAGCAGTAGTAAATAAAACAAACTAGATAAAGTAAATGCAAGTAACTAATTTTTTTGTGTTTTCGATATAGCAAACAAGATAGCAAATAAAGTAAAACTAGCAACTAATTTTTTTGTATTTTGATATAGTGCAGCAAACAAAGTAGTAAATAAAACTAAGCAAGACAAAAACAAAGTAAAGAGATTGCGATGTGGAGACTCCCCTTGCAGCGTGTCTTGATCTCCCCGGCAACGGCGCCAGAAAAAGAGCTTGATACGCGTACAGCACGCGTCCGTTGGGAACCCCAAGCGGAAAGTTTTCCCTCAGTATGAAACCAAGGTTTATCGAACCAGTAGGAGCCAAGAAGCACGTTGAAGGTTGATGGTGGCGAGATGTAGTGCGGCGCAACACCAGGGATTCCGGCGCCAACATGGAACCTGCACAACACAAACCAAGTACTTTGCCCCAACGAAACAGCGAGGTTGTCAATCTCACCGGCTTGCTGTAACAAAGGATTAGATATATAGTGTGGATGATGATTGTTTGCAGAAAACAGTAGAACAGTATTGCAGTAGATTGTATTTCAGTAAAGAGAATTGGACCGGGGTCCACAGTTCACTAGAGGTGTCTCTCCCATAAGATAAACAGCATGTTGGGTGAACAAATTACAGTTGGGCAATTGACAAATAAAGAGGGCATGGCCATGCACATACATATTATGATGAGTATTGTGAGATTTAATTGGGCATTACGACAAAGTACATAGACCGCTATCCAGCATGCATCTATGCCTAAAAAGTCCACCTTCAGGTTATCATCCGAACCCCCTCCAGTATTAAGTTGCTAACAACAGACAATTGCATTAAGTATTACACATAATGTAATCAGTAACTACATCCTCGAACATAGCACCAATGTTTTATCCCTAGTGGCAACAGCACATCCATAATCTTAGAGATTTCTGTCACTTCCCGAGATTCACGGAGACATGAACCCACTATCGAGCATAAATACTCCCTCTTGGAGTTACAAGCATCTACTTGGCCAGAGCATCTACTAGTAACGGAGAGCATGCAAGATCATAAACAACACATAGATATAAATTGATAATCAACATAACATGGTATTCTCTATTTATCGGATCCCAACAAACACAACATATAGAATTACAGATAGATGATCTTGATCATGTTCGGCAGCTCACAAGACCCGACAATTAAGCACAATGAGGAGAAGACAACCATCTAGCTACTGCTACGGACCCATAGACCAGGGGTAGACTACTCACACATCACTCCGGAGGCGACCATGGCGGCGTAGAGTCCTCCGGGAGATGATTCCCCTCTCCGGCAGGGTGCCGGAGGCGATCTCCTGAATCCCCCGAGATGGGATTGGCGGCAGCGGCGTCTCTGGAAGGTTTTCCGTATCGTGGCTCTCGGTACTGGGGGTTTCGCGACGAAGGCTATTTGTAGGCGGAAGGGCAGGTCAAGGGGCGTCACGAGGGGCCCACACTACAGGTCGGCGCGGCCAGGGCTTGGGCCGCGCCGCCCTATGGTGTCGCCACCTCGTGGCCCCACTTCGTCTCCTCTTCGGTCTTCTGGAAGCTTCGTGGCAAAATAGGACCCTGGGCGTTGATTTCGTCCAATTCCGAGAATATTTCCTTACTAGGATTTCTGAAACCAAAAATAGCAGAAAACAAAGAATCGGCACTTCGGCATCTTGTTAATAGGTTAGTTCCAGAAAATGCACGAATATGACATAAAGTGTGCACAAAACATGTAGATATCATCAATAATGTGGCATGGAACATAAGAAATTATCGATACGTCGGAGACGTATCACCCAGCATGTCCTTCTCCGACCCCCCAAGATCTGCTTCCCCGGCACCCACCGCAATAGCAGTCCCCTCGCCGACCTCCACGTCACCCGTAAGAACGCGGAACACGTCTAAACGCCGCCCAGAAATAGGTAACGAGACATCCCTGCGCATTTTGTTCTGTTAGGAGTATTGCAGCTGACTGTATTTCTGAATTCTTGCTATATTTTTAACTTACAAGTGCTTTCGTTGGTAACCACCTCATCCTTTAGATTTAAACACGACGCATAAGTATTTTTTCCCTGACCTAACCCACCCATTTGCTGAAACTCTACATGGTATCAGAGCCTAGGTTTCCTTCCTGCTAGTGCTAGCCGCCCCAAACAGTACCATACAAGTTCTTCCTTTGACCACAAAAACCACCGTTGAGATGTAGAAATCCCGGCGGCGGGAGGCCGCATCAGGTGCTCTGCGTGGGTTGCGGCTATCACACACAGCGATGTGAGTTGTGTGAGATCGGTGGCTGCTCGCGCGGGGACAAAGAAGAGGGTGAAAATCGTCTTGGTTTAGAAAGGAGAGAAGAGGAAGTTAATCCGTGGCAGAGAGATCTGGATAAGTGCGAGGGGGAGATGTTGGAGGCGTGCGGAGTGGGCCGAGCCTTTGAGCGCAGGGCGGAGCCGGAGGTTGGTGCTGGATGTTGACCAGCGCGAGCCGGTCGATGTGGCCAGGTGCGGTCTGCCAGGTTGGCCAGGGCGCGCAGACGAGGCGCCATCCGAGTGGAAGTGAGGAGAAAATGGAGATGTGAGGCTGTGAGGATATGTTGTGATGGAGTTGATGAGGCTGCGGTTGAGTCGTGACGGAGTTGATGAGGCTGCGGTTTAGTAGTGATGGTGATGGTTGTGGATATGTCCAGGGGAAAGGCATGCGTGCCTGAGGTGAGACTGGTTGAGGCCTGACCGGGGGATAGGCATGGGTGCTTGAGGAGTGGATGGTTGAGGCAGGAGTTGGCTGGGGGTTTGTGGGAGAGACGGAAGAGGTCAGTGGTCGGGCAGTGGAGAAGAGAGGCTGAGGACATTGAGGCGAGTGTGGATGGTTCTGCGGAACTTGTGTGGTGAGGCAGCCGGGGTTGTTGAGGACGTGTATGGTTAGGAGTTGTGCCTATCCCAGATGGTTGAAGCTGGATGTCTTCGCTGCTGATGAAGAGATGAATCGAGATGACAAGATGATGGAAAGTGCAATGTTGTCATGTATCCTAGGAGTTATGCTGAAAGTTCATTACTCGTCGTTGTCATATCTGTCATGTTGTTGTTGCAAGATGGCCATGGTTGTTTACCCATCATCATCTTGAGGGGGTGTGTTGGACCATGAGTGAGTTTAGTAGTAGCGCTGTAGTAATATTGTATCCAGTGTGAGGCCCATAGAGGCCCATGTCCAGTGGTATTGTAACCCTAACTCAGATGATATAAATACAGAGTGTGGTGGTCTGAGTGATTTAACCCACCCATTCGCTGAAACTCTACAAAATATGAGCCACCAATCATGAACCGTTGAATGCTCTACATGTCCACGATTGACAACAACAAAGCCTTTATTCCCAAACAAGTTGGGGTAGGCTATACAAGTCCACCATTGACACGATTACAATTTCTCACTATTTGGCCGTAGGCTACTGCTCTAGTTACATCATGTTTGATATCTTTCTGCGATCCTGTATTACATGTTTGTGCACGTCATAATGCTTCTACTACTGTTTGGTGTCAATTTAATTATAGCAAATCCTTGACTCGTAACTGTTTGTTGTTATTACACGTGCAGCAGGCACATCTTACACTCAGAAACGTATAGTAAAGCTCGCCTATAATCATGTAAGTACCTGCTGTTTTTTGTATATTGCTTAATGCAAACTTCTATATCTTGGATCCTTTCGTTTACAATTGGCCTCTCCTTCATGCAGAGGAGAAACAGTGAGGCACCAGGTTCTTCTCGTCCAAGTACCTGATGAGGTCCGTGTGACTCAAAAAAAGCTCACGTAAGTTCCCCGTTTTTTTGGAATGTTAATTTACCTCCCGTGCGTAGTTCAATTGCATCATTTTTCTCGTATGTTGCACTACCTAAGTTTCCTAATGGAATCTAATAAAATATAAACAATTACCATATGGAACATTGCACACTGCCTTTGACCCATCTGGCATCCGGCATGCCTGGGTATAAGTTACATGATTTGGCTATGTTAAACAAGTCCTAAAATTCTATTATGTTAATTTTTTGCCTGTTGCTTCATTGAGTTTGCCTGTTGTTCCATGGCTAGTGCATGAAGTTTGATAGAAATGATCCTAGCTGAAATGATGCACTTCGTGTTTTTTTATTGCTTCATTCCTAACCTAGCTTCCTATTCTACTTGAAACATGATTGCTTTATTCCTAACCTAGCTTCCTATTCTACTTGAAACATGATTGCTTTATTCCTAACCTAGCTTCCTATTCTACTTGAAACATGATTGCTTTATTCCTAACCTAGCTTCCTATTCTACTTGAAACATTGTGAAAAAAAATAGTTATATTACTTGTTTAAATGTCTAGCTTTGTTTTTCTGAGTCCCATTGACATGATGTGGTATATCCATATTCAAATGATCTGGCTGTTTATATAATAAGCTCCATGTTCAATTGCTTCATTCATTTTCTAGTAATCTACTAGTAAGTAGCACGTGCTTTGCACGTCACGACATATATAATTTTAAAATATATTTCCATATTTTTTTGATGTTGATAATTATTATTTTTTGCTAAAATTACTCACAAAGCCTAAAGTTTGGCTTTTGAAAAACTAATACACCCTAAAAGAAGTAATGGAAGGAGTAATATGTGAGTTCACTACAATTAAGTTTTTTAGTCAATATGAAATAGAAGTATACCCTAATACGAAAGTGACAAAACTTTTTCATGGACACCCCATTAGGATTATGTATATTTTTGTGATTAGAGTCGAGAATTTTTAAGGATCTATCTTAACTTTTGCGGCATGCATATTGCACGGCAAGACTATCTAATTTATATATTTCTACTCCGTACCATATTTTTTGAAATTTAAAATACATTATCCAATATCTATGTATAAATTTACTACCTCAATACTTTTTATGTGACCCACACATGGCCACCGTTAGATTTTATATCAAAACTGGTTTGTCATGGGAAAAAATGTTAGACCTTAATATGAGTAAATACGAAATATTAGTACTAAATTAATATATAATATTTTATCAGCCTTGGTTGGTGGACCAATGAACTTCGTATCTTCGAGCTTGAAGATGGTTCTTGTAACATAGTAATTGCTATTTGTTTTCCTAGCACAGAATTATATATCAATATCTTCACATAACCATGTACGATGAAGATGATATTTTTCATAACACAGTGCCAATGTAGACGATGGCTTGTGCTTCTATAAACTCCCAAAACAAAAATGTTTTCTTGAGTAAAACAAAAGAACGGCTGAGATTAAATGATACATGTTTGGTATTAGGGTGAGATGGCTGAGATTAAATGATACCATGATACTCTTTCAGGGGATTACACTATTTTAAATTTTGATGGTATATGAAAGCTAAAGCCTTAGATTTTGTTGGCAAGTGAATGTTGTCATTGGCCCTGTTATGGATTTTGCATTTCTATTGCCACTACTTGTACTGACATCTCGCTTCATTCGTGTTTAATTCGGTCCCGTTGGTACTCGAACCCGGGTGGGCAGGCTGTGCACTCGCAAGCCTTGCCACTGAGCTAGCACTCAGTTCTCAGATTAAGCAATGCCTCGTTATGCTTAATTTAAATGTTATGGCACTTCATACAAGCCATACAATTAATTGTTGCATTGACCTTCTACGTTGTCGAAGGCACTATCTGAGTCATGCTTAAATCAATCATACATTATTTTCCTAATTGTATCCAATCCAACATGCACATGTTTTGACTGTATTTGGCTATTTGCTAGATTTCTTCTGTGCAAGGACTCTGGCTTCGTTATTGGGCACATGATGTCTAGTTGCTTGGTTCATTGTATACATCATCGCCATGATCTAGTTTGGTTTGTTCTAAGAGGCATGTGGCTTAACCGGTTTCTTTGTTATATCTGCCCATGGTTCTTTCAAAATTATGTCAACAGGTCTTTGTTTGTTTGCCGTGTATTGTATTGCATTTTAACTTGTTTTGTCTTAGTTTCAGCCTGCAAACAAAGCTGTAATGTCAGTAGGGACAACCCATTTATCAAGTGTTGCGATCATTTCACAGAGCAACAGTGACAGTGGCATGTGCTCTCATTGGTCCACTGAGTCCAGTACACCAACCGTTCCAGAAGAAATAGATGTACGAGGCTCTACTTTGGATTGCTTGCTATGTTATATCAGCTCAATGATGCTCTTGAAATTGGAGGTCTTTTATTGCATCATATGATGTTGTAACTTGTTTTATCTAAATTTCAGGCTTCAAATAAAGCTACAAAGCCAGAAGCAAGGGCCAATGCCTCAAGTATTGATGTTTCACAAAGCAGTGAGAGTGCATAGTGCTCGCTGAGGCCCAGGGTATCGATTGCTCAACGTAATCCGGCACAAAGAGATTTGGGGATGCACTCCAAGAGGCGCTTGATATATTTGGGCGGGAAAACAAAGATATCGATGAAATAATTGCCAACACACGCCAAGAGATACATGAATTGAAAAATAGGCAAACTTTGACAGAAAATGTTCTAAAGAATCTCCTATGCACTTGTCATGGTAAGCCGCTTGTGATGTGTCCTGGGAATTGAAGGTGTCTAAATAAACTTTGATTCGTTGTTCACCAAGTGGACTGCTGATGCCAATGCTGTAATTACTTACTGCTCAAAATTTCGTTCAAAATTTCGTGGTCTGTAATAATTGCAAATTTTGTTGTTGTACTAAAATTAGATATGTTCCATGTGGCTGCTGTATTTTGTGTGAAATAATATCCTGTTGTGTACTTCAATTAAACCATAAATCGGCTGCATGCTGAAAATTTGAATCTAAGCGCACGTGTGAACTGTTTTCTGCTCGTAATGCAATAAAGGCTGTTTCTTCGAAGACTATGAACATGGTAGCCCATTAATAATACCTTAATAATTATGCCTGTTAGCAAGATAGATGGTCCTTATTATAGTCAGGCATGCCAACATGTATGATTAAAAGTCGTTCCTACACATTAAATCTACCATCTGCATTTTTCTCTGTAGTAACTTTTCTTTTTACACAACTCAAAACTTGTCATGCTAATATGAAATTCGAGATGGCAAAACATGGGAAAGATAAAGATATCACCAAAAACTCTTTCCTGCGAAATGCTGGGTTTTGAAGCCCAAGTCCAAGTCTTTCTCTGCTCAAGTTTTGGAGGAACAACTCCAAGTAGAACGAGTTGCAACAGCTATGCTAAGAACAAAAGTTGACATGTTGAGATCGAGATTAGAAGCATGTGATGCCCTACTGCACGAGGCCAATCAAGTTCGTTATAATCTCCCAAAGACTAAGAAAATGCCATAGATAATTGGAGATGAACACTACATAGTGAGTACATTGGTCTTGTGAAATGTTTCCTTAGATTATGGCACCTTTCCTACTTTTGTTGGTGGATGCATTTATCTACGGTTGGGATCAACTTGGTAGTTCTTCCTGTGGATGTTATATAAATTAATTGCATAGACTTTTTCAATCAGTTCGAACTTAAATGGTATCATAGCCAAGGTCTCAAGTTTGAATTGTCGAACGTGTGGTTTAATTTAATCTCAGTCGGGCGGCAAAATCTCCCACCAATCCTGAAATATTTCAAACGCATTTTTGAATTGGATTAAGAAGATAGATGATGATCATGGTAGTAACCGGTATTTAATGTGATGATGATTTGATTTTGCACTCGGCCATGAACAGAGGTACTAGTATGGTCTCACAATTTTTTATCATTATAGTTGGACCTTAGCCAAATTCAAAATCTCATAGCGGCAAAACTTCCCGCCCACAAAATACAAAAATTTCACACGCTTCCAAATTCCCATTCTACCCCTGTGGAGATGACAGCAAAGTCGGTTGGTGGGGGGGTCTGCCCGTCATTTTTTGGATCACCACCTCCCTAGCCCGGAAACCCTCCCAAAAAAAATTCATTTCCCTCAGACCACCCACGGGAACTTCCCAAGTCCCTCTCTCCCACCTCCACGACCACCGCACCGGAACATCCCCGCCGGACTTCCCTGGCCTACCCGAGGCCTCGCGATCCTCGTCTTCCGGCTGCCTGCCAGAGCCGCTTCATCGACGCCGTCATCAACCGGACCGGATCATCCCCGCCGAACCTCGAAACCATATGCTCATCCAGCAGTCTACCGCAGTCGCTTCAGCTGCGGTATCGTCCACCCCACCGGAGCCGCTTCGCCGGATCCGTCGTCCACCGCATCGGATCTTGCTCACCGACACCGCTGTGCATGAACCGGATCTGCTTCACCGGCGCCGTGCATGATCTAAACTCTTCTACTGTCGCTTTTCTATTGCTTGCCTGCAAGTTCTTGTTTAATCTTGGGGGAACCTGTTTGTGCTAACGACGCGCCGTTACGTTTTTGCAGATGAGATGAGTAACCATGAAGTGTAATGGCCGTCTCTCCAACCCCAAGTGACAAGGTATCAACTTGTCAATGCCTATGGATTGTAGGCTAGGGTTTAGTTGGAAGTAGAGGGCAAGTAGATCTCGAAGGTTTCAGCCGAAAAGTACTCGACGATTATGAGAACTAGGGTTTGTAACAATGATCCGATGATCTCTTCGTCCCTCGACTCCCCCTTTATATAGGAGGCGGAGCCGAGGGTTTCGTTTTGTACAAGTTACAGAGTCCGGGACGGTTTCTAACTCATCCCGCCAGATTACAAATAACACTTCCTATTACAACTCTAACTTTCCTTAATATATCTTGGGCTCCCGAATCTTCTTATTCTTCGAGTAGTGGGCCTTCAGTAAACCCCGGGTACTATCTTCGGCAGGCCCATTTGGGATGCCTATGTCAGTAGCCCCCGAGATTTTGCTTGAATCGTAGAGTCAGGGAAAATCTCCACTGTTTATTTTTATTCAACAGCTTCAACTTTTTTATATTTCTTCATAAAATTCTATATTGTACAGGGATAATGGTAGTTGGGGCTAGTTCATCTGACAGATCAGGTACTAGTTAACTGCTCTAGTGGCAATCCGCAAAAACCTACTTCAAGATCACGTCCCTGGACATGATCTCGGGATACTGGTGTAAACTTCGACAGGTGCCGCTTAAGGTCTTACCATTCTGTCGAGTCCCAGTCAAATTTATCGAGTACCTAACGCGTCCATTAGGATTTTTCTTCGTATCTGTTGATACGGATAAAAGTAGCAGAGCACAGTCTTCAGCGATGCCACGCCCAGCAGAACGGATCTGGGGTCTTACCTTCACAAATTTGCGGCATTCAGAAATTGATCGCAACTTTGGCGTTCTGAGAATATATTGTCGAGTGCTTTTCCGGCTGTTGGAATGGCACATTTTATCGAGTCAAAGATGACTTATATTGCTCTCCCGATGGGAGTATATGTAGAGTTAGTTATAACTCGAAATATACTCTTTTGCTTTTTTATCTTTCTCTTTTAATTTCATCGGGTACGCGAACAGCGTTCCCGATGGGAGTAGCCCCCGAGGCTACAGCCAAGGACTTGTGCTTGGTTGTAGGCTCAACATTTTAGTCCACCTTGTCGCTATATTGTCATTATTTCTCAATATGATCTTCTTTTCATCTCTCGGGTGCGCGAACAGCGCTCCCGATGGGAGTAGCCCCCGAGGCTACAGCCAAGGACTTGTGCTTGGTTGTAGGCTCCCACAATTTCTATACTGCCATACTCGAAATTTTACTTTTGTCGAAGTAGCCCCCGAGCATTTGGGCAAAAACTTGTATTTGATCAAAGGCTCCCGAAGTATTCAATAACTTCTCCTGTCGCCAATCTTCTTTTATTTTTCTTGTCGGCATGCTTCCCTTAATCAAATTTACTTCATCTCTGTTAATAGTCGTGATTTTTCTGCCTTGTGGGTCCATTGTTTCCACCACGTTGACACGTCGTGCAAGTGGGGGACACACGTCTTCCGCTTTTCCTGGCGCACGTACTGTAACGCCTGTTCTATTCCATCTCAGTAAAAATACTTTTTTACCCTTTATCTACAAGATCTTTTTTCACCACATGATTTCTTCATCCAACGGTGCATTGCTTCGCCCAATTCCTATATAAACCTTTCTTCAACCTCCGTTCGCACCTTCGTTTGCGCCGCACATCTGTTCCTCTTTGCAAAAACTTCCACTGCGCCCAACTCTCTTTGATCCTACACACGCACGAACTTTGCTTTTCCAGTGCCGTTGATGCCACCGCGCACGCGACTCACTCGCCACAAGATTCGTAGTCCAAGATAGCCGCTGAAGATCTTGAGTGGGAGAGATCTAAAATCTCCAACCAAGACGTCAACATGCTGAAGAGGCTAGGCCTGATGAAGAAAGAGGACGCCATCCGCTTTCCCGGCGAAGAAAGCTACCCAACCCCTCCAATGGAGTACCGGGTTAGTTTCGTTGATCACCTCATCCGCGGCCTTTCTGCCCCAATTCACGATTTCCTCCGCGGCCTTCTTTTTGTTTATGGGATTCAGCTGCACCAGTTGACCCCCAATTCCATCCTCCATATCTCCATTTTTATCACGCTTTGCGAATGCTTCCTTGGAATCCCTCCTAACTGGGCTCTGTGGAAACACATTTTCTGCCTCCGCCACAATGGCTCCCACAACGCCACCTATAACATAGGCGGCGTTGTTATCTGTGTCCGAACTGACGTTGATTACTTCGACGTCAAATTTCCTGATTCTGTCCAAGGGTGGCGCAAAAGGTGGCTCTACATACACGAAGAAAGTGCCAATTCTGTGGAACACAACATAGTCCCTTTCGACGGAAGTGCCAAAATTCTGCGCCGCCGCCTCCCGGGATGTCAAGCTTCCGAAGAAGAAAAAACGGCGACAGAAGCACTTATGTCTCGTATTCATCAGCTTCAAAATACTCGAGGCAAGGAGCTGTCTGGTGTTCAAATCACCGCCTACTTCCTTAGGATTAGAGTGCAGCCTCTTCAGGCTCGCAAAATCCCCTTTGGACGTATGCTGGTGAAAATGACGCCAATAGGCTCTCCAATGATCTTTCTGTAAAGGACTTGGAGAAGCTTATTCGAAGAATTTCCTCGCTTAACAAGAAGGATCCTATTCCCTCCTCTTGCCGCGTGGAACCATACAGCTCCGCCAATCCTCTCCCTGAGGTATTTTGTCTTCTCGAATTTTTATCTTGTTCCGAACTTTCCCTGCATCTCATTGTATTGATATCTCTCTAATTTTTCTTTGGTCGCTATTTTCCTGCAGAACCATCCTACTGTAGTTTCCCTTCCTCCTCTTCCTGAGGATGGAGAAGTCGAAGAACGAGCTATCATCGCTGAAGACAACCAGGGTTCTTCTCTTCCTGAAAGTGAAGTCGCAGGTTCTCACAAATCTGCGGCTTCCCATGAAAAAGAAGTTGAATCTGACGCCAGCGAGTCGACGCAATCCCTTCCTCCCGCTGTTTCCCCAAGGAACAAAAGGAAAAGGAATGACGCCGAGGATTCTGGCACCTCCAAAGCCGAAGAAGCCGATCCTTCACGCCAAAAGGCGGCTTATGATCCATATCTTGAATCCCTCGTCAGCTGGTAAGTTGTCTTTTACTTCTTCTTATCATTGTACTCGAAGTTCTTTTGTCTATCTTGTTTTTTATGCTGTCGTCTTTTGTTCGCAGTGATGATGAGCAAGAACCACCAACTCTTGACGTGGCTGCTCGAACGAGCTCGTCACGTACTTTAGTTGTTTCAGAGACACCAGCTGAAGGAGAAAAATCCTCGCCTCCTCAACGAAACGTCGTCACCACAACTCCGCCAGCAAGCCCCCTTGCTCCTTCACCAAAAAGGACAAGGATTGAAACGATTGTTGAGCCTGCCCCTCAATTGGGCGGCTCTTCTACTTTGCTCTTGGATGATGTAAGTTTGTCGATATCTATATTTTCTCTATTTTGCTTTTTCACGCCTTCACTCTTTTTTCATGCCGATGTTTCTCTTGCTTTGTTCTTCTTTGACAGCCCATGATCAAAGATCTTATCCGCATCGGATCCCAATTCATTGGGTACCGTGAGTATGCCAGCAGAACTGAAGGTAACAACTTTTATACTTGCCATTCTTTCTGACTTTTTGCTCCTGTTGTTTGTCGCGATTTTTGATCTTTCTTCTTTTTTTTTTATCTCGACAGAGAAACTTGCAGAGGCCAATAAACGTGCCGACGCACTTGCTCAAAAACTGGAGCAAAGTGAGGCGGCTCGCAAGAAAGCCGAACTTGTTGCTAGCGAAGCCAAAGCCGAGGCTGATGAAGCCAAAGCAAAAGCTGCTAGTGCCGAGGAACTGCAGAAAAAACTTGAGGATGCTGAATCTGCTTTAAACGAGCATAAAGCTGCACAAGCTGCTCGTGAACAGGGGATCCTCAAGCGCCTGAAATCACAAAGTCGACGCACTCACAGTAATATTATTGATCCCTTCTATTTTTATGAGAACCGCTATTTCTTGTTTTTGGCCAACGTTTTGTTTCCTGTGGCAGACCAAACAAACCAAGAGTTTGATCTGGAGAATCCCGTCAATGACCCTATCCTTGACGCACTTTCTTATCTGGAGCTTCATGGGTCCGAAATTCGTGAAGGCGTGGCAAATGCTAGTGCAGGATTGTCGACGCTGTTCCCCTACTTCTTCCCGAAGAAAGAGGAGCCCCCGACTTTCCTTGCCCTTGCCAAGAGCTTCAATTCATCAGAAGACCTCGGACTGAAGATGCGTCAGGAAAATATGAAGATTGCTGTCGAAAGCACTGTTGCCCTGGTTGCTGACAGCCAACAGACTGTTGATTGGATGAAAGTTGGCGACACCGATCAGATAGAGCAATCAAGATGGAGGTCGCTGATTAAGGCAGCCAAGCCCAACACGAAGAAAATCTTGGCCTATCTCGGGATCAAACCAGCTTCAACTCCTAGCTCATCAAGGCCGGAGGTCTAGTTGCATGCCTCTTTGTTTTTCTTTCTCTGTTTCTTTTGCTCTTGTCGCCAAAGTAGTTATTTGGCGACACGTACTTCATTAGCTCCACTGTAAGGCCTTTGTAATTATTCCGAAAGATTAATGAAAACTCTATCTTTGCTTGTTGATTGATGTTGTCTTGTTTTATTAAATTTCAGTTGGTATTTGATAACTATACTCCATCTTCCGCTCCTTCCAATGTTTCGCCTTCTTCTTCTCGCTCAAGGAGAACTCTTGCTGATGCTACACCTGTCGAAGATTCCTTGCCGCGAGAATTGGATGAACTTCAGCAGCAACTTCAGTATGCAAAGAAGCAAACACTTGTGATGATGGAAAAGTCTCGTAAGTCATCTGAAGCCGAAAAAATTGCACTTCAGCAAGCTCGCGAGGCCGTGGCTGCTAAGGAAATCGCTGCTTCCGAGGCTGAAAAGGCGATTACTCGAGAAAATTTCATGCTCGAGTTAATGAATGAAGCCAGTGCGGATATGTCGGGTATGCTTGTTTCATCCTCCGATATCTTCCGTCTTCATGCTACGTCTCTTAAAGTTTTCTGCTCCGTTGTTTTAATAGGTTCCTTTACTGATGCTGTTGCCGAAGAAGAGAGGGTAAATACTAGGAAGAACCTCCTTGTTAACCTTTCCCTTGACCATGGTTCTCTGTTTTGGGCTACCCCGGAGAGGACCCGCCAGATTGTCAGATTTCAGGATCGCACCTCTCAAACTCGCGACTTCCTTGACTTCTGTACCAGGACCCTGTCTATGGTTTATAACTCCATGTTTCCTCGGAACGTTCAACCAAAAACTCTTCCCGAGTTAATGGGGAAATTTAAGGATGCCCACAAGATCCATGATTTTGTCAGAGCTCAACTGGTAGCTGGCGCCAGATTTGCTCTTGTCATGCTTCAGATCTGCCACTCAAATCTTGACCTGACCCAAGTTGTTGCGAAAGTTCATGAGAAGGTAAGGCGCCGAAGAGTTGGTGTCGACCGAATTAACACGAAGGTTTCGCCTATAGCCGAAGAAATGATTGAAGACCTTCTTCGGATGGATGCCGACTTTTTTGCAGATGGTCATTATGCTGATTTTCTTGGCGCTGCTCCTGAAGAAAACAGAATTACCCTTGATGACATATTGAATCATGACTAATTATTTTCCTTTGGTAGATAACTCTTCTTTGTAACCCATGATTGTGATTATATTGTGAAGCAATCATCATATTTCTATATTTGTCTAGCCCCCGAGTGTTTCGGTGGCTATTTACTGTATTTGTGTATTGCGAGGTTTTGAACCAAGGCATTTATTTAATATGTAGTTTTGGCGAATATCAGCCCCCGAGCTTCTTTGTTGAGTACTATTTTGTATTTTTATTGACTCACGAGGTATTTTAATACCAAGGCAAGGCTTTTCTTTTTTCGAGGAACTATATTGAAATTCTTCGGGTCGGAGACTTTGAGCATGTCGATAAAGAAAAGTTATATTGACACTATCTTTATTATATTGCAGCACCGCGAGCCCGCCTCATTAAAAACCTTTCCCGGCCCCACTCGGTGCCCCGAAAAAGGAAAAGAGTGCGTCTGAAAACTCGCGGGCGTTTCAGTACATTAAAGTTTTACAAGGACTATATTTCAACTCTAGGCATAGAACCGCCTGAGTTGCGCCACGTTCCAGGGGTTTTGCTCCTCCACCCCTGTCTTCTTGTCCTTTATCCTGTATGCTCCTCCTCCGATTACTTCCGTGACAATGTAGGGGCCTAGCCATGGTGACTCGAGTTTTTCATGACTTTTTTGCGTGAGCCGAAGAACTAGGTCTCCCACCTGAAAGGATCTTGGCCGCAAGCGTCGACTGTGGTAATTTTTCAAGTCCTGTTGGTATTTGGTTACCCAAGACAGTACTTCGTCTCTAGCTTCGTCAAGTGCATCGACGTCATCTTCTAGCGCTTTTCTCGATACCTCGTCATCATATTCCACGACTCGTGGAGAGTTATGCTCTATCTCGATTGGTAGTACTGCTTCTGCTCCATGAACCAAGAAGAACGGAGTTTCTTGTGTTGCTGTGTTTGGTGTTGTTCGTATGCTCCATAATACACTGGGCAGCTCCTCTGGCCAGGTGTGTCGAGCTTTCTCCAGTGGTGCTAATAAGCGTTTCTTAATGCCGTTGCAGATGATTCCATTAGCTTTCTCGACTTGGCCGTTGGTCTGCGGGTGCGCAACTGACGCAAAGTGTAACTTGATACCCACTTCTTTGCAATAATCTTTGAATTCATGGGATGTGAAGTTGCTGCCATTGTCTGTGACGATGCTATGGGGCACTCCAAATCTGAAGACGAGGCCTTTTATGAATTTTACTGCGGATGCTCCGTCTGGTGAGTTTATCGGCTTCGCTTCTATCCACTTTGTAAATTTGTCGTGACTACTAGCATGTACTCCTTTCCTCCTGGCCAGGATTTGTGTAACTTGCCCACCATATCAAGTCCCCATTGGGCAAAGGGCCACGACAATGGTATTGGTGTTAGTTCTGCTGCTGGAGAATGAGGTTTCGCGGCAAACCTTTGACACGCGTCGCAAGTTCTTACTATTTCCTTGGCGTCCTCGATTGCTGTCAACCAATAGAATCCTGCCCGAAAAACCTTGGCTGCAATAGCTCGACTACTCGCGTGGTGGCCACATATTCCTTCGTGTACATCCTTCAGAATTATTCTTCCTTCTTCGGGTGTAACACACCTTTGTAGGACGCCTGAAATACTTCGCTTGTACAATTCTCCTTTGATCACCGTGAAAGCTTTAGAGCGTCGAATTACTCGCCTTGCCTCAACTGGATCATCGGGTATTTCTTTCCTGAGGATGTATGATATATATGCTTGCATCCAAGGAACTTGTACCATCATTACTAGCTCTTGGTCCTCTTCATCTTCCGTGGTTTCTGTGAGGGGTGTCGAAGTTTTCTCTTCTTTTGATTTTTTCTGCACCTTTACTCCTGGCGGGATTGGAAGGCACTGCGACCCGATGTTTGCGAGGACGTCAGCTTCATCGTTGCTCAATCTACTGATGTGATTTACCTCGCATCCATCAAATAACTTCTCGAGCTCATTATACACCTCCTTGTATGCTACCATGCTATCATTGACTGCGTCACATTGGTTCATAACTTGCTGAGCCACCAATTGTGAGTCGCCAAATATTTTTAGTCGAGTTGCACCGCAAGCTTTCGCCATCTTCATCCCGTGTATGAGGGCTTCATATTCTGCTTCATTGTTAGATGCGTTAGGGAACGTCATCCGAAGGATGTACTTCAACTTGTCGCCTTCAGGTGATATAAGTATTACTCCTGCGCCAGCTCCTTCTACTCTCTTGGACCCGTCGAAATTCATGGTCCAGGTTCTCGACAAGTCTGGGGGTCCTGTGTTTTGCAGCTCCATCCACTCTGCGATGAAGTCTGGCAGAACTTGCGACTTGATTGCTTTTCTTTTTTCATACGTGATGTCCCGAGGGGAAAGTTCTATTCCCCAAAGGGAGACACGACCCGTAGCTTCTGGATTGTTTAGTATATTTGACAAGGGAGCTTCATTGACCACTATGATCGGGTGTGCCGAAAAATAGTGGCGCAATTTTCGTGCTGTTGTGAACACTCCATATGCTAGCTTTTGGTACTGAGGGTACCTTTGTTTTGATGGCGATAAAACTTCGCTGACGAAGTATACTGGCCTCTGTACTCCGTGGAGTTTTCCTTCTTCTTCGCTTTCGACAACTAGCACCGTGCTCACCACTTGGGGCGTGGCTGCAATATACAGCAGGAGAGGTTCCTTTTCCTTCGGCGCCACCAAAATTGGTGGTGTCGAGATTGTGCGCTTCAAATCCTCGAAAGCTCTGTCGGCCTCTTCGTTCCACTGGAATTTATCTCCTTGCTTTATCAGAGCGTAGAATGGTAACGCTTTTTCTCCCAGCCTGGCGACGAATCTGCTCAAAGCTGCGACTCGCCCAGTTAGCTGTTGTATTTCTTTCAACTTTGTTGGCTTTCTCATTGTTACGATAGCTTGTATTTTATCGGGATTTGCTTCGATCCCTCTTGCTGAGACTAGAAACCCCAGAAGTTCTCCTGCTGGGACGCCAAAAGAACACTTCGTCGGGTTCAACTTCAGGCAGAATTTGTCGAGGTTGTCAAAAGTTTCCTTGAGATCCTCGATCAGTGTTGTCCCCTTTTTTGACGTTATGACGACATCGTCGATGTATACTTGCACGTTTTTCCCAATCTGTGTCGCCAAACACTTCTGCATCATCCTCTGATATGTTGCTCCCGCATTTTTTAGACCAAAGGGCATTGTTCTGTAGCAAAACACGCCGTAAGGTGTAATAAACGCGGTCTTTACTTCATCTTCTTCTTTCAATCTGATCTGGTTATAACCAGAATATGCATCCAGGAAGGAAAGACGTTCACATCCAGCCGTGGAGTCGATAATTTGATCGATCCTCGGGAGGGGAAAGTGATCCTTTGGACAATGTTTATTGAGACACGTAAAGTCGACGCACATGCGAAGGACCTTAGTGTTTTTCTTCGGCACCAACACAGGATTTGCTACCCATGTGGCTTCTGTGAATATCTCTTTGATAAAACCAGCTTCTCGTAGTCGATTGATTTCTGACAGCATAGCTTTGCGGTTTGGTTCCGAAAAACGCCGCAAAGGTTGTTTGATTGGTCTCGCTAATGGATCCAAGTTTAGGTGGTGCTCGGCAAGTTCCCTGGGTACTCCTGGCATGTCAGCTGGACACCATGCGAAGATTTTCCAGTTCTCACGGAGGAACTCGACGAGCGCGCTTTCCTATGCGATATCCATGTCGTTTGCGATAGATGTCGTCTTTTTCGGGTCTGTCGGGTGAATCTGCACCTCCTTAGAATTTTTCTCGGTATTGAAAGTTGATTCTTTATTTGGCCTTCCAACGTCTGGCAGTACGTCGTAATCAGTCATGCTTTTTGACGCCAAATACTCAGCTTGCATCCCGAAAGTTTCTGATAGCCGATGAAAATCCTTGTCGCACGTATCGGCTAAGGCGAAGCTTCCTTTAACTGTGATTGGTCCCTTTGGTCCAGGCAATCTCCACAACAGGTATGTATAGTGTGGCACCGCCATAAATCTAGCATATGCTGGTCGTCCCAACAAAGCGTGGTACTGCGATGGAAAATCCACGACTTCAAATTCCAGCTTCTCGATTCTATAATTTTCTCGGGTTCCAAACTGAACGTCGAGATTGATCTTCCCCAATGGATAACTTGGTTTCTCTGGTGTGATGCCGTGGAACCTTGTGTCTTGGCTTCAAGTTTGCTAAGGATATGTTCATCTTCCTCAATGTATCTCGCATAAATAAGGTTTAGGCTGCTGCCGCCGTCTATGAACACTCGAGAGACATCAAATCCCGCAATAGCTTCTTTGGCGAGAATAAATCTTGGCCCTGGTCGAGGAACTTGCTGCGGATGATCTGCTATGGTGAAGCCAATATCTTGTCCTGACCAATTAAGATACTCAACTGTTGGTGGAGGCATTTTTTCTGCCATAAACACCTGTCGTGAGATTACTTTCTGAGCTCTATTGGACGGCCTTCCCTTCTGAATCATCGACACCGCTCCGTTG
Source organism: Lolium perenne (assembly GCF_019359855.2). Classification (NCBI taxonomy): domain Eukaryota; kingdom Viridiplantae; phylum Streptophyta; class Magnoliopsida; order Poales; family Poaceae; genus Lolium; species Lolium perenne. The sequence goes on along the minus strand of NC_067250.2, from coordinate 95,360,248 downwards.
GAGTTAGGATCAACATAAGGTGGTGGTGGAGGTGCTGCCGCTATTCTGAGCTGATGCCGATTGTCGTCTGTAATCGCGGGAGGGGGCGGCAAGTGAATCTCGCTCCTGGGTTCTCGAGGATTTCTCTGTGTTGCCCGCGCATTAGCGTGCTCTGCATACCTTAGCATTGCCTGAAAATTTCGACAGTCTTTCTGCAGGTGCCCTGACTGTCTTTTACCGTTGCTGTCGAGGAAAAAGTGCATTTGACACGGCCCATTCATCATCTCTTCAGGGGACACGAAAGGCCTTGGGAACCTAGGCCTGCTATTTTGCCTGTTGTTGCGAGAATCATCCCTGTTATCACCTCGCTATTCACTGCTTCTCTGATAATCATCTCTGTTGTTTCCTCCTGTGTTTGCCCGAAAACCTGCCGAAATTTGCCCTGGAGCGTCATAGTTCGGGTACTGCCGAGGAAATCGTCGCCTCGGTTGATAGTTTCGACCACGGTCCTCCTCTGGCGACCTGTGCCGTTTGTTGTGGACAGCGTCTTCTCCATCTGCCCATCTGTTTGCTATCTCCATTAACGCGGATACTGTCTTTGGATTGGTCCTTCCCAAGTCCTCGACAAAATCTCCACGCCTGATTCCTGCGACAAACGCATCTATTGCTCTCTCGTCAGATATATTTTCCGCCGAGTTTTTGATGATATTCCACCTTTGGATGTACTTTCTCATTGGCTCATCTGGCTTTTGTCGACATGCTCTCAACTCCTCTAACGACGCAGGTTTTTTGCACGTGGATCTGAAGTTCTTGACGAACACGTCCTCGAAACTTTCCCAGCTGTCGATAGATCCTGGAGTGAGTTTCTTTATCCAAGATCGTGCGGCTCCACTCAAATGCACCTGGATGCTTTGCATAGCTGTTGCTCTGGTTCCTCCTGTGAGCTTCACTGTCTCGAGATAATCAACTAGCCAATCCTCTGGATCTTGAAGGCCGTCGAACTTCTTGAAGTTGTCGGGTAACTTCAATCCTGAGGGGACTCGAGTTTTTCGGACTCTCCTCGTGAAGCATGGCAAGCCGCACATATCTTCGTCGTTAAGCTCCGGAGATTGCCGATGATCCCTTCTGCTTTGCCGCGCTCTGTCGACCCTTGCTTGTGCTTCTTTGTGTCTCTTGCTCCACTTGGTCCTTCGAGTCTTTGTCGTTGCTGCTGCAGGTCGTGGACTATTTTGCCTTGCCGCTCCTTCGGGAGGCGTTGATACAAACGCTGTCCCCATAGCTCCAACTCCTGCTACCGCCATATTGTATAGTGTTTCCCTTGGATCACCTGGAGGTGGTTTAGATGCAAGGATAAAAGCATGTGTCGCCATATACCCAGCCTCTGGTGTCTTAGGGATGATATTTCCTCTTGTATCTATCGACATAAAGGACATGTCGAGGTTTTGGACCAAGTGCTCTCTTTCTGCTTCGGGTATATGTTGCAACCTTGATCTTGCTCTATTCCGCGCCTCCCTGTGGCTATCACCCGAAGTTCTAGATTGTCGGCTTAGATCTGCCCTTCTCCTGCTAGATGCAGAAGCTGCCTCCTTTCTTCTGTTTAACTCAGCTGTCTGTTTTTCCAATTCTCTTGCAGCTCGTGCGAGCCTATATTGATATGCTTGCAATTCCTCTGGTGTGGCTGTGGTGGCCATTGGTTCTGAACCGTTCATAGCTCTCGCGGCTCTATCCCACGCTGCTTGTGAAAGTTGGACTCTGTCTCGCGGCTGTGGCCCAACGTATTTGTTGCCCAGGCCTTGTCGCAGATTGGAGGGATCGACGTATGGATTTCCCAGATCATCGAAAGCCTCAGATGTTTCCTCTTGATCCTCAATGGCATAAATCTGATGATATTTTGTATTCAGATCTATGTTGGGTTTGGTGACATCATCGTTGAGATTGATGAAGACCTTGCCCACTGTGATAGATTTGTCGATGAAGTCGTAACTGTCGACATCACTTGAGCCATCGCTTATATATGAGTCCGCAGATGACTCAAACGACATGTCGTTGAAGATCTTGGCGAGTTTCTCTCTTGCTCTGGTGCTGACGTAGCGTGTCGACGAAGTTTCTTCTTCTCCTGACTCGGTTGACGGTGTATAGCTTGAAAAATCGGAATCGACCGCCGACGATCCCGACGAAATCGGAATTTCGACACGATACGATCCTTCCTTCTCGACGCGAAAGTGAAACCTTCCGAACGTCATCTCCATGGGCTCCGCCAAATACGCATATGCATCCAAACGGGAGGGTGGGTGAGGAACAAAATCGACAGGACCAGCAGCGATCTGTTTACCTCGATCCATTGCGTTGCTTGCGGTTGACGATGTCGAAGATCTTGAACGTGCCATCGAGATCAGATCCTTACGCCTCTAGTTCCCACAGACGGCGCCAATTGACAAGGTATCAACTTGTCAATGCCTATGGATTGTAGGCTAGGGTTTAGTTGGAAGTAGAGGGCAAGTAGATCTCGAAGGTTTCAGCCGAAAAGTACTCGACGATTATGAGAACTAGGGTTTGTAACAATGATCCGATGATCTCTTCGTCCCTCGACTCCCCCTTTATATAGGAGGCGGAGCCGAGGGTTTCGTTTTGTACAAGTTACAGAGTCCGGGACGGTTTCTAACTCATCCCGCCAGATTACAAATAACACTTCCTATTACAACTCTAACTTTCCTTAATATATCTTGGGCTCCCGAATCTTCTTATTCTTCGAGTAGTGGGCCTTCAGTAAACCCCGGGTACTATCTTCGGCAGGCCCATTTGGGATGCCTATGTCACCAAGTAGCACATGTTGCGTACTTCATCACCGGATCTATCAACCCCAGGAAGATCTGCTATGACTCCCACAGAGTGCTTCTCCTAATGTAAGTCCCTTGTTTTAGCGCCATGTTCTGGGTTCAGATGCTTGTTTGTCTGAAGCTCTTTTAGTTCATTCCTAGCTATGACCGTAACACCTTGCTATTTTCTAGTTCATTGCTAACTTTAAGCGATTGAACATTTTGGTTTGCATTCCTGCTGTAGATGTAGCCATCATAACTTCTATCTTGCTCAGTCGTTGTTACAAAAATTATAGGTATTATAGTAACATCCTGCTATTATTTAGTTCATGGCCAATTTTAAGTAATTGCACATGTTGGTTCGCATTCCCTGCTCTATAGCTTTTGGCATCGTAACTTCTATATTTGGTTTACATTGCCTGCTCTGTAGATCTAGCCATCATAACTTTATCTTGCTCAGTCGTTGTTACAAAAATTATGGCCTGCTACTATGTTGTTTGTGCCAATTTTTTACTCCATGAACATGTTGGCTTGCATTCCCTGTACTACAGGTGATGCCATTGTTTTGTATCTACTTCATTGTAAGCTAACAAAGTAAGGACTTAGTTTGGCATGCTATCACTCTGCTATCTAGCCTGTAGTACAAATAAACTTGTCATATTACTAGATAATAATTTTGCGTGCCATCTTGTTCTTCAAAAGCTGCATTATTGACTTGTTTCTCTGACTTGGCATGACGCTCACATATGGAATGCTGAACATATTGGTTTGCATTCCCTCTTATACAAGTTCACAGGTGATCCCACGATATTCTGTATCTGGTCCATCCTAAGCTCCAGCATTAACTATCCTCTATGTGTTGCTCATTACAAGTTTATATCTCGAAACATCTTGATTTGCATCCCCTTCACTATAAGTTCAGGAGTATTATTTAGTTCACGGCCAAAATGAAGTAATTGCACTTGGCACATGTTGGTTCACATTCCCTCCTCTTTAGCTTTTTCCATCGTAACTTCATATTGCTCAGTCGTTGTTACAAAATTTATAGCCTGCTACTATGTTTGGTTTACATTCCCTGCTCTGTAGATGTAGCCATCATAACTTCATCTTGCTCAGTCGTTGTTACAAAATTTATAGCCTGCTACTATGTTGTTCATGCCAATTTTGTACTCCCTGAACATGTTGGTTTGCATGGGACTCGACAGTAGTAAGTCTGCTGTTTCATTCTAACATGCTCTGTTATATTGGCTGTTGGTATGCGGCATGCACTCTTTGTTTGCTTATTGTACGCATTACAATGATCTTGTTATAACGACGAAATGATGACTTCCAAATTCTTTGGCAAACAATATTGTAGTGTATTTGCCTTTCCATTGTTGCTGTCTTAACTTGTAATGTCTTTGTTTCAGATATAGGTGCTGCATGGACAACTTAAAAGATTGTCGGATCGCTTCATTGTATTGCTAGGTTTAATTACCATTCAATTTCGCTGGGTTCTGTAATATTTTTTTCAAAGCCTTGCAGCTGATGTAATATTTAGTTAGTTTTTATAGTTCTTTCGCGCATTTTTTCTTTGGTGCTTGTGGTAAGTGAGGCTATCCGACAGAAATCAATGACGCGTAAATATTCTAAGTATCTGAATCACGAATTCCCATCCCTTAAACGGCCCAATTAAGCGAAATCACATATGTGCCGGCCCGCAAAATCCTAAAGCGCCTATTATGCCGGCATATAAACAACAACTAAATGGGCTGGCCCACTTACTTATTGGGCCAGCCCACTTGATTTATGGAGGACCCCACACACTAATTGGGCCGGCCCACTTACTATAAGGTGGACCCCACAAACTACTGGGTCGGCCCACTAACTAGTTGGGCCAGCCCAATTGCTTTTGTGGTGGACCCCACATACTAAATGGGCCGGCCCTTTAAGAGGAAAGTGGGACCCACCTGTGCTTTTGGCCCGGCCCACTATCTTGTTGGGCCGGCCCACTTGCTATATGGTGGACCCTACGTTCTAAATGGGCCGGCCAGGAAAGTGGGACCCACCTGTGCTTTTGGCCCGGCCCACTATCTTGTTGGGCCGGCCCACTTGCTACATGGTGGACCCCACATACTAAATGGGCCGGCCCTGTAAGAGGAAAGTGGGACCCACCTGTGGTTTTGGCCCGGCCCACTAGCGTGTTGGGCCGGCCCACTTGCTATATGGTGGACCCCACATACTAAATGGGTCGGCCCTTTAACAGGAAAGTGGGTCCCACCTGTGCTTTTGGCCCGGCCCGCTATCTTGTTGGGCCGGCCCACTTGCTATATGGTGGACCCCACATACTAAATGGGCCGGCCCTTTAACAGGAAAGTGGGACCCACCTGTGCTTTTGGCCCGGCCCATTTGATCTAATGTGGACCCCACGTACTAAATGGGCCGGCCCGATAGCAGGAAAGTGGGACCCACATGCTTATTGGGTCGGCCCAATAACTTCTTGGGCCGGCCCACTTGCTTTAAGGTGGACCCCACTTGGTAAATGGGCCGGCCCGATCACATGAAAGTGGGTCCCACATGTTTTCGTGGGCCGGCCCTTTTGCCTGTTGACCGGTCAAACGAGTGCATTCGGCCTGGCCCACATGCTTAGCGGGCCGGCCCATTAATCTTTTGACCAGTCAACCTTAGAGGTTAGGCCCGGCCCACGTAACTAATGGACCAGCCCAGCTATATAGTTGACCGGTCAAACTAAGTCAGCTGGCCCGACCCGCAAACTTAATGGGCCGGCCCGCTTAAGACGTGGCAGGCCTCGTGTGGGCCTACCATCTACCACGGGGTTTCAGCGGTTAACGTCGTTAACTGCCAGTTAATGGCGTCTGCCACGTGGCAGTTTGCATAACGTCAGCAGTCAACGGGCTCCCGGAAACACTTCTGCAATGGTCCGATTTTCCGTGGCGGAAGGGCACCCAAGCGCGACGGACCGAAAAATACGTGGTAGGACTTTGCCTGACGCAGTTTCGACAACAGAACCCATATCGTCGGGTTAGGCCCATAGGCGACGAAAAACACCCCTTAGTGGACGATTTTGAGACGTTGCCTATCAGAACTTTTCTTGTAGTGCACGTTGGTACCGGAATCCCTGGTGTTGCGCCGCACTACACTCCGTCACCAACAACCTTCACATGGCCCTTGACTCCTACTGGTTCGATAAACCTTGGTTTCTTACTGAGGGAAACTTGCTGTTGTACGCATCACACCTTCCACTTGGGGTTCCCAACGGGCGTGTGCTTTACGCGTCAACAAGCTAAATTTCTGGCGCCATTGCCGGGGAGATCAAGACACGCTGCAAGGGGAGTATCCCACATCCAATCTCTTTACTTTGTTTTTGTCTTGCTTTACTTTATTTTATTTTCTGTTTTGTTTGCTTTCTCCATATCAAAAACACACAAAAATTAGTTACTTGCTTTACTTTATTTACTGTCTTGTTTGTTCTCTATATTAAAAACACACAAAAAATTAGTTACTTCCATTTACTTTAGTTTACTTTATTTAGTTTGCTTTATTTACTACTGCTAAAATGGGTACTCCTGAGAATACTAAGTTGTGTGACTTCACTAGCACAAATAATAATGATTTCTTATGCACACCTATTGCTCCACCTGCTGCTACAGCAGAATTTTATGAAATTAAACCTGCTTTACTAAATCTTGTTATGAGAGAGAGCAATTTTCTGGTGTTAGTTCTGATGATGCTGCTGCCCATCTTAATAATTTTGTTGAACTTTGTGAAATGCAAAAGTATAAGGATGTATATGGTGACATTATAAAATTGAAATTGTTTCCTTTCTCCTTAAGAGGAAGAGCTAAAGATTGGTTGCTATCTTTGCCTAAGAATAGTATTGACTCATGGACTAAATGTAAGGATGCTTTCATTGGTAGATATTATCCTCCTGCTAAAATTATATCTTTGAGAAGTAGCATAATGAATTTTAAGCAATTGGATAATGAGCATGTTGCCCAAGCATGGGAAAGAATGAAATCTTTGGTCAAGAATTGCCCTACCCATGGACTGACTACTTGGATGATCATCCAAACCTTTTATGCAGGACTGAATTTTTCTTCGCGGAACCTATTGGATTCAGTTGCTGGAGGTACTTTTATGTCCATCACCTTAGGCGCCGCAACAAAGCTTCTTGATGATATGATGATCAACTACTCTGAATGGCACACGGAAAGGACTCCACAAGGTAAGAAGGTAAATTCTGTTGAAGAAACCTCCTCCTTGAGTGATAAGATTGATGCTATTATGTCTATGCTTGTTAATGGTAGATCTAATGTTGATCCTAATAATGTTCCTTTAGCTTCATTGGTTGCTCAAGAAGAGCATGTTGATGTGAACTTCATTAAAAATAACAATTTCAACAACAATGCTTATAGGAATAATTCTGGTAACAACTATAGGCCATATCCTTCTAATAATGGTAATGGTTATGGTAATTCTTATGGTAATTCTTACAACAATAATAGGAGTGTACCCCCTGGTCTTGAAGCCATGCTTAAAGAATTTATTAGTACACAAACTGCTTTTAACAAATCTGTTGAAGAAAAGCTTGGTAAAATAGATATTCTTGCTTCTAAGGTTGATAGTCTTGCTGCTGATGTTGATCTTTTAAAATTGAAAGCTATGCCTAATGAAACTAAAGATATTAAGTCATTTGCTACAGCAAATGCTATCCAAGTTCGAATTAATGAAAATATTAGATTGATGGCTGAATTGCCTGCTAGGTGGGAAAAAGAAGAAAATTTTGCTAAAGAGAATAATGTAGCTAAAGTTTGTACTATTACCACCACTAGTAATGTTGATGCTTCACATGTTGCTAAACCTATACTATCAATGGTAAAATAATTGGTGTTAGCAATGTTTCTACTCCTAATGCAAAGCGTGCAAAACTGCCTGAAACTGATAAAACTACTGAAACTGCTTGTGATAAAACCGCTGAAATTTTTCAAAATATTGGGGACAATGATTCCATTGCTTTAGATCATAATGGTTTAGATTTTGATGATTGTCATATCTCTGAAGTTATTAAGTTCTTACAAAAACTTGCTAGAAGTCCCAATGCTAGTGTTATAAATTTGGCCTTTACAAAACATATTACAAATGCTCTCATTAAAGCTAGAGAAGAGAAATTAAAACTTGAAACTTCTATTCCTAGGAAGTTAGAAGATGGTTGGGAGCCCATCATTAAGATGAAGGTCAATGATTTTGATTGTAATGCTTTATGTGATCTTGGTGCAAGTATTTCTGTTATGCCTAAGAAAATCTATGATATGCTTGACTTGCCACCATTGAAAAATTGTTATTTGGATGTTAATCTTGCTGGTAATTCTATGAGGAAACCTTTGGGGAGGATTGATAATGTTCGCATTACGGTTAACAATAACCTTGTCCCCGTTGATTTTGTTGTCTTGGATATTGAATACAAAGACCTTTTCTTCGAACTGTTGGTGCTATTATTGATATGAAGGAAGGGAATATTAAGTATCAATTTCCTCTCAAGAAAGGCATGGAACACTTCCCTAGAAAGATAATGAAGTTACCTTATGATTCTATTATTAGAAAAAATTATGATGTTGATGCTTCATCTCTTGATAATACTTGATACACACTTTCTGCGCCTAGCTGAAAGACGTTAAAGAAAAGCGCTTATGGGAGACAATCCATTATTTTACTTCTGCACTTTTGTTTTATATTTGAGTCTTGGAAGTTATTACTACTGTAGCAACCTCTCCTTATCTTTATTTTATTGCATTGTTGTGCCAAGTAAAGTCTTTGATAGTAAGGTTGATACTAGATTTGGATTACTGCGCAGAAACAGATTTCTTGCTGTCACGAATTTGAGTAGCCCCCTCTGTAGGTAACTCAGAAAAATCTGCCAATTTACGTGACTGATCCTCAGATATGTACGCAACTTTCATTCAATTTGATATTTTTCATCTGAGCAAGTTAAGTGCCCCTAAAAAATTCTTCTTTACGGACTGTTCTGTTTTGACAGATTCTGCCTTTTATTTCGCATTGCCTCTTTTGCTATGTTGGATGGATTTCTTTATTCCATTAACTTTCAGTAGCTTTATGCAATGTCCAAAAGTGTTAAGAATGATTATTTCACCTCTGAATATGTGAATTTTTGACTATGCCCTAACCCTCTAATGAGTTTGTTTTGAGTTTGGTGTGGAGGAAGTTTTCAAGGGTCAAGAGAGGAGGATGATACAATATGATCAAGAAGAGTGAAAACTCTAAGCTTGGGGATGCCCCCGTGGTTCATCCATGCATATTTCAAGAAGACTCAAGCATCTAAGCTTGGGGATTCCCAAGGCATCCCCTTCTTCATCGACAACTTATCAGGTCACCTCTAGTGAAACTATATTTTTATTCCGTCACATCTTATGTGCTTTACTTGGAGCGTTTGTATGTTTTTATTTTTGTTTGTGTTTGAATAAAATCAGATCCTAGCATTCTTTTTGTAGGAGAGAGACACGCTCCGCTGTTGCATATGAACACTGGTGTTCTTAGCTTTACTTTTAATGTTCATGGCGAAGGTTGAAACTGCTTTGTTCATTGTTATATGGTTGGAAACAAAAAATGCTTCATGTGGTAATTGGTATATTGTCTTGAATAATTTGATACTTGGCAATTCTTTTGCTCAAATAGATCATGTTTAAGCTCTTGCATCATGTACTTTGCACCTATTAATGAAGAACTACCATAGAGCTTGTTGAAATTTGGTTTGCATGATTGGTCTCTCTAAAAGTCTAGATATTTTGTGGTAATGTGTTTGAACAACAAGCAAGACAGTGTAGAGTCTTATAATGCTTGCAATATGTTCTTATGTAAGTTTTGCTGTACCGGTTCATACTTGTGTTTTCTTCAAACAACCTTGCTAGCCCAAAGCCTTGTACTGAGAGGAAATACTTCTCGTGCATCCAAATCCTTGAGACAAAACCTATGCCATTTGTGTCCACCATACCTACCTACTACGTGGTATTTCTCTGCCATTCCAAAGTAAATTACTTGAGTGCTACCTTTAAAATTTCATTCCTTGTCTTTGAAATATATAGCTCATGGGAAAATAGCTTAAAAACTATTGTGGTAAAGAATATGTAGCTTATGTATCTTATTTCTTATAAGTTGCTTGTTGAGCGGTAACCATGTTTCTTGGGACGCCATCAACTATTACACCTTTGTTGAATATCATGTGAGTTGCTATGCATGTTCGTCTTGTCTGAAGTAAGGGCGATTTATCATGATCAAATGGTTTGAGTATGCATATTGTTAGAGAAGAACATTGGGCCGCTAACTAAAGCCATGTATCATGGTGGAAGTTTCAGTTTGGACATTAATCCTCAATATCTTATGAGAATATTATCTGTTGTTGAATGCTTATGCATTAAAGAGGAGTCCATTATCTGTTTTCTATGTTGTCCCGGTATGGATGTCCTAAGTTGAGATCTATCAAAAACGAGAAATCAAATGCGATCTATCTTCTTGGACCTTTGTACAGGCGGCATAGAGGTACCCCTTTGTGACACTTGGTTGAAACATATGTTATGCAATGATAATCCATGTAAATCCAAGCTAATTAGGACAAGGTGCGAGCACTATTGGTATTCTATGCATGAGGCTTGCAACTTATAGGATGTCTTATGCATAACACATATGAATTATTACTACCGTTGACAAAATTGTTTCTATGTTTTCAAAATAAAAGTTCTAGCACAAAAATAGTAATCCATGCTTCCCTCTGCGAAGGGCCTTTCTTCTACTTTATGTTGAGTCAGTTTACCTACTTCTTTCTGTCTTAGAAGCAAACACTTGTGTCAACTGTGTGCATTGATTCATACATACTTGCTTATTTGCATTCATCATATTACTTTGTGTTGACAATTATCCTTGAGATATACATGTTGAAGTTGAAAGCAACCGCTGAAACTTATATCTTCCTTTGTGTTGCTTCAAAACTTTCTACTAAGAATTTATTGCTTTATGAGTTAACTCCTATGCAAGTCTTATTGATGCTTGTCTTGAAAGTACTATTCATGAAAAGTCTTTGCTATATGATTCAGTTGTTTAATCATTGTCTTTACCATTGCTTGGAATCACTTCATTCATCTCATATGCTTTACAATAGTATTGATCAAGATTATGATAGCATGTCACTTTAGAAATTATCCTTGTTATCGTTTACCTACTCGAAGGTGAGTAGGAACTAAGCTTGGGGATGCTTGATATGTCTCAAACGTATCTATAATTTCTTATGTTCCATGCTAGTTTTATGACAATACTCACAGGTTTTATACACACTTTACATCATTATTATGCATTTTCCGGCACTAACCTATTGACAAGATGCCGAAGCGCCAGTTCCTGTTTTGTGCTGTTTTTGGTTTCAGAAATCCTACAAAGGAAATATTCTTGGAATTGGACGAAATCAACGCCCAGGGTCTTATTTTTCCACGGAGCTTCCAGAAGACCGAAGAGCATACGAAGTGGGGCCACGAGGCGCCCAAACCACAGGGCCGGGCGGCCAGGGAGGGGCCCGCGCCGGCCTATGGTGTGGGCCCCTCGTCAGCCCTCCGACTCTGCCCTTCCGCCTACTTATACTCTCCGTCGCGAAAACCCTATTACCGAGAGCCACGATACGGAAAAAGTTCCAGAGACGCCGCCGCCAATCCCATCTCGGGGGATTCAGGAGATCGCCTCCGGCACCCTGCCGGAGAGGGGAATCATCTCCCGGAGGACTCTACATCACCATGATCGCCTCCGGACTGATGTGTGAGTAGTTCATCCTTGGACTATGGGTCCATAGCAGTAGCTAGATGGTTGTCTTCTCCTCATTGTGCTATCATGTTAGATCTTGTGAGCTGCCTATCATGATCAAGATCATCTATTTGTAATGCTACATGTTGTGTTTGTTGGGATCCGATGAATATGGAATACTACGTCAAGTTGATTATTGATCTATCATATATGTGTTGTTTATGATCTTGCATGCTCTCCGTTGCTAGTAGAGGCTCTGGCCAAGTTGATACTTGTTACTCCAAGAGGGAGTATTTATGCTCGATAGTGGGTTCATGCCTCCATTGAATCTGGGACAGTGACAGAAAGTTCTAAGGTTGTGGATGTGCTGTTGCCACTAGGGATAAAACATCAATGCTTTGTCTAACGATATTTGTGTTAATTACATTACGCACCATACTTAATGCAATTGTCTATTGTTTGCAACTTAATACTGGAAGGGGTGCGGATGCTAACCCGAAGGTCGACTTTTTAGGCATAGATGCATGCTGGATAGCGGTCTATGTACTTTGTCGTAATGCCCTAAGTAAATCTCATATTGCTCATCATGATATGTATGTGCATTGTTATGCCTCTCTATTTGTCAATTGCCCAACTGTAATTTGTTCACCCAACATGCTATTTCTTATTGGAGAGACAGCACTAGTGAACTGTGGACCCCGGTCAATTCTTTTACATCTGAAATACAATCTACTGCGATCATTGTTCTCTACTTTTCTTCGCAAACAAACATCATCTTCCACACCATACATTTAATCCTTTGTTTACAGCAAGCCGGTGAGATTGACAACCTCACTGTTAAGTTGGGGCAAAGTATTTTGATTGTGTTGTGCAGGTTCCACGTTGGCACCGGAATCCCTGGTGTTGCGCCGCATTACACTCCGTCACCAACAACCTTCACGTGGCCCTTGACTCCTACTGGTTCGATAAACCTTGGTTTCTTACTGAGGGAAACTTGCTGCTGTACGCATCACACCTTCCACTTGGGGTTCCCAACGGGCGTGTGCTTTACGCGTCAACAAGCGCGACCACGGTCTCCTGCGAACACTGAACAAATTGGCCTGCGCAAAGGGATTTCCCTCTCATCCCCGTCAATAAACAACATTCTATAGACATATTTTCTAAATTAGAGTCAGTTGTGACAAATTGGTGACACTTCATAGCAGCAATATCAAGCTTAATAGGAGTTAATTTCTCATCACTAGGATCAACAGGAATTCCTAGATATGCAATAATACGTGAGGCAACAATTTCTCCTTAAATAGGTCCCTTACTGGCTAAGCGACGAGCAATGAGAGCACCAAGATGATAAGGTGTACTTCTAGTAAGTGCAGCAACCAGAAAAGCAAGATGATAACTAGAAATGTTGCTAGTGTTCTCCCTACCAAGAATGCCAGTAGCAAGATAGTAAGTGAAATATCTAATGGCAGGGAGTTGAATGTTCCTTATCTTGCCACGTTGAATGGTGCGGCTATCATCGTTGGTAACTTCTCGATAGAGCTCCGTCAAAGCTTTGGGACGGTTCTCGATCTTCTTCGCTGTACCTATAGGAGTAATATCCAATGCAGCACAAAAATCCTTCAACTTCATAGTAGTAGGCCTGTCATAAATCCTAAATTTAACTGATGGTGAGAAGGCTGAGTTGCTGAATTTAAAGCTTTCAACAAAGATTTTAGTTAGCCTGTAAAATTGATCACTATCATCTTCCATATAGGTAGATAAGCCCACACTATTGATGAGAAACAAGAAGTCATCAAGTAGCCCTGCATTACGCAAAAAGTCAAAGCATGGAAAGGATGAAGCATTAGGAACTCCATTATCCTCTTCAGCTTCAAAGCTAGGTGCATGATAACCCACAAGTATAGGGGATCGCGGCAGTCTTCGCGGGTAGTAAAACCCAATTTATTGATTCGACACAAGGGGAGACAAAGAATACTTGGAAGCCTTAACAGCGGAGTTGTCAATTCAGCTGCACCTGGAAACAGACTTGCTCGCAAGAGTTTATCAGTAGTAACAGTTTTATAGCAGTAGCAGTAGTGAAATAACAGCAGCAGAGTAACACAGACAGCAGTAGTGATTATAGTAAACAGCAGGATTAAAATACTGTAGGCACGGGGACGGATAACGGGCGTTGCATGGATGAGAGAAACTCATGTAACAATCAAAGCAGGGCATTTGCAGATAACAATAAAACGGTGTCCAAGTACAAAGCAATCAATAGGCATGTGTTCCATATATAGTCGTACGTGCTCGCAATGAGAAACTTGCACAACATCTTTTGTCCTACCAGCCGGTGGCAGCCGGGCCTCAAGGGAATCTACTGGATATTAAGATACTCCTTTTAATAGAGCACCGGAGCAAAGCATTAACACTCCGTGAACACATGTGATCCTCACATCACTACCATCCCCTCCGGTTGTCCTGATTTCTGTCACTTCGGGGCCATTGGTTCCGGACAGCGACATGTGTATACAACTTGCAGGTAAGATCATAAAACAATGAATATCATGATGAAACAATAACATGTTCAGATCTGAGATCATGGCACTCGGGCCCTAGTGACAAGCATTAAGCATAACAAGTTGCAACAATATCATCAAAGTACCAATTACGGACACTAGGCACTATGCCCTAACAATCTTATGCTATTACATGACCAATCTCATCCAATCCCTACCATCCCCTTCGGCCTACAGCGGGGGAATTACTCACACATGGATGGGGGAAACATGGCTGGTTGATGGAGAGGCATCGGTGGTGATGATGGCGATGATCTCCTCCAATTCCCCGTCCCGGCGGAGTGCCAGAACGGAGACTTCTGGCTCCCGAGATGGAGTTTCGCGATGTGGCGGCGTTCTGGAGGTTTTCTGGCGGCTTCGACTTCTTGGTCGCGATTTTTAGATCGAACCCCCTTAAGTAGTCCAGAGGAGGGTGTCAGAGGCCGGCCGAGGGGGCCACACGCTAGGGCCGCGCGCCCCCCTCCTGGGCCGCGCCGCCCTAGGGTGTGGGGCCCTCGGGCCTCCACCTGACTTGCCCTTCTGGCTCCGTGAGTCTTCTGGAAAAATAGGACCTTTCGCATAAATTCCGAGGATTTTCCTGAAAGTTGGATTTCTGCACAAAAACGAGACACTGAAACGATTCTGCTGAAAACAGCGTTAGTCCGTGTTAGTTGCATCCAAAATACACAAATTAGAGGCAAAACAATAGCAAAAGTGTTCGGGAAAGTAGATACGTTTTGGACGTATCAACTCCCCCCAAGCTTAGCTTATTGCTTGTCCTCAAGCAATTCAGTTAACAACTGATGCGATAAAAGAACTTTCACGAACACATTTGTTCATATGATGTATATATTCTCATGATATGGCTAACACTTAGGCAGTTCATAATAAGATACATGCAAATAAGATCATCTAACAGCTATGTCAAGCATGGAAAGGTACCAACCATTAATAGTAAGCATCATGAATCATGTCTATAAGCAGGATTGCAATGTTCATAAAAGAGTATGATAAAGTGGTATCTCGCTTGCCCATATTTGATCAGCAAAACATAAATGCCCAGGCACCTCTGAAGTTCATAGAAAGACTAGAAATAGTGATTGTCAAAGATAAAAGCATCAAAGTTATACCGCAATCAATCATATTTTGGGACAAGCATATTATACTAAGAATGACAGTTGTGCTCTCAAGATAGTGCTCAAAGAAAGGATGGAGACACAACATAAAAGTAAAAGATTGACCCTTCGCAGAGGGAAGCAGGGATTAACATGCGCTAGAGCTTTTCATTTTTAAAACAGGAGTAAAATTATTTTGAGAGGTGTTTGTTGTTGTCAACGAATGGTAATGGGTACACTAACTACCTTGCCAACCGGACTTTCAAGAGCGGCTCCCATGAAGGACGTTATCTCTACCAGCAAGGTAGATCATCCCTCTTCTCTTTTGTTTACACACGTATTTTAGTTTTTATTATGAGTGACACTCCCCCCAACCTTTGCTTACACAAGCCATGGCTAACCGAATCCTCGGGTGCCTTCCATCAATCACATACCATGGAGGAGTGTCTATTTGCAAAATTAAGTTGCTTACTGATGAATCAGAGCAAAACATGTGAAGAGAATTATTAATGAAGTTTGATTAATCGGGGCTGGGAACCCCATTGCCAGCTCTTTTTGCAAAATTATTGGATAAGCGGATGTGCCACTAGTCCATAATGAAAGTCCGTCAAGAGTGAATGACAAGGTTGAAAGTTAAACACCACATACTTCCTCATGAGCTATGAAACATTAACACAAATTAAGAAGCATTTTGAAGGTTTTAAAGGTAGCGCATGAGAATTTACTTGGAATGGTTTGAAATGCCATGCATAGGTATTTATGGTGGACACTTTGGAACAACTTGGTTTTCAGGTGTTTGGAAGCACGAGCAGCGTTCCCGCTCAGTACAAGTGAAGGCTAGCAATAGACTGGGGAGCGACAAATCAAGAGAGCAAAGAATCGTCATAATCATGCTTGTGGCAAAATAAATTAACGGAGGCATAAAAGTGATACAAGAACTCTGAAGCAATGTAAATCATCGAGGCTTAATTGACTTTTGTTCAGTCATATGCATGCGTGAGCATGTGCCAAGTCGATATAAATGAATTATTCAGAGGAGGATACCACAATGTCATACCTACTTATGAATAAAACAATGCAAGCAAACATCCATGACATGCTACTCATATTAATAAATTGGAGCTAAACATGAGAGATCATGAACTACTAAACTTTCTTAAATGACATATACCTCACATGAACCAACTAAGCATGCTCACATGGATGAGTATATGTACAAAAATGAAAACAAATAGAGTTCATACCAGCCTCTCACCACAATCCAATTGTCGTAGATCGTCATTATTGCCTTTCACTTGTGTAGCTTGGATAATATGAAATGAAAACCACGCTCCAGCCACCGAAGACCATTGAACTCAAAATTAACTTTACAAAACCAAAGAAGAACAGCAAATATTTTTGGTGTTTTCGAATTGGAGACAAGAACAAAGGAAACAAGCAAACAAAGCAAAATCTTTTTGGATTTTCTTATAGCAAACCAACAATAGCAAATAAAGCAAAATAAATGCAAAAACCAAAACAAACAAATGGTGAAAAGAAACAACAGAAATATTTTTGGTCTTTTTGTGTTTTAGGAAAGAAACAAAGCAAAAACAAGAAATAGCAAACTAGAAGAGTCACATAAACACAAAGCAGCAGAAATTCGTCAAACTTGACAGCAGTACAGTACTTGATTTTTAAGAAATTCTTCCACTGCTCAAATCGAAAAGTGTTCAACTAATGAAAGTTAAATAACAACCTGGGGAACATGCACAAAAATTGGCTTCGCAAAATATCGTTCTGGCTTTTTTTGAGAATTTTTTCGGTAACAGTCCAGAATCTGTTTTCAGGCAGCACTTCCCCAAATATCATCTCCCTCTCATTAGAAAACCACTCAAACAAACTAAACAAGTATATACAAGTATCCAGCAACCATAATATGCAAAGAATGAGTGATGCCGGTATACCTCCCCCCAAGCTTAGGCTTTTGGCCTAAGTGGGGTTCAATCCCATGGTGTCCAGGAAGTAGCATCTCCGTAGTACGACGAAGATGGATCATATTCTGGGTATGTGCTAGAGGAAGCACCCGGATACGTGACGGTGTAGTCGTAGGAGGGCTCGGCGTCCTCGGAGTCATGCTGCTGGTGGAAGCCTTGTATCTTCAGTTTCTCCTCCACCTCCTCCTTAGAGCGCGACCATGGTTTCCTGTCAATACTGAACAAATGTGGTGACCCTGCATACCACTGCATGTTGTAGTATGCCAGTCATTGATATAACATTCACGAAGTACCATTCCGCAAATATTACATCCCTCAGAGTAGTACAACAGAACATAGCAGGTCCATAACTCATTCATTTATTATTACAAGCATAATACACATATCGTCTCGGAGCTCCTCTTGGGTCCTAAGAGGGATACTCCTGGGTTCGAGGCGAACCCAACTTAGCTTACAATATAGAAGTCTCATTAAGTTATACATTTATTCTCTCAAGCAGCTAGTATTAAGAGTTCGGGCTGCTCGGCTACTACTACTACTAGCTGATTCTAGGCTTGATCTCCTCCGGAAGCCTCCCCGGTTCCGTAGACTACAAGGTAGTCTACGCCTTCAACACCTCCAGAGAGGTCTGGTTCTTCATAGCCGATGATCTCGGCTCCTTCAGAGTTGTCGTTGTCCTCCTCCAGACGATTCAGACAATCTAAGCAAGGGATTTAAGAGTGGGATGAGTACGAGCGTACTCAACAAGTTCATTATACATAAGAGGTGTTTAATGCACTAGCTACGATATTAGACAAGAAAGTCTAATACCAATGCAGGTTTTGATAAACATTTCTTCAAGAGATTGCTTTTATTTCAAAGAGCTATGTCCGTCAGCCTTCACCGGTTTACTAGAACTTCATGGAGCTCCTTTCCGGCCGCGTTCGCAGTTCCATATCCCGGAACAGGGAGTGACAGGTCACGGTTCTTTACACTCTGCAGAGGTGTGCTGCTTTACCCATAAGAGATCTTAACCTTGGTGCCAACCGAGCAGCTTTCCCGTCCACACTTCCTATGGTGTGAGGCCCGGTATAAGGTCTAGCCAATCATGTTCCTCCGCTACCTCGAACACCCACCCTTTGTTGCATGCCCCGACCCTGGGTCCTCGCCGGTCCCATTATTCCCATAGATTTCAGGGTGGACCCCGACCACGACGACAGTCTGGGATCAAACCAAACTCCTTCACCGGTAGCTGCAACCCATCCTAGACCGCAATACCGTGGGGACTTAGGACTCCCCAGCCTCACCATCTTGCTCCTTCGGGCGACAAGTGTACTATGGACAATGCCGTGGGGACTTAGGACTCCCCAGCCTCACCAGCTTGCCCCCTTGGATTACAAGTGTACTACGGTAAAGCACGTCCGTTGATGAACGAGAGGTGGAAACACTTTTGACTACTCCGTCCCACTCCGGATCTTATGGTTAACACGGTTATTACGGCACAAGAATCACTGGACGACATTTGTTGTTTATTCCTAGATGGATATAAACCCTTGCAATGGAACCTCCACCATATCAACACAATCCATGGTTCCATTGCCAACAACATAGTCATATTCATAGTTATGAAAATAGTGGTTTCGGTTTTTATGCAATAGTGATAACCATAGTACTTTGCAAGTAATTTGATAAAGATACTCAAATGACATGAGCAAGTGATGAACTTGCCTGAACACTGCAAAGTTTTGCAGTTGGATGGTGTGGACTGACCCTTGTCCTCTGTTTCTGAAAAATAGCATCATTGTCCGATAAGGGCAATGGTTAAAGAAGCAATTATGCATGATTCCAGTTTTAGGGTTTGTTCCCCCCTTCCGATGTCGTTATTATTTCATGGGAGAGGTTAATACTAAGAATAATTTGGAGATACTTTATTTAAAGTAAAATACAACCTTGAAATGTTGTCAAGGTGTTTTTTAAAGTCCATATGCATTAATGGACTTATTTTCATTAATAAAATGTGTGATTTAAATGATTATTTAAATCATCAAATTAAGACTTATTCTTAGTTGTCTTCAAAAATTCCCTTTGACATTTTATTCAGATAGAGAATTTTATGCTGATCAATTTTCATATTTTTAATTATTTTTTAGAGCTTTTAAACATTTTCTATTTATTTTCAAAGTTTCTGGTTTATTTAAAAATGTGAAATTTCTATTTTGCCCCTGGGCCCACCTGTCAGGGTGGCCCAGCGGGTTAACCCTAACCCGAGCCACTTGGGCTCGGTCGGTCGCACCGACCCCTTTCGTCCCCACGCGCTTGCGAACCCTAACCCCTTCGAGCTCTGGCGATCCTCGTGTCGCCGCCCCCTTCGCCGAATTACTCCGGCCATCTCCGGCCAACTCCGGCGACGAGATGCGGCGGATCTGAACCGCCTCACGACGGCGCATCAGGTCCATCGGCTCGATCTGGACCTCGTCTTCTCCTTCGTCTGCTCCCATCGGGTTCGCCCGCACGGTGATGCGTTGCTCACCGACACTTCTGGTGCCGTGACGCCGCCGTGGATGTTGCCGTGGCGGTGCTGGGGCGCTCTTGCTCGGCGACGCCAGGCCAGGCGCGGCTTGGCGCTGCCGTGGGTGGCCTGTGCCGCCGTGCCACCATGGCACGTCGGGTGCTCCGCTCCAGGTACACGCCTCCATTATTCCTCTCCTTCTTCCTTCTCTGCGCTCTGCTCCAGTGATTGGCCTGCCTCTCCCCATGGAGATGCTGTGCTGTGCGCCACTGCTATGCGTATGCTTCTTGCTGTGCTGCTACAGCCATGCTTGCTGGCTGTGCTGCTACAGCCATGCTTGCTGGCTGTGCTGCTACTGCTGTGCTTCGTAGCTACTTCTGTTCATGGTGATATCCTACTGTGGCCCTCCTGTAATTGCTCATGAGCATCCAGTGATGCCCATGGCCTACTGGCTTGCTAGTGGCCCTACTGGCCTTGGCCAGTGTTGCCTAGGCCGTGCTAGTGCTTACTGTTCTTACTGAATTCCTGTTCTGTGCCTCATTCTAGTTGCTACACTAGCCATAGTTCAAATGCATTCATGTGTGATACCCTGGCTAGTTTACAGTGTGCCATTTCTTGCAATTATGCAAGTGCCAGAGCCATGGTGGCTTATTCTGGTGCTCAGATGTATGATTGTGCTCAATTGAGCATCACTGTGGCTTAATAGTGTGATTAAATAAGGATTAGATACGTGCCTTGCTTGTGCATCTTGATCCAGTGGCTCATCATGCCTTTGATGTGCTCTGGATGCAATCATGGATTAATATTTACTTATCTGTGAAGCATCTGTTGATTATCTGTGACTTTGTATTCATATAATTCCAGTGTGGTGCCTGTGAGTAATTCTAGCATGCCTTGGCATGCTTTAACAGGCTCTGGTGATCAATTGATCACCACTTGCTTGTTGATTGCATGCTTGCTAGCTGCCTGTGCTTATCTGGTGCTCCCTCTGGTGTCTGTGTGACACACATATCTGTGCTGGTGTGTGCTGTTGTTGGCTCAAGCAATTGCTGTTGCTTGCAGTGATCAATTGGATCCACTGCAAAGCTCTAGTGTGTTGATTTCTTGAATATTCATTTATCTGTGTTGTCTTGCTTGGCTAAGTGGATAAATGATGTGAACTGCTTGCAGTGGTGATCATCTTACAGTTAATTAAATTGAGCTAGAGGGATGCCAACATCTGTTGGGTACCCTAGCTCCCTTTTGAACCCATCTGGGTAATGATATTTGTGCATGGCTTATCTGTGGGATTTTGTGAAGTGGTTGAGGTGGCCCTGACAGCCATGCTTTGCTGTTAGGGTAGCTCCCACCTTAGTTGGCTTGCTGTGATTTGGTGAATCTCTCGCTGGAAGAAACCATGTTGGTTTTCCAGTTACCTTTGTTGTTGACAACAAAAATAGACATAATCTGTCTAATGTCTGATGGCTTGCTAGGCTTTAGGTGCTAGATGATTTTGAATGGCTAGTTAGGGATTAATCCAGGTTGGATTTCTCTGGTATGTCATCTTGTTGACATGCCAATGTTCCCTTGGTAATATCCCTCTTACTGTTCTCTAATTTGCTTGCACCAAAAGGCTTAGTAGCCAGATGATGATACAAACAGGGTACTCACTCCCTTTTGCTTGTGTGTGTTTGATGCACATACTTATTTATGAGCAAGACAGATGCTTGCTCATGATTCTTGTGTATACCTCACTCCAGCTCCTAGATTGAGTTGTTGATGTAGAGGATTTCTTCTGATTGGTTGGTTTGATTCAGGGATGACCTGGTGCTTGTCCTGCTCCTCCTTGTGAGCTTGTGATCTTGGTTTATTTTCTGGTGATTGTGGAGTGGATGAGACAGCTTTAGCTGTTCATCTGTTCTTGGTGTTCTTGAGCTGTTCTTGCTAGCTAGTCACTTACTCTGCTGCCTGTCGATGGATGAAGTAAATGGCTAGGGTTTTGGCTGTGAAAAGCTTATATGTGGCCAGCCATTGCTTCCCTAGTCGACAGCTGAGCCTGGCATGTGTTGGTGACTCCTCTCTTGATGTGTGTGTGTACTGCATGCACACATGCTGTGTGTGCAGCCTGTGTGTGTGAATGTACCAAGCTTGGGACTTGGTCCATTTGGTGGATTAGCTCGGCAGAACTTGGTATTATCCACCATTTCCATTTCTTTCTAACCTGCCAAGTGGCTATGCCACTTGGCATAACTTGATTTTGCTTTGGTTTATGCAGGGATCAATCTGATGATCCAGATGGATATGAAGATCATCCAATCCAAATTCAAGTGAAGATTTCTTTGTAGTATTTAGGATAGAATCATTCTCTTGTAATTTTCCTTATTTTCTTTCTTCCATTTTGTCAATTTATGTAGTGTGTTGTAAAATTTCATATTACTATTCTGGATTTTGTAAATGACATTGTATTATGTGTGATAATCAATAAAGCTCCCATTTTCCTTAATGAGCTTTATATAATTGTTGTATTAATTATATTCTTGATTATTTATAATTATTTCTTGAATTAACTCAAGTTTAAATTATGGATTATCCATTTGATGTTTGAATTTGAAATTCAAATTCAAATTTGGTTTGAATTCAATCATACAACTTAATTTAGAATTCAATCATGCAACTTAAGATTTCAATGCAATATCTCTTCTCTCTTCTCAAAACCCTAATTTAGATAAGTAGGAACAAGTTCATCGCACTCTCAAAACCCTAACCCTGTAGGATGTCGAGAGAGAAACCTGTTCCCCTTCGATGCAGTTTTGTTTTAAAAGCGCGAAATTTCCCCGTAATTTACAATGCAATGCACATCCCTTTCTAAAATCTACCCCTCGATCGTCTCTAAACCTGGGACATTACAGCCTTTCCCCCTTAAAGAAAACTTCGTCCCGAAGTTGTGGTTGTAATACCTGAAGAGTTCGGGATATGTTTTCCTCAGGTCTTCCTCCTTTTCCGAGGTGGCTTCCCTCTCGGGATGATGCTTCCATTGTATCCTGCAGTATTTTATGGCTCGATTCCTGAGTTGTTTCCAGTTCTCCTCGAGAATCTTCGCTGGCTTCTCGATGTAGGTCAAATTTGGTTGTAACTCGAGCTCTTCATGTGATACTGGTTCATCTGGGTCTTTAAACACTTTCTGAGTTGCGATACATGGAATACGTTGTGAACCTGAGATAACCTTCCCGGTAGTTCCAATTCAAAGGCTAACCCTCGGTTTTGACACAGAATCTTGAAAGGTCCGATGTACCTCGGGCTTAACTTTCCCTTTACTCCAAATCTCTGAAGTCCTTTCATCGGGCTCACCTTGAGGTATACCATGTCTCCAACTTGTGGCTCCCATGTTCTTCTCTTTTGATCGGCATAACTCTTCTGTCGGCTCTGGGCTATCTTGAGCCTATCTCTTATAATGTCAATAATTTGTTGCTTTTCCTTGACATAATCAGGATTAAACTCCTTGCTTGCTCCAGCTTCATACCAGCATAAGGGTGATCTACACTTCCTTCCATACAAAGCTTCGAACGGTGCCATCTTGATGCTAATTTGATAGCTATTATTGTATGAAAACTCTGCTAATGGCAAATGCTCCTCCCATGATCCTCCGAAGTCTAGGGCACAAGCCCTAAGCATATCCTCTAGAATCTGGTTAGTTCTTTCCGTTTGTCCACCTGTCTGAGGATGATAGGCGGTGCTATAGTCCAACTTGGATCCTAAAGCTTCGTGTAGTTGCTTCCAAAATGCTGACGTGAACACGGATCCTCGATCCGACACGATCTTCTTGGGCACTCCATGTTTACTCACGATCTCTTTGATGTAAAGATCGATGAGTTTCTCTCCTTTATCCTGCTGGTTCACCGCTAAGAAGTGTGCACTTTTCGTCAACCGGTCCACGATTACACATATCATGTCCTTCTTTTTATTGGTCATGGGTAGTCCGGTGATGAAATCCATTCCTATCTCCTCCCATTTCCATTCTGGAATGGGTAAAGGTTGTAACTTCCCTGCCGGACTCTGGTGTTCAGCTTTCACCCTTTGGCAGGTATGGCACTCTGCCACATATTGTGCTATTTCTCTTTTCATATTGTTCCACCAGAATAGCTCCTTTAGATCCATGTACATCTTTGTACTTCCCGGATGAATGGAATATGGTGTTTGATGGGCTTCCCGGAGTATTACTTCCTTGATTTCAGCAATATCAGGAACACAAATCCTCTTTTGGAACCATAATGATCCCGATTCTCCTCGATGAAATTCTGATGGTCTTCCTTCATCTATCCTTCTCATCTCCTCCACGATGAATGGATCGTCCAACTGACCCATCATTATCTCATTCTTCAGGTTGACATTTAGATCATCGGCTACTTGTAAAGCCGATAGTCCATCATGAGCTTCTTTCTCCCAAAGTTGTATCTGGGCTTGACTTATTTCCTTCCTCAACTCCGGTGATAACTCTTGTTCCACTCCTCCGGTGCTCTTCCTACTCAAGGCATCTGCTACAACATTGGCCTTTCCTGGAGTATAATTGATGGTCAAATCATAATCCTTGATCAGTTCAAGCCATCTTTTCTGCCTCATATTGAGTTCCTTCTGAGTGAAGAAGTATTTGAGACTCTTGTGATCCGTATAGAGCTCACACTTGGCTCCATAGAGAAAATTTCTCCATGTTTTAAGTGCAAATACAACTGCTGCTAATTCCAAGTCATGTGTTGGATAGTTCACTTCATGAGGTCTGAGTTGCCTCGATCCATAAGATATTACTTTCCGATCTTGCATAAGTACGCAACCCAATCCATGCTTGGATGCGTCACAGTACACGGTGTAATCCTTGCCAACTTCAGGAACTGCTAACACCGGTGCCGTGTGCTGGCGCAAAGTTGACGTGGGAGTTAGAGATCTCTGTGGTGTAACTTTTCTTCAGTTCCCCGGCAACGGCGCCAGAAATTTGCTTGATGCGTGTGGTTGACACGTCCGTTGGGAACCCCAAGAGGAAGGTGTGATGCGCACAGCGGCAAGTTTCCCTCAGTAAGAAACCAAGGTTTAATCGAACCAAAGAGGGAGTCAAGAAGCACGTTGAAGGTTGATGGCGGCGGGATGTAGTGCGGCGCAACACCAGGGATTCCGGCGCCAACGTGGAACCTGCACAACACAACCAAAGTACTTTGCCCCAACGAAACAGCGAGGTTGTCAATCTCACCGGCTTGCTGTAACAAAGGATTAACCGTATTGTGTGGAAGATGATTGTTTGCAGAAAACAGTAGAACAAGTATTGCAGTAGATTGTATTTCAGTATAGAGAATTGGACCGGGGTCCACAGTTCACTAGAGGTGTCTCTCCCATAAGATAAACAGCATGTTGGGTGAAAAAATTACAGTTGGGCAATTGACAAATAGAGAGGGCATGACCATGCACATACATATTATGATGAGTATAGTGAGATTTAATTGGGCATTACGACAAAGTACATAGACCGCTATCCAGCATGCATCTATGCCTAAAAAGTCCACCTTCAGGTTATCATCCGAACCCCCTCCAGTATTAAGTTGCTAACAACAGACAATTGCATTAAGTATTGCGCGTAATGTAATCAGTGACTACATCTTTGAACATAGCACCAATGTTTTATCCCTAGTGGCAACAGCACATCCATAATCTTAGAGATTTCTGTCACTTCCCAGTTCACGGAGACATGAACCCACTATCGAGCATAAATACTCCCTCTTGGAGTTACAAGCATCTACTTGGCCAGAGCATCTACTAGTAACGGAGAGCATGCAAGATCATAAACAACACATAGACATAACTTTGATAATCAACATAACAAGTATTCTCTATTCATCGGATCCCAACAAACGCAACATATAGAATTACAGATAGATGATCTTGATCATGTTAGGCAGCTCACAAGATCCGACAATGAAGCACAATGGGGAGAAGACAACCATCTAGCTACTGCTATGGACCCATAGTCCAGGGGTAGACTACTCACACATCACTCCGGAGGCGACCATGGCGGCGTAGAGTCCTCCGGGAGATGAATCCCCTCTCCGGCAGGGTGCCGGAGGCGATCTCCTGAATCCCCCGAGATGGGATTGGCGGCGGCGGCGTCTCTGGAAGGTTTTCCGTATCGTAGCTCTCGGTACTGGGGGGTTTCGCGACGGAGGATTTAAGTAGGCGGAAGGGCAGGTCAGGAGGCGGCACGAGGGGCCCACACCCTAGGTCGGCGCGGCCAGGGCTTGGGCCGCGCCGCCCTATGGTGTCGCCACCTCGTGGCCCCACTTCGTCTCCTCTTCGGTCTTCTGGAAGCTTCGTGGCAAAATAGGACCCTGGGCGTTGATTTCGTCCAATTCCGAGAATATTTCGTTACTAGGATTTCTGAAACCAAAAACAGCAGAAACAAGAATCGGCACTTCGGCATCTTGTTAATAGGTTAGTTCCAGAAAATGCACGAATATGACATAAAGTGTGCATAAAACATGTAGATAACATCAATAATGTGGCATGGAACATAAGAAATTATCGATACGTTGGAGACGTATCAGCATCCCCAAGCTTAGTTCTGCTCGTCCCGAGCAGGTAAAACGATAACACAGATAATTTCTGGAGTGACATGCCATCATAACCTTGATCATACTATTTGTAAAGCATATGTAGTGAATGCAGCGATCAAAACAATGTATATGACATGAGTAAACAAGTGAATCATAAAGCAAAGACTTTTCATGAATAGTACTTCAAGACAAGCATCAATAAGTCTTGCATAAGAGTTAACTCATAAAGCAATAATTCATAGTAAAAGCATTGAAGCAACACAAAGGGAGTTAAGTTTCAGCGGTTGCTTTCAACTCATAACATGTATATCTCATGGATATTGTCAACATAGAGTAATATAATAAGTGCAATATGCAAGTATGTAGGAATCAATGCACAGTTCACACAAGTGTTTGCTTCTTGAGGTGGAGAGAAATAGGTGAACTGACTCAACAATAAAAGTAAAAGAATGGTCCTCCATAGAGGAAAAGCATCGATTGCTATATTTGTGCTAGAGCTTTGATTTTGAAAACATGAAACAATTTTGTCAACGGTAGTAATAAAGCATATGTATCATGTAAATTATATCTTACAAGTTGCAAGCCTCATGCATAGTATACTAATAGTGCCCGCACCTTGTCCTAATTAGCTTGGACTACCGGATCATCACAATGCACATGTTTTAACCAAGTGTCACAAAGGGGTACCTCTATGCCGCCTGTACAAAGGTCTAAGGAGAAAGCTCGCATTGGATTTCTCGCTATTGATTATTCTCAACTTAGACATCCATACCGGGACAACATAGACAACAGATAATGGACTCCTCTTTTATGCATAAGCATGTAACAACAATTAATAATTTTCTCATATGAGATTGAGGATATATGTCCAAAACTGAAACTTCCACCATGGATCATGGCTTTAGTTAGCGGCCCAATGTTCTTCTCTAACAATATGCATGCTTAACCATAAGGTGGTAGATCTCTCTTACTTCAGACAAGACGAACATGCATAGCAACTCACATGAAATTCAACAAAGAGTAGTTGATGGCGTCCCCAGTGAACATGGTTATCGCAGAACAAGCAACTTAATAAGAGATAAAGTGCATAAGTACATATTCAATACCACAATAGTTTTTAAGCTATTTGTCCCATGAGCTATATATTGCAAAGGTGAATGATGGAATTTTAAAGGTAGCACTCAAGCAATTTACTTTGGAATGGCGGAAAATACCATGTAGTAGGTAGGTATGGTGGACACAAATGGCATAGTGGTTGGCTCAAGTATTTTGGATGCATGAGAAGTATTCCCTCTCGATACAAGGTTTAGGCTAGCAAGGCTTATTTAAAACAAACACAAGGATGAACCGGTGTAGCAAAACTCACATAAAAGACATATCGAAAACATTATAAGACTCTACACCGTCTTCCTTGTTGTTCAAACTCAATACTAGAAATTATCTAGACCTTAGAGAAACCAAATATGCAAACCAAATTTTAGCATGCTCTATGTATTTCTTCATTAATGGGTGCAAAGCATATGATGCAAGAGCTTAAACATGAGCACAACAATTGCCAAGTAACACATTACCCAAGACATTTATAGCAATTACTACATGTATCATTTTCCAATTCCAACCATATAACAATTTAACGAAGAAGAAACTTCGCCATGAATATTATGAGTAAAAACTAAGGACATACTTGTCCATATGCTACAGCGGAGCGTGTCTCTCTCCCATAAAGTGAATGCTAGGATCCATTTTATTCAAACAAAACAAAAACAAAAACAAACCGACGCTCCAAGCAAAGCACATAAGATGTGATGGAATAAAAATATAGTTTCAGGGGAGGAACCTGATAATGTTGTCGATGAAGAAGGGGATGCCTTGGGCATCCCCAAGCTTAGACGCTTGAGTCTTCTTAGAATATGCAGGGGTGAACCACCGGGGCATCCCCAAGCTTAGAGCTTTCACTCTCCTTGATCATGTTGCATCATACTCCTCTCTTGATCCTTGAAAACTTCCTCCACACCAAACTTAGAACAACTCATTAGAGGGTTAGTGACAATAAAAATTAACATGTTCAGAGGTGACACAATCATTCTTAACACTTCTGGACATTGCATAAAGCTACTGGACATTCATGGATCAAAGAAATTCATCCAACATAGCAAAAGAGGCAATGCGAAATAAAAGGCAGAATCTGTCAAAACAGAACAGTTCGTATTGACGAATTTTATCGAGGCACCAGACTTGCTCAAATGAAAATTCTCAAATTGAATGAAAGTTGCGTACATATCTGAGGATTACTCACGTAAATTGGCATAATTTTCTGAGTTACCTACAGAGAAAACAGCCCAGATTCGTGACAGCAAAGAAATCTGTTTCTGCGCAGTAATCCAAATCTAGTATGAACTTTACTATCAACGACTTTACTTGGCACAACAAAACACTAAACTAAGATAAGGAGAGGTTGCTACAGTAGTAAACAACTTCCAAGACAAAAAATAAAAACAAAGTACTGTAGGTAAAAACATGGGTTGTCTCCCATAAGCGCTTTTCTTTAACGCCTTTCAGCTAGGCGCAGAAAGTGTGTATCAAGTATTATCAAGAGACGAAGTGTCAACATCATAATTTGTTCTAATAATAGAATCAAAAGGTAACTTCATTCTCTTTCTAGGGAAGTGTTCCATACCTTTCTTGAGAGGAAATTGATATTTAATATTACCTTCCTTCATATCAATAGTAGCACCAACGGTTCGAAGAAAAGGTCTTCCCAATATAATGGGACAAGATGCATTGCATTCAATATCCAAGACAACAAAATCAACGGGGACAAGGTTATTGTTAACGGTAATGCGAACATTATCAACTTTCCCCAAAGGTTTCTTTGTAGAATGATCAGCAAGATTAACATCCAAATAACAATTTTTCAGCGGTGGCAAGTCAAGCATATTATAAATTTTCTTAGGCATAACGGAAATACTTGCACCAAGATCACATAAAGCATTACAATCAAAATCTTTAACCTTCATCTTAATGATGGGCTCCCAACCATCCTCTAGCTTTCTAGGAATAGAGGCTTCGCGCTCTAGTTTCTCTTCTCTAGCTTTTATGAGAGCATTTGTAATATGTTGCGTGAAAGCCAAATTTATAGCACTAGCATTAGGACTTTTAGCAAGTTTTTGCAAGAACTTTATAACTTCAGAGATGTGGCAATCATCAAAATTCAAACCATTATAATCTAAAGCAATGGGATCATCATCCCCAATGTTGGAAAAAATTTCAGCGGTTTTATCACGGGCGGTTTGTAGCGGTTTTAACGGTTTCGGGCAGTTTCTCGCTTTGCATTAGAAGTGGAAACATTGCTAACACCAATTCTTTTATTATTAATAGTAGGAGGTGCAGCAACATGTGTAGCATTAGCATTACTAGTGGTGGTAATAGTCCAAACTTTAGCTACATTCTTCTCTTTAGCTAGTTTTTCATTTTCTTCTCTATCCCACCTAGCACGTAGTTCAACCATCAATCTTATATTCTCATTAATTCTAACTTGGATGGCATTTGCTGTAGTAACAATTTTATTTTCAATATCCCTACTAGGCATAACTTTCGATTTCAAAAGATCAACATCAGAGGCAAGACTATCGACTTTAGAAGCAAGTATATCAATTTTTCCAAGCTTTTCTTCAACAGATTTGTTAAAAGCAGTTTGTGTACTAATAAATTCTTTAAGCATGGCTTCAAGTCCAGGGGGTGTGTTCCTATTATTCTTGTAAGAATTCCCATAAGAATTAGCATAACCGTTACCATTATTATAAGGATATGGCCTATAGTTATTACTAGAATTGTTCCGGTAAGCATTGTTGTTGAAATTATTATTTTTAATGAAGTTGACATCAACATGTTCTTCTTGTGCAACCAATGAAGCTAACGGAACATTATTAGGATCGACATTTGTCCTATCATTCACAAGCATAGACATAATAGCATCAATCTTATCACTCAAGGAAGAGGTTTCTTCGACAGAATTTACCTTCTTACCTTGTGGAGCTCTTTCCGTGTGCCATTCAGAGTAGTTGATCATCATATTATCAAGAAGCTTTGTTGCTTCACCAAGAGTGATGGACATAAAGGTACCTCCAGCAGCTGAATCCAATAAATTCCGCGAAGAAAAATTCAGTCCTGCATAAAAGGTTTGGATGATCATCCAAGTAGTCAGTCCATGGGTTGGGCAATTTTTAACCAGAGATTTCATTCTTTCCCATGCTTGTGCAACATGCTCAGTATCTAATTGTTTAAAATTCATTATGCTACTCCTCAAAGATATAATTTTAGCAGGGGGATAATATCTACCAATAAAAGCATCCTTGCATTTAGTCCATGAATCAATACTATTCTTAGGCAGAGATAGCAACCAATCTTTAGCTCTTCCTCTTAATGAGAAAGGGAACAATTTTAATTTTATAATGTCACCATCTACATCTTTATACTTTTGCATTTCACATAGTTCAACAAAATTATTAAGATGGGCAGCAGCATCATCAGAACTAACACCAGAAAATTGCTCTCGCATAACAAGATTTAGTAAAGCAGGTTTAATTTCAAAGAATTCTGCTGTAGTAGTAGGTGGAGCAATAGGTGTGCATAAGAAATCATTATTATTTGTGGTTGTGAAGTCACACAACTTAGTATTTTCAGGGGTAGCCATTTTAGCAGTAGTAAATAAAGCAAACTAGATAAAGTAAAATGCAAGTAACTAATTTTTTTTGTGTTTTTGATATAGCAGACAAGATAGCAAATAAAGTAAAACTAGCAACTAATTTTTTTTGTATTTTGATTTAGTGCAGCAAACAAAGTAGTAAATAAAACTAAGCAAGACAAAAACAAAGTAAAGAGATTGGGATGTGGAGAATCCCCTTGCAGCGTGTCTTGATCTCCCCGGCAACGGCGCCAGAAATTTGCTGCTGGCGCAAAGTTGACGTGGGAGTTAGAGATCTCTGTGGTGTAACTTTTCTTCAGTTCCCCGGCAACGGCGCCAGAAATTTGCTTGATGCGTGTGGTTGACACGTCCGTTGGGAACCCCAAGAGGAAGGTGTGATGCGCACAGCGGCAAGTTTCCCTCAGTAAGAAACCAAGGTTTAATCGAACCAGTAGGAGTCAAGAAGCACGTTGAAGGTTGATGGCGGCGGGATGTAGTGCGGCGCAACACCAGGGATTCCGGCGCCAACGTGGAACCTGCACAACACAACCAAAGTACTTTGCCCCAACGAAACAGCGAGGTTGTCAATCTCACCGGCTTGCTGTAACAAAGGATTAACCGTATTGTGTGGAAGATGATTGTTTGCAGAAAACAGTAGAACAAGTATTGCAGTAGATTGTATTTCAGTATAGAGAATTGGACCGGGGTCCACAGTTCACTAGAGGTGTCTCTCCCATAAGATAAACAGCATGTTGGGTGAACAAATTACAGTTGGGCAATTGACAAATAGAGAGGTCATGACCATGCACATACATATTATGATGAGTATAGTGAGATTTAATTAGGCATTAAGACAAAGTACATAGACCGCTATCCAGCATGCATCTATGCCTAAAAAGTCCACCTTCAGGTTATCATCCGAACCCCCTCCAGTATTAAGTTGCTAACAACAGACAATTGCATTAAGTATTGCGCGTAATGTAATCAGTGACTACATCCTTGAACATAGCACCAATGTTTTATCCCTAGTGGCAACAGCACATCCATAATCTTAGAGATTTCTGTCACTTCCCCAGATTCACGGAGACATGAACCCACTATCGAGCATAAATACTCCCTCTTGGAGTTACAAGCATCTACTTGGCCAGAGCATCTACTAGTAACGGAGAGCATGCAAGATCATAAACAACACATAGACATAACTTTGATAATCAACATAACAAGTATTCTCTATTCATCGGATCCCAACAAACGCAACATATAGAATTACAGATAGATGATCTTGATCATGTTAGGCAGCTCACAAGATCCGACAATGAAGCACAATGGGGAGAAGACAACCATCTAGCTACTGCTATGGACCCATAGTCCAGGGGTAGACTACTCACACATCACTCCGGAGGCGACCATGGCGGCGTAGAGTCCTCCGGGAGATGAATCCCCTCTCCGGCAGGGTGCCGGAGGCGATCTCCTGAATCCCCCGAGATGGGATTGGCGGCGGCGGCATCTCTGGAAGGTTTTCCGTATCGTGGCTCTCGGTACTGGGGGTTTCGCGACAGAGGATTTAAGTAGGCGGAAGGGCAGGTCAGGAGGCGGCACGAGGGGCCCACACCCTAGGTCGGCGCGGCCAGGACTTGGGCCGCGTCGCCCTATGGTGTCGCCACCTCGTGGCCCCACTTCGTCTCCTCTTCGGTCTTCTGGAAGCTTCGTGGCAAAATAGGACCTTGGGCGTTGATTTTGTCCAATTCCGAGAATATTTTGTTACTAGGATTTCTGAAACCAAAAACACCAGAAAACAGCAACTGGCACTTCGGCATCTTGTTAATAGGTTAGTTCCAGAAAATGCACGAATATGACATAAAGTGTGCATAAAACATGTAGATAACATCAATAATGTGGCATGGAACATAAGAAATTATCGATACGTTGGAGACGTATCACCGTGGTAAGTTTCTCTTTCAGAGTTTGAAAACTCTTCTCACACTCCTCTGACCACACGAATGGTGTGTTCTTCCTTAACAGCTTCGTCATTGGTCCTGCTATCTTGGAGAATCCTTCAATGAATCTCCGATAGTATCCTGCCATTCCTAGGAATCCTCGGATTTCCTTGACAGTCTTGGGTGCTTCCCATTCTAAAACTGCTGCTACCTTGCTCGGGTTAACAGCTATTCCATCTTTGCTAATGACATGACCAAGAAATTCCACTTGATCTAGCCAAAATTCACACTTGCTAAACTTGGCATAGAGTTGATGTTCTCTTAGTGTTTGCAACACTAACCTCAGATGTTCAGCATGTTCGGCTTTGTCTTTGGAATAGATCAAGATATCATCAATGAATATGATGACAAACTTGTCTAGATATGGCATGAAAATCTTATTCATGAGATTCATGAAAATTGCTGGGGCATTGGTTAATCCAAAAGGCACTACAAGGTATTCATGATGTCCATACCTTGAGACAAAGGCTGTTTTCGGAACATCTTCCTTCTTGATCTTAATCTGATGATAACTGGATCTTAGATCAATTTTGGAGAAGACTCCCGCGCCTCTAACTTGATCGAATAGATCTTGTATTCTTGGAAGTGGGTACTTGTTCTTGATTGTGACATTGTTCAAATTCCTGTAGTCTTCGCACATCCTTCTACCTCCATCTCTTTTATCTACGAAGATCACAGGTGATCCCCATGGTGAAACACTTTCTTGTATGAATCCTTTTTGTTCCAAGTCATCCAATTGCTCCTTAAGTTCTTTCAACTCCTTAGGCCCCATTTTATATGGTGCTTTAGCAATCGGAGCTGTTCCTGGAATTAGGTCGATAGTGAATTCTATCTCTCCATCTGGTGGCATTCCCGGTAATTCCTTAGGAAACACATCCTGGAATTCATTTACTACAGGTATATCCTCCAATTTCACCTCCTTCATGCTGTTCAGCTGTAGCTCAACTTCAATCTGTGTATGCTTATAACCTTGGTAGATCATTCTACTTCCATCGGGGCTCTTCAAAGACACAGTCTTGTTCACACAGTCGATCAATGCTCCATTAGCTTCTAACCAGTTCATACCAAGAATGACATCAATGTCCTTCATCGGTAAAATGAACAGGTCTGCGTCAAATGCGCATTTATTGATCATGATGACTTGTTTTTGTTTGGTATGGGTTACTACTATCGTTCCCCCCGCGGAAAGTATAGTTATGGGTGTATCTAACTTAGTGCAACTAATCCCATGTTTGATGATGAATTGCTGAGAAATGAATGATGTAGTTGCACCAGTATCAAAAAGTACTTTGCCAGGATGAGTGAGTATCTGGAGCGTACCTATCACTGCCTGATCGGAGTTAACCACCTCCTCCAAGCTGGTGTAGTTCAATTTGCCGAAGGGTTTCTTGTTCTTCCAGTTCCCTCCAGCGTTTCCTCCTCGACTTGCTCCTCCTCCTGACTGACCTCCTCCATTCTTCTTATTGGGGCAATCCTTCATCATGTGTCCCTCCTGACGACACCCGAAGCAAATGATTCTGGGTTTACGACAATCCTTCGAAGTATGTCCTTTAATTCCACAAATACGGCAAACTATTTGATTTGCAGTCTGAAACGCTTGGTTCCTCCTGCTACTGTAGTAGTTGCTATTGTTGTTGTTGTTGTTGTACCTTGGCTTGAAATTCAAGCTGGTATTGGGCTTGTTACTGGAAAACCTCTTAGGCTCAAACTTGGCCTTTTTCCTCTTTTCCTCCTGCAGCTGCTTGAAATCATCTTCCAGAGTGATGGCTGCATCCACCAACTCTTGGAATTCCGTTGCTCTCATCATTCGGAGCTGTACCTTGAACTGGGGACTTAACCCCCTCAAGAACCTCTTCTTCTTTTTGTCCTCAGTGTTGACTTCTTCAACAGTGTACCGGGACAGTTTTGAGAATTCCCTGACATAAGTCAGGATGGCCTTGTCCTTCTGCTCGAGACTTTCAAATTCTCGACGCTTCAGTTCCACAATACTTTCAGGGACATTGGATTCCCTGAACTTCCTTGCAAACTCCTCCCAGGTAAACACTTTTCCAGCCGGATAAACGGCTACGATGTTGTCCCACCATGATGCGGCAGGTCCACACAACAAGTGTGTAGCATAACGGACCTTCTCCTGGTCGTTGCAACCAACAGTATTGAGCTTTCGCTCAGTGTCCATAAGCCAATCCTCCGCGTCCATTGGCTCGGGCGCGTATGCGAAAGATATAGGCTTGGTGTTCTGGAAGTCTGATAAAGTGACTCCCTGATTCTCGGGTCTCTCCACCCTGTTCTGTTGCAGCAGCTCCTGGAAGAATTTATTCTGCTGCTCCAACGTTACACATTGTCTCTTCCACCATCTGCATGTACTGAATGAAATTCTGCTGCGTCATGGGTGGTGGTGGTGGAAACTGATTCCGGGCTGCTTCGTCAGCCTCTTCCTTCTGTTTCGCCTCGCGCTCCATGCGTTGCGCTTCTGTCTCCTCTCCTACCGGTCCCGACATAACCCCCTAGTTCTGCAACACAAGATGATACTCATAATTACTCCATGCGGAAGTTTTCTGAGCTCAACCTTGTGCACAGAACTAGTCACGCAATGGAAATCAAAAAGCAAATCCAAATCATACAAAACATATACCATGTATATACATACTTAAGTGGTCTTATTACAATACTCAAGTCGATGTGAGTATGCAACTCACTTATTAAAGTATATGTACAAATTTCTACAAATATTACACACTACAATACACGTGGTACTTGTGTATTGTAGTCCCGCCTTCCTTGGTGGACTCTAGTCGATCTTCGCTCCCGGTACATCCCAGGCTTCCATCTGGTCGAACGTGTCGTCCTCCTGACAGAACCTGGAACATAAGGTCTCCCCGTCGGCTGGTAGTCAGAATCAGATGATGATCCTAGGGAGAAATCAGTGTTCACAAACTGGTCATTAAGTGCATCATAGTCCACCCATCGGGTGTACTCCCATGTAGCTCCACCATAGGTGTTTCCAACATTCGTATCCGACTCAACCTGTGTCGGATACTCTCCATCTTCTTCCCCATTCCACGGATAACTCTGGTGCTGAGTCGTGGCGTCCTCATTCATCTCCCCGTCATAATACACTGAAGTACTATGAGTTCCAGTATCAGACCCCCAACGCCAACCCGTGGAGTTTTCTATAGGAGTCTCGGAACGCTGATTGTTTCCGGATTCCTCTCCACCCTCATATCCCCTATAGGAACTACTGAGATAGTTCCCAGGTGTAACGGGTGTAGTTTCACGCTCAAGAGGATCAATACTAATGTAGTCACCAGCTGAATAAACTGGTGTGTGAACCACATCCTCCATGGTTTCCTTCCCCTTGGTCTCCTCCTTGGGTTCAGTGAACTCCTCTAGCATTGTATCAATTGCTCCCTTCAAATGACGGTTCAACTGAAAGAACAATGATAGTAAGTTGCGGCTATTGTCCATGTATTTTGCAGCTTCTGCTGGTTTGCGTTTTGCATATTTGAAGTTGTTGAGCATGGGATCATCTTCCTCCTCCATATATATGAGGAATGTGGGTGAATTCGGAACCCATAAGCTCTTTCGTCTTATGCTCCCGAATATCGGTTATGGCTCTCATAACGGCTATATGGTAGGCTGTGTTGATAGTTCTAGCTTCACCTGCTGGCATTACTACGCTCATTCCCAAAGATTCGGGAAGTCGTAGCCCTACCCTACACTTTGCCAATACAGAACCATCGTAGTACATGTATTTCTTTACTTGGATCTGGGGATCACACCCAAATTCAAGTAACATGGCACGTAGAATATCTGCAAGTCCTCCTTCATATTCACTCAGTGTTGAATCCATCACTTTCACATTTCGTCCCGGACGTGAACTTGCCATTGTTGGCTGTAGAAATAGAAAGAATATAAGATTAGTAATAATGCATCATAATAGAGATAATAAAGAATTATCGCACTAAAAGATATGATTGTTGTATTCTCAATTGGATATACACCATATTTTTAGAGAATTCTTTACTAGTCCTATTTGACTCCTAACGTTCGGTCCCATTTACTAGGTTCCAACCTAAGGTCAAAGCTTTTGCTCTGATACCAACTGTGGTGACCCTGCATACCACTGCATGTTGTAGTATGCCAGTCGTTGATATAACATTCACGAAGTACCATTCCGCAAATATTACATCCCTCAGAGTAGTACAACAGAACATTGCAGGTCCATAACTCATTCATTTATTATTACAAGCATAATACACATATCGTCTCGGAGCTCCACTTGGGTCCTAAGAGAGATACTCCTGGGTTCGAGGCGAACCCAACTTAGCTTACAATATAGAAGTCTCATTAAGTTATACATTTATTCTCTCGAGCAGCTAGTATTAAGAGTTCGGGCTGCTCGGCTACTACTACTACTAGCTGATTCTAGGCTTGATCTCCTCCGGAAGCCTCCCCGGTTCCGTAGACTACAAGGTAGTCTACGCCTTCAACACCTCCAGAGAGGTCTGGTTCTTCATAGCCGATGATCTCGGCTCCTTCAGAGTTGTCGTTGTCCTCCTCCAGACGATTTAGACAATCTAAGCAAGGGATTTAAGAGTGGGATGAGTACGAGCGTACTCAACAAGTTCATTATAGATAAGAGGTGTTTAATGCACTAGCTACGATATTAGACAAGAAAGTCTAATACCAATGCAGGTTTTGATAAACATTTCTTCAAGAGATTGCTTTTATTTCAAAGAGCTATGTCCGTCAGCCTTCACCGGTTTACTAGAACTTCATGGAGCTCCTTTCCGGCCGCGTTCGCAGTTCCATATCCCGGAACAGGGAGTGACAGGTCATGGTTCTTTACACTCTGCAGAGGTGTGTTGCTTTACCCATAAGAGATCTTAACCTTGGTGCCAACCGGGCAGCTTTCCCGTCCACACTTCCTATGGTGTGAGGCCCGGTATAAGGTCTAGCCAATCATGTTCCTCCGCTACCTCGAACACCCACCCTTTGTTGCATGCCCCGACCCTGGGTCCTCGCCGGTCCCATTATTCCATAGATTTCAGGGTGGACCCCGACCACGACGACAGTCTGGGATCGAACCAAACTCCTTCGCCGGTAGCTGCAACCCATCCTAGACCGCAATACCGTGGGGACTTAGGACTCCCCAGCCTCACCATCTTGCTCCTTCGGGCGACAAGTGTACTACGGACAATGCCGTGGGGACTTAGGACTCCCCAGCCTCACCAGCTTGCCCCCTTGGATTACAAGTGTACTACGGTAAAGCGCGTCCGTTGATGAACGAGAGGTGGAAACACTTTTGACTACTCCGTCCCACTCCGGATCTTATGGTTAACACGGT
The DNA here is from genome assembly GCF_019359855.2 of Lolium perenne. Taxonomy (NCBI): domain Eukaryota; kingdom Viridiplantae; phylum Streptophyta; class Magnoliopsida; order Poales; family Poaceae; genus Lolium; species Lolium perenne. The sequence goes on along the minus strand of NC_067250.2, from coordinate 95,321,944 downwards.
TATTATGGCACAAGAATCACTGGACGACATTTGTTGTTTATTCCTAGATGGATATAAACCCTTGCAATGGAACCTCCACCATATCAACACAATCCATGGTTCCATTGCCAACCACATAGTCATATTCATAGTTATGAAAATAGTGGTTTTGGTTTTTATGCAATAGTGATAACCATAGTACTTTGCAAGTAATTTGATAAAGATACTCAAATGACATGAGCAAGTGATGAACATGCCTGAACACTGCAAAGTTTTGCAGTTGGATGGTGTGGACTGACCCTTGTCCTCTGTTTCTGAAAAATAGCATCATTGTCCGATAAGGGCAATGGTTAAAGAAGCAATTATGCATGATTCCAGTTTTAGGGTTTGTTCCCCCCTTCCGATGTCGTTATTATTTCATGGGAGAGGTTAATACTAAGAATAATTTGGAGATACTTTATTTAAAGTAAAATACAACCTTGAAATGTTGTCAAGGTGTTTTTTAAAGTCCATATGCATTAATGGACTTATTTTCATTAATAAAATGTGTGATTTAAATGATTATTTAAATCATCAAATTAAGACTTATTCTTAGTTGTCTTCAAAAATTCCCTTTGACATTTTATTCAGATAGAGAATTTTATGCTGATCAATTTTCATATTTTTAATTATTTTTTTAGAGCTTTTAAACATTTTCTATTTATTTTCAAAGTTTCTGGTTTATTTAAAAATGTGAAATTTCTATTTTGCCCCTGGTCCCACCTGTCAGGGTGGCCCAGCGGGTTAACCCTAACCCGAGCCACTTGGGCTCGGTCGGTCGCACCGACCCCTTTCGTCCCCACGCGCTCGCGAACCCTAACACCTTCGAGCTCTGGTGATCTTCGTGTCGCCGCCCCCCTTCGCCGAATTACTCCGGCCATCTCCGGCCAACTCCGGCGACGAGATACGGCGGATCTGAACCGCCTCACGATGGTGCATCAGGTCCACCAGCTCGATCTGGACCTCGTCTTCTCCTTCGTCTGCTCCCATCGCGTTCGCCCGCACGGTGATGCGTTGCTCACCGGCGCTTCTGGTGCCGTGACGCCGCCGTGGATGTTTCCGTGGCAGTGCTGGGGCGCTCTTGCTCGGCGACGCCAGGCCAGGCGCTGCCGTGGGTGGCCTGTGCCGCCGTGCCACCATGGCACGTCGGGTGCTCCGCTCCAGGTACACGCCTCCATTATTCCTCTCCTTCTTCCTTCTCTGCGCTCTGCTCCAGTGATTGGCCTGCCTCTCCACATGGAGATGATGTGCTGTGCGCCACTGCTATGTGTATGCTGCTTCTTTGTCTTGCTCTTGCCATGCTTGTCTTGGCTGTCTTTGCTACTGACCATGCTTCTTGGGCTGTCTTTGCCATTCCGTGCTTCGTAGCTACTTCTGTTCATGGTGATATCCTACTGTGGCCCTCCTGTAATTGCTCATGAGCATCCAGTGATGCCCATGGCCTACTGGCTTGCTAGTGGCCCTACTGGCCTTGGCCAGTGTTGCCTAGGCCGTGCTAGTGCTTACTGTTCTTACTGAATTCCTGTTTTGTGCCTCATTCTAGTTGCTACACTAGCCATAGTTCAAATGTATTCATGTGTGATACCCTGGCTAGTTTACAGTGTGCCATTTCTTGCAATTATGCAAGTGCCAGAGCCATGGTGGCTTATTCTGGTGCTCAGATGTATGATTGTGCTCAATTGAGCATCACTGTGGCTTAATAGTGTGATTAAATAAGGATTAGATATGTGCCTTGCTTGTGCATCTTGATCCAGTGGCTCATCATGCCTTTGATGTGCTCTGGATGCAATCATGGATTAATATTTACTTATCTGTGAAGCATCTATTGATTATCTGTGACTTTGTATTCATATAATTCCAGTGTGGTGCCTGTGAGTAATTCTAGCATGCCTTGGCATGCTTTAACAGGCTCTGGTGATCAATTGATCACCACTTGCTTGTTGATTGCATGCTTGCTAGCTGCCTGTGCTTATCTGGTGCTCCCTCTGGTGTCTGTGTGACACACATATCTGTGCTGGTGTGTGCTGTTGTTGGCTCAAGCAATTGTTGTTGCTTGCAGTGATCAATTGGATCCACTGCAAAGCTCTGGTGTGTTGATTTCTTGAATACTCATTTATCTGTGTTGTCTTGCTTGGCTAAGTGGATAAATGATGTGAACTGCTTGCAGTGGTGATCATCTTACAGTTAATTAAATTGAGCTAGAGGGATGCCAACATCTGTTGGGTACCCTAGCTCCCTTTTGAACCCATCTGGGTAATGATATTTGTGCATGGCTTATCTGTGGGATTTTGTGAAGTGGTTGAGGTGGCACTGACAGCCATGCTTTGCTGTTAGGGTAGCTCCCACCTTAGTTGGCTTGCTGTGATTTGGTGAATCTCTCGCTGGAAGAAACCATGTTGGTTTTCCAGTTACCTTTGTTGTTGACAACAAAAATAGACATAATCTGTCTAATGTCTGATGGCTTGCTAGGCTTTAGGTGCTAGATGATTTTGAATGGCTAGTTAGGGATTAATCCAGGTTGGATTTCTCTGGTATGTCATCTTGTTGACATGCCAATGTTCCCTTGGTAATATCCCTCTTACTGTTCTCTAATTTGCTTGCACCAAAAGGCTTAGTAGCCAGATGATGATACAAATAGGGTACTCACTCCCTTTTGCTTGTGTGTGTTTGATGCACATACTTATTTATGAGCAAGACAGATGCTTGCTCATGATTCTTGTGTATACCTCACTCCAGCTCCTAGATTGAGTTGTTGATGTAGAGGATTTCTTCTGATTGGTTGGTTTGATTCAGGGATGAGCTGGTGCTTGTCCTGCTCCTCCTTGTGAGCTTGTGATCTTGGTTTATTTTCTGGTGATTGTGGAGTGGATGAGACAGCTTTAGCTATTCATCTGTTCTTGGTGTTCTTGAGCTGTTCTTGCTAGCTAGTCACTTACTCTGCTGCCTGTCGATGGATGAAGTAAATGGCTAGGGTTTTGGCTGTGAAAAGCTTATATGTGGCCAGCCATTGCTTCCCTAGTCGACAGCTGAGCCTGACATGTGTTGGTGACTCCTCTCTTGATGTGTGTGTGTACTGCATGCACACATGCTGTGTGTGCAGCCTGTGTGTGTGAATGTACCAAGCTTGGGACTTGGTCCATTTGGTGGATCAGCTCGGCAGAACTTGGTATTATCCACCATTTCCATTTCTTTCTAACCTGCCAAGTGGCTATGCCACTTGGCATAACTTGATTTTGCTTTGGTTTATGCAGGGATCAATCTGATGATCCAGATGGATATGAAGATCATCCAATCCAAATTCAAGTGAAGATTTCTTTGTAGTATTTAGGATAGAATCATTCTCTTGTAATTTTCCTTATTTTCTTTCTTCCATTTTGTCAATTTATGTAATGTGTTGTAATATTTCATATTAATATTCTGGATTTTGTAAATGACATTGTATTATGTGTGATAATCAATAAAGCTCCCATTTTCCTTAATGAGCTTTATATAATTGTTGTATTAATTACATTCTTGATTATTTATAATTATTTCTTGAATTAACTCAAGTTTGAATTATGGATTATCCATTTGATGTTTGAATTTGAAATTCAAATTCAAATTTGGTTTGAATTCAATCATACAACTTAATTTAGAATTCAATCATGCAACTTAAGATTTCAATGCAATATCTCTTCTCTCTTCTCAAAACCCTAATTTAGATAAGTAGGAACAAGTTCATCGCACTCTCGAAACCCTAACCCTGTAGGATGTCGAGAGAGAAACATGTTCCCCTTCGATGCAGTTTTGTTTTAAAAGCGCGAAATTTCCCCGTAATTTACAATGCAATGCACATCCCTTTCTAAAATCTACCCCTCGATCGTCTCTAAACCTGGGACATTACAACAAATCTGGCTGGGGCAAAGGGATTTCCTTCTCATCCCCGTCAGCAAACAACATTCTATAGACCAAATTATCTGAAGTGGAATCAGCGGTAACAAAATGATGGCTCTTCATTGCAGCAATATCAAGCCTCCTAGGAGTTAATGGCACATCATGAGAGTCAATAGGAAGTTGTAAATGTGTTAAAATGCGCAATGCAATAGTTCCTCCAAAGATAGGCCCCTTGTTAGACAAGCGGCGAGCAATAAGAGAACCAAGATGATAAGGTGTCTCTCCAGTAAGTGCAACAATTAAGAAAGCAAGATGGTAGCTAGAAATATTGCTAGTGTTCTCCCTACCAAGAATGCTAGTAGCAATGTAATAGGCAAAATACTTAATGGCGGGGAGTTGGATATTCCTTATCTTGCCACGCTGAATGGTACGACAATCATCATTGGTGATCCCTCGATAGAGCTCCAACAAGACCCTGGGGTTGTCCTCAATCTTCCTCGCTGTACCTACAGGAGAAATACCCAATGCAACACAAAAGTCTTACAATTTCATAGTAATAGCATCACCATAAATCTTGAATGCAACTGTCGGGCCATAGTGCTTGTTGTGGAACTTGAAGCTCTCGACAAAGATTTTGGTGAGCATGTAGTATTGCTCCCTTTCATCTCCCACGTAGGCGGCTAAGCCCGCCCTGTTGACAAGGGTAAAGAAATCATCCAACAACCCTGCATTGCTCAGAAAATCATAACATGGGAAAGATGAAGCATTAGGAACTCCATTGTCTTCTTCGGGCTCGAAGCTTGGCGCGATGACATCCTCATTGTAGGATCGCCTGAATCGGGTGGCGGTCCTAGAGGGCCTTCCGGTGCTGGTTGTCTCTCTCTCAAACACTTCTCCAAAGTTGAAATTATCCATCTTCCTTTTCTGAAATTTTTCAACAAACATTATAAAATTTGATTTGGTGACATATAATTGAGGGGAACTACCATAGGAACTTGCTAGAGTACTAATCATGCATCAAAACTAGTTTATACAACTTAGAACAAGCATGCAAGCTCACTAAACATGTTACCTACAGCAGCAAAATATTCAAGATATACTCAACCAAACAAAATTCTACTTGGATAATCGGAGGAGTCACATAGCGAAGAGCAAATGTGCCAAATTCCAGACAGAAATCTGGGCTGAGCAAAGAGATCGAGAAATCCCGAGCTCTTGAGCAAAAACGCGAGTGAGAGAAAGCTGGTGTTGATTTTTTCGGGAGAGAGAAGAGTGTGGGAGGAAGAAATGCTGAAGTGGGGCAAAGGGGGACCCACACACCAGGGTGGCGCGCCCCCCTTGCTGGCCGCGCTGGCCTGTGGGGTGCCACCCTGGGGTGCCCCACTGATCATCCCCAGGTGCTCCCGGGTGCATTTTCGAAAAATAGGACCAACGGTATAATTTTTGTGAATTTTTGAAAACTTTGAAAAATGCACATTTCTGGGCATTAAGTTTATTATTACTGGACATGAAAAAATTTGAAATCTCTAATTAACAAAGGAACTTTGCAAATCAAAAGTGCTACAGCAAATAAGACAAGTGGAGGAAGAAAGAGATGTTGTTTACCTCCTCTATGCATATAAAAAGTATTTGTTAACAAGGTTGATCAAGTCTTGCTACCAAATAAATTTTACATAGCATAAGAAGAAATAAACCTCAAATGAATCATGTTACCTTGAATTGTATTGATATGGATCCAATCATAAGACTTTGATAACCTTCTTTAGGCTCATATATAGGACAATCAATAGTTCCAACTTTGATAGTTCTCACATTAGAAATAGTATTAACTCCACATACTTTATCAATCCTCTTGGGGAAATAGACGGTATGCTCCTTATCATCAACATTGAAAGTAACCTTCCCTTTATTGCAATCAATAACAGCCCCTGCGGTGTTAAGAAAAGGTCTCCCAAGAATAATAGACATATTATCATCTTCAGGCATTTCCAACACAACAAAATCAGTTAATATCAAGCAGTTATTAGTAACTTGAACAGGAACATCCTCACATATACCAACAGGAATAGCAGTAGATTTATCAGCCATTTGCAAAGATATATCAGTAGGTATCAACTTATCTAAGTAAATCCTCTTATAAAGAGAAAAAGGCATAACACTAACACCGGGCCCCAAGTCACATAGAGCAGTTTTAACATAATTATTCTTAATAGAACAAGGAATAGTAGGTATACCTGGGTCGCCCAACTTCTTTGGAACTTTGCCATTGAAAGAATAATTAGCAAGCATAGTGGAAATGTCCTCATTGGGGATTTTCCTTTTGTTAGTAACAATATCTTTCATATACTTTGAATAAGGAGGCAATTTAATAGCATCAGTCAAAGGGATTTGCAAGAATAAAGGTTTCATCCAATCGCAAAATTTATTATAGTGTTCTTCTTCCTTTGATTTTAGTTTCTTAGCAGGAAAAGGCATTTGCTTTTGTACCCAAGGTTCTCTTTCATTACCATGTTTCTTAGCAATAAAATCTTATTTAGTGTACTTTTTATTTTTATCATGCTTTTCAGGTTCATCTTCAACCTCTTCTCTATCAGAAGCATCATTCTTATCATTATCATTACCATTATCATGTTCATTACCACTTTCAGTTTCAGCATCGGAAATAGAAATACTATTAGGATCATTAACAGGTTCAGAGGATTCTAGAACATTTTTATGTTTCTTCTTCTTCTTTTTCTTAGAAGGAGCACTAGGTTCAATGCGTTGAGAATCTTGTTCAATTCTTTTGGGATGCCCTTCAGGATATAGAGGATCCTGGGTAGAGACACCACCTCTAGTTGTTACTTCATAAGCATGTTTCTCTTTAGAATTATTTTTTAACAAGTCATTTTGCACTTTAGTGAGTTGATCAATTTGAGTTTGAACCATTTGAAAATGTTTAACAAGCATCTTAACATCATTGGAGGTTCTCTCCACAATATCATGCAAATTGCTAATAGCTTGAGAATTTTCTATTAGATGATTCTCTACTCTCATATTAAAATTTTCTTGCTTAACAATATAATTATCAAACTCATCTAAGCATTGAGCAGGAGGTTTTGAATACGGAATATCTTCCCTAGTAAAGCGTTGAAGGGAGTTTACCTCAATCATGGATGAAGGGGGAATTATCTCACATATATCTTCTATGGGAGGTAGATTCTTCACATCTTCGGATTTAATACCTTTCTCCTTGAGAGACTTCTTGGCTTCCCTCATATCTTCATCATTCAATTCAATTAAACCCCTCTTCTTCAATATTGGCGTTGGAGTTGGTTCAGGTGTAGTCCAATCATCATGATTCCTACTATTTTAGCCAATAATTCTTCAGCCTCATCTGGAGTTCTTTTCCTGAAAACACAACCAGCACAACTATCCAAATATGCTCTAGACTCAATGGTTAGTCCACTATAAAATATATCAAGTAGATCATTCTTTTCTAAATCATATCCAGGTCGAGCTCTGATAAGAGAACAAAATCTTGCCCACGCCTCAGGCAATTTCTCTTCATCTCCCTGGTCAAATCTATAAATTTTCTGTAAAGCAATATGTTGAGCACTAGCAGGAAAGTACTTTCGAAAGAAAACATCACGCAAATCAGTTGAAATTTTAATAGAACCAGGAGGCAAATTATTATACCAAGTTTTAGCATCATCCTTTAATGAGAAAGGAAAAAAATTTAGCGACAAAGTAAGTACGCATCTTGACATCATCAGAAAACAAGCTACTCATAGAAGAAAGTTCAATCATGTGTTCTACAGCACTTTCTTTTTCAGTACCACAAAAGGGTGCTTTCTCTACAATAGCTATATGAGATAGATCAAGAGAAAAATCATAATCTTTATCGTTAATGCATATAGGAGATGTGGCAAATTCAGGATCAGGAGATAGCTTATGTCTAACAGTATATTGTGCGAGAAACTTTTTAATTTTTCTTGCATCAGCAGTAGCATTGCATCTATTAATAAAATCATCATTAAGCTCCACATAATCTTCATCAGGATCATCACTAGAATAATCAAGTTCAGGTGAATTAACAGGTGTAGTAGCATTTTCATTAGGAGTTTCAGCATTTTCAATTTGTCTAGACCTAGCAATTGTAGCATCTAGAAAGGATCCCAATGAACCACTATCATCAAGCACAGCAGAAACATTATCAATATTATGAGAATTTTCAGATTCAGCAGAAGTACTAGCAAGTGAAGCTTGCGGCGGTGAAACAAGTTGACTTATCACAGATGGTGAATCAACTGTAGCAGAGGTACTCAGAGTTGTACCTTTTCTTGTAGTGGATGGTAATATGGCGACTTTAGGATCGCGAGTTTTACCCATTATGGAGAATTTGCAGCGAACAATATCGATCCAAGTGAACTTCCAAATAAAGCTATGCTCCCCGGCAACGGCGCCAGAAAACAGTCTTGATAACCCACAAGTATAGGGATCGCGGCAGTCTTCGCGGGTAGTAAAACCCAATTTATTGATTCGACACAAGGGGAGACAAAGAATACTTGGAAGCCTTAACAGCGGAGTTGTCAATTCAGCTGCACCTGGAAACAGACTTGCTCGCAAGAGTTTATCAGTAGTAACAGTTTTATAGCAGTAGCAGTAGTGAAATAACAGCAGCGAGTAACACGTACAGTAGTGATTATAGTAAACAGCAGGATTAAAATACTGTAGGCACGGGGACGGATAACGGGCGTTGCATGGATGAGAGAAACTCATGTAACAATCAAAGCAGGGCATTTGCAGATAATAATAAAACGGTGTCCAAGTACAAAGCAATCAATAGGCATGTGTTCCATATATAGTCGTACGTGCTCGCAATGAGAAACTTGCACAACATCTTTTGTCCTACCAGCCGATGGCAGTCGGGACTCAAGGGAATCTACTGGATATTAAGGTACTCCTTTTAATAGAGCACCGGAGCAAAGCATTAACACTCCGTGAACACATGTGATCCTCACATCACTACCATCCCCTCCGGTTGTCCCGATTTCTGTCACTTCGGGGCCATTGGTTCCGGATAGCGACATGTGTATACAACTTGCAGGTAAGATCATAAAACAATGAATATCATGATGAAACAATAACATGTTCAGATCTGAGATCATGGCACTCGGGCCCTAGTGACAAGCATTAAGCATAACAAGTTGCAACAATATCATCAAAGTACCAATTACGGACACTAGGCACTATGCCCTAACAATCTTATGCTATTACATGACCAATATCATCCAATCCCTACCATTCCCTTCGGCCTACAGCGGGGGAATTACTCACACATGGATGGGGGAAACATGGCTGGTTGATGGAGAGGCGTCGGTGGTGATGATGGCGATGATCTCCTCCAATTCCCCGTCCCGGCGGAGTGCCAGAACGGAGACTTCTGGCTCCCGAGACGGAGTTTCGCGATGTGGCGGCGTTCTGGAGGGTTTCTGGCGGCTTCGACTTCTTGGTCGCGATTTTTAGATCGAACCCCCTTAAGTAGTCCAGAGGAGGGCGTCGGAGGCCGGCCGAGGGGGCCACATGCTAGGGCCGCGCGCCCCCCTCCTGGGCCGCGCCGCCCTAGGGTGTGGGGCCCTCGGGCCTCCACCTGACTTGCCCTTCTGGCTCCGTGAGTCTTCTGGAAAAATAGGACCTTTCGCATAAATTCCGAGGATTTTCCTGAAAGTTGGATTTCTGCATAAAAACGAGACAACAGAACAGTTCTGCTGAAAACAGCGTTAGTCCGTGTTAGTTGCATCCAAAATACACAAATTAGAGGCAAAACAATAGCAAAAGTGTTCGGGAAAGTAGATACGTTTTGGACGTATCAGTGCAATGACATCCTCATCATAGGATCACCTAACTCGAGTGGCTTCCCTTGAGGGCCTTCCCGCTCTTGTCGTATCCCTTTCGAACACTTCTCCAAAGGTGACGTTATGCATCTTCCTTTTCTGAAATTTTTCAACAAACATTATAAAAGTTGATTTTGAGACATATAAACGAGGGAAACTACTATAGGAACTTGGTAGAGTACTAAACATGAATCAAAACTAATTTTTACAACTTAGAACAAGCATGCAAGCTCACTTAACATGTCACCTACAGCAGCAAAATACTCAAGATATACTCAACCAAACAAAATTCTATTTGGATAATCGAAGGAGTCACATACCGGAGAGCAAATGTGCCAAATTTCAGACATAAATCTAGGCTCAGCAAAGAGATCGAAAAATCCTGAGCTCCTGGGTGAAAACGCGAGTAAGAGAAAACTGGTACGAGTTTTTTTGGGAGAGAGAGTGGAATGAGTGGAAGAGATGAATGAGTGGGGCCAGGAGGGGCCCTCACCACAGGGTGGCGCGCCCCCCTTGCTGGCCGCGCCGGCACATGGGGTGCAGCCCTGGTGTGCCCCACTGGTCAGCCCCAGGCACTCCCAGGTTGCATTTTGAAAAATAGGACCAACGGTATAATTTTTGTAAATTTTTGAAAACTTTGAAAAATGCACATTTCTGGGTGTTAAAGTAACTATTATAGGGCAGAAAAAGATTTTCAAACCTCTAAACAACTAAAGCATCTTGCAAAACAAATAGTACTACATAAAGTAAACAAGTGTGGAGAAAGAAAGAAATGTTGTTTAGCTCTTCTATGCATATAAAATGTACTTGTTAACAAGGTTGATCAAGTCTTGCCACCAAATAAATTTTACATGACATAAGAAGAAATAAACCTCAAATCAATCATGTTACCTTGTATTGTATTGATATGGATCCAATCATAATATTTTGATATCCTTGTTTAGGCTCATATATAGGACAATCAATAACTCCCACTTTGATAGTTCTCAAATTAGAAATTGTATTAACTCCATATACTTTATCAATCCTCTTGGGAAAATAAACAGTATGCTCCTTGTCATCAACATTGAAAGTAACTTTTCCTTTATTGCAATCAATAACAGCCCCTTGATACGTCTCCGACGTATCGATAATTTCTTATGTTCCATGCCACATTATTGATGATATCTACATGTTTTATGCATACTTTATGTCATATTTATGCATTCTCCGGAACTAACCTATTGACGAGATGCCGAAGTGCCAGTTCCTGTTTTCTGCTGTTTTTGGTTTCAGAAATCCTAGTAAGGAAATATTCTCGGAATTGGACGAAATCAACGCCCAGAGTCTTAGGATTGCATGAAGCTTCCAGAACACCCGAGAGCCGCCAGAGAGGGGCCACAGGGGGCCCACACATGGTGGCGGCGCGGCCCAGGGGGGGCGCGCCGCCCTAGTGTCTGGTGGCCCCAGACCCCTTCTGACGCCGCCTCTTCGCCTATAAGAAGCCCCTGACCTAAGTCTTCGAGACGAAAAAGCCACGGTACGAGAAACCTTCTAGAGCCGCCGCCATCGCGAAGCCAATATCTGGGGGACAAGACTCTCTGTTCCAGCACGCCGCCGGGATGGGGAAGTGCCCCCGGAAGGCTTCTCCATCGACACCGCTGCCATCTCCACCGCCATCTTCATCACTGCTGCTGTCTCCCATGAGGAGGGAGTAGTTCTCCATCGAGGCTAAGGGCTGTACCGGTAGCTATGTGGTTAATCTCTCTCCCTATGTACTTCAATACAATAATCTCATGAGCTGCCTTACATGATTGAGATTCATATGATGATGCTTGTAATCTAGATGTCATTATGCTAGTCAAGTGGATTTTACTTATGTGATCTCCGGAGACTCCTTGTCCCACGTGTGTAAAGGTGACAGTGTGTGCACCGTGTGGGTCTCTTAGGCTATATTTCACAGAATACTTATTCACTGTTATGAATAGCATAGTGAAGTGCTTATTTATATCCCTTTTACGATTGCAATGTGTTTCGTATCACTACTATTCTATGTGCTACTCTAGTGATGTTATTAAAGTAGTCTATTCCTCCTGCACGGTGTAATGGTGACAGCGTGTGCATCGTGTAGTACTTGGCGTAGGTTATGATTGTGATCTCTTGTATATTATGAAGTTAACTATTGCTATGATAGTATTGATGTGATCTATGCCTCCTTCATAGTGTGATGGTGACAGTGTGCATGCTATGTTAGTACTTGGTTTAGTTGTGTTGATCTATCGTGCACTCTAAGGTTATTTAAACATGAATATCGAATATTGTGGAGCTTGTTAACTCCGGCATTGAGGGTTCGTGTAATCCTACACAATTAGTGGTGTTCATCATCCAACAAGAGAGTGTAGAGTATAGCATTTATTTATTCTGTTATGTGATCAATGTTGAGAGTGTCCACTAGTGAAAGTATAATCCCTAGGCCTTGTTCCTAAATACTGCAATCATCGCTGCTTGTTTACTGTTTTACTGCATCTGTACTGCCTGCAATATTGCCACCATCAACCACACGCCAGTTGTAGCATCAAGCTATTTTCTGGTGCCGTTACTACTGCTCATATATATTCATACCACCTGTATTTCACTATCTCTTCGCCGAACTAGAGCACCTATACATCTGACAAGTGTATTAGGTGTGTTGGGGACACAAGAGACTTCTTGCTTTGTGGTTGCAGGGTTGCATGAGAGGGATATCTTTGACCTCTTCCTCCCTGAGTTCAATAAACCTTGGGTGATCTACTTAAGGGAAACTTGCTGCTGTTCTACAAACCTCTGCTCTTGGAGGCCCAACACTGTCTACAAGAATAGAAGCACCCGTAGACATCAAGCACTTTTCTGGCGCCATTGCCGGGGAGGAAAGGTAAAAGGTACTCACACTCCGGATCTCGGCTACTAAGCTATTTTCCGGCATCGTTGTAAGTACTCGAAGCTATTTCCTTTAGATCCTGCAATTGCATCTTTTTGTTTCTTGTTTACACTAGTTAGGCATAATGGAAAACAACAAAAATATGAGAGATCTTTATGAACTTTATTTTGAATTAGGACATGATGTGTTTGAAGAGAGAATTAAAAAACCCATGGAACTTTATATGCATGCTAATGGGAATGTTATTAATATGAATGCTTTGAACACTATTGTTGCTAATGCTATGGAAAATTCTAAGCTTGGGGAGGTCGGTTTTGATGAAAATGATCTCTTTAGCCCTCTGGGTATTGAGGAGAAAGTTTATGTTGATTATGATATGCCTCCTATTTATGATGATTATAATGATAGTAGCCTTTTGGTGCCACCTGTTATGGAGGATAAATTTGATTATGAATACAATATGCCTCCTATATTTGATGATGAGAATAATAATGATAGCTACTTTGTTGAATTTGCTCCCGCTATTACTAATAAAATTGATTATGCTTATGTTGGGAGTAGTAATAATTTTATGCATGAGACTCATGATAAGAATGCTTTATGTGATAGTTATATTGTTGAGTTTGCTCATGTTGCTACTGAAAGTTATTATGAGAGAGGAAAATATGGTTGTAGAAATTTTCATGTTACTAAAATGCCTCTCTATGTGCTGAAATTTTTGAAGCTACACTTGTTCTATCTTCCTATGCTTGTTACTTTGCTCTTCATGAACTTGTTTATTTAGAAGATTCCTATGCATAGGAAGCATGTTAGACTTAAATGTGTTTTGAAGTTGCTTCTTGATGCTCTCTTTTGCTTCAACTCTCATCTTTATGAGTGCATCATTTAAACTGCTGAGCCCATCTTAATGGCTATAAAGAAAGAACTTCTTGGGAGATAACCCATGTGTTTATTTTACTAAAGCAATTTTGTTTTATATTTGTGTCTTGGAAGTTGTTACTACTGTAGCAACCTCTCCTTATCTTACTTTTGTTGCATTGTTGTGCCAAGTAAAGTCTTTGATAGTAAGGTTCATACTAGATTTGGATTACTGCGCAGAAACAGATTTCTTGCTGTCACGAATCTGGGCCTAATTCTCTGTAGGTAACTCAGAAAATTATGCCAATTTACGTGAGTGATCCTCAGATATGTACGCAACTTTCATTAAATTTGAGAATTTTCATTTGAGCAAGTCTGGTGCCTCTTTAAAATTCGTCTTTACGGACTATTCTGTTTCGACAGATTCTGCCTTTTATTTCACATTGCTTCTTTTGCTATGTGGGATGGATTTCTTTGTTCCATTAACTTTCAGTAGCTTTGAGCAATGTCCAGAAGTGTTAAGAATGATTGTATCACCTCTGAACATGTGAATTTTTGATTATGCACTAACCCTCTAATGAGTTTGATTTTAGTTTGATGTGGAGGAAGTTTTCAAGGGTCAAGAGAGGAGGATGATACAATATGATCAACAAGAGTGAAAGCTCTAAGCTTGGGGATGCCCCCGTGGTTCATCCCTGCATATTTCAAGAAGACTCAAGCGTCTAAGCTTGGGGATGCCCAAGGCATCCCCTTCTTCATCGACAAATTATCAGGTTCCTTCTCTTGAAACTATATTTTTATTCGGTCACATCTTATGTACTTTACTTGGAGCGTCTGTTTGTTTTTGTTTTTGTTTTTGTTTGAATAAATGCTTGTGTGTGAGAGAGACACGCTCCGCCGGTTCATATGAACACATGTGTTCTTAGCTTTTAATGTTCATGGCGAAGGTTGAAACTGCTTCGTTCATTGTTATTTGGTCGGTTCAGAAAATGCTACATGTAGTAATTGGTAGAATGTCTTGGACAATGTGATACTTGGCAATTGTTGTGCTCATGTTTAAGCTCTTGCATCATATACTTTGCACCTATTAGTGAAGAAATACATAGAGCTTGCTAAAATTTGGTTTGCATGATTGGTCTCTCTAAAGTCTAGATATTTTCTAGTAAGGGTTTGAGCAACAAGGATGACAGCGTAGAGTCTTATAATGCTTGCAATATGTTTTTATGTGAGTTTTGCTGTACCGGTTCATACTTGTGTTTGCTTCAAATAACCTTGCTAGCCTAAGCCTTGTATTGAGAGGGATTACTTCTCATGCATCCAAAATCCTTGAGCCAAACACTATGCCATTTGTGTCCACCATACCTACCTACTACATGGTATTTCTCCGCCATTCCAAAGTAAATTGCTTGAGTGCTATCTTTAAACAATTCAAAAGTTATTACCTCTTATTTGTGTCAATGTTTTATAGCTCATGAGGAAGTATGTGGTGTTTATCTTTCAATCGTGTTGGGCAACTTTCACCAATGGACTAGTGGCTTCATCCGCTTATCCAATAATTTTGCAAAAAGAGCTGGCAATGGGATTCCCAGTCCCAAATTAATTAACAAAAATAGACACTCCTCCATGGTATGTGATTGTTGGACGGCACCCGAAGGATTCGGTTAGCCATGGCTTGAGAAAGCAAAGGTGGGGAGGAGTATCATCTAAATAAAACTAAAATAAAAAGGCACTCCTTCATGGTATGAGATTGTTGGCAGGCACCCGAGGATTCGGTTAGCCATGGTTTGTCAAAGTAAAGGTTGGAAGGAGTGCCACCCAAAAATAAATAATGGGAGCCGCTCTTTGAAGGTTTGTCTGGCAAGGGGGTTAGAGTGCCCATTACCATTCGTTGACAACAACAAACACCTCTCAAAACTTTACTTTTATGCTCTCTTATTGTTTTCAAAATAAAAGCTCTAGCACAAACATAGCAATCAATGCTTCCCTCTTCGAAGGGCCATTCTTTTACTTTTATGTTGAGTCAGTTCACCTATTTCTCTCCATCTCAAGAAGCAAACACTTGTGTGAACTGTGCATTGATTCCTACATACTTGCATATTGCACTTGTTATATTACTTTATGTTGACAATATCCATGAGATATACATGTTACAAGTTGAAAGCAACCGCTGAAACTTAATCTTCCTTTGTGTTGCTTCAATACCTTTACTTTGAAATTATTGCTTTATGAGTTAACTCTTATGCAAGACTTATTGATGCTTGTCTTGAAGTACTATTCATGAAAAGTCTTTGCTATATGATTCATTTGTTTACTCATGTCATTTACCATTGTTTTGATCGCTGCATTCATTACATGTGCTTAATATAGTATGATCAAGGTTATGATGGCATGTCACTCCAGAAATTATCTTAGTTATCGTTTACCTGCTCGGGACGAGCAGAAACTAAGCTTGGGGATGCTGATACGTCTCCGACGTATCGATAATTTTTTATGTTCCATGCCACATTATTGATGATATCTACATGTTTTATGCATACTTTATGTCATATTTATGCATTTTCCGGAACTAACCTATTGACGAGATGCCGAAGTGCTAGTTCCTGTTTTCTGCTGTTTTTGGTTTCAGAAATCCTAGTAAGGAAATATTCTCGGAATTGGACGAAATCAACGCCCAGAGTCTTAGGATTGCATGAAGCTTCCAGAACACCCGAGAGCCGCCAGAGAGGGGCCACAGGGGGCCCACACATGGTGGCGGCGCGGCCCAGGGGGGGCGCCGCCCTAGTGTCTGGTGGCCCCAGACCCCTTCTGACGCCGCCTCTTCGCCCATAAGAACCCCCTGACCTAAGTCTTCGAGACGAAAACGCCACGGTACAAGAAACCTTCCAGAGCCGCCGCCATCGCGAAGCCAAGATCTGGGGGACAGGACTCTCTGTTCCGGCACGCCACCGGGACGGGGAAGTGCCCCCGGAAGGCTTCTCCATCGACACCGCTGCCATCTCCACCGCCATCTTCATCACCGCTGCTGTCTCCCATGAGGAGGGAGTAGTTATCCATCGAGGCTAAGGGCTGTACCGGTAGCTATGTGGTTAATCTCTCTCCCTATGTACTTCAATACAATAATCTCATGAGCTGCCTTACATGATTGAGATTCATATGATGATGCTTGTAATCTAGATGTCATTATGCTAGTCAAGTGGATTTTACTTATGTGATCTCCGGAGACTCCTTGTCCCACGTGTGTAAAGGTGACAGTGTGTGCACCGTGTGGGTCTCTTAGGTTATATTTCACAGAATACTTATTCACTGTTATGAATAGCATAGTGAAGTGCTTATTTATATCCCTTTATGATTGCAATGTGTTTTGTATCACTACTATTCTATGTGCTACTCTAGTGATGTTATTAAAGTAGTCTATTCCTCCTGCACGGTGTAATGGTGACAGTGTGTGCATCGTGTAGTACTTGGCGTAGGTTATGATTGTGATCTCTTGTAGATTATGAAGTTAACTATTTCTATGATAGTATTGATGTGATCTATGCCTCCTTCATAGTGTGATGGTGACAGTGTGCATGCTATGTTAGTACTTGGTTTAGTTGTGTTGATCTATCGTGCACTCTAAGGTTATTTAAACATGAATATCGAATATTGTGGAGCTTGTTAACTCCGGCATTGAGGGTTCGTGTAATCCTACACAATTAGTGGTGTTCATCATCCAACAAGAGAGTGTAGAGTATAGCATTTATTTATTCTGTTATGTGATCAATGTTGAGAGTGTCCACTAGTGAAAGTATAATCCCTAGGCCTTGTTCCTAAATACTGCAATCATCGCTGCTTGTTTACTGTTTTACTGCATCTGTACTGCCTGCAATATTACCACCATCAACCACACGTCAGTTGTAGCATCAAGCTATTTTCTGGTGCCGTTACTACTGCTCATATATATTCATACCACCTGCATTTCACTATCTCTTCGCCGAACTAGAGGACCTATACATCTGACAAGTGTATTAGGTGTGTTGGGGACACAAGAGACTTCTTGCTTTGTGGTTGCAGGGTTGCATGAGAGGGATATCTTTGACCTCTTCCTCCCTGAGTTCGATAAACCTTGGGTGATCCACTTAAGGGAAACTTGCTACTGTTCTACAAACCTCTGCTCTTGGAGGCCCAACACTGTCTACAAGAATAGAAGCACCCGTAGACATCACCCCTGCAGTGTTAAGAAAAGGTCTTCCAAGAATAATAGACATATTGTCATCTTCAGGCATTTCCAACACAACAAAATCAGTTAATATTAAGCAATTATTAGTAACTTGAACAGGAACATCCTCGCATATACCAACAGGAATAGCAGTAGATTTATCAGCCATTTGCAAAGATATATTACTTGGTATCAACTTATCTAAATAAAGTCTCTTGTAAAGAGAAAAAGGCATGACACTAACTCCTACTCCCAAATCACATAGAGCAGTTCTAACATAATTATTCTTGATGGAACAAGGGATAATCGGTATACCTGGGTCTCCCAGCTTCTTTGGAACTTTGCCATTGAAAGAGTAATTAGCAAGCATAGTGGAAATCTCCTCATTGGGAATTTTCCTTTTGTTAGAGACAATATCTTTCATATACTTTGAATAAGGAGGCAATTTAATAGCATCAGTCAAAGGGATTTGCAGGAACAAAGGTTTCATCCAATCACAAAATTTACTATAGTGTTCTTCCTCCTTTGATTTTAGTTTTTTAACAGGAAAAGGCATTTTCTTTTGAACCCAAGGTTCTCTTTCATTACCATGTTTCTTAGCAATAAAATCTTCTTTAGTATACTTTTTATTTTTAGCATGCTTTTCAGGTTCATCTTCAACCTCTTCTTTATCAGAAACATCATTCTTATCATTATCTTTATCATGTTCATTACCACTTTCAGTTTCAGCATCAGAAATAGAAATACTATTAGGATCATTAACAGGCTCAGAGGATTCTACAACAGTTTATGTTTCTTCTTCTTTTTCTTAGAAGGGGCACTAGTTTCTTTGGTTTGTTGAGAATCTTGTTCAACTCTTTTGGGATGCCCCTCAGGATATAGAGGATCCTGAGTAGAAACACCACCCCTAGTTGTTACTTCATAAGCATGTTTTTCTTTAGAAGTATTTTTTAACAAGTCATTTTGCACTTTAGTGAGTTGATCAATTTGAGTTTGAACCATATGAAAATGTTTAACAAGCATCTTAACATCATTGGAGGTTCTCTCCACAATATCATGCAATTTACTAATAGCTTGAGAATTTTCCATTAAATGATTCTCTACTCTCATATTAAAATTATCTTGCTTAACAACATAATTATCAAACTCATCTAAACATTGATCAGGAGGTTTTGAGTAAGGAATATCTTCTTTACCAAAGCGTTGAAGAGAATGTACCTCAATCGTAGATGAAGGGGGAGTTATCTTACATAAATCTTCTATGGGGGGTAAATTCTTCACATCTTCAGATTTAATACCTTTCTCCTTAAGAGATTTCTTGGCTTCCCTCATATCTTCATCATTTAATTTAATCATACCCCTCTTCTTCAATATTGGTGTTGGGGTTGGTTCAGGTGTAGTCCAATCATCATGAATTTGGCTTATTCTAGCCATTAATTCTTGACTTAAATGCGGAGTTCTTTTCCTGAAAACACAACCAGCACAACTATCCAGGTATGCCCTAGACTCAATGGTTAGTCCACTATAAAATATATCAAGTAATTCATGCTTTTCCAAATCATGTCCAGGCCGAGCTCTGATAAGAGAGCAAAACCTTGCCCAAGCTTCAGGCAATTTCTCTCCATCTTCCTGGTCAAAACTATAAATTTTCTGCAAAGCAATATGTTGAGCACTAGCAGAAAAGTATTTTCGAAAGAAAATATCAAGCAAACCAGTTGGACTATCAAGAGAAACAGGAGGCAAACGATTATACCAAGTTTTAGCATCATCCTTTAATGAGAAAGGAAAAAATTTAGCAACAAAATAAGTACGCTTCTTGGTACCATCAGAAAACAAGCTACTTAAAGTAGATAGCTCAATCATGTGTTCTACAACACTTTCTTTTTCAGTACCACAAAAAGGTGTTTTCTCAACAATAGATATATGGGATAAATCAAGAGAAAGATCATAATCCTTATCCTTAATGTTTATAGGAGATGTGGCAAATTTAGGATCAGGAGACAATTTATATCTAACAGCACGTTGTGCAAGAAGCTTTTTAATGTTACTTGCATCACTAGTAGCATTACATTTATCAATAAAATCATCATCAAGTTTCACATAATCTTCATTAAGATCATCACTAGAGTATTCAACAGACTCAGGTGAATTAACAGGTGTAACAGTATTTTCATTAGGAATTTCAGTATTTTCAATTTTTCTAGACCTAGCAATTGTAGCATCTAGAAAAGGACCTAATGAACCATTATCATCAAGCACAGTAGAAGCATCATCAAAATTATAAGAGGAATTTTCAGATTCAGCAGAAGTACCAACATGTGAAGCTTGTGGTGGTGAAACAAGTTGACTTATCACAGATGGTGAATCAAGAGCAGCAGAGGTACTCAGAGTTGTACCTTCTCTTGTAGTGGATGGTAATATGGCGACTTTAGTATCACGAGGTTTACCCATGATGGAGGATTTGCAGCGAACAATATCAATTCAGGTGAACTTGCAAATAAAGCTATGCTTCCCGGCAACGGCACCAGAAGGTAGTCTTGATGACCCACAAGTATAGGGGATCGCAACAGTCTTCGAGGGAAGTAAAACCCAATTTATTGATTCGACACAAGGGGAGCCAAAGAATATTTGTAAGCCTTAACAGCGGAGTTGTCAATTCAGCTGCACCTGGAAACAGACTTGCTCGCAAGATTTTATCAGTAGCAACAGTTTTATAGCAGTAACAGTAGTGAAATATAAACAGCAGTGTAACAAAGACAGTAGTAGTGATTATAGTAAACAGCAGGATTAAAATACTGTAGGCACAAGGATGGATGAACGGGCGCTGCATGAATAAGAGAACTCATGTAACAATCGAGGCAGTGCATTTGCAGATAGTAATAAAACAATATCCAAGTACTAAACAACCATAGGCATGTGTTCCGTATATAGTCGTACGTGCTCGCAATGAGAAACTTGCACAACATCTTTTGTCCTACCAGCCGGTGGTAATTAAGGTACTCCTTTTAATAGAGCACCGGAGCAAAGCATTAACACTCCGTGAACACATGTGATCCTCATATCACCGCATTCCCCTCCGGTTGTCCCAATTTCTGTCACTTTGGGGCCTCGGGTTCCGGACAACAATATGTGTATACAACTTGCAGGTAAGATCATAAAACAATGAATATCAACATGAATCAATAACATGTTCAGATCTGAAATCATGGCACTCGGGCCCTAGTGACAAGTATTAAGCATAACAAGTTGCAACAATATCATAAAAGTACCAACTACGGATACTAGGCACTATGCCCTAACAATCTTATGCTATTACATGAACAATCTCATCCAATCCCTACCATCCCCTTCATCCTACAGCGGGGGAATTACTCACACATGGATGGGGGAAGCATGGATGGTTGATGGAGAGGCGTCGGTGGTGATGATGGCGATGATCTCCTCCAATTCCCCGTCCCGGCAGGGTGCCAGAACGGAGTTTCTGGTCCCGAGACGGAGTTTCGCGATGGCGGCGGAGTTCTGGATGTCTTCTGGCAATTTCGTCAAACCCCCTCGCGTTTTTAGGTCAGAGGCCTTAAGTAGTCCAGAGGGGAGCGTCAGAGGCTGGCCGGGGCGGCGCCACCATAGGCCGGCGTGGCCCAGGGGCCCACCGCGCTGCCTGGTGGTGTGGGCGCCTCGTGGCCCCCCTCTGTCTCGTCTTCTGGCTCCGTCAATCTTCTGTGAAAATAGGCCCATTGCGATTATTTCCGGGGATTTTCTTGAAAGTTGAGTTTCTGCAAAAAAATAGGACACCAGGGCAATTCTGCTGAAAACAACGTTAGTCCGTGTTAGTTGTATCCAAAATACACAAATTAGAGGCAAAACAGTAGCAAAAGTGTTCGGGAAAGTAGATACGTTTTGGACGTATCAGACTCAAAATTCCCCTCCCCCACCAAGCCGGTTGGGAGATAGGAGTCCACCCAGTGGACTCCCCCCTGGGCCAACCGACGCCCTTGAAATAGCGAGGGAGATGGGGCACACATCAAGGCCCGCGCTGCTCACCCCAAACCTTAGCTTTCCACCGCCTCCTCCACCCTTCGCCCTCAGTCACCACCACCACCGTGCCACCCCTCCCCTTGACGGTGCCCTAGATGATGTCACCGAGAGATTTCCACGGGTGTCTTCTTCTCCTTGTTTTTTTTTCTCGGAGCGCTAGGAGATTTCTACCACCGCCTAGATCCAATCTAGTCGGTGCTTGCGGAAGCACTTTCAGATCTTCGTCGACACATTCCCGATTGAATGTGTGCTTTATCACACTTCGACACGGTATTACTGATCTCGTACGTGTCGATGATGTGGAGGTGTTTCGTGTGCGATACTTGTTCGTGGGAGCAGCTCGCGGTTCTAAAGATAATACATCTCCTCGTGACTGCATCAACCTAGTCATCGATAACTTCTACTAGTTTGATCTACGAGGGTGTGATCCGTTACCTACCCTCTCGTGATCTTGGTTTATGCATACAAAATTTGTTTTCGATACGTGTTCCCCAACGCGCCCCACCTCCCCCATCCATTGTCGGCACATCGCCGGTCATGACCAGCGAGAACGCCGCCACTAGTTTTCGGAGGCAGCTCGGAAGCAACGACAACAAGCCACAAAACGACACGGGGCCAACATGCCCAATGGCCAAACCTATAGCTAAACCTACCGATCCATACTCCAACCGACCTCCTGATCCATCCTCCAACCGACCGGCAGCGCCGCCAAAGAGAAAGAAGATGAGGGGCGGTGTTGGATCTGGTGAGTCGACTCTCAACAAGGCAGTGGGAGGAGACGAGGTTAAAATCCGTGATCAGGAAGCCCATAGTGAACTTCAAAATGATTTTGTTGACCATATTGTGGAATCTCGTAGGAAACCACTAGTCCTCTCCGTTCCTTTTATTTGAAGCCCTTCAAATGTGTGAACTATTGATGAAAAGTATTTATATTTGATTGCCAACTATGTTGTCAAAATTATTTTTGTAAGCTATTTGGCTATGTGAAGTATTTTCTTTGTGTGCCAATGGCCGACCGAAGTAGCTGAAATAGGAAAGAGAAAATAAAAAAGCAAACCCCGAAAAAATGGGCGTGCCTCTTAGAGCAAGAATAATAGTGTAGCCGACAGCTGGTTATAATAATTTGCCACATCATCTATAGTTAACTTATAGTAGCTAGTATGTACAATAGTAACCTATAAAAATGTAATTTTTTTACAATACATGGTCCACCTTTTAGTCTCATATAGCGCCTAGAAGCACGTGCTAAAGCTGACTATTAGATAAGAAGCGGACGAGTCACTTATCGCCATGGGAGGCCCGGGAGGGTGCGAGTCTGAGGCCCTGGATGTGCATGTTTAGTCCGCTGTTCCGGCAGTCTTTTCCTCCGTCTTTTCGCTTTGAGGACTAGTTTTTGTTTTCGTCCCTGTTGTGTTTTCACCTCGCCTAGTTGTTTGTCGCTATGATCGGTCCGGACCTCTCCATCGCTGATTGGAACACCCGCGGGCTTAATGACCAAGGTCGTAAAGACACCGTTCATGCCTTCCTCGCCGATACCCGTTGTCACATTGCTTGCATCCAAGAGACCAAGCTCGCCCACATCGATCAACATACGGCTTCTTATATCGGCGGCTTTAGGCTTCGCTCCTTCGCCCATCTCCCGGCCATCGGCACTCGGGGCGGCATACTCTTGCTATGGAACGAGGATCATGTTGATGTCTCCAACATCCACCTCGGCACTCATCTGATCTCGGCTAGCGTCTCCATCCGCGCTTGTGGCACCTCCTTCAAGCTAACTACTGTCTATGGCCCTACAGACCACGCCGAGAAAGAAGCCTTCCTCAACGAGACCATCGCGGCTAAGCCTTTTGACGATTCTAAATGGCTTATCATTGGAGACTTCAACCTTATCTACCAAGCGGAAGATAAGAACAACGACAACCCCAACTTCCGCCTTATGGGTCTTTTTAGAAAAGCCCTCACAAGCTGTCAACTTAAGGAACTGAAGCTGTAGAACCGGAAGTTTACTTGGAGCAATGAGAGGCAAACCCCCACTCTTGAGCGTCTCGACCGGGTGTAATACTGCTTGGGACCTTATGTTCGAAAATCATGTGCTTCATGCTCTGTCCTCGTCCCTTTCAGACCACTGCCCCTCCTTCTGTCTAACCAAAGCGGCCCGCGGAAACCGCCCGTTTTTCGCTTCGAGTCCTTCTGGATCAAGATGCCGGGTTTCAAGGAGGTGGTTCAACAAGCTTGGTCTGCGCCCTCCTCCCATACTCAGCCGGTTCTTGTCATCAACCACAAGCTCAAGGACACGGCGCAGGGTCTCAGATCTTGGAGTAAGGGCCTCTTCTCCGACAGCAAGCTGCAACTTCTCATGGCCCTGGATGTCATCTTGCAGCTAGACATGGCACAAGAGTCCCGCGCCCTTTCCCAAGATGAATGTTGGCTCCGTGCTAGCCTGAAACGACGAGTTAAAGGTCTGGCTGCGCTTGAGAGGTCCCGCAAACGTCAAGCCTCCAGAATTCGATACCTCCGCGAGGGCGACGCCAACACCAAGTTCTTTCACCTACGGGTTAATGCGAGGAAGCGCAAAAATCACATCGTGAGACTCAAGCATAACACTGGGTGGGCCGTGTCTCACGACGACAAAGTCGGGATGATCTTCGACCACTTCACCCGCGCGCTCGGTCGGCCTCCTCCTCGTTCGCTTGACTTCAACTGGGATGTCTTGAACCCCTCTTTCCACCCTTTGGAGGACCTGGGCCTGCCTTTCACGGAAGATGAAATTAAGGAAGCTGTCGATGACATGCCACCGGACAAAGCTCCGGGCCCAGACGGTTTTTCCATTGCCTTTTTCGCTCCTGTTGGGATGTGGTCCAGGCTGACCTTATGTCCGTAATCAATGATTTCTCCGAGCTGTCAGCTTCGAATTTCTACATCATCAACACTGCCAATGTCCTGCTCCTGCCTAAGAAAGACGGGGCGGAATCCATCTCCGACTTCAGGCCCATCAGTCTCATCCATGTGATCCCGAAGATCGTTGCTAAAGCTATGGCACGGCGCCTCAGCCCGAAGATGGACGGCATTGTTTCCCGAAGTCAGAGCACTTTCATCAAGACGAGAACTATCCACGATAATTTCATGTACGTCAGGAACACTGCCCGCCGGTTACACCGCAGCAAAACCCCGTCCCTCCTCATCAAACTAGACATTGCCAAGGCTTTTGACACGGTTCGCTGGGAGTACATTCTGGAGTTGTTGCAACGCCTTGGGTTTCCCCAGAGATGGAGGGCCCTTCTGGTGACTCTTTTCTCTACGGCCTCCTCTAGGATTATTGTCAATGGCATCCCTGGAAAGGACATCCTGCATGGCCGCGGACTTCGCCAGGGCAATCCTCTCTCGCCTCTCCTCTTCGACATCGCCATCGACCCTCTTTAGAGGCTTCTGGAAAAGGCGACGGAGTCTGGCCTGCTGTCTGCTATGCCAGGTGGCATCCTGGGCCCCAGGGTCTCTCTCTATGCGGACGCCGCCGCCATTTTTCTTTCTCCCACGAAGCAAGATGTCGAAGGTCTGGCTAGCATCCTACAAAGTTTTGGAGAAGTCTTGGGCCTCGTGACCAATGTGACCAAGAGCTCCATCGCCCCCATCCAGTGCGCCAACTTAAACTTGGAGGAGATTCTTACGAATTTCCCGGCTACTACGACTCCCTTTCCCATCAAGTACCTGGGGCTGCCCCTCTCCCTTGGTAGACTGAGGCGGGTGGATCTGCAACCCTATATCGACAAGGCGGTGGCTCGTCTAAACCCTTGGAAGGGGAAGTTCCTGAATCGCGATGGTTGCACGGCCCTTGTTAAGTCTGTGCTCTCCTCCATGCCGATCTTCTTGTTGACGGCTTTAAAGGCTGACAAAGGCATCCTCAAAGCCTTTGCTAAGATCAGTCATGGTATGCTCTGGGCCTGTAAGGAGGCTGTTAGCGGGGGAAAGTGCAAAGTCAACTGGCAAAAAGTCTGCCGCCCCAAGGAGCTCGGTGGCTTGATGGTTTTAGACCTGGAGAAGTTCTCCCGGGCCCTGAGGCTTCGTTGGTTATGGTACGAGTGGACGGCTCCGGAGAAACCGTGGGTGGGCTCTGAAACCCCAAACGACGCTTCCGACCGGGACCTCTTCAATGCGGCTACTCGGGTCACCATCGGAAATGGTGCCAAGGCCTCCTTCTGGTCTTCTTCTTGGCTTCACGGTGCCCCTCCAAAAGACTTGCCCCCCCTCATCTTCAAGGCTTACAAGAGGAAAAATCGTACGGTCCAAGACGCCCTCGCGGAAAACAACTGGATCTCGGACATTGCTGTCGACGCGTTCTCTGTCGAACACATTGAGCAATATGTTCGCCTCTGGGATCTCCTGGCTGACATCCAGTTACGCCCGGACACAGAGGATGCCATTACTTGGTCCTTGACCTCTAATGGTTGCTACTCTGCAAGCTCCGCCTACAAGATCCAGTTCCTCGCCTCTTTGCCATGCCAGTTCGGGCACATCGTCTGGAAGACCTGGGCCCCCCAAAGTGCCGCTTTTTCGCCTGGCTCGCGGTCCAAAATCGCTTATGGACCGCTGACCGATTGGCCAAACGTGGATGGCCACATCACCCTGCTTGCCAGCTCTGCCGCTCCGCCCCTGAGACAGCTCGTCACATTCTCTTTGAATGCCGCTTCTCCAGGCGCATTTGGTCGGCCGCGGCTTCCTGGCTGTCTTGTCCAGACCTCATCAACAACCTGGGTGAGGGAAGGCCTAAAGTACTGGACTATTGGCTGGCCGTTTCGAAGACCACCACCTCCTCTCCTAAAGGCTTGCGTTCGGCAATTTACGCTTATGGCTTGGGAGATCTGAAAAGAGAGGAATGAGCGGGTGTTCAATAATAGATCCTCCTTGCCGTCGGTGGTCATGCATAGGATCAGGGAAGCTGGAAAGGATTGGATTCTCGCCGGAGCTACAAACTTGGCGGATCTTTTAGGCTGATCCTTTTGTCCTGGTCGGGGGCGTCTCTCGTCCCCGTCCTCCTTTTTCTGTTTTTTATGGCTCTTGCCATAACCATGTTTGCTTCTCCTTTATCAATATAAGGCAAAGGCAAAGGCTTTTTTGCCCGTTTCAAAAAAAAAAGAGTCCACCTCTCTTCTCTCTCCTAATTTCTCTCATCCAACTAAGTAAACTTATAATATTTTATCTCTTATACGTAGCTGACCGTATTTTATTGTACTTGCTCTTATGGATCGTGCCGTTGGGTGCAACGTATCAGATAGCTTTCTGGCCTGTCCATATGGACCAAAACCGACACCCGTTTTGGGTTGGCTCGTTGAAGTTGCCTGGCTACTACGGTGCGGCT
Source organism: Lolium perenne (assembly GCF_019359855.2). Lineage (NCBI taxonomy): Eukaryota > Viridiplantae > Streptophyta > Magnoliopsida > Poales > Poaceae > Lolium > Lolium perenne. The sequence goes on along the minus strand of NC_067250.2, from coordinate 95,294,837 downwards.
ACGTACGGGTAGGAGCGCGATCGGTCTGAAACTCTCAACCGTTCTAGCGGAATGGCTCCCGAAGCCATGACGCAGTACGAGAGGCCAGCGCGATGCGGCACAGCACGGCGAACGCCGGAGTGGCCGGCCGGGGATGGGTGGCACACCTGTCTCGTGCGTCAGGCCGTCACCCAAACCGGCACACCCACCCATGCATTCAAGGCAGATTCGACGGAGTTCCCAACGGACCACTCGCCGTGCTGCACCTTCAATGTTGGCATGCTCTTGTGTTCCCCGGCTCCTCACCAGCAGCCGATAAATCATCCATGTTTTTTTCTTTGGCAAACAATCATTCCTTGCTGGTAAGGATATGTTCTGCGATAATTATTATATTATTACTTCCTTCGTTCGTAAAAGGATGCTAAAATTTTGTCTAAATTTTGATGTATCTATACACTAAAAAGTGTTTAGATATATTCACTTTTAGACATAGTTTCGATACCTACTTATGGTCAGGGGTAGTACTTTTTCAGAAAACCAAATCTAATACTGCCTCAAAAACTCAATCTAAGCAAAGTTTGACCAAATTTTTGGAAAAAATGTTAACAGATAACACCCCCTCCCTTTGTAGATATAAGGTGTATAGTTTTTGGCACAAAAATTAAGAAATAGATGTGGTTGGAAAATTACACAATGTTTTAGCATGATTGATCCTGGACAATTGACATGAGAAAATAGAGTTTTTGAAAGATAAGGAAACAAAATCAAATCCCTAAAAAATGTCCACATAGCTTGCCCAACATAATATACCTTATGTTTTGGAGACTTTTCTAAAAAAAACTATACACCGTATATCTAGGAAGGGAGGGAGTATGATATTTTCTAGATATCTTATGAAAACAGATGTCATGATGTATCTGATAATACTTATTTTGTATTTTACATGTTAATATTTTTGCGTAAAAACTTGGTCAAATTTTTGATAGTTTGCTCTTTAAAAAAAATATAAGACTTATTCATTGAAATGGAGGTAGTACTTTATTTGTTTCCAAGTTTTCTAACATTTTTTTTTCCTAAATCTCACTTTCTAGTTACTTGAGTCAATCTTGAATCTCCATTTTGTTCCTAAAGATTCGATTTGGCTAACCCAAAGAGCATCTCTAACAGAGCTCCTATTTCTCGGAACCGAAAAAAGCGAGTTCAGTCTCCCGAAAAATAATTTGGTTGCCGATTTAGCGACGGCGTAGAACAGAAACCGAAAACGTGAAACAAACTCGCTGAAATCAAACGTCGCGGGAAATTGAAATTTGCGATCGCACTCGATTTCATCGGATCAAGCTGAATTCGTTCATAATTTTTACAATACTAGGGCAAAATACATGCATATTTCACCTACATTATGAACTAGGGACCTAATTAAACTAGATTTAGTCCCCGGAGTGACTATACTGTCACCGGGGCGCTAATGTCGCCGGCGGAGGGTTTTCGCTCGCCGGGTCTTCCTAGGCGACGACGACCGCCGCCTCGAAGGTGCTCCCGCACGCTAGAGGCGGCCCGGTGGCGTCGTCGTCGTCGTCGCCGTGCGGGGGCAGCGCCGGCAGAGGAGGCCTGCACGCGCCGGCAGCGGCGGGTGCCTCCGCTTCTCCTTCCGGTGCCTCCTCCGCGCGCACTTGTAGGTACGCCATGTCGCCATCATCTCCGGCCACTTCCGGCTAGCCCGCTTCCACGCGCCGTTGGAGCGCCTACGCCTGGCGAGCTCCAGCGACGCTCGTGCACCCGGCGGACGCCGAGTTGACCTTCCGGCGCCGGATCGGCCTCCTCCCCTACCCACGCGTCTTGCACGCGCCATTCCGGACGGAGGGGAGCTGGCCGAAGCGGCGGAGCGGCGTCGGAGCGTCCGGAATCGCTCGTCGGAGCGGACGCAGGCAGCGACGGTGGGAGAGGAGCGGCGGAGGGGAGTAGGGTTTACAAACCGAACTCCCCTCCGCGAACCATTTTAATAGGGGTCGTGCGGGGAGTTTCTCGGGCCCCCGAACTTTCGATTCGGGCCGGCCCACCGATTCGGGTGCTGTTCTGCGCCACTTTCGGCCCGAACCCGTAAATCCGCCGGAAAAGTTCAGTTTCGGCATGATTTACGGGCTCTGTTGGAGATGCTGTAAGTCGTCTTATTCTTGGTCGACTTCTGAACTGCTGGACTTCAATTATCGTGTGATTTTTTTTTGAAACAACTATCACGTGAGTTGCACATAGTTTGTAACTGATGTTTTCTTTAAAACTGAGATTTTTCATGTGTATATGGATTGTAATTGAGATTTTTCGGTTGCGACTAAGATATCTCTAGTCGCCAATTGGTTGCAGGGACTAAGATATCTCGAGTTGCACAAGAGTTATAACCGAGAAATGCTAGATCATTAAATTTTCTTTATGATTCGTGCAAACATGTGGTTTGACGTGAGTTGCATCTAGATTGTAAACCAGGCTTCGATAAGGTCATCTAAGTGAGATTTAATTAAATCTAAACGTACTGAGATTGCCCTAAAGATTTTAGGTCTCAGCTATACGTCGCGCCTCACTCTACGCAAAACCTTGGCAGGGTTGTTTACAGTTTGTAAGAACATACTCCATCTACATGCAAAGCTTTCTGGATCGTTACAAAACGAATTCGAAATATCTAGTTTTCAGCATGAGATCGAAGCAACGATGAAAAGTAGCCGAAGCAAATTAACCGGGACACGCAGTACGTACCATCATCACAGGAACTGTCCTGACGAGCCCCTGCCGCCTGCCGCTCCCGTCTTGAATGCAAACACATCCAACTCTCACCGCCCCACTTGAATGCCCTCTCATCGCGACCTCTCCTCCTCCTATCATGGCCATCTATAACTATAAACGACGGCCGGTCACTCCTTCTCATCCTCTCAGATTCGACAAGCTCAACTTCTGCAAGCAATCACCGCTGAGCTAAAGTTCAGAACCAAACCAAACAGGAAACTCAACCAGCACCCGGCCGGCGAGCTATGGCGCGGCGGTGGCAGCTGGCGGCGGTGCTTTTCCTGGCCTTGTCGACGGCGACGACGTCCATGGCGCAGGACGCGCTGCAGACTAAGTGCCAGGACGACTTGTCGAAGCTGTCAGACTGCATGGACTACGCGACGGGGCACGAGGACTCGCCGTCGGCCAAGTGCTGCGACGACACGTCGGAGACGCAGAAGGAGCGCCCCGAGTGCCTCTGCTACATCATCCAGCAGGTGCACAGCGGCACCCACGGCGTCCAGAACCTCGGCCTCCGCTTCGACCGCCTCCTCGCGCAGCCCGCCGCCTGCAAGCTCACGCACGCCAACGTTTCCCTCTGCATCAGTCAGTAACCTACCTTGCCTACTCATGCACAACACATGCTTCGATCTTTGTTTGATTATTGGTATAGTTATATTTATTTTTCTTGCAAATTTTGGAGTTTATGCTTATGGATCTCGAGATCTCCTTACATTTTTCACAGAATCGAGATCTCCTCACAATTTTTGAGTAGCACAGATATAGTACTCGACATTAACAGCATGTACTTTCACTCCTCTTGATGAATTGTACTAGTTTTATTCTTACGAAGCAACAAAACAATAATTTTCTTCTTCATCGAAGGTTGTTTATATTTTAATTTAATAAAAAATATGAATTTAGCTTGTTTTACCCTTTTTAGAACCAATTAGCTTATTTTAGCTAAGTTCGTGGCCATGGCTCATGTGTGGGTATTGGGTTAAGCAGGCCATGTGTTTGTGCTGGACCTGGATGCGCCCTTCTGGTCCCAGCTCTTATAATGTCGATGGACTACAAGATCCAGCCCATGTTCCTACTGCCCCAGTTGAACCACAAATTTCCCAAAAAAAAACTATGATAACTATCTGGTCCCAGCTTTTTGTTTTTTGAAAATTCTGCTCATCTATTAATAATCATCAAGGCTAGTACAAAAGGCACAACAATGATAAAATATTATAGATAGTTATCTGGACCACCTAGCGACGACTATAGACACTAAGCCGCATCGTTGCCTTTGTCCCTCAATACCTTTGTCACTCAATCACCGGAGACTGGCAAAGTTTGTCGTTTACAGCTTGTTGTAGTACACAAACAGAAAGTCTCGCACTAAGACCCCAACGGATCAGACAAGACAAACCAAAGAAGATCCACCAGGCACACAATTCCACGAGCCCTTCACTGGCGCTAGACACACCATCGAAACGAAAGAACCAGATGTAGCCACTGCATCCTAGAAACACATTCAAACAATCTAAACAAAGAGCGAAAACCCTTCGCCGGCGAGAGGCCGTGGTCCGTCACACCTTCAAAAACTCAAGGCGCGCTGGCCACCGAAGCTAGAGCGGATCGACGATATTGCCGACGGGGTGACAGAATCATAGATGGGTTCTTACTTTGGTTGTCTCCCGGTTCTGTGATGAGATGGGTTTCTAGACACCCCGCATTTTTAACTACTACCATAATAGATTCTCCTTTTTTATAGTGATAGGGGTGCATAAGATTATACTTCTATTTTTGTTCTATATTTTTTGCTTACAAATCTGACTTATCGAACAAAGGACTGCTCATTCTTACATCACACTGCATACATGATAACTACTCCAGATTAATCCAGATGAAACTCTAGCTTGACAATGGTTCCACTTTATTGACACATTATAATGTTTGGTGTTTCTTTGTCCTGCTAGACCTACTGCACCTGACCCCGAGCTCACCAGACTACGCAATGTTTGCCAACGCCTCCAAGAGTAAGTTATCTGAATCACTAAATCTTTCACCATGCTGTCATAACAATTGAATAACTACAGCGTCAAGAATCTGTTAAAACAGTGCGCAATTAAGTCATTGTCAAAATGACTTGTGCGTATGTAATTTTGTGCACTTCATCAACCAGTACCACAAGATCAAACACTCAAATAAGTAGATGAAAAGAGTCTCCTTAGCAGCTGAATAGTACTAACTCGTGGAGCTCTCCTCTTCCTGACCTGCAGTTACTCCGTCTCCTGCCGCCCCGGCGAGCGCCAGCACCGCCAACGGCGGATTCAAGGTCCCAACGGGGCTCGGCTACGGCGTCGTGGCAGCGGCCGTGGTCTCCGCGGTCTTCTCATCCATCTTCTAATTTCCCGAGGACCAGACGCCCTTTTATCCTCACCTTTTCTTGTTCTCCTATCAAGCTCTGTGTGTTTACTTACTCTGCAAAGTCCCCACGAAACGATATCCTTTGGTTAGTCTACTCATGTATGTGACACGGAGATTCGTTCTGATGATGTGTAATGTTTTTTTCACCAAGATAAATAGATCGACAGCTGAGACCTGTGTTTTTCCGCATGTGGAAACGGTGATTTGGAGTACAGGATGGCTTTCATGTTTCATTTTCAGTGCTGGAAAGGAATGTTGTTGGCATGAAATCTGAATATACACAACCGCTGACCCTTGCTGCATTTCTCTTGTTTTTTATTGTAAGTTTCTCTTCTTTGGAGAACTACTCGTATCAAAACAAAAACAAAAAAAAAAACTACAACTACAAGCAATGCACTGGCTTGCTTCCTTATACGTCCATGGATCCTTCTGTCCCCCAATTGCTCCTGTCAGTGTCGATGGGCTAGCCATGGCCAGACCGCATTGCAACCAGACAAGCCGAGCCTCTTTATTTCTGGAAATTTATACAAGACAGGTCCTCATCAGATCCTAGTCCAAGATGCCAGCTTGCTCACCGACTGATCGTTCTGATTGTTAGGTTGTTCGTTTGTGTGGATGCGTTCTGGATTTCTGACGGCCTGTGAAAGCTTAACGCGTGTGCTGCCGACTTGCTTGCTACTGCAAGCGAGCGACATGCGTCCACGCACGGCCGGGCCTGAGATCTGCTCGCCGCCGTGGCGCGACGCGCGGCTACACTTGATGAGTGAGCGCCGCGCCGCTAAGATGTTGTTGTCTAGAAGAAGATTTCAGGAGACGGCCGGCGATCGCGGCGGAGGAGAAACCATCCGTCAGTCGTGCGCGCGACGACAGGCGGCCGTACGTGCCGTCGTGCCGCGCATTCGGCCGCAACATGCTCGCACATTGCCTTCGCAGGCACCATTTCTCCGGTCAAAACTTATTTACTTGTATATCGGCTCATGAGTCTGACTTTGGATGATAGGGCGAAAACAGTGGGCACAAGAGCCCTTGACAGTTGACACCGCTATTATTGCGTCCTGATTATAGAACTGATCATCGCGCCTAAATCCGAGACGGTGCCCTGCTCGTCGCCTGAAATGACTCGGCCTGCCGACGATCGACGCAACAGTTTGAAACCCATGTGCGGCTCCATTGCCCAGGCAAGTATTCAGGCTTTCTTAATTTAGCTGGTTATAGTTTATGCATATCCGGTGTTAGCTATAAGACCAGATTGACTTTCATTTAAAATTTCAAATAGCGGGCTATGCGTCTTAGCGGCGACTATTTTCAGGTGTTACGAAAGATATGCGAAGATAAGCCATCTAACGTTTTCTACAAAATAAAGGAAACTTGGAAAATTAGGCATCAAATATTCATATCTTCTGTAAGTTTGTGGAATGAATAAAAGATAAAAAAAAAGAGAGAACTTGGACTCCTCCTTCTCCCCGCTACAGTATAGGAGAAGCGATTTGTGAAATCGCCTGTCCTCTCCACCTCACCGGTGGCGGCTCGCTGGTTCCCCTGCCCTCCGGCGGCCGCTCCGGCGGCGGGAGGGTAGGGGAACCCCGGATCTCGTCTCGTGTACAGGTAGGTAAGGGTAGGCTCCCTGGCGGCGTTCGGGAGGCGGCGCGGCCGGGGCGGTGTTTGCTGGTGGAGGTCGTCCTCTTCGGTGGCGCGGCTCAGCGGAGCTCCGCCACGGATCTTCCACCGCCTTCACGCTCGCAGCTCCCGGGAGCTGTGCTATGTGTTTTCCCTTCGCCGGTGGCCGAGGTGCGGCAGCGCCGGATGTGCAGAGTTCTGGAGGTTGAAGATACGTTGAAGCATGGCGATGGTGGTCGAGCTCCAGGGTGGAGGCTCTTTGAGTTCGAGGTTCGTCGACTTCCCGTCCGTAGAAGGGCTCCGTCTGATCCAAGGCATGGGAGGAGTTGCGGCGGCGCGCCGGCGGCACGTCCTGTTGCTCGTCAACGCCATCGGGTTCCAGCTGGACTGATATGTTATTTTGTTGTTTGTTCTGGACTTCCTTGTATGGACTGTGCTTTAATATAAGTCTTCACTTCCCCGCAAAAAAAAATATTCATATCTTCTGTGAATACGAAAATAAATTCAATGATATAGACTTGTATTGAATAATAATAATGATTGCATTAATAAAAGTAGTGCATAAATACATATTACATGTGCAGGTCTAACTTTCAAATCAAAATATCGAAATATTTGGACTTAGCAGCAGAAACAATGATACTTTTTAGCCCTATTTGGCGTTTTAGCGCAATTTAGCGAGCTATTAGCGAAGATTCCATTTAACGTTAAAAGGGATTCCGCTATAACAAAAAGATAGCACGTTATTTAAAACTTTGCTTCTATTTTAGGTGGTGCACCATGCAACATGTGATATTGTAAGAACAGTGGCGACCGCTCGTGACCCTTTCCTCCCTCCTTGTGACCCTCTCCGTCCAACGAATCCCACTGCCGTCGCCCCCCTCCCCCCCCCCCCCCCGGCCACCCAGTTCCTCGTCCCTCCTCACCGCCGCGGGAGGATCTACTGGGCAAAGCCCGATTGGGGATGGCAGCGGCGGGACGTCTCTCCCCAGCCGGCGGCCCCTTGCAAGCGAAGGCGCGCTTCCTCGTTCGGATCCGGTGGCGCAGAGCAGCGGGATCCAAGCGGATGGCGGCTTGAAGGCGATGGATATGAGGGGCTCGACCCTCGCTTGGGGGTGGTGCCATTGCTGGTGCGGATGGCGGCGCCAGGCTCGCTCGTTGGCCATCCGGGCTCAGCGGGTCTGTTTGGTAGAGTCCTTGGCGGCAGGGGCGTTGCAGCGCCTGGCAGCTATGGCCTCGTGTCACCATCGTGGTGCTGGTGACCGGCCAGGCAGCGGCGGACTGGACCTCCATTGTCTAGTCCGTCCAGTGGTGGAGGTAGAACCACGGTATCGTGTGGCCATCGTGATGCCGGTGGTGGCCGACTCCCCTCTCCTTCATCCTTGTTCCTCTCTTCTCGGCAGTGTTGGCTCAAGCCGGTGGCTTTCTGCATCATTCCACATCTCCAACCCATCTCCGGCAAATCAAGGTCACGGTGTTTGGTCATGGTGAAATCCCTGGTCAGCGGTGACCATTGCTGGCCACAGCGACGCCTGCGGGCGTCGTTCCCTTCTTGAAGGCGTGGCCATGGCCCTCGTCGTGCCTTCCCTTCCCTCTGATGCCATTGGAAACCCTAGGTCCAGTTCTCCAGACTAGATGGTGGCGGCGCCACGGTGTCTTTATCTTCTTGAAGACGTCGTCTTGGCCATCTAGAGGGAGGCCGATGCAAAATTTGGAGTCTCGAGGTGACATGTTTTGCTGCCGGCATTGGGCACTGCCCGAGGATTGGGATTCTGGGGCACTAGGTACGACATGGTGGATGCATCTTGGTCGGCGTCTTCCTCGAGTCTGTCAGGGCCCTGCTTTCTTCTCGTCGTCTCTTCTAAGTGCATGGGGAGGTACGTTGGTCCGGGTTGCCTGGAGTGGAGGTTGAGCTTCGGTGGCTCGTGACGCGGCCCGAAACCATGTGATCCTTCTCCTCGCCACTTGTGGTTTGATGTAGGCCAAAGCGAGTCGTTTACCATCAAGTTTGTAGAGGGTGTGTTGTTTGCCGCCCGGCAATGTACCATGGTACGGGTGTGGAGTGGTAGTCTTTTTGGCATATCATAGTGCATGTGAAATTATAACCTTCTTAGCGTTGTACTGGTTATCTTGCCTTTGTCTATACGATTAATAGACTTTCTAGGATGTATTTTTGGAAAGAAAAAAAAAAGGTAGTGCCACTGCCAGCCAACAATGATTAGCGTGACTGGTCTACTAGTGGTTTTAGAAACTGAATGATTAGCGTAACTACTCGATCAGAACAGCTACGAATGAGAGGAAAACAACAACGGGTAGTCCAGGGTGATCGATCGTGTTCGGATCTCCGGTTTGAATGGTGGCATTGCGTGGTTTGGCGTGGGGAATCTAATCGATAATAATCTCATAATCAGCCACCAGATTGCGGGGATATGGATGATGGCACGTCGTCTGTGATTTCGGCGAGACGCGGGGCTCTATACGTGGTCCAAGTATCAGTGTCAGGATCAGGTGTTAAACATCTCAAGAAGATAAAATTTAGCATTGCGAATTCAAACACATACATGCGCTTTTCTGTGCATCGGCAGAGTCATCCTTTGAATCCGAAAAGTTTGGAACTACTGGGACCCCTCTGTTCGCTCGCTCGCCCCCCCGACGGGCGACGGGCGAACCCTAGCCGCCGCCAACTCCCAGTCCTCCTCCCCTTCCTCTCCCCGGCCGTCGCCGCCGGCGTGGGCCGCCGGGCGTTGCCCGCGCGGTGCCGGCGGCGGCGGGGCTGACTCTACCGCGGCGCGGCGGGGCGCGGGGGCTCCTTGGCGGCGCGGTCTTGCTCGGCCGGCGGCGGTCCGCGCGGCGGCGTGAGACCCGCGCGCCGGTGGGAGGAGGGACGGCGGCGCTGCTTGGCGGCGGAGATGCGCAGCGGGCGGCGCGGGCGGTTCTGCTCGGCCCGGATCTGCCAGCGGGGGCCCAAATGGGCTCGGCGGGCTGCTGCGTCTCTGGCGCGCCGGCGGTGCTCCCTGGCGGCGGAGATGCTGTGGCGGCGGTGGATGGGTGGTGGCGGCGCTGCGGCCGGCCTGCTGCAGCTTGGCAGCAGGGCTTTACGGGCCAGTTTGGGCCCGGCCGGGCCAGTTCGGGCCTGGTGTGCCCTCGTTGCCATGTCCGGCCGGCGACCGCGAAAGCGGTGGAGGTAGTTCCCTCCCGCCCGGTTGTGGTACCGTTACCCCCGTCCCTGCTGATTGGCGTCTCTTCCTCTAGGCCCTGTCCCGGTGACCACAGTGCGACGGCGAGGGTGACTACAAGACCGTGGTGGCGTGTGCTGGTTGGTGGCTTGTTTGGTGGAGCACGTCGAGGCGTTCAGGGTGGTGGGATTGGTGGTCAGGAGAAATCCGTGTCAGCATGCCCGACTCTGACGCGGCGACGCCTGCGGGTGCCGCCTTCCTTCCTGAAGGGCGTCGGATGTATCCCTCCCCAATCCCTTCCGCGTACCGGGGGAAACCCTAGGCCTAGTCCGGGCAGCAGCGGCGTCGTCGTCGTTCCCTTGTTGAAGGTGCTGCTTGGTATGCGGCGTCTCGGCGTGCTAGGAGCGTGGTGGTACTTCTCCGGAGGGCGCAGCGGTTGCGGAGTCATCCCCGTTTTCGTCAATCTGCCGGTGTCGGCATTAGTTTCTTTTTCTTTTCTTTTTCTTTTTCGTTTGGGTTCGGTTGTGCTGCGGCCCCAGCTGTCTCGTTGTATCGGTCGGTTGCTATATTAATATAGCGGGGCGAAAGCCTATTTCGAGGAGGAATCCGAAAAGTTTGTCTTTGCTTTACTAAACGATCTGACTTTAGTAATGTACTAAACATATTACATCAGACCGGACAAGAAGATGCAAGAAAACCACATGAGTGACGCGTCAGGGCATCTCCAGCGCGACGCAAACGGTCGCTCACGACCGTTTTCGTCCGCTGTGACCGGCCTGTTCCAGCGGGGCGACGCAAAGTGACCGGGCCGTCCGCCGCGACGCAAACCTGGCCTAAATATGCGCCAGGTTTGCGTCGCGGCGGACGCTCGGCGGTCGCGGAAAATGTCCGCTCGGTCCTCGCACGGGCCCGCCTGGCAGCGGCACAACAGCTTCGTCTTCCGCGGCATTACTTCCGGGCGACGCGCTGCAGCCTTTGCAGGGCCGCGTTAATGAAGTGCCTCGGCTTCCGCGAGCGTGCGCAGCGTCGATGCGTCTTCTCCGCCAGTACTGGCAGCGAGGCGTCGCTTCGGCAGTCTGCGGCCGCGTTAATGGCGATGCCTCGCGTGGCTCGCGGCCGTCGCCTACCTCTGCGCACGTAGTAATGGCGATGCCACGCGTGGCGCGGCCGTCGCCCTGCCTCCGCGCTATATATACAGGGGTTCACCATGAGCACCTCCTCCCCACAAACCCTAGCCGCCACTGCCGTAGCGCCGCTTCCTCTCAAGCAGATCCACTATGAGCAGCGCCAGACGCGGCCAGGCTGCCGCGCCTCCACCTCCACCTTCACCTTCCACTCCACCTCCTCCGGCGTCGAGCTCCTCCGACGAGTTCGACTCTGAAGACAGCACGGGCGACCTCCTCGACCCGGTCAGGGACGCCGCGGCCCTGGCACTCGCGGCGCAGGAAGCAGAGGAGGAGCTGGCGGGCCATGCGGCGTTGGACGCCAAGCTGGAACAGCGCAGGCTCGCGGCTGCCGCTGCAGCCGAGGACTCCGACTCGGAGATATCTTGGTCATCCGATGACCCTGATGCGCCGACGGCGGAGGAGAGGGCGGCGGAGCAGCGGGCCCTCGTCGAGTCTTTCGAGACGCTCAATGACGAGGCCGCTAACGCGAGGCTGGAGCAGTGCCTGCAAGAGGACGCGGCGGCGCACCGAGCCATAGCGGCCGCGCGGGAGGCGGCGGAGAAGCAGGCGACGGAGCAACGCAACGACGGTGCCGGCCCGTCAGGAAGCAAGTAGTCTAGGCCTATGGATCTACTTTGTATAGTTTTTATGCATTTTTATGTAGTACTCCGTACTTTCAATGTTTGTACTATGTTGCAATTCAAAAAATGGGCCGTCCCGGTGGGAGCACACCCAGACGCAAACGGACGAGCGGATAAAATATGTCCGCGGGCGACGCAAACGGACGCTCGCGACCACTTTTAGGCGTCCGAAATGCGTCGCGCCGCTGGAGATGCCCTCATACACACACGCTACAAATTTTTAGATGAAGTTAAAAGCACATGATAGTTGGGCATCCGATAAGTGAAAGTTGGCGAGCTATTTGTAGGAGAATCTATTTTTCGCACGTGGCATATTGTGGGATAAATCATTTTTTGACGAGAACAGGGAACCAATGCATAGTCCGGTAGTGAGCTGCTAATAGCTCTCAGCCCGCCCGAGTTCGAGTCTCCGTACTCGCATTCTCGATGTTGTGCATACAATTACCGCTATCAATAACACAGCGTTACTGGATTTCTTCCCTTGTACGGCCAATCATTTTTGTAACCGAGGCCTAACCCGGATGGCTACTAGGGTGATGATAACTGTGATGCCCCTCTCACTCGAGTTCGAATCCCGGTACTCACTCGCGGGCGTGTACGCACTGTTGCACTTCTCTGCGCTGAAAACTTAATTCAATACCGCCATGGGCTAGTCCTGGCTGGTCCCGTTTTTTTTTTTTTTTTTTTTTTTTTTTGACGAGAACTGGCGCTTTGCTTTATACATTAAAGAAGGGGGAGTTGTGGGACAAATCTAAACTTGCCATCAGATACATTGACGGGCAAAAGTGAGTTTATGATCATTTGTAGATATTGGCGCTAGTTGCTCAGTTTTAGATCAAACAAAATCTGCTCATTTGTTATGATGGCAGTGATTAAAATAGTTAAATGGAGTGTGTCGACTAAGGGCATGTTACATTGGTTCAGACAGATAGTTATACTAGTTCATGTTAGACAATGTATATAAAGTTATCTATTTTTAGACATAACTATATGCAAGAAGAATTTTATCAACAATTTAGAACTACACACCTTTCCTTGTCATGACCATTGTACGTAAGTATTAATTAAGTCCCGATTCATTTTACGAATTTGTTCATACATGCATTTAAATATTCACAATGATGTAATAATTTGCTAATAAAGTGCAAAAGAAAAAACATACAGTCTATTTCTAAAGTTCAGAAAAATGCAAATTTTTGCACGGATCTCAAAATCAGATTGAATATTCTCGACGTCAACTGAGACTTGACAAATTCCCAGCCTGGAGGATTAACAGAACCGATAATAAAAGTAAATCCACCGGGAGAAATCGAAAATCCACAGGATCACATAGACAAAATGGCACATGAACCGAGATCCATTAGAATTCTCAGCTAGATGTTAGCAAGCATATCTCAAAAAAATAAAACGATTAGCTAACAACCAAATAATTTTTTGGACAAATGTGTGCATTCCACGAATGATGGATGCCTGCTTTTCCACTAAAAAGTATGTATGCTGCATGTGATGAGAACACCTATCTGACGGCTGCCGTCCGCCGAGCCGGCAATTCCGGGATCGAAGCCTGAAACTGGGGTCAAGCAACCTGCCTAGGTGAAATGATGAATTGGACCGGCCGTTCCCTCAACGAGTTTCACAATATTTTGCCTATTCGGACATAGGAGGACCACTATAAAAACTTCGCTCTCCCTCCCTGCTCTCACCACACCGATATCTCTTCGTCTTCATTTCTCCTCCCGTGTCCTCTACTCCTCTCGTGTCCGGCCGGTGTCTCCTTACAGGCCAGCCTCTTCCCCTCCATATCGACCACTGCAGCTTAGGAGAACCATACTCCATGGAGAAACAGAGCAGAAGCATGCTCGCTTTAGTGGCCGTGTCCTTGGTCGTCGCAATGCTGCCGTCCAGCCAGGCGGCATACGGCGGCGACGGCTTGTCAAAGGACTACTACAGCTCGTCGTGCCCTGGGCTGCTGTCCTTCGTGAGGGAGGAGGTGACGAGGAAGAAGAACGAGACGGTGGTCACCATCCCAGCAGTGCTCCGCCTCTTCTTCCACGACTGCTTCGTCAACGTGAGTTCCATTGCCAATCCTGCATCTGCGGTTCGAGCATTTCTTGCTTTGCTTGCTAAATCCTTCATATGCAGTTCTGTTTGATGATTATAGTATGCCACCAGTTGGTTCATCTTACTGATTACTTTCGGATCCTTCATTATTCAACAGTTCCTTTGTCAGTTCCAACTGTTTTTTATTTCAAAAAAAAGTTCCAACTGCTATTCAGCTTCATCTTGTTATGCTTTGGAATAAGTTCTTGCTCTTCTCTCCCCTCGCTTCGTCAAGAAGCTAGCCATCTCTGTACTTTTCTTTTGAAAAAGGTGTAAAGCGGCATGCTTTGTAGTGACAGCCTTTGATCCATCATGTTAATTCCTATCATCAGTTTCTCTTCAGCAAATGGGCATTTTTCTCTGAGGAGCTCAGAGCTTCAGATCATACTACAGTACTACATTAGAAACAAAATTAGGATTAGTTAAAACCAAAAGGAATTAGCTACTTGCATTGTTTAGTGGGAGCCATGGAGCTGGAACAACTCGATCGCCTCGCGTGGTCGTCGGTAGCGACAGCCTATGCATGTGGCAGCACGACTTTTCAACTGCTATCCTCATTATCAAATTGCAGCAATGTCGGATCTCTTTCCTTCTCCCCTCTGCCCTCTCGTGATCATAATCATTTCACCTCAACGTTGTTCGTCACAGGAAAAACACTAGTCCTGCTAGTGCTTAAATCTTCAAAACTACTCTACCTAGAGGTGTAGTGTGCCGAGCATTCTGTAGCTGTATTAAATTTCAAATTATCTCTGCATTGTTTCAGCTGTCTCAGACTATCAGTTCAAAGCTGTGAAAAGAAAAAAAGATTGAAGGCCTGTCGTGCGCGCCTAATGATGTTTAGTGGCATTCATTAGCTGGCATGGCATCCCGTCTTCTTTTCCTTTCCTTTATTTATTTCCCCACTGTTTTGGGTTGACCTACATAGGATGCAGGCCCGTGAGCCCATCCCACCAGAGGACATGATAGTCTAAGAATCAAAGTAATAACTTAAAACGGGATAAACATTCAAACTGATTTTTATGGAACCTATAAAAAGCCCTATGATGCATTTCTGTTACTCCTATATGTTGGTCAGTTGGTATACATACCAGATACAGAGTTCACAGTTTATAGGTGCTTCGTCCATGTTCACGTTTCATGCTGTTGCAATTTAAACAGTGACCATGATTAAAATACTCCTTTTGAACTCATCTCCAACCACAGGGCTGTGACGCTTCAGTCCTAATAGCCTCTCCCAACAACGATGCCGAGAAGAACTCGGAGGACGATGACTCCCTCGCCGGCGATGGTTACGACACAGTCAACCGGGTCAAGGCTAGGGTCGAGAGGGAGTGCCCCGGCGTGGTCTCCTGCTCCGACATCCTTGCCCTTGCCGCCAGAGACGTTGTCAGCCTGGTAAGAAGCACGACACCACTCTAGCGTTTCGTTATCGCCATCCTTCGGTTCTGAAACACTGTCCACTTTGGTTTCAGGCAGATGGCCCATACTGGACTGTGGAGCTCGGGCGCCGCGACGGCCTTGTCTCCAAGGCCAGCGACGTGGACGGCAAGCTTCCTGGCCCTGACATGAAAGTCAAGGAGCTCACCGCCATCTTCAAGAACAGCGGCCTGTCCCAGTGGGACATGGTCGTGCTCTCTGGTGCGCACACAGTCGGGTTCGCCCACTGCACCCGCTTCTACAAGCGGCTGTACAGTTTCAACAGCACCCACGAGACTGATCCGTGGTTCAACCAGGCCTACGCGCAGCAGCTCATGGAAGCATGCCCGCGCAACGTCAGCGCAACCATTGCCGTAAACATGGATCCCGTCAGCCCGATCAAATTCGACAACGAGTACTACACCAACCTCGTCAACGGCTTGGGCCTCTTCACCTCTGACCAGGTGCTCTACAAGGACAATGCATCACAAAAGATAGTGCAGGAATTTTCCGCGAACCAGACAAAATTCTTCGAGGCGTTCACGGAATCCATGATCAAGCTGGGGAGAGTAGGGGTGAAGACTGGAAACAGTGGAGATATCAGAAGAGACTGCACTGCCTTCAACCACTAGATGACTGCTTCAGCAACTGTAATTCAGATGTATTGTTTGGAGTTTGACATGCATTTACCTTTCTTAGAGGGATTCGATAGACATATACTGAGTTTGATTCTTTTGCATACGTTTCCATTGCTTTAGGGATTTTTTTCTCCTTTTTTTTTTCTTTTTCTCATTTTGGCTTATTGTTTGTGGGTGCATTTTTGTACAGCCTGAAGAGTGTAATGCCATTGAGGATTATCTCTTGAAAAAAGAAATTTAAACTGATGAATAGGACAAATTAAGGGAAACGGTATTGGCTTGTGGTTCTCTTCTTTGTTTAGAAGAAACCTTCTGATTTAGTCTGTTTAAATGCATGTCTATCAGTATGAGATATTCATCTGTGATATAGGGACGTCGAAGTAAGACAAGATTGATTAGGCCATTTTAAGAACTTCCGTATTATCCCCAACAAGTAGTAAGAAATAAGAACAATAAGACATGTTGATGCACAACAATGAAAATGCGAAACTAACCATTCGACTTTGCAGAAGTTTAATCACGGCCAGTAACTGGAAAAAGTCCTTGCCTGAAGAGGCGCCAATCCATGCCTATGATAGCCTGAAGAGGATCACCAGAAATAAACTATGCAAGTTAAAGCTGGAGGTGGCAACTGGAATAGATTTCTGAAGACTGGAGAGCGTCCGAAAACAACAGCTCATAGAGAAAATTATAGTGTAAAACATACAACGTGAATGAAGCCATCAAGTACTAGCACAAAATTTCTTGGTGAATACAGAAAAGAATAAAGCCATTTAGCTAGAATATCATGGAGCTAAAACCATGAAAATGGATTGCTTCTTGCAACACAATACAACAGAACATGAGAGTTAACATGTCATGCATATACCACATCTTAAATGAAGCTCTAACTCTCCCCATAGTCCAAATCAGTGAGTTCCTGAAATCTTCAGATGCACCATTTACTGGTCTGTATTAGAAACATGCCCGATATGTCAAAGTGTGCAAATAAAATATCTGTTTGAGAGGGCACAACAACCTTTGAAGACAATAAAATGTAAGATAAATAAAATGTGTGAGTATCAAAGCCTCAAAGCTTGTAATATACCTTTCAAGACCATTTTCAAGCAGTAGTTCCAAACAATATCTGTAGCAATAGCTAAGTGCACTCTCTGCAGATCGGTGATACTTGAGAGCATATTTAGGCCCCACTGTCTGGATGGTTTCCCTGCAAAACAAGTCGATAAACATGATGACACAAGAATAGGAAATATACAGAACAATTATCATCCTTGAGTGCAAGACATGTACACTCTGCACTGATATCTTTTACAGCAACTAAAACGCGACGTCCAAATTTGCACTGTGAAGCAAGCTGCAGTCAAACTGCAATAAGATTTACAGTTCGTAATGCAACATGGTTCATGAAACAAAATAATTAGCTTGACCATATTATGGCTGGTCTATGGTAAGCAAGCATTGTAGTTGTAATGGCTGGTCTGATGTTGACAGCCCATATGGTCAGCACATAATGGGCATTTTGCGCCAAATAAATATTTGGCTCTTCGCACTAAACTGTCACGTCTGTAGGTAATTAAGTATTAAGTATCATCAATTTTCTAGTGGTAAATACATCAGCAAAATAGTATTTCCTTAGCAAAAGGAGGCCCAGTTGACAGCAACAATCTCTGAATTTATTCGAACTCTAAACTTACAGAAACATATTACTCCACCGATTTCTCTATGAACTTACCAACTAGAAGTCTCCCAGTTTTCAGAATGATTAACCAAATAAAACACTGCGATCAATTTCGGGTAATATCGGACACATTGTTCTAAAATAAGAAGGGATGGTCTACCTGCATTGCTGTAGCAGTCATGAGACGTTGTGCATTCAGCACGCTTTGAACTAAAATATTGAAATGTAAAGTCATAGGCCCACTGAGATATGTAAGCATTAGTGTATGCTTCGATTATATGCTTAATGTCTGCAAGCCAATTGTTGAGTTACACTCAAAATACCTTACTAATTAGGTAGTCAGTTTCAAAGCATAGTACAAATAGAAAAAGCGTGCATTTTAGGAATTAGCTCTGCAAGAATAATTCTTATGGGGAAATAATTGACCATCATGAGTTGAAAGAAAAATAGAGAAGCTTTGACATGCATTCCACTGCCCATCATCATAAGTTTTTCGGCAAAAAAAATCAATACCCATCATCATAAGGTTTTCCGGCAAAAAAATTCAATACCCATGTATAGTACTTCCGGTCATCGGCAGTTGCAGCTTCTTGTGGATATTTTGCCTACTAATCATCCCATTTTGTTGAGGTCATCATTTAAGTGGGTTTGCAGGGGACTGGTGAAAGAAACAAGGTTACCTTCGGAGTATAATTTACAAGCAAGCCATCACATAAATCAAAGAATGGCACTTATCGCACAGTAGAAAATACCATATGACTAAAGATCCAGAAACATCAGCATGCATCTCTTGGTTAGAGATGATTGAAAAACTCTTTCGGGTTATCGACAAACTGAACGTTGAGTTAAACCTCAATATTGATCTGAGAGATAATTCAGTATCAGCAACAGACATATCTCCTAAAACAGCAACAAAGATCAAATAAAAATATTGCGACAACTAAATTACACCATAGTCTTGGGTCTGAGAACATTTACTCGGATCCCATTTGCATGAGGATCATGTTTTCAAGGCCTTTTCAGTAAGTACTGTATCACTTCAGAACTCAAAATTAAAGGCACAACTGTAACTTGTTCTGTATGAAACTGAAGTTAGAAGGACAAACGGCACAGCATAAACCGATATCAGATTGTGTGCCACCAATACACATATTTCCTAATTAAAGTAAATTGGCCAAGACATATTTTCACTTTGGTACTTCAGAAATGATGCATTCATAGTAGTAGAATGACAAGGTTAATGACGAGTCTAAATAATAATATGTCATTCATAAGCTGTACAGCAATGTTGAGTCCTGCCAGGTATTATCTTCATAAGTAGTATAAAGAAGTACACAAAGTGACACATCCCCAGTTAACTATGCAATCAAAATCGCTGGGGACTGTATCAGTACAAGTGTCCAATGCATTATATCTGTCTGTTTTTACCAGGAGAAAAAAACAAAAAGCCTACCGTGTATTAGCATTCCCTATTACGATATGTTGTTCCCACAATCAGCTTGACAGAATTTCCAAAAATGCAAATAGAGCGGAATTTCTCTATAAAAAAACTACTCGTATGCACAATTTAGAATAATGACAACCTATGTTCATGAAGCAATTCAGTAACCAAATACTAAAGACTGAAGACGCCGCATCACCAAGTTTCATCTCTCTCCACTTATGAAGTGAAGACATGCAAATCCAACAATCTTTTGTAATGGCCTTGTTCTATCTCTGCTTCATTTGCACCATGTAACAACAGGAGCTCGATAACACAATCTTCCCAGTCAATACCATTACATGCGCCTCCTTTCCGTCTCTTCCTCCCACAGTCAGGAGCATTTGAGATCTCTGCCAGATGGTTTCTGTGAGTGACATGATCCATGGCAGGATCTTGTCTCTTTCGCCTTTTCTTGATATTTTTTTGGGGTGGACAGGCATCTTCATTTCGAAGAGCAGACGGCAAACCAGTTGTATTTTTTTGGGGTGGACAGGCATCTTCAGTTTGAAGAGTAGACGGCAAATCAATTGTACTTGCAGTACGAGCAGCAGGAGGGTTCCTAATTTCATCGATCCGACACTTGGCAGCTTCAATTCGTGCTCTCCTCTGCTTCTTCAACTCCAGTCCAGCAGTAAACGATGGAGGAGGTGCATCGTAGCCAATGTCAATATCTGGTACCTCCTCAAGGGGTATGTTCTTGGCCCAGCCATTACCGAGCGAATCCATCCACGGCTCCAGGTCCAGCCCTCTCTTCCACCGCTTCCTCCTGTTAGCAACTTTGCCAACCTTCCCAAGTTCCTTTAGCTGAGCGATCCTCTTTAAGATGTTCTGGTAAGTATCCGACATGCCTCCCTCCGAGATCTTCAGATCCTCTGATTCTTGCCCAGAATTCTTGAAATCCAAATCATCAGCATCCAGGGGAACACTCTGGAGGTACTTGGACTCGTCCTCATCGACGGATGAGTACACCTGCACAATGCCAGCAATGTCCGGAGCGAAGCTCTCTAGAAACTGTTCCGAAGGGTCGGACTGCGACCGCATCTCCATGAGCCGGAGAAGCATGGGCGCGTTCAGAAGCAGGTTTCTGGCATTGACATCGGCGCCCCACGGAAGCAACTTCTGCGCGACACCCACCAGCGCAGCAACGAGCTCCTTGTATCGGAGGCGGCTAGTGTAAGGCACCGCCGGGATCTCCAGGGCGATTTCTTCCACGGACATGGAGGTGACCCCGTTCAGCTCTGCGGCGAAGGCGATCACGCCGGCGACAACCGGCTGCGGGTGCCGACCGGTGGTGAGGGACCACTTGGAGGCGCAGCGGAGGAGAAACCTGGCTTGGGAGAGGATGTCTACGGTTTTCTCGCCTGCGGCTTCTCTGAGCTTGCCCGAATACTCCACGGCGCGCTCGAGCGCGGCGGAGTAGTCGAAGGACGGGAGGGGAGGGAGGGAGAGGCGGGAGGCGATGCGGGACGCGAGGTCGGCGAGCGCGAAGGTGGTGCAGGAGGCGGCCGCGGCGGCCTCGGCGAGGGAGATGGGGAGGCGGTGGGAGCGCGCGACGAGGAAGGCGCAGGCGGCGGCGAGCGCGGGGAGGAAGGCGGTGCCCGGGGAGGCGAGGGCCCCGTCGGTGGCGGACTGGGCCATCTCGAGGACCTCCCGGAGGAGGGTGGGCGAGAGCGAGAAGGGGGCGACCGTGGAGGTGATGACGTCGGTGGCGAGGTAGAGCTTGCGGTCGAGGTAGGGGTTCTCGGAGCTGTAGACCTGCTTGGAGCTGCTGAAGTCGAGCTGCCCGTCTATGGTGAAGGTCTGGTTGTGGACGAACTCGCCGGCGCCGGCGTCGTGGACGCGGCCGCAGGAGGTGCAGACGAGCGCGCCCGAGTCCGGGTCCGAGACCACCGGGCCCTCGCCGCACGACCAGCACGTCGACGCCATCGCGCGACCGGCGGCGGCCGGCGCGGCGGCGGCGGGGGAGGGCAGATGCGGAGGGCGGCGGCGGCGGCTTGAAGGGGGAGAAACGATGTGGGGATTTCGATTCGAAGCCGCGGTCCGTCACGAGTTCGTGAACGGCTTTGAGGGGTGTCACGCCGTGAACGGTGAACCGACTTAAGGTTCGAAAAAATAGTATGTTTTCCAAATAAAGAAAATATTTCTGGGTTATGTACTGGGAAACTTGGAATCTACCAAAAATTCAACTACTCCTAGTAGCTAATAAAGATCATGTTTGATTGTCAGTTCAAAAAAAAGATCACGTTTGATTGTAAAAAGAAGTGTGTGCAATCTGCAGGCAAATGATAACGTGCAGTGACGGTGCTAGCACCCAAGAAATATAGAGATTTATGTACAAAATCGGAAAAGCAAATCAGGAAGCATTTCAGCTGACATCACAACGGATAGGTCTTTGGACTTATGTGAGCGTGTATGACCTTTTTGTTTCGGTATGTTCAAGATCTGCAGAATGACGGTTGCTTTAATTATGATTTCATTTCTAAAATTACTCATAAAAAGTGTTTCTTCGATGTTCTTAGAGCAGTGATTGTGCGTATTTACGTTTATAGAAGTAAATGGGTCGACAAGTGTCTTTAGCACATGAGCACCAGTGCTCCTGGTGCTATAAAATCATATTATTTGTATTCCAAAAAAATTGAAATTAAATATCTACATACGTAATAACATTCCGAAGATACGGTAGAAATTTCGGAGAAAAATATGTTATATTTTGAGCTATATAAAAAAGACAAATTTCTGACAAATATACGTCCCTATACGTAGCCACAAATTTGTTTTTTTCCTGTAGCTCAAAATACAATGCAACTTCTACCAAAACTTCTCACGAGTATTCGGAACATATATATGTATTCATAGAATAAATGTGATGATTTTTTGAAACACAGATATATAATCTTTTTAATATTTAAAAAACTGAGAGCACTGGTGCTCATGTGCACCAAATGCTTACTCTAAATGGGTATACATATTTATAAACGTATGCATCTGTAATATGTACCGCAAAAACAAATAACGACCCACTCTTGATGAAGAGAAGGCGATAGGTATGATGCGGCCGTCGCGGTTTAGGGGGAGAGGTCGAACTTCCGTACGTAGTCGTACCTCTGAACAACAAAAATCTACTTCAACAAGTATAATTAATTGGGAAAATTGGTTATCTCTTTCTTAATAGATGGCTCCATTTTGCTAAACATGCAGCTATGCCACATCAGCAGGCTCACCAATGAGCCATATATTGTGTTCATGTCATCCTATGGATGCACTTAGTGTTGATGCGTTCCCAACCAGATCTCTTCGCACTCTAGGATTTTATTATCATTCTGCTTCGCCAACCACTGACCCAACGCTTCCTTTTCCCACTACCAACGCTAGCCACCGGTAACGCCTGCACAGCCTGGCCACCTGTTCTCTTCCTAAGACCCATCCGTTCTTCACTTTTTATTCCCCCTATGTCGTCCCCAGGGGTACAGAAGAAGGGCGCTAGATGGCAACAACGACCACAGGCCTCCGTCTTTCGAGGGGTACAGAAGAATGGAGCTAGACGGCAACGACGACCATGGGCCAACAGCGACCACGGCTGGGGCCTAGGTACCATGGTCGTGAGTAACCAAGTCTAGAAGCCCCCACCCTTAGGTTTCTCTGCATCACTTCCACTTCCACAGTACTAGGCTTCTGATTGTTGCTTCGCTTTCTCCAATTGGTTTGGCCCCTTCAACGATTCTTTACATATTTTTTTTTCATCTGTTTCTTTCAGATTACGTAGCTACACATAATTCTGAAATTGTGAGGCAACTGATATCCTGCAAATTTATCGTCCTGATAATGTAACCTTCCATGCCTTATTATTTCCCCATCAATTGTAGTTTGATATCCGTATTATTTCCATGAAAGATAGTGTTATGGAACCACTAATATCTCCAGATACACCTCACGAATTCACAGGATACAAGCAAGAGTTCATCATCAGGGGAGGGGAAAAGAGAAGTATTCGGGAGAGGAGCAGAAAGAGAGAGAGGTTTCTGGAGTGAGATTACACATTGGTCAACAGACAACCGATGCCATCCACTTCCCTCCTACTTGACTGCGACGATGACTTGTGCCACCTGGCGACGACCTCGTCGATGGACTCGAAAGCTTGCTTGTGATTGGTGGTCACTTGGTCCATTCGGGCCCACAAGTCCGAGCTGGCTTCCTTCCAGCTCTCCTGAGCCTCCTCCTTTGCTTGCCTGTAGGTGAGAAGACAACATCCTTGGTTGAGTCCGTAACATTACCCTCTCCTTGGGAACCAGCTTGCCCCCAAGCTGGATCAGTAGGGAAACGTCTTTGAAGATCATCACGATTCTCCCATGTCGCCAAAGAATCAGGCAAGCCTTGCCAGCGAACAAGAACCTGGCACTCCGGAGCTGAACCCGTTCTGCGCCACCTCGTGCCCAAAATCATATCCGGTTGAACATTGTCCTGTATCACATCTGGCAAGACAGGCTGGACAGGAGTAGATGGCCCAATAGCACGTTTCAGTTGCGAGACATGTATCACTGGATGTATTTGGCTTGTCTCTGGCAGGGCCAACTTGTATGCAACCTTGCCCACTTTTTGCACGACTTGGAAGGGACCATAGTAGCGGAAAGCCAATTTGCGCTTACCTTGGTCCGCTACAGAAGTTTGGACATAGGGTTGTAACTTGAGATAGACATTGTCTCCAACCTCAAACTGGCGCTCAGTACGATGTTTGTCAGCCTGGTTTTTCATGCGCTGCTGCTGCCGAGATAAGTGTTGATGCAACAACTGTGTCATAGTCTCTCTATTAAGGAGCCATTGCTGTAGGTCTGGTACTTGGCATGACTCGACAACATCAACGCCGAAGTGACGTGGAGCATGCCCATACAACACTTCAAAGGGAGTCTTGCCAAGAACTGAATGCAGCGTTGTGTTATACCAAAATTCCGCTAGATGTATCCACTGCACCCACTGTGTCTGACATGAACTGACAAAACATCTCAGAAACCCTTCCAGACATTGATTAACTCGTTCAGTTTGACCATCAGTTTCCGGGTGTCGAGCAGAGCTCATGCGCAACTCGGTTTGTGTTAAGCGAAACAACTCCTGCCACAAAGTGCTTGTGAAGATGGGGTCTCGATCAGAAACAATAGCCACTAGCAATGCGTGCAAGCGATAAATCTCTTTCACATAGGCTTGAGCCACTGATAGCGCTGTGAATG
Source organism: Lolium perenne (assembly GCF_019359855.2). Lineage (NCBI taxonomy): Eukaryota > Viridiplantae > Streptophyta > Magnoliopsida > Poales > Poaceae > Lolium > Lolium perenne. Next base: position 95,270,555 of record NC_067250.2, on the reverse strand, counting down.
GGTGTTTAAGGGGGATAAAATGTGCATACCGAGAGAATTTATCGACTACCACCATAATGCAATCATATCCCGATGATTTCGGAAAACCATTAATGAAGTCCATGGTTACCACTTGCCAAGCTCCATCTGGTACCTTCAGAGGCTCAAGCAATCCAGGATAGGCAACACGCTCGGCTTTCGCTTGTTGACCTGTAGTACAACAGGCAACAAAATCCTTGATCTGTTTTTTCATACCAGGCCATGCAAAAAGGTGCTTCACCCGATGATAAGACGCATGGAAGCCAGAATGACCTCCAATTGGACTAGAATGCAGAGCATGAAGGATGTCTTGCTGCAATGTTGGATTCTTACCAATCCAGATCCTACCTTTGTAGCGAATCACTCCTTTTACCAATTCATACTTACCTTGGACAGACTGTATTGATAGTTTCGCAAGTAGTTGAGCTGCGGCAGGATCTTGCAAATATCCCTGAACCACATGTTCCAGCCAAGTTGGCTTGCACTGAGATACCACTAGCAATTCCTCAGTATCAGCATGTATATGGCGAGATAGAGCATCTGCCACGCGGTTATCAACACCCTTTTTGTAAACAATTTTATACGATAACCCAAGGAGTTTGGTCATCGCCTTATGCTGCCACGGAGTTGTTAATCTCTTATCATCAAGATGAACCAAGCTACGTTGGTCTGTGCGAATCAGGAACTCGCATGTTGTAGGTAAGGCCTCCATTTGTCGATTGCTAGAAGTATTGCCAAGCACTCTTTTTCATACGTGGACAATCCTCTATGGCGCGGCCCTAGAGCCTTGCTGATGAAAGCAAGAGGGTGCCCGTTTTGCAGCAATACAGCACCCACCCCACGACTGCAAGCATCAGTTTCGATGACAAATGTTTGAGAAAAATCCGGCAGTGCCAGAACAGGTGCTGACACCAGAGCTTGCTTTAAAGCTTGAAAAGAAGCCTCTCGATCAGAGTTCCAGACATACGGTGCCCCTTTCTTAAGCAACTCGGTGAGTGTCTTGCTAATCACACCGTATCCTTTGATAAACTTGCGATAATATCCAGTCATGCCCAAGAAGCTTCTCAATTCCTTCACATTTTGGGGCTGTTGCCACTTTGATGTCTACTTCCCCCTCCTTTTCCTGTAGACAGTGTTGGGCCTCCAAGAGCAGAGGTTTGTAGAACAGCAGCAAGTTTTCCCTTAAGTGGATCACCCAAGGTTTATCGAACTCAGGGAGGAAGAGGTCAAAGATATCCCTCTCATGCAACCCTGCAACCACAAAGCAAGAAGTCTCTTGTGTCCCCAACACACCAAATAGGTGCACTAGTTCGGCGAAGAGATAGTGAAATACAGGTGGTATGAATAAGTATGAGCAGAGCAACGGTGCCGTAAAATAGCTTGGTGGCGTGTAGTTGATGGTGGTAGTATTGCAGCGATAATAACGCAAAGAAACAAGAAACAAGCAGCGATAGCAGTATTTAGGAACAAGGCCTAGGGATTACACTTTCACTAGTGGACACTCTCAACATTGATCACATAACAGAATAGATAAATGCATACTCTACACTCTTGTTGGATGATGAACGCATTGCGTAGGATTACACGAACCCTCAATGCCGGAGTTAACAAGCTCCACAATTTGTTCATATTTAAGTAACCTTATAGTGTAAGATAGATCAATACAACTAAACCAAGTACTAACATAGCATGCACACTGTCACCTTCATGCATATGTAGGAGGAATAGATCACATCAATATTATCATAGCAATAGTTAACTTCGCAATCTACAAGAGATCATGATCATAGCATAAACCAAGTACTAACACGGTGCACACACTGTCACCTTTACACACGTGCAGGAGGAATAGAACTACTTTAATAACTTTGCTAGAGTAGCACATAGATAAATTGTGATACAAACTCATATGAATCTCAATCATGTAAAGCAGCTCATGAGATTATTGTATTGAGGTACATGGGAGAGAGATGAACCACATAGCTACCGGTACAGCCCCGAGCCTCGATGGAGAACTACTCCCTCCTCATGGGAGCAGCAGCGGTGATGAAGATGGTGGTGGAGATGGCAGCGGTGTCGATGGAGAAGCCTTCCGGGGGCACTTCCCCGCTCCGGCAGCGTGCCGGAACAGAGACTCCTGTCCCCCAGATCTTGGCCTCGCGATGGCGGCGGCTCTGGAAGGTTTCTGTGGTTTTCGTCGAACGTATCAGGGTTTTCGATCCAGGGGCTTTATATAGGCGAAGAGGCGGCGCAGGAGGGTCGAAGGGGCGACGACACCATAGGGCGGCGCGACCAGGGCCTGGGCCGCGCCGGCCTAGGGTCTGGGGGCCCAGTGCCCCCCCTCTGGTCCTTCCCGGGTGTTCTGGATGCTTCCGGTGAAAATAGGAACTTGGGCGTTGATTTCGTCCGATTCCGAGAATATTTCGTTACTAGGATTTCGAAACCAAAAACAGAAACAGAACCGGCACTTCGGCATCTTGTTAATAGGTTAGTTCCAGAAAATGCACGAATATGACATAAAGTGTGCATAAAACATGTAGATAACATCAATAATGTGGCATGGAACATAAGAAATTATCGATACGTCGGAGACGTATCAGCATCCCCAAGCTTAGTTCTGCTCGTCCCGAGCAGGTAAAACGATAACACAGATAATTTCTGGAGTGACATGCCATCATAACCTTGATCATACTATTTGTAAAGCATATGTATGTAATGAATGCAGCGATCAAAACAATGGTAATGACATGAGTAAACAAATGAATCATAAAGCAAAGACTTTTCATGAATAGCACTTCAAGACAAGCATCAATAAGTCTTGCATAAGAGTTAACTCATAAAGCAATAATTCAAAGTAAAGGTATTGAAGAAACACAAAAGAAGATTAAGTTTCAGCGGTTGCTTTCAACTTGTAACATGTATATCTCATTGATATTGTCAAAATAGAGTAATATAATAAGTGCAATAAGCAAGTATGTAGGAATCAATGCACAGTTCACACAAGTGTTTGCTTCTTGAGGTGGAGAGAAATAGGTGAACTGACTCAACATTGAAAGTAAAAGAATGGTCCTCCATAGAGGAAAAGCATCGATTGCTATATTTGTGCTAGAGCTTTTATTTTGAAAACATGAAACAATTTTGTCAACGGTAGTAATAAAGCATATGTATCATGTAAATTATATCTTACAAGTTGCAAGCCTCATGCATAGTATACTAATAGTGCCCGCACCTTGTCCTAATTAGCTTGGACTACCGGATCATCACAATGCACATGTTTTAACCAAGTGTCACAAAGGGGTACCTCTATGCCGCCTGTACAAAGGTCTAAGGAGAAAGCTCGCATTGGATTTCTCGCTATTGATTATTCTTCAACTTAGACATCCATACCGGGACAACATAGACAACAGATAATGGACTCCTCTTTTATGCATAAGCATGTAACAACAATTAATAATTTTCTCATTTGAGATTTGAGGATATATGTCCAAAACTGAAACTTCCACCATGGATCATGGCTTTAGTTAGCGGCCCAATATTCTTCTCTAACAATATGCATGCTTAACCATAAGGTGGTAGATCTCTCTTACTTCAGACAAGACGGACATGCATAGCAACTCACATGAAATTCAACAATGAATAGTTGATGGCGTCCCCAGTGAACATGGTTATCGCACAACAAGCAACTTAATAAGAGATAAAGTGCATAATTACATATTCAATACCACAATAGTTTTTAAGCTATTTGTCCCATGAGCTATATATTGCAAAGGTGAATGATGGAATTTTAAAGGTAGCACTCAAGCAATTTACTTTGGAATGGCGGAAAATACCATGTAGTAGGTAGGTATGGTGGACACAAATGGCATAGTGGTTGGCTCAAGTATTTTGGATGCATGAGAAGTATTCCCTCTCGATACAAGGTTTAGGCTAGCAAGGCTTATTTGAAACAAACACAAGGATGAACCGGTGCAGCAAAACTCACATAAAAGACATATTGAAAACATTATAAGACTCTACACCGTCTTCCTTGTTGTTCAAACTCAATACTAGAAATTATCTAGACCTTAGAGAAACCAAATATGCAAACCAAATTTTAGCATGCTCTATGTATTTCTTCATTAATGGGTGCAAAGCATATGATGCAAGAGCTTAATCATGAGCACAACAATTGCCAAGTATCACATTACCCAAGACATTTATAGCAATTACTACATGTATCATTTTCCAATTCCAACCATATAACAATTTAACGAAGAGGAAACTTCGCCATGAATATTATGAGCGAAGAACACATGTGTTCATATGCAACAGCGGAGCGTGTCTCTCTCCCACACAAGCATGATGTAATCCAATTTATTCAAATACAAACAAAAATAAGAAACATACAGACGCTCCAAGCAAAGCACATAAGATGTGACGGAATAAAAATATAGTTTCAGGGGAGGAACCTGATAATTTGTCGATGAAGAAGGGGATGCCTTGGGCATCCCCAAGCTTAGACGCTTGAGTCTTCTTAATATATGCAGGGGTGAACCACCGGGGCATCCCCAAGCTTAGAGCTTTCACTCTTCTTGATCATGTTGCATCATACTCGTCTCTTGATCCTTGAAAACTTCCTCCACACCAAACTCGAAACAACTCATTAGAGGGTTAGTGCACAATAAAAATTAACATATTCAGAGGTGACACAATCATTCTTAACACTTCTGGACATTGCATAATGCTACTGGACATTAGTGGATCAAAGAAATTCATCCAACATAGCAAAAGAGGCAATGCGAAATAAAAGGCAGAATCTGTCAAAACAGAACAGTTCGTATTGACGAATTTTAAAATGGCACCAGACTTGCTCAAATGAAAATGCTCAAATTGAATGAAAGTTGCGTACATATCTGAGGATCATGCACGTAAATTGGCTTAATTTTCTGAGCTACCTACAGGGAGGTAGACCCAGATTCGTGACAGCAAAGAAATCTGGAACTGCGCAGTAATCCAAATCTAGTACTTACTTTACTATCAAAGATTTTACTTGGCACAACAAAACACAAAACTAAGATAAGGAGAGGTTGCTACAGTAGTAAACAACTTCCAAGACACAAATATAAAACAAAGTACTGTAGCAAAATAACACATGGGTTATCTCCCAAGAAGTTCTTTTCTTTATAGCCATTAAGATGGGCTCAGCAGTTTTAATGATGCACTCGCAAGAAATAGTAGTTGAAGCAAAAGAGAGCATCAAGAGGCAAATACAAAACACATTTAAGTCTAACATGCTTCCTATGAAGAGGAATCTTGTAAATAAACAAGTTCAAGAAGCATAATGCAACAAGCGTAGAAAGATAAAACAAGTGTAGCTTCAAAAATTTCAGCACATAGAGAGGTGTTTTAGTAACATGAAAATTTCTACAACCATATTTTCCTCTCTCATAATAACTTTCAGTAGCATCATGAGCAAACTCAACAATATAACTATCACATAAAGCATTCTTATCATGAGTCTCATGCATAAAATTAGTACTACTCCCAACATAAGCATAGTTATTCTTATTAATTGTAGTAGGAGCAAATTCAACAAAGTAGCTATCATCAAATATAGGAGGTATATTGTAATCATAATCAAATTTATCCTCCATAACAGGTGGCACCAAAAGACCACTATCATTATAATCATCATAAATAGGAGGCAAAGTATCATCAAAGAAAATTTTCTCCTCAATGCTTGGGGGACTAAAAAGATCATGAAAACCAGCTTCCCCAAGCTTAGAATTTTCCATATCATTAGCAACAATGGTATTCAAAGTGTTCATACTAACATGTTCCATGGGTTTTTTAATTTTCGGATCAAACCATCCATGTCTTAAATCAGGAAATAGAGTAAAAAGCTCATTGTTGTCCATTATGCCTTACTAGTGTAAACAAGAAACAAAAAGATGCAATTGCAGGATCTAAAGGAAATAGCTTCGAGTACTTACAACGGCGCAAATAGCTTAGTAGCCGAGATCCGGAGTGTGAGTACCTTTTACCTTTCCTCCCCGGCAACGGCGCCAGAAAATTGCTTGATGTCTACTTCCCCCTCCTTTTCCTGTAGACAGTGTTGGGCCTCCAAGAGCAGAGGTTTGTAGAACAGCAGCAAGTTTTCCCTTAAGTGGATCACCCAAGGTTTATCGAACTCAGGGAGGAAGAGGTCAAAGATATCCCTCTCATGCAACCCTGCAACCACAAAGCAAGAAGTCTCTTGTGTCCCCAACACACCAAATAGGTGCACTAGTTCGGCGAAGAGATAGTGAAATACAGGTGGTATGAATAAGTATGAGCAGTAGCAACGGTGCCGAGAAAATAGCTTGTCTTTGGCGTGTAGTTGATGGTGGTAGTATTGCAGCGATAGTAACGCAAAGAAACAAGAAACAAGCAGCGATAGCAGTATTTAGGAACAAGGCCTAGGGATTACACTTTCACTAGTGGACACTCTCAACATTGATCACATAACAGAATAGATAAATGCATACTCTACACTCTTGTTGGATGATGAACGCATTGCGTAGGATTACACGAACCCTCAATGCCGGAGTTAACAAGCTCCACAATTTGTTCATATTTAAGTAACCTTATAGTGTAAGATAGATCAATACAACTAAACCAAGTACTAACATAGCATGCACACTGTCACCTTCATGCATATGTAGGAGGAATAGATCACATCAATATTATCATAGCAATAGTTAACTTCGCAATCTACAAGAGATCATGATCATAGCATAAACCAAGTACTAACACGGTGCACACACTGTCACCTTTACACACGTGCAGGAGGAATAGAACTACTTTAATAACTTTGCTAGAGTAGCACATAGATAAATTGTGATACAAACTCATATGAATCTCAATCATGTAAAGCAGCTCATGAGATTATTGTATTGAGGTACATGGGAGAGAGATGAACCACATAGCTACCGGTACAGCCCCGAGCCTCGATGGAGAACTACTCCCTCCTCATGGGAGCAGCAGCGGTGATGAAGATGGCGGTGGAGATGGCAGCGGTGTCGATGGAGAAGCCTTCCGGGGCACTTCCCCGCTCCGGCAGCATGCCGGAACAGAGACTCCTGTCCCCCAGATCTTGGCCTCGCGATGGCGGCGGCTCTGGAAGGTTTCTGTGGTTTTCGTCGAACGTATCAGGGTTTTCGATCCAGGGGCTTTATATAGGCGAAGAGGCGGTGCAGGAGGGTCGAAGGGGCGACGACACCATAGGGCGGCGCGGCCAGGGCCTGGGCCGCGCCGGCCTAGGGTCTGGGGGCCCAGTGCCCCCCCTCTGGTCCTTCCCGGGTGTTCTGGATGCTTCCGGTGAAAATAGGAACTTGGGCGTTGATTTCGTCCGATTCCGAGAATATTTCGTTACTAGGATTTCTGAAACCAAAAACAGCAGAAAACAGGAACTGGCACTTCGGCATCTTGTTAATAGGTTAGTTCCAGAAAATGCACGAATATGACATAAAGTGTGCATAAAACATGTAGATAACATCAATAATGTGGCACGGAACATAAGAAATTATCGATACGTCGGAGACGTATCACACTTCAGTATTGGTTCAATTTTCTTTTTATCCGTGGCGACGCCTTTTGAGCTGATGAGATGGCCAAGATATCGGATCTCCTGTTGAGCGAATGCGCATTTTGATTTCTTCACCTTCAGATTGTGTTTCAAGAGGATGGAAAACACACTCTCCAAGTGCTTAACATGTTCTTGCAAGCTTTTACTGTAGATAAGTATGTCATCTACAAAAACAAGTGCATACTTGCGCAACAATGGAGCCAAGATATCATTCATGACCCCTTGGAAGGTGGCAGGACCTCCAGTGACGCCATAAGGCATGACCTTGTATTCAAAATGGCCATGATGTGTTTGGAATGCGGTTTTGTACTCCTCCCCTTCCGCCATACGAATTTGATGGTACCCGGACCGAAGATCCAAACTAGTGAACCATTGTGCCCCAGCTAATTCATCCAACAACTCATCAATGACTGGGAGTGGGTACTTGTTTTTAATTGTTAATGCGTTCAGGTGGCGAAAATCAACACACAACCTCCATGTCAAGTCCTTTTTACCCACAAGCAGAACAGGAGAAGCAAATGGACTGGAGCTTAGTTGGATGACCCCCTGTGCCATCAACTCTTTAACTTGCTTCTCAATCTCACTCTTCTGCATTGGGCTGTATCGGTAAGGGTGCAAATTGACTGGACTAGCACCAGGCATTAGCGGAATAGTGTGGTCATATTTGCGATGTGGCGGCAGTCCTTTTGGTTCCTCAAAAATCTCCGCATAAGTGTCTAGCACCATGGCCACAATATGTGGTACAGTGTTTGGAGATTGTGCCTCAGATGTAAAATACAACTGCACCAAGTACTGAACCGAGTTTTGTTGATGAAGGCCTTGTAACTCTGGAAAGGATATGTGCTCACACTGCTTAGTATTGGCAGTGATGCCTTGCAGATGACAGATCTTGCCTTTCCATTCAAACTGGAACCACTTTTGTTGCCAGTGTGTTGTCATGAGTCCCATCTCCTCAAGCCACTGCATTCCCAGAATTACATCATAACATTGCAGAGGAAGTACTTTCAGCGAAGTAGCGAATGAATTGCCCTGACAGGTCCACACACAATCAGGGATTTCTGAATTGCCCTCAAGAACACCTCCACCAGCCACTTTTACTTTAATGGGATTGTCCAATTGTTGAACACCTGTGAGTTTGGATGCCAGATTTTCGCTAACAAAGTTGCTGGACGAACCCGAATCAATCAGTATGAGGACATCTCTGCCTTGAATTTGCCCTGATAGCCTCATAGAGCGAGGGGCCTCTGACCCATTTACTGCTTGTTTACTTATTGACATCAGCACTTCATGGGAATCTGTGATAGCATCCTCAAACACTTCTGTTTCAGCTGTACATGCTTCACCCTCTGAGTCAGATACTTGCAACATAGACAACAGTTCTTCCACAACATGTAACTGAACTGTGTTACCACACTTGTGTCCTGGTGCATACTTCTCACCACATGTGAAGCATAAATTCCGCGCCCTACGGTAAGCTTTCAGAGCTGACACCTTGTTTGACATAGCTGCAGATTTATCCTCCGAATGGACCGGAGCAGGTTGCCTGACAGTTGGTGAAAAGCTCTGACGAGAAAACTGCCTCTGGTGCAATCCTTGTTGTCCAGGAAATTTAGGAACATCATCTTCAATTTCCTCCTGCAATAAGGCCAAGGAAACAGCAGTCTCGAGGTCCTCTGGGCGTTGAATCATAACAACTCTACGAATATCACTTGACAGACCTTCTATGAAACGGGTAGTGAAAAAGGTGGGATCTAAATCTGGCTTGTAAGCTAACATGTGATGCATTAGACTGTCAAATTTTTCTATATAAGCCACCACAGTACCAGTTTGTCTAAGCCTAAAACATTGGCGGTATAGCAGTTGGTATTGACCCCTATCAAAGTGTTTACTAAGCAATTCACACCATTGATCCCAGGTGAGGCTCGCCAATTTATGTTCAACACTCTGCAGCCAAAGTGCTGCGTTACCCGAGAAGTGCATAGTGGCATACTCAACTCTGTAACTAGGATCTACAGCAAACAATCGAAAATACTTCTCGGCTGCCTTCTGCCACAACATAGGATTTTCTCCGTCGAAGCGGGGGAAATCAGCGGGGGGCGGAACTGGTGTGGTGTGAGATGCACTAGTGGCATGCTGATTGGCAGTAACTGGAACAATCTCGAGAACTGATTGACTGGTTTTCGTACCTGTGACCGGGGACGACAAGGTGAGAGCAAGCTGCTCACTCGTCATGCCCCGGTGGTCGTGTTGCACGCCGTGGCCGGATTGCCCAGAGCCATGCTCCTTTGGTGAGGACCCTGCATCAGCTGTCGCAGGAGGTGTCGCCGAAGCCGCTGCTCCTGGCGGCGAGCCCAGGGCGCTGAGGCCGACGCCAACCACCACGCGGTCAACTTGCTTTCGAAGCGCATCCATGGACGCGGTCAGATCGGAGACCTGAGTGTCCACCCCGACCCGCCATGCGTGAATCGACTGGAGTGAACTCGCGGTGGCGTCAAGAGAGGCTTGAGTGGATCCAAGCCTGGCCTCCACCGCCATCAGGCCGGACTTGAATTCCCCTTTCAAATCCGCAGACAGTGCTGCGATCTGCTTCAACACCTCCTCCATCCCTTCTTCTAAGGCGTCGATGCGGCCCGATGTCGCCCACCTTGTTTGATGCGGTCGATCCAGGACGAACCCCGACGAGACTCCACCCAAATCTGACCACCGAACGAGGGCGTCCCTTGTGGGGAACTTTGTGCTGAATCACGCGAAGTGACCAACGCCTTTCGAATCGGATTTTCTGGTCGGATCGAGGAATTTGACGAGTACCCGCAGGATCTCACGAATCTGATACCAAATGTTATGGAACCACTAATATCTCCAGATACACCTCACGAATTCACAGGATACAAGCAAGAGTTCATCATCAGGGGAGGGGAAAAGAGAAGTATTCGGGAGAGGAGCAGAAAGAGAGAGAGGTTTCTGGAGTGAGATTACACATTGGTCAACAGACAACCAATGCCATCCACTTCCCTCCTACTTGACTGCGACGATGACTTGTGCCACCTGGCGACGACCTCGTCGATGGACTCGAAAGCTTGCTTGTGATTGGTGGTCACTTGGTCCATTCGGGCCCACAAGTCCGAGCTGGCTTCCTTCCAGCTCTCCTGAGCCTCCTCCTTTGCTTGCCTGTAGGTGAGAAGACAACATCCTTGGTTGAGTCCGTAACAGATAGCGGCCTCCGCTGAATAAGTAGATTACTCCTTCAGGTAAATATTCAGAACCTCTCCTCTTCTGGACGGTGTACTTTCTTTTTTGCAAGTAATAGCCCCGGTCCCATTCTGATCTAATCCTGGGTTTGCTTTTATTCATGTTCCCAATTTCAGCACCTCGCCGCCGGACGCACCCCATCCCCATCAATTCGGTTTGTTTGAGGTGCTTCTTGAGATTCATTGGCCGTTCACTTACTCCACTGTTGGTTACCGGCTATGGTTGTGAGAAGTGAGGTGAGGGGATCAAGGTCAATTACCGACTGTTCTGCGGTGCCTGCAAAATAATTCCTTGCATACTCTGCTATGACCAAGGCTGGTTATCCGTTATCCTTTCCTTTTTCGTTGGCTGCCGTCTCGCTCTCTTCTGCGGTAGTGACTCTCAGCATCAGAACTATGGAAGTGGGGATGCGGGGCATCGAGTTATCCAGAGGCTCAGAGTGTGCCATTTGGATAATTCTTACACGCGCGTAGACAAGTTCGTTTGGGTCTATGTACGTGGTCTGCATACGCTTACAATCTAATTAGATGTTTCAGACGATTGAAGATGATCTACAATGTTCAAGAGCAGACAATTCACTCCGCCAGAATCTACCTATATGCCCAATATTGTACTTGGTGGCAACCTTGTGACGAGAATGTTTTTGTCTTACACATCTATTCCAACCCTATACATTTTCTCGATGGTTTCTTTCAATATTTAGAGTTAGATTTTCTCAAAGGTTCCTCCTCTGTCTCCACACATGTTGAGATGTATGTGCCTTGCAGGTGAGCAATGAGCACCACGCCGTGCAATACTGATCTTCAATTGCAGGATTCTATTTTACAGGTTTGCAATTATTCATCCTTTTTGTTTGTCCTTGATTATGTATCGTAGCATGCTTTTTCCTCTCCTGTACTGCCTAATTTAATTACTTTGCCAAAAAATATCTTTCATATTGCTGAATTTATGTATATATATAATCTTAGAGCAACTTTTATAAATTGTGCTTTACCGCTCTCTATAACATAGTTTGCATTTTAATTTATGTGTGCATTAACATTAATTCTTTAACACATTTTCCATTGTATATAGAAGGTGTTATATATATAGCAGAAGGGAAGAGTGGGGAATATCAGAAATATCAAAGATAAGATGAGATATTTTTATTTTTTCACTGTATTTGTAGAGATACATTATGGCTGGTGTTTGGCTCATCATGCAGTATGACTAACCGCCGTTTCTCTATGAGCTGGATCCGCCCTTGGGAATAGATATACCTATCTATGCTCTGATGTATCTTATCTTTCTATGGTTGTTAACTGTATCCTATATAACTAAATAGTTCATCCCTGCAAGTAGATATTGGCTAAGTTTTTTGTAAACGAAGGGCTATAATTATATTAAGTAGTTGTCTACATAAGATGATCCTTATTTTTGATATTTGTGGATGGTTGAATCTATGAACCTCATGTATATTGTGTCATATATTTGTGTTACACATCTCAATTAAGCTTTAAATTCTTTTTTTTAAACTTATGTATCCTCTTCTTTTGAACTACATGATCGCGCAACAACGTGCGGGGTATCATCTAGTTTAGCTAAAAGTTGGTCAATCTAAGATCATCTGCCCAAAGTTGATTAACTATTGGTGAAATAGGCATTAGGAGCTTGGTAGCAAATAAAGATCAACACTCAGTCGTCCCTCCAATTATATCATTACGTTGAAAAACAAAACTACCTCTGATTAGTGAATGGAGTTGCACACAAAATGCTCGCTAGGCCGTTTTCGATCAACTAGATCATAAATCTCCATGGCGTGCGCTTGCTGCTAGCGCAACACCCGGCGGCATATCAATCACTATGACATCCACCATTTACCAAAGTTCGTCCACGACGGCACCCGTAATTCGTGCATATTGCACGGTTACTAGTGAGTTGCAACTAGACTAGTATTGCTTCATAGCTGCGACTTAATCATATTGCTTCAGCCTAAGTAAATTGGGGGAGTATATAAGGCTCACATCTTTCTCCTTGGGCTGGTTGCTCCTTTCCCATCTCTCTCCTCCATTGTGAACCTTTAAAATTTGTCCTACCCCTTTTTCATCATATGCTTGTTGAATCTTTTTGAGGGAAAACTGAGATAAGATCTAGATCTATGTTTCCAGCATTCAATATCCTCTCTAAGTGAGGGTAGACATAGTAGATCTAGATCTTGGATTTCTTTGTGTGATTTTCTATTTGTTCTTCACCTCTTATTCCCTCAATAGTTTTTGTTGTTTTGGTGGAATTTGAGAGTGGGAGATTTGAGCATCTTAGTGGTGTTCTTGCCATTTCATTTGGTTCATCGGTTTGAGTTTTCGTGGTGATACGTGGAGGTGAAAGTTTGTGAGTATGAGCTTGTTACTCTTGGGTCTTTGGACCCTAGACGACTTGATGATCTTAGTGGTGTTCTTGGGGCCTTCAATTAAGTTATGGAGGTTACTCAAGCATGAGGCCTTCGTGCCGATTTCTTGGGAGCCTCCAATTAAGTTGTGGAGATTTCTCTAAGCTTTGTGCGGGTTTGTGACCACCCTCAAGGATAACTTAGTGGATCAAGGATTTCATTTTGATGGGAAGGGCTCAAGGAGAATACATTGAGGCCTTTGTGGCGTTTGGAGTGCTTTATCCTCCACAGTGCTCCAATGAGAATAGCACTCGCAAGAGTATTGTGAACTCCGGCTACATCACCGTCTCCGTGTCACCTCGTTTATTCCTATACCCGAGCTCTTTACTTATGAATTTTACTTTGTGATGACCTTTGTGTTTGAAGTTATTTATCTTGTTATCGCGTAGTTGCTTGTCTTGCTTAGCATAGTTGTTGATGCACATATGTGAACTGTAGTATATATAGGTTTTGTGCTTGATAATTTAAACGTTAGTCGTGAAAATTACGCTCTAACACCCACCCTCACATCTATGGCCGCAATATATTTTTTATTACTTTTCTTGGGTATTGAAGCCTCAACTCTGGTTTTAATTTGTGTGCACCTAACCAATTTACCCATCAGTCTTACTGGGAGACGATTGGTCATTACACTTAAACACTCCCCCTAACGTCTATGCTTTTTTTTTGAAGTATTGAGCAGGGGAAGGCCACAATAAGTATTTTTTAGTTGCATTTTTTTTGGGTATTGAACCTTCAACCTCCGTTTATAAGTTGTATGCACCTAACCATTCACCCATCCATTCACCCATCAGTCCAAACTGAGAGAGAGAGGGTCGGTCATTACACTCTAACAATTTTATCAATGGTCAATCAAGTTTGGGTAGATAATCCAAGGTTAATGAACTTTGGGTAAAAAACCAATTTTCCTTAATTAATTAAGCTTTTGCTAACCAATGCAATTCAACTTGTAAGATTTAAGTAAGAAGTTTCCATTCCGAAAATGATCGGCAGAACCTAGCAACACGCGAGGATGAAATCTTATTGTTCATTACTTCAAAATCAGTGTCATACGGAGTATTCACCAAGGCTCCTGTATTTATCATGCATGTAATTAATCAACCATTAATGTTTGTATTCCCACTATTGCATGTTGACTTACTGCAATACCCATTCAACTCCTCGCAAATGCCATATAATGTGTAGAACTTTTAAATATGCAAACATGTCTATTCCGTTGAGTAGGTGCATATGAATGGTCTATTTTTTACAATATGGTAAATATAAAAAGATTTGTGAAAAAATAGTGTACACTTTTTGATAATTTAGATATTAGAATTTGGATTACTAACATTGAACAATAGGGAATATACTTGACAGAACCTACAATAACCAATGTATATTTGAAATTTGAGCATTATTTTAAAGAGGTTTTAAAATATAAAGTAAAAAATGATATTTGAATATCCATATATTATCAAAGTACAAACCACATATCTTTGGAGAAAACATGGAGCTTAAGACATTCGAAATTATTGTCACTTCATTCCTACATTTTTCAAAACTCAAAAATCATAGAGGAAATCTATAAGTCGCCAAATAAAAGGAAAGACATAATTAAGTATGCATGTCCATATTTTAATCAACGAGTTACTCTCCAGGCATGTTGACAAATATTCATGAGGAAGGGAAAAAGTAGGCCAGCATGCACAACGACTTTTGGTGCTCTATGTGATCGTGTCATGGTGCGAGCTAATGGTAATTCGCCATGGTAAAATTCCGCATTTGAGATGACCTATATTAAAAGCTAATTTTTAAGCTCATCTCAATGCTGATGATTTCATCCTCGTGCGTTGCCAGGTCTCAAAAATCCGCTTCGGTTTTCATTCTCGGTATATTACTACTCCGAACCTCCTGCATATTTCTTTCTACTACAGCTTTACACCTTTCTACTACAGCTTTATGTTTTTTATCACGTCGCGCTCTGCCGCATCTTTATACTTATTTTTTCTACGGTGGCATTTTTAATCTCCTGCGTTCACTACAAAGAAGAACTTTTTTTTGCGAATCACTACAAAGAAGAACTACTACTACTAGTAGGTTAATTATTAGAGAACCAACCTGAGATTGGGTGGTTAGAAGGATGGTTGTATCCCCATCCCACCAGAGTTCAAACCCCAGGTTTGACATCTGTGTGTCTCATAAAAGGCGGAATATTCATTCAGTGGGAGGCAACATTCCCGTCGACAGCGAGGCGCCCGCCAGCTCAGTCTTCCGGAGGTGCTCATAGGGGGAGGCAACATTCCCGTCGACAGCGAGGCGCCCGCCAGCTCAGTCTTCCGGAGGTGCTCATAGGGGTAGGGTGTGCGTGTGTGCGTTCATAGGGGTGGGTGTATGCGTGTGTATGTGAGCGTCTGCGTTTTTACTGTGTTTCTCAAAAAAAGTAGGTTAATTATCAATTAAGAAACTGGTAGATGGTAGATATATACTGGAGGCAGGCTAGCCAATCTTTGTTCTTCCAAATAATAAAAGACAAAACGGCGGTGTCTCTCAGCCACTTCTTAGGACACCAGGTGTTCAGGTACTGGGCTTTCCAATTTGCAGAGCTCCGTTAATTTATTTTATTTCAAGTTTTCAACAGCCGTGATGAAACATACAATAGACCACATGTATATGCAAAGTTCCAGCGGAACACTGAAGTTCATCTCACCCCCAAAATAGAAACAATGAAGAATTTTATTCCCCCCTCACCCAAAGAAATAACTGAAGAAGTTCAGACTGAACACACAAAAACACCGTACACTTCGATGCTTCATGATACTGTCATACTGAACTTTCAGTCTGTAGCCACTAGGAGACGTGGTCGTGACCCATAAAATTATGTGTAGCTCGTGAGCAGGAGGACGACGCAAAAAAAAACTTCATCCTTATGCTTCGATACCCATAACTTTGATTTGCTCCTCAACGAGGTGTACCATACAGATTGGTGTACACAATCTTCGTCCGGTGGACCAGGATCAAGCTCAGGATAACAGCGATGACGCAGAACCCTGACATGATCAGAGACGAGATAAAAAAGCAGATGGCCCCCTCACACTTCAGCGCAGGAGTGGCGTCTGAGACCATTCCAAGTAATCTGCCGGGCATTGTCACCACCATTGAGTTCAGGTGCTGGCTAGCTTGCTTCTTGGCTTCGTAATCATAGATGCCGCTGGCAATGATACCCGAGAAAACCAGGGACCCTGCAGGGTTTGCGACGGTAAGGAAGTTGTACAATGCTCCGAAATTCTTCACGCCAAAGAGTTCGGAGGCAGCAGCTGGCACGATGGCCCAGTGGGCGCCATACCCGAGCCCGATGAGCAATGTGCCGATGTACATTGTGCCAGGCCAAGCCATTGCGAAGGTGAAGTGTCCAATTGCCATGAATACTTGAGCTGTCGCTAAGGCAATTGCCCTTGGATATGCGTAATCCCTGAAAAAGAAGTGAGAACAAACAAAATTAGAACAGGGACATTTCTCTGCAGACAAGGATATTACTCACTGAGCAGAGGAACTCTACATGTATTAATTGATCAGAACAATATTGCTCGTGATTGACCAAAATTATAATCTGATCTTGCCTACTAGCTCCCTGCAATTAGTTTCGTTCCTTTTGTTAGCTCACTAAATCTAATGTTTGTATCAATTTGATGTGTGTTTGGATGACATATTCTGTCCTTTGAATCTCCCAGGCTGACGCCTATTTCTTTTTAACTGATTAGCAATCAATTGACGACACCACTAAAAACTCTTTTGTCATGAAAAAAGATATTCAAATTACATATAAACTAAATAGGGTAAGCGTTTCCTTAGGATTGTGAGCTTAGTCAGCATGAGCATTGAATCAGTGCTGAAGAACAGCATAAATCTGTTATGCAACTTCCCATTGGAGAATGCTCCATATGAACTAAACAGAATACTGCTCATCTAATGAGACGCAAATGTCAGCAAAGAAGTGTCACATAATCCTTACTTGACAATAATCTCTGATAAGTAGCCCCCAGCAACACGTCCAAGGAAGTTCCAGATGCTAATCATTGACACGAAAATGTGGCTTTCCTCGAAACCCAGTGACTGGCTCATTTGGCCAAGATTATCGATCACAGTAAGACCTGATCCTGACCCCAACAGAAGGGAAAAAAATAGAAGCCAAAAATCTGCCTTGATCATCGCCTGCAGCAACGTGAAATCCTCTCCTCGTCGTGGACCTCTCCTCCTTTTAACCCTGACAGCGCCAACGGCAGCTGCCTGGAATAGCCTAGTCTGCAACTCAGCAATCCTCTTCTGCCTCTCCGAGGCTGGAAGTAGATCAACATCTTTTGGTTTTACATCCTCCACCTCACTGAGTATAACTTCATTTTGCTCTTCGGACGGTACTGAACCACTTGCTTCTTCTCTTCGTGGTGATGATAACAGTGCTGCATAGGCACTCTCGTCATCATTTGAAAAGAAGCTGAGTATCACAGGGATGACTATTGGAAGTAGCAACAGGGCTATCAGAATGATGGTACACACAACCATAACTGTTTCGCTCAAGCCAACAAGGTCTTCAAGCAGCATCACACCCATCAGATAAGCTGCCAAAACTAAGCACACGCTATATACAAACGTGAAACTTATACCATCAGACGGCCGTACTTGTCTGTGACCCCCAACTGGTCTAACAACGAACATTAAAGCGACAACTACCATTGCTGGCCCAACAGCAACCATGAATATCAGTGCAGCGTCATCAGGCGTGTGCATTATTGCATAAATCTGTGTTATGATTGCACCACTCAGACCAGCAAATCCCTTGAGGATACCAACAATTGGTCCACGGTTCTTGGGGAAGTTTTGAACACATGAGACGAGTGCAGCAGTATTGAAGTATGTCTCACCATTATTTCCGATAAAAATTAGAATGCACATCTGCGGTGAGACAGGAAACTTTTAGTCCAAGAGTCAGCAAAAATTAATTGGAAAAATACAAATTGTAAGCAAAGGTCCGATTAGATCATACTGAAATTTGCAACCATCCAAATTTCCAGATGCCACAAACTAAAATGAGGACTTGGCAATCAGTGCTTTTAAATTATGAGAATACAAATAATATTAGCTCTCCATCCTCATGGACAGACAACAACAATAATCCTGTGATTTCAGTAATTTTCTGAAGACACCACACACTGCTTGGGAATTCCACATAGCAAATCTTTTCTGTAATATATAAATATAAGCAAATTATTATATATCATAATCCTAATCTTCAAGACTCAATGTGGTTGCAGCGCGGCAGTGGCTGGATAGACTGATATAATAACGCACAGCTAAAGTTTCTAGGTTGAACATTGCTAATTGACATGAACTATACGAAGCCCATGTTTCTTTTCTAGTGTTTTTCCAGATATTAGATAACGAAGGTTAACTAAACGCACATGGGAAGCGAGAAAGCGACCGCTAGCACTTCCTAAGAAGAAAATAAGTACACAGTGATGACTAGGAGGCATATTCCACATGCTGCGTGTTAGAATATTCTTAGAACATACAGCAAAAAAAAAGTAAACTGTTTGAACCAATAAAAATCTGGAAATGATTTCCGAACATAGCTTCCAACAGTACAGTATTGTGGATGAACAGAAAGCACTGAAGTCCAGCAGCAGCGGTGTTCCGATTTCCAAAACAAGGAATTGGCTCCTTGTCAAGTTGAAGAAGAGCGGCTCTCCAGCATTGTTGCCGGACATGATTAATAATTTCCAATCCCAATCTTGGAAAAGTTCGGCCGACTATTTCGACAAAGCACGGTAGAAACTGAAACCTCAACAACCTCTACACACACAATTTTTCCCATCACAGCAGCATCGTGGACGCTTCGGTTAGCACAAAAGTCACCGAGATTTTTTTCTTTCTCTTCTACGCATTAGAATAATCAGCTGCAACCTGAAGCAGCACATGAGGCTGCGAGAAGAACAGGGCGTGCTGACGCGGCGGAAGCATCCGAAACTGAAGGACTGATAATGATTGGAGGAGGGGGTAGGAGGGATCTTACCGCCCAGAGCGGCGGCACGGCGACGCGTCGTGTGACGGCGAGCCAGACCCATCCGTATCCGAGGAGGTTCTGCGCGGCGCCGATGAGGAGCGCGGCCCAGAGCGGGAGCACGGCGCAGAGCGTGCCGGCGAGGAAGCCGACGCTGTCGCCGAGGTCCTTGGCGACGCCGAGGCTGGCGACCTGGCGCTGGTTGTAGCCCAGCGAGGACTTGATGACCGGCGACAGGCTGCCGAACAGGTACCCGACGCCGGCGACCGACTGCATCCACATCGCCGCCACGAACACCAGCCACCGGTTCCGCAGGAACCCCCGCACCCGGCCCCCCGCCTCCCCCATTGCCGCGCGCGCGCGGGTAGAGTGATCGATCCGAGCCGAGCACCTGCGAGCAGCAGCCCCACGAATCCAATGCAAGAAAAGGTGAACCGGGGGCCAAAGAAGGAAGTACGGGGTCGGGGACAGGAACAAGAAGCTGTCCTCCGGCTTCCTGGAGGCGAGCCAAGAGCTAGCTGGACTGCCAGGAGCCGAAGTGACGGCGACCCTTGAGGCGGATCGAGATGCGGAATCAGCAAGGAGCGATCTTCTTCGCTGGCGTTACTTATCGCTGACAAGAACGTGTGCCCGAGCTCGAATGGCTGGGACGGAGCAAGTTGGAGAAAAGAAAATTGGGATCGAGAGCATCTGCTAGAACGTTTTTCTTAATCTGGAGGGTGGCCCGCCGCCCGCGTGGCGATGGCGAGGGTCCGGAGGGCGGCAAGGCGACAAGCCCCGACTTTGACACGACGTCGCGCGCCGAACTTTTCTACTCCGGTGCGCAGGCAGACGAGGCTGACCGCCGAGTGACGGCGACCGCGCATCGTGGGGGACAACGACGAGCCGACGTGGAGACGAGGCCAGGTGAGGGGTGGATGGGCATCGGGTGGGCGGCGGCGCCGGACAAGGCCCATCTCGCCACCGCCGAAATGTGTGGATTCCGTCGTCCACGGTGGCAGCGGTGGCGGAAGGCTCCAACGCAGGGGACGGGGCCCGAGAAATTGTCCGTTCGTGGTGGGCGACTTGAGCGGCGTACTAGCGATTCGTCGCGCGCGCGTAGCCTACTTTGGATCCGGCCGGGCGTGGCCGATGCGCATGCAGCACTGCCACGCGCCCACGCACACACACATCATATACCTCCTCTATCGAAGACCAGCGGCAGCCACGTTTTACAGATGCTGTCGCATTTCACAATTAAGAAATACGATTGCTTTTGTATTGTTGGAACGTCTTTTTCGAATATCAATTGGATGATATAATCTTCTTTTCTTTTGAACAAATTCAGTGATATAATCTTTGTGGCACATGATCCATGTTCTATCGGTTGAAGTTCAATGTCGAAATATGTGGATGTCGTATATAAGTGTGTGTTTGGTTCCTCAACAAAACGAGTTATAGCCATGTCGCACAAGGATACACCTTTGGTATTGGATTGTGATTTTCATGGCCAGTTGAACGTATAGACCAGAAAAGCTTTGCTCACTAGTTTCATGCCAAGGTTGCTACTCTAAATGTAGGTGTCTCATGCTAGGAAACGGAGGTAAAGAAGGCACGAGCGGGGAGGCAAGTTGGATTCAAATTTAAGATTTCATTAAAAAAAGCAAGATGGGCCATTGAACTAAGCATGTGGGGTGTGTGATGAGCATGCCCACTTGGTTACATGCAACACATGAGCAGGCCATAGGCCATAAGCTCCTTAGTGGTCGAATTAATGAATGAAAACATCCTAACCCCAAACTCTATTCTACTTCTAATATTCTTCTTCAAGTTGAGTTCCCCTCATCCCTACTCCAGTTGTGTCAATCCATCGGCAAGGACATCACATATTGATGAAACTATGATCAACAAATCACTCAGTTATTGTTCTACACTTCAGCCCAATCCTCCACCCACCCCCCACCCCCCCCCCCCTCAAAGTGCATATTGGCCCTTAATGTTATTTTGGTAATTAATGATAGTTCCTATGGACTAACATTTTCACTTAGTTGTATTTGAAGGAATTTTCCATAGGCAATACTTGAAGACCATAAGTTCGTAACAATGTTGAAAGAACAAGAAAGTGAAGAAGATAGAGTTCTTGTGCGGAACTAAAAGGAAGAATGATCTAGCTTATGAGTTAAGACACGGAAGATCAAGATATTGAAAAGATGATTACAAGAGAAGAATTCACAGTGTGGCTCTAAGTCATGGTCACGATGGACACATGTGTGCACCATGGTTCACCAAGGCTTGAAGCATGTAATCAAGTGAAGAATTCATTGTGTTACTCGAGAGATTGTGATAGGGCATGAAGAATATCAAGTTACGACCAAGGTAATGTTCAAGTTCCGATGTAGAGAACGTTCATGAGAGAGTCGGGGCTATAACACATATGTATTGAAGAAGAGGATTGTGTGCATGTTCATTGTACCTTCAAGACATCATGTGGGGACACCTAGGGCTTATGAAGGCTGTCTTAATGCATTTTCACCTGATCTCACATGATCGACTACCCAATGCCCGCATGACCAGACTGTCTAACATCGTACCTTTTTCGTGTACCAGCTAGCTCTTTGGGACTCATTTAAGCGATTCTTCCATAATGGTTAGAATACTGTGTGCATATTTTTCCCCCATTGTTGACCTTCAAAATCTTGGTTTCTCTCCACCACAGGATTCTTGCATCTTTTTACAAGAGAGGGGATCTTGATCTACATTTTCCACCAATCGATCTATTCTATATGAAGGGGGCAATTGAATCTAGATATCGGATTCATTGGTTGATTGTTACATACATTTTATATCATCATATATGTTTGCATCATATAGGGATGGTTTTTATTTTTATTGGCATTAATATTACATTATTTCCACCTATTTAGATGATTTATGGGACTTCCTTACAAAGTCCCTTATTTTGGTATTTAAATTCAAAGAGGCAGAAAATCTCATTTTTCAGTTTTTATGTTTCAAAGACCTTTAGGTACCCAAATAATTCAAGGAAAGTACAACGGAAGTTTATTCATCGAGAGGAATGCCATGGACCCTAGAAGTTAACGGAAGAGGCCACAAGGCCCGATATAGGCCCACTCACGCGGATTGATACCCCATCTGGCTCACGAGCATCGTCTCGCCTCCGCCTTTTTACCGAGACCTCTATATCGCAGAAAAACCTACGCAATAATTTTCCTGAGATTTTTTGAAGTGGCGGAAGCGAAAGTCTTCTCCTTCTCCCGGAGAGGGAAAATCCTGCTCCTCCAAGGCCTCTGCCGTAGGCGAATCGAAGCCATCGTCACAACCAACTCCTCCTTGGTGTAGGGAGAGTCTCTCCATCAACATATCCACCATCTCCAACATCAGCACTGACTCCATCTCAAAGATCCCTTCACCCCCTCATAGTTTTTGTGATAGGTCGGAACCCTAAATAAGCTTGTAGAGTTGTGTGCATGCTTGTTCTCGGTAAATTATTGTTAGTTAGAGGGAAAGTTATATTTTTAGATTGTGGTGTATACCACATTCCACTGATCATAATCATGTTTCACCGTTGTGAGTCGTTCCCCATGTTCATGATAGCATAAGCTAGATAGGCTATGGTTTCTATGTAGTATATCATGAGCATTTGGTGGAGTTTTGTACCTTTATGTGGTTCTATGATGGTAACATACAAACGTTGGTTCTGTGTTAGTTCACCTATATGGATGCATATGGCTGCACCTTAGTGTAATGATAGGGAGTGTGGATATTAGGATACGATAGAGACCTTGTACAAATCTTTAGAGTTACATTAGGGGGTTTATATGACCGAGGACCATAGAACTTAAGGAAATGGTTGAACATTTATGTCTTAATGAATCCTTTTTGTCATATGTAAATGGCTTAGAGACGAATCATTAGAGGTGTGTTTGCTCATGCTTGTGGTTTCACCTATTTTATGATATGTTCCATGAGAATCAAACTTGACAAAATTTTACCATGCTAGACTAGAAATCTTTATGCCATGAAGTATATGACGACTTTGGAATGCTTGCCTCGTAAAAGAACACACCCAAGCTTGTCACCTTGGGGGCAGTGGCCCCTTGCCCCTTCCTCATCCTTGAACTTGGTACTGGTGTGGAGGAGCTCCTCCCCCTCCTTGGCGGCTTCCAAGGGGGAGGATTTTCGTCACACTGGATGGGGGGCTCCAAAAGTAGGGCTCCTCTCAATATGTAGAGATGGGGATGAAATCTAGGTCATGGGATGGATGCCCCTTTGATCAAGGGCTCTAAGGCACCTCTAGAACTCTCCTAGGACTCCCATGTCCTTTATGAGCCCCTCAAGTCGTGGCTTGGCCAAATCCTTCAAGTACGGAAAGAGTTTGAGTCAATCGCGTTGCCAACTTTCATATTCCCAAAACTTCTTTTTCGCTCCATAGTAATTGGGCTAGAAAACGGGCTTTCAGAGTCTATTTGAACGAATTTTATGTCTAAAATGATTGGCAGAAAATTTCCAACAACTTTTATGTTTTGATTTTTTTCCATTGGATGCCATATTCAAGGGGTTGCGTGCCAACCTTTGAAAACTGTTCTATTTGTGCAGATTCTAATAGGATACTCTGGGTTTCACCATAATGAGCGGTTCCCTTCCATATTTGTGTGTTTACTACACAACACAGTGTAAAATAAAACCATGTGCACGTTTTCAAATACTAGTAGGTTAGTAGCAATAAATGTAACAAATTTGCAAAACAATTATTATTTTAACACAATAAACTACAAAGTTCATGTATGCATTTTACATGCATCAAGCATCCCCAAGTTTAACCATGCTCGTCCTCGAGTATGAAGGCGATAAAACTAAATATGAACTTCAAAGTTTATTGCTACGTTGCTTATCATAAGTCACAATCAATGCTACACAAATTTAAATATTTCATTGTTTAAATAACTAGAGGAATACCTCGCGCGTTGCGGCGGAAACCTCCGAAAATAATTATTGGATATACGAAAAGTTGTTGTTGTTGCACTTAGGTGAGCCTAGCATATTTAGGATTTGTGCTTGTAAAATAAACGTTAGTTTAATTTCGCATTCTTACAAGCCAAATCTGTAAGAGTTTTTAAAACGCCTATTCACCCCCCTCTATGTGACATCTTGTCCTTTCAATATGGAGTATGGATAGCAGGAGATAATAGAAACCTTGTCTAGATCTTTACAGTTGCATTAGGGGGTTTTTATGACCAGGGACCATATAATTAACTTAGGCAATAGTTAGACATTTATGTCTTAATGAATTCCTAGTTGGCACATATGTAAATGGCTTATGTACTAATCATTAGAGGTGTGTTTGCTCATGCTCGTGGCCGCACCTATTTTAGGCTTCGTCTGATGAGAATAAAACTTGACAAAATATGTACCATGCTGGACTAGAAATTTGTATGCCATGAAGTCTATGCCGCCTTTGGGAGCGCTTGTCTCATATAAGAACACACCCAACCTTGTCCTCTTGCTAAAGAGAGGATTGGGCTTTCTCCGAAAAGAGCATTTATACTACTTGCAATTTACTTTACTAGCATTTTACTTTACTTTTCATTTACTTTCCGTGAACTATAAACCAGAAAATACAAATCCTTACATCTTTTATTGTTTACTTTGTTGAATTTGCTAACGAGTACCTTCAACTCCTCGTGGCTTGTGGGCTCAAAAACTATTTATATTCGAAAGGTGTTTTGATCCCCAAGATTTGCGGGGTATCACTGACCTCCTCCATTGTTTTGCTCTATAATTTGTTGCTAGCATTTTATTGCTTTGATGGATTTTAGAGAGAACGATTTGAGCGCATTTTTCGGTATTCTTACGTTGCATTATTTGCATATGTCTGAGGCCTCCATGTTGATTCATTCAAGTGAGAGCCAGGAGCTTGGTGGTTGGTGCCACGATAGCCTCTTCACGGAATATTATGAAAAGGCCCCCATTTCCCCTTTCTTGGGATTTCTGAAGATGTTGTGGAGCTTGTCTACTCCGGGGTGGAAGATAAGCTAACCATAAGAAGGGGCTTTAATTTCGTGGAGGGGCTTAGAGAAGAAGGCAAACTTTTGTGGTCCTTCGTGGTAACCCACACCTCTCCAACGGCGTGGTAACTTTCTTTTAGGGGCGTGAACAAAGACATACATCTTCATCTCCGCATGTCTCGTCATTCTATAATTGTGGTGACCCGGCATACCACTGCATGGTGTAGTATGCAAGTCTGATATAACACCAATGAAACACCGTTCCACTAGTATTATATCGCTCAGAGTGGTACAACAGAAACATATGCGGGTCCAAGGCATGTCTATAGAATTACAACATTGACTCTATTACATAAGATCAGCACAGCCTCCTACTTTACAATGAGGTAAATCTGCAAATAAACTCCAGAAGAACGACTCATAGTCTAATTCTATCACGAACTCTATTTGGAGAGTATTTGACTAGCTATAGGGGCTATGAATAGATTCTAGCTAAATAGGAGCTAGGTTTAGGAAGCTAGTTCCCTTCTATGGCTATACTAGGTTTTCTCCTTGTTGGATGTGGTATCTGACTCCTCTGACAGGGTCCTGTTTCTTGAAGTAGTTGTTGACTTCTCGGCCTTCGAGTTGCACTGTAGATCCTCCTTCGATGCCTCCATATCTAAGCAGGGGATTTAAGAGTGGGATGAGTACGAGCGTACTCAACAAGTTCATTATAGGAAAAAGGTGTTTAATGCACGGTGACCAGAAAGTCTAATACCAATGCAGGTTTTCATAATCATTTCTTCAAAAGGTTGCTTTTATTCAGAAGAACTATGTCCGTCAGTCTTCACCGGTTTACTAGAACTTCATGGAGTTCCTTTCCGGCAGCGTTCGCAGTTTCATATCCAGGAACAGGGAGTGATAGGTCACGATTCATTACACTCTGCAGAGGTGTGTTGCTTTACCCATAAGAGATCTTAACCTTGGTGCCAACCGGGCAATTTCCCCGTCCACACTTCCTTTGGTGTGAGGCCCGGTATAAGGTCATAGACAATCATATTCCTCCGCTACCTCGCACACCCACCCTTTGTTGCATACCCCAACCCTGGGTCCTCGCCGGTCCCGTTATACCAATTAAGGATGGACCCCGGCCACGACAACAGTTCTGGGCTCATACCATAAACTCCTTCGCCGGTAGCTGCAACCCATCATAGACCGCAATACCGTGGGGAACTTTTGGCTTCCCCAGCCTACCGCTTGCTCTTCGAGCGACAAGTGTACTACGGACAAAGCCGTGGGGAACTTTAGGCTTCCCCAGCCTACCGCTTGCCCCCGACAGATGACAAGTGTCTACGGTAAAGCGCGTCCGTTGATGTACAAGAGGTGGAAATACGATTGACTATTCCGTCCCACTCCAGATCTTATGGTTAACACGGGTATTACGACACAAGAATCACTGGACGACATTTGTTGTTTAATCCTAGATGGATATAATCCCTTGCAATGGAACCTCCACCATATCAACACAATCCATGGTTCCATTGCCCACCACATAGTCATATTCATAGTTATGAAAATAGTGGTTTTATTTTTTATGCAATAGTGATAAACATAGTACTTTGCAAGTAATTTGGTAAAAATACTCAAATGACATGAGCAAGTGATGAACTTGCCTTTCTTGACTGCAAGATTATGCAGGCAAGGTCTTCGATACGCAATAACTCCAAATTCTGAAATAGCATCATCGTCCGGTAAGGACGATGTTTAAAAGATTGGCAAGGATGCAATAATGCATAAGTATGAGATGCAATCGTTCTAAACGTTACCTAACCCCGATGATTTGGGATTAGTGAGTGGTAATGATTAGTTCATGGTGTGTTGCACTTTTAGAGTGATTTACAAACAAGGTTCTTATTCAGGTGTGATTACTTGGTATCATAAACATGTGCTGCAATATATCATAACAATAGCATTAATAGCACACAGCAATAAGATTTGGTGTAAACCTAACATGTAATGAATAGTGGTTGGTTTTAGCACTATATGACATGGTTAATGATTAATTATCATATACTTCAAAAGAATAACTTTTGAAGAACATGTTCTTTAATAAAGAACAAGTATGATAATTAGGGTTGTGGAGTTCTATGGTTTACTATATTTCTAATTGGTTTCTGGAGTAAGGGTTAGATGGATCTCAACAAAGTTGGATTCATTAATAACTAGGGCTTGTATGGTTTTAGTGAAGCATAAGTATCTTAAGCAATTAATGGCTGCTATCATGGTGATATATCTTAGTGGTAATAGATAGCTAGGGTTGATAGGTCCTTTTAGGCAAGGTTGATGACTACTTCCTATTTACTTCAAAAGAATACCTTTTGAAGAACATACTTCTTAAATAATAAGAAGTATAACAATTAAGGTTGAGGTTGTCTTGTTTTAGCTATTGGATCTCTAAGTAGAGAATGGTTGGTTCCTAAATAGGATGGTTCATAAGTATCTCACACTAGTTGGGTTTAGTGGAACAGGGTTATGTAATGTAAAATAGTAGGTATGGTGGCTATTAGGGTTCATCACAATGGTGTGATGCTAAATAGGGATAAACAAGGATGATGGCTTTGGTAATAGGATCTAGGGTTTTCACTTAGTTGACCCTACTTGATTAGTTAGGTCTGATGAGGATGAACACATGGGATACCCATATATTAGTGATAGGTCTTCTACATTTTATGTGGCCAAGACAAGTATTTAGTTGCTACTATGGTTCGATGATTTGAAAGAAGGTACCATGATCACATGTTCTAACCTAGGGTTTAGGTTAGAAGCAATTTAAGGTTCACAAGGAATGGTGGAGCTAAGGTTCCTAAATAGAATTAGGGTTTTAGGTTTCACATGAGATTATGAGGTTATCACTTTGTTTATAATGGAACTAGGGTTTCCTAATTACCCTATAATTCTTGGCTTAATAACTTCATTATTAAACTTGAAGTTATTAATAACTTTGAAATAAAAATAATGTTGGATTTGGCATTTTATTATTTTTAATGAATTAATAATTAAGGTAATTGTTATTTAGGGTTTAACTTCCAATATTAAAGATTTAATAAGTTCCAGATAAAGGAAATTAGTTTTAATGTTTTCTTTAATGACTTTACTGGTTTTTATTTAATTTGTAAAGTTTTCCTAATTTCTGAATTTTAATTGTATTTTGAATTAAAGGAAAAGGCTTAATTAACAAGTATTAAATAATTGAATTTCTATTAAAAATATATTTCATTTTATATTTTTATTGGATAGATTTTTCTTTTATAAGAATTTTGATATCTCATTTGTATTTTTCTGAGCTTTTATGAATTTTCCACAATTATTTGAAGTTGCAGGTATTATTGTATTTTGAAATAAATGAAAAGAACTGCTAAACATACACTGTTGTTTCTACCCGTGGTCACTGACATGTGGGCCAGTGCCACGCTGGCTGCCATGGTGGCGTCGAGGTGGCACAGCTCATGGTGACCGGCGGCAGTGGCGATGGTCGCCGGTTATACAGGGTTCCCGCGGATGTGCGCGTGTGCTGGCTCGACTCAGGGCGACGCGCTGAACCAGAAGGTAGCGGCGCCCCCTCGAAAAGGTCGCCGGAGTGACTCCGGCGAGCTCTAACTGGGGCGGTGCACGGCGGGCTACGGCGGTGACACGCTATGGTGCATGCTGGGGCTAAATTAAGGGCTCGGGAGAAGCGCAAGCTCACAGTGATGCTTAGAGAAGGCTCGACGGCGTCGATTGTCGACGGTGGCGGCGCCATTACTCGATTTCCGGTGGACTACCGGCGGAAGGGAACGATGATTCCTCGGTGACTGGGAGCTTCCTGGTGCGATTCCTCTTGCACGGTGGGCTTGTCGAGCACGGTGGTTCTAATGGTGGTCACGGCGAGGTCTGGGATGGGCTCCATCGACGGCGGCGGTCGGAGTCTGAGCATGCTAGGGTTTCGAATTGGGGAGGAATTGGACGAAGAGAGGGAAAATGGAGGTTGCCGACGCGTTTTATAGGCTCTCCGGCGTGTGCTGGAGGTCAGCATCGGCGGCGGCGACCGCGGGACGTGGAGTTGGCGTCGCGGTGGCGAGTGATAACGCGTAAAGCACACGCCCGTTGGGAACCCCAAGAGGAAGGTGTGATGCGTACAGCGGAAAGTCTTTCCCTCAGTAAGAAACCAAGGTTATCGAACCAGTAGGAGTCAAGAAGCACGTTGAAGGTTGAAGGCGGCGGAGTGTAGTGCGGCGCAATGATACGTCTCCAACATATCGATAATTTCTTATGTTCCATGCTTGTTTTATGACAATACCTACATGTTTTGTTCACACTTTATGATGATTTTATGTGTTTGACGAGATGCCGAAGTGCCAGTTCCTGTTTTCTGCTGTTTTTGGTTTCAGAAATCCTAGTAAGGAAATATTCTCGGAATTGGACGAAATCAACGCCCAGAGTCTTAGAATTGGACGAAGCTTCCAGAACACCCGAGAGACGCCAGAGGGGAGCCCTGGGGGACCCACACAACAGGCTGGCGCGGCCAGGGTGTGGGCCGCGCCGCCCTACTGTGTGGTGGCTCCGTACCCCCTCCGACTCCGCCTCTTCGCCTATATAAAGGTCCCTGACCTAAATCTTCGATACGGAAAAGCCACGGTACAAGAAACCTTCCAGAGCCGCCGCCATCGCGAAGCCAAGATCTGGGGGACAGGAGTCTCTGTTCCGGCACGCCGCCGGGACGGGGAAGTGCCCCCGGAAGGCTTCTCCATCGACACCGCTGCCATCTCCACCGCCATCTTCATCAACACTCCTGTCTCCCATGAGGAGGGAGTAGTTCTCCTCCGAGGCTGAGGGCTCCGCTGTAGCTATGTGGTTCATCTTTCTCTTTGTGATCTAGTTGAATATCATCTATGTGCTACTCTAGTGATGTTATTAAAGTACTCTATTCCTCCTGCACGGTGTAATGGTGACAGTGTGTGCATTGTGCAGTACTTAGTGTAGGTTATGATTGTGATCTCTTGTAGATTATGAAGTTAACTATTGCTATGATAGTATTGATGTGATCTATGCCTCCTTCATAGTGTGATGGTGACAGTGTGCATGCTATGTTAGTACTTGGTTTAGTTGTGTTGATCTATCGTGCACTCTAAGGTTATTTAAACATGAATATCGAATATTGTGGAGCTTGTTAACTCCGGCATTGAGGGTTCGTGTAATCCTACACAATTAGTGGTGTTCATCATCCAACAAGAGAGTCTAGAGTGGTTCTATTATGTGATCATCGTTGAGAGTGTCCACTAGTGAAAGCAGGATCCCTAGGCCTTGCTTCCAAGCATCGAATCTCCGTTTGTTTACTGTTTTGTTGCATGTTTACTCGCTGCCATATTTTATTCAGATTGCTATTACCACTCATATTCATTCATACCACTTGTATTTCACTATCTCTTCGCCGAACTAGTGCACCTATACATCTGACAAGTGTATTAGGTGTGTTGGGGACACAAGAGACTTCTTGCTTTGTGGTTGCAGGGTTGCTTGAGAGGGATATCTTTGACCTCTTCCTCCCTGAGTTCGATAAACCTTGGGTGATCCACTTAAGGGAAACTTGCTGCTGTTCTACAAACATCTGCTCTTGGAGGCCCAACACTGTCTACAAGAATAGAAGCACCCGTAGACATCAAGCACTTTTCTGGCGCCGTCGCCGGGGAGGAAAGGTAAAAGGTACTCACACTCCGGATCTCGGCTACTAAGCTATTTTTTGGCGCCGTTGTAAGTACTCGAAGCTATTTCCTTTAGATCCTGCAATTGCATCTTTTTGTTTCTTGTTTTACACTAGTTTGGCATAATGGAAAGCAACATGGAGCTTTTTATTCTTTTTCCTGAGTTAAGACATGGATGGTTTGATGCAAAAATTAAAAAACCCATGGAACATATTAGTATGAACACTTTGAATACCATTGTTGCTAATGATATAGAAAGTTCTAAGCTTGGGGAAGCTGGTTTTGATGAGCATGATCTTTTTAGTCCCCCAAGCATTGAGGAGAAAATTTACTTTGATGATACTTTGCCTCCTATTTATGATGATTATAATGATACTAGTCTTTTAGTACCGCCTGTTATGGAGGATAAATTTGATTATGATTACAATATGCCTCCTATATTTGATGATGAAAATAATAATGATAGCTACTTTGTTGAATTTGCTCCCACTATTACTAATAAAATTGATTATGCTTATGTTGGGAGTAGTAATAATTTTATGCATGAGACTCATGATAAGAATGCTTTATGTGATAGTTATATTGTTGAGTTTGCTCATGATGCTACTGGATATTATTATGAGAGAGGAAAATATGGTTGTAGAAATTTTCATGTTACTAAAACACCTCTCTTTTTTCTGAAAATCTTGAAGCTGCACTTGTTTTATCTTTCTATGCTTGTTGCATTATGCTTCATGAATTTGTTTATTTACAAGATTCCTTTTCATAGACAGTGGGTTAGACTTAAATGTGTTTTGAATTTGCCTCTTGGTGCTCTCTTTTGCTTCAACTACTATTTCTTGCGAGTGCATCATTAAAACTGCTGAGCCCATCTTAATGGCTATAAGGAAAGAACTTCTTGGGAGATAACCCATGTGTTTATTTTGCTACAGTACTTTTATTTTGTATTTGTGTCTTGGAAGTTGTTACTACTGTAGCAACCTCTCGTTATCTTATTTTTATTGCATTGTTGTGCCAAGTAAAGTCTTTGATAGAAAGGTTGATACTAGATTTGGATTACTGCGCAGAAACAGATTTCTTGCTGTCACGAATCTGGGTTGAATTCTCTGTAGGTAACTCAGAAAATTCTGCCAATTTACGTGAGTGATCCTCAGATATGTACGCAACTTTCATTCAATTTGAGCATTTTCATTTGAGCAAGTCTGGTGCCTCTTAGAAATTCGCCTTTACGGACTGTTCTGTTTTGACAGATTCTGCCTTTTATTTCGCATTGCTTCTTTTGCTATGTTGGATGGATTTCTTTGTTCCATTGACTTCCAGTAGCTTTGTGCAATGTCCATAAGTGTTAAGAATTATTGTGTCACCTCTGAACATGTGAATTTTTGATTATGCACTAACCCTCTAATGAGTTTGTTTCGAGTTTGGTGTGGAGGAAGTTTTCAAGGGTCAAGAGAGGAGGATGATATACTATGATCAAGGAGAGTGAAAGATCTAAGCTTGGGGATGCCCCGGTGGTTCATCCCTGCATATTTCAAGAAGACTCAAGCATCTAAGCTTGGGGATGCCCAAGGCATCCCCTTCTTCATCGACAAATTATCAGGTTCCTCCCTTGAAACTATATTTTTATTCGGCCACATCTTATGTACTTTACTTGGAGCGTCTGTTTGCTTTCGTTTTTGTTTTTGTTTGAATAAATGCGTGTGTGGGAGAGAGACACGCTCCGCTGGTTCGTATGAACACATGTGTTCTTAGCTTTTAATTTTCATGGCGAAGGTTGAAACTGCTTCGTTAATTGTTATATGGTTAGAAACGGGAAATGCTACATGTGGTAATTGGAATGATGTTTTGAACAATGTGATACTTGCCAATTGTTGTGCTCATGATTAAGCTCTTGCATCATATACGTTGCACCTATTAGTGAAGAAATACATAGAGCTTGCTAAAATTTGGTTTGCATGATTGGTCTCTCTAAGGTCTAAATATTTTCTAGTAAGGGTTTGAACAACAAGGAAGACAGTGTAGAGTCTTATAATGCTTGCAATATGTTTTTATGTGAGTTTTGCTGTACCGGTTCATACTTGTGTTTGCTTCAAATAACCTTGCTAGCCTAAGCCTTGTATTGAGAGGGATTACTTCTCATGCATCCAAAATCCTTGAGCCAAAACTATGCCATTTGTGTCCACCATACCTACCTACTACATGGTATTTCTCTGCCATTCCAAAGTAAATTGCTTGAGTGCTATCTTTAAATGATTCAAAATTTATCATCTCTGATTTGTGTCAATGTTTTATAGCTCATGAGGAAGTATGTGGTGTTTATCTTTCAATCTTGTTGGGCAACTTTCACCAATGGACTAGTGGCTTCATCCGCTTATCCAATAATTTTGCAAAAAGAGCTGGCAATGGGGTTCCCAGCCCCAATTAATTAACTTTCATAATTTTAAAAATAGACACTCCTCCATGGTATGTGATTGTTGGATGGCACCCGAGGATTCGGTTAGCCATGGCTTGAGAAAGCAAAGGTGGGGAGGAGTGTCATCTAAATAAAACTAAAATAAAAAGGCACTCCTTCATGGTATGAGATTGTTGGCAGGCACCCGAGGATTCGGTTAGCCATGGTTTGTGAAAGTAAAGGTTGGAAGGAGTGCCACCCAAAAATAAAAATGTTTCATGTGAGCCGCTCTTTGAAGGTTTGTCTGGCAAGGGGTTAGAGTGCCCACTACCATTCGTTGACAACAACAAACACCTCTCAAAACTTTATTTTTATGCTCTCTTTATGTTTTCAAAATAAAAGCTCTAGCACAAATATAGCAATCGATGCTTCCCTCTTTGAAGGGCCTTTCTTCTACTTTTATGTTGAGTCAGTTCACCCATTTCCTTCTGTCTTAGAAGCAAACACTTGTGTTAACTGTGCATTGATTCTTACATACTTGCATATTTGCATTCATCATATTGCTTTATGTTGACAATATCCACGAGATATACATGTTACAAGTTGAAAGCAACCGCTGAAACTTAATCTTCCTTTGTGTTGCTTCAATGCCTTTACTATGAATTTATTGCTTTGTGAGTTAACTCTTATGCAAGACTTATTGATGCTTGTCTTGAAAGTAATATTCATGAAAAGTCTTTGCTATATGATTCAGTTGTTTAATCATTATCTTTATCATTGCTTTGAATCGCTGCATTCATCTCATATGCTTTACAATAGTATGATTAAGATCATGTTGGTAGCATGTCACTTCAGAAATTATCTTTGTTATCGTTTACCTACTCGGGACGAGTAGGAACTAAGCTTGGGGATGCTGATACGTCTCCAACGTATCGATAATTTCTTATGTTCCATGCTTGTTTTATGACAATACCTACATGTTTTGTTCACACTTTATGATGATTTTATGTGTTTTCCGGAACTAACCTATTGACGAGATGCCAAAGTGCCAGTTCCTGTTTTCTGCTGTTTTTGGTTTCAGAAATCCTAGTAAGGAAATATTCTCGGAATTGGACGAAATCAACGCCCAGAGTCTTAGAATTGGACGAAGCTTCCAGAACACCCGAGAGCCGCCAGAGGGGAGCCCTGGGGGCCCCACACAACAGGCTGGCGCGGCCAGGGTGTGGGCCGCGCCGCCCTACTGTGTGGTGGCTCCGTACCCCCTCCGACTCCGCCTCTTCGCCTATATAAAGGTCCCTGACCTAAATCTTCGATACGGAAAAGCCACGGTACGAGAAACCTTCCAGAGCCGCCGCCATCGCGAAGCCAAGATCTGGGGGACAGGAGTCTCTGTTCCGGCACGCCGCCGGGACGGGGAAGTGCCCCCGGAAGGCTTCTCCATCGACACCGCTGCCATCTCCACCGCCATCTTCATCAACACTGATGTCTCCCATGAGGAGGGAGTAGTTCTCCCCCGAGGCTGAGGGCTCCGCTGTAGCTATGTGGTTCATCTCTCTCTCTCTCTTTGTGATCTAGTTGAATATCATCTATGTGCTACTCTAGTGATGTTATTAAAGTACTCTATTCCTCCTGCACTGTGTAATGGTGACAGTGTGTGCATCGTGCAGTACTTGGCGTAGGTTATGATTGTGATCTCTTGTAGATTATGAAGTTAACTATTGCTATGATAGTATTGATGTGATCTATGCCTCCTTCATAGTGTGATGGTGACAGTGTGCATGCTATGTTAGTACTTGGTTTAGTTGTGTTGATCTATCGTGCACTCTAAGGTTATTTAAACATGAATATCGAATATTGTGGAGCTTGTTAACTCCGGCATTGAGGGTTCGTGTAATCCTACACAATTAGTGGTGTTCATCATCCAACAAGAGAGTGTAGAGTGGTTCTATTATGTGATCATCGTTGAGAGTGTCCACTAGTGAAAGCAGGATCCCTAGGCCTTGCTTCCAAGCATCGAATCTCCGTTTGTTTACTGTTTTGTTGCATGTTTACTCACTGAGATATTTTATTCAGATTGCTATTACCACTCATATTCATTCATACCACTTGTATTTCACTATCTCTTCGCCGAACTAGTGCACCTATACATCTGACAAGTGTATTAGGTGTGTTGGGGACACAAGAGACTTCTTGCTTTGTGGTTGCAGGGTTGCTTGAGAGGGATATCTTTGACCTCTTCCTCCCTGAGTTCGATAAACCTTGGGTGATCCACTTAAGGGAAACTTGCTGCTGTTCTACAAACCTCTGCTCTTGGAGGCCCAACACTGTCTACAAGAATAGAAGCACCCGTAGACATCACGCAACACCAGGGATTCCGGTGCCAACGTGGAACCTGCACAACACAACCAAAATACTTTGCCCCAACGTGACAGTGAGGTTGTCAATCTCACCGGCTTGTTGTAACAAAGGATTAGATGTATAGTGTGGATGATGATGTTTGCAGAAAACAGTAGAACGAGTATTGCAGTAGATTGTATTCGATGTGAAAGAATGGACCGGGGTCCACAGTTCACTAGTGGTGTCTCTCCCATAAGATAAATAGCAGTTTGGGTGAACAAATTACAGTTGGGAAATTGACAAATAAAGATGGCATGACAATGCACATACATGTTATGATGAGTAGTGTGAGATTTAATTGGGCATTACGACAAAGTACATAGACCGCTATCCAGCATGCATCTATGCCTAAAAAGTCCACCTTCAGGTTATCATCCGAACCCCTTACAGTATTAAGTTGCAAACAACAGACAATTGCATTAAGTATGGTGCGTAATGTAATCAACAAATACATCCTTAGACATAGCATTGATGTTTTATCCCTAGTGGCAACAGCACATCCACAACCTTAGAACTTTCTGTCACTTGTCCCGCATTTAATGGAGGCATGAACCCACTATCGAGCATAAATACTCCCTCTTGGAGTTACAAGTAACGACTTGGCCAGAGCCTCTACTAATAACGGAGAGCATGCAAGATCATAAACAACACATAGATGATAGATTGATAATCAACATAACATAGCATTCAATATTCATCGGATCCCAACAAACGCAACATGTAGCATTACAGATAGATGATCTTGATCATGTTAGGCAGCTCACAAGATCCAACAATGATAGCACAATTAGGAGAAGACGGCCATCTAGCTACTGCTATGGACCCATATCCTAGGGGTGAACTACTCAAACATCAATCCGGAGGCGACCATGGCGGTGTAGAGTCCTCCGGGAGATGATTCCCCTCTCCGACAGGGTGCCGGAGGCGATCTCCTGAATCCCCCGAGATGGGATTGGCGGCGGCGTCTCTGGAAGGTTTTCCGTATCGTGGCTCTCGGTACTGGAGTTATTATCGATGAAGGCTTAAGTAGGCGGAAGGG
The DNA here is from genome assembly GCF_019359855.2 of Lolium perenne. Classification (NCBI taxonomy): domain Eukaryota; kingdom Viridiplantae; phylum Streptophyta; class Magnoliopsida; order Poales; family Poaceae; genus Lolium; species Lolium perenne. Next base: position 95,233,670 of record NC_067250.2, on the reverse strand, counting down.
TAGGTTTAGGGGTGACGCGAGGAACCCACACACTAGGGTCGCGCGGCCAAGGCCTGGGCCGCGCCGCCCTAGCGTGGCGTCGCCTCGTCGCCCCACTTCGTATCTCCTCCGGTGTTCTGGAAGCTTCGTGGAAAAATAAGATCCTGGGTGTTGATTTTGTCCAATTCCAAGAATATTTCCTTACTAGGATTTCTGAAACCAAAAATAGCAGAAAACAGCAACTGGCTCTTCGGCATCTTGTTAATAGGTTAGTGCCGGAAAATGCATAAATATGACATAAAGTGTGTATAAAACATGTAGGTATTGTCATAAAACAAGCATGGAACATAAGAAATTATCGATACGTTGGAGACGTATCAGCAACCCCAAGCTTAGTTCCTACTCGTCCCGAGTAGGTAAACGATAACAAAGATAATTTCTGAAGTGACATGCCATCATAATCTTGATCAATACTATTGTAAGCACATGTAATGAATGCAGCGATCCAAAGCAATGGTAAAGACAATGGTTAAACAATTGAATCATATAGCAAAGACTTTTCATGAATAGTACTTTCAAGACAAGCATCAATAAGTCTTGCATAAGAGTTAACTCATAAAGCAATAAATTCATAGTAAAGGCATTGAACCAACACAAAGGAAGATTAAGTTTCAGCGGTTGCTTTCAACTTGTAACATGTATATCTCATGGATAGTTGTCAATACAGAGTAATATGATGAATGCAAATATGCAAGTATGTAAGAATAAATGCACAGTTCACACAAGTGTTTGCTTCTTGAGGTGGAAGGAAATAGGTAGACTGACTCAACATGAAAGTAGAAGAAAGGCCCTTTGAAGAGGGAAGCATTGATTGCTATATTTGTGCTAGAGCTTTTATTTTGAAAACAAGAAACAATTTTGTCAACGGTGGTAATAAAGCATATGTATTATGTATAAGATATCCTACAAGTTGCAAGCCTCATGCATAGTATACCATTAGTGCCCGCACCTTGTCCTAATTAGCTCGAATTACCTGGATTATCATTGCAATACATATGTTTTAACCAAGTATCACAAAGGGGTACCTCTATGCCGCCTGTACAAAGGTCTAAGGAGAAAGCTCGCATTGGATTTCTCGCTTTTGATTATTCTCAACTTAGACATCCATACAGGGACAACATAGACAACAGATAATGGACTCCTCTTTAATGCATAAGCATTCAACAACAGATAATATTCTCATAAGAGATTGAGGATTGTTGTCCAAACTGAAACTTCCACCATGGATCATGGCTTTAGTTAGCGGCCCAATGTTCTTCTCTAACAATATGCATGCTCAAACCATGCAACTCATGGTAAATCGCCCTTACTTCAGACAAGACGAACATGCATAGCAACTCACATGATATTCAACAAAGGGTAGTTGATGGCGTCCCCAGGAACATGGTTATCGCACAACAAGCAACTTAATAAGAAATAAGATACATAAGTACATATTCAATACCACAATAGTTTTTAGGCTATTTTTTCCATGAGCTATATATTGCAAAGACAAAGGATGGAAATTTAAAGATAGCACTCAAGCAATTTACTTTGGAATGGCAGAGAAATACCATGTAGTAGGTAGGTATGGTGGACACAAATGGCATAGTTATTGGCTCAAGGATTTTGGATGCACGAGAAGTAATCCCTCTCAATACAAGGCTTAGGCTAGCAAGGTTATTTGAAGCAAACACAAGTATGAACCGGTACAGCAAAACTCACATAAAAACATATTGCAAGCATTATAAGACTCTACACTGTCATCCTTGTTGCTCAAACCCTTACTAGAAAATATCTAGACTTTAGAGAGACCAATCATGCAAACCAAATTTCAACAAACTCTATGTATTTCTTCACTAATATGTGCAAAGTATATGATGCAAGAGCTTAAAATGATCCTTATGAGCACAACAATTGCCAAGTATCACATTATTCAAGATATTATACCAATTACCACATGTAGCATTTTCTGTTTCCAACCATATAACAATTAACGAAGTAGTTTCAACCTTCGCCATGAACATTATGAGTAAAGCCAAGGACATATTTGTCCATATGCAACAGCGGAGCGTGTCTCTCTCCCACACAATGAATGCTAAGATCCAACTTTATTCAAACAAAACAAAACAAAAACATACAGACGCTCCAAGTAAAGCACATAAGATGTGATGGAATAAAAATATAGTTCCACTAGAGGAACCTGATAATGTTGTCGATGAAGAAGGGGATGCCCAAGGCATCCCCAAGCTTAGATGCTTGAGTCTTCTTGAAATATGCAGGGATGAACCACCGGGGCATCCCCAAGCTTAGAGCTTTCACTCTCCTTGATCATATTGTATCATCCTCCTCTCTTGATCCTTGAAAACTTCCTCCACACCAAACTCAAAACAAACTCATTAGAGGGTTAGTGCATAATCAAAATTCACATGTTCAGAGGTGAAATAATCATTATTAACACTTCTGGACATTGCACAAAGCTACTGAAAGTTAATGGAATAAAGAAATCCATCAAGCATAGCAAAACAGGCAATGCGAAATAAAAGGCAGAATCTGTCAAACCAGAACAGTCCGTAAAGACGAATTTTTAAGGTGCACCAGACTTGCTCAGATGAAAATTCTCAAATTGATTGAAAGTTGCGTACATATCTGAGGATCACTCAAGTAAGTTGGCAGATTTTTCTGAGTTACCTACAGAGAATTCAACCCAAATTAGTGACAGCAAGAAATCTGTTTCTGCGCAGTAATCAAAATCTAGTATGAACCTTACTATCAAAGACTTTACTTGGCACAACAATGCAACAAAATTAAGATAAGGAGAGGTTGCTACAGTAGTAACAACTTCCAAGACTCAAATATAAAACAAAAGTGCAGAAGTAAAATCATGGTTTGTCTCCCATAAGCGCTTTTCTTTAACGCCTTTCAGCTAGGCGCAGAAAGTGTGAATCAAGTATTATCAAGAGACGAAGCATCAACATAATTTTTACAACTTGTCCCATTAGGTATCTTAGATGCTCCCTTATCTATAGTGGTATTAAGAGCTTTATCAATTTTAGGCCTATAATGGTTTTTTAGTTTAAGCACCTTAGAGACATACATGAACTTTTGCTCCTTACCCGCATAAGCTTTCTCTTTAAACTTAATAGACGAAAAAGTTGAACCCAAGGTTCCCATAGCTTCTTCCAGTTCGCTAATCCTTTGGGTTTGATTATCATGAATAGCACAAGCTTCTAAGATGGCGATCCTATCATTAATTCCACCTAGAGATTTGTCAAGTCTATCAGTGCTATTAAGTAATTCTCCCAATTTAGTCTCAATACCTGGAAGATTTTGCTCTATGGTCTCCAACTTTTTCATGAAATCTTCAAGAGAGATTTCAATTTTAACTTCATTAACAGGTGGTATTCCAAATAGACTCTCAATAATGCAACTGGCTTCTAGAGCAGGAGTGCCTAGGAAGTTACCTCCCGCGAGACAATCAAGAATATACCTATTCCAGCTAGAGATACCAACATAAAAATTCCTGAGTAGGATAGTGGTGGAGTGTTTCTTAGTGCACCTATTATGAGCATCACTAATTCTATACCAAGCATCTTTTAAACATTCTCCCCCTTGTTGCTTAAACGAACGAACTTCAACTTTAGGATTACACATTTTAGCAGAAGTAAATAAAGCAAACTAGATAAAGTAAATGCGAGTAACTAATTTTTTGTGTTTTTAATATAGAGAATGCAAACAAGATAGTAAATAAAGTAAAGCTAGCAACTAATTTTTTTGTGTTTTGATATAATGCAGCAATCAAAGTAGTTAATAAAATAAAGCAAGACAAAAACAAAGTAAAGAGATTGGAAGTGGAGACTCCCCTTGCAGCGTGTCTTGATCTCCCCGGCAACGGCGCCAGAAAAACTGCTGCTGGCGTGTAGTTGACATGGGAGTTAGAGATCTTTGTGGTGTAACTTTTCTTCAGATCCCCGGCAACGGCGCCAGAAAAACAGTCTTGATAACACGTAAAGCACACACCCGTTGGGAACCCCAAGAGGAAGGTGTGATGCGTACAGCGGAAAGTCTTTCCCTCAGTAAGAAACCAAGGTTATCGAACCAGTAGGAGTCAAGAAGCACGTTGAAGGTTGAAGGCGGCGGAGTGTAGTGCGGCGCAACACCAGGGATTCCGACGCCAACGTGGAACCTGCCCAACACAACCAAATTACTTTGCCCCAACGTGACAGTGAGGTTGTCAATCTCACCGGCTTGCTGTAACAAAGGATTAGATGTATAGTGTGGATGATGATGTTTGCAGAAAACAGTAGAACGAGTATTGCAGTAGATTGTATTCGATGTGAAAGAATGGACCGGGGTCCACAGTTCACTAGTGGTGTCTCTCCCATAAGATAAATAGCATGTTGGGTGAACAAATTACAGTTGGGCAATTGACAAATAATGATGGCATGACAATGCACATACATGTTATGATGAGTAGTGTGAGATTTAATTGGGCATTACGACAAAGTACATAGACCGCTATCCAGCATGCATCTATGCCTAAAAAGTCCACCTTCAGGTTATCATCCGAACCCCTTCCAGTATTAAGTTGCAAACAACAGACAATTGCATTAAGTATGGTGCGTAATGTAATCAACAAATACATCCTTAGACATAGCATTGATGTTTTATCCCTAGTGGCAACAGCACATCCACAACCTTAGAACTTTCATCCTTTGTCCCAGATTTAATGGAGGCATGAACCCACTATCGAGCATAAATACTCCCTCTTGGAGTTACAAGTAACGACTTGGCTAGAGCCTCTACTAATAACGGAGAGCATGCAAGATCATAAACAACACATAGATGATAGATTGATAATCAACATAACATAGCATTCAATATTCATTGGATCCCAACAAACGCAACATGTAGCATTACAGATAAATGATCTTGATCATGTTAGGCAGCTCACAAGATCCAACAATGATAGCACAATTAGGAGAAGACGACCATCTAGCTACTGCTATGGACCCATAGTCTAGGGGTGAACTACTCACACATCAATCCGGAGGCGACCATGGCGGTGTAGAGTCCTCCGGGAGATGATTCCCCTCTCCGGCAGGGTGCCGGAGGCGATCTCCTGAATCACCCGAGATGGGATTGGCGGCGGCGGCGTCACTGGAAGGTTTTCCGTGTCGTGGCTCTCGGTACTGGAGTTATTATCGACGAAGGCTTAAGTAGGCGGAAGGGTAGGTTTAGGGGCGACGCGAGGGACCCACACACTAGGGCCGCGCGGCCAAGGCCTGGGCCGCGCCGCCCTAGCGTGGCGTCGCCTCGTCGCCCCACTTCGTATCTCATCCGGTGTTCTGGAAGCTTCGTGGAAAAATAAGATCGTGGGCGTTGATTTCGTCCAATTCCGAGAATATTTCCTTACTAGGATTTCTGAAACCAAAAACAGCAGAAAACAGCAACTGGCTCTTCGGCATCTTGTTAATAGGTTAGTGCCGGAAAATGCATAAATATGACATAAAGTGTGTATAAAACATGTAGGTATTGTCATAAAACAAGCATGGAACATAAGAAATTATCGATACGTTGGAGACATATCAGCGAGCTCTCGCGCGTCCAGAGAGGAAGACGAAGACGACGACGTCTCCTTCGTGTTTATCCACGCGAATGGTTATCTGGACTGTGATGGGCTGTGCTGGGCTTGAGGCTGCTGGGCTGCTCTGCAGGCTTCTGCTGGGCTGCGTCGGCCAGGTAAGCTTCTACTCCATTTTTTTCTCTATTTTCTTTTTCTTCTTATTTTCTGTTTTTGAATTCTGTTTTTAATTCAATTTTGAATTTTTTTTCTATTTTGCAGGTATTTCTTTTTTGAATAATACAAGGAATAGCCCAAGATCCTACAAACACTTTGGTAATGTATTAGAAAATTTAATATGGGTACTATAACATTGGTTTGATTGTTATTATTGGGATTTGAATTCAAATATCCATATGGGCATGAATTTGAATATTATCTTGAACAATGTTAAATTGTTTCACATATGATAGTTTTCTTACTTAGTGATATATGGAGTTTTGTTGGTATTACTTGGCAATAAACATTCTCAAGGTAATACTTATTAATGAATTTCAATAAGGGAGTGACTTAATGGCATGAGTTCATGTGCTAAAATATCTCTAAGGATTTGACCTCCTATTTGAAAATGTTGTCACTTGCCTATTATTTTATGTGCATAACTATGTGCTAATGAATTGGAAACTCTGCTTAAACTCCTTCCAAGTTCAGTATTAAAATTGTGGTTTAGTAACACTTTAAAATTACCTAGAGTAAGTACTACTCTCCTCATGGTTTGGTTTAATTATAAAGATAAGTGGTTGATCACACATATGGTTTTAATTATAGTATTTAGCACTATGATAATCTTAGGTTCAATAATTGAAGCCTAAGATTTAGTTTGTGAGCAATTCTAAGGTTCTACTGATATTCACCTAATGGCATATGGTTTGGAATTTAAATGTGACTTAGGTTTTAGTTGTGATCACCCAAGTGATGCACAAACTAGGGTTGAGTTATAATTCTAGATTACAGAGATGAGATGACATTTTATTGCATTTGCTAGGGCTTAATCTCCCCTAACCAAGATAAGATGGTTACTTGGTTCATGTCTTATGTGATTCTCTAATTACTAAGGATTTGAGAATTGGTTTTATCTTCTACCAATTAACTTCTATTATTATCCTCAGTTAATTATTAAAGTAACTATAGTAGTTATGGTTCTTTTTATAGTTAACTTTGGTCATATGTATGTATGGTTTCTCACCATATAAAGCATGGAGTTTTACTCTAAGGTTTTCTTAGGTCCTTTAATTGAGGAATAAATGGAATATAGATGTGATAGGGTTCTACTTATGATCACCAAGTGATTCACAAGTTAAGGTTGGGATATAAGCCTAGGGTTGCTTACTAATGATCTCCTTATAATTTCATGTAGTGAATGATATCTATTTATCCTATTAGGATTTAACTTATCCTCAAATAACTCAAGAGCATGATCATGGTTAGACATGATCAATGACGTGGGCATTACCCTTCGAGTAACCGACATTACCCTATCCTGTATTGACCAACTGGAGGCCCATGAAGACACCCGAAGGCTAGATGGGCCACTAGGTCGGCGCACCAGAAGATCCCTTGATGGGCAAGACAAGGAAGCGAACGAACAAGGAAAGATTGGATCTAAACTATTGTAAAACTAGTCGTATTCGGTTAGACCTCTTGAGACCTGGCCTCCTATGTAAAGGCCAGGAGAGGGGCTGCCGAAGGACACGAACAATCTTAGCAATCTTAGCCAGGAAAAGCTTAGAGCTAGGTAACCCTAGCAACAGCAATCTCGCCTAGATCTCAGCCGAACTATTCGGCACCCCATTGTAACCCATTATTCTCATAATCAAAGAACAGACAGGCATGACGTAAGGGTTTTACCTCATCGAGGGCCCCGAACCTGGGTAAATTGCTCTCCCCGCTTGTCTGTGAACCGATGTCTCGTGTCAGCCTACAGGATTCCGTCAACCCTAAGCCCCTATCGGAGGGCATTGACGAGGAGTACCCTCGACAATTGGCGCCGTCTGTGGGAACCCTGTCGGCACAAGATCGGACATCGGCTGAACCCGTCATGTCATCAGCAGCTTCATCAGCACCATCATCGTCTCATCTGGGAAGCCCGATCCGTTTTGGCTCCGACGAATTCACCCCGCACAGCGAATCGTCTCGCTCCACCTTCTCTGGTCTGCAAGGCAACATGGACATGGCGTTCGAGAGCGTCCACTACAACGTCAACTCAGAGGGAATTCTCCGGCTACTGGAATCTCCTATCTCCAGATCGACAAGCCCAAGTGCGTCATCGACACCCGACCTTTCGGCTGGCCAAGAAAACCCGTCGAGTCCGTCCGCGCCATCGACTCCTCGCTCGACATCTTCCATGTCAGTTGGATCTGATGACCCCGTGCCCTCGGAGATGACCTCGTACTACTGTATAAACTGCGACACCAGGCATGGACTAGGGTCAAGCGACACGCCATTCATCTGCAACGCCTACTATCCGTCGGGAGAGGACAGCATCGGTAGCGTCGTCCGAGGAGACACCCGAAGAGTGGCGCCCCTCCAAGTCTACGTCGCTAATAGGGGAGATGGGGAACGCACCCCCCGTTCCAGCAGGCGGGCTAGTTTCGGAGATAGCGCCAGCAATGACAACAGCGACCACACCATTACAGAAGAAGAGTGGGCAGCAGCCAAGGCAGCCGTGCTCAACAACACACCGCTTTCGGTGGGAACCACGGTTGGTACGCTCAATGCTTACCGCTCCATATTGGAGAAAAATCGGGAGCGCCTGTCTAAGGAGCAAGCCACCCTCGAGAAACGACTATCTGCGGCAGACCGGTCCAGCGAGCGACGAAGGGCCTCGCAGAGGAGCGCCTCCCGAAGTACCCACGGAGGGGGAAAACATCGATCGAGGATGTCCAGGCTCTCGGAAGATGATGCAAGGGAGATAACATCAAACTTGACCAAGTCCTTTATGACCACGGACACCGCAGGCATGCCACGGCCAAAAACCGTCGCAGGAGCAACAGCCAATCTTGCAGCGCACCTCATTAACCAGCGTCCTGAAGGATCCATGGCTCAGGCCCACCGCGGTGCTTTGGAGAGTCTTGCTATACTAGGACATAATCTAGTTCCGCCGAAAGAGAAGACCCTGCAGGCCAGCGGGTCAAAACATCGCGCGAGAGACGCTCGGGACGAAATCACACAGAGCAGGATTGACAAAGCAAGGCGACGACGCGCCATGAGAGAAGAACTTGACAGCGATTCTTCGGACGAGACCCAGGAGAACGACGGCGAGCTTAGAGGAGCCGATTGTCTGAGCTACAAAATTCGGGAGGCGATGCCACCCAAAAAGTTCAAACCTAAACCTACCGACGCTGCCAAATACGATGGGCAGCAGGAGCCAAGATCCTGGATAGAGGACTATCTGCAGACAGTAATTCTGCAAAAAGGGAATCAGATAGCAGCAATGCAATGTCTGCAGCTTTACCTAAAGGACTCAGCACGAACCTGGCTCAGAGGGCTGCCGAAGGGTTCCATCAAGTCATGGGATGACTTAGTAGAAGCTTTTGTTGCTAACTTTCAAGCAACCTACAAGAGGCCCATCGGGATCGAGGAGTTACGGCACTGCCAACAGAAGCAGAAGGAGTCGATGCGCGCGTACATCGGGAGGTTCACCAAACTCCTAAATGTTGCGGAAGACGTATCTATCGACAGGGCAATTGACGCTTTCAGCGATGGCATCCGACGTGAAAGCTATATAGAAGAGCTTGGGCGCAAAAAGCCGAAGACCATAACCAAGCTAATGGAAATCGCCAACAGCTGGGCCGATGGTGAAGACAATGTCCGAAAACCACGGCAGCGCAGCGACGACGAAGAGGATGACCAGCCGAAGAATGATTCGGGTGGTCGAAGGGACCGGAGTAAGAGAAGGAAGAACCGCAGTTACGATGACAACAACCTAGTGGCCGCAGGTTACTCTGATCGACAGGATGATCGGTACGACAATAGGCGAGACGATCGGCAGGACGGTAATCGGAACGACTCTGGGAACCGTGGCAACTATAAACCACGACCTCAGAGAACTCCCAAATTGCCTTACGCTGAACAGATCAACGCCCTTTGCTACCTACATTCTTATACCGATTCCAAGGATGGAAAAGTAAAATCTAGCCACCTGCTCAGGGACTGTCGGCAGTTCCTCGATATGCATGAGCTCATCCAGCAAGCAGGCCAGAAACAGCTACCGCCACCACCACCGCCACCCCCGCCACAGCATCAAGTCCAGCAAGCTCAACCTCATCAACCCAACGAGGCGTTTCCACCGCCACGTGGGCAAATGAACATGATACACCCCACAGGTGTTTCAAGGAGAGAGATGAAGAAGCTCACCCGAGAAATCAACCTGGCAGAAAGCGTCATGGCGAACATTCCCGAATATGTCGAATGGTCGTCTCAGGAAATCACGTTCAGTCAAATGGATCACCCGATGACCATACCAAAGCCAGGGCACGCCGCCCTAGTGGTCGAAGCACAGATAGGAGGGTTCAAGATGAGCAAAGTCTTCATGGATGGAGGAAGTGGACTCAACTTGATATTCCTTGACACAATTCAAAGTATGGGGATCACCATGAGAATGCTGGAGGACTCAGATACTCGCTTCCATGGGATACTCCCTACTTCACCAGCGCATTCTCTTGGCAAAGCTTACTTGAATGTCGTTTTCGGTAAACCCGACAACTTCAGGAAGGAGAAGATCGAGTTCGAAGTCGTGAACTGGGAATCACAGTACCACGCCATACTCGAGAGACCAGCTTACGCCAAGTTCATGGCCGTGCCGCACTACGCATACCTCAAGCTGAAGATGCCAGGGAACAATGGAACAAACATCATAGTCTATGGGAGCTTTTCACGCTCGGACAATTGTGACCGTGACTTTCAAAGGATTGCTGCTAAATTTGGGCCACGGCGAGATACTGTCGACCCCCCGCCCAAGCTGACGATACAAGAAATCAAGGAGAAAAAACTCGACAGGGAAATTAAGAAGAAGCCAGCTCCCGAAGGCCCAGCAGCAATAGCATCGGCAGAAGATGCAGGAGGCGGCAAGATACTAACAATTGCTGCTCAAGCATCTGGCGAAATCAACAGCACTGTCGCGACCACCAGCGTGACGAAGAAATCGGAAGATCCTTCTGAAGAAGAGAAGAACCCCTTTCTTGATAAAACACTCCCTTAGTTCTTAAATTTTTCCCCTTTTACTTTACACAGGGCCTCTTGTTTTCGCCCTCCAGTTTCATATTTACCCTATCAATAAGTACTTAAGTTCCGATTCTTGTTAAAGTATTGCAGTAATCTAAAGCATCTATGACCGTGCTGCCGCCAAGTAGCGGCATAATTTAACGTGCGGCAGAAGATAGCGCTCAGGACAAAAACCCTTACGGGCACTGCAAAGAAGAATAAGGACATCAATCCGCTCCTCTGCTTCAGATGCCTCTACGAGTGCCGTACAAAGCAAGAGTTTGGAAAAATTACACACAACCCATGCTTGATATTTCACTTATGGAAATATCAGAGAACAACGGGTTCATCGGCAGAATCATTACACCCGAAAAATTCGGGAATGACTGTCAAAATTTATAAACGGTTGAAAGTAAAGTTGCGCATACAACAGGTTTAGCAAAACCTGCAACACGAGCTGATCACTCATAATGATTTGCTAACCAACTAGTACACATACATCCAACGGGCAATTAAGCTTCGCCCCTTTGAGTATTTGCCAACGGCATGGTAAAAGTACATATTCATGTATCAACCAAGACAAAAAAGTTGCGGCTTAAAAATCCGAACACTCGGAAGAACTAGCCAAAACAATTTACAAAAGTAATTTTACACCTTTACATCACCCTTGCGGAGTTTCCTTTTCCTCAGGTACCTTTGACATCTCCTCAAGCCCGTCGACAATTATATGGGCAGGTGCTAAAACCTTCGGGTACAACTCCTTGAGATCACCAGTTGCATTGGCGATAGACAACAAGCAAGCCGAAGGATAACAAGCAAGCACAAGGGCAAGCGTGCAATTGGCCCCTGCAAAGACTTGAGATCTTACCAGCTCCCGAACCTTCTTAGCGCTCCCAAATTCAGACATCAAAGTCAAGAGGGTAGGAGGAACTGCATTCAGAGGAAACATTGTTTTCCAAACTACCCTCATAGCCTTGTAGCACTTGTCGAAGAACTGGTGGACCTGGTGTACTCGATCCTGAAATTTGACGACAGCCGAGGCCTTCGAGTGTTCCCGCCAGAAAATTTCTTCGGATGAGGACAGCTGAGTCAAAGCATGCACCCGCTCGTGTATCCGTTTGTTCTCTTCCGCATGGTTCAACGCTATGACTGCCAAAACAGTTAGTCAAGACTCAGACAAGAAGTTGCTAGCAAAGAGGCAAAGGGATCAGGAAACTTACAGTTTTAACTTTCGGTAGCCTTATGCAGTTCGCCAAGAGTATACCGCTCCACGTCGGCTGCAATCTCGCTCTTTTTGTTGATGATGGCAGCTAAAGCATAAGTGCTGCGTAAGTCCTTTTCCATCTGCGTGATCCGGTCTTTCATGCGCTGGATCCGATCGCTTTCAGGAAGAGCACCCGATGAGTCGTCTGCAAACGAGGGTACTGGGAAGACCTGCAAAAAATACTGGTTATAAAGAAGTGATGGATATGGTACAGCCAAACATCCAAAATAACTCCCATCGGGAGAAGTGCAAGAAAGTGATATCATAACAAAAGTGTGCTAACAACAATGCTAGCACGGAGTTTATTACAAAGCATGAGTCGTGCGGCAGAACAATGTTTTGCATCAGCTCAAGGCACAAGTTTGTTACAAGAATCAAGGGAGCTGGGTTTGAGTCGATGAACTAGGGCCAGTCGACGATTTCCTTGATGAAACCAGCTCAAGAAGCTGACGGGCGCAAGTAAGAGCAGAAGCCTTAAAGGTGCTCAAATCAACAGGCTGCCCGTCTTGCTCTTTTGGAAGCCCCTTAGTCATTTCTTCGATGTCACCCTTAAAGCCGTAACCCATCATAAGTTGGAAGGCAAGGACAGCACCAAAAGTGCGCGATGTACGCTTGAATACCTCGATGACCTCCTTGGTATCAACCGCGAAGGTATCGATCAGCTATCCCAGGGTCTTCTCTTGCTTGATCTTGGGAAAGATCATCGAGTGCATCCGTGCCAGAGCACCCTTCCCCTTCACAAGAAGCTCTTGTGTAAGCTGGTGAGAAGCGAGAATCGTTGACACAGCATTCGATGGGGAGTTATTTGGAACTCTTTCCAGGGCATCGACAGGAATGTTTGCTGCCTCTGTAGTAGAAAGGAAGGAGAAAATTCAGTCATTGACAAAAAGTTTAAATCCATAAGAATGTCACTCGACAGAAGTATGTTAGAAATTACCAAGCAAGGCCAAAGAAGATTGGCGAAGGACTTCATCCTTTTCGGCTGCTCGAGCCTCAGCCACCAGCCTGGATGCTTCTTCCTCCTTCAGCTTCCCTTTCAGTCTGGCCAGCTCATCCTTCAAAGAATCAATCTCTTGGCGAGCCGCGGCAGCTATCTTGACTGCGCCATCCAGTTTTGAGGAGGAAGATTCGACTTCCTCTTGCAGCCGAACTTTGTCAGCCTCTAGAGAAGTGAATCGGGAGGCGAAAACCTCCAGAGAAGAGATAACGCCGCGCAGGTCCTTAAGAAGAGAAAGAAAAACAATTAAACAAGGCACGCTCCAAGAAATCTGTACTAAGATCAGAAGAGAACTTACAGAAAAAGGAGCCGCAGTAGCAGCAGTTGGAGAAATATCCTTCCCTTTGGAAAGGGAAGACGCAGTCGATGCTTGAGTCACGGGGGCAGCCTTAGGAGCCGAAGCTTCGGAAGCTACCACGACCGGCGAAACGGCATCAGACTTGGCCTTTTTAGGAGGAGGCTCGATAAAGCCCTCATCACTGTAAAAGAAAACAGTCGACTGTGATTATAACAGGAGTATGAAAGGTAAAAAAGGCACAGTATAACTTTCAGAGAAGAACTACTTACATATCGAAGAGATCATCTTCATCGGCAAAGCCGCCGGTTGATCTCTTCGCAGTAGAAGCTCTGGCCCCATCAGCAGCTGCATCAACAAAAGTATCATGATCAGTGTCGACGTTACGCACTGATCCATCTACGATACAAGTGTTATCGGCTGAGGGGCGAAGATCAGCGTGGGCAACTTCAAGATTCATCGGACCGTTATATTCATCCTCTAGACCTGTTTCATCGGTGGTGTGAAAATCTATGGGGATTGAGGAGCCTCTCCCCTCGGAAGTATCATCCGGCGAATCACGTGTATTTTCAGAAGCCATAGGGATCTGGCAAAGAAAAATGAAAAAGTAAGAACAAAGGTAATCATGTCGGCTGAGCAAGAAGCTATAATAAAGATGTGAAGAAAGGAAAATACCCCTGATGGTGGATGATCAATGTCAAGGGGAGCATAAGAAGAGATTAGCGGAATCGAATCTTCCTGGTTGAAGGAAGTAAGACGACGAACTTCATCAAGTAACTCCTTTTCTGATAGATCGGCAGCATTAATCCTGGTCTCATCCTTTGGGCCTGAGTACAACCACATCGGGTGAACTCTGGCCATGACTGGCTGGATTCGACGCTTCAGGAAAACTGCTGCCACCTCCGTACCAATCATAGTTTGGCCGTCAGCCTCTTTGATTCGAAGGAATTTGGCAAACAATTCTTCGGCTGAAGCCCTTTCGTCGGCTGAGACGATGTTCTTCCAAGAGTCCTTAGGCTTGGCTTCAGAAACGTCGGCATAGCAAGGGAGTCGACACTCGGGTGACGAGGAATCTTTGACGTAAAACCATTTCAGCCTCCATCCTTGCACAGACTCTCTCATTGGGAAATTGAAGTAATTAACTTCTGAGCGGGCAACGAAACCTACCCCTCCGGTGACAAAGTATCCATTACTACTGCTGTATCTCTTCACATAGAAGATCTTCTTCCACAATCCGAAATGAGGTTCAATACCCAAAAATGCCTCGCAAAGGGTGATAAACACGGCAACATGGAGGATTGAGTTGGGGGTGAGTTGCCATAGTTGGATTTCGTACGTCCGCAAGAGGTGGAGGAGGAATCCATGAGAGGGGAGTGAAAGGCCTCGATGAAGAAAAGATAAGAACATCACAGAAAATCCCACGGGAGGATCAGGCCGAGAAATCGCACCTGGGAGGATCACATCACCCGTGTCGGAGGATATCAATCCTAAGCTTCGGGACCTCTTCTCGTCACGCTTGGTGACGGTTGAGGCTACCCAGTCCCCAGGTTTGACCGTCGAGCCCGGCAGCCGGCGGCGCCGGGAGGCTGGAGGAGGGGCGCTCGGGGCGCTCCCCTTCGGAAGAGAAGAGGAGGACTTGGCAGCAGCACCTCCGCTGGTGGAGCTAGCGGCGGCGGCGGTGTTCTTCTTCTTCACCATCGCGAGATCTGAGGAAGATTGAAACTGTGGCGGCGGCGCGACAATGGCGAAAGAAGGGAGAAGAGGGAGAACGAGGAGATGCTGCGGGAACCGTGGAGAAGATTGAGAATTTTTTGCCTTTGGAAATTTTAAGGAGAAGTTAAGGGGTAAGAAAGTACGTGGCGCTTGAGGAAGGGAAGGAACTGACGGCCCACTACGCCCACGATTGCGTGAAAATCGAGGAGCCACCTCGGTCGTTACGCGTACAGTGGTCAAGCCCTAAAACACTGATTGAACAGGGCTAGGGCTAGCTCGTCATGATGGACCTGTCAAATTAGCCTGCAGCAGTAACACGTCAGCAATGACGTCATAATTTGGAAGCATTCGAAGGAAATATTAAAAGTCATCGGATGAAGGATTTGAGTCCACGCACGGATTGCAAGCATCCGAACCTGGACTCGGGGGCTACTCCCATCGGAAGCGCTGACGCGCACCCGATAAAAAGAAGATTCGACAGAATGAGCAGTCGAAGGAAAAAGGACTGAGTCTGCACTCAAACGATTACACCCAGACACTCCCATCGGGAGCGCATGATGTACATCTAGTAAAAGTTTTTTGCACTCCAGGATCATGCCCGGGGACTTGATTCTGTGTAGAGTAACGTTGTTTTGCCATCGGCAGTTAACCAACAAAAGTTGGGCACGTTGCTCATTATCCTTTGCGTGAAGAAAATATATCGGATGACCTATGAAGCCTTGCGAAAAACTCGGCAGAGGAAAGTATTCGAGTAGTACAACTTGAGTCTACGCACGGATTGCAAACATCCGTACCTAGACTCGGGGGCTACTCCCATCGGGGCCACGCGCACCCGATAAAAGGAAGATGAAGCATAATCAAGATGAATAAGAATAATGAAGGAGAAGAATATCATGAGAGGACATGCATTAGTCTCTACCCGAATTATCTTCGGCTAGACACTCGGGGGCTACTGACGTGGGCATTACCCTTCGAGTAACCGACGTTACCCTATCCTGTATTGACCAACTGGAGGCCCATGAAGACACCCGAAGGCTAGATGGGCCACTAGGTCGGCGCACCAGAAGATCCCTTGACGGGCAAGACAAGGAAGCGAACGAACAAGGAAAGATTGGATCTAAACTATTGTAAAACTAGTCGTATTCGGTTAGACCTCTTGAGACCTGGCCTCCTATATAAAGGCCAGGAGAGGGGCTGCCGAAGGACACGAACAATCTTAGCAATCTTAGCCAGGAAAAGCTTAGAGCTAGGTAACCCTAGCAACAGCAATCTCGCCTAGATCTCAGCCGAACTATTCGGCACCCCATTGTAACCCATTATTCTCATAATCAAAGAACAGACAGGCAGGACGTAAGGGTTTTACCTCATCGAGGGCCCCGAACCTGGGAAAATTGCTCTCCCCGCTTGTCTGTGAACCGATGTCTCGTGTCAGCCTACAGGATTCCGTCAACCCTAAGCCCCTATCGGAGGGCATTGACGAGGAGTACCCTCGACAATCAACTTGTTCTTGATATCATTACCTCAAGTTCTTAGGGTTTATGAGCATCACTCAATTTATAATGATCAAGGTTTGGCTTCCTAAAGATCTCTCATTAAATGGATTTCTCACTTCTATGATCAAGCATTGTCTTGATCAACTAGGATATAGTACTTCTAATTTACCTTCTTGAATGGGACTACTATGGTTGCCTCTAAAGTTTATATCCCAGGAGAATGCCTGGGATATTATGTTAGGGTTCTACTTAATCAATGATGATATAATCATCTGGTTATATGGATAGTTCTCTTCCCCAAGTCCAAGTGTTGCCTCATTAACTTGAGTGTAACACCATAACTTGAGCTCTCTCTCATAGGAATAGTTATTCTAGGTTTATGGTGTATTCACAATATCTCAATAGGTATTTAGTCTAAAACTCCACTTGGCTATCTTGGTTGAATTAATCTCCTCTTTTCCTTATCAATCCATGGATATAATCTTATTCCATGTGATATTAGGTTGTCTCACCACTCCAAGATGAAATGGTTAATCTCCTAATACTTTAATTCAAAGGTTGTCCTTTATTCTTAAATAGGTAAAGCTAAGATTGGTATGAGTGGTCTCTCTCTCATTTGGGGAAGGACTTTAATACTAACCTAAGGTTAGGCTCCATAGAGGTTGATGTGATCTCAATATCTATGTTTAACATAACTGGGTTCTCTCTCTAGGGATGGTCTGGAATAATATCCTAGGGTTTCTCTTAAAGGTGATGGTTTGAATACATGGATGTATATCCAAGGTTCAGTTCAAGGTTTATCATTGATCCTCTAATAAGTAATATAGAACTCTTACTTCTCTAGGTTTGATGTATAATAATTTGGAATGTAGAAGAATATATACTTCTTGAGTGGATCTCCTTGTTATAATTCCAATGTTGAAGTGGAATGAATACCATGAGGTTTCATGGTAGGATCATGGATTAGTTTTAAGGCATGGAGAAGATAGTCAAGAATGGTTTCTCCATTTTATTGTTACTTGGTTTGTAATTGAAAAGATGTTCTTATGTTATGGCAATGATTACCATATTATGATATGTTATAAGATCAAGCAATGGATCATTGATTGAAGTGTTGTTGTGTTAGATTTAATTCCATTTGATCTAACCCCTTAGATCAAATCATCTCTACCCAAAACAAGGTTTTAGCAAAGTCACATTGAGGTTTATAGCGCTTGACTTGATGAGCTACTTCAATTCCACCAAGGTCAAGTGAAACTTCAGTTACTGTGACTGTTTTACTTTAAAGCGCGAAAATTCCCCATATTTTCTATGCATGAATGTAATGCACACATCTGTTTCCTCTATTTTTGTAACCCCAATACCTGGGATATTACAGTCTCTACCCCTTAAACTAAAGTTCGTCCTCGAAGTTTGAACTCTCTCACGTTTCTGAAGTGTGGATCTGACTTGTGCAGACTATGACTTTTCTCGAACTCCGTATTGATCTTACTGGATATCATTGAATATATCCCTTCTCCAAATTCTTCCTGGAATCCACTAGTGTCTGTCTCTGAACCATGGCTCCTTACTTTAGTTCTTTGATTTCTTCCATCTTTATAAGCTTGTTTCCTTTCTCACTGAAGATTCAATGATTGGGACTTATTCTGATACTGCTAGTCTCAACTGAAGACTAATTTAACAACATACTCCTAATTGGTAAATAGGTCTTTGTTTTCCCTTACTACCAAAACTGCAATAATGGTACTAAGTAAGGTACTTAACATGGAAATGATCATGATGGTTTATTCCTCTAAGAATGGATTAGACTCATTTAGTCCATCCAATCATGGTTTATAATTGATACCTATAACTATTTTGGGTTCTTTAGGTTCCATGAAAGGAATCTTTCAAATAGACTTTAGTTTTGGTATGGTCAATCTCCTTCGGTCTTTGGCCTTCTTGAGCTGTATTTAGTCTACGGTCTTTTCTTCGTCCAATTTTTTTATTCTTGACTTACTTGAGCTTTCGTACTTCTGAGTAAATACTACTCATTTTCTCAAGTTATAGTCCACTTCTTACATCCTCGAAGTATGAATCTTGGCTTCTGGTCTGACATCCTTCTGAAAGTATTGTCCAACAATCTTATGAAAATAAGATAGAACTTCCTCTCAGTTCAAACCTTCATCATCTTTCTTGCTAAAATATTGAGTTATTGTACCTCCAATTCAATCTCTACCCCTTACAGTTTTCTTATGGTCTTCAACTCCTTTTCTTCCAACCATTGGACTTATGGTTAGAATATTGGTCTGGGTCTAACTTATGGTTTATATTCTTCTAAGGTCTGGTGAAGAATATTTGTGGTGTATCCACTCAATTGTGGACATCCAATGTGAATCCTTCGACTAAATGATTATAGGTCATTGTTGTTTGGTTACAAAATTTTATTTGTTCACAACTTCTTGGCACAATTAATCCAATGGTGGACTACTTGATACCAATTGTGGCTATTTGTTATCTAAAAATGGAGTCTATTATAGGTTCTGATCAACTGGACGAGACATCTTCTACTTTATCTCGCAGTATTGATCATATACCACAACTGTGGTTTTCTGATACCAACTATGGTCTTCTTATATCTGCTATGGTTTCATATATCATCTTCCTTCATTCAGGGTTTATTTTCCAAGAAAACCACTAGCTGACACTATGAATATAGTATCCTAAGTGATATCCCATGCATTCCCTCTTCTATGATGAATATGGTTCTGCTTGAGCTTCACCATAATCACCAGATTTCTCACCTTCATGCTTGTTCCGTACTAAAGTACTCCTCTGTTGAGGCTAAGCATCAGTTTTGATTGATACTTCTTTCAAGTATTGTGGTTACTTCCCACAACTTTACTTCCTTTCTCTGATGAACCTTCTTGGTGTCTTCAAAATCTTCAGAATTCGTCACTTCCTCACATGAATACCATTACCCTCTATATCTATAGCATTAAGTAAGAACTTGATATTGCAACATGCACTTGCATATCAAAGTCAAACTTCATGTATGGATCTAGTCAAACAATGAAAATCCAAGAAATCCAAGAAGATTCAACTTTGTGCTAATAATACACATCATCATAAGCCTGGATATAATAGTTGAGTAAGACATCTCTAAACATCAGGCTCTGATGTGTAGTATATAATACCACATAAGATAGGTTTATATCGTGATACTTAGCACGAATATGTGGGTTTCTACTATTTATCTCAACATTTACCGTAATTGCACATTTGCAATGTGATAAACTTGAAACAAAGTGGCCTAGGATACTTAAAGTTAACCTAGTTTTGTTTGGAAGTACTAACAAAGTATTATACCATATATAAGTACTATTGAGGACTATTTTGTATGATACCACTAGTTCTAATATGGTTACTCTGAATACATATTTATTAGGATATATTTCCTATACTTTCAAGTGTTTCTACTATAAACTTGTGGTCATGATGTGCTTGGCACACTTCCCATGGTTTTGGAACACAACTCTTACACTATTGTTTAACATCTGGCTTCTTATTGTACTCCTCCTATATACTTAAGATGTTCTAGTCCATCACATAACGATTCTGAGGTGAATCATATATGATTAACAACTCTACCCTGTAGGTAGACATATTTTAATCCTATTTCTCTTTCTTACCTCCCATGATCGACTCATCATGGTCTATACTACTGCATCTAACTTATAGTTTTTACTTACTATCTATTGTCTCACAAGTTTGGATAATTTACTTACTCATTACTTGTATTGGTACACACCTTAATAAAAGATTTTCCTCATACAACTATCTTCATCACTTGATATTACTCATATTATAGGTCTGAATACTTTTATTTAATCATAATAGGTGTTGGTACACATCTTCTAATAGGATATCTTCCTTATGGTTGTATCATCTCTTTGGACTACCAGGTATTGATACCAACTGTGATCTACTCATCTATTGTTTTAAGGACTTGATGGTATACTACATACTTGGGATTATCTACTAACTTCACTTAGGAAGGATAGATAAGAAAGGTTGACTTAAGTGTGTCAGGATTATTCTCAAGTGAATATCCATCTCAAGTCATAAGAATATTTGGTTTAACTAAGACAACTTCCTATAGACACTACCAATCCTATAGGTCTCCTTTAAAGGGTTTTAATCCTAGGGTCAAAGCATTTGCTCTGATACCAACTGTGGTGACCCGGCATACCACTGCATGGTGTAGTATGCAAGTCTGATATAACACCAATGAAACACCGTTCCACTAGTATTATATCTCTCAGAGTGGTACAACAGAAACATATGCGGGTCCAAGGCATGTCTATAGAATTACAACATTGACTCTATTACATAAGATCAGCACAGCCTCCTACTTTACAATGAGGTAAATCTGCAAATAAACTCCAGAAGAACGACTCATAGTCTAATTCTATCACGAACTCTATTTGTAGAGTATTTGACTAGCTATAGGGGCTATGAATAGATTCTAGCTAAATAGGAGCTAGGTTTAGGAAGCTAGTTCCCTTCTATGGCTAAACTAGGTTTTCTCCTTGTTGGATGTGGTATCTGACTCCTCTGACAGGGTCCTGTTTCTTGAAGTAGTTGTTGACTTCTCGGCCTTCGAGTTGCACTGTAGATCCTCCTTCGATGCCTCCATATCTAAGCAGGGGATTTAAGAGTGGGATGAGTACGAGCGTACTCAACAAGTTCATTATAGGAAAGAGGTGTTTAATGCACTAGCTACATCATTAGACCAGAAAGTCTAATACCAATGCAGGTTTTCATAATCATTTCTTCAAAAGGTTGCTTTTATTCAGAAGAACTATGTCCGTCAGCCTTCACCGATTTACTAGAACTTCATGGAGTTCCTTTCCGGCAGCGTTCGCAGTTCCATATCCCGGAACAGGGAGTGATAGGTCACGATTCATTACACTCTGCAGAGGTGTGTTGCTTTACCCATAAGAGATCTTAACCTTGGTGCCAACCGGGCAATTTCCCCGTCCACACTTCCTTTGGTGTGAGGCCCGGTATAAGGTCATAGCCAATCATATTCCTCCGCTACCTCGCACACCCACCCTTTGTTGCATACCCCGACCCTGGGTCCTCGCCGGTCCCGTTATACCAATTAAGGATGGACCCCGGCCACGACAACAATTCTGGGCTCATACCATAAACTCCTTCGCCGGTAGCTGCAATGCATCATAGACCGCAATACCGTGGGGAACTTTTGGCTTCCCCAGCCTACCGCTTGCTCTTCGGGCGACAAGTGTACTACGGACAAAGCCGTGGGGAACTTTAGGCTTCCCCAGCCTACCGCTTGCCCCCGACAGATGACAAGTGTCTACGGTAAAGCGCGTCCGTTGATGTACAAGAGGTGGAAATACGATTGACTATTCCGTCCCACTCCAGATCTTATGGTTAACACGGGTATTACAACACAAGAATCACTGGACGACATTTGTTTTTTAATCCTAGATGGATATAATCCCTTGCAATGGAACCTCCACCATATCAACACAATCCATGGTTCCATTGCCCACCACATAGTCATATTCATAGTTATGAAAATAGTGGTTTTGTTTTTTATGCAATAGTGATAAACATAGTACTTTGCAAGTAATTTGGTAAAAATACTCAAATGACATGAGAAAGTGATGAACTTGCCTTTCTTGACTGCAAGATTATGCAGGCAAGGTCTTCGATACGCAATAACTCCAAATTCTGAAATAGCATCATCGTCCAGTAAGGACGATGTTTAAAAGATTGGCAAGGATGCAATAATGCATAAGTATGAGATGCAATCGTTCTAAACGTTACCTAACCCCGATGATTTAGGATTAGTGAGTGGTAATGATTAGTTCATGGTGTGTTGCACTTTTAGAGTGATTTACAAACAAGGTTCTTATTCAGGTGTGATTACTTGGTATCATAAACATGTGCTGCAATATATCATAACAATAGCATTAATAGCACACAGCAATAAGATTTGGTGTAATCCTAACATGTAATGAATAGTGGTTGGTTTTAGCACTATATGACATGGTTAATGATTAATTATCATATACTTCAAAAGAATAACTTTTGAAGAACATGTTCTTTAATAAAGAACAAGTATGATAATTAGGGTTGTGGAGTTCTATGGTTTACTATATTTATAATTGGTTTCTGGAGTAAGGGTTAGATGGATCTCAACAAAGTTGGATTCATTAATAACTAGGGCTTGTATGGTTTTAGTGAAGCATAAGTATCTGAAGCAATTAATGGTTGCTATCATGGTGATATATCTTAGTGGTAATAGATAGCTAGGGTTGATAGGTCCTGTTAGGCAAGGTTGATGACTACTTCCTATTTACTTCAAAACAATAACTTTTGAAGAACATACTTCTTAAATAATAAGAAGTATAACAATTAAGGTTGAGGTTGTCTTGTTTTAGCTATTGGATCTCTAAGTAGAGAATGGTTGGTTCCTAAATAGGATGGTTCATAAGTATCTCACACTAGTAGGGTTTAGTGGAACAGGGTTATGTAATGTAAAATAGTAGGTATGGTGGCTATTAGGGTTCATCACAATGGTGTGATGCTAAATAGGGATAAACAAGGATGATGGCTTTGGTAATAGGATCTAGGGTTTTCACTTGGTTGACCCTACTTGATTAGTTAGGTCTAATGAGGATGAACACATGGGATACCCATATATTAGTGATAGGTCTTCTACATTTTATGTGGCCAAGACAAGTATTTAGTTGCTACTATGGTTCGATGATTTGAAAGAAGGTACCATGATCACATGTTCTAACCTAGGGTTTAGGTTAGAAGCAATTTAAGGTTCACAAGGAATGGTGGAGCTAAGGTTCCTAAATAGAATTAGGGTTTTAGGTTTCACATGAGATTATGAGGTTATCACTTTGTTTATAATGGAACTAGGGTTTCCTAATTACCCTATAATTCTTGGCTTAATAACTTCATTATTAAACTTGAAGTTATTAATAACTTTGAAATAAAAATAATGTTGGATTTGGCATTTTATTATTTTTAATGAATTAATAATTAAGGTAATTGTTATTTAGGGTTTAACTTCCAATAATAAAGATTTAATAAGTTCCATATAAAGGAAATTAGTTTTAATGTTTTCTTTAATTACTTTACTGGTTTTTATTTAATTTGTAAAGTTTTCCTAATTTCTGAATTTTAATTGTATTTTGAATTAAAGGAAAAGGCTTAATTAACAAGTATTAAATA
The DNA here is from genome assembly GCF_019359855.2 of Lolium perenne. NCBI lineage: Eukaryota > Viridiplantae > Streptophyta > Magnoliopsida > Poales > Poaceae > Lolium > Lolium perenne. The sequence continues at coordinate 95,209,805 of NC_067250.2, read as the reverse complement.
ATTGAATTTCTATTAAAAATATAAATTTCATTTTATATTTTTATTGGATAGATTTTTCTTTTATAAGAATTTTGATATCTCATTTGTATTTTTCTGAGCTTTTATGAATTTTCCACAATTATTTGAAGTTGCAGGTATTATTGTATTTTGAAATAAATGAAAAGAACTGCTAAACATACACTGTTGTTTCTACCCGTGGTCACTGACATGTGGGCCAGTGCCACGCTGGCTGCCATGGTGGCGTCGAGGTGGCACAGCTCATGGTGACCGGCGGCAGTGGCGATGGTCGCCGGTGATACAGGGTTCCCGCGGATGTGCGCGTGTGCTGGCTCGACTCAGGGCGACGCGCTGAACCAGAAGGTAGCGGCGCCCCCTCGAAAAGGTCGCCGGAGTGACTCCGGCGAGCTCTGACTGCGGCGGTGCACGGCGGGCTACGACGGTGACACGCTATGGTGCATGCTGGGGCTAAATTAAGGGCTCGGGAGAAGCGCAAGCTCAAAGTGATGCTTAGAGAAGGCTCGACGGCGCCGATTGTCGACGGTGGCGGCGACATTACTCGATTTCCGGTGGACTACCGGCGGAAGGGAACGACGATTCCTCGGCGACTGGGAGCTTACTGGCGCGATTCCTCTTGCACGGTGGGCTTGTCGAGCACGGTGGTTCTAATGGTGGTCACGGCGAGGTCTCCATCGACGGCGGCAGTCGGAGTCTGAGCATGCTAGGGTTTCGAATTGGGGAGGAATTGGATGAAGAGAGGGAAAATGGAGGTTGCCGACGCGTTTTATAGGCTCTCCGGCGTGTGCTGGAGGTCAGCATCGGCGGCGGCGACCGCGGAACGTGGAGTTGGCGTCGCGGTGGCGAGCTCTCGCGCATCCAGAGAGGAAGACGAAGACGACGATGTCTCCTTCGTGTTTATCCACGCGAAAGGTTATCTGGGCTGTGATGGGCTGTGCTGGGCTTGAGGCTGCTGGGCTGCTCTGCAGGCTTCTGCTGGGCTGCGTCGGCCAGGTAAGCTTCTACTCCATTTTTTTTCTCTGTTTTCTTTTTCTTCTTATTTTCTGTTTTTGAATTCTGTTTTTAATTCAATTTTGAATGCTTTTTTCTATTTTGCAGGTATTTCTTTTTTGAATAATACAAGGAATAGCCCAAGATCCTACAAACACTTTGGTAATGTATTAGAAAATTTAATATGGGTACTATAACATTGGTTTGATTGTTATTATTGGGATTTGAATTCAAATATCCATATGGGCATGAATTTGAATATTATCTTGAACAATGTTAAATTGTTTCACATATGATAGTTTTCTTACTTAGTGATATATGGAGTTTTGTTGGTATTACTTGGCAATAAACATTCTCAAGGTAATACTTATTAATGAATTTCAATAAGGGAGTGACTTAATGGCATGAGTTCATGTGCTAAAATATCTCTAAGGATTTGACCTCCTATTTGAAAATGTTGTCACTTGCCTATTATTTTATGTGCATAACTATGTGCTAATGAATTGGAAACTCTGCTTAAACTCCTTCCAAGTTTAGTATTAAAATTGTGGTTTAGTAACACTTTAAAATTACCTAGAGTAAGTACTACTCTCCTCATGGTTTGGTTTAATTATAAAGATAAGTGGTTGATCACACATATGGTTTTAATTATAGTATTTAGCACTAGGATAATCTTAGGTTCAATAATTGAAGCCTAAGATTTAGTTTGTGAGCAATTCTAAGGTTCTACTGATATTCACCTAATGGCATATGGTTTGGAATTTAAATGTGACTTAGGTTTTAGTTGTGATCACCCAAGTGATGCACAAACTAGGGTTGAGTTATAATTCTAGATTACAGAGATGAGATGACATTTTATTGCATTTGCTAGGGTTTAATCTCCCCTAACCAAGATAAGATGGTTACTTGATTCATGTCTTATGTGATTCTCTAATTACTAAGGATTTGAGAATTGGTTTTATCTTCTACCAATTAACTTCTATTATTATCCTCAGTTAATTATTAAAGTAACTATAGTAGTTATGGTTCTTTTTATAGTTAACTTTGGTCGTATGGATGTATGGTTTCTCACCATATAAAGCAAGGAGTTTTACTCTAAGGTTTTCTTAGGTCCTTTAATTGAGGAATAAATGGAATATAGATGTGATAGGGTTCTACTTATGATCACCAAGTGATTCACAAGTTAAGGTTGGGATATAAGCCTAGGGTTGCTTACTAATGATCTCCTTATAATTTCATGTAGTGAATGATATCTATTTATCCTATTAGGATTTAACTTATCCTCAAATAACTCAAGAGCATGATCATGGTTAGACATGATCAACTTGTTCTTGATATCATTACCTCAAGTTCTTAGGGTTTATGATCATCACTCGATTTATAATGATCAAGGTTTGGCTTCCTAAAGATCTCTCATTAAATGGATTTCTCACTTCTATGATCAAGCATTGTCTTGATCAACTAGGATGTAGTACTTCTAATTTACCTTCTTGAATGGGACTACTATGGTTGCCTCTAAAGTTTATATCCCAGGAGAATGTCTGAGATATTATGTTAGGGTTCTACTTAATCAATGATGATATAATCATCTGGTTATATGGATAGTTCTCTTCCCCAAGTCCAAGTGTTGCCTCATTAACTTGAGTGTAACACCATAACTTGAGCTCTCTCTCATAGGAATAGTTATTCTAGGTTTATGGTGTATTCACAATATCTCAATAGGTATTTAGTCTAAAACTCCACTTGGCTATCTTGGTTGAATTAACTCCTCTTTTCCTTATCAATCCATTGATATAATCTTATTCCATGTGATATTAGGTTGTCTCACCACTCCAAGATGAAATGGTTAATCTCCTAATACTTTAATTCAAAGGTTGTCCTTTATTCTTAAATATGTAAAGCTAAGATTGGTATGAGTGGTCTCTCTCTCATTTGTTGAAGGACTTTAATACTAACCTAAGGTTAGGCTCCATAGAGGTTGATGTGATCTCAATATCTATGTTTAACATAATTGGGTTCTCTCTCTAGGGATGGTCTGGAATAATATCCTAGGGTTTCTCTTAAAGGTGATGGTTTGAATACATGGATGTATATCCAAGGTTCAGTTCAAGGTTTATCATTGATCCTCTAATAAGTAATATAGAACTCTCACTTCTCTAGGTTTGAAGTATAATAATTTGGAATGTAGAAGAATATATACTTCTTGAGTGGATCTCCTTGTTATAATTCCAACGTTGAAGTGGAATGAATACCATGAGGTTTCATGGTAGGATCATGGATTAGTTTTAAGGCATGGAGAAGATAGTCAAGAATGGGTTCTCCATTTTATTGTTACTTGGTTTGTGATACGTCCAAAACGTATCTACTTTCCCGAACACTTTTGCTATTGTTTTGCCTCTAATTTGTGTATTTTGGATACAACTAACACAGACTAACGCTGTTTTCAGTAGAATTGCTCTGGTGGCTCGTTTTTGTGCAGAAATCCAACTTTCAGCAAAATCCCCGGAATTTATGTCGAAGGTCTTATTTTTCCAGAAGAATTATGGAGCCAGAAGGGCAAGCCAGGTGGAGGCCCGAGGCCCCCACACACTAGGCCGGCGCGGCCCAGGAGGGGGGCGCGCCGCCCTACTGTGTGGCCGCCTCGGCTGGCCTCTGACGCCCTCCTCTGGACTACTTAAGGGTTTCGATCTAAAAACGCGAGGAGAGAAGTCGAAGTCGCCAGAAACCCTCCAGAACGCTGCCACATCGCGAAACTCCGTCTCGGGGACCAGAAACTCCGTTCTGGCACTCCGCCGGGACGGGGAATTGGAGGAGATCATCGCCATCATCACCACCGACGTCTCTCCATCGACCAGCAATGCTTCCCCCATCCATGTGTGAGTAATTCCCCCGCTGTAGGCTGAAGGGGATGGTAGGGATTGGATGAGATTGGTCATGTAATAGCATAAGATTGTTAGGGCATAGTGCCTAGTGTCCGTAATTGGTACTTTGATGATATTGTTGCAACTTGTTATGCTTAATGCTTGTCACTAGGGCCCGAGTGACATGATCTCAGATCTGAACATGTTATTGTTTCATCATGATATGCATTGTTTTATGATCTTACCTGCAAGTTGTATACACATGTCGCTGTCCGGAACCCGAGGCCCCGAAGTGACAGAAATCGGGACAACCGGAGGGGAAGGCGGTAATGTGAGGATCACATGTGTTCACGGAGTGTTAATGCTTTCTCCGGTACTCTATTAAAAGGAGTACCTTAATATCCAGTAGATTCCCTAGAGGCCCGGCTGCCACCGGCTGGTAGGACAAAAGATGTTGTGCAAGTTTCTCATTGCGAGCACGTACGACTATATACGCAACACATGCCTATTGATTGATTAGTACTTGGACACTGTTTTATTATTATCTGCAAATGCCCTGCTTTGATTGTTACATGAGTTTCTCTCATCCATGCAACGCCCGTTATCCATCCCTGTGCCTACAGTATTTTAATCTTGATGTTTACTATAATCACTACTGCTGTCTTTGTTACTCTGCTGCTGTTATTTCACTACTGCTACTGCTATAAAACTGTTACTACTGATAAACTCTTGCGAGCAAGTCTGTTTCCAGGTGCAGCTGAATTGACAACTCCGCTGTTAAGGCTTTCAAGTATTCTTTGTCTCCCCTTGTGTCGAATCAATAAATTGGGTTTTACTTCCCGCGAAGACTGTTGCGATCCCCTATACTTGTGGGTCATCAAGACTATTTTCTGGCGCCGTTGCCGGGGAGCATAGCTTTATTTGGAAGTTCACTTGGATTGATATTGTTCGCTGAAAATTCTCCATCATGGGTAAATCTCGCGATTCTAAAGTCGCCATATTACCATCCACTACAAGAAAAGGTACAACTCTGAGTACCTCTGCTGCTCTTGATTCACCATCTGTGATAAGTCAACTTGTTTCACCACCGCAAGCTTCACTTACTGGTACTTCTGCTGAATCTGAAAACTCTCATAATATTGATGATGTTTCTGCTGTGCTTGATGATAGTGGTTCATTGGGATCTTTTCTAGATGCTACAATTGCTAGGTCTAGACAAATTGAAAATGCTGAAACTCCTAATGAAAATGCTGCTACACCTATTAATTCACCTGAGTATGTTGATTATTCTAGTGATGATCCTGATGAGGATTATGTGGAGCTTAATGGTGATTTTATTAATAGATGCAATGTGTGGTGACCCGGCATACCACTGCATGGTGTAGTATGCAAGTCTGATATAACACCAATAAAACACCGTTCCACTAGTATTATATCGCTCAGAGTGGTACAACAGAAACATATGCGGGTCCAAGGCATGTCTATAGAATTACAACACTGACTCTGTTACATAAGATCATCATAGCCTCCTATTTTACAATGAGGTAAAACTGCAAATAACGCCAGAAGAACGACTCGTAATCTAGTCTTATCACGAACTCTATTTGTAGAGTATTTAACTAGCTATAGAGGCTAAGCATAGATTCTAGCTAAATAGGAGCAAGGTTTAGGAAGAAAGTTCCTTTCTATTGCTAATCTAGGTTTTCTCCTTGTTGGATGTGGTATCTGACTCCTCTGACAGGGTCCTGTCTCTTGAAGTAGTTGTTGACTCCTCAGCCTTCGAGTTGCACTGTAGATCCTCCTTCGTGGCCTCCATATCTAAGCAGGGGATTTAAAAGTGGGATGAGTACTAGCGTACTCAACAAGTTCATTATAGGAAAGAGGTGTTTAATGCACTAGCTACAGCATTAGACCAGAAAGTCTAATACCAATGCAAGTTTTCATAACCATTTCTTCAAAAGGTTGCTTTTATTCAGAAGAACTATGTCCGTCAGCCTTCACCGGTTTACTAGAACTTCATGGAGCTCCTTTTCCGGCCGCGTTCGCAGTTCCATATCCCGGAATAGGGAGTGACAGGTCACGGTTCTTTACACTCTGCAGAGGTGTGTTGCTTTACCCATAAGAGATCTTAACCTTGGTGCCAACCGAGCCGCGAGCTCGTCCACACTTCCTTTGGTGTGAGGCCCGATATAAGGTCATAGCCAATCATATTCCTCCGCTACCTCGCACACCCACCCTTTTGTAAGATTGTCTTCCCCTATATCCATGGTGAGACCGTTCCAGGCATTTGTTCTCCCCTATACCGATTAAGGTAGAACGTTCCGAAATTTTTTATATGCCCTCCCCTATCAACCATAGATAGACCGTTCCGGACATCTTACAATCCATCATAGACCGCATTACCGTGGGGACTTTAGGCTTCCCCAGCCCACCGCTTGTCCCTCAGGATACAAGTGTCTACGGCAAGCGCATCCGTTGATGTACAAGAGGTGGAAATACGATTGACTATTCCATCCCACTCCAGATCTTATGGTTAACACGGATATTACGGCACAAGAATCACTGGACGACATTTGTTGTTTAATCCTAGATGGATATAAACCCTTGCAATGGAACCTCCACCATATCAACACAATCCATGGTTCCATTGCCCACCACATAGTCATATTCATAGTTATGAAAATAGTGGTTTTGCTTTTTATGCAATAGTGATAAACATAGTACTTTGCAAGTAATTTGGTAAAAATACTCAAATGACATGAGCAAGTGATGAACTTGCCTTTCTTGACTGCAAGATTATGCAGGCAAGGTCTTCGATACGCAATAACTCCAAATTCTGAAATAGCATTATCGTTCGGTAAGGACAATGTTTTAAAGATTGGCAAGGATGCAATAATGCATAAGTATGAGATGCAATCGCTCTAAGCGTGACCTAACCCCGATGATTTAGAATCAGTGAGTTGTAATGATTGGTTCAGGGTGTGTTGCACTTTTAGAGTGATTCACAAACAAGGTTCTTATTAAGAATTGGTTGCTTGTTAACATAAACAGGTGCTGTAATAAATCATAATAATAACACTAATAGCACATAACAATAACATTTGGTATAATCCTAACATGTAATGAATAGTGGTTGGTTTTAGCACTATATGGCATGGTTAATAATTAATTATCATATAATTCAAAAGAATAACTTTTGAAGAACATGTTCTTTGATAAAGAACAAGTATGATAATTAGGGTTGTGGAGTTCTATGGTTTTCTATGGTTCTAATTGGTTTCTGGAGTAAGTAGTAGATGGATCACAACCTAGTTGGATTCATCAACATAAAGGGCTTGTAAGGTTGAGTTAAGCCTGGCATTCTAAGCAATTATTCATACAAGATTGTTGTCAAGGTTGGTTTATCTTGCTAGTGATAGCTGGCTAGGGTTTATAGGTCCTTATAAGCAGGGTTGAGGATGATTCTTTATTTACTTCAAAAGAATAACTTTTGAAGAACATACTTCTTAAATAATAAGAAGTATATCAATTAGGGTTGAGGTGGTTTAGGTTGTACTGTTGGTTCTATTAAGTAAGGAATAATTGGCTCCTGAATAGGATGGTTGATAAGTATCTTACACTAGTAGGGTTTAGTGGAACAGGGTTATGTAATGTGAAATAGTAGGTATGGTTGCTATTAGGGTTCATCACAATGGTGTGATGCTAAATAGGGATAAACAAGGATGATGGCTTTGGTAATAGGATCTAGGGTTTACACTTGGTTGACCCTACTGGATTAGTTAGGTGTGATGATGATGAGCACTTGGGATACCCATATATTAGTGATAGGTCTTCTACATTTTATGTGGCCAAGACAGGTATTTATTTGCTACTAGGGTTCTATGCTTTGAAAGAATGTACCATGATCACATGTTCTAACCTAGGGTTTAGGTTAGAAGCAATTTAGGGTTCACATGTAATAATGGAACTAGGGTTCCTAATTAATTTAGGGTTTTAGGAGTCACATGAAATGATAGGGTTATAATATCATTCCATGCGGAATTTAGGGTTTGCTATTTACAATTTAATTCTATGATTAATAACTTCATGTTAAAGTTGAAGTTATTACTAACTTTGAAATAAAATTAATATTCAGTTTGGCTTTTTATTATTTTTAAATAATTTATTAATTAGGGTTTAAATCTCCCTAATAATGATTTAATAGGATAGCAAGTAAAGAAAATTAGTTTTCATGTTTTCTTTATTTGCTTACTGGTTTTATTTAATTTATAAATGGTTTCTTAATTTCTGAATTTTTAATTGTATTTAGAATTTAAAATTAAAGGCTTAAATAACAAGTATTAAATAAGTGAATTTTTATTAAAAATAAAAATTTCATTTTATATTTTTATTGGATAGAGTTTTCTTTTCTAAGAATTTTGATATCTTATTTTCATTTTTCTGAGTTATTATTTATTTTATATAAATTTGTAAAGTTGCAGTAATTATTGAAATGAAATTAAACGAAAATGGCTGAAACTACTAAATGTACCCGGCTACACCTACCCACCCAGTCACTGACTGGCGGGCCAATGCCACGTTTGCTGCCACGCGGTGCCATCGTGGCAACCAAGTGCACCACCGGCGGCCAGTCAAGGACAGCGCCGGCGAAGGCGGTCTCCCGCGGGGCTATGCGTGGGCTTGTTGGAAAGAGGGCGCCGAGGCGAACCCAATGGTGGCGGCGCCGCTCCCTAATGGTCGCCGGAGTTACTCCGGCGAGTGCTAACAGCGGCGGTGCTGGCAGATGATCGGTGCGGCGACGCAACGGTGCCTAATCGAGCGAGCTAGCGATGCTGCGAAGTGCAGGAGCTCACCAGGAGCATGACGCGCTTGACGGTGTGGCCGGAGATGGTCGTAATCGACGGCGATCGTCGATTTGCTGGCGGTGACCGGCGAAAGGGAACGATGATTCGTCGGCGACTAGGAGCTTCCTGGCGCGATTCCTCTTGCATGGTGGGCTTGTCGAGCACGGTGGTTCTAATGGTGGTCATGGAGGAGCTCGGGGTGGCTCCAAACGGCGGCAGTGAAGGTGGCCGGAGCGGCTAGGGTTCCGGTATGGGAGAAATTGAGACGAAGAAGAAGAAAGCGAGGCCAGTGCTCATCGTGGGGCTTAAATACGGCGGTGTGATACGCCTCGTCATGCGTTCGGGCGAGGAGAGGCTGCCATCGCGAGGGAGAAGGCGATCACGGCGTCGTGCTGCTCTCCAGCTCACAGGGAGGATGAGGATGAACTCCTCCTCGTTAATTTTTATGAAGGGGTATGGTGGGCTGGTCTGGGCCGTGCTGGGCTGAGAAGTTTGGGCTTCTGGTGGACTGGGTTGCTGGGCTGCTGCGTGTGGTAAGTCCAGGTAAGCCTTTCTCTCTTTTTCTTTTCTGTTTTTATTTTCTATTTTCCATTTTGTTAATTTAAGTACTATTTTGAATTCAAATTTGGATTCATGTCTGTTTTGCAGATGTTTATCAATTTGGCTTTTATGAGATCTATTACAAGGAGTATTGTATTGCTGCATTGTTTTGTTTCATAAATATTAAGTATATGTGAGCATTGTCACAATTTTCAATTAGACAAGTATTTAGGTATTTATTTTAATGTCCTTTTTTATTTGGATTGCCACTCCCTTTTGGAATGGTTAGAACTGATAATTTATACTCCAAGAGTTTTACAAGGTATCATTAGGACTTGATTTCATATTTGAGAATTTAGTCCCATGCATATGAGTTTATGTGAGTACTGGTTTGTTAAGATCATGTAGGTTTAATTATAGCCCTATTTCAAGGTTAGCACTAATATTGTATTTTACTAGTACCTTGAAATACTTAGAGTAATTCTACTCTCATCATGGTTTGATCTTGGTTAATGAGTCAATTGGTTGGTCACCACATATGGTTTGACTGAAAGGTTTTAAATGAGGTTTATCTTATGCTCCAAATTAAGTATAGGTTTTAACTAGAGTGCAATTCTGGGGTTCTAATGATGTTTACCTAATGGCAATTGGTTTGAATTTCAATTGTGGTTTAGGTTTTATTTGTGATCACCCAAGTGATACTCAAACTAGGGTTGAGATTTAATTCTAGGTTATAGAGATGGGGTGTCTCCATATTGCATGTGCTAGGGTTTAATCTCCCCTAACCATGGTAAGGTGTTTACTTGCTTAATATTTCATGTGCTTCCCTAATTACTAAGGATTTGAGAATTGGTTTTATCTTCTACCAATCAACTTCTATTATTAACCTCAATTTATCATTAAAGTAACTACATTGATTATAGTTCTTTTTATAGTTAACTTTGGTCATATGAATGGATGGTTTCTCACCATATTAAGTATGGAGTTTTACTCTAAGGTTTTCTTATGTTTCTTAGGTGAAGAATATGTGGAATGTAGAGGTGGTATAATTCTACTTATGATCACCAAGTGGTTCACAAGTTAAGGTTGGGATATAAGCCTAGGGTTGCTTACTAGTGATCTCCCCATGATTTCATGTGGTGAATGATATCTACTTATCCTATTAGGGTTTATCTTATCCTCACATATCTCAAGAACATGATCATGGTTAGACATGATCAACTTGTTCTTGATATCATTTCCTCAAGTTCTTAGGTTTTATGATCATCACTCAATTTATAATGATCAAGGTTTGGCTTCCTAAGATATCTCTCCTGAGTTAAGTTTCTCACTTCTAAGATCAAGTATTGTCTTGATTAACTAAGGTATAATATCTCTCTTATAGTTTCTTGGGTGGACAGGGCTGTGGTTATTTCAATAGGTTATATCCCAGGAAAATGCCTGAGATATTTTGTTAGGGTTCTACTTAGACAATGTTGATATTATCATCTGGGTATATGGATAGTTCTTTCCTTCAAACTCAAGTGTTGCCTCAACTAACTTGAGTGTAGTACCAAAGCTTGAGCTCTCTCATATAGGAATGGTTATTCTGGGGTTTATGGTGTATTCACAACATCTCAATAGGTATTTAGTCTAAAACTCCACTTGGCTATCTTGGTTGAATTAATCTCCTCCTTTCCTTGTCAATCCTTGGATATAATCTTATTCCATGTGATATTAGGTTGTCTCATCACTCCAAGATGAAAGGGTTAATCTCCTAATACTTTAGTTCAAAGGTTGTCCTTTATTCTTAAATAGGTAAAGCTAAGATTGGTATGAGTGGTCTCTCTCTCATTTGGGAAAGGACTTTAATATTAACCTGAGGTTAGGCTCTATAGAGATTGATGTGATCATCAATGTCTTTGTTAAATATAAATGGTTTCTCTCTCTAGAGATGGTCTGGAGTAATATCCTAGGTTTTCTCTTCAAAGTGATGGTTGGAATACATGGATGTATATCCAAGGTTTTAGCTTAAGGTTTTCCATTGCTTCTCTAATAAATACTATAGAACTCTCACCTCTCTAGGTTTGATGTGTAATAACTTGGAATGGAGAAGGATATATATTTCTAGAGTTGATCTCCTTGTCTTGTTTCCAAGATTGAAATATAATGAATACCATGAGGTTCATGGTAAGTTCAAGGATTAGCTTAAGGCATGGAAAAGATAAGTCAAGAATGGTTTCTCCATTTTATTCTTACTTGGTTTGTAATTGAACAGATGTTCTTATGTTATGGCAATGGTTACCATATCATGATCTGTTATAAGATCAAGTAATGGATCATTGATTGAAGTGTTGTTGTGTTAGTTTTAATTCCATTTGATCTAACCCCTTAGATCAAATCATCTCTTCCCAAAACAAAGTTTTAACAGAGTCACATTGAGGTTTATAGCGCTTGACTTGATGAGCTACTTCAATTCCACCAAGGTCAAGTGAAACTTCGGTTACTGTGACTGTTTTACTTTAAAGCGCGAAAATTCCCCAGATTTTCTATGCATGAATGCAATGCACACATCTGTTTCCTCTATTTTTGTAACCCCAATACCTAGGATATTACAGTCTCTACCCCTTAAACTAAACTTCGTCCTCGAAGTTTGAACTCTCTCACGTTTCGGAGTGTGGATCTGACTTATGCAGACTTAAACTTTTCTCGAACTCCGTAGTGATCTTACTGGATATAATTGAATATATCCCTTGTCCAGATTCTTCCTGGAATCCTTTAGGGTCTATCTCTGAACCATGGTTCTTACTTTGATTCTTTGATTTCTTTCAATATCATTTTCTTGTTTCCTTTCTCATTGAATATTCAATGATTGGGACTTCTTCTTGTCCTGACAGTCTTAATTGAGGACTAATTGGATAACATTCTCCTATTTGATAAAATAGGTCTTTGTTTTTCCCTTACTACCAAAACTGCAATATTGGTACTTGGTAAGGTACTTACTATGGAATTGGTCATGGTGGTTTATTCCTCTAAGAATGGATTAGACTCATTTAGTCCATCCAATCATGGTTTATAGTTGATACATATAACTATTTTGTGTTCTTTAGGTTCCATGAAAGGAATCATTCTATTAGTCTTTGATATTAGTATGTTCAATCTTCTTCATTCTTTGACCATCTTGGGCTTTATTGGTCTACGGTATTTCCTTCGTCCAACTTCATTATGCTTGACTTACTTGAGGTTTAGTACTTCTGAGTAAATACTACTCACTTTCTCAAGTTATAGTCCACTTCTTCTTCCTCGAGGTATAAACCTCGGCTTCAGGTCTGACATCCTTCTGAAAGTAGTGTCAACAATCTTATGAAAATAAGATCGAACTTCCTCTCAGTTCAGACCTTCTTCTACTATCTTGCTCAAAATATTGAGTTATTATACAGCCAACTCAATCTTTACTCTACCCCTTAGAGTTTTCTTATGGTCTTCAGCTCCTTTTCTTCCAACCATTGGATTGATGGTTAGAATATTGGTCTAGGTGTAACTTATGGTTTATATTCTTCTAAGGTCTTGTGAAGAATCCTTGTTGTGTATCCACTCAATTGTGGACATCCAATGTGAATCCTTCGACTAAATAATTATAGGTCATTGTTATTTGGCTGGCAAAATTTTATTTGTTTGCAACTTCTTGGTACAATTAATCCAATGATGGCCTACTTGATACCAATTGTGGCTATTTGTTATCTAAAAATGGATTCTATTATAGGTTATGATCAACTGGACGAGACATCTTCTGCTCTATCTCGCAGTATTGATCCTATACCACAACTGTGGTCTTCTGATATCAACTATAGTCTTCTTATATCAGCTATGGTTTCATAGGTCATCTTCCTTTTTCGAGGGTTTATTGTTGCAAGAAAACCACTAGCTGACACTATAAATATAGTATCCTAAGTGATTTCCCATGCATTCCCTCTTCTATATTAATTATGGATCTGCTTGAGCTTCACCATAATCATTATATTTCTCACCTTCATGCTTCTTTCGTACTAAAGTACTCCTCTGATGAGGTAAGCATGAGTTTCTGATTGGTACTATCTTCAGAGTATTGTGGTTACTTCCCACAATTTTGCTTCCTTCTTTTGATGAACCTAGGTCCTGTCTTTAAAGTCTTCAGAATTCGTCACTTCCTCACACGAATACCATTACCCTCTAGATCTATAGCATCAAGTAAGGACTTGATATTGCAACATGCACTTGCATATCAAAGTCAAACTTCACGTATGGATCTAGTCAAACAATGAAAATCCAATAAAATCCAAGAAGATTCAGCTTTGTGCATATAATACACACTATCATAAGCCTGAATATAATAGTTGAGTAAGACATCTCTAAACATCAGGCTCTGATGTGTAGTATATAACACCACATAAGATAGGTTTATATCGTGATACTTAGCACATATAGTTGGCATTCTACTATTTGTCTCAACCTTTACCTTAATTGCACAATTGCAATGAGATAAACTTGAAACAAAGTGGTCTAGGATAGCTAAGGTTAACCTAATTTTCTTTGGAAGTACTACTTAACTTTCATTTCATTGAGGACTATCTCACATGATATGTCTAGGTTCTAACATTGGTACTCTAAACACATAACTATGGAAATATAGCTCCTATACTTCCAAGTGTTTATACTATCATAAGACTATGGTCATGATGTGCTTGGCACACTTTCCATGGTTTTGGAACACAAGTCTTGCACTATTGTTGAACATCCAGCTTCTTATTGTACTCCTCATATATACTTATGATGTTCTAGTTCATCACATAATGATTCTCAGGTGAATTATATATGATTAGCAACTCTACCTTGTAAGTAGACATATATTATTCCTATCACTCTTCCTTATTTCCCATGATTGACTCATCATGGTCTATACTACTCATATCACTTGTTTGTATTACTTACTATTAGTTGTTTACAAGTTTAGATAGATTTTACTTACCCATTACTTGTATGGATCTACATCTTCTATTAGGATATCTTAATGATTTTCATCACTTGATATTACTTCTAGTACAGGTCTGAGTAATTCTTATTTAACTATAACATGTGTTGGTACGCATCTTCCAATAGGATATCTTCCTTATGGTTGTATCCTCTCTTTGGACTACCATGTATTGTATACCAACTGTGATCTACTCATCTATTGTTTTGAGGACTTATGGTGTTCTACAAGTTTGGGATTGGCTATCTAACTTTACCTAGGAAAGATAGGTAAAAATGTTGACTCAAGTGTGTCAGGATTATTCCCAAGTGAATATCCATCTCAAGTCATAAAAAGTATTTGGTTTAGCTAAGACAACTTCCTATAGACACTACCAATCCTATAGGTCTCCCTTAAAGGGTTTTAATCCTAGGTCAAAGCATTTGCTCTGATACCAACTGTGGTGACCCGGCATACCACTGCATGGTGTAGTATGCAAGTCTGATATAACACCAATGAAACACCGTTCCACTAGTATTATATCGCTCAGAGTGGTACAACAGAAACATATGCGGGTCCAAGGCATGTCTATAGAATTACAACACTGACTCTGTTACATAAGATCATCACAGCCTCCTATTTTACAATGAGGTAAAACTGCAAATAACTCCAGAAGAACGACTCGTAATCTAGTCTTATCACGAACTCTATTTGTAGAGTATTTAACTAGCTATAGAGGCTAAGCATAGATTCTAGCTAAATAGGAGCAAGGTTTAGGAAGAAAGTTCCTTTCTATTGCTAATCTAGGTTTTCTCCTTGTTGGATGTGGTATCTGACTCCTCTGACAGGGTCATGTCTCTTGAAGTAGTTGTTGACTCCTCAGCCTTCGAGTTGCACTGTAGATCCTCCTTCGTAGCCTCCATATCTAAGCAGGGGATTTAAGAGTGGGATGAGTACTAGCGTACTCAACAAGTTCATTATAGGAAAGAGGTGTTTAATGCACTAGCTACAGCATTAGACCAGAAAGTCTAATACCAATGCAAGTTTTCATAACCATTTCTTCAAAAGGTTGCTTTTATTCAGAAGAACTATGTCCGTCGGCCTTCACCGGTTTACTAGAACTTCATGGAGCTCCTTTCCGGCCGCGTTCGCAGTTCCATATCCCGGAACAGGGAGTGACAGGTCACGGTTCTTTACACTCTGCAGAGGTGTGTTGCTTTACCCATAAGAGATCTTAACCTTGGTGCCAACCGAGCCGCGAGCTCGTCCACACTTCCTTTGGTGTGAGGCCCGGTATAAGGTCATAGCCAATCATATTCCTCCGCTACCTCGCACACCCACCCTTTTGTAAGATTGTCTTCCCCTATATCCATGGTGAGACCGTTCCAGGCATTTGTTCTCCCCTATACCGATTAAGGTAGATGATGTCTACGGGAGCTTCTATTCTTGTAGACAGTGTTGGGCCTCCAAGAGCAGAGGGTTGTAGAACAGCAGCAAGTTTCCCTTAAGTGGATCACCCAAGGTTTATCGATCTCAGGGAGGAAGAGGTCAAAGATATCCCTCTCAAGCAACCCTGCAACCACAAAGCAAGAAGTCTCTTGTGTCCCCAACACACCTAATACACTTGTCAGATGTATAGGTGCACTAGTTCGGTGAAGAGATAGTGAAATGCAGGTGGTATGAATAAGTATGAGCAGTAGCAACGGCACCAGAAAAGTGCTTTGCTGTCCAGGACTGGCGTGTAGTTGATGGTGGTGATATTGCAGACAGTACAAATGCAGTAGAACAGTAAACAAGCAGCGATAGCAGTATTTAGGAACAAGGCCTAGGGATCATACTTTCACTAGTGGACACTCTCAACATTGATCACATAACAGAATAAATAAATAGATGCTAGACTCTACACCCTCTTGTTGGATGATGAACACCACTAACTGTGTAGGATTACACGAACCCTCAATGCCAGAGTTAACAAGCTCCACAATATTCGATGTTCATATTTAAATAACCTTAGAGTGCATGACAGATCAACACAACCAAACCAAGTACTAACATAGCATGCACACTGTGACCATCACACTATGAAAGGAGGAATAGATCACATCAATACCATCATAGTAATAGTTAACTTCATAATCTACAAGAGATCACAATCATAGCATATACCAAGTACTTCATGATGCACACACTGTCAACATTACATCATGGAGGAGGAATAGACTACTTTAATAACATCACTAGAGTAGCACATAGATGAATAGTGATACAAAGCTCATATGAATCTCAATCATGTAAGGCAGCTCATGAGATCATTGTATTGAAGTACATAGGAGAGAGATTAACCACATAGCTATCTGTATAGCCCTTAGCCTCGATGGAGAACTACTCCCTCCTCATGGGAGATAGCAGCGGTGATGAAGATGGCGGTGGAGATGGCAGTGGTGTCGATGGAGAAGCCTTCCGGGGGCACTTCCCCATCCCGGCGGCGTCTTGAACAGACTCTGTCCCCAGATCTTGGCTTCGCGATGGCGGCGGCTCTGGATGGTTTCTCGTACCGTGGCTTTTTTCATATCGATGTTTTAGGTCAGGGACCTTTATATAGGCGAAGAGGCAGAGTCGGAGGGTCGATGAGGCGGTGACACACTAGGGGGCGCGACCAAGGCCTGGGTCGCGCCACCCTGGCGTCTAGTGGCCCAGTGGCCCCCCTCTGGCCTCTCTCGGGTGTTCTGGAAGCTTCGCGTGATCCTAAGATGCTGGGCGTTGATTTCGTCCTATTCTGAGAATATTTCCTTACTAGGATTTCTGAAACCAAAAACAACAGAAAAACAAAGAATCGGCCCTTCGGCATCTCGTCAATAGGTTAGTTCCGGAAAACGCATAAATATGACATAAAGTATGCATAAAACATGTAGATATCATCAATAATGTGGCATGGAACATAAGAAATTATCGATACATCGGAAACGTATCAGCATCCCCAAGCTTAGTTTCTGCTCGTCCCGAGCAGGTAAACGATAACAAAGATAATTTCTGGAGTGACATGCCATCATAGCCTTGATCATACTATTGTAAACATATGTAATGAATGCAGCGATCCAAGACAATGGTAAAGACAATGAGTAAACAACTGAATCATATAGCAAAGACTTTTCATGAATAGTACTTTCAAGACAAGCATCAATAAGTCTTGCATAAGAGTTAACTCATAAAGCAATAATTCAAAGTAAAGGTATTGAAGCAACACAAAGGAAGATTAAGTTTCAGCGGTTGCTTTCAACTTGTAATATGTATATCTCATGGATAGGTGTCAACATAAAGTAGTATGATGAATGCAAATATGCAAGCATGTAAGAATCAATGCACAGTTAACACAAGTGTTTGCTTCTTGAGGTGGGAGGAAATAGGTGAACTGACTCAACATAAAAGTAAAAAGAAAGGTCCTTCAAAGAGGAAAGCATCGATTGCTATATTTGTGCTAGAGCTTTTATTTTGAAAACATGAAACAATTTTGTCAATGGTAGTAATAAAGCATATGTGTTATGTAAATTACATCCTACAAGTTGCAAGCCTCATGCATAGTATACTAATAGTGCCCGCACCTTTTCCTAATTAGCTCTGATTACCTGGATTATCACCGCAATACATATGTTTTAACCAAGTGTCACAAAGGGGTACCTCTATGCCGCCTGTACAAAGGTCTAAGGAGAAAGCTCGCATTGGATTTCTCGCTTTTGATTATTCTCAACTTAGACATCCATACCGGGACAACATAGACAACAGATAATGGACTCCTCTTTAATGCTTAAGCATTCAACAACAATTAATTTTCTCATTAGAGATTTGAGGATTGTTTGTCCAAAACTGAAACTTCCACCATGAATCATGGCTTTAGTTAGCGGCCCAATGTTCTTCTCTAACATTATGCATGCTCAAACCATTCAACTCATGGTAAATCGCCCTTACTTCAGACAAGACGAACATGCATAGCAACTCACATGATATTCAACAAAGAGTAGTTGATGGCGTCCCCAGGAACATGGTTATCGCTCAACAAGCAACTTAATAAGAGATAAAGTGCATAAGTACATATTCAATACCACAATAGTTTTTAGGCTATTTGTCCCATGAGCTATATATTGCAAAGGTGAAGAATGGAAATTTAAAGGTAGCACTCAAGCAATTTACTTTGGAATGGCGGAGAAATACCATGTAGTAGGTAGGTATGGTGGACACAAATGGCATAGTGGTTGGCTCAAGGATTTTGGATGCATGAGAAGTATTCCCTCTCGATACAAGGTTTAGGCTAGCAAGGCTATTTGAAACAAACACAAGGATGAACCGGTGCAGCAAAACTCACATAAAAGACATATTGTAAACATTATAAGACTCTACACCGTCTTCCTTGTTGTTCAAAACACTTTACTAGAAATTATCTAGACCTTAGAGAAACCAATTATGCAAACCAAATTTTAGCAAGCTCTATGTATTTCTTCATTAATAGGTGCAAAGTATATGATGCAAGAGCTTAAACATGAGCACAACAATTGCCAAGTATCAAATTGTTCAAGACATCATACCAATTACTACATGTAGCATTTTCCGTTTCCAACCATATAACAATTAACGAAGCAGTTTAAACCTTCGCCATGAAAATTAAAAGCTAAGAACACATGTGTTCATATGAACCAGCGGAGCGTGTCTCTCTCCCACACAAGCATTTATTCAAACAAAAACAAAAACAAAAACATACAGACGCTCCAAGTAAAGTACATAAGATGTGATGGAATAAAAATATAGTTTCACTAGAGGAACCTGATAATTTTGTCGATAAAGAAGGGGATGCCTTGGGTATCCCCAAGCTTAGATACTTGAGTCTTCTTGAAATATGCAGGGGTGAACCACCGGGGCATCCCCAAGCTTAGAGCTTTCACTCTCCTTGATCATAGTATATCATCCTCCTCTCTTGACCCTTGAAAACTTCCTCCACACCAAACTCAAAACAACTCATTAGAGGGTTAGTGCACAATCAAAATTCACATGTTCAGAGGTGACACAATCATTCTTAACACTTCTGGACATTGCTTAAAGCTACTGGAAGTTAATGGAACAAAGAAATCCATCCCTCATAGCAAAAGAGGCAATGCGAAATAAAAGGCAGAATCTGTCAAAACAGAACAGTCCGTAAAGACGAATTTCATTGAGGCACCAGACTTGCTCAAATGAAAATTATCAAATTGAATGAAAGTTGCGTAAATATCTGAGGATCACTCACGTAAATTGGCATAATTTTCTGAGTTACCTACAGAGAATTAGGCCCAGATTCGTGACAGCAAGAAATCTGTTTCTGCGCAGTAATCCAAATCTAGTATGAACCTTACTATCAAAGACTTTACTTGGCACAACAATGCAATAAAATTAAGATAAGGAGAGGTTGCTACAGTAGTAACAACTTCCAAGACACAAATACAAAATAAAAGTACTGTAGCAAAATAAACACATGGGTTATCTCCCAAAAAGTTCTTTCTTTATAGCCATTAAGATGGGCTCAGCAGTTTTAATGATGCACTCGCAAGAAATAGTAGTTGAAGCAAAAGAGAGCATCAAGAGGCAAATTCAAAACAAATTTAAGTCTAACATGCTTCCTATGAAAAGGAATCTTGTAAATAAACAAGTTCATGAAGCATAATGCAACAAGCATAGAAGGATAAAACAAGTGCAGCTTCAAGATTTTCAGCAAAAAGAGAGGTGTTTTATTAACATGAAAATTTCTACAACCATATTTTCCTCTCTCATAATAATATCCAGTAGCATCATGAGCAAACTCAACAATATAACTATCACATAAAGCATTCTTATCATGAGTCTCATGCATAAAATTATTACTACTCCCAACATAAGCATAATCAATTTTATTAGTAATAGTGGGAGCAAATTCAACAAAGTAGCTATCATTATTATTTTCATCATCAAATATAGGAGGCATATTGTAATCATAATCAAATTTATCCTCCATAACAGGCGGTACTAAAAGACTACTATCATTATAATCATCATAAATAGTAGGCAAAGTATCATCAAAGTAAATTTTCTCCTCAATGCTTGGGGGACTAAAAAGATCATGCTCATCAAAACCAGCTTCCCCAAGCTTAGAACTTTCTATATCATTAGCAACAATGGTATTCAAAGTGTTCATACTAATATGTTCCATGGGTTTTTTAATTTTTGCATCAAACCATCCACGTCTTAACTTAGGAAAAAGAATAAAAAGCTCCATGTTGCTTTCCATTATGCCAAACTAGTGTAAAACAAGAAACAAAAAGATGCAATTGCAGGATCTAAAGGAAATAGCTTCGAGCACACACACTACGGTGCCAGAAAAGTACTTTACCTGGGACCGGAGTATGAGAGCCTTTTACCTTTCCTCCACGGCAACGGCGCTAGAAAAGTGCTTGCTGTCTACGGGAGCTTCTATTCTTGTAGACAGTGTTGGGCCTCCAAGAGCAGAGGGTTATAGAACAGCAGCAAGTTTCCCTTAAGTGGATCACCCAAGGTTTATCGATCTCAGGTAGGAAGAGGTCAAAGATATCCCTCTCAAGCAACCCTGCAACCACAAAGCAAGAAGTCTCTTGTGTCCCCAACACACCTAATACACTTGTCAGATGTATAGGTGCACTAGTTCGGCGAAGAGATAATGAAATACAGGTGGTATGAATAAGTATGAGCAGTAGCAACGGCACCAGAAAAGTGCTTTGCTGTCCAGGACTGGCGTGTAGTTGATGGTGGTGATATTGCAGACAATACAAATGCAGTAGAACAGTAAACAAGCAGCGATAGCAGTATTTAGGAACAAGGCCTAGGGATCATACTTTCACTAGTGGACACTCTCAACATTGATCACATAACAGAATAAATAAATAGATGCTAGACTCTACACCCTCTTGTTGGATGATGAACACCACTAACTGTGTAGGATTACACGAACCCTCAATGCCGGAGTTAACAAGCTCCACAATATTCGATGTTCATATTTAAATAACCTTAGAGTGCATGACAGATCAACACAACCAAACCAAGTACTAACATAGCATGCACACTGTGACCATCACACTATGAAAGGAGGAATAGATCACATCAATACCATCATAGTAATAGTTAACTTCATAATCTACAAGAGATCACAATCATAGCATATACCAAGTACTTCATGATGCACACACTGTCAACATTACATCATGGAGGAGGAATAGACTACTTTAATAACATCACTAGAGTAGCACATAGATGAATAGTGATACAAAGCTCATATGAATCTCAATCATGTAAGGCAGCTCATGAGATCATTGTATTGAAGTACATAGGAGAGAGATTAGCCACATAGCTACCGGTACAGCCCTTAGCCTCGATGGAGAACTACTCCCTCCTCATGGGAGATAGCAGCGGTGATGAAGATGGCGGTGGAGATGGCAGCGGTGTCGATGGAGAAGCCTTCCGGGGGCACTTCCCCGTCCCAGCGGCGTGCCGGAACAGAGACTCCTGTCCCCCAGATCTTGGCTTCGCGATGGCGGCGGCTCTGGATGGTTTCTCGTACCGTGGCTTTTTTTGTATCGATGTTTTAGGTCAGGGACCTTTATATAGGCGAAGAGGCGGAGTCGGAGGGTCGACGAGGCGATGACACACTAGGGGGGCGCGGCCAAGGCCTGGGCCGCGCCACCCTGGCGTCTGGTGGCCCAGTGGCCCCCCTCTGGCCTCTCTCGGGTGTTCTGGAAGCTTCGCGTGATCCTAAGATGCAGGGCGTTGATTTCGTCCGATTCCGAGAATATTTCCTTACTAGGATTTCCGAAACCAAAAACAGCAGAAAACAGCAACTGGCCCTTCGGCATCTTGTCAATAGGTTAGTTCCGGAAAACGCATAAATATGACATAAAGTATGCATAAAACATGTAGATATCATCAATAATGTGGCATGGAACATAAGAAATTATCGATACGTCGGAGACGTATCAGTAGACCATTCCGAACAATTTTATATGCCCTCCCCTATCAACCATAGATAGACCATTCCGAACATCTTACAATCCATCATAGACCGCATTACCGTGGGGACTTTAGGCTTCCCCAGCCCACCGCTTGTCCCTCAGGATACAAGTGTCTACGGCAAGCGCATCCGTTGAT
This sequence comes from Lolium perenne, assembly GCF_019359855.2. Classification (NCBI taxonomy): domain Eukaryota; kingdom Viridiplantae; phylum Streptophyta; class Magnoliopsida; order Poales; family Poaceae; genus Lolium; species Lolium perenne. Next base: position 95,187,417 of record NC_067250.2, on the reverse strand, counting down.
GTACAAGAGGTGGAAATACGATTGACTATTCCGTCCCACTCCAGATCTTATGGTTAACACGGATATTACGGCACAAGAATCACTGGACGACATTTGTTGTTTAATCCTAGAGGGATATAAACCCTTGCAATGGAACCTCCACCATATCAACACAATCCATGGTTCCATTGCCCACCACATAGTCATATTCATAGTTATGAAAATAGTGGTTTTGCTTTTTATGCTATAGTGATAAACATAGTACTTTGCAAGTAATTTGGTAAAAATACTCAAATGACATGAGCAAGTGATGAACTTGCCTTTCTTGACTGCAAGATTATGCAGGCAAGGTCTTCGATACGCAATAACTCCAAAAATAGCATCATCGTCCGGTAAGGACAATGTTTTAAAGATTGGCAAGGATGCAATAATGCATAAGTATGAGATGCAATCGCTCTAAGCGTGACCTAACCCCGATGATTTAGAATCAGTGAGTTGTAATGATTGGTTCAGGGTGTGTTGCACTTTTAGAGTGATTCACAAACAAGGTTCTTATTAAGAATTGGTTGCTTGTTAACATAAACAGGTGCTGTAATAAATCATAATAATAACACTAATAGCACATAACAATAACATTTGGTATAATCCTAACATGTAATGAATAGTGGTTGGTTTTAGCACTATATGGCATGGTTAATAATTAATTATCATATACTTCAAAAGAATAACTTTTGAAGAACATGTTCTTTGATAAAGAACAAGTATGATAATTAGGGTTGTGGGGTTCTATGGTTTTCTATGGTTCTAATTGGTTTCTGGAGTAAGTAGTAGATGGATCACAACCTAGTTGGATTCATCAACATAAAGGGCTTGTAAGGTTGAGTTAAGCCTGGCATTCTAAGCAATTATTCATACAAGATTGTTGTCAAGGTTGGTTTATCTTGCTAGTGATAGCTGGCTAGGGTTTATAGGTCCTTATAAGCAGGGTTGAGGATGATTCTTTATTTACTTCAAAAGAATAACTTTTGAAGAACATACTTCTTAAATAATAAGAAGTATATCAATTAGGGTTGAGGTGGTTTAGGTTGTACTGTTGGTTCTATTAAGTAAGGAATAATTGGCTCCTGAATAGGATGGTTGATAAGTATCTTACACTAGTAGGGTTTAGTGGAACAGGGTTATGTAATGTGAAATAGTAGGTATGGTTGCTATTAGGGTTCATCACAATGGTGTGATGCTAAATAGGGATAAACAAGGATGATGGCTTTGGTAATAGGATCTAGGGTTTACACTTGGTTGACCCTACTGGATTATTTAGGTCTGATGATGATGAGCACTTGGGATACCCATATATTAGTGATAGGTCTTCTACATTTTATGTGGCCAAGACAGGTATTTATTTGCTACTAGGGTTCTATGCTTTGAAAGAATGTACCATGATCACATGTTCTAACCTAGGGTTTAGGTTAGAAGCAATTTAGGGTTCACATGTAATAATGGAACTAGGGTTCCTAATTAATTTAGGGTTTTAGGAGTCACATGAAATGATAGGGTTATAATATCATTCCATGTGGAATTTAGGGTTTGCTATTTACAATTTAATTCTATGATTAATAACTTCATGTTAAAGTTGAAGTTATTAATAACTTTGAAATAAAATTAATATTCAGTTTGGCTTTTTATTATTTTTAAATAATTTATTAATTAGGGTAATTATTAATTAGGGTTTAAATCTCCCTAATAATGATTTAATAGGATAGCAAGTAAAGAAAATTAGTTTTCATGTTTTCTTTATTTGCTTACTGGTTTTATTTAATTTATAAATGGTTTCTTAATTTCTGAATTTTTAATTGTATTTAGAATTTAAAATTAAAGGCTTAAATAACAAGTATTAAATAAGTGAATTTTTATTAAAAATAAAAATTTCATTTTATATTTTTATTGGATAGAGTTTTCTTTTCTAAGAATTTTGATATCTTATTTTCATTTTTCTGAGTTATTATTTATTTTATATAAATTTGTAAAGTTGCAGTAATTATTGAAATGAAATTAAACGAAAATGGCTGAAACTACTAAATGTACCCGGCTACACCTACCCACCCAGTCACTGACTGGTGGGCCAATGCCACGTTGGCTGCCACGCGGTGCCATCGTGGCAACCAAGTGCACCACCGGCGGCCAGTCAAGGACGGCGCCGGCGAAGGCGGTCTCCCGCGGGGCTATGCGTGGGCTTGTTGGAAAGAGGGCGCCGAGGTGAACCCAATGGTGGCGGCGCCGCTCCCTAATGGTCGCCGGAGTTACTCCGGCGAGTGCTAACAGCGGCGGTGCTGGCAGATGATCGGTGCGGCGACGCAACGGTGCCTAATCGAGCGAGCTAGCGATGCTGCGAAGTGCAGGAGATCACCAGGAGCATGACGCGCTTGACGTGTGGCCGGAGATGGTCGTAATCGACGGCGATCGTCGATTTGCTGGCGGTGACCGGCGAAAGGGAACGATGATTCGTCGGCGACTGGGAGCTTCCTGGCGCGATTCCTCTTGCATGGTGGGCTTGTCGAGCACGGTGGTTCTAATGGTGGTCATGGAGGAGCTCGGGGTGGCTCCAAACGGCGGCAGTGAAGGTGGCCAGAGCGGCTAGGGTTCCGGTATGGGAGAAATTGAGACGAAAAAGAAGAAAGCGAGGCTAGTGCTCATCGTGGGGATTAAATACGGCGGTGTGATGCGCCTCGTCACGCGTTCAGGCGAGGAGAGGCTGCCAGCGCGAGGGAGAAGGCGATCACGGCGTCGTGCTGCTCTCCAGCTCACGAGGAGGATGAGGATGAACTCCTCCTCGTTAATTTTTACGAAGGGGTATGGTGGGCTGGTCTGGGCCGTGCTGGGCTGAGAAGTTTGGGCTTCTGGTGGACTGGGTTGCTGGGTTGCTGCGTCTGGTAAGTCCAGGTAAGCCTTTCTCTCTTTTTCTTTTCTGTTTTTATTTTCTATTTTCCATTTTGTTAATTTAAGTACTGTTTTGAATTCAAATTTGGATTCATGTCTGTTTTGCAGATGTTTATCAATTTGGCTTTTATGAGATCTATTACAAGGAGTATTGTATTGCTGCATTGTTTTGTTTAATAAATATTAAGTATATGTGAGCATTGTCACAATTTTCAATTAGACAAGTATTTAGGTATTTATTTTAATGTCCTTTTTTATTTGGATTGCCACTCCCTTTTGGAATGGTTAGAACTGATAATTTATACTCCAAGAGTTTTACAAGGTATCATTAGGACTTGATTTCATATTTGAGAATTTAGTCCCATGCATATGAGTTTATGTGAGTACTGGTTTGTTAAGATCATGTAGGTTTAATTATAGCCCTATTTCAAGGTTAGCACTAATATTGTATTTTACTAGTACCTTGAAATACTTAGAGTAATTCTACTCTCATCATGGTTTGATCTTGGTTAATGAGTCAATTGGTTGGTCACCACATATGGTTTGACTGAAAGGTTTTAAATGAGGTTTATCTTATGCTCCAAATTAAGTATAGGTTTTAACTAGAGTGAAATTCTGGGGTTCTAATGATGTTTACCTAATGGCAATTGGTTTGAATTTCAATTGTGGTTTAGGTTTTATTTGTGATCACCCAAGTGATACTCAAACTAGGGTTGAGATTTAATTCTAGGTTATAGAGATGGGGTGTCTCCATATTGCATGTGCTAGGGTTTAATCTCCCCTAACCATGGTAAGGTGTTTACTTGCTTAATATTTCATGTGCTTCCCTAATTACTAAGGATTTGAGAATTGGTTTTATCTTCTACCAATCAACTTCTATTATTAACCTCAATTTATCATTAAAGTAACTACATTGATTATAGTTCTTTTTATAGTTAACTTTGGTCATATGAATGGATGGTTTCTCACCATATTAAGTATGGAGTTTTACTCTAAGGTTTTCTTATGTTTCTTAGGTGAAGAATATGTGGAATGTAGAGGTGGTATAATTCTACTTATGATCACCAAGTGGTTCACAAGTTAAGGTTGGGATATAAGCCTAGGGTTGCTTACTAGTGATCTCCCCATGATTTCATGTGGTGAATGATATCTACTTATCCTATTAGGGTTTATCTTATCCTCACATATCTCAAGAACATGATCATGGTTAGACATGATCAACTTGTTCTTGATATCATTTCCTCAAGTTCTTAGGTTTTATGATCATCACTCAATTTATAATGATCAAGGTTTGGCTTCCTAAGATATCTCTCCTGAGTTAAGTTTCTCACTTCTAAGATCAAGTATTGTCTTGATTAACTAAGGTATAATATCTCTCTTATAGTTTCTTGGGTGGACAGGGCTGTGGTTATTTCAATAGGTTATATCCCAGGAAAATGCCTGAGATATTTTGTTAGGGTTCTACTTAGACAATGTTGATATTATCATCTGGGTATATGGATAGTTCTTTCCTTCAAACTCAAGTGTTGCCTCAACTAACTTGAGTGTAGTACCAAAGCTTGAGCTCTCTCATATAGGAATGGTTATTCTGGGGTTTATGGTGTATTCACAACATCTCAATAGGTATTTAGTCTAAAACTCCACTTGGCTATCTTGGTTGAATTAATCTCCTCCTTTCCTTATCAATCCTTGGATATAATCTTATTCCATGTGATATTAGGTTGTCTCATCACTCCAAGATGAAAGGGTTAATCTCCTAATACTTTAGTTCAAAGGTTGTCCTTTATTCTTAAATAGGTAAAGCTAAGATTGGTATGAGTGGTCTCTCTCTCATTTGGGAAAGGACTTTAATATTAACCTGAGGTTAGGCTCTATAGAGATTGATGTGATCATCAATGTCTTTGTTAAATATAAATGGTTTCTCTCTCTAGAGATGGTCTGGAGTAATATCCTAGGGTTTCTCTTCAAAGTGATGGTTGGAATACATGGATGTATATCCAAGGTTTTAGCTTAAGGTTTTCCATTGCTTCTCTAATAAATACTATAGAACTCTCACCTCTCTAGGTTTGATGTGTAATAGCTTGGAATGGAGAAGGATATATATTTCTAGAGTTGATCTCCTTGTCTTGTTTCCAAGATTGAAATATAATGAATACCATGAGGTTCATGGTAAGTTCAAGGATTAGCTTAAGGCATGGAAAAGATAAGTCAAGAATGGTTTCTCCATTTTATTCTTACTTGGTTTGTAATTGAACAGATGTTCTTATGTTATGGCAATGGTTACCATATCATGATCTGTTATAAGATCAAGTAATGGATCATTGATTGAAGTGTTGTTGTGTTAGTTTTAATTCCATTTGATCTAACCCCTTAGATCAAATCATCTCTTCCCAAAACAAAGTTTTAACAGAGTCACATTGAGGTTTATAGCGCTTGACTTGATGAGCTACTTCAATTCCACCAAGGTCAAGTGAAACTTCGGTTACTGTGACTGTTCTACTTTAAAGCGCGAAAATTCCCCAGATTTTCTATGCATGAATGCAATGCACACATCTGTTTCCTCTATTTTTGTAACCCCAATACCTGGGATATTACACAATGCTACTGCTGATGCAAGAAAAATTAAAAAGTTTCTCGCACAATATACTGTTAGATATAAGCTGTCTCCTGATCCTAAATTTGCCACATCTCCTATATGCATTAAGGATAAAGATTATGATTTTTCTCTTGATCTATCTCATATAGCTATTGTTGAGAAAACACCCTTTTGTGGTACTGAAAAAGAAAGTGTTGTAGAACACATGAATGAACTCTCTTCTATGAGTAGCTTGTTTTTTGATGATGTCAAGATGCGTACTTATTTCATTGCTAAAATTTTTCCTTTCTCATTAAAGGATGATGCTAAAAATTGGTATAATAATTTGCCTCCTGGCTCTATTAAAAGTCCAGGTGATTTGCTTGATGTTTTCTTTCGGAAATACTTTCCTGCTAGTGCTCAACATGCTGCTTTACACAAAATTTATAGCTTTGACCAGGAAGATGGAGAGAAATTGCCTAAAGCTTGGGCAAGATTTTGCTCTCTTATCAGAGCTCGACCTGGACATGATTTGGAAAAGCAAGATTTACTTGATATATTTTATAGTGGACTAACCGTTGTGTCTAGAGCATATTTGGATAGTTGTGCTGGTTGTGTTTTCAGGAAAAGAACTCCAGACGAAGCTGAAGAATTATTGGCTAAAATAGGCCGGAATCATGATGATTGGGCTACATCTGAATCAACTCCGACGCCAATATTGAAGAAGAGGGGTTTAATTAAATTGAATGATGAAGATATGAGGGAAGCCAAGAAATCTCTTAAGGAGAAAGGTATTAAATCCGAAGATGTGAAGAATTTACCTCCTATAGAAGATATATGTGAGATAATTCCCCCTTCATCCATGATCGAGGTAAACTCTCTTCAACGCTTTACTAGGGAAGATATTCCGTATTCAAAACCTCCTGCTCAATGCTTAGATGAGTTTGATAATTATATTGTTAAGCAAGAAAATTTTAATATGAGAGATGAGAATCATCTCATGGAAAATTCTCAAGCTATTAGCAATTTTCATGATATTGTGGAGAGAACCTCCAATGATGTTAAGATGCTTGTTAAACATTTTCAAATGGTTCAAACTCAAATTGATCAACTCACTAAAGTGCAAAATGACTTGTTAAAAAATAATTCTAAAGAGAAACATGCTTATGAAGTAACAACTAGAGGCGGTGTCTCTGATGCTAGCACGTAGTCGACGTGCCCGTTGGGAACCCCAAGAGGAAGGTGTGATGCGTACAGCGGCACATTTTCCCTCAGTAAGAAACCAAGGTTTATCGAACCAGTAGGAGCCAAGAAGCACGTTGAAGGTTGATGGCGGCGGAGTGTAGTGCGGCGCAACACCAGGGATTCCGGCGCCAACGTGGAACCTGCACAACACAACCAAAGTACTTTGTCCCAACGTAACAGTGAGGTTGTCAATCTCACCGGCTTGCTATAACAAAGGATTAGATGTATAGTGTGGATGATGATGTTTGCAGAGAACAGTAGAACGAGTATTGCAGTAGATTGTATTCGATGTAAAAGAATGGACCGGGGTCCACAGTTCACTAGAGGTGTCTCTCCCATAAGAATAAGCATGTTGGGTGAACAAATTACAGTTGGGCAATTGACAAATAGAGAGGGCATGACCATGCACATACATGTTATGATGAGTAGTGTGAGATTTAATTGGGCATTACAACAAAGTACATAGACCGCTATCCAGCATGCATCTATGCCTAAAAAGTCCACCTTCAGGTTATCATCCGAACCCCCTCCAGTATTAAGTTGTAAACAACAGACAATTGCATTAAGTATGGTGCGTAATGTAATCAACAAATTGTTATCACCAGATTTTGCCAAATCAGGAGGTGGGCCGTAAGGGAGATGGGCTTGGAAGATTACACGTGGAAGATCTCTGAAGCGGCCTTGCACGAAGAGTTTGGGCTAGATTGCCCGTGTATCTTTAATTATGGTAGATTGTATCTTAGATTAAAAGTTAGAGTTTGTATCGTGCACGGTGGGGATTATTCCCACGTTAGAAAGTCCCCTGGACTATAAATATGTATCTAGGGTTTATGGAATAAACAACAACCCACGTTCAACCAACCAAATCAATCTCGGCGCATCGCCAACTCCTTCGTCTCGAGGGTTTCTACCGGTAAGCAACATGCTGCCTAGATCGCATCTTGCGATCTAGGCAGCACAAGCTCCATGTTGTTCATGCGTTGCTCGTACTGAAGCCTTTTTGATGGCGAGCAACGTAGTTATCATAGATGTGTTAGGGTTAGCATAGTTCTTCGCGTAACATGCTGTCGTAGTGCAACCCTTGCATATCTAGCCGCCCTTACACCTATCTTAGGTGTAGGGGCGGCACCCCGCTTGATCATTATTTAGTAGATCTGATCCGTTACGGTTGCTCCTTGTTCATCAAGGATTAGTTTAATATCTGCAGTAGTTAGGCCTTACAAAGGGCTGGAGGATCCAGCGGCACGTAGGGTGGCGTTCGCTAGTCCTAGACAGGATGTTCCGGGGATCAACCTCGTGTTGGTTTTTAGGCCTTGTCTAGGATCGGCTTACGATCACCGTGCGTGGCCGCGAGGCCCAATCCTGAGTAGGATGATCCAATTATGCGGTGAAAACCCTAAATCATCGTAGATCTCATTAGCTTTATCTTGATCAAGCAGGACCACCATATATTCGTGCACCCCGTATGAATCATGGGTGGATCGGCTCCTTGAGCCGATTCACAGGATAACCTGAGAGCTGATCGAGGCTCGTATTTAATGTTTACGTGTATGCCATGCAGGAAACTAAGCGAGGCATCTCCATCACCTTCCTGACCAGGTATAGGTCAGGTGGCACGCCCTTGCAATCAGCATCGGACGTGTGACCAGAAGGCTTTGCGGGCCGTCGCTCGGAGGGACCTCGGCCAGCCGCAGCCCTAGGTTGTTCCCGGCTCTACGGTGTTGCCCGTCGCTGCCCGCCGGTGGGTTTCGGACGTCAACACATTCTGGCACGCCCGGTGGGACAAGCTTCTACATCAACCACATCGCCATCTACATCTGAGATGGCGGACGGCACGCCAGTCACATACGAGGATCTGACCGACGAGCTCAAGAAGAAGTATGACGAGATCAAAGTCATCCTCGAAGCCGACCTCATCGGCTCTTTCCACAGAACCCGTTCACATGGCATCAGGTGGAAGGGGTTCTCGCCTAATGGTGCACTCGATGGGATAGACCTCTCTGCCCCGTCGGAAGAACGCACCAGGTCCCTGCGGCAGGAGATCAACTACTTGGTGGCTCACTCGCTACACCGCCACTCTGAGAACCTGGTCAACACGTTGGAGCGTGTCGCTCTTCGCGTGATCCAGGAGATCATGAGGCACCGCACTCGCCGTCAGACCAGCTCTCGGGACGCATCAAGGAGAGTTGCCACTCCGGTCCCGTCCACCGCTGCCATTTGCGTTGGCAGCACCCGAAGTGCGGCTTCACCGGCATTCGTCGTCGTCTACAAGATCGGTGGTGACCCTAGTGACTACCGGTTCTTGCACGAGGCGCCTAAGGAGATCCCTCACGGGTACATCGTGCACGTATGTGCCGATTGTGGTAACCGGGCACTCACAAACCAGGCCACAACATCGGGGACTTCGGGAAAACAGGAGGGACGTCAGCGACAGAGCTTGAGAAGCGTACGTGGCTAACTAAGCACGCCACCCCGACGAACCTCCGCAGCTCAGCTCCTGCAGCTGGCTCGTGAGCTGGAAAAGCAAACATGGCTGGCTAAGTACGCCACCCCGGCGAATCTTCAGAGTTCAACTCCTGCAGCCCACAACGACGGATCAGATCGCACCATACTGAGAGACCAGTTCGGCATGGTGCCGAAAAGGAGGGCAATCGGCTATTCCAAGCCGTACCCCGACGACTACGAGATGATCCCGCTACCACCTAAATATCGGCTCCCTGATTTCTCCAAATTCAGTGGATCAGATGGTTCCAGCTCCATCGAGCACGTGGGCCGATATTTGGCACAACTAGGACCGGCTTCAGTGTCGGATCAACTACGCGTGAGGCTCTTCTCACAGTCCCTCACGGGATCTGCTTTCGGATGGTACACCTCACTACCACTGACTCCATCCGGACTTGGAAGCGATTGGAAGAGCAGTTCCATATGCAGTACCATTCGTAGGCTTCCGAGTCCGGCATTGCCGATCTAGCACAATTACGTCGAAGCGTGGAGAAACGGTGACGAGAATACATCCAGCGCTTCAGAATCTTAGGAACCGATGTTATTCGGTTCGTATAACTGAAAAGGAAGCAATCGAGTTGGCGATAGCGGGCCTCGCAACACCGCTCAAGGACATGGCCTCCCAAGCGTACTACCCCTCACCGGCGCACATGGTTCGTAAGCGTCGGCATATGAACAGCGCCACCCGGACTGTGCAGGACAAATTCAAACGTGCAGTAGTCCTGGTCGATGCAGAGGAAGACGAGGTTTCTGCGGGAGATCAGGAGGTAGCAGTGGCTGAATGGACTCGGGGAGGAACCCCCGTGTCCTGCAAATGGGTAAAGCCACCAGGCCCGCCCAGGGGATTTGATTTTGACGTGACCAAGACTGAGCAAATCTTCGACCTCCTGCTCAAGGAGAAGCAGTTGACAATTCCCGAAGGTCTCAAATTCCCCACGGTGCAAGAGCTGAACGGAAAGCCATACTGCAAATGGCATAACTCGCTCTCCCATGCCACCAACGACTGCAGGGTGTGGCGTCAGCACATCCAAGCGGCGATAGAAAAAGGGCGTCTAATTTTCAACCAGTACGCCATGAAGGTCGACACCCAGCCCTTCCCCGCCGTTAACATGGTAGAATGCACTTACCCTGAAGGTTGCCAGCCAGGATCCTCGTTCAGCATCAACATGGTAGGACCTGGGCACCACTCTGGCAAAGATGTAGACGAGGGCAGCTGCTCTCGTAGCAAGGACACAGAGGAGGCCGCTCCACGCGATCGGCTCCATCATGATGGCAAGCGCTACGTCACAGGGGGAGAAGTGAAGAACATAAGATATCAGCGACCCCTCTCTGATCACCTCCTCAACAAGTATGTAAGTCAGTATGACCAACGCCGACGGTCCAGCTATGATGATGAAGGAGATCGGCTGGCTAGAGAAGCCAGAAGATATCGTCGGCATGATCGCGATGAGGAGGAGCACGAGCGCCATGCCGTAGAAAAATCAAGGGAGCAAGACGACAACGACAGGCATTGGGACTGCTCCTTCTTCAGACACTGCTGGGATTCAGGAATGAGCCGATTGCCCACAATCGGTAATTGCCCAGAATGCAACCAGAAGAAGAAGGAGGCAGCCAACGTGTCCGTGTTCAAGCGCTTAGGGCCTCTCCCGCCACAAAGCAAACGCGCTGAGTCCCCTCGGTGGGCAGATCTCGAGGATTCAGAAGACGAGGGACAAGAAGAAGAAGACAGGTACCACCGGCCAAGGTGGTGCCCGGAGGGACTCAGCCGTTCACAAAAGCGCAGGGTTCAGCGATTGCGCGGCCTGGAGGAAGCCGAAAGGTTATACTTGCATACGCTAAGGAAGGCACGACCTGATCTGGCTGTGAAAGTTCAGCGAACCCTGGATGAAGAGGGTCGTCCACGGAAAATGGAGTGGCGTCCCAAGCAAAGGAAAGCCGACGATGAAACATCGGCTGGTACAAACATGGTACTCGTCCTTCCGACGGAGCTTAGTGCTCCATGATTCTACGATGCACTCAAGGTGGACGACAGCAGGCGCATCAAGTCAGAGGTTGGGCTGGTTTTATCCACCAGCCTGACCGAGTAGCAAGAACAAACCGATGAGCAAACGGGGCGAGGCTGATCCTTGTGATCGGCCCCAAAAATTATGAAGGAGCATTACAGAACCTTTAGTCAGCGCTTCAATGGATATGGAGGCCGATTCCAGCAATCGGCCAAAATTATCTTCACCACATGTTCTGCTTGTGTTCAGCATCGATCTACTGGGCAGCGGCCACGTCGGCGGATGAAAGTCAGCACGAATCCTTGCGGAGCCGACGTGCAAGTGCAGTGCCCTGGCTAACCATAAAAGCCGATATCTGCAGTCATCTGGCAGATTCGGCTCGGGGGGCATATAGTCAGATGAACATGTGCAGATAAACATGTGTAAACATGCGTGCAGTGAAACATTGGGGGCCGATTAGAAAAAATCGGCCAATAAAAAAAAAATTTGCACAAGAAGTGAAGCCGATGCGCGGCCATCGACTCTAGTACAGTTACACAAGACCAAGACCTATTGGCTGTGTGCTCAAAGTTCACATCAACATCGACGTTCAGTGGAAGAAAGCTGATCAATGACCTGTTCATCCTCGCCTGTATTCTCGCCTTGATTAAGGCTCGGGGGGCAGCTAACTTGGTAGATGTTCTGTTTTGGGAGCCGATTGGAGTCGCATCGACTGACCCTGCATCGTGATCCTCTCTGAAAGCAGTTCAGGTGTTGCAAAAGAAAACTGCTAAAGCTACGGAGAGGAACCGGAAAAGGAGGCCGTCGGCTTTACAGGTTTTGGACCGTCCTGTTGCTGCAAGAAAGGAAAGGGACTGGATTCTCAAAATAGCCGATGAGTAGTCATCGGCTAAGGGATTGCGGAAAATTATGGTCAGATATCAAATCGCAGCCTGAATTTGAGAAGTACTTGATGACGGTCTAATCGACATTTGAGTCCGGCTTCGCGGGCGTCCAAAGGAAAAGGAATCCGATACGTTGCTATCGGTCTTGGTATGACAAGCGGAAGGGGTGAAACTGGATTAATTGAAAGATGAATTGAAAGAACAATTTTCATTAATCCAAAGGAGCGGCTTTACAAGAAAGAGCCGATGGCTCTCAAAAGAGGGATCTGGTGCCTAGTGCACTGCTACTACTAGTCCTATTCTACTAGTCGTCGCTGTCCTCATCATCACCGCCATCGATGTCGTCGGCGCTGCTCCCAGGAAGCTCCTCGTCGCTGCTGCCCCAGCCCTTGGCCGGAGCCTCGTCTTCCTCGTCATCATCATCATCCTCGCTGTCCGCCCAGGAGCGGAAGCGCTTGGTCGGCGGATACCCGATGGAGGAGGAGGATTCATCCTCCTCCTCTTCCTCCTCGTCATCATCATCGTCTTCGCTGTCCGCCCAAGTGCGGAATCGCTTGGCCGGCAGAAGCTTAGCGAGGGAAGAGGGGCCGCCCTCCTCTTTTTCTTCGTCTTCCTCTACTTCTTCCCCCTTCCCGTCGGGGGAGGTGGGGTTCGCCCAGGGATGGAGGTCGTCTTCACTTTCGCTTATCAGCTCCCCATCGATGAGGAACTTGAGGTCCTCTTCCCCATCGGTCAGAGGCATGTCGCCCTCTGGCGCGTGATCAGAGTTCCACTCCGGCTCGCTCGAAGAGAAGGATTGGAGGGAGAGGCCGGAGGAGACAGAGGAAGAGGAAGACATCGCTACAGGGGAAGAGGGTTTTTTTTTGGTGCCGATAGCTGGAACAGAGGAAGGGGATGAAGAGGGCTAATCGATCGGCACAGTTAAATAATGAAAAGCCGGGTGGGAATTTAATGCCATTGCAGTTTCCGAGGAAGTGATGCCAAAGCTATCGAATTTTGCAGAGAAGCTGGAAGGACAGGGCATCATGATGAAGAATACTGCGGCAGGTCTGCTCTGCCACGACATGACCCTTCGAAGGAAAAATAGAGTGGTTTTGAAATTATCATTGCCAAAACCAGGGGGGCATGTGTTATCACCAGATTTTGGCCAAATCAGGAGGTGGGCCGTAAGGGAGATGGGCTTGGAAGATTACACGTGGAAGATCTCTGAAGCGGCCTTGCACGAAGAGTTTGGGCTAGATTGCCCGTGTATCTTTAATTATGGTAGATTGTATCTTAGATTAAAAGTTAGAGTTTGTATCGTGCACGGTGGGGATTATTCCCACGTTAGAAAGTCCCCTGGACTATAAATATGTATCTAGGGTTTATGGAATAAACAACAACCAACGTTCAACCAACCAAATCAATCTCGGCGCATCGCCAACTCCTTCGTCTCGAGGGTTTCTACCGGTAAGCAACATGCTGCCTAGATCGCATCTTGCGATCTAGGCAGCACAAGCTCCATGTTGTTCATGCGTTGCTCGTACTGAAGCCTTTTTGATGGCGAGCAACGTAGTTATCATAGATGTGTTAGGGTTAGCATAGTTCTTCGCATAACATGCTGTCGTAGTGCAACCCTTGCATATCTAGCCGCCCTTACACCTATCTTAGGTGTAGGGGCGGCACCCCGCTTGATCATTATTTAGTAGATCTGATCCGTTACGGTTGCTCCTTGTTCATCAAGGATTAGTTTAATATCTGCAATAGTTAGGCCTTACAAAGGGCTGGAGGATCCAGCGGCACGTAGGGTGGCGTTCGCTAGTCCTAGACAGGATGTTCCGGGGATCAACCTCGTGTTGGTTTTTAGGCCTTGTCTAGGATCGGCTTACGATCACCGTGCGTGGCCGCGAGGCCCAATCCTGAGTAGGATGATCCGATTATGCGGTGAAAACCCTAAATCGTCGTAGATCTCATTAGCTTTATCTTGATCAAGCAGGACCACCATATATTCGTGCACCCCGTACGAATCATGGGTGGATCGGCTCCTTGAGCCGATTCACAGGATAACCTGAGAGCCGATCGAGGCTCGTATTTAATGTTTACGTGTATGCCATGCAGGAAACTAAGCGAGGCATCTCCATCACCTTCCTGACCAGGTATAGGTCAGGTGGCACGCCCTTGCAATCAGCATCGGACGTGTGACCAGAAGGCTTTGCGGGCCGTCGCTCGGAGGGACCTCGGCCAGCCGCAGCCCTAGGTTGTTCCCGGCTCTACGGTGTTGCCCGTCGCTGCCCGCCGGTGGGTTTCGGACGTCAACACAAATATATCCTTAGACATAGCATTGATGTTTTATCCCTAGTGGCAACAGCATATCCACAATCTTAGAACTTTCTGTCACTGTCCCAGATTTAATGGAGGCATGAACCCACTATCGAGCATAAATACTCCCTCTTGGAGTTACAAGCAAAAACTTGGCCAGAGCCTCTACTAGCAACGGAGAGCATGCAAGATCATAAACAACACATAGATGATAGATTGATAATCAACATAACATAGCATTCACTATTCATCGGATCCCAACAAACGCAACATATAGTATTACAGATAGATGATCTTGATCATGTTAGGCAGCTCACAAGATCCAACAATGATAGCACAATTAGGAGAAGACAACCATCTAGCTACTGCTATGGACCCATAGTCCAGGGGTGAACTACTCACACATCACTCCGGAGGCGACCATGGCGGTGTAGAGTCCTCCGGGAGATGATTCCCCTCTCCGGCAGGGTGCCGGAGGCGATCTCCTGAATCCCCCGAGATGGGATTGGCGGCGGCGTCTCTGGAAGGTTTTTCGTATCGTGGCTCTCGGTACTGGGGGTTTCGCGACGAAGGCTTTAAGTAGGCGGAAGGGCAGGTCAAGGGGCGTCACGGGGGCCCCACACGCCAGGCTGGCGCGGCCAGGGCTTGGGCCGCGCCGCCCTACTGTGGCGGCGCCCCGTGGCCCCACTTCGTTTCCTCTTCGGACTTCTGGAAGCTTCGTGAAAAAATAGGCCCCTGGGCGTTGATTTCGTCCAATTCCGAGAATATTTCCTTACTAGGATTTCTGAAACCAAAAATAGCAGAAAACAACAACTGGCTCTTCGGCATCTTATTAATAGGTTAGTGCCGGAAAATGCATAAATATGACATAAAGTATGTATAAAACATGTAACATAAGAAATTATCGATACGTTGGAGACGTATCAGCATCCCCAAGTTTAGTTCCTACTCGTCCCGTGTAGGTAAACGATAACAAAGATAATTTCTGAAGTGACATGCCATCATGATCTTGATCTTCTATTGTAAGCATATGTAATGAATGCAGCGATCCAAAGCAATGGTAAAGACAATGAGTAAACAACTGAATCATATAGCAAAGACTCTTCATGAATAGTACTTTCAAGACAAGCATCAATAAGTCTTGCATAAGAGTTAACTCATAAAGCAACAAATTCATAGTAAAGGCATTGAAGCAACACAAAGGAAGATTAAGTTTCAGCAGTTGCTTTCAACTTGTAACATGTATATCTCATGGATAGTTGTCAACATAAAGCAATATGATGAATGCAAATATGCAAGTATGTAAGAATCAATGCACAGTTAACACAAGTGTTTGCTTCTTGAGGTGGGAGGAAATAGGTAAACTGACTCAACATAAAAGTAGAAGAAAGGCCCTTCGAAGAGGGAAGCATCGATTGCTATATTTGTGCTAGAGCTTTTATTTTGAAAACAAGAAACAATTTTGTCAACGGTAGTAATAAAGCATATGTGTTATGTAAATTATATCCTACAAGTTGCAAGCCTCATGCATAGTATACCAATAGTGCCCGCACATTGTCCTAATTAGCTCGGATTACCTGGATTATCACCGCAATACATATGTTTTAACCAAGTATCACAAAGGGGTACCTCTATGCCGCCTGTACAAAGGTCTAAGGAGAAAGCTCGCATTGGATTTCTCGCTTTTGATTATTCTCAGCTTAGACATCCATACCGGGACAACATAGACAACAGATAATGGACTCCACTTTAATGCATAAGCATTCAACAACAAATAATTTTCTCATAAGAGATTGAGGATTGTTGTCCAAAACTGAAACTTCCACCATGGATCATGGCTTTAGTTAGCGGCCCAATGTTCTTATCTAACAATATGCATGCTCAAACCATTCAACTCATGGTAAATCGCCCTTACTTCAGACAAGACGAACATGCATAGAAACTCACATGATATTCAACAAAGAGTAGTTGATGGCGTCCCCAGGAACATGGTTATCGCACAGCAAGCAACTTAATAAGAAATAAAATACATAAGTACATATTCAATACCACAATAGTTTTTAGGCTATTTGTCCCATGAGCTATATATTGCAAAGATAAAGGATAGAAATTTAAAGGTAGCACTCAAGCAATTTACTTTGGAATGGCGGAGAAATACCATGTAGTAGGTAGGTATGGTGGATACAAATGGCATAGTTATTGGCTCGAGGATTTGGATGCACGAGAAGTAAACCCTCTCAATACAAGGCTTAGGCTAGCAAGGTTATTTGAAGCAAACACAAGTATCAATACAAGAAAAGTTCAAATAGACAACGTCTCAAAATCATCCGCTAAGGGGTATTTTTCGTCGCCTATGGGCCTAACCCGACGATATGGGTTCTGTTGTCGAAACTGCGTCAGGCAAAGTCCTACCACGTATTTTTCGGTCCGTCGCGCTTGGCTGCCCTTCCGCCACGGAAAATCGGACCGTTGCAGAAGTGTTTCCGGGAGCCCGTTGACTGCTGACGTCATGCAAACTGCCACGTGGCAGACGCCGTTAACTGGCAGTTAGAGGCGTTAACCGCTGAAACCCCGTGGTAGATGGTAGGCCCACACGAGGCCTGCCACGTCTTAAGCGGGCCGGCCCATTAAGTTTGCGGGCCGGGCCAGCTGACTTAGTTTGACCGGTCAACTATAAAGCTGGGTTGGTCCATTAGTTACGTGGGCCGGGCCTAACCTCTAAGGTTGACTGGTCAAAAGATTAATGGGCCGGCCCACTAAGCATGTGGGCCGGGCCGAATGCACTCATTTGACCGGTCAACAGGCAAAAGGGCCGGCCCACAAAACATGTGGGGCCCACTTTCATGTTATCGGGCTGGCCCATTTGCCAAAGTGGGGTCCACCTTAAAGCAAGTGGGCCGGCCCAAGAAGTTATTGGGCCGGCCCAATTAGCATGTGGGTCCCACTTTCCTGCTATCGGGCCGGCCCATTTAGTACGTGGGGTCCACATTAGATCAAATGGGCCGGCCCACCAAACCAGTGGGCCGGGCCAAAAGCACAGGTGGGTCCCACTTTCCTGTTAATGGGCCAGCCCATTTAGTATTTGGGGTCCACCATATAGCAAGTGGGCCGGCCCAACAAGATAGTGGGCCGGGCCAAAAACACAGGTGGGTCCCACTTTCCAGTTAAAGGGCCGACCCATTTAGTATGTGGGGTCCACCATATAGCAAGTGGGCCGGCCCAACACGCTAGTGGGCCGGGCCAAAACCACAGGTGGGTCCCACTTTCCACTTAAAGGGTCGGCCCATTTAGTATGTGGGGTCCACCATGTAGCAAGTGGGCCGGCCCAACAAGATAGTGGGCCGGGCCAAAAGCACAGGTGGGTCCCACTTTCCTGTTAAAGGGCCGGCCCATTTAGAACGTAGGGTCCACCATATAGCAAGTGGGTCGGCCCAAAAGCACAGGTGGGTCCCACTTTCCTCTTAAAGGGCCGGCCCATTTAGTATGTGGGGTCCACCACATAAGCAATTGGGCTGGCCCAACTAGTTAGTGGGCCGGCCCAATAGTTTGTGGGGTCCACCTTATAGTAAGTGGGCCGGCCCAATTAGTGTGTGGGGTCCACCATAAATCAAGTGGGCCAGCCCGTTTAGTTGCTGTTTATATGCCGGCATAATAGGCGCTTTAGGATTTTGCGGGCCGGCACATATGTGATTTCGCTTAATTGGGCCGTTTAAGGGATGGGAATTCGTGATTTAGATACTGGGAATATTTACGCAGCATTGATTTATGTCGGATAGCCTCACTTACCACAAGCACCAAAGAAAAAATGCGCGAAAGAACTATAAAAACTAACTAAATATTAGATCAGCTGCAAGGCTTTGAAAAAATATTACAGAACCCAGCGAAATTGAATGGTAATTAAACCTAGCAATACAATGAAGCGATCCGGGAATCTTTTAAGTTGTCCATGCAGCACCTATATCTGAAACAAAGACATTACAAGTTAAGACAGCAACAATGGAAAGGCAAATACACTACAATATTGTTTGCCAAAGAATTTGGAAGTCATCATTTCGTCGTTATAACAAGATCATTGTAATGCGCACAATAAGCAAACAAAGAGTGCATGCCGCATACCAACAGCCAATATAACAGAGCATGTTAGAATGAAACAATGAGACTTACTACCGTCGAGTCCCATGCAAACCAACATGTTCGGGGAGTACAAAATTGGCATGAACAACATAGTAGCAGGCGATAAATTTTGTAACAACGACTGGGCAAGATAAAGTTATGATGGCTACATCTACAGAAAGGTGAATGTAAACCAAACATAGTAGCAGGCTATAAATTTTGTAACAACGACTGAGCAAGATGAAGTTACGATGGCAAAAGCTAAAGAGGAGGGAATGTGAACCAACATGTGCCAAGTGCAATTACTTCATTTTGGCCGTGAACTAAATAATACTCCTGAACTTATAGTGAAGAGGATGCAAATCAAGATGTTTCGGGATATAAACTTGTAATGAGAAACACACAGAGGATAGTTAATGCTGGAGCTTAGGATGGACCAGATACAGAATATAGTGGGATCACCTGTGAACTTGTATAAGAGGGAATGCAAACCAATATGTTCAGCATTCCATATGTGAGCATCATGCCAAGTCAGAGAAACAGGTCAATAATGCAGCTTTTGAAGAACAAGATGGCACGCAAAATTATTATCTAGTAATATGACAAGTTTATTTGTACTACGGGCTAGATAGCAGAGTGATAGCATGCCAAACTAAGTCCTTACTTTGTTAGCTTACAATGAAGTAGATACAAAACAATGGCATCACCTGTAGTACAGGGAATGCAAGCCAACATGTTCATGGAGTAAAAAATTGGCACTAACAACATAGTAGCAGGCCATAATTTTTGTAACAACGACTGAGCAAGATAAAGTTATGATGGCTAGATCTACAGAGCAGGCAATGTAAACCAAATATAGAAGTTACGATGCCAAAAGCTATAGAGCAGGGAATGCGAACCAACATGTGAAATTACTTAAAATTAGCCATGAACTAAATAATAGCAGGATGTTACTATAATACCTATAATTTTTGTAACAACGACTGAGCAAGATAGAAGTTATGATGGCTACATCTACAGAGCAGGGAATGCAAACCAAAATGTTCAATCGCTTAAAGTTAGCAATGAACTAGAAAATAGCAAGGTGTTACGGTCATAGCTAGGAATGAACTAAAAGAGCTTCAGACAAACAAGCATCTGAACCCAGAACATGGCGCTAAAACAAGGGACTTACATTAGGAGAAGCACTCTGTGGGAGTCACAGCAGATCTTCCTGGGGTTGATAGATCCGGTGATGAAGTACGCAACATGTGCTACTTGGGGTTGGAGAGACGGTCATTACACTTCATGGTTACTCATCTCATCTGCAAAAACGTAATGGCACGTCGTTAGCACAAACAGGTTCCCCCAAGATTAAACAAGAACTTGCAGGCAAGCAATAGAAAAGAGACAGTAGAAGAGTTTAGATCATGCACGGCGCCGGTGAAGCAGATCCGGTTCATGCACAGCGGTGTCGGTGAGCAAGATCCGATGCGGTGGACGACGGATCCGGCGAAGCGGCTCCGGTGGGGTGGACGATACCGCAGCTGAAGCGACTGCGGTAGACTGCTGGATGAGCATATGGTTTCGAGGTTCGGCGGGGATGATCCGGTCCGGTTGATGACGGCGTCGATGAAGCGGCTCCGGCAGGCAGCCAGAAGACGAGGATCGCGAGGCCTCGGGTAGGCCAGGGAAGTCCGGCGGGGATGTTCCGGTGCGGTGGTCGTGGAGGTGGGAGAGAGGGACTTGGGAAGTTCCGGTGGGTGGTCTGAGGGAAATGAATTTTTTTTGGGAGGGTTTCCGAGCTAGGGAGGTGGTGATCCAAAAAATGACGGGCAGACCCCCCCACCAACCGACTTTGCTGTCATCTCCATAGGAGTAGAATGGGAATTTGAAAGCGTGTGAAATTTTTGTATTTTGTGGGCGGGAAGATTTGCCGCTATGAGATTTTGAATTTGGCTACCGTCCAAGTATAATGATAAAAAATTGTGACACCGTACTAGTACCTCTGTTCAAGGCCGAGTGCAAAATCAAATCATCATAACAGTAAATAACGGTCACTACCATGATCATGTTCTATCTCTGAAATTAGCGTATCCGCTAGATCTTGCAAAGTATAATGATAAAAATAATTGTGAGACCGTACTAGTACTTCTCTTCTAGGCCGAGTGCAACAGCAAATCATCATCACGTTGAAAAATTGTTACCATGATCATGATCTATCTCTAAAATTGGCGCATCCACTATATCTTGCAAAGTATAATGATAAAGAATTTGTGAGACGGTACTTCTGTTCAAGCCCGAGTGCAACATCAAATCATCATCACATTGAAAATTTGTTACCATGATCATGATCTATCTCTAAATTTGGCGCATCCGGTAAATCTTGCAAAGTATAATGATAAAGAAATTGTGAGACAGTAGTAGTACTTCTGTTCAAGGTCGAGTGCAACATCAAATCATCATCACGTTGAAAATTTGTTACCATGATCATGATCTACCTCTAAAAATGGGCGCATCCGCTAAAACTTGCAAAGTATAATGATACAAAATTGTGAGACCATACTAGTACTTATGTTCAAGGTCGAGTGCAACATCAAATCATCATTACATTGAAAAGTGTGTTACCATGATCATGATCTATCTCTGAATTTGGCGCATCCGCTAAATCTCGCAAAGTATAATGATAAAAAAATTGTGAGAATGTACTAGTACTTATGTTCAAGGCCGAGTGCAGGATCAAATCATCATCACGTTGAAATTTGTTACAACGATCATGACATATCTCTAAAATTGGCGCATCCGCTAAATCTCGCAAAGTATAATGATAAAAAAATTGTGAGATTGTACTACGGAGTAGTACTTATGTTCAAGGCCGAGTGCAGGATCAAATCATCATCATGTTGAAAATTGTTACAACGATCATGACATATCTCTGAAATTGGCGCATCCGCTAAATCTTGCATGTGGCGCATCTCATTGCGGAGCAACAGGCCAGTGCTATCAAGGTTGAGGCGTCAGTAGCGTCATCGGGCTCTCCTCTTTTGAAAGATCTTCTACATGGCGCGGCGCACCACCCGTCGAGAAGCAGTCACATGTGATACCGAGGTGGAGACGTTGACGGCATCCTCGAGGTGCGACCGCCCTTCTACGAGCCAGTGTCGACTCAAGGTATGAATCCTTGCGTTGCCGCGCCCCTTCTTCCGATGAAGTGGGGTGCCTTAGATTTATTGTTCTTCTCTTACGATTATTTCAAGCCGAACATGTGTGCTCTTTCTCTGAATATATTGCTTGAAAAGCTAACCAAGTTACTTAAATTCACTTCATTCTTAATCTTGCGTGCTAATTTTGTTATTTTTGCTGACAGTGGTGCGCGCAAGGAGATTTATTTGTGGGTGTGCTGAGCTGTTAGGCAGTGGCGGACGCAACAAAGAATTGGAGGGGGGCACACCCCCAAAATTTTTTTTTGCGCCGTCAAAATTGTGAAAAACGTTTGCCAAATGAACAATATATAAGGCTCTGTTGGGATGTTTATATTGGGAGACTTGTCATTGCGTTTAGTTGAATGTTGATAACCTAGGATATTGAGATTGAATGCCAATATTTCTGTTTGGATATTTAGATATTTAGAAGCTCGACTTAATATGGAGGGTGAATGCCAAAATAGTCGGATCAACTTTGAAATTCTGAAAAACTAAGAAACAATGTGTACAACACAAGGAGCTCGGTGGAACCACGCGCTAGGGTTTCCGTCTTGCCGCCGCCGCTCCGGCCGTCGGCGGGGCGGGCGCCGCGTGTCCGCGTTTTTGAGATCGTCCACAACCACCTCAACATTTTGCTACATATATGCAACTCAGTGATGAAAATATCTTCAGTACTTTACATTTTTGTGACATACAACAAGCACCCATTTTCTGAACATCGATTCATTATTTTAGGAATTATTAAAAACTAAACTTTTCAATGTGGGGAGAATAGCTGAATATGGGCAATTTTAAGTTTTGAACACTTAACACTAACACACAGTATAGCACATGGAAATAGAAACAGAGAATGGGGAGGCGGAAGCGGACACTGGACGTGGACCTGCTAGAGCGCAGTGGTGTGGCGGCCGGCGGGAAGAGCCGGGGAAGGTGTACAATGGCGGTCGGCGGCCAGCGCTGCGGCGGCCGAGCCCCAGCCCGCTTCTTTTTGAGCGTCGAGCGGCGGCCATCCGCAAGCCTCAGAAGTGCAGAGGGAGTCCAGAAAGGGGGCAGTGACGAGCGGATAGGCTAACAGGCGGGCGACAGCCCCGGACGGGAGAGAGTGTAGAGGGCGAAGCGAGAGATTGGCGGCAGCGCAGCGGGGAATTGTGTGGTCGCTCACCTGGTCTCTCGTCGATCCTTGATACGAGACAGGCTTATTGGGCCTTTTTCAGTACTTAAATTAGGTGTATCAAAAACGTTTTCAACAATTCTGGGTGCCCCCCCCCCCCCGCTGCGTATGCCCATGCTGTTAGGCCTAAGTCGAAATCCTCAGCTAAACGAGGCCTCAGCTTAACACATGAAAAAGGTGTTCAATCTCGCCCACAATGTCCTCTTCTTTCCTCTTCCTTTATTGGAACTTGTTTTGCAGACAAGGAAAGTGGCACATGTAATGTGAGAAAAACCCTCTTAGCCAAAATCAGCTACGAGCAAGATTTTCTGTATTGTAGATGCCCCAATTGACTCTCATCCCCAATGTAGTTTTTTTTTATGTCAGTATAGACTTCTTTACATGGAATGCATTTGCCTAATGAGCAGCATTGTATTGCCATTCTAGCCAACCTGATCGATATGTCAAGCTTCATGCAGGAGATTCCATGTTTAATTTACTCCCTCACTTCGATCCATATTTCTTGGTGTAAAATGAATGTGAATCGAAGGGAGTACTTTTCTTAGATAGTACTATACCAGTTCAAAAAAAGTACTACTCCTACTACATCACAAATGCATCAAAAGAGTACTACATCACAAGACCACCACGGTTGTACTAGTAGAGTTTAATGCTGAACTTCCAAAGGGAATAAGATTACACATATGAACTTTAAACAGGACCAGGAGCATGAGGGCCAGCAACAGGGGCGTTGACCGGGAACAAGCCAGGCAAGACGTAATTCTGGAGGAAGAGGCCATATGCTGCGTGCTTGGCCTTGGTTGCAGGGCGGTGCTTCCCCGATGTACTTAGGCCTACACCCGTCGCATGCTGGATCAGGCTGCGGATGTCCTTCTGGAGGATTTTGCCACAGAATGGGCAAAATAGCTCCCCGCGCATGCGGAAACGAATTTCACCACCCTTCAGCCGCTTCAGAACGTAGCGGCTCTTCTGGTCTCTGCGCTCCTTGTTGTCGTCCATGTCATCAGAATATTCCTGTGAATTATAAAGTACATAATAATCAGGTGTTTAATGACAGATCGAATAAATACTGCACTATCATAAGCAAACCTTAGAAACCCTAAAATTAAATGTGTAGAACAAGTAAATGGCAGAAGAAATCATACTAAATCACGAGAAAACCCTATGAACAGCAATGAACATAAGCCACAACAATTGCAAGTCCACTAAGTATGAACACATAAATTAATTATATGACTAATCAAGCCAACTACATGGCAGATTAGTCGAAATTAAACTAGAATCTGACCGTACGAACCGTAGAATCAAGTACGTCTACAAGAACAAGGTAGGAGATCAAATCAATCAAGAACCAGGTTCGTGCAAACCACGTGAACAGTAATATGACACAAAGAGGATCGGGACAGTTTCGGTAAAAGAGCAGTACCTCCTCGTCGTCACCCTCGACATCCTCCTGGAACTGAACGTTTGGGCCGAAATCGTCGAAGGGGTCGAGGTCCGCGTCCAACACCGGGTCTAGGAAGACCTCGCCGTGGTGGCCTGCAACGCCTTGCAGATCTTCGGCGGGAGCAACGGCGTTGCTATCCACCTTCTCCTCGATGGCCAGGACGCCCATTTCGACCGAGGTCGAAGAATCAGACAAGCAGAGGAGACGAGCGGCCTGGATGCCCGGTGAAGCGACGGCCACTACCGCAGAGGAATCCTCTGCGCGAGCGGCCGCCGATTGCTCCGCCTCGTACGCAAGACCTGTCTTCATGCTGCTGCGGTTGGAAACGAGGAAGTCGATGCCTCGGAGGTGCGGTGAGTTGATGGGGGTTTTTCACAGTGTGGGGGAGGGGAGAGGACGAGCTCGCGAGAGACGATGAGGCCGATTATTTTATAGCCTCTGACTCTCTGTATCGAGTTGTGGACGCGTGAAGTTGTGCATGTACTCGATTTTCCACTTTCTGAGAAACGTGTACGAAACCTTTTTTTTCTTGGACCATTTAACTTCATGTGGGGCTCATGTATACCAATACTTCTAATCGTCATAAGTAATTCACAATCATTCAGAAAAAATATGAGACCTTAACATTTTATTGTTTGTGTCAGATATTGTCCATGAAAAATAACATCCTTCAAAAAATAAATCCCCTATGCCAATCCGGCCATGCCCGTCTACTCCAACTAGCTTCCTCGAGTAATTTGTCACCTTACATTCTTAAAATGAACCAAAATTTGGCACACGGGCAACACGTGGAAAATGATGTTACCATTCTCTCTTCCCACTTTTGTTTGAATTTTTCAAAATTTTCATGCCCTAATGGAAAAAATGTATGTTCCTTCTATGAAGCATGTATCAAATGGCATTACCAAAACCTGGGGGTGGCGGGGCACATGGTGGTGTGATGATACATCACATTTGGACCACACAACACAATTTGGACCAACAAAAAAAAATCAACCACCCTACACAAACCCTGGTCAAAACTAGTTTGACCAATATTACAAAAGTTGTACATAATTCAGAAACCGTCAGAAATATACGAAGCATTCCGGAGTCAATACTGAAGACAAAGCAATTATGCCAAAAGACGAAGGCTGGGGAGGAACAGGTCTTGCTATATTGCACAGCAAAGCCAAATTCAACTTTTCATTGATTGCAAAATTCTGGCTGCAATTAGCACACCCTGGTCTCCTGATGATGTCGCAATAGTTGGCTGCTGGGAGCGGAGACACTCGACTTCCTTCTTCAACTTATCGCACTCTGTGCGAACTTTCAAGTACTTCGTCTCGAAATATTGCGCATGTTCAGCATGCAACTCCACTTCCTGTCAAAAACTTTCACAGTCACAGTTGCAATCACACTGACCAGCCTTGTCAGTGACCACACTCATCGGTGGCTGGGCGCGTAGTTCCTTGACTTCCTTCTTCAACTTCTTACACTCAGCGACAACGTCTGAGTACCGTTTATCAAAAGAAGATTGCACGGAACGGACATTCTCATCCGACATGGCACGATCTAAAATGCACCTGCCCACGAGGTGGCGGATTTTCTTATGAAGGATGGTGTTGTGGCCCTTGATCTGGTCCAGTTTCACGGAGAATCGTGTTATCACATCCTGCATTGCAAATTCAAGAGCAATGAAGTATGCAGAGTGCAGATGAGGGGGGGGGGAATAAACAAATGGAGTGCCAACCTCTTCAATATGCCTGAGAGCTGCAAAGTCTTTGTCCATAGGAACCTCTTCAACGATGGAACCGCCATTCCTGGAAGAAAGACAGTTAAGTAGTTAGATCTGGCATCCAGCAAGGAGGCGATGAAACTGCGGCACGACAATGGAAACATACACGGCCGAAGATGCATACACGCGCACTGGCTGCTCCTCTCCCGGAGACTGAGCATTCGTCTCTGATTCTGCATTCAGGATACCAAACCTATGCATGTTCTGGCCCTTGATCTCGGCGGCTGTCGCCGATAATCTCATAATCCCTTCCTGCATTGAAAAATTCACCAGTAACGAATCAGGGATCCTTTTTCATTCACAGGATAGGAAAATCATAAGATTAGGAAAAGCATAGGATTTTGTATACATTAGAGTGGGTGTATGCGCTATTTTATGGGCTATTTGGAATGTACAAAATGAATTCGTGTTTAATAAACCTAAATCTCATCCCTTCTTGCAGGTTATCCCTATGATTATTCACTAGATCCGTATGTTTCCTATCTCCCACCCGAGGATCAGCAGGATATCATGGAGTCTGGGTGCAACTGACTAGAGACAGCCGCACGGGATTTTTACAGCCAGGGTGGCTGGCAGTTTCCTCATAGAATTACTTACTGGTGTGTTTTTGCCTTTTTGGCACCCGCTGTTTTCTATGTTTCGTTGGTGGATCTTTGTGTCGACTCTAGTTGATCCGTGAGAAGTTGTCATAATTTGTGTATGAACTGAAGAAAGCAATAAAGCAGCCATATACATCATTTTGATGCAGAGGCTGTGGTATGTCCCCCATTTCGAAAAAAGGAACAAACATAGGATTGAGATGTCATGGCTAGTTGAATTAATGTTTTATTCCTATATTATTCGCACTACTAGATTCCTATAGGATTAGTTCCTATAGGATATGTTCCTATAAATCAAACAACTAATGTAGGAAAAAATCCCATAGGATCTAAATGCTACACAATTCTTATAGGAGTCCTACGAATTAAAGAAGCCCTCATGCAGTACGGAGATGAAGAGGAAGAAAAAAGCAATGGATATATATTATATAGTGCATACATTATTAATGCTCTTGAGAGCTAACAAGTGCTCATCAAACAACGGGTCCTCGATAGCTAAGTACGAAGTGGATCCTGCGGTAGAAAGCACGAGCCTGGAACCGTCGGCCCTGGAAGATGATAGCCGGTTTAGTTGGCACCGCCTGCCAGCAAGGACTCAACGAAAATCCGGCATGGCGATGGAAACATACCCAGGAGCTTCGTACCCACCAGGTTGGCGAGAAACGAGCGATTTCTCAACTTGGGTAGGAATGACGCTGAAACCAGCCGCCATGGAAGAAAGACGGTTAAATTGTTTGATCCGCTAGCCAGCCAGAAGGCAGAGAAACTTCGGCATGGCGATGGAAACATACCGGGGAGCTTCGTACCCACCATCTTGGCGAAACACGGGCGATTTCTCGGCATCGGTAGGAAGGGCGACACTTGAACGGGCGGCCCTGGAAGAAAGACGGTCAAATAGCTGGTTCTCCCGGGTAATAAAAATAGTTGGATCTGTTTGCCTTGTCACAATCTGCGTTCATGGGAGCAAAGAAAGCACATGGCGATAAAAACCTACCAGGACTCTTGCTGGATTACTCTGCCCTGACCCAACAAGTCCGAAGCAGACTGAGCTTGCGATGGAAGCGCAGACATGCCTGTCCGTCGGCGCCGCTGGTACACTTTCAAAGTCGGAGTTTGCAGGACTTTCAGCGGGATGGATTTCAACGCGGATTTAGTCTCAGACACCAACGCCTCCTTCCTCTTCTTACTCTTCTTCATGTTCTTCTTAGACAACTTGTTGAACGAGGGATGAATCGCTGGAGGAAGAAGGAAGGGACAAGCAGGTGGGGATAGAAGGGGTCGGTGTAGAGCTCTCCGGGGAGGGTTCCCCGGGGAGGAGGATGAAACTGGAACGAATAGGATAGGGATGGGACTGGGCAATCTTGTCCGTCCATCCAAAATCGAAGGGAGGGAGCACATAAGACTTTGGGCCATTGACAGGCTGGTCCTGCCACAGGCGGACCCCAAGTTTCAGCGATTCAATGTCAGTGAAAAGATATATCGGCAATGTAAAAGAATCTTGTTCGGGGTCGGCCGCGGAAGCCAAATCTCTGTGTCGCAAAGTCTACTACGAGTAGTAGTCTACTTCTATATAGGTATAGCTGCATAGCCATCATACCATTGCATTGATCGAGCTGTACGCCTTCACCACTCTGATTCATGTCCAAAATATTAGTGTTCTCTTGTCAAATCAAAGGCCATGTCAGTTTGACGAAAGGGACGTTCTTTACGGACTACTCAGTTCGGCAAAAAGATTCTTGAAGCCATGTACATATTTTCTGGATCGATTTAAGTAATTTGCTACAACTGTAATATTATTTCCAATTTTCAGCAATTTATTTGAATTTTAGGATTTTACTTATAAATTTCACTAATTGACATGTGTAGGGAAAGATAGAAAACAACTAGTGTATGCATGACCAATTAATCTGACTAAATAAATCTTATAGTGGCCACTTTGCATCACTCAAACTGAGAGGGCATGTTCATATGATAGAAAAATAGAGAATCGCTATGACATATGCCTCCTTGAATCCTACGGGAAAATCTACGGGAATTGGTAAAGCTAGGTGTGTGATGGTATCATAGGAAAGCCAAAGGAAATTTCTACTAGAGATTGAGAGTGCATAGCATAGTTGTCACAAATGCATATGAATTTTTCCAAGAGGTCTAACCTCTTATTAGAAATCCTATAGGGTTGTACTAGTATAAGAAAACAATACATAGAAATTTTGGAGGATTCAATTCTTCAAATCAAACAAGCTATATAGGGGGGAAATCATATCCTTTGATTCGTACAATTTGTATAGGAGTTATGTAGGATTTGACTATAGGAGTTATGTAGGATTTGACTATAGGATTTGAATATTTGTACGGTTGTGTAATATTTTTACCCAGATCAATTCACATACCACCGGTTATGTTTTTTTTGGGCTATAAAAATAGGATGTGTGGTATATTTGATGTGTGTAGAGATAATCTCACCATCTTATAGCCACCCATAACATTTCGAGCAAACAAAAAAAATCTATACTACCACTAACCACCTCTCGTCCTACACTCAATTCCTACACAACCAAACAACAAAAATTGGCTATCCCTAGCCAGGTGGTTGGGGATACTCTCATCCCATAAACCTATCCCCTAAACCAAACAACCCCTAATAGGGAGGGAAGGAAAACCTAGTATCTGATACTGTACAAAAAACACATAAAGCAATCTGGAACCGTCCACATAGAATCAACGGGCCAGAGCAGATGCCTTCTTTAGGAAGGGTCTTGCGCGGAAGCCAAGGAATCCTCTGCGTCGACAATCTGCTGTAGCAGTAAAATTGACCATCATAGCGGAACATTGATCCACTGCAATGCGTCCAAATCCGGGTATAGTCTTGTCATATCAATGGCTATGTCAGTTTCTCCAGATATAATCTACTATCCGTTAGCTAGTACTACTACTCTAGAGGCTTCTACAACCATCTTGTACGCCACATGCAGAAGTTGTACAGTACTACGACTACTATCAGGTATCGACTAGTCCGATCACGTCCAGGTCGCAACTACTAAAATATGGCCGTAAAGAAAATGCAGAAGTAGGATGGGGCCACGACAAAAGACATATCATATCAGCATGCATAGCATCTCATTTGCAACTAGTTGCACCCGCATCCTATTATCGGATATCACACTTCTGCACTTTTAAAAAATATGAAGAAAATCAAAACTGGGACACATATTATGTTGTGTATTGCTCCACGCCTCCACAGGTCACAGATGAGTATGCATCTGTGAAGTTTCATCAAAAAAATGAAATTTTCTAGCTTGCACAAAAAAGACAAATGATATGTGAATAGTTAAGGAATATTATTAACTTTGGTCTTTTCTTTTTTCCACAGCTCACATATGGTCACTTTTTGAAAGTGTTCGACGATTACCAAGGCATCTAGGATACCTTAAAAGCACTTTTTTGTGATGTTGATCAAATTGTACTCTAAAATTGTCACTGGACAACAGGCCGGCCTATTGCAAACTTGTTTGAATGAGCTAAAATAGTTAGAAATCTAGAAAATTTGTCAATTCAGTGAATTTTCATCCTATAACGTTTACTTAATTTGAAAAACGAATGGGGACATTTGCCATAATGGGACAATCATTTCTACAAAAAAGAATAAGATGGAAAGTCTCGCAATGTTATTTATCATGACAACATTGACAATGTCACAACCGTGGGGTGATTAGGGAATCCACTCCGCTAGTAAAAACAAACTTATATAAGGCATGTGTGGCAATGCAGTTTGTCTACCTTATACAAATATCTCGATGTGGAGCTATATATGGATTTTATTTTCCAACTTTAGATGATCAGTTTTTAGTTCACCATTTAATTAGAATTCATAATTTTGGGGAATAAAATACTTGGAGGTACGTACCCTGCAAGTGTGGTACCACAAACAAAGCCCAAACATGGGTCCCAATAGTACAACATATATAGCACGCATAGGAAGTTTGAGCAAATTTGAAACCAACCAAATGAGGTAGAAACAAATCAAAAAAAAAAGTTGTGAAACATGTGCATGGAGCCATCACATGACATGTACTTACTACTAACAAGTAAAAAATATAAAACCCAATCATACATAGAGGTTTGGGTTGAAGAGTCATTATTCACATACATATACAATAAATATGGACTGCTTTTGGCTTTCTACCCATTAATTTGAGCAAGCTTCATGCATTGTCCACTTCAAACTTGACAACATTGGAACCATAGCTGCTTGAGTTCGCCTCGCTAGCCTCTTCCCATATGTAAGCTTAATTAATTGGTTACACTACGAAAACCACAGTCAACTTCTGAATAATGCATGCATTTCCCCCCTTTTGCACATATGCAACTTTGCAAATTAGGGATGTATGGTTTACCACACATTAGTGTGTTGTTTTATTTTTATTAGGACCCCTGTTTGGTAGCCACATTTTTTCCAAAGCCAAAGTGTGGTTAGCCAAAAAAATACTCCAAATTGTGTGGCTAGCCACCAAATTGTGGCTTAAAATATTAAAGCCAAACTTTGGCAAAACTTTGTAAAAAAAAGTTGAGTCTATGACAAATGGACCATACATGCAATAAAGCATGATAAGCCAAATTGTGGCAAAAACCAAACACATGCCTAATAAACTATATGGCTGCCAAATTTTGGCTTCTTGGCAAATTGTGGCTAGGAACCAAATATGCCCTTGCTGGCCAAAGGGGTCCAAATAGGTGTTTTTTTATTCGCTATCATGTGCAGTGTGTGCACAATACCACAAATCAAAATTTCCCTGGTAGGCTAAACATGCATGCATGGTAGGCGAATCGCCATTTCGAAGGTTAATTTGTCAAACTAGCTTACCATGAAACCATAAACTAAATCATTTGTACTCCAATTAATTAAGTTCGGATATGAATGGTGGTCATCAACCAAACTAATAAGAATTCAAAATTTGGGATGATATAGGGATGTGCCCTATTGTTGTGGAATCAGAAAACATTAGCCAACGAAAATGTGGGTTGCATCCAAGTATAGTAGATCACAAGTCGATTGCCAAGAAGTTTTTGCCTAAATTTGAAATAAAGCCAAAATGAGGTTCAAACTTATTGAAATCAGCAAGCAAGGCAATCAAGAAGTCGCCAATTACTACTTTTATCTAGGAAAAATAACAAACATCATGGCATGCAAATATTCTTGGGAAGCAGAATCATTCTGTAAGATATATATTTTTGGAACCATGCATGTTGGACATTGATTCGCTTCTTGCCACATGGGTGAGCTAGCTTGGTTACCGCAAGAACCATGCATGGCGAACTTTTGAATCATGACCCCTTTTTTAAGAGATCAATGAAAAACTTCGTATTTTCAACTATACTTTGCCAAATACAGTTTTTTTGGTTTTCCACGTAAAGTCTTTTCATTTTTATTGGCCGATTTAAGGGGGGCAAAATTAAAAGGATGTATTTGTGAAGTGGCTACCGTGTGTATTGCGCACACTACCACCTATACAATTTTCACAAGCGGGTGACATGGTTGGATGGCCATCCATTTCCATGGTTTGTTGGATTATCTCATCATGTAGTATATAATAAATTAATTTTGTAAATATTTTTCAATTCAAGTATTAACGATGGTTATATTACAACTCAAATAAATTGGGAAAATACTGGGATTCACCTCCCTAGAATCAATCTTGCCCGTCCATTTCCTATCAACTGACTATAGGGAGTACTAGATTTAAATGGCGGTTGGAGTTAATTCCTCAACCTCGTCGCAGTATTATTCCCATCTGTCCCCACTAAACAACCCCTGGCGGTTTGTTCTCCCGTGCATTTCGGCAAGTTCCAAAAAACCCCATTGTTTGCAGTTGCTCTCCCTCCCTCCCCCTCAATCCCTCCGATCAGTTCGACGTGCTTCAGCGCTGCCATGGCCGACGGCGGCCTGTTTACTCTAAAGAGGAGCGTCGTTCCCCATGGGACGACCAAGGTGAACGTGGTCTACACGAATGGCCCTTCCGTTCTCGAGCGCACCCTCAAGATGTACGAACAAAAGCTTCTAGAGGACAGGCCCAGGTTCGTCGGCCTCGACCTAGAATACACTTCAGACCAAGTAAGTACCGCCGTCGTTCAGTTGGCCATGGACGACCACGTCCTGGTGTACCATTTCTGCAGGTATGTTCTTCACATGCCTTCCTTTATCTTGGATCTGCTTTTCTATTTCGAAATAGACTAGGTTCTAACTTGTATGAAAACACGAACAAACTAACTTGTATGAAAAATGTGGTCTGGAACGTAATATCCAACAAACTTGTATTTTTTTTTGGATTGACCACGATATCTAGTTTCATGATTTTGGTACTCAAAATTTTGCACAAATCTCATGTACTCATACTCACCGATAATCGGCATGGATGTCAAGATATTTTTATTTTACATATAGTAACTGAATCTTAACTTGACACTTAAATAATTAGATCATATAGTCGCAACAATAATTCATGTTATTTTGATGTGTATCACTGATGCAAAATCATTGTTTCACTGCAACAAGTATACGATTCTTTGGAAGAAAAATATGTGTACTATTTCAGCATATACGATCTTACAAGATTGATTTGTGTAAACATGCAGGAGTCCTGACAATGTGGCACTGCGAGAATTCCTTCAACATAAAGGAATTTGTTTCACAACTGTTGACATCAGCGGTGACTCTAGAAGGTTTGCTAGAGATGGCATTAAAATTCCTGAACATAATTGGATTGACATTCAGGATATGATCAATTTCAATGGTCCTGGCAATAGGACTGGCATGGCTGATTTGGCAGCCGCCATCATTGACCCATCTTACAAAGACATGAAGACCAAGTTCCCTACTAGCAGCCACGATCAATGGGAGTGCATGCCATTGCCTCAAGTAAACTTGAGGTATGCTGCGATTGATGGGTATGTCAGTTTTGAGTTGTACAGGCGACTCAAAAAAATCAATGATGGGATGCGTCAAGCACAACCAATTCCAAGGGAAGTGATTTGCCCGGATTGCAAGGAAGCGGCTTGGTTGGCCGCTCTTCCTCCTGCCTGGCGCGACGAGAAGAAGCAGTTTGTCGGGACAACCTACTGGGAATTTGTATCTTATTGCTTTAGGCACAACATACCATTTGATCCGAAGAATATGCCACCATGGATAAAGGACCCGTGCGAGCCTACTTCGGGGTCTCTGTGGGATGGCGGTTCACATGGTGAGCAAGCTAGGGCAACGGCTGGATGTGGTGAGCTAGCAAGGGCAGGGCCTGTATCTGGTTGGGAAGCTCCCGACACACGAAGTGCGGACGAGTGCATAACTTGGACTGCCAACCCATGGGAGGCAGGTACAAGCGGCACCGGCAAGCGCATCAAGAGGGATGATGATAATTGGTGAACTAGGCTGGCGTTATATGTTTCCAAGATTGTACATAAGTTTAGAATTATGAACTAGTAGTATTGTTTAGGTGACGTAATTACTTTTGCAATAATGTGTATGAGGTTTCAGAACCACGCTTCCTTATTTAAACATGTTTAAAACATGAAAATGAAGAGGTAAGCCTGCATCCTTCTTAGTCACTCCAAAATGAAGCTTTTGGGAAGGTATTTGAAATTTCCATGTTTGAAACCCAAAACGACTTCTCTTCGTGATTGACTTCATAAGACAAAGTTCACGCTTAGGGGTAGATACATGATTTTTCTGGTTTGAATATGTCTAGACCTTGTTTATCAACTTGAGTGCTTACTATATGACATAAGAAGGCTATGTGCTTTGTTTTTTCATTTTTTTTTTGAAATTTTATGCCCATTTGAATCTTGGTCAAATCCTAGGTACGGTTTGACCAAGATTTGAACAAGTTTAAATATGAAAATAAAATGTAAGCCCGGTCTGGATCCTTCTTAGTCACTCTGAAATGAAGCTTTTGGGAGATTTTTGAAATTTCCATGTTTGAAACCCAAAACCACTTCTCTTCATGCTTGACTTCGTAAGATAGAGTTTAGGGTTAGGGTAGATACATGATTTTTCTGGTTTGAATATGTCTACACCTTGTTTATCAACTTGAGTGCTTATTATATGACATAAGAAGGCTATGTGCTTTGGTTTTTCAAATTTTTATGCCCATTTGAATCGGTCAAATCCTAGGTTTGACCATGATTTGAACAAGTTTAAAACATGAAAATAAAAGGTAAGCTCGACCTGGATCCTTCTTAGTCACTCTAAAATGAAGCTTTTGGGGTGTTCTTGAAATTTCCATGTTTGAAACCTAAAACCACGTCTCTTCATTCTTGACTTCATAAGACAGAGTTTAGGGTTAGGGTAGATACATGATTTTTCTGGTTTGAATATGTCTAGACCTTGATTATCAACTTGCATGCTTAATATATGACATAAGAATACTATGTGCTTTGGTTTTGATTTTTTGATTTTTTTCTGAATTTTTATGCCCATTTTCTCTTGGTCAAATCATAGGTTTAACCAAGATTTAAACAAGTTTAAAACATGAAAATGAAAAGGTAAGCATGCATCGATCCTTCTTAGTCACTCCAAAGTGAAGCTTTTGGGAAGTTTTTGAAATTTCCATGTTTGAAACCCAAAACGACTTCTCTTCGTGCTTGATCGACACTTCAGAAGACAAAGTTTAGGGTTAGGGGTAGATATATGATCGATTTCTCTGGTTTGAATATGTCTAGACCATGTTTATCACCTTGAGTGCTTACTACATGACATAAGAAGACGACATGTTTTTTTTGTTGATTTTTTTGAATTTTTATGCCCATTTGAATCTTGGTCAAATCATAGGTTTGACCACGATTTAAACATGTTTAAAACATGAAAATGAAAAAGTAAGTCTGGATCCTTCTTAGTCACTCCAAAATGTACCAATTGATATATGAGTTAACTTGGCTTCATGGAAAAAATAATGTCATGTAAATGAGTTAAATTGGCTTTCCTACCCTTGAATCCATAGGAGTAGTATAATAATCAACCGAGTTTTTAAACCAACAGGTCTGTCACTTACGTGTGGTGCCCATGCGTGAGGTCCCACACTTCAGTGAGCACAAGCCAAGTGCGTTAGGTACGCAAACTCATCAGGATGCGTACTGGAAGTCTCTGGGTCCTTCAGGATTCGGTTGTCCCTCTCACAAAAAAAAACTCTCATTCTCGGCCTCGCTCGACTCGCTCGCTCGCACCTCCTGCTCACTGACAAAACCTGCAGAACAGTCAACATCATCACCCGAAAAAGGGCAGACACCATAATTCTCTCCCTTCTTATCTCCTTCCGAGTGATCCCTCTTCCTCCGAGTTTCACTCGACGGGCAAACACACGTGTGCTGCATAGTAATAATATAAAAGTAGAAAAATCAACCTACGAATCTATGATTAAATAGGTTAATCTAGGGTTTTGCCCACTACTACAGATCAAGTTCAAAAATATCCAACTACTGGTTCGATTTCGGGCTACTAATATAAAATTAAATAAGTTGAACTAGTATTCCTCTAAAAAAATCATTTTGGTTTGCATTGTTTTATACTTTTCATAGCTATAGTGCATCACAAATTCATGATTTCATGCTTTGCGTTGCCAATTTTGATTTTTTCTAACCACTTTCTCTTTGATTTCAAATATAGGTCAAACTATTGGTGCTTGGTATGTGTTCTACTTGAATTGGATGCTGCGTCTGCACATGTTTTGCCATTGTTTCGGGCTTCCACACATCTTTGGGGCATCCAAGTATTTAAGTTACCTTGTGTTTTCTTGAATTGTAATTCATGTACCATTCCTCCCAATTTTTATGCCCATTTGAATTTGGTCAAATCATAAGTTTGACCAAGATTTGAACAAGTTTAAAACATGAAAATGAAAAGGTAAGCCTGGATCCTTCTTAGTCGCTCTAAAATGAAGCTTTTGGGAGGTTTTTGAAATTTCCATGTTTGAAACACAGAACCACTTCTCTTCATGCTTGACTTCATAAGACAGAGTTTAGGGTTAGCGGGTAGATACATGATTTGTCTTGTTTGAATATGTTTAGACCTTGTTTATCAACTTGAATGCTTACTATATGTACGTGACATGAGAATACTATGTGCTTTGGTTTTCATTTTTCGATTTTTTCTAAATTTTTATGTCCATTTGATCTTGGTCAAATCCTAGGTTTAAC
This sequence comes from Lolium perenne, assembly GCF_019359855.2. Classification (NCBI taxonomy): domain Eukaryota; kingdom Viridiplantae; phylum Streptophyta; class Magnoliopsida; order Poales; family Poaceae; genus Lolium; species Lolium perenne. Next base: position 95,150,529 of record NC_067250.2, on the reverse strand, counting down.
CAAGATTTAAACAAGTTTATAACATGAAAATAAAAAAGGTAAGCCTGCATCCTTCTTAGTCACTCAAAAATGAATCTTTTGGGAAGGTTTTTGAAAATTCCATGTTTGAAATCCAAAACGACTTCTCTTCGTGCTTGACTTCATAAGACAAAGTTTAGGGTTAGGGGTAGATACATGATTTTTTTCTGGTTTCAATATGTCTAGACCTTGTTTATCAACACTTGCGTGCTTACTATATGACGTAAGAAGGCTCTATGTTCTTTGGTTTTTCATTTTTTTGAATTTTTATGCCCATTTGAATCGTGGTCAAATCCTAGGTACGGTTTGACCAAGATTTGAACAAGTTTAAAACATGCAAATAAAAGGTAATCCCGACCTGGATCCTTTAGTCAATCTAAAATGAAGCTTTTGGGGGGTTCTTCAAATTTCCATGTTTGAAACCCAAATAAACCACTTCTCTTCATTCTTGACTTCGTAAGATAGAGTTTAGGGTTAGGGTAGATACATGATTTTTCTGGTTTGAATATGTCTAGACCTTGTTTATCAACTTGAATGCTTAATATATGACATAAGAATACTATGTGCTTTGGTTTTCATTTTTTGATTTTTTCTGAATTTTTATGCCCATTTGCTCTTGGTCAAATCATAGGTTTAACCAAGATTTAAACAAGTTTAAAACATGAAAATGAAAAGGTAAGCCTGCATCCTTCTTAGTCACTCCAAAATGAGGCTTTTGGGAAGGTTTTTGAAATTTCCATGTTTGAAACCCAAAACGACTTCTCTTCGTGCTTGACTTCATAAGACAAAGTTTAGGGTTAGGGGTAGATACAAGATTTTTTTGGTTTGAATATGTCTAGACCTTGTTTACCAACTTGAGTGCTTACTATATGACATAAGAAGGCTATGTGCTTTGGTTTTTCAATTTTTTTGAATTTTTGTGCCCATTTGAATCTTGCATGGTCAAATCCTAGGTACGGTTTGATCAAGATTTGAACATGTTTAAAACATGAAAATAAAAGGTAAGCATGGATCCTTCTTAGTCACTCTAAAATGAAGCTTTTAGGAGGTTTTTGAAATTTCCATGTTTGAAACCCAAAACCACTTCTCTTCATGCTCGACTTCGTAAAATATATAGAGTTTATTAGGGTTAGGGGTAGATACATGATTTGTCTGGTTTGAAAATGTTTAGACCTTGTTTATCAACTTGAATGCTTACTATATGACATAAGAATACTATGTGCTTTGGCTTTCATTTTTTTCATTTTTTCTGATTTTTTATGCCCATTTGATCTTGGTCAAATCCTAGGTTTAACCAATATTTAAACAAGTTTAAAACGTGAAAATGAAAAGGTAAGCCTGCATCCTTCTTAGTCACTCCAAAATGAAGCTTTTGGGAAGGTTTTTTTTTTTTTTGAGTTTTTATGCCCATTTGAATCTTGGTCAAATCCTAAGTTTGACCAAGATTTGAACAAGTTTAAAACATGAAAATGAAAAGGGTAAGCCTGGATCCTTCTTAGTCTCTCTAAAATGAAGCTTTTGGGAGGTTTTTGAAATTTCCATGTTTGAAACCCAAAACGACTTCTCTTCGTGCTTGATCGGCACTTCAGAAGACAAAGTTTAGGGTTAGGGGTAGATATATGATCGATTTATCTGGTTTGAATATGTCTAGACCATGTTTATCAACTTGAGTGCTTACTATATGACATAAGAAGGCTATATATGTGCTTTGGTTTTTCATATTTTTTTTGAATTTTTATGCCCATTTGAATCTTGGTCAAATCCTAAGTTTGACCAAGATTTGAACAAGTTTAAAACATGAAAATGAAAAGGGTAAGCCTGGATCCTTCTTAGTCACTCTAAAATGAATCTTTTGGGAGGTTTTTGAAATTTCCATGTTTGAAACCCAAATTAAACCACTTCTCTTCATGCTTGACTTTACAAGACATAGTTTATGCATGGTTAGGGGGTAGATACATGATTAAATGCTGTTTTAAATATTTCTAAACCTTGTTTATCAACTCGAATGTCTTACTATATGACATAAGAAGACCATGCGCTTTTTTTTTAATTCTTATGCCCATTTGAATCTCTTGGTCAAATCCTAGCTAGGTTTGACCAAGATTTGAACAAGTTTAACACATGAAAATGAAAAGGTAAGCTTGTATCCTTCTTAGTCACTCTAAAATGAAGCTTTTGGGAGGTTTTTGAAATTTCCATGTTTGAAACACAAAACCACTTCTCTTCATGCTTGACTTCATAAGACAGAGTTTAGGGTTAGGGGGTAGATACATGATTTGTCTTGTTTGAATATGTTTAGACCTTGTTTATCAACTTGAATGCTTACTATATATATGTGACATGAGAATACTATGTGCTTTGGTTTTCATTTTTTCATTTTTTTTTATTTTGATGCACATTTGAATCTTTGTCAAATCCTAGGTTTGACCAAGATTTAAACAAGTATAAAACATGAAAATGAAAAGGGGAAGCATGTATCCTTCTTATATAGTCACTCTAAAATGAAATTTTTGGGATGTTCTTGAAATTTTCATGTTTGAAACCCAAAACCACTTCTCTTCATGCTTGACTTCATAAGATAGAGTTTAGGGGCTAGGGGGTAGATACATGATTTGCCTAGGCTTGAATATGTCCAAACCTTGTTTATCAACTTGAATGCTTACTATATGACATAATAAGACTTTATGCTTTTGTTTTTCATTTTTCTGATTTTTTTTTAAAATTTTATGCCCATTTGAATCTTTTGGTCAAATCATAGGTGTAATTTGACACAGATTTAAACAAGTTTAAAATATGAAAATGAAAAGGTGGTAAGCATGTATCCTTCTTATATTAGTCACTCTAAAATGAAGCTTTTGGGAGGTTTTTGAAATTTCCATGTTTGAAACCCAAAACCACTTCTCTTCATGATGTTGACTTCATAATAAGATAGAGTTTAGGGGTTAGGGGTATAGATACATGATTTGCCTTGTTTGAATATGTGTCTAGACCTTGTTTATCAACTTTAATGCTTACTATATGACATAAGAAAACTTTGTGCTTTAATTTGGTTTTTAATTTTTCTATTTTTTTTTGAATTTTGATGCACATTTTGAATCTTGGTCAAATCCTAGGTTTGACCAAGATTTAAACAAGTATAAAACATGAAAATGAAAAGGTAAGCATGCATCGATCCTTCTTAGTCACTCCAAAGTGAAGCTTTTGGGAAGTTTTTGAAATTTCCATGTTTGAAACCCAAAACGACTTCTCTTCGTGCTTGATCGACACTTCAGAAGACAAAGTTTAGGGTTAGGGGTAGATATATGATCGATTTCTCTGGTTTGAATATGTCTAGACCATGTTTATCACCTTGAGTGCTTACTACATGACATAAGAAGACGACATGTTTTTTTTTGTTGATTTTTTTTGAATTTTTATGCCCATTTGAATCTTGGTCAAATCATAGGTTTGACCACGATTTAAACATGTTTAAAACATGAAAATGAAAAAGTAAGTCTGGATCCTTCTTAGTCACTCCAAAATGTACCAATTGATATATGAGTTAACTTGGCTTCATGGAAAAAATAATGTCATGTAAATGAGTTAACTTGGCTTTCCTACCCTTGAATCCATAGGAGTAGTATAATAATCAACCGAGTTTTTAAACCAACAGGTCTGTCACTTACGTGTGGTGCCCATGCGTGAGGTCCCACACTTCAGTGAGCACAAGCCAAGTGTGGTAGGTACGCAAACTCATCAGGATGCGTACTGGAAGTCTCTGGGTCCTTCAGGATTCGGTTGTCCCTCTCACAAAAAAAAACTCTCATTCTCGGCCTCGCTCGACTCGCTCGCTCGCTCGCACCTCCTGCTCACTAACAAATCCTGCAGAACAGTCAACATCATCACCCAAAAAAGGGCAGACACCATAATTCTCTCCCTTCTTCTCTCCTTCCGAGTGATCCCTCTTCCTCCGAGTTTCACTCGACGGGCAAACACACGTGTGCTGCATAGTAATAATATAAAAGTAGAAAAATCGACCTACGAATCTATGATTAAATAGGTTAATCTAGGGTTTTGCCCACTACTACAGATCAAGTTCAAAAATATCCAACTACTGGTTCGATTTCGGGCTACTAATATAAAATTAAATAAGTTGAACTAGTATTCCTCTAAAAAAATCATTTTGGTATGCATTGTTTTATACTTTTCATAGCTATAGTGCATCACAAATTCATGATTTCATGCTTTGCGTTGCCAATTTCGATTTTTTCTAACCACCTTCTCTTTGATTTCAAATTTAGGTCAAACTATTGGTGCCTGGTATGTGTTCTACTTGAATTGGATGCTGCGTCTGCACATGTTTTGCCATTGTTTTGGGCTTCCACACATCTTTGGGGCATCCAAGTATTTAAGTTACCTTGTGTTTTCTTGAATTGTAATTCATGTACCATTCCTCCCAATTTTTATGCCCATTTGAATTTGGTCAAATCATAAGTTTGACCAAGATTTGAACAAGTTTAAAACATGAAAATGAAAAGGTAAGCCTGGATCCTTCTTAGTCACTCTAAAATGAAGCTTTTGGGAGGTTTTTGAAATTTCCATGTTTGAAACACAAAACCACTTCTCTTCATGCTTGACTTCATAAGACAGAGTTTAGGGTTAGGGGGTAGATACATGATTTGTCTTGTTTGAATATGTTTAGACCTTGTTTATCAACTTGAATGCTTACTATATGTACGTGACATGAGAATACTATGTGCTTTGGTTTTCATTTTTTTGATTTTTTCTGAATTTTTATGTCCATTTGATCTTGGTCAAATCCTAGGTTTAACCAAGATTTAAACAAGTTTATAACATGAAAATAAAAAAGGTAAGCCTGCATCCTTCTTAGTCACTCAAAAATGAATCTTTTGGGAAGGTTTTTGAAAATTCCATGTTTGAAATCCAAAACGACTTCTCTTCGTGCTTGACTTCATAAGACAAAGTTTAGGGTTAGGGGTAGATACATGATTTTTTTCTGGTTTCAATATGTCTAGACCTTGTTTATCAACACTTGCGTGCTTACTATATGACGTAAGAAGGCTCTATGTTCTTTGGTTTTTCATTTTTTTGAATTTTTATGCCCATTTGAATCGTGGTCAAATCCTAGGTACGGTGTGACCAAGATTTGAACAAGTTTAAAACATGCAAATAAAAGGTAATCCCGACCTGGATCCTTTAGTCAATCTAAAATGAAGCTTTTGGGGGGTTCTTCAAATTTCCATGTTTGAAACCCAAATAAACCACTTCTCTTCATTCTTGACTTCGTAAGATAGAGTTTAGGGTTAGGGTAGATACATGATTTTTCTGGTTTGAATATGTCTAGACCTTGTTTATCAACTTGAATTCCTAATATATGACATAAGAATACTATGTGCTTTGGTTTTCATTTTTTGATTTTTTCTGAATTTTTATGCCCATTTGCTCTTGGTCAAATCATAGGTTTAACCAAGATTTAAACAAGTTTAAAACATGAAAATGAAAAGGTAAGCCTGCATCCTTCTTAGTCACTCCAAAATGAGGCTTTTGGGAAGGTTTTTGAAATTTCCATGTTTGAAACCCAAAACGACTTCTCTTCGTGCTTGACTTCATAAGACAAAGTTTAGGGTTAGGGGTAGATACAAGATTTTTTTGGTTTGAATATGTCTAGACCTTGTTTACCAACTTGAGTGCTTACTATATGACATAAGAAGGCTATGTGCTTTGGTTTTTCAATTTTTTTGAATTTTTGTGCCCATTTGAATCTTGCATGGTCAAATCCTAGGTACGGTTTGATCAAGATTTGAACATGTTTAAAACATGAAAATAAAAGGTAAGCATGGATCCTTCTTAGTCACTCTAAAATGAAGCTTTTAGGAGGTTTTTGAAATTTCCATGTTTGAAACCCAAAACCACTTCTCTTCATGCTCGACTTCGTAAAATATATAGAGTTTATTAGGGTTAGGGGTAGATACATGATTTGTCTGGTTTGAAAATGTTTAGACCTTGTTTATCAACTTGAATGCTTACTATATGACATAAGAATACTATGTGCTTTGGTTATCATTTTTTGATTTTTTCTGATTTTTTATGCCCATTTGATCTTGGTCAAATCCTAGGTTTAACCAAGATTTAAACAAGTTTAAAACGTGAAAATGAAAAGGTAAGCCTGCATCCTTCTTAGTCACTCCAAAATGAAGCTTTTGGGAAGGTTTTTGGTTTTTCTTTTTTTTGAATTTTTATGCCCATTTGAATCTTGGTCAAATCCTAAGTTTGACCAAGATTTGAACAAGTTTAAAACATGAAAATGAAAAGGGTAAGCCTGGATCCTTCTTAGTCACTCTAAAATGAAGCTTTTGGGAGGTTTTTGAAATTTCCATGTTTGAAACCAAAATTAAACCACTTCTCTTCATGCTTGACTTTACAAGACATAGTTTATGCATGGTTAGGGGGTAGATACATGATTCGTCTGTTTTAAATATTTCTAAACCTTGTTTATCAACTCGAATGTCTTACTATATGACATAAGAAGACCATGCGCTTTTTTTTGAATTCTTATGCCCATTTGAATCTCTTGGTCAAATCCTAGCTAGGTTTGACCAAGATTTAAACAAGTTTAACACATGAAAATGAAAAGGTAAGCTTGTATCCTTCTTAGTCACTCTAAAATGAAGCTTTTGGGAGGTTTTTTAAATTTCCATGTTTGAAACACAAAACCACTTCTCTTCATTCTTGACTTCATAAGACAGAGTTTAGGGTTAGGGGGTAGATACATGATTTGTCTTGTTTGAATATGTTTAGACCTTGTTTATCAACTTGAATGCTTACTATATATATATGTGACATGAGAATACTATGTGCTTTGGTTTTCATTTTTTTCATTTTTTTTTATTTTGATGCACATTTGAATCTTTGTCAAATCCTAGGTTTGACCAAGATTTAAACAAGTATAAAACATGAAAATGAAAAGGGGAAGCATGTATCCTTCTTATATAGTCACTCTAAAATGAAATTTTTGGGATGTTCTTGAAATTTTCATGTTTGAAACCCAAAACCACTTCTCTTCATGCTTGACTTCATAAGATAGAGTTTAGGGGCTAGGGGGTAGATACATGATTTTCCTAGGCTTGAATATGTCCAAACCTTGTTTATCAACTTGAATGCTTACTATATGACATAATAAGACTTTATGCTTTTGTTTTTCATTTTTCTGATTTTTTTTTAAAATTTTATGCCCATTTGATTCTTTTGGTCAAATCATAGGTGTAATTTGACACAGATTTAAACAAGTTTAAAATATGAAAATGAAAAGGTGGTAAGCATGTATCCTTCTTATATTAGTCACTCTAAAATGAAGCTTTTGGGAGGTTTTTGAAATTTCCATGTTTGAAACCCAAAACCACTTCTCTTCATGATGTTGACTTCATAATAAGATAGAGTTTAGGGGTTAGGGGTATAGATACATGATTTGTCTTGTTTGAATATGTGTCTAGACCTTGTTTATCAACTTTAATGCTTACTATATGACATAAGAAAACTTTGTGCTTTAATTTGGTTTTTAATTTTTCTATTTTTTTTTTTGAATTTTGATGCACATTTTGAATCTTGGTCAAATCCTAGGTTTGACCAAGATTTAAACAAGTATAAAACATGAAAATGAAAAGGTAAGCATGCATCGATCCTTCTTAGTCACTCCAAAGTGAAGCTTTTGGGAAGTTTTTGAAATTTCCATGTTTGAAACCCAAAACGACTTCTCTTCGTGCTTGATCGACACTTCAGAAGACAAAGTTTAGGGTTAGGGGTAGATATATGATCGATTTCTCTGGTTTGAATATGTCTAGACCATGTTTATCACCTTGAGTGCTTACTACATGACATAAGAAGACGACATGTTTTTTGTTGTTGATTTTTTTGAATTTTTATGCCCATTTGAGTCTTGGTCAAATCATAGGTTTGACCACGATTTAAACATGTTTAAAACATGAAAATGAAAAAGTAAGTCTGGATCCTTCTTAGTCACTCCAAAATGTACCAATTGATATATGAGTTAACTTGGCTTCATGGAAAAAAATAATGTCATGTAAATGAGTTAACTTGGGTTTCCTACCCTTGAATCCATAGGAGTAGTATAATAATCAACCGAGTTTTTAAACCAACAGGTCTGTCACTTACGTGTGGTGCCCATGCGTGAGGTCCCACACTTCAGTGAGCACAAGCCAAGTGCGGTAGGTACGCAAACTCATCAGGATGCGTACTGGAAGTCTCTGGGTCCTTCAGGATTCAGTTGTCCCTCTCACAAAAAAAAACTCTCATTCTCGGCCTCGCTCGCTCGCTCGCACCTCCTGCTCACTGACAAAACCTGCAGAACAGTCAACATCATCACTCGAAAAAGGGCAGACACCATAATTCTCTCCCTTCTTCTCTCCTTCCGAGTGATCCCTCTTCCTCCGAGTTTCACTCGACGGCCAAACACACGTGTGCTGCATAGTAATAATATAAAAGTAGAAAAATCGACCTACGAATCTATGATTAAATAGGTTAATCTAGGGTTTTGCCCACTACTACAGATCAAGTTCAAAAATATCCAACTACTGGTTCGATTTCGGGCTACTAATATAAAATTAAATAAGTTGAACTAGTATTCCTCTAAAAAATCATTTTGGTATGCATTGTTTTATACTTTTCATAGCTATAGTGCATCACAAATTCATGATTTCATGCTTTGCGTTGCCAATTTCGATTTTTTCTAACCACCTTCTCTTTGATTTCAAATTTAGGTCAAACTATTGGTGCCTGGTATGTGTTCTACTTGAATTGGATGCTGCGTCTGCACATGTTTTGCCATTGTTTTGGGCTTCCACACATCTTTGGGGCATCCAAGTATTTAAGTTACCTTGTGTTTTCTTGAATTGTAATTCATGTACCATTCCTCCCAATTTTTATGCCCATTTGAATTTGGTCAAATCATAAGTTTGACCAAGATTTGAACAAGTTTAAAACATGAAAATGAAAAGGTAAGCCTGGATCCTTCTTAGTCACTCTAAAATGAAGCTTTTGGGAGGTTTTTGAAATTTCCATGTTTGAAACACAAAACCACTTCTCTTCATGCTTGACTTCATAAGACAGAGTTTAGGGTTAGGGGGTAGATACATGATTTGTCTTGTTTGAATATGTTTAGACCTTGTTTATCAACTTGAATGCTTACTATATGTACGTGACATGAGAATACTATGTGCTTTGGTTTTCATTTTTTTGATTTTTTCTGAATTTTTATGTCCATTTGATCTTGGTCAAATCCTAGGTTTAACCAAGATTTAAACAAGTTTATAACATGAAAATAAAAAAGGTAAGCCTGCATCCTTCTTAGTCACTCAAAAATGAATCTTTCGGGAAGGTTTTTGAAAATTCCATGTTTGAAATCCAAAACGACTTCTCTTCGTGCTTGACTTCATAAGACAAAGTTTAGGGTTAGGGGTAGATACATGATTTTTTTCTGGTTTCAATATGTCTAGACCTTGTTTATCAACACTTGCGTGCTTACTATATGACGTAAGAAGGCTCTATGTTCTTTGGTTTTTCATTTTTTTGAATTTTTATGCCCATTTGAATCGTGGTCAAATCCTAGGTACGGTTTGACCAAGATTTGAACAAGTTTAAAACATGCAAATAAAAGGTAATCCCGACCTGGATCCTTTAGTCAATCTAAAATGAAGCTTTTGGGGGGTTCTTCAAATTTCCATGTTTGAAACCCAAATAAACCACTTCTCTTTATTCTTGACTTCGTAAGATAGAGTTTAGGGTTAGGGTAGATACATGATTTTTCTGGTTTGAATATGTCTAGACCTTGTTTATCAACTTGAATTCTTAATATATGACATAAGAATACTATGTGCTTTGGTTTTCATTTTTTGATTTTTTCTAAATTTTTATGCCCATTTGCTCTTGGTCAAATCATAGGTTTAACCAAGATTTAAACAAGTTTAAAACATGAAAATGAAAAGGTAAGCCTGCATCCTTCTTAGTCACTCCAAAATGAGGCTTTTGGGAAGGTTTTTGAAATTTCCATGTTTGAAACCCAAAACGACTTCTCTTCGTGCTTGACTTCATAAGACAAAGTTTAGGGTTAGGGGTAGATACAAGATTTTTTTGGTTTGAATATGTCTAGACCTTGTTTACCAACTTGAGTGCTTACTATATGACATAAGAAGGCTATGTGCTTTGGTTTTTCAATTTTTTTGAATTTTTGTGAACATTTGAATCTTGCATGGTCAAATCCTAGGTACGGTTTGATCAAGATTTGAACATGTTTAAAACATGAAAATAAAAGGTAAGCATGGATCCTTCTTAGTCACTCTAAAATGAAGCTTTTAGGAGGTTTTTGAAATTTCCATGTTTGAAACCCAAAACCACTTCTCTTCATGCTCGACTTCGTAAAATATATAGAGTTTATTAGGGTTAGGGGTAGATACATGATTTGTCTGGTTTGAAAATGTTTAGACCTTGTTTATCAACTTGAATGCTTACTATATGACATAAGAATACTATGTGCTTTGGTTTTCATTTTTTTTGATTTTTTCTGATTTATTATGCCCATTTGATCTTGGTCAAATAATAGGTTTAACCAAGATTTAAACAAGTTTAAAACGTGAAAATGAAAAGGTAAGCCTGCATCCTTCTTAGTCACTCCAAAATGAAGCTTTTGGGAAGGTTTTTGGTTTTTCTTTTTTTTGAGTTTTTACGCCCATTTGAATCTTGGTCAAATCCTAAGTTTGACCAAGATTTGAACAAGTTTAAAACATGAAAATGAAAAGGGTAAGCCTGGATCCTACTTAGTCACTCTAAAATGAAGCTTTTGGGAGGTTTTTGAAATTTCCATGTTTGAAACCCAAAACGACTTCTCTTCGTGCTTGATCGGCACTTCAGAAGACAAAGTTTAGGGTTAGGGGTAGATATATGATCGATTTCTCTGGTTTGAATATGTCTAGACCATGTTTATCAACTTGAGTGCTTACTATATGACATAAGAAGGCTATATATGTGCTTTGGTTTTCCATATTTTTTTTGAATTTTTATGCCCATTTGAATCTTGGTCAAATCCTAAGTTTGACCAAGATTTGAACAAGTTTAAAACATGAAAATGAAAAGGGTAAGCCTGGATCCTTCTTAGTCACTCTAAAATGAAGCTTTTGGGAGGTTTTTGAAATTTCCATGTTTGAAACCCAAATTAAACCACTTCTCTTCATGCTTGACTTTACAAGACATAGTTTATGCATGGTTAGGGGGTAGATACATGATTCGTCTGTTTTAAATATTTCTAAACCTTGTTTATCAACTCGAATGTCTTACTATATGACATAAGAAGACCATGCGCTTTTTTTTTTGAATTCTTATGCCCATTTGAATCTCTTGGTCAAATCCTAGCTAGGTTTGACCAAGATTTAAACAAGTTTAACACATGAAAATGAAAAGGTAAGCTTGTATCCTTCTTAGTCACTCTAAAATGAAGCTTTTGGGAGGTTTTTGAAATTTCCATGTTTGAAACCCAAAACCACTTCTTTTTATGCTTGACTTCGTAAGATAGAGTTTAGGGTTAGGGGTAGATACGTACATGATTTTTCTAAGTATTTTTATGCCCATTTGAATCTTGATAAAATCCAAGGTTTGACCAAGATTTAAACAAGTTTAAAACATGAAAATGAAAAGGTAAGCCTGCATCCTTCTTAGTCACTCTAAAATGAAGCATTTGGGAGGTTTTTGAAATTTCCATGTTTGAAACCCAAAACCACTTCTCTTCATGCTTGATCGACTTCATAAGACACAGTTTAGGTTTAGTGGGTAGATACATGATTTGTCTGGTTTGAATATGTTTAGACCTTGTTTATCAACTTAAATGCTTACTATATGACATAAGAATACTATGTGCTTTGGTTTTCATTTTTTTATTTGTTATGAATTTTTATGGCCATTTGATCTTGGTCAAATCCTAGGTTTAACCAAGATTTAAACAAGTTTAAAACATGAAAATGAAAAGGTAAGCCTGTATCCTTCTGAGTCACTCCAAAATGAGGCTTTTGGGAAGGTTTTTGAAATTTCTATGTTTGAAACCCAAAACGACTTCTCGTCGTGCTTGACTTCATAATAAGACAAAGTTTAGGGTTAGGGGTAGATACATGATTTTTCTGGTTTGAATATGTCTAGACCTTGTTTATCAACTTGAGTGCTTACTATATGACATAAGAAGGCTATGTGCTATGGTTTTTCATTTTTTTGAATTTTTATGCCCATTTGATTCTTGGTCAAATCCTAGGTACGGTTTGACCAAGATTTGAACATGTTTAAAACATCAAAATAAAATGTTAGCATGGATCCTTCTTAGTCGCTCTAAAATGAAGCTTTTGGGAGGTTTTTGAAATTTCCATGTTTGAAACCCAAAACCACTTCTCTTCATGCTTGACTTCGTAAGATAGAGTTTAGGGTTAGGGGTAGATACGTACATGATTTTTCTAAGTATTTTTATGCCCATTTGAATCTTGGTAAAATCCAAGGTTTGACCAAGATTTGAACAAGTTTAAAACATGAAAATGAAAAGGTAAGCCTGTATCCTTCTTAGTCACTCCAAAATGAGGCTTTTGGGAAGGTTTTTGAAATTTCCATGTTTGAAACCCAAAATGACTTCTCGTCGTGCTTGACTTCATAAGACAAAGTTTAGGGTTAGGGGTAGATACATTTTTTTTTTGGTTTGAATATGTCTAGACCTTGTTTATCAACTTGAGTGCTTACTATATGACATAAGAAGGCTATGTGCTTTGGTTTTTCATTTTTTTGAATTTTTATGCCCATTTGATTCTTGGTCAAATCCTAGGTACGGTTTGACCAAGATTTGAACATGTTTAAAACATCAAAATAAAATGTTAGCATGGATCCTTCTTAGTCGCTCTAAAATGAAGCTTTTGGGAGGTTTTTGAAATTTCCATGTTTGAAACCCAAAACCACTTCTCTTCATGCTTGACTTCGTAAGATAGAGTTTAGGGTTAGGGGTAGATACGTACATGATTTTTCTAAGTATTTTTATGCCCATTTGAATCTTGGTAAAATCCAAGGTTTGACCAAGATTTGAACAAGTTTAAAACATGAAAAATAAAAGGTAAGCCTGGATCCTGCTTAGTCACTCTAAAATGAAGCTTCAGGAGTTGAGGTTTTTGAAATTTCCATGTTTGAAACACAAAACCACTTCTCTTCGCGCTTGACTTCATATGACATAGTTTAGGGTTAGGGGTAGATACGTACATGATTGTTCTAAGTAATTTTATGCCCATTTGAATCTTGGTCAAATCCTAAGTTTGACCAATATTTGAACAAGTTTAAAACATGAAAATGAAAAGGTAAGCCTGGATCCTTCTTTGTCACTCTAAAATGAAGCTTTTGGGAGGTTCTTGAAATTTCCATGTTTGAAACCCAAAACCACTTCTATTCATGCTTTATCGACTTCATAAAACAGAGTTTAGGGTTAGGAGGTAGATACATGATTTGTCTGGTTTGAATATGTTTAGACCTTGTTTATCAAGTTGAATGCTTACTATATGATATAAGAATACTATGTGCAAAGAAGTGAGCCTAGCTCATTCGGTTAGGGAAGTGGATGTACAACCCAGCCACCCAGGTTCAAGTCCCAACGGGCGCAGAATTGGGTTCTTATTATAAAAAAAACACTGTAGGGGATTCCCTTACCGTATTCCTTTCATAAAAAATACTATGTGCTTTGGTTTTCTTTTTCTGATTTTTTCAGAATTTTCATGCTTTGATCTTGGTCAAATCCTAGGTTTAACCAAGATGTAAACAAGTTTAAAACATGAAAATGAAAAGGTAAGCCTGCATCCTTCTTAGTCACTCCAAAACGAAGCTTATGGGAAGGCTTTTAAAATTTCCATGTTTGAAACCCAAAACGACTTCTCTTCGTGCTTGACTTCATATGACAAAGTTTAGGGTTAGGGGTAGATACATGATTTTTCTGGTTTGACATGTCTAGATCTTGTTTATCAACTTGAGTGCTTACTATATGACATAAGAAGGCTATGTGCTTTGTTTTTTCAAATTTTTTTTGAATTTTATGCCCATTTTACTCTTATTCAAATCCTAGGTTTGACCAAGATTTGAACAAGTTTAAAACATGAAAATAAAAAGGTAAGCCTGGCGTGGATCCTTCTTAGTCACTCTAAAATGAAGCTTTTGGGGGGTTATTGAAATTTCCATGTTTGAAACCCAAATTAAACCACTTCTCTTCATGCTTGACTTTACAAGACATAGTTTAGGGTTAGGGGGTAGATACATGATTTTTCTGGTTTAAATATGTCTAGACCTTGTTTATCAACTTCAATAACTACTATATTAAAGTGTAACCAACATCTGTTTTCTCAAAATCTTGTATTAATTTTTAAACTACGGATGGGTGGACGCGTATGTGGCTGATTACCATGATGTATTTTTGGTGCAGTCTTTGCAATTTTCTAAGGGTTTTTCCCTTTGTTTCAGTGTGTTTTCTTGTTGTTTGGGTGGCTCTAGCTTCTTTTCAACCCGCTTTGACTACTTTTGTCTCACCGCATGGCCTCTGACTGGAGAAATCACGTGCCATACCGTTCTTGGTTTCCTCCCGGCTCTCTCTCTCTTCCTCATTATCTTCCCCACTATCGCGACTCGCGAGCTCCTCCCTGACAATCCCCTACGGTCCCTGCAGGAGCTCCTCTCCTTTCCTAATTCTCTTCCAATGGAGGATAGAGGGACTGGCATTGACAATCGCTTCAGGTGGTACAGCGCGGGGCGGTGGTGCCAGGCCCTGAGGCAGCAGCAGGTGCCGCTTCTTGGACGACGAGGTAGAGGCGGCGGGGAACGGCGTCCGGCAGTGAGTTCGGCCGGAGCCTGACCGTGACAAGCTGCTGGTGAGGTGCAGCCGTCGCGGACGTTCGCGTCGACCTGCGCCAGTGGCGGGAGCGGAGGGGAGGACCGGCGCCGGAGAGGAGGCGGCGACGGCGGAAAGAGCGATGTGCCCAGCGTCCGGACGAGCTCCACATCCTCCACCCGCCAATCCCCTACACATTCACCGGCTTCCGCCGCCGGAGCTTCTCGCCTCGCCTGATCCCTTCAAGCGGAGATAGAGGGACGGGCGCTACGGCCTGGCGTCGAGAGGCACTTCAGGTAGTTGGCAATCTACGACTCGGGGCGGTGGAGCCAAGCAGTGAGGCAGGAGGTAGGCGGCAGCAGGCAGCGCTGCTTGGGCGACGAGGCAGAGGCGGCGAGGTCGGCCGGGGCTTGGCCGGCACAAGATGCTGGTGAGGTGCATCCTGTGTGGTCGCTGACATCCGCGTCGAGCTGATGCTATCACGGAAGTGGCGGGGAGGAGCAGCGCCGGCGAGGAGGCTGCCAGCCAAGGTCGACCACGAGCTTTCGATCCCCGTTTTCCAATGTATCGTCTAGTTTCTTTTCTAAATTTTTTGTGTATGTTGGCTGAGTTGCAGATCTAGGAGACCAAGAGCTGTCGCCGCATCGCGGCAGCAACAAGAATTTCTCCCCCGCTACCAGACTACCCTGCCGCAGCGCTCGCTCCACGTACGTCAAATTCAATCAGCCAAACCAAACCAACTCTCTACCTTTTCTCTTGCAAGTTAAACACAAATGGTTTCGTGATGCCATAAGTAGTCTTTTGCTTACCATAGCCAAGTGATGAGTCTTCTTTTGCAATCAGATCTGGGCTATTTTTTTAGCTAGGAATAAGATCACCTTTTACGTGCTTAGTTACAGAAATCCTCTTTCATAGCTCTTTCAGATCAGGTATAATTATTTTTTTTCTTGGCTATAACTTTCATGTATATGCGGAGAACAACTAGATTAACAGTGGAAGCTCAACTTGGGAGATCAAGATCAGCTTCGTCGAGCCTTATACTTTGTGCTCTCAAATTCTGTAGGTTCCCTTTTATATGCACTATAAATGGCAGCGAAGTTTCCATGTGTTGAAATTATAAGAATAATCTGTAAGGAAGATTGTATCAAACTGAAAAAGCATGCATGTATGTTCGTTTTGTCATCTCTAGCAGACCTTTTCTATTTAGTGAAGTTACACCGGTGTATTCCATGCCAATCGTAGTTGTTCAAATGAAATTGCTTTTGCTTTAGAAAATCAAATCTCATGTCAGGATATGTCATGCCTGCAGGTCCAAGCACTAAAACTGATTTTTTTAAGGATATATCTTATTTGCAGTAGAGATCTCTGCAACAAAATAATTTAATCATTCTTATGAAGGAACTTTTTATTTAGAGATTAGATCACAAAAATTGCTATGCAATATCTTTTTTATACCCAAATTCCTGAATTTGCAGCAAGCTTTAACAATTATGTATATAAGTATTTTAGCTTTACAACTGGGTTTTCCTCGACGTGCCCATGCGGTGCTGACCATGGATGTATAAATGAATCTAAAATACTTTTTTTCCTTATATGATACGATTCACCTTTTTTATGCTGAAACTATGCTTACATGTCACTGCAATATTTTAAGGTCATGTGCTCTTCTTCCGATTGATGTCTTGCTAGGTATTTTGGAAGACTGGAGGTAACATGAACTAGGTCATATGTATGATTAGTGTAACTTTAGCCACTTTACAACAACTGAATTGGCCTCTGGTCTCGACAGCTCCAAGATAACAGAATCATAAGGTTAAATTTTTCTGTGGTGCGTTGTACATCTTCTCCTTCTTTTCTTTCACCTGCCCTTCCATTTTGATTCCTCTTCCCACATTTTTCCATGAGAAATTGGATCTCTATGTAAGTTTCATGGACTGTTCTTAATTCTTTGGTACGATATCTAGGATCAGATGCTGAATATTCACTTACATGCAGGTCAAAGAAAGTGGGACATACAACTCTCTCTACTCAATTATGTATCACCTTGACAATTCCAATAAAAGGTCTTTGTGTGTGTTGCTCGAATCTAGGAATGCATGGGTAAGCAAACAAGACACAATGTATATGAACTGACTTTATTTTTGCAGACCATGAGATATTAATTCTGCCATGTTATTTTGGAACTGCTTTCTTGGCCCGAAGTAGTTGCTTGCTTGGTATATATTAGGATGAAGTGGTGGAGGCAGGTTTTATTATTATGATATTTAGATAGGATTCTTTCTTGATATACATTTTCCTGCATAACGGAACATATGCAGAGCTAGCTTCATGTTGCAGATACATGAGGAGCACATTTAGTTTCATGCTGTAAAAATAGAAGCAGGTTACCTCTTTATTTCCATGTCCTGGCAGGTCTTCAGTTCGAATCATGGGTATTTCACTCCAGTAGGACACAAAATGCTTACATGCAGGAAACAAAATGAAGCATTCTTATAGAGGTGTGTCCTACTGGAGTGAAAGAAAATTCTTCTGCCTTATAACTCACGCCTTGGTTTATTATTCACCAGTAACTTGAAGTTCAGTATATCATCATCTTTAGGCTCCTGCAACTTTAAATTTTCTACAACTCTTGCTATTTTACATAAACCTAACATTTTATCATGATATTTCTCTCGGTTCTTACAAAGTATACCACATAAATTTTGTCGTATTTTAAATTTTGTCACTAAAGAAATTCGAATGTTTGCATACATTGTTTCAAAAAAATAGATTCCTCCTGTGTGAGTATATTTTACTATACCGATGATTAACTATATTTGAATTTATGAATTAAAGTGAATTGGATTTGCGGTGAGATTAAAACATCTGTGTGGCCCTATCGTCTAGGGTTGTATTCCTTCCCCAGGTTTAGATACTTGCAAATACGAGAAAATTAGGTTATTTATATCTATTGTTGTTTTATACTGTTTGATGAAATAAGGGTACGCACCAAAATATTAGTCATGGACTGAACATAAGTCTTGAATTATTGGTCATATGAAGAAACAGAGTTAGCATGTAGGCCCTTAATTTACTTTTCAAGGTGTACCATCTTTTATATCACCATTGTGTCTGAGCCAATATAATCAAAATTTCATGTTCTGTATCTTCTTTCGAGGTTCCCGTTCTATTTCATACCCCAGTTGATGCAATTTATTATTCTGTGAAAGTATAGGATAAACTAAAGTTTACTTAATTACTACTTGCCTCTTACAGTTTTCTTGCGAATAGCTGCATACGAGAGTTGCCCTCGAGCCTTTTCATGCTGACAAACATGACAGGTTTGTACGTCTAATTGATGTTTAATTACTAAATTTCTTGCGCTAATGCCATCTTGGATTTAACAAACTAGGTAATGTTTTGTCATAAGTACCACGGATTTCTATTTTCTAGCATTATTGCATTGTAGTACTTTGTTCTGTAAATTACATGAAGGCATGGAGTTGAATGAGAAAATTGGCAGAAGTCTTTTTTTTTGCATTGGTAGTACATAATCATAGGTCTGAGCCATTAATGCTTGAAACAAAACACATCGGGAAGCATTTGTATATATTTATTAGGATTCTTTTTTGTGTGTCTTCCTCTGTCCTACAAAGGAGATCTGCTCAAAATAGTTATACTTTTGTCGGTGATTGTAGTTTTGTTACATTTAATTGCGAGGAAGATTTATAAATTTACTAAAATGGTAACAATGCTACAATTATTTGCTTGACAAGAAAATTCGTTAGTTAATACACAAATATGAATTAGAGCTCTCTTTTTACTGTTTTTATATCGCCTCATCTAAGCTGGTCCAGTGTACTACTACACTTAGGGGGACACTACAGTTATTTTTGTCTCTACTAAACTCCAGGGCAAGATGACCCGAGGTTGGCGGACAATCTTTGATCATCATACGGCAACATGAAGCAATACTATTGAGCCTGAATCTAGCAATGTCAGCCACGGACGGTTGAGGTAACGTTGGCATGATTTAATATGTTCTGTATTGTCAATTGTTGTTCATATCTGAATTGTTTGGGTGTAGACACTGCTTCAGGCTCTGGTCTTCACACTGTTTCTTGTGATGGGTGCAGGGATGTACAACGTGCCAGTCTAATGACCCAACTGGACACGTTTTAGATTCTACATAGCCTAGCTTAGAAGTTTTTTGCTTCATTTTTCTTCTTTTTTTTTGATATTGCTTTGAGAGTTGTATTTGCACTACTTTAGTGCTTTCTTCTAATACAGATGACACAGTTTGGTGTGTATTCGAGAAAAAGAAGGTATATCCATCATTTGCAGAGAAAAAAAAGGTCGGTCCAATTTCCATTCACTACACTATTAGCTACGCATCAATAGTAACCTAGATGACACAAATGCTAAAACTGCAAGAATGCTCGATGTCAGTCACAGAAACATGATTGCAGTACCACTTTAGTATGTAAACATCAGTCAAAGTAACAGAAGGACTCAAATAGAGTTAGCTACTGAATTCATTCTTATCCTGATGTAGAGTTAGTTTCTATATATTATTAGGACGTTGTTATCACCAGAATTTGACCGGATCAGAGGTGGGCCGCGATCAAGATTGGGCTTGAAGAATATACATGGAAGAAATACGTGAACCGGCCTTGTACACGAAGTTTGGGCAGTTTGCCCTTGTATCTGTAAATATAATAGGATACGTGTCGGTTAGTTAGAGTTTGGCTCGTGCACGGTTGGGATTATTCCCACGTTAGAAAGTCTACGGACTATAAATATGTATCTAGGGTTATCAAGAAAAACAACAATCACGTTCATCACAAACCAATCTTGGCGCATCGCCGACCCCTTGTCTCGAGGGTTTCTTCCGGGTAAGCATCATGCTGCCTAGATCGCATCTTGCGATCTAGGCAGTATACGTTTATTCGTTATCCATGCGTTGCTCGTGCTGAAGCCTTGTTGATGGCGAGCAACGTAGTTATCATAGATGTGTTAGGGTTAGCATTGCTTTACCGTGTTACATGTTTTCGTCCATGCAACCCTTAGACGTCTAGCCGTCCTTACACCTTTCTTAGGTGTAAGGGCGGCACCTTGCTTGATCATTGTTTAGTAGATCCGATCCGTTATGATCGCTCCTTGATTCTTCAAGGATTAGTTTAATATCTGCATAGTTAGGCCTTACAAACGGGTTGAATGATCCAGTGGTACGTAGGGTGTAGTTTGCTAACCCTAGATAAGATGTTCCGGGGATCAACTTAATGTTGGTTTTTAGGCCTAGTCTAGGGTCGGTTTATTATCACCGTGCGTAGCTGCCAGGCTCAATCACGAGTAGGATGTTCCGATTATGCGGTGAAAACCCTAGATCGTCGTAGGTCGTTTTAGCTTTGTTTTGATCAAGCAGGACCACCATGCAATCGTAAACCCCATACGAGTCATGGGTGGATCGGCTCCTTGAGCCGATTCACGGGACAACCTGAGAGCCGATCGAGGCTCGTATTTAATGTTTACGTGTATGCCATGCAGGAAACTAAGCGAAGCAAATCCATCACCTTCCTGATCAGGTATAGATCAGGTGGCACACCCTTGCACCAGCATCGGGACGTGCATACCAGGAGCTTTGCGGGCCGTCGCTCGGAGGGACCAGGGCCAGCCGCAGCCCTAAGGTTGTTCCCGGCTCTTCGTGTTGCCAGCCGTAGCTCGCCGGTGGGTTTCGGACGCCAACACATTCTGGCACGCCCGGTGGGACAGTCTTCGACATCAACTACATCGCCATCTACATCTGAGATGGCGGAAGGTACTCCAGTCACGTACGAGGATCTGCCCGAGGAGCTCAAGAAGAAGTATGACGACGTCAAAGCTATCCTCGAAGCCGACCTCATCGGCTCTTTCCACAGGACCCGCTCACACGGCATCAGGTGGAGAGGGTTCACACCTGAAGGCGCGCTCGATGGAGTGGACCTGTCCACCCCTTCAGAAGAACGCACCAGGTCCTTGCGTCAGGAGATCAACTTCATGGTAGCTCATTCGCTACACCGCCATTCTGAGAGCCTGGTGAACACTTTGGAGCGTGTCGCCCTTCGGGTGCTCCATGAAATCTTGAGGCATCAGTACTCTCCGTCAGGACCTGCTCTAGGGACTCACCAAGGAGAGCTGCCACTCCAGAGCCGACCCCCGCTGCCGTTCGCGCTGGCAGCACCAGAGGTGCCGAGTACACCGGCATTCGTCGTCTACAAGATCGGTGGCGATCCTAGCGATTACCAGTTCTTGTATGAGGCGCCTAAGGAGATCCCTCACGGATACACGTGCACATACGTACCAGACAGCAGTAACTGGGCACTCACGAACCAGGCTGCAACAGCAGGGACTTCCGGAACAGCAGGAGGAGCCTCTGGATCATATCTTGAGAAGCAGACGTGGCTAGCTAAGTACGCCACTCCGACGAACGTCCAGAGCTCAACTCCTGCAGCTAGCTCAGATCTTGAGAAGCAAGCGTGGCTAGCTAAGTATGCCACGCCAGCGAACGTCCAGAGCTCAACTCCTGCAGCTAGCTCAGATCTTGAGAAGCAAGCGTGGCTAGCTAAGTATGCCACGCCAACAAATCTTCAGAGCTCCACTCCTGCAGCTAGCACTGTGGATCAGATCAGCACGATCTTGAGAGACCAGTTCGGCATGGTGCCGAAAAGGAGGGCAATCGGCTATTCCAAGCCGTACCCCAACGACTACGATTTGATCCCACTACCACCCAAATATCGGCTCCCTGAATTCTCCAAGTTTAGTGGGTCAGATGGCTCCAGCTCTATCGAGCATGTAAGCCGATATTTGGCGCAGTTGGGCACGATCTCAGCTGCAGATGCACTACGTGTGAGGTTCTTCGCACAGTCCCTCACAGGATCGGCTTTTGGGTGGTACACATCACTGCCGCCAGACTCGATCCGGACTTGGAAGCAGTTGGAGGAACAATTCCACATGCAGTATCACTCAGAAGCTTCCGAGGCTGGCATTGCCGATCTAGCACAAGTACGTCAGAAGCGCGGAGAAACAGTGTCAGAGTACATCCAGCGCTTCAGGACCGTTAGGAACCGATGCTATTCGGCTCGTTTGACTGAAAAAGAAGCAGTCGAGTTGGCGGTGGTGGGTCTCGCATCACCAATCAAGGATATGGCTTCCCAAGCAGACTACCCTTCACTGGCGCACATGGTTCAGAAACTGTCATTATATGAACAGCGTCACCCAGAGCTGTACCAGGACAAGTTCAAGCGTGCAGTAGTCCTGGTTGAGACAGAGGAAGATGAAGGGTCTGCGGGAGATCAAGAGGTAGCAGTGGCTGAATGGACTCGGGGGGTAACCCCCGTGTCCTGCAAATGGGTTAAGCCACAAGGTCCGCCCAGAGGGTTTGATTTTGACGTAACTAAAGCTGAGCAAATTTTCGACCTCTTACTTAAGGAGAAGCAGCTGAAGTTACCCGAAGGCCTCAAAATCCCCATGGTACAGGAGCTGAACGGAAAGCCATACTGCAAATGGCATAACACGTTCTCCCATACCACCAACGACTGCAGGGTGTGGCGTCAGCAGATCCAAATGGCGATAGAACAAGGACGTCTAAGTTTCAACCAGTACGCCATGAAAGTCGACACACACCCCTTTCCCGCCGTTAACACGGTGGAATACGCTTACCCCGAGGGGTGCCAGCCAGGTTTCTCGTTGAGCATTAACATGGTCGAGCCTAGGCACCACTCTGGTAAGGACAAAGGCGAGGGCAGCCGCTCTCGTAGCAAGGACAAGGAGGAAGCCGCTCCACGTGATCGGCTCCGGCACGATGGCAAACGCTACATCACAGAGGGAGAAGTGAAGAATGTGCGATATCAACGACCTCTCTCTGATCATCTCCTCAACAAATATGTAAGTCAGTACGACCAGCGCCGGCGGTACAACAGCGACGATGAAAGGGATCGTCTAGCTAGCAGGGACGCCAGGAGACATCGTCGGCATGATCGCGATGAGGAGAGATACGAGCGCCGTGCCAAGGAAAGGTCAAGAGAACAAGACGACGTGGACAAGCACTGGGACTGTCCTTTCTTCAAACACCTGCCGGGATTCGTGAATGAGCCGATTGCCTACAATCGGCAACTGCCAGAATGTAGACAGAAGAAGAAGGGTGCAACAGACGTGTCAGTGTTCAAACGTCTAGGGCCTCTCCCATCTAGGAACAAGCAAACTGAGTCCTCTCGGGAAGAAGACCTCGAGGAGTTAGAAGATGACTACGAAGAAGAAGAGGACAAGTACCACCGGCCAAGGTGGTGCCCTGATGGACTCAGCCGTTCCCAAAAGCGTAGGGTTCAGCGACTGCGTGGCTTGGAGGAAGCCGAAAGGTTATACCTGCACACGCTAAGGAAGACACGGCCCGATCTGGCCGCGAAAATTCAACGAACCCTGGACGAAGAGGGTCGACCACAAAAGATGGAGTGGCGCCCCAAGCAAAGGAAAGCCGATGATGAGACATCGGCTAGTACAAATATGGTGTTCATCCTTCCAGCGGAGTTTTGTGCTCCAGGATTGGACGAAGCGCCTGTGGCACAACTTGACTGCGGCCCACGGCCGGTTATCTTTGAGAAGCCACGTGAAAGAAGCTACAGACAACTGAAGGCCCTGTACTTACGAGGTTATATCAATGGGCAGCCTGTCAATAGGATGCTGGTGGACACCGGAGCGGCGGTCAACATCATGCCATACTCCATGCTACGTCGTTTGGGACGCTCTAGCTCGGATCTGATCAAGACCAACGTTACACTGAGCGATTTCAACGGCCAAGCATCTGATGCACAAGGTGTTCTGAACGTGGATCTGACCGTAGGGAGGAAAACCATCCCTACGACATTCTTCATTGTCGACAGCAAGAGCACTTACGCTGTCCTGCTAGGGAGAGATTGGATCCACGCCAACTGTTGCATTCCGTCTATGATGCACCAATGCTTAATACAGTGGGATGGAGATGAAGTAGAAGTCGTCCATGCAGACGATACAGCCGAGGTCTCGACGGCTGGCATGAATGTTTGGGAGACGGAAGGCCAAGAGCCACTCTCAGGCATCACTTTGGACGACTGCGAGTACATCGACGTGTCAAAAAACGGGGTGAGGCTGGTCTTATCCACTGGCCTGACCGTGTAACAAGAGCAAAGTCCATGAACGTACGTGGGAAGGCCGATCCTTGTGATCGGCCCCAAAAAATAAAAAGTAGTGATCTTGTCTCAAGCATGTCACGTAGTCATAGTGAAGCACGAACAAGATGTAAACCTCTTTTGAGCAATGCAATCAAGATGGGGGCCGATTCCCGCAATCGGCCCATATTATCCTTGCCACACGTTTTCCCTGTGTTCAGTGTCGATCTAACAGGTGACGGAAAGCTAGGATATGGGTTTACATCGGCTGATGAGCTAGAAGAAGTCAACATTGGTCTTGGGGATAAGCCACGACCAACCTTCATCGGCAAGAAGTTTGATCCACATCTCAGGAGCCAGATGATAGCTCTATTAAAAGAGTACCCAGATTGCTTTGCATGGGATTACACAGAGATGCCTGGGTTAGACAGGAGCATCATTGAGCATCGGCTCCCTCTCAAGAAAGGATTTCGGCCATTCCAACAACGAGCACGTCAGATGAAGGCCGAAATTCTCGAAGAAGTCAAGAAAGAGATCGAGAAAATGTTAGCCGCCGGGTTCATTAGGCCATGCAGGTATGCTGAATGGATTTCCAGTATTGTACCTGTGGAGAAAAAGGACGGCCGATGGCGTGTGGCCATAGATTTTCGAGATCTTAACAGAGCCACTCCAAAGGATGAATATCCAATGCCTGTGGCAGAAACATTAATCAACGCAGCTTCTGGCCACAAGGTGTTGAGTTTCATGGATGGCAATGCCGGCTACAACCAGATTTTCATGGCCCCAGAAGATATACACAAGACTGCATTCCGAGTACCAGGATCAGTGGGTTTGTTCGAATATGTGGTCATGACTTTTGGTTTGAAGAATGCCGGTGCAACATACCAACGAGCCATGAATTATATTTTTCATGATCTGATCGGCAAGTTGGTGGAAATCTACATCGATGACGTGGTGGTCAAGTCCGTCTCCATGGAAGGACACTTAGATGATTTGCGATGCATCCTAGACCGAACTCGGAAGTTCGGACTCAGAATGAATCCAAAGAAGTGTGCCTTTGGTGTGACGGCCGGTCAGTTCCTAGGTTTTCTTGTTCATGAATGAGGAATTGAGATCGGCCTGAAAAGTCAGGAGGCAGTACGTACCATGCAGCCGCCTACCACAAAGAAGGAGCTCCAACGTCTGATCGGCAAGATCAATTTCGTCCGGTGATTCATCTCTAATCTCTCAGGACGAATTGAGCCGTTCATGGCATTGGTCAAGATTAGATCTGATGACGAGTTTCACTGGGGGGCAGAACAGCAGCAGGCGTTTGACGAGATTAAGCGGTATCTAACAACACCGCCTGTGCTAGTTCCGCCTCAGCAGGACAGGCCGTTCTACATCTACCTATCAGTAGCTGACACGTCCATTGCTTCAGTGGTGGTGCAACTCTACGAGGGCGTTGAAAAGGTTGTATTCTACCTCAGCAGAAGGATGTTGGATGCAGAGACAAGGTACCCTGAGGTCGAGAAGTTATGCCTCTGCCTGTTCTTTACCTACACCAAGCTCCATCACATCCTTTTGACAGCAGAAATCATCGTCATATGCAAGTCAGACGTTGTCAAGCACATGCTGTCGGCTCCTGTTTTGAAAGGCCGACTTGGTAAGTGGATGTTTGCGCTATCGGAGTTTGATCTCCGGTATCAGCCTGCAAAAGCAGTCAAGGGACAGGCGTTGGCCGATCTCATAGCTGAATGGATCAATACTAATATAGCAACACTATCTATACGTGCATGGGCTATGTTCTTCGATGGATCGGCTTGTGACGATGGTTGTGGCATCGGCATTCTGCTCGTGTCGCCTCGGGGGGCAACATACTCCTTCTCCATCAGACTATCTACTCCTTGCACAAACAATGTCGCTAAGTATGAGGCAGTACGCAAGGGACTGGAGTTGCTGCTGGAAGCCGGGGCAGAAGCGGTGGAGCTTTTTGGAGACTCGAAGTTGGTAATTTACCAGCTCATGGACGAATACAAGTGCGAGAGTGAATCGCTCTTCCCATATTGGATGGAATGTCGTGAGCTGATGACACATTTTCGGTACATCAACTTCAATTGGGTCCCAAGATCTCAGAACACCGACGCCAATGATCTCGCGCAAATGGCGTCAGGGTACAAGGACATACCAGACGGGTCAGAAGTTCAGGTGCAGTTCCTGGAACAGGATGACTGGAGAGCCGATATCTTCAATTACTTGAAGGATTCGGCTCGGGGGGCACCTAAACGGATAAGATTCAGGGCCATGAAATATGTCCTTATTGGAGATGACATGTTCTACAGGACGTTGGAAGGGTTACTACTCAAGTGCCTGGGACCAACTGAGTCTAATCGGCTCTTACATGAGGTGCATGAAGGCGCCTGTGGAACTCACCAATCGGCTCATAAGATGAAGTGGCTGATTAGGCGATCAGGGTTTTATTGGCCCACTATGCTTGAGGATTGCTTCAAGTACTACAAGGGATGCCAAGCGTGTCAGATGTTCGGGAAAATTCAGATGGTACCCGCATCAGCAATGAACCCCATCATCAAGCCTTGGCCATTCCGAGGTTGGGGCATGGATATGATCGGCAAAATCCATCCTGTGTCGAGCAAAGGCCACGAGTGGATCCTGGCCATTACAGATTACTTCACCAAATGGGTGGAGGCCGTCCCTATGAAGAAGGTAAAATCAGAAGATGTTATCAAATTTGTGAAAGAACACGTCATTCATAGGTTCGGGATTCCCCAAACAATCATGACCGATGGAGGTTCGGTCTTTATTTCTAAAGAATTCAGAAAATTCTGCGATGACATGGGGATTAAGCTGATCCGATCATCTCCATACTATGCTCAAGCCAACGGGCAAGCTGAAGCATCTAATCAGAGCCTGATCAAGCTGATCAAGAGGAAGATTGACGAGAACCCTAGGGTGTGGCATGAAACACTGTCAGAAGCTTTGTGGGCCTACCGCATGTCATGCCATGGAGCCATAAAGACTTCGCCTTACCAGATCGTCTATGGGCAGGAAGCCGTATTGCCTTGGGAAATTACGGCTGGATCAAGACGTGTCACGTTTCAGAATGATCTAACAGCTGAAGAATACGCAACTCTGATGAGTGACACTATTGAGGATGCAACGGAACTTAGACTTTGGTCGTTGGAAAAGATTAAAGAG
The DNA here is from genome assembly GCF_019359855.2 of Lolium perenne. Classification (NCBI taxonomy): domain Eukaryota; kingdom Viridiplantae; phylum Streptophyta; class Magnoliopsida; order Poales; family Poaceae; genus Lolium; species Lolium perenne. The sequence goes on along the minus strand of NC_067250.2, from coordinate 95,123,268 downwards.
AATAAAGCCAGGGTGGCTCGTGCATACAATAAGAAGGTGAGACCAAAGGAGTTCCAAGTTGGTGATCTAGTATGGGAAGATGTGTTGCCATTAGGAACCAAGGATAAAGCATATGGCAAATGGTCTCCTAATTGGCACGATCCATACAAAGTCGTTCAAGCCTTGAAGGGTAATGCATACATGCTGGAGCAGCTGGACTGCGCTAAGTTCCCAGTAGCTGTCAATGGTCAGCATCTCAAGAAATATTTCCCAAGCATGTGGGATGACCAGTAAATGAAATATGGGGGCCGATTCATGAAATCGGCCAGTAAAAAAAATTTATATACAAATCATAGCCGATGCGCAGACATCGACTTGAGAAATATGGATATCAGTACAGCCGATGCATGGACATCGACTTTAGAATAATGAAAAAGCCGATGTGTAACCATCGACTCTAGACAGAACAAGCTCAATTGAGCAGGTTAACAGGTCAAGTTCAAGCCAGAGCCCATGGCATTTGAGGTGATTTTCCCGTGGATTTTGCTGAATCTGTGTGTTTGAGACCGGGAGATGGCGTGGACACGAATTGGATCTGTTGACCGTGTAATAGGCAACTGTTATGGCCTTAAAGCATATTTATGGCATAAGCCGATGCCCTGCCATCGGCTCTTTGTGCATCAACTTCGTTTGACAATCGGCAAAATCGACAAAGAAGCAAAATTATTTGGGGAATATTTCTTCATTAATAAAGGATTTCTTACAAAGAAAGAGCCGATTGCTCAGGGGAGGAAGAACAAAAGAAGGGCCTATTGGCCAATCTACTACTACTAGGCCTATACTAGTGGATCCTAGTCTACGGGCCGTTGCTGCCCTCGTCGTCGTCGGAGCTCTCGTCGGCGCTGCTGCCGGCGGGCTCCTCGTCACTGCTCCAGCGGCCCCCAGGGGGGCTCATCATCTTCATCGTCGACGTCGTCATCGTCGTCATCATCATCATCTGACCCGGCACGGAACCGCTTCGCCGGCGGGTAATCCTCGAGGGAGTCGGTGTCGTCGTCTTCCTCCTCCTCTTCCTCGGAGAAGGTGTACCCGTCCCAGGAGAACGAGTCATCCTCGCTCTCCGGTTCCAGTTCCCCATCGGCGAGGAACTGGAGCTCTTCGTCTCCGCTGGTCAAGGACTTGTCGTCCTCGGACCAAACGGAGGAGGCGTGGTCCTCCTGGTCCCACTCTTCTGGGGCGTGCCTGTTGTGCGCTGCCATCTGAGCAGCCACCGGGTCCCACTCCGGCGTCGGCTCACGGGATGAGGAAGAATCGAAGAATACCGACGAGCTGGAGGAGGACGAAGAGGAGTAGGACTGGGAGGAGAGATCCGATGAGGCGGAGGAGGAAGAGGAGGAAGACATTGCTCTGGATTGGGGTTTTTTGGGTGCCGATGGCCAGAACAGAGCAAGGGGATGAAGTGGCGAACTGTTCGGAGCGGTTAAATAAAGAAGATATAGTGGAGATTCAATGCCACAACAGTTTCCGAGGAGGTGGTGCCCAAAGAAAAAAAAACAACAACGGTCAAATCACGCGGGGAAGTTGAGAAGGCAGGGCATCATGATGAAGGATACTGCGACGGTTTTGCTCTGCCACGACATGACCCGACGAAGAAAAAGCAGAGTGATTTTGGAATTATCAATTCCAAAACCAGGGGGGCATGTGTTATCACCAGAATTTGACCGGATCAGAGGTGGGCCGCGATCAAGATTGGGCTTGAAGAATATACATGGAAGAAATACGTGAACCGGCCTTGTACACGAAGTTTGGGCAGTTTGCCCTTGTATCTGTAAATATAATAGGATACGTGTCGGTTAGTTAGAGTTTGGCTCGTGCACGGTTGGGATTATTCCCACGTTAGAAAGTCTACGGACTATAAATATGTATCTAGGGTTATCAAGAAAAACAACAATCACGTTCATCACAAACCAATCTTGGCGCATCGCCGACCCCTTGTCTCGAGGGTTTCTTCCGGGTAAGCATCATGCTGCCTAGATCGCATCTTGCGATCTAGGCAGTATACGTTTATTCGTTATCCATGCGTTGCTCGTGCTGAAGCCTTGTTGATGGCGAGCAACGTAGTTATCATAGATGTGTTAGGGTTAGCATTGCTTTACCGTGTTACATGTTTTCGTCCATGCAACCCTTAGACGTCTAGCCGTCCTTACACCTTTCTTAGGTGTAAGGGCGGCACCTTGCTTGATCATTGTTTAGTAGATCCGATCCGTTATGATCGCTCCTTGATTCTTCAAGGATTAGTTTAATATCTGCATAGTTAGGCCTTACAAACGGGTTGAATGATCCAGTGGTACGTAGGGTGTAGTTTGCTAACCCTAGATAAGATGTTCCGGGGATCAACTTAATGTTGGTTTTTAGGCCTTGTCTAGGGTCGGTTTATTATCACCGTGCGTAGCTGCCAGGCTCAATCACGAGTAGGATGTTCCGATTATGCGGTGAAAACCCTAGATCGTCGTAGGTCGTTTTAGCTTTGTTTTGATCAAGCAGGACCACCATGCAATCGTAAACCCCATACGAGTCATGGGTGGATCGGCTCCTTGAGCCGATTCACGGGACAACCTGAGAGCCGATCGAGGCTCGTATTTAATGTTTACGTGTATGCCATGCAGGAAACTAAGCGAAGCAAATCCATCACCTTCCTGATCAGGTATAGATCAGGTGGCACGCCCTTGCACCAGCATCGGGACGTGCGTACCAGGAGCTTTGCGGGCCGTCGCTCGGAGGGACCAGGGCCAGCCGCAGCCCTAAGGTTGTTCCCGGCTCTTCGTGTTGCGAGCCGTAGCTCGCCGGTGGGTTTCGGACGCCAACAGACGTTTCTGATGCTTAGTTTCCTGTTGGGCTTTTCATCTGGACAAATCATTAGCTGAAATGGGCAGCTACTATTTTTAGATTGTATCAACTAAGGCAGCTGTTACTTTTCTCTGTTCTTACTAATTACTGTTCATGAAACTATAGTTCATATTACATGTGTCAAGGTGAGACGATTGCTAAAGTAGAATTATCTGCATTTACTTTGCCGTGCTTTCCCTGAAAATAGTCTGTTGTTTTTGGCTACTAATTCATACGCTCACATATTCACATGTTAAACATGGATGTACACTAGACCAGCTTAGATGAGGCAATTGTCCACTTTTGCTGGTGTAGCAATTTTAGTATTTCATCTTACACTCAATTACTTCAGGGTAGCCGTCTTTTGTTTTCAGATGTCTTTTAATAGATCAAATTCTTAGAAGGATGCAATTACCTTCACACGGTCAGTTTCCTACATGGGGTAGCTAGCTGAGCATTTGGCTAAGTATATGAACTCTTACTTTCACAACTGGAGACATGAACCATCAGTAACGATCAGTATTAGTAGATGGCCTAGCAATTTAACCGATACTGCACAAGATACACACCAAGGAGTGATAACAAATGGCATCACAAAATTGTGTTCTGTAAAAAATAATCCTGAAGTTGTGTTGTGATCTATTTATGAGTTGCAGCAATATGTGCAACGGATTCGTTCTCTACACATCAGGATTAGACAGTTTTGTTAAATTAAATGTTGATCTCTTCACAGTTGAGATTGTTTCAGACTTCCGGATAGCATGATGTTTGATTGCGTTGTCTCAGGGCTTAGGGAAAGTGGGTATGTGCCTAATATCAGCTCCCTTAACGTTGTAAGGGCAGTTTGAGAATCGGTGAGTTTGAGCATCATTTATTCAAAAAGAAAATCATGCTACAACTGCTAAACTTCACTTCATGTTGTGCCATCATCATTGCTGATGAAAAGCCCATAAATATTTACAACTGCTAAACATTTACTCCATCTCACAGCTTAAGGTGTAAATAAATTGGCGCTAGGATTAAGGAGGGTTGGCGTGCAAATTAGCTTCCATACTTGCCCCTCATAAATCTCTAATAACTCACTCCTTTTACTCTGTATTTCTCTCTCTTCCCTAAAGTAGCCGCATCAGACTCCTCGTTAACTACCATCTCATGCATGCACCGTATACAACCAATGAGGCACCGGTTTTAGAGGAGATTGACTGGAGGAGCAGTTAATTCAGCGTGAATACCGTGTGCATGCCATAGCTGGGTCAATCGTCTCATTGTTTTTAGCAAACGAGAAACGGCTGAGAGGGGCATCTTCGGTAGAAATAGGATAGAGTTCACCCTACGCCTTATGCTTTGATCAAAAATCGAATTTATTTTTACACCTTAAGCTCTGAGATAGAGGGAGTATATTAGTTAGACACGCCGCGCCGATCATTGCTAGTGCCTTACTATATGACATAAGAAGACCATGTGAAGGAGACATGCATCACCTTTTTTGGTGATGTAACTAGTCGTCCTGTAGCCCTTGTCAAATTCCTCTGATACTGATGGGAGGGCCTGCTCACCCTATACGCTAGTACAGTAGTAGTAGTTGCATTTTTTGGGCTCACACCGGCGAAGGGCGCGAATCGGGCGCGTCGGCGCCTCGCGGCACGACGGTTTTCGCGTGTGGGGCCGCCTTGTCAGCGGGAGGACGCGACTGTTCGCATCAAAGGCGACGCGGGAAGGTTGGTAGTCCCCGGCGTTTAATGGTCTCCCGCGCCTAAACCTAGGCGGCCATGAGGGCAGCGGCCGGACACGCGGCGTCCAGTCGCCTACGCTGCCGTAAATGAGGGTAGTTGCCTACCACCAGCATTAAGTACCTACTACGCCGTCCACCCCCGCGGTGCTATCCTCTCATTTCCACCACCGCTTACGCTCCATTCTCTCCTCTCCACCTCAAAAATGCCGCGCCATCGGAAGACGATGTTCTGTAGGCTTGGCAACAAAGTCCGCGCGCAGCCTCCACCACCATCGCAGCCGGAGCCGGAGCCGCAGTCCGACGCGGAGTACAGCTCCGGTAACGACGAGGACCCACGGTTGAAGGAGGAGTACAGCGAGCACGACCTCCGGATCTTGGAGGCTTCCCAACGGAAGTTCTGCGAGGACAGGGCTCATCGCCATTATGAGGCGTTCGCCCGCCAGCAAGCGATACTCTTCTACCAGAAGGAGATTTCTCGGCTAAGGACTGAACCGCTGGGACAGCGCCGCCGGCAAGGTCTTTTGACGGTGTCCGCCATGCTCCAACGCCTGAAGCGTGAACCGTGGCTGCGCCAGTGATGATGTGCTGGGTATTCATTTTCAACCTGTGTATTCATTTTGCCAAATCCTCATGTATTTGCCAAATTTTTCCCTGATTTATGAGGAAATTCTAAGGTTTTGTCAAAATCTTGGGTATTCAGCTGCATACGCAAGAATACCCCTGGCGCCGCCCCTGTCGCGAAGCATGGGACGAGAAGCGGGCACGGACGTAGGCGGCACAGGCGAAGAACGAGGACGAGGCAGACCCGTCGTGCGCCCCAACTGACGTCCATTAGATTAGGATTAAGTTTAAGTTTTATTTAGGCCTCCCCAACCGACGGCATCACTTGTGTTCATGTAGTATTATTATGGTGGTGTACTTGTGTTCATGTACTTGCTTCAGACATGTACTGCTGTGTTTGTTGAAGGAGACATGCATCACCCTTTCTTGGTGATGTCTTCTTGTAGCCCTTGTCAAATTAAATTCCTCTGATACTGATGGGAGGGCTTGCTCACCACACACGTCAGGATGAAGTGGAGAGAAACTACTCGTCCCTTGTTGGACACGGACCATTGGAAACTTATTTTCATTATCAACATCCTACGTATTATTTTTGTGGCATATATCTTATATTACACCTTGTCAGTGCCCATGATGATGGACTTGGGTGTCTAGGAAGGAGGACACTAGCGAATAAACAAACCGGTCAGCCAAACTGGGCAGCCGATGAAAAGTATGATCAAGTGCGAATCGTCGAAATTGCAATACAATAATTTCCGGGCAAAATAATTGTTGATATGAACTTGCAATACAATAATTTCCGAGCTGCTTGTTGGCCCCACCCCATTATTTAAATCTTTTCTTCCTTATCCCCATAGCAGCTACTTGCAGCCATTGCTACACCAGCGAGGTGATCTCTATGATAGGCACGGTTTTAGTAAGACAGCAAGTTGTAGATAGCTAACCATGAGACACATGCCTCTCTGGTTGAGACGACTGATCGAGCTCGCTCTTGTGATTGGGCTCCAATGGTCGAGGTGAGTCACAGCTGCAATGACAGAGGTTTGTCTTTGGATGTAGGCACTGGGATAGAATTAATTAGCACGTAGGCGTAACTAGCACTAGATGGAGAAGGCATAGTACATGTACACATATCGGACACGAAGTCGCGTACGCGAGCAGCTCGCATTCACTTGCATCAGTGCGGTACAACAAAGATGATGAAGAAGGATTGGAGCTTTGAAGGTAGTCAGAAAAGTTAGTACAAAAAATAATACGTGCAAAACTTAACCTGTATAAACGCACATGCATGGATAATTTTAATTTCTGCATGAGAAAGACATGTCAATTTTCAGTAAGACATGGTTTGATTTGTCAAATTTGATGCTCCTTAATGCATTTTAAGTGAAGATTACAGGTTTATTCATTATAATTGCCAATTTTTAACGTTACGTGCAGCTGACTAGCAAACTATAAGTGTGTGATTGCTTGCTTCCAAAATAAGGATATGTAATCATTTTGTATAAGGTAGTCCCAATTAGTCGTTATATTGCAGAACTTAAAGAGTTTTGAGAGATTCAACTCGTTGCTACTCCATAAAAATGGTCATGTTGACAAATTTGATCCAGTGTTGAACAGAGCCAGAAACATTTCTAAAACTTGAGCATGGAAGAGGCTAGGGGTAAATGCCCCAGGGCCAACCGAGCCTATCGTAGGTGCCGTCGCGAGGCCGATGTGCTCGTCGCCGGTACGTATCTCCGCTTAATAGGTACCTTAATTTGGGGCGCGCGCGGACGCTGCGCTACCCCGAGCTCGAGACGCCGTCGTACCGCTAGCTCGACCATGGCGGCGGCGGCGGAAGGTAAAGCTCCTACTGACAAACATATTGGGCACAAATGGGCAACCTTCAGCAACCCATGTTCCATTTTTTATTGTCAGGATAACCCCATGTACCACCTTCCCAATAGAAAAAGTACTGTTCAACCTTCCCCTGTTGGGCCCAATATTTCACTTTTGGGTTGCCAACGAACATCTACATGGTAATTGTTATCGGTCTACTTGTTCCGGCTGTCGAAGCCCAATAACCACAAATGGGCCTTTCTGCTCATGCAATTTCGGCCCTTTCTAATGAAAAACAGATCCTATGATTGGCAAAAAAACACGGAGATTCTACATAAAAGTTGTTTTTATTTCTTTTGAATTATTGGGTTCCAATTTTTGAAACTGCTCATGCACAATATGAAAATCCTTGATCGCTCCATAACCACATGGATAACGGTATTTTTAAAAATTCATAAAGTGGATTTGAAATTTAAAACATATCCTGATAATTCCATGATTTAATCTATCAACTTGCAAGATCTTGGAGCGAAAGAGCTTGTATTAGTCTGCAAAAATAATACTGATAAACCTGTAGTTAACAAGAAATGAAGGTTTATCGTTCAGAGAGGATGCCATGTGGGACCCATGAGACAGTAGCGTCCTCAACGTTTCAAAGAAAAAGGCAAGTAGCCCGAAAATAGGGGTAAAAAATAAATCCTAGAAAGGAAACATTTATAGTTCATAGAGGCTGACATATGGGACCGATCTGCACAAAGATCCTCATCATTTCGAAGTCGGCAGGGATCAGAAGAAAAAGGCTAATAGCCAGAAATTAGGGGTCAAAAATAAATCCAAAAAAGGAAACTTTTATTCTTCATAGAGGATGACATGTGGGACCGACCTGCCAGCAGCGTTTCAAAGGGGGCAGGGGATCAAAAGAAAAAGGCAAATAGCCAGAAATTAGGGGTAAAAAATAAATCCAACAAAGGAATGGTTTATTGTTCATAGATGCTGACATGTGGGACCCTTGAGCCACCTGCGACCTCAATTTCAAAGGCGGCATATGATCGAAAGAAAAAGGCAAGTGACCAAAAATCAGGGGGTAAAAAAAATCTAAGAAAAGAAACTTTATTGTACATAGAGGATGACATGCGGGTCCCATGTGCCAGCACCTTACTCAACTTTTCAGAGGCGGCATGAGATCGAAAGAAAAAGGAAAGTGACCAAATATCAGAGCAAAAAATAATCCAAGAAAAGAAACTTTTATTGTACATAGAGGATGGCATATGGGTCCCACTTATACAAGCTCTTTCGCTCCAAGATCTTGCAAGTTGATTGTACATAGAGGATGACATGCGGGCCCCTTGTGTCAGCAGCTTACTCAATGTTTCCAAGGCGGCAGGGGATCAAAAGAAAAAGGAAGTAGCCAGAAATTAGCGGTCAAAAATAACTCCAAGAAAGGAAACTTTTATTGTTCATAGAGGATGACATGCGGGACCCATGCGCTAGTAGCTTCCTCAGCGTTTCAAAGGCGGCATGAGATCGAAAGAAAAAGACAAGAGACCAAATATCAGGAGCCAAAAATAATCCAAGAAAAGAAACTTTATTGTACATAAAAGATGACATGCGGGTCCCATTTTGCAGCAGCGGTGTCAACGTTTCAAATGCGGCTTGAGATCAAAAGAAAAAGAGTAGCCAGAAATTAGGGGGTAAAAAAAAACTCCAGAAATTAGGATGGCATGCGGGTCCCATGAGTCCGCAACTTACTCAACGTTTCAAACGTGGCATGAGATCGAAAGAAAAAGGCAAGTGACCAAATATCAGGATCCAAAAATAATTCAAGAAAAGAAAGTTGATTGTACATAGAGGATGACATGCAGGTCCCATGAGTCAGCAGCTTACTCAACGTTTCCAAGGCGGCAGGGGATCAAAAGAAAAAAGGAAATAGCCAAAAATAAGAGGGTGAAAAAAATCCAAGAAAAGAAACTTTTATAATACCGAGGATGACATGTGGGTCCCATGAGCCAGCAGCTTCCTCAATGTTTTAGAGGCTGCATGAGATCGAAAGAAAAAGGCAAGTGACCAAAAATAAGGGGGTAAAAAAATCCAAGAAAAGAGACTTGATTGTACATAGAGGATGACCTGCGGGACCCATGAGGTAGCAGCATACTCAACGTTTCCATGGCAGCACAGGACCAACAAAAAAGAGGAAGTAGCCAGAAATCAGGGGTCAATAAAATTCAAGAAAAGAAAGATTTCAATTGGGCTGCATCTGGCCGTCTGGGCCTTCGAACTATCTTGCTGGACGCCTTTGGACTCATACAGTTTCAGCCCACTCCAAAACAGGAAAGTCCTATGCTTCGCAAAAACAAAAACAAGGAGATTCAACATATAAGTTTGTTTATTTAATAATAAAGATTTATTTTTTCCGTTTGCAACAGCTCAGAGCGAAATACACTGTTTATTGTGTGCAAAATAATCAAGATATCACATATTTCTTGTACGGGGAGGCTGGCATCAGGGACCCATGAGCCAGCAGGGTCGTCAACGTTTTAAAGACGGCAGAGGATCGAAAGAAAAAATAAACCAAAAATCTGTTGGTAAAAAATCCAAAAAAATAAACATTTTTCGTTCTGAGAGGATGACATGCGGGACCCATGAGGCAGCAGCATCCTCAACGTTTCCAAGGCGACACAGGATTTAAAAAAAGGCAAAATAGCCAGAAATTAGAGGTCAAAATAACTCCAAGAAAGGAAAGGTTTATTGTTCATATAGGCTGACATGTGGGACCCATGAGCCAAAAAATCCTCAACGTTTCAAAGGCGGCAGGGGATCAAAAGAAAAAGGAAGTAGCCGTAAATTAGGGGTAAAAATAACTCCATGAAAGGAAACTTTTATTGTTCGTAGAGGATGACATGCGGGACCCATGAGCCAGCAGCTTACTCAACGTTTCAAAGGCGGCATGAGATCGAAAGAAAAAGGCAAGTGACCAAATATGAGGTGCCAAAAACAATCCAAGATTTATTGTACATAGAGGATGACTTGCGGGTCCCATTTTACAGCAGCTGTCAAAAGAAAAAGAAAGTAGCTAGAAATTAGGGGTAAAAACACTCCAAGAAAGGAAAGCTTTATCGTTCATACAGGCTGACATGTGGGACCTATGAGCCAGCAGAGTCGTCAATGTTTCAAAGGCGGCAGGGGATCAAAAGAAAAAGGAAATAGCCAAAAATCGGAGGGTGAAAAAAACCAAGAAAATGAACTTTTATAGTACATAGAGGATGACACGCGGGTCCCATGAGCCAGCAGGTTCCTCAACGTTTCAAACGTGGCATGAGATCGAAAGAAAAAGGCAAGTGACCAAATATCAGGATCCAAAAATAATTCAAGAAAAGAAACTTGATTGTACATAGAGGATGACATGCGGGTCCCATTTTGCAGCAGCGGTATCACCGTTTGAGAGGCGGCAGGGGATCGAAAGAAAAAGGCAAGTGACCAAATATCAGGAGCCAAAAATAATCCAAGAAAAGAAATTTTTATAGTACATAGAGGATGACATGCGGGTCCCATGAGCCTGCAGGTTCCTCAACGTTTCAAACGTGGCATGAGATCGCAAGAAAAAAGCAAGTGACCAAATATCAGGAGCCAAAAATATTCAAGAAAAGAAACTTGATTGTACATAGAGGATGACATGCGGGTCCCATTTTGCAGCAGCGGTATCACCGTTTGAGAGGCTGCACGGGATCGAAAGAAAAAGGCAAGTGACCAAATATCAGGAGCCAAAAATAATCCAAGAAAAGAAATTTTATTGTACATAGAGGATGACATGCGGGTCCCATTTTGCAGCAGCGGTCTCAACGTTTCCAAGGCGGCACAGGACCAAAAGAAAAATGAAGTAGCCAGAAATCAGGGGGTGAAAAAAATCGAAGAAGAAAGATCTCAATTGGGCTGCATCTGGACATCTGGGCCTTCGAACTATCCTGCTTGGCCTTTTGACTCGTACAATTTCAGCCCACTCCAAAACAGGAAAGTTCGGAATTTTCTAAAAAAACAGGAAAGACCTATGCTTCGCAAAAACACAAAACAAGGAGATTTATAAGTTTGTTTATGTAAAAATAAAGATTTAATTTATCCGTTTGCAATAGCTCAGAGCGAAATACAATGTTTATTGTCTGCAAAATAATCAAGATATCACATGTTTCTTGTACGGGGAGGCTGACATCGGGGACCCATGAGCCAGCAGCGTCGTCAACGTTTTAAAGGCGGCAGGGGATGGAAAGAAAAAATAAACCAAAAATCTGTTGGTAAAAAATACAAGAAAAGAAACATTTTCGTTCTGAGAGATGACATGCGGGACCCATGAGGCAGCAGCATCCTCAGCGTTTATTGTTCATAGAGGTTGACATGTGGGACCCGTGAGCCAGCTGCGCCCTGAACGTTTTAAAGGCTGCGGGAGATCTAAAGAAAAATAAGCCAAAAATCGTTTGGTCAACAAAATCCAATAAAAGAAACATTTACCGTTCTGAGAGGATGACATGCGGGACCCATGAGGCAGCAGCATCCTCAACGATTCCAAGGCGGCAGGGGATCAAAGGAAAAAAGGAAATATCCCGAAATTAATTAGGGGTTCAAAATAAATCCATCAAAGGAAACTTTTATTGTTCACAGAGGATGACATGTGGGACCGACCTGCCAGCTGCGTCGTCATCGTTTCAAAGGGGGCAGGAGATCAAAAGAAAAAGGCAAATAGCCAGAAATTATGGGTCAAAAATAACTCCAAGAAAGGAAACTTTTATTGTTCGTAGAGGATGACATGCGGGACCCATGAGCCAGCAGCTTACTCAACGTTTCAAAAGCGGCATGAGATCGAAAGAAAAAGGCAAGTGACAAAATATCAGGAGCCAAAGATAATCCAAGAAAAAAACTTTATTGTACATAGAGGATGACATGCGGGTCCCAATTAGCAGCAGCGGTCTCAACGTTTCAAATGCGGCTTGAGATCAAAAGAAAAAGAAAGTTGATTGTACATAGAGGATGACATGCGGGTCCCATGAGTCAGCAGCTTACTCAACGTTTCCAAGGCGGCAGGGGATCAAAAGAAAAAGGAAATAGCCAAAAATCAGAGGGTGAAAAAAAACCCAAGAAAATAAACTTTCATAGCACATAGAGGATGACATGCGGGTCCCATGAGCCAGCAGGTTCCTCAACATTTCAAACGTGGCATGAGATCGAAAGAAAAATGCAAGTGACCAAATATCAGGAGCCAAAAATAATTCAAGAAAAGAAACTTGAGTGTACATAGAGGATGACATGCGGGTCCCATTTAGCAGCAGCGGTATCACCGTTTGAGAAGCGGCAGGGGATCGAAAGAAAAAGGCAAGTGACCAAATATGAGGTGCCAAAAAATCCAAGAAAAGAAAGTTTTATAGTACATAGAGGATGACATGCGGGTCCCATGAGCCTGCAGGGTCCTCAACGTGGCATGAGATCGAAAGAAAAATGCAAGTGACCAAATATCAGGAGCCAAAAATAATTCAAGAAAAGAAACTTGATTGTACATAGAGGATGACATGCGGGTCCCATTTAGCAGCAGCGGTATCACCGTTTGAGAGGCTGCACGGGATCGAAAGAAAAAGGCAAGTGACCAAATATGAGGTTCCAAAAAAAATCCTAGAAAAGAAAGTTTTATAGTACACAGAGGATGACATGCGGGTCCCATTTAGCAGCAGCGGTCTCACCGTTTGAGAGGCGGCAGGGGATCGAAAGAAAAAGGTAAGTGACCAAATATGAGGTGCCAAAAAAAATCCAAGAAAAGAAAGTTTTATAGTACATAGAGGATGACATGCGGGTCCCATTTAGCAGCAGCGGTATCACCGTTTGACAGGCGGCAGGGGATCGAAAGAAAAAGGCAAGTGACCAAATATGAGGTGCCAAAAAAATCCAAGAAAAGAAAGTTTTATAGCACATAGAGGATGACATGTGGGTCCCAATTAGCAGCAGCGGTGTCAACGTTTCCAAGGCGGCAAGGGATCAAAAGAAAGAGGAAGTAGCCAGAAATCAGGGGGTCAAAAAAATCCAAGAATAGAAAGAATTTTGGTTCATAGAGGATGACATGTGGGACCCATGATCCTGCATCGTAAACGGCTCGATCGGAGAACGTTGAACGAGATGGCGCGATCGAGAAAAAAAACAATGCCAGAAAGGCTGCCATCTGGGCCCTACATCCCTCGGCGGTGCGGATTTGCGTTGACTCGGCCGGCGAACCCGAGAATTCGAGATGCACCACGTCCCGGGCCACCATACGCAACATTTTGGCCGGTTTCGTCGGGCTAGGTGGCCTCAAAAACGAGAAAAAAAACGTTTTGACATGCACAACGGACAGACCCAAAATCGTCGGCCATGGTACACCAGCAACCACGGCGCGACTTCAACTTCGTCGGCCATGGCAACTTTTCTTGTAGTGTATGAACCGGTACAGCAAAACTCACATAAAAACATATTGCAAGCATTATAAGACTCTACACTGTCATCCTTGTTGCTCAAACCCTTACCAGAAAATATCTAGACTTTAGAGAGACCAATCATGCAAACCAAATTTCAACAAGCTCTATGTATTTCTTCACTAATAGGTGCAAAGTATATGATGCAAGAGCTTAAACATGATCTATAACAATTGCCAAGTCTCAAATTATTCAAGACATTCTACCAGTTACCACATGTAGCATTTCCCGTTTCCAACCATATAACAATTAACGAAGCAGTTCAACCTTCGCCATGAACATTATGAGTAAAGCCAAGGACATATTTGTCCATATGCAACAGAGGAGCGTGTCTCTCTCCCACACAATGAATGCTAGGATCCATTTTATTCAAACAAAACAAAAACAAAAAAACAAACAGACGCTCCAAGTAAAGCACATAAGATGTGACGGAATAAAAATATAGTTTCACTAGAGGAACCTGATAATGTTGTCGATGAAGAAGGGGATGCCTTGGGCATCCCCAAGCTTAGATGCTTGAGTCTTCTTGAAATATGCAGGGATGAACCACCGGGGCATCCCCAAGCTTAGAGCTTTCACTCTCCTTGATCATATTGTATCATCCTCCTCTCTTGATCCTTGAAAACTTTCTCCACACCAAACTCAAAACAACTCATTAGAGGGTTAGTGCACAATCAAAATTCACATGTTTAGAGGTGACATAATCATTCTTAACACTTCTGGACATTGCACAAAGCTACTGAAAGTTAATGGAACAAAGAAATCCATCAAGCATAGCAAAACAGGCAATGCGAAATAAAAGGCAGAATCTGTCAAAACAGAACAGTCCGTAAAGATGAATTTTTACAAGGAACCAGACTTGCTCAAATTAAATGAAAGTTGCGTACATATCTGAGGATCACTCACATAAATTAGCAGAATTTTATGAGTTACCTACAGATAATTCAGCCCAGATTCGTGACAGCAAGAAATCTGTTTCTGCGCAGTAATCCAAATCTAGTATGAACCTTACTATCAAAGACTTTACTTGGCACAACAATGCAACAAAATTAAGATAAGGAGAGGTTGCTACAGTAGTGATAACTTCCAAGACTCAAATATAAAACAAAAGTACTGTAGTAAAATCATGGGTTGTCTCCCATAAGCGCTTTTCTTTAACGTCTTTCTGCTAGGCGCAGAAAGTGTGTATCAAGTATTATCAAGAGACGAAGCATCAACATCATAATTTGTTCTAATGATAGAATCAAAAGTTAACTTCATTCTATTTCTAGGGAAGTGTTTCATACCTTTCTTGAGAGGAAATTGATATTTAATATTACCTTCCTTCATATCAATAATAGCACCAACAGTTCGAAGAAAAGGTCTTCCCAATATAATGGGACAAGATGCATTGCATTCAATATCCAAGACAACAAAATCAACGGGGACAAGGTTATTGTTAACCATAATGCGGACATTATCAACTCTCCCCAAAGGTTTCTTTGTAGAATTATCAGCAAGATTAACATCTAAATAACAATTTTTCAATGGTGGCAAGTCAAGCATATTATAGATTTTCCTAGGCATAACGGAAATACTTGCACCAAGATCACATAAAGCATTACAATCAAAGTCATTGACCTTCATCTTAATGATGGGCTCCCAACCATCCTCTAACTTCGTAGGAATAGAAGCTTCACGATTTAATTTCTCTTCTCTAGCTTTTATGAGAGCATTTGTAATATGTTTTGTAAATGCCAAATTTATAGCACTAGCATTAGGACTTTTAGCAAGTTTTTGTAAGAACTTTATAACTTCAGAGATGTGAAAATCATCAAAATCTAAACCATTATGATCTAAAGCAATGGGATCATTATCCCCAACATTAGAAAAAAATTCAGCAGTTTTATCACAGGCAGTTTTAGCAATTTTAGCAGTTTCAGGCAGTTTTTCACGCTTTGCATTAGAAGTGGAAACATTGCCAACACCAATTCTTTTACCATTAATAGTAGGAGGTGCAGCAACATGTGAAGTATTAGCATTTCTAGTGGTGGTAATAGTCCAAACTTTAACTACATTGTCTTCTTTAGCATTTTCTTCTTTCTCCCACCTAGCACGCAATTCGGCCATCAATCTTATATTCTCATTAATTCTAACTTGGATGGCGTTTTCTGTAGCAAATGACTTAATATCTTATTTTCATTAGGCATAACTTTCGATTTCAAAAGATCAACATCAGCAGCAAGACTATCGACTTTAGAAGCAAGTATGTCAATTTTCCCAAGCTTTTCTTCAACAGATTTGTTAAAAGCAGTTTGTGTACTAATAAATTCTTTAAGCATGGCTTCAAGTCCAGGGGGTGTATTCCTATTATTGTTGTAAGAATTCCCATAAGAATTACCATAACCGTTACCATTATTATAAGGATATGGCCTATAATTGTTACTAGAATTGTTCCGATAAGCATTGTTGTTGAAATTATTATTTTTAATGAAGTTCACATCAACATGTTCTTGTTGGGCAACCAATGAAGCTAAAGGAACATTATTAGGATCAAAATTTGTCCTACCATTCACAAGCATAGACATAATAGCATCAATCTTATCACTCAAGGAAGAGGTTTCTTCGACAGAATTTACCTTCTTACCTTGTGGAGCTCATTCCGTGTGCCATTCCGAGTAATTAATCATCATATTATCAAGAAGCTTTGTTGCATCTCCTAGAATGATGGACATAAAGGTACCTCCAGCAGCTGAATCCAATAAGTTCCGCGAAGAAAAATTCAGTCCTGCATAAAAGGTTTGGATGATCATCCAAGTAGTCAGTCCATGGGTTGGGCAATTTTAAACCAAAGATTTCATTCTTTCCCAAGCTTGGGAAACATGCTCATTATCCAATTGTTTAAAATTCATTATGCTACTTCTCAAAGATATAATTTTAGCAGGAGGATAATATCTACCAATAAAAGCATCCTTGCATTTAGTCCATGAATCAATACTATTCTTAGGCAGAGATAGCAACCAATCATTAGCTCTTCCTCTTAATGAAAAAGGAAACAATTTTAATTTTGTAATGTCACCATCTACATCCTTATACTTTTGCATTTCACATAGTTCAACAAAATTATTGAGATGGGCAGCAGCATCATCAGAACTAACACCAGAAAATTGCTCTCTCATAACAAGATTCAGTAAAGCAGGTTTAATTTCAAAGAATTCTGCTGTAGTAGCAGGTGGAGCAATAGGTGTGCATAAGAAATCATTATTATTTGTGGTTGTGAAGTCACACAAATTAGTATTTTCAGGAGTACCCATTTTAGCAACAGTAAATAAAGCAAACTAGATAAAGTAAATGCAAGTAACTAATTTTTTTGTGTTTTTAATATGGAGATTGCAAACAAGGCAGTAAATAAAGTAAAGCTAGCAAATAATTTTTTTGTGTTTTGATATAATGCAGCAAACAAAATAGTAAATAAAATAAAGTAAGACAAAAAAAAAGTAAAGAGATTGGAAGTGGAGACTCCCCTTGCAGCGTGTCTTGATCTCCCCGGCAACGGCGCCAGAAAAAGTCTTGATGCTAGCACGCAGTCGACGTGCCCGTTGGGAACCCCAAGAGGAAGGTGTGATGCGTACAGCGGCAAGTTTTCCCTCAGTAAGAAACCAAGGTTTATCGAACCAGTAGGAGCCAAGAAGCACGTTGAAGGTTGATGGCGATGAAGTGTAGTGCGGCGCACCACCAGGGATTCCGGCGCCAACGTGGAACCTGCACAACACAACCAAAGTACTTTGTCCCAACGTAACAGTGAGGTTGTCAATCTCACCGGCTTGCTGTAACAAAGGATTAGATGTATAGTGTGGATGATGATGTTTGCAGAGAACAGTAGAACGAGTATTGCAGTAGATTGTATTCGATGTAAAAGAATGGACCGGGGTCCACAGTTCACTAGAGGTGTCTCTCCCGTAAGAATAAGCATGTTGGGTGAACAAATTACAGTTGGGCAATTGACAAATAGAGAGGGCATGACCATGCACATACATGTTATGATGAGTAGTGTGAGATTTAATTGGGCATTACGACAAAGTACATAGACCGCTATCCAGCATGCATCTATGCCTAAAAATTCCACCTTCAGGTTATCATCCGAACCCCCTCCAGTATTAAGTTGCAAACAACAGACAATTGCATTAAGTATGGTGCGTAATGTAATCAACAAATATATCCTTAGACATAGCATTGATGTTTTATCCCTAGTGGCAACAGCACATCCACAATCTTAGAACTTTCTGTCACTGTCCCAGATTTAATGGAGGCATGAACCCACTATCGAGCATAAATACTCCCTCTTGGAGTTACAAGCAAAAACTTGGCCAGAGCCTCTACTAGCAACGGAGAGCATGCAGGATCATAAACAACACATAGATGATAGATTGATAATCAACATAACATAGCATTCACTATTCATCGGATCCCAACAAACGCAACATATAGTATTACAGATAGATGATCTTGATCATGTTAGGCAACTCACAAGATCCAACAATGATAGCACAATTAGGAGAAGACAACCATCTAGCTACTGCTATGGACCCATAGTCCAGGGGTGAACTACTCACACATCACTCCGGAGGCGACCATGGCGGTGTAGAGTCCTCCGGGAGATGATTCCCCTCTCCGGCAGGGTGCCAGAGGCGATCTCCTGAATCCCCCGAGATGGGATTGGCGGCGGCGGCGTCTCTGGAAGGTTTTCTGTGTCGTGGCTCTCGGTACTGGGGTTTTCACGACGAAGGCTTTAAGTAGGCGGAAGGGCAGGTCAAGGGGCGTCACGGGGGCCCCACACGCCAGGCTGGCGCGGCCAGGGCTTGGGCCGCGCCGCCCTACTGTGGCGGCGCCCCGTGGCCCCACTTCGTTTCCTCTTCGGACTTCTGGAAGCTTCGTGGAAAAATAGGCCCCTGGGCGTTGATTTCGTCCAATTCCGAGAATATTTCCTTACTAGGATTTCTGAAACCAAAAACAGCAGAAAACAGCAACTGGCTCTTCGGCATCTTGTTAATAGGTTAGTGCCGGAAAATGCATAAATATGACATAAAGTATGTATAAAACATGTAAGTATCATCAATAAAGTAGCATGGAACATAAGAAATTATCGATACGTTGGAGACGTATCAGTCTCTACCCAGGATCCTCTATATCCTGAAGGGCATCCCAAAAGACTTGAACAAGATTCTCAACAAATTGAAACTAGTGCTCCTTCTAAGAAAAAGAAGAAGAAACATAAAAATGTTGTAGAATCCTCTGAACTGGTTAATGATCTTAATAGTATTTCTATTTCTGATGCTGAAACTGAAAGTGGTAATGAACATGATAATGATAATGATAAGAATGATGCTTCTGATAAAGGAGAAGTTGAAGATGAACCTGAAAAGCATGCTAAAAATAAAAAGTATACTAAAGAAGATTTTATTGCTAAGAAACATGGTAATGAAAGGGAACCGTGGGTTCAAAAGCAAATGCCTTTTCCTACTAAGAAACTAAAATCAAAGGAAGAAGAACACTATAATAAATTTTGTGATTGGATGAAACCTTTATTCTTGCAAATCCCTTTGACTGATGCTATTAAATTGCCTCCTTATTCAAAGTATATGAAAGATATTGTCACTAACAAAAGGAAAATTCCTAATGAGGAGATTTCCACTATGCTTGCTAATTACTTTTTCAATGGCAAAGTTCCAAAGAAGTTGGGCGACCCAGGTATACCTACTATTCCTTGTTGTATTAAGAATAATTATGTTAGAACTGCTCTATGTGATTTGTGAGCCGGTGTTAGTGTTATGCCTTTTTCTCTTTACAAGAGACTTTATTTAGATAAGTTGATACCGACTGATATATCTTTGCAAATGGCTGATAAATCTACTTCTATTCCTGTTGGTATATGTGAGAATGTTCCTGTTCAAGTTACTAATAACTGCTTGATATTAACTGATTTTGTTGTGTTGGAAATGCCTGAAGATGATAATATGTCTATTATTCTTGGGAGACCTTTTCTTAACACCGCCAGGGGCTGTTATTGATTGCAATAAAGGAAAAGTTACTTTCAATATTGATGATAAGGAGCATATTGTTTATTTCCCCAAGAGGATTGATAAAGTATGTGGAGTTAATACCATTTCTAATGTGAGAACTATCAAAGTTGGAGCTATTGATTGTCATATATATGAACCTAAAGAAGGATACCAAAATATTATGATTGGATCCATATCAATACAATTCAAGGTAACATGATTGATTTGAGGTTTATTTCTTCTTATGCTATGTAAAATTTATTTGGTGGCAAGACTTGATCAACCTTGTTAACAAGTACATTTTATATGCATAAAAGAGCTAAACAACATTTCTTTCTTCCTCCACACTTGTTTACTTTATGTACAATATTTTTGTATCTTTACTTTATTGCATTATTGTGCCAAGTAAAGTCTCTAATAGAAAGTTGATGCTAGATTTGGATTTCTGCGCAGAAACAGATTTTTAGCTATCACGAATTTGAGTTTTTATCTCTGTAGGAGAATCTAAAAATTCTGTAAAAATTCACGTGTGATCCTCAGATATATACGCAACTTTCATTAGTTTTGAGTTTTCTGATTTGAGCAACAGAAGTACCTCCAAAAAATTTGTCTTTACTGGCTGTCCTGTTTTGGCAGATTTTGTCTCTGTTTTTTGCATTGTCTCTTGTGGATTTTAAGTAAGGCTTTCTAGACGTGGAGAGCTGTAGCTAATGTTTTATTGTGTTCTTGCAATGTGTCACTACAGGACTAAAGTGGATTAAAGTTTTTGAGTACTAACCCCTCTAATAAAGTTTATGAGAAGTTTGGTGTGGCAGAAGTTTTCAAGGGTCAAGAGAGAAGGGTGATATAATATGATCAAGAAGAGTCAAAAGCCTAAGCTTGGGGGGAGGTATACCGGCATCACTCATTCTTTGCATATTATGGTTGCTGGATACTTGTATATACTTGTTTAGTTTCTTTAAGTGGTTTTCTAATAAGAGGGAGATGATATTTGGGGAAGTGCTGCGTGAAAACAGATTCTGGACTGTTACCAAAAAAATTCGCAAAAACAGCCAGAACGTTATTTTGCGAAGACAATTTTTGTGCATGTTCCCCAGGTAGTTATCTAACTTTCATTAGTTGAACACTTTTCGAGCTGAGCAGCGGAAGAATTTCTTAAAAATCGATTACTGTACTGCTATCAAGTTTGACTAATTCCTGCTGCTTTGTGTTTATGTGACTCTTCTAGTTTTCATTTTCTTGTTTTTGCTTTATTTCTTTCCTAAAACACAAAAAGACCAAAAATATTTCTGTTGTTTCTCTTCACCATTTGCTTATTTTGGTTTCTTGCTTTTATTTTGCTTTATTTGCTATCGTTGGTTTGTTATAAGAATATCCAAAAAGATTTTGCTTTGTTTGCTTGTTTCCTTTTGTTCTTGTTTCCAATTCGAAAACACCAAAAATATTTGTTGTTCTTCTTTGGTTTTGTAAAGTTCATTTTGAGTTCAATGGTATTCGGTGGCTGGAGCGTGGTTTTCGTTCCATATTATTCAAGCTACACAAGTGAAAGGCAATAATGACGATCTACGACAATTCGACTGTGGTGAAATGCTGGTATGAACTCTATTTGTTTTTATTTTTGTAGATATACTCATCCATGTGAGCATGATTAGTTGGTTCATGTGAGGCATATGACATTTAAGAAAGTCTAGTAGTTCATGATCTCTCATGTTTAGCTCCAGTTTATTAATATGAGTAGCATGTCATGGATGTTTGCTTGCATTGTTTTATTCATAAATAGGTATGACATTGTGGTATCCTCCTCTGAATAATTCATTCGAATCGACTTGGCACATGCTCACGCATGCATATGACTGAACAAAAGTCAATTAAGCCTCGATGATTTACTTTGCCTCAGAGTTCTTGTATCACTTTTATGCCTCCGTTAATTTATTTTGCCGCAAGCATGATTATGACAGTGACTGCTCTCTTGATTTGTCGCTCCCCAGTCTATTGCTAGCCTTCACTTGTACTGAGCGGGAATGCTGCTCGTGCTTCCAAACCCCTGAAAACCAAGTTGTTCCGAAGTGTCCACCATAAATACATATGCATGGCATTTCAAACCATTCCAAGTAAATTCTCATGCGCTACCTTTAAACCTTCAAAATGCTTCTCAATTTGTGTTAATGTTTTATAGCTCATGAGGAAGTATGTGGTGTTTATCTTTCGACCTTGTCATTTACTTTTGACAGACTTGCATAATAAGAGCTGGCAACGGGGTGCCCAGCCCCAACTAATAACTTCATTAATAATTCTCTTCACACGTTTTGCTCTGATTCATCAGTAAGCAACTTAATTTTGCAAATAGACACTTGATGTCTACGGGTGCTTCTATTCTTGTAGACAGTGTTGGGCCTCCAAGAGCAGAGGTTTGTAGAACAGCAGCAAGTTTCCCTTAAGTGGATCACCCAAGGTTTATCGAACTCTGGGAGGAAGAGGTCAAAGATATCCCTCTCAAACAACCCTGCGATCACAATGCAAGAAGTCTCTTGTGTCCCCAACACACCTAATACACTTGTCAGATGTATAGGTGCACTAGTTCGGCGAAGAGATAGTGAAATACAAGTGGTATGAATGTATATGAGTGACAATAGCAATCTGAATAAAATATGGCAGCGAGTAAACATGCAACAAAACAGTAAACAAACGGAGATTCGATGCTTGGAAGCAAGGCCTCGGGATCCTGCTTTCACTAGTGGACACTCTCAACAATGATCACATAATAGAACCACTCTACACTCTCTTGTTGGATGATGAACACCACTAATTGTGTAGGATTACACGAACCCTCAATGCCGGAGTTAACAAGCTCCACAATATTCGATATTCATGTTTAAATAACCTTAGAGTGCAAGATAGATCTTTGCAATTACACCAAGTACTAACATAGCATGCACACTGTCACCATCACACTATGAAGGAGGCATAGATCACATCAATACTATCATAGCAATAGTTAACTTCATAATCTACAAGAGATCACAATCATAACCTACGCCAAGTACTACACGATGCACACACTGTCACCATTACACCGTGCAGGAGGAATAGAGTACTTTAATAACATCACTAGAGTAGCACATAGATGAATAGTGATACAAAACACATTGCAATCATAAAGGGATATAAATAAGCACTTCACTATGCTATTCATAACAGTGAATAAGTATTCTGTGAAATATAGCCTAAGAGACCCACACGGTGCACACACTGTCACCTTTACACACGTGGGACAAGGAGTCTCCGGAGATCACATAAGTAAAATCCACTTGACTAGCATAATGACATCTAGATTACAAGCATCATCATATGAATCTCAATCATGTAAGGCAGCTCATGAGATTATTGTATTGAAGTACATAGGGAGAGAGATTAACCACATAGCTACCGGTACAGCCCTTAGCCTCGATGGAGAACTACTCCCTCCTCATGGGAGACAGCAGCGGTGATGAAGATGGCGGTGGAGATGGCAGCGGTGTCGATGGAGAAGCCTTCCGGGGGCACTTCCCCGTCCCGGCGGCGTGCCGGAACAGAGACTCCTGTCCCCCAGATCTTGGCTTCGCGATGGCGGCGGCTCTGGAAGGTTTCTCGTACCGTGGCTTTTTCGTATCGAAGATTTAGGTCAGGGACCTTTATATAGGCGAAGAGGCGGAGTCGGAGGGCTGACGAGGCGACGACACAGTAGGGGGGCGCGGCCCACCCCCTGGCCGCGCCAGCCTATCATCTGGGGCCCACAGGGCCCTCCTCTGGTGGCTCTCGGGTGTTCTGGAAGCTTCGTGGGATTCTAAGATCTTGGGCGTTGATTTCGTCCAATTCCGAGAATATTTCCTTACTAGGATTTCTGAAACCAAAAACAGCAGAAAACAGGAACTGGCACTTCGGCATCTCGTCAATAGGTTAGTTCCGGAAAATGCATAAATATGACATAAAGTGTGAACAAAACATGTAGGTATTGTCATAAAACAAGCATGGAACATCAGAAATTATAGATACGTTGGAGACGTATCAACACTCCTCCATGGTATGAGATTGATGGAAGGCACCCGAGGATTCGGTTAGCCATGGCTTGTGTAAGCAAAGGTTTGGGGGGTGTCACCCATAATAAAACTAAAGTACGTGTGTAAACAAAAGAGAAGAGGGATGATCTACCTTGCTGGTAGAAATAACGTCTTTCATGGGAGCCGCTCTTGGAATTCTGGTTGGCGAGGTAGTTGGTGTACCCATTACCATTCGTTGACAACAACAAACACCCCTCATAATAATTTTACTCCTGTTTTAGAAATAAAAAGCTCTAGCGCATGTTAATCCCTGCTTCCATCTGCGAAGGGTCAATCTTTTACTTTCGTGTTGTGTCACCATCTTTTCTTTGAGCACTTTCTTGAGAGCACAACTGTTATTCTTAGTATAATATGCTTGTCCCAAAATATGATTGACTGTGGTATAACTTTGATGCTTTTATCTTTGACAATCTCTATTTCTAGTCTTTCCATGAACTTCAGAGGTGCCTGAGCATTTATGTTTTGTTGTTTAAATACGGGCAAGCGAGATACCACTTTATCATATCCTTTTATGAACATTGCAATCCTGCTGATAGACATGATTCATGATGCTTATTATTAATTTGTTGGTACCTTTCCATGATTGACATAGCTATTAGATCATTGATGCTAGCACGCAGTCGACGTGCCCGTTGGGAACCCCAAGCGGAAGGTATGATGCGTACAGCGGCAAGTTTTCCCTCAGTAAGAAACCAAGGTTTATCGAACCAGTAGGAGCCAAGAAGCACGTTGAAGGTTGATGGCGGCGAAGTGTAGTGCGGCGCAACACCAGGGATTCCGGCGCCAACGTGGAACCTGCATAACACAACCAAAGTACTTTGTCCCAACGTAACAGTGAGGTTGTCAATCTCACCGGCTTGCTGTAACAAAGGATTAGATGTATAGTGTGGATGATGATGTTTGCAGAGAACAGTAGAACGAGTATTGCAGTAGATTGTATTCGATATAAAAGAATGGACCGGGGTCCACAGTTCACTAGAGGTGTCTCTCCCATAAGAATAAGCATGTTGGGTGAACAAATTACAGTTGGGCAATTGACAAATAGAGAGGGCATGACAATGCACATACATGTTATGATGAGTAGTGTGAGATTTAATTGGGCATTACGACAAAGTACATAGACCGCTATCCAGCATGCATCTATGCCTAAAAAGTCCACCTTCAGGTTATCATCCGAACCCCCTCCAGTATTAAGTTGCAAACAACAGACAATTTCATTAAGTATGGTGCGTAATGTAATCAACGAATATATCCTTAGACATAGCATTGATGTTTTATCCCTAGTGGCAACAGCACATCCACAACCTTAGGGGTTGCTGTCACCCCCCAGATTTAATGGAGACATGAACCCACTATCGAGCATAAATACTCCCTCTTGGAGTTACAAGCAAAAACTTGGCCAGAGCCTCTACTAGAAACGGAGAGCATGCAAGATCATAAACAACACATGATAGATTGATAATCAACATAACATAGCATTCACTATTCATCGGATCCCAACAAACACAACATATAGTATTACAGATAGATGATCTTGATCATGTTAGGCAGCTCACAAGATCCGACAATGATAGCACAATTAGGAGAAGACAACCATCTAGCTACTGCTATGGACCCATAGTCCAGGGGTGAACTACTCACACATCACTCCGGAGGCGACCATGGCGGTGTAGAGTCCTCCAGGAGATGATTCCCCTCTCCGGCAGGGTGCCGGAGGCGATCTCCTGAATCCCCCGAGATGGGATTGGCGGCGGCGGCGTCTCTGGAAGGTTTTCCGTATCATGGCTCTCGGTACTGGGGGTTTCGCAACGAAGGCTTTAAGTTGGCGGAAGGGCAGGTCAAGAGGCATCACGGGGGCCCCACACAACAGGGACGCGCGACCAGGG
The DNA here is from genome assembly GCF_019359855.2 of Lolium perenne. Classification (NCBI taxonomy): domain Eukaryota; kingdom Viridiplantae; phylum Streptophyta; class Magnoliopsida; order Poales; family Poaceae; genus Lolium; species Lolium perenne. Next base: position 95,097,792 of record NC_067250.2, on the reverse strand, counting down.
CTTGGGCCGCGCCACCCTACTGTGGCGGCGCCCCGTGGCCCCACTTTGTCTCCTCTTCGGACTTCTGGAAGCTTCGTGGAAAAATAGGCCCCTGGACGTTGATTTCGTCCAATTCCGAGAATATTTCCTTACTAGGATTTCTGAAACCAAAAACAGTAAAACAAAGAATCGGCTCTTCGGCATCTTGTTAATAGGTTAGTGCCGGAAAATGCATAAATATGACATAAAGTATGCATAAAACATGTAGGTATCATCAATAAAGTAGCATGGAACATAAGAAATTATCGATACGTTGGAGACGTATCAATGATCTTATTTGCATGTGTCTTATTATGAACTGCCTAAGTGTTAGCCATATCATGAGAATATTTGCATGTATCTTCTATTGTAAGCATATGTAATGAATGCAGCGATCCAAAGCAATGGTAAAGACAATGAGTAAACAACTGAATCATATAGCAAAGACTCTTCATGAATAGTACTTTCAAGACAAGCATCAATAAGTCTTGCATAAGAGTTAACTCATAAAGCAATAAACTCATAGTGAAGGTGTTGAAGCAACACAAAGGGAGATTAAGTTTCAGCGGTTGCTTTCAACTTGTAACATGTATATCTCATGGATAATTTTCAACATAAAGTAATATGATGAATGCAAATATGCAAGTATGTAAGAATCAATGCACAGTTAACACAAGTGTTTGCTTCTTGAGGTGGGAGGAAATAGGTAAACTGACTCAACATAAAAGTAGAAGAAAGGCCCTTCAAAGAGGGAAGCATCGATTGCTATATTTGTGCTAGAGCTTTTATTTTGAGAACAAGAAACAATTTTGTCAACGGTAGTAATAAAGCATATGTGTTATGTAAATTATATCCTACAAGTTGCAAGCCTCATGCATAGTATACCAATAGTGCCCGCACCTTGTCCTAATTAGCTCGGATTACCTGGATTATCACCGCAATACATATGTTTTAACCAAGTATCACAAAGGGGTACCTCTATGCCGCCTGTACAAAGGTCTAAGGAGAAAGCTCGCATTGGATTTCTCGCTTTTCATTATTCTCAACTTAGACATCCATATCGGGACAACATAGACAGCAGATAATGGACTCCTCTTTAATGCATAAGCATTCAACAACAATTAATTTTCTCATAAGAGATTGAGGATTGTTGTCCAAAACTGAAACTTCCACCATGGATCATGGCTTTAGTTAGCGGCCCAATGTTCTTCTCTAACAATATGCATGCTCAAACCATTCAACTCATGGTAAATCGCCCTTACTTCAGACAAGACGAACATGCATAATAACTCACATGATATTCAACAAAGAGTAGTTGATGGCGTCCCCAGGAACATGGTTATCGCACAGCAAGCAACTTAATAAGAAATAAAATACATAAGTACATATTCAATACCACAATAGTTTTTAGGCTATTTGTCCCATGAGCTATATATTGCAAAGACTAAGGATAGAAATTTAAAGGTAGCACTCAAGCAATTTACTTTGGAATGGCGTAGAAATACCATGTAGTAGGTAGGTATGGTGGACACAAATGGCATAGTTATTGGCTCAAGGATTTCGATGCACGAGAAGTAATCCTTCTCAATACAAGGCTTAGGCTAGCAAGGTTATTTGAAGCAAACACAAGCATGAACCGGTACAGCAAAACTCACACAAAAACATATTGCAAGCATTATAAGACTCTACACTGTCATCCTTGTTGCTCAAACCCTTACTAGAAAATATCTAGACTTTAGAGAGACCAATCATGCAAACCAAATTTCAACAAGCTCTATGTATTTCTTCACTAATAGGTGCAAAGTATATGATGTAAGAGCTTAAACATGATCTATAACAATTGCCAAATATCAAATTATTCAAGACATTCTACCAATTACCACATGTAGCATTTCCCGTTTCCAACCATATAACAATTAACGAAGCAGTTTCAACCTTCGCCATGAACATTATGAGTAAAGCCTAAGGACATATTTGTCCATATGAAACAGCGGAGCGTGTCTCTCTCCCACACAATGAATGCTAGGATCCATTTTATTCAAACAAAACAAAAACAAAAAAACAAACAGACGCTCCAAGTAAAGCACATAAGATGTGACGGAATAAAAATATAGTTTCACTAGAGGAACCTGATAATGTTGTCGATGAAGAAGGGGATGCCTTGGGCATCCCCAAGCTTAGATGCTTGAGTCTTCTTGAAATATGCAGGGATGAACCACCGGGGCATCCCCAAGCTTAGAGCTTTCACTCTCCTTGATCATATTGTATCATCCTCCTCTCTTGATCCTTGAAAACTTCCTCCACACTGATACGCGTTCAACACGCGTCCGTTGGGAACCCCAAGAGGAAGGTGTGATGCGTACAGCGGCAAGTTTCCCTCAGTATGAAACCAAGGTTATCGAACCAGTAGGAGCCAAGAAGCACGTTGAAGGTTGATGGCGGCGGGATGTAGTGCGGCGCAACACCAGGGATTCCGGCGCCAACGTGGAACCTGCACAACACAACCAAAGTACTTTGCCCCAACGAAACAGTGAGGTTGTCAATCTCACCGGCTTGCTGTAACAAAGGATTAACCGTATTGTGTGGAAGATGATTGTTTGCAGAAAACAGTAGAACAATATTGCAGTAGATTGTATTTCAGTAAAGAGAATTGGACCGGGGTCCACAGTTCACTAGAGGTGCCTCTCCCATAAGATAAACAGCATGTTGGGTGAACAAATTACAGTTGGGCAATTGACAAATAAAGAGGGCATGACCATGCACATACATATCATGATGAGTATAGTGAGATTTAATTGGGCATTACGACAAAGTACATAGACCGCCATCCAACTGCATCTATGCCTAAAAAGTCCACCTTCAGGTTATCATCCGAACCCTCCAAACATTAAGTTGCAAAGCAACAGACAATTGCATTAAGTATGGTGCGTAATGTAATCAACAACTACATCCTTAGACATAGCATCAATGTTTTATCCCTAGTGGCAACAAGACAACACAACCTTAGAACTTTCTGTCACTTGTCCTGTGTCAATGCATGAACCCACTATCGAGCATAAATACTCCCTCTTGGAGTTACAAGCATCTACTTGGCCAGAGCATCTACTAGTAATGGAGAGCATGCAAGATCATAAACAACACATAGATATAACTTTGATAATCAACATAACAAGTATTCTCTATTCATCGGATCCCAACAAACGCAACATATAGAATTACAGATAGATGATCTTGATCATGTTAGGCAGCTCACAAGATCTGACAATGATAGCACAATGGGGAGAAGACAACCATCTAGCTACTGCTATGGACCCATAGTCCAGGGGTAGACTACTCACACATCACACCGGAGGCGACCATGGCGGCGTAGAGTCCTCCGGGAGATGAATCCCCTCTCCGGTAGGGTGCCGGAGGCGATCTCCTGGATCCCCCGAGATGGGATCGGCGGCGGCGGCGTCTCTGGAAGGTTTTCCGTATCGTGGCTCTCGGTACTGGGGGTTTCGTCACGGAGGCTATTTGTAGGCGGAAGGGCAGGTCAAGAGGCGGCACGAGGGCCCCACACCACAGGGCCGCGCGGCCAAGGGGGCCGCGCCGCCCTAGGGTGTGGCCCCTCGTGGCCCCTCTTCGTCTCCTCTTCGGACTTCGGAAGCTTCGTGGCAAAATAGGACCCCGGGCGTTGATTTCGTCCAATTCCGAGAATATTTCGTTACTAGGATTTCTGAAACCAAAAACAGCAGAAAACAAAGAATCGGCACTTCGGCATCTTGTTAATAGGTTAGTTCCAGAAAATGCACGAATATGACATAAAGTGTGCATAAAACATGTAGATAACATCAATAATGTGGCATGGAACATAAGAAATTATCGATACGTCTGAGACGTATCAGCATCCCCAAGCTTAGTTCTGCTCGTCCCGAGCAGGTAAAACGATAACACAGATAATTTCTGGAGTGACATGCCATCATAACCTTGATCATACTATTTGTAAAGCATATGTAGTGAATGCAGCGATCAAAACAATGCATATGACATGAGTAAACAAGTGAATCATAAAGCAAAGACTTTTCATGAATAGCACTTCAAGACAAGCATCAATTAAGTCTTGCATAAGAGTTAACTCATAAAGCAATAATTCAAAGTAAAGGTATTGAAGCAACACAAAAGAAGATTAAGTTTCAGCGGTTGCTTTCAACTTGTAACATGTATATCTCATGGATATTGTCAACATAGAGTAATATAATAAGTGCAATAAGCAAGTATGTAGGAATCAATGCACAGTTCACACAAGTGTTTGCTTCTTGAGGTGGAGAGAAATAGGTGAACTGACTCAACATTGAAAGTAAAAGAATTGTCCTCCATAGAGGAAAAGCATCGATTGCTATATTTGTGCTAGAGCTTTGATTTTGAAAACATGAAACAATTTTGTCAACGGTAGTAATAAAGCATATGTATCATGTAAATTATATCTTACAAGTTGCAAGCCTCATGCATAGTATACTAATAGTGCCCGCACCTTGTCCTAATTAGCTTGGACTACCGGATCATCACAATGCACATGTTTTAACCAAGTGTCACAAAGGGGTACCTCTATGCCGCCTGTACAAAGGTCTAAGGAGAAAGCTCGCATTGGATTTCTCGCTATTGATTATTCTTCAACTTAGACATCCATACCGGGACAACATAGACAACAGATAATGGACTCCTCTTTTATGCATAAGCATGTAACAACAATTAATAATTTTCTCATTTGAGATTGAGGATATATGTCCAAAACTGAAACTTCCACCATGGATCATGGCTTTAGTTAGCGGCCCAATGCTCTTCTCTAACAATATGCATGCTTAACCATAGGGTGGTAGATCGCTCTTACTTCAGACAAGACGAACATGCATAGCAACTCACATGAAATTTAACAAAGAGTAGTTGATGGCGTCCCCAGTAAACATGGTTATCGCACAACCAGCAACTTAATAAGAGATAAAGTGCATAATTACATATTCAATACCATAATAGTTTTTAAGCTATTTGTCCCATGAGCTATATATTGCAAAGGTGAATGATGGAATTTTAAAGGTAGCACTCAAGCAATTTACTTTGGAATGGCGGAAAATACCATGTAGTAGGTAGGTATGGTGGACACAAATGGCATAGTGGTTGGCTCAAGTATTTTGGATGCATGAGAAGTATTCCCTCTCGATACAAGGTTTAGGCTAGTAAGGCTTATTTGAAACAAACACAAGGATGAACCGGTGCAGCAAAACTCACATAAAAGACATATTGAAAACATTATAAGACTCTACACCGTCTTCCTTGTTGTTCAAACTCAATACTAGAAATTATCTAGACCTTAGAGAAACCAAATATGCAAACCAAATTTTAGCATGCTCTATGTATTTCTTCATTAATGGGTGCAAAGCATATGATGCAAGAGCTTAATCATGAGCACAACAATTGCCAAGTATCACATTACCCAAGACATTAATAGCAATTACTACATGTATCATTTTCCAATTCCAACCATATAACAATTTAACGAAGGAGAAACTTCGCCATGAATACTATGAGTAGAAACCAAGGACATACTTGTCCATATGCTACAGCGGAGCGTGTCTCTCTCCCATAAAGTGAATGCTAGGATCCATTTTATTCAAACAAAACAAAAAAACAAAAACAAACCGACGCTCCAAGAAAAGCACATAAGATGTGATGGAATAAAAATATAGTTTCAGGGGAGGAACCTGATAATGTTGTCGATGAAGAAGGGGATGCCCAAGGCATCCCCAAGCTTAGACGCTTGAGTCTTCTTGATATATGCAGGGGTGAACCACCGGGGCATCCCCAAGCTTAGAGCTTTCACTCTCCTTGATCATGTTGCATCATACTCCTCTCTTGATCCTTGAAAACTTCCTCCACACCAAACTTAGAACAACTCATTAGAGGGTTAGTGCACAATAAAAATTAACATATTCAGAGGTGACACAATCATTCTTAACACTTCTGGACATTGCATAAAGCTACTGGACATTAATTGATCAAAGAAATTCATCCAACATAGCAAAAGAGGCAATGCGAAATAAAAGGCAGAATCTGTCAAAACAGAACAGTTCGTATTGACGAATTTTAAAATGGCACCATACTTGCTCAAATGAAAATGCCCAAATTGAATGAAAGTTGCGTACATATCTGAGGATCACTCACGTAAATTGGCATAATTTTCTGAGTTACCTACAGGGGAAAACAGCCCAGATTCGTCACAGCAAAGAAATCTGTTTCTGCGCAGTAATCCAAATCTAGTATGAACTTTTCTATCAACGGCTTTACTTGGCACAACAAAACACCAAACTAAGATAAGGAGAGGTTGCTACAGTAGTAAACAACTTCCAAGACACAAAATAAAAATAAAGTACTGTAGGTAAAAACATGGGTTGTCTCCCATAAGCGCTTTTCTTTAACGCCTTTCAGCTAGGCGCAGAAAGTGTGTATCAAGTATTATCAAGAGATGGTGTGTCGTTATTATGAGCTCCCCCATCCGCAGTGGTACTAAGGGCTTTGTCAATTTTAGGCCTATAATAATACTTCTTTGGTTTAGGCACTTTAGAGACATACATAAACTTTTGCTCCTTACCCACATAAGCTTTCTCCTTATATTTAAGAGAAGAAAATGTTGAACCCAAGGTTCCCATAGCTTTTTCAAGTTCATCAATCCTATTGATTTGATCATCATGGTCAACACAAGTTCCTAGGACACTAATTCTTTCATCAATTCCTCCTAAGGATTTATCAAGTTCATCAGTTTCATCAAGTAACATTTCCAATTTAGCTTCAATATTTGGAAAATTTTTCTCTATGGTTTCCATTTTTTTCATAACATCTTCAAGAGAGATTTCAGTTTTAACTTTATCAACAGGGGGTATTCCAAATTGACTCTCAATAATGCAGCTAGCTTCTAATGCAGGAGTACTTAAGAAGTTACCTCCTGCGAGACAATCAAGAACATACCTATTCCAGCTAGAGATACCAACATAAAAATTCCTGAGTAAAATAGTGGTGGAGTGTTTCTTAGTGCACCTATTATGGGCATTACTAATTCTATACCAAGCATCTCTTAAACATTCTCCCCCTTGTTGCTTAAACGTACGAACTTCAACTTCAGGATTACTCATCTTAGTAGTAGTAAATAAAGCAAACTAGATAAAGTAAATGCAAGTAACTAATTTTTTGTGTGTTTTTGATATAGCAAACAAGATAGCAAATAAAGTAAAACTAGCAACTAATTTTTTTTGTATTTTGATTTAGTGCAGCAAACAAAGTAGTAAATAAAACTAAGCAAGACAAAAACAAAGTAAAGAGATTGAGAAGTGGAGACTCCCCTTGCAGCGTGTCTTGATCTCCCGGCAACGAAGCGCAGAAAAAGCTGCTTGATACGCGTTCAACACGCGTCCGTTGGGAACCCCAAGAGGAAGGTGTGATGCGTACAGCGGCAAGTTTCCCTCAGTATGAAACCAAGGTTATCGAACCAGTAGGAGCCAAGAAGCACGTTGAAGGTTGATGGCGGCGGGATGTAGTGCGGCGCAACACCAGGGATTCCGGCGCCAACGTGGAACCTGCACAACACAACCAAAGTACTTTGCCCCAACGAAACAGTGAGGTTGTCAATCTCACCGGCTTGCTGTAACAAAGGATTAACCGTATTGTGTGGAAGATGATTGTTTGCAGAAAACAGTAGAACAATATTGCAGTAGATTGTATTTCAGTAAAGAGAATTGGACCGGGGTCCACAGTTCACTAGAGGTGCCTCTCCCATAAGATAAACAGCATGTTGGGTGAACAAATTACAGTTGGGCAATTGAAAAATAAAGAGGGCATGACCATGCACATACATATCATGATGAGTATAGTGAGATTTAATTGGGCATTACGACAAAGTACATAGACCGCCATCCAACTGCATCTATGCCTAAAAGTCCACCTTCAAAGTTATCATCCGAACCCCTCCAAGATTAAGTTGCAAAGCAATAGACAATTGCATTAAGTATGGTGCGTAATGTAATCAACAACTACATCCTTAGACATAGCATCAATGTTTTATCCCTAGTGGCAACAAGACAACACAACCTTAGAACTTTTCATCACTGTCCCGGTGTCAATGCGAGCATGAACCCACTATCGAGCATAAATACTCCCTCTTGGAGTTACAAGCATCTACTTGGCCAGAGCATCTACTAGTAACGGAGAGCATGCAAGATCATAAACAACACATAGATATAACTTTGATAATCAACATAACAAGTATTCACTATTCATCGGATCCCAACAAACGCAACATATAGAATTACAGATAGATGATCTTGATCATGTTAGGCAGCTCACAAGATCCGACAATGATAGCACAATGGGGAGAAGACAACCATCTAGCTACTGCTATGGACCCATAGTCCAGGGGTAGACTACTCACACATCACACCGGAGGCGACCATGGCGGCGTAGAGTCCTCCGGGAGATGAATCCCCTCTCCGGCAGGGTGCCGGAGGCGATCTCTGGATCCCCGAGATGGGATCGGCGGCGGCGGCGTCTCTGGAAGGTTTTCCGTATCGTGGCTCTCGGTACTGGGGGTTTCGTCACGGAGGCTATTTGTAGGCGGAAGGGCAGGTCAAGAGGCGGCACGAGGGCCCCACACCACAGGGCCGCGCGGCCAAGGGGGGGGGCCGCGCCGCCCTAGGGTGTGGCCCCCTCGTGGCCCCTCTTCGTCTCCTCTTCGGACTTCTGGAAGCTTCGTGGCAAAATAGGACCCTGGGCGTTGATTTCGTCCAATTCCGAGAATATTTCGTTACTAGGATTTCTGAAACCAAAAACAGCAGAAACAAAGAATCGGCACTTCGGCATCTTGTTAATAGGTTAGTTCCAGAAAATGCACGAATATGACATAAAGTGTGCATAAAACATGTAGATAACATCAATAATGTGGCATGGAACATAAGAAATTATCGATACGTCGGAGACGTATCACACACCAAACTCAAAACAACTCATTAGAGGGTTAGTGCACAATCAAAATTCACATGTTCAGAAGTGACATAATCATTCTTAACACTTCTGTATATTGCACAAAGCTACTGAAAGTTAATGGAACAAAGAAATCCATCAAGTATAGCAAAACAGGCAATGCGAAATAAAAGGCAGAATCTGTCAAAACAGAACAGTCCGTAAAGACAAATTTTTACGAGGCACCAGACTTGCTCAAATGAAAATGCTCAGATTGAATGAAAGTTGCGTACATATCTTAGGATCACTCACGTAAATTGGCAGAATTTTCTGAGTTACCTACAGAGAATTCAGCCCAGATTCGTGACAGCAAGAAATCTGTTTCTGCGCAGTAATCCAAATCTAGTATGAACCTTACTATCAAAGACTTTACTTGGCACAATAATGCAACAAAATTAAGATAAGGAGAGGTTAATACAGTAGTAACAACTTCCAAGACTCAAATATAAAATAAAAGTGCAGAAGTAAAATCATGGGTTGTCTCCCATAAGCGCTTTTCTTTAACGCCTTTCAGCTAGGCGCAGAAAGTGTGTATCAAGTATTATCAAGAGACGAAGCATCAACATCATAATTTGTTCTAATGATAGAATCAAAAGATAACTTCATTCTCTTTCTAGGTAAGTGTTCATACCTTTCTTGAGAGGAAATTGATATTTAATATTACCTTCCTTCATATCAATAATAGCACCAACAGTTCGAAGAAAAGGTCTTCCCAATATAATGGGACAAGATGCATTGCATTCAATATTCAAGACAACAAAATCAACGGGGACAAGGTTATTGTTAACCGTAATGCGAACATTATCAACTCTCCCCAAAGGTTTCTTTGTAGAATTATCAGCAAGATTAACATCCAAATAACAATTTTTCAATGGTGGTAAGTCAAGCATATTATAGATTTTCTTAGGCATAACAGAAATACTTGCACCAAGATCACATAAAGCATTACAATCAAAGTTATTGACCTTCATCTTAATGATGGGCTCCCAACCATCCTCTAGCTTCCTAGGAATAGAAGCTTCAAGATTTAAATTATCTTCTCTAGCTTTTATGAGAGCATTTGTAATATGTTTTGTAAAGGCCAAATTTATAGCACTAGCATTAGGACTTTTAGCAAGTTTTTGTAAGAACTTTATAACTTCAGAGATGTGACAATCATCAAAATCTAAACCATTATGGTCTAAAGCAATGGAATCATTATCCCCAACACTAGAAAAAATTTCAGCAGTTTTATCACAGGCAGTTTCAGCAGTTTTAGCAGTTTCAGGCAGTTTTTCACGCTTTGCATTAGAAGTGGAAACATTGCCAACACCAATTATTTTACCATTAATAGTGGGAGGAGCAGCAAAATGTGAAGCATTAGCATTGCTAGTGGTGGTAATAGTCCAAACCTTAACTACATTGTCTTTAGCATTTTCTTCTTTCTCCCACCTAGCACGCAATTCGGCCATCAATCTTATATTCTCATTAATTCTAACTTGGATGGTGTTTGCTGTAGCAACTGACTTAATATCTTTATTTTCATTAGGCATAACTTTCAATTTCAAAAGATCAACATCAGCAGCAAGACTATCCGACTTTAGAAGCAAGTATATCAATTTTCCCAAGCTTTTCTTCAACAGATTTGTTAAAAGCAGTTTGTGTACTAATAAATTCTTTAAGCATGGCTTCAAGTCCAGGGGGTGTATTCCTATTATTGTTGTAAGAATTCCCATAAGAATTACCATAACCATTACCATTATTATAAGGATATGGCCTATAGTTGTTACTAGAATTATTCTGATAAGCATTGTTGTTGAAATTATTATTTTTAATGAAGTTCACATCAACATGTTCTTCTTGGGCAACCAATGAAGCTAAAGGAACATTATTAGGATCAACATTTGTCCTACCATTCACAAGCATAGACATAATAGCATCAATCTTATCACTCAAGGAAGAGGTTTCTTCGACAGAATTTACCTTCTTACCTTGTGGAGCTCTTTCCGTGTGCCATTCAGAGTAATTAATCATTATATTATCAAGAAGCTTTGTTGCGTCGCCTAGAGTGATGGAAATAAAGGTACCTCTAGCAGCTGAATCCAATAAGTTCCGCGAAGAAAAATTCAGTCCTGCATAAAAGGTTTGGATGATCATCCAAGTAGTCAGTCCATGGATTGGTCAATTTTTAACCAAAGATTTCATTCTTTCCCAAGCTTGGGCAACATGCTCATTATCCAATTGTTTAAAATTCATTATGCTACTTCTCAAAGATATAATTTTAGCAGGAGGATAATATCTACCAATAAAAGCATCCTTGCATTTAGTCCATGAATCAATACTATTCTTAGGCAGAGATAGCAACCAATCTTTAGCTCTTCCTCTTAATGAGAAAGGAAACAATTTTAATTTTATAATGTCACCATCTACATCCTTATACTTTTGCATTTCACATAGTTCAACAAAATTATTGACATGGGCAGCAGCATCATCAGAACTAACACCAGAAAATTGCTCTCTCATAACAAGATTCAGTAAAGCAGGTTTAATTTCAAAGAATTCTGCTGTAGTAGCAGGTGGAGCAATAGGTGTGCATAAGAAATCATTATTATTTGTGGTTGTGAAGTCACACAACTTAGTATTTTCAGGAGTACCCATTTGAGCAACAGTAAATAAAACAAACTAGATAAAGTAAATGCAAGTAACTAATTTTTTTGTGTTTTTAATATGGAGATTGCAAACAAGACAGTAAATAAAGTAAAGCTAGCAACTAATTTTTTGTGTTTTGATATAATGCAGCAAACAAAATAGTAAACAAAATAAAGCAAGACAAAAACAAAATAAAGAGATTGGAAGTGGAGACTCCCCTTGCAGCGTGTCTTGATCTCCCCGGCAATGGCGCCAGAAAAAAGCCTTGATGCTAGCACGCAGTCGACGTGCCCGTTGGGAACCCCAAGCGGAAGGTATGATGCGTACAGCGGCAAGTTTTCCCTCAGTAAGAAACCAAGGTTTATCGAACCAGTAGGAGCCAAGAAGCACGTTGAAGGTTGATGGCGGCGAAGTGTAGTGCGGCGCAACACCAGGGATTCCGGCGCCAACGTGGAACCTGCAAAACACAACCAAAGTACTTTGTCCCAACGTAACAGTGAGGTTGTCAATCTCACCGGCTTGCTGTAACAAAGGATTAGATGTATAGTGTGGATGATGATGTTTGCAGAGAACAGTAGAACGAGTATTGCAGTAGATTGTATTCGATGTAAAAGAATGGACCGGGGTCCACAGTTCACTAGAGGTGTCTCTCCCATAAGAATAAGCATGTTGGGTTTTCAAATTACAGTTGGGCAATTGACAAATAGAGAGGGCATGACAATGCACATACATGTTATGATGAGTAGTGTGAGATTTAATTGGGCATTACGACAAAGTACATAGACCGCTATCCAGCATGCATCTATGCCTAAAAAGTCCACCTTCAGGTTATCATCCGAACCCCCTCCAGTATTAAGTTGCAAACAACAGACAATTGCATTAAGTATGGTGCGTAATGTAATCAATGAATATATCCTTAGACATAGCATTGATGTTTTATCCCTAGTGGAAACAACACGTCCACAACCTTAGGGGTTGATGTCACTCCCCCAGATTTAATGGAGACATGAACCCACTATCGAGCATAAATACTCCCTCTTGGAGTTACAAGCAAAACCTTGGCCAGAGCCTCTACTAGCAACGGAGAGCATGCAAGATCATAAACAACACATGATAGATTGATAATCAACATAACATAGCATTCACTATTCATCGGATCCCAACAAACACAACATATAGTATTACAGATAGATGATCTTGATCATGTTAGGCAGCTCACAAGATCCGACAATGATAGCACAATTAGGAGAAGACAACCATCTAGCTACTGCTATGGACCCATAGTCCAGGGGTGAACTACTCACACATCACTCCGGAGGCGATCATGGCGGTGTAGAGTCCTCCGGGAGATGATTCCCCTCTCCGGCAGGGTGCCGGAGGCGATCTCCTGAATCCCCCGAGATGGGATTGGCGGCGGCGGCGTCTCTGGAAGGTTTTCCGTATCGTGGCTCTCGGTACTGGGGGTTTCGCGACGAAGGCTTTAAGTAGGCGGAAGGGCAGGTCAAGAGGCGTGATGTCTACGGGTGCTTCTATTCTTGTAGACAGTGTTGGGCCTCCAAGAGCAGAGGTTTGTAGAACAGCAGCAAGTTTCCCTTAAGTGGATCACCCAAGGTTTATCGAACTCAGGGAGGAAGAGGTCAAAGATATCCCTCTCAAGCAACCCTGCAACCACAAAGCAAGAAGTCTCTTGTGTCCCCAACACACCTAATACACTTGTCAGATGTATAGGTGCACTAGTTCGGCGAAGAGATAGTGAAATACAGGTGGTATGAATGTATATGTGCAGTAGTAACAGCACCAGAAAATAGCTTGATGCTACAACTGGCGTGTGGTTGATGGTGGTGATATTGCAGGCAGTACAGATGCAGTAAAACAGTAAACAAGCGATGATTGCAGTATTCGGGAACAAGGCCTAGGGATTATACTTTCACTAGTGGACACTCTCAACATTGATCACATAACAGAATAGATAAATGCTATACTCTACACTCTCTTGTTGGATGATGAACACCACTAATTGCGTAGGATTACACGAACCCTCAATGCCGGAGTTAACAAGCTCCACAATATTCGATATTCATGTTTAAATAACCTTAGAGTGCACGATAGATCAACACAACTAAACCAAGTACTAACATAGCATGCACACTGTCACCATCACACTATGAAGGAGGCATAGATCACATCAATACTATCATAGCAATAGTTAACTTAATAATCTACAAGAGATCACAATCATAACCTACGCCAAGTACTACACGATGCACACACTGTCACCATTACACCGTGTAGGAGGAATATAGTACTTTAATAACATCACTAGAGTAGCACATAGATGAATAGTGATACAAAACTCATATGAATCTCAATCATGTAAGGCAGCTCATGAGATCATTGTATTGAAGTACATAGGAGAGAGATTAACCACATAGCTACCGGTACAGCCCTTAGCGTCGAGGGAGAACTACTCCCTCCTCATGGGAGACAGCAGCGTTGATGAAGATGGCGGTGGAGATGGCAGCGGTGTCGATGGAGAAGCCTTCCGGGGGCACTTCCCCGTCCCGGCGGCGTGCCGGAACAGAGACTCCTGTCCCCCAGATCTTGGCTTCGCAATGGCGGCGGCTCTGGAAGGTTTCTCGTACCGTGGCTTTTCCGTATCGATGTTTTAGGTCGAGGGGCTTCTTATAGGCGAAGAGGCGGCGTCAGAAGGGGTCTGGGGCCACCAAACACTAGGGCGGCGCGCCCCCCTGGGCCGAGCCGCCACCATGTGTGGGCCCCCTGTGGCCCCTCTCTGGCGGCTCTCGGGTGTTCTGGAAGCTCCCGGGGATTCTAAGATGCTGGGCGTTGATTTCGTTCGATTCCGAGAATATTTCCTTACTAGGATTTCTGAAACCAAAAACAGCAGAAAACAGCAACTGGCCCTTCGGCATCTCGTCAATAGGTTAGTTCCGGAAAATGCATAAATATGACATAAAGTATGCATAAAACATGTAGATATCATCAATAATGTGGCATGGAACATAAGAAATTATCGATACGTCGGAGACGTATCAGCATCCCCATGCTTAGTTTCTGCTCGTCCCGAGCAGGTAAACGATAACAAAGATAATTTCTGGAGTGACATGCCATCATAACCTTGATCATACTATTGTAAACATATGTAATGAATGCAGCGATCCAAGACAATGGTAAAGACAATGAGTAAACAACTGAATCATATAGCAAAGACTTTTCATGAATAGTACTTTCAAGACAAGCATCAATAAGCTTTGCATAAGAGTTAACTCATAAAGCAATAAATTCATAGTAAAGGTATTGAAGCAACACAAAGTAAGATTAAGTTTCAGCGGTTGCTTTCAACTTGTAATGTGTATATCTCATGGATAGGTGTCAACATAAAGTAGTATGATGAATGCAAACATGCAAGTATGTAAGAATCAATGCACAGTTAACACAAGTGTTTGCTTCTTGAGGTGGGAGGAAATAGGTAAACTGACTCAACATAAAAGTAAAAGAAAGGTCCTTCAAAGAGGAAAGCATCGATTGCTATATTTGTGCTAGAGCTTTGGTTTTGAAAACATATAGAGAGCATAAAAGTAAAATTTGAGAGGTGTTTGTTGTTGTCAACGAATGGTAGCGGGTACTCTGACCCCCTTGCCAGACAAACCTTCAAAGAGCGGCTCCCATTTTATTTTATTTTTGGGTGGCACTCCTTCCAACCTTTCTTTCACAAACCATGGCTAACCGAATCCTCGGGTGCCTGCCAACAATCTCATACCATGAAGGAGTGCCTTTTTATTTTAGTTTTATTATGATGACACTCCTCCCCACCTTTGCTTTCTCAAGCCATAGCTAACCGAATCCTTCGGGTGCCGTCCAACAATCACATACCATGGAGGAGTGTCTATTTTTGTTAATTAATTTGGGACTTGGAATCCCATTGCCAGCTCTTTTTGCAAAATTATTGGATAAGCGGATGAAGCCACTAGTCCATTGGTGAAAGTTGCCCAACAAGGTTGAAAGATAAACACCACATACTTCCTCATGAGCTATAAAACATTGGCACAAATCAGAGGTGATAAATTTTGAATTGTTTAAAGTTAGCACTCAAGCAATTTACTTTGGAATGGCGGAGAAATACCATGTAGTAGGTAGGTATGGTGGACACAAATGGCATAGTTATTGGCTAAAGGATTTGGATGCACGAGAAGTAATCCTTCTCAATACAAGGCTTAGGCTAGCAAGGTTATTTGAAGCAAACACAAGAATGAACCGGTACAGCAAAACTCACATAAAAACATATTGCAAGCATTATAAGACTCTACACTATCATCCTTATTGCTCAAACCTTACTAGAAAATATCTAGACTTTAGAGAGACCAATCATGCAAACCAAATTTCAACAAGCTCTATGTATTTCTTCACTAATAGGTGCAAAGTATATGATGCAAGAGCTTAATCATGAGCACAACAATTGCCAAGTATCAAATTATTCAAGACATCATACCAATTACTACATGTAACATTTCCCGTTTCCAACCATATAACAATTAACGAAGCAGTTTCAACCTTCGCCATGAAAATTAAAAGCTAAGAACACATGTGTTCATACGAACCAGCGGAGCGTGTCTCTCTCCCACACAAGCATTTATTCAAACAAAAACAAAAACAAAAACAAACAGACGCTCCAAGTAAAGTACATAAGATGTGGCCGAATAAAAATATAGTTTCAAGGGAGGAACCTGATAATTTTGTCGATGAAGAAGGGGATGCCTTGGGCATCCCCAAGCTTAGATGCTTGAGTCTTCTTGAAATATGCAGGGATGAACCACCGGGGCATCCCCAAGCTTAGGCTTTTCACTCTTCTTGATCACATCGTATCATCCTCCTCTCTTGATCCTTGAAAACTTCCTCCACACCAAACTCAAAACAACTCATTAGAGGGTTAGTGAATAATAAAAATTCACATGTTCAGAGGTGACACAATCATTCTTAACACTTCTGGACATTGCCCAAAGCTACTGGAAGTCAATGGAACAAAGAAATCCATCCAACATAGCAAAAGAAGCAATGCGAAATAAAAGGCAGAATCTGTCAAAACAGAACAGTCCGTAAAGACGAATTTTATTGAGGCACCAGACTTGCTCAAACGAAAATGCTCAAATTGAATAAAAGTTGCGTACATATCTGAAGATCACTCACGTAAATTGGCATAATTTTCTGAGTTACCTACAGAGAATTAGGCCCAGATTCGTGACAGCAAGAAATCTGTTTCTGCGCAGTAATCCAAATCTAGTATGAACCTTACTATCAAAGACTTTACTTGGCACAACAAATAAGATAAGGAGAGGTTGCTACAGTAGTAACAACTTCCACGGCACAAATAGAAAATAAAAGTACTGTAGCAAAATAAACACATGGGTTATCTCCCAAGAAGTTCTTTCTTTTTAGCCATTAAGATGGGCTCAACAGTTTTAATGATGCACTCGCAAGAAATAGTATTTGAAGCAAAAGAGAGCATCAAGAGGCAAATTCAAAACACATTTAAGTCTAACATGCTTCCTATGAAAAGGAATCTTGTAAATAAACAAGTTCATGAAGAGCAAAGTGACAAGCATAGGAAGATAAAACAAGTGTAGCTTCAAAAATTTCAGCACATAGAGAGGTGTTTTAGTAACATGAAAATTTCTACAACCATATTTTCCTCTCTCATAATAACTTTCAGTAGCAACATGAGCAAACTCAACAATATAATTATCAAGTGAAACATTATTATCATGAGTCTCATGCATAAAATAATTACTACTCTCCACATAAGCATAATCAATTTTATTAGTTATAGTGGGAGCAAATTCAACAAAGTAGCTATCATTATTATTTTCATCATCAAATATAGGAGGCATATTGTATCCTCCATAACAGGTGGCACCAAAAGGCTACTATCATTATAATCATCATAAATAGGAGGTAGAGTATCATCAAAGTAAATTTTCTCCTCAATGCTTGGGGGACTAAAAAGATCATGCTCATCAAAACCAGCTTCCCCAAGCTTAGAATTTTCCATAGCATTAGCAACAATAGTGTTCAAAGCATTCATATTAATAACATTCCCATTAGCATGCATATAAAGTTTCATGTGTTTTTTAATTCTCTCTTCAAACACATCATGTCCTAATTCAAGATAAAGTTCATAAAGATCTCTCATATTTTTGTTGTTTTCCATTATGCCTTACTAGTGTAAAACAAGAAACAAAAAGATGCAATTGCAGGATCTAAAGGAAATAGCTTCGAGTACTTACAACGGCGGAAAATATCTTAGTAGCCGAGATCCAGAGTGTGAGTACCTTTTACCTTTCCTCCCCGGCAACGGCGCCAGAAAAGTGCTTGATGTCTACGGGTGCTTCTATTCTTGTAGACAGTGTTGGGCCTCCAAGAGCAGAGGTTTGTAGAACAGCAGCAAGTTTCCCTTAAGTGGATCACCCAAGGTTTATCGAACTCAGGGAGGAAGAGGTCAAAGATATCCCTCTCAAGCAACCCTGCAACCACAAAGCAAGAAGTCTCTTGTGTCCCCAACACACCTAATACACTTGTCAGATGTATAGGTTCACTAGTTCGGCGAAGAGATAGTGAAATACAGGTGGTATGAATGTATATGAGCAGTAGTAACGGCACCAGAAAATAACTTGATGCTACAACTGGCGTGTGGTTGATGGTGGTGATATTGCAGGCAGTACAGATGCAGTAAAACAGTAAACAAGCGATGATTGCAGTATTCGGGAACAAGGCCTAGGGATTATACTTTCACTAGTGGACACTCTCAACATTGATCACATAACAGAATAGATAAATGCTATATTCTACACTCTCTTGTTGGATGATGAACACCACTAATTGTGTAGGATTACACGAACCCTCAATGCCGGAGTTAACAAGCTCCACAATATTCGATATTCATGTTTAAATAACCTTAGAGTGCACGATAGATCAACACAACTAAACCAAGTACTAACATAGCATGCACATTGTCACCATCACACTATGAAGGAGGCATAGATCACATCAATACTATCATAGCAATAGTTAACTTCATAATCTACAAGAGATCACAATCATAACCTACGCCAAGTACTACACGATGCACACACTGTCACCATTACACCGTGCAGGAGGAATATAGTACTTTAATAACATCACTAGAGTAGCACATAGATGAATAGTGATACAAAACTCATATGAATCTCAATCATGTAAGGCAGCTCATGAGATCATTGTATTGAAGTACATAAGAGAGAGATTAACCACATAGCTACCGGTACAGCCCTTAGCGTCGAGGGAGAACTACTCCCTCCTCATGGGAGACAGCAGCGTTGATGAAGATGGCGGTGGAGATGGCAGCGGTGTCGATGGAGAAGCCTTCCGGGGGCACTTCCCCGTCCCGGCGGCGTGCCGGAACAGAGACTCCTGTCCCCCAGATCTTGGCTTCGCAATGGCGGCGGCTCTGGAAGGTTTCTCGTACCGTGGCTTTTCCGTATCGATGTTTTAGGTCGAGGGGCTTCTTATAGGCGAAGAGGCGGCGTCAGAAGGGGTCTGGGGCCACCAGACACTAGGGCGGCGCCCCCTGGGCCGCGCCGCCACCATGTGTGGGCCCCCTGTGGCCCCTCTCTGGTGGCTCTCGGGTGTTCTGGAAGCTCCCGGGGATTCTAAGATGCTGAGCGTTGATTTCGTCCGATTCCGAGAATATTTCCTTACTAGGATTTCTGAAACCAAAAACAGCAGAAAATAGCAACTGGCCCTTCGGCATCTCGTCAATAGGTTAGTTCCGGAAAATGCATAAATATGACATAAAGTATGCATAAAACATGTAGATATCATCAATAATGTGGCATGGAACATAAGAAATTATCGATACGTCGGAGACGTATCAAGGCGTCACGGGGGCCCCACACAACAGGGCCGCGCAGCCAGGGCTTGGGCCGCGCCGCCCTACTGTGGCGGCGCCCCGTGGCCCCACTTCGTCTCCTCTTCGGACTTCTGGAAGCTTCGTGGAAAAATAGGCCCCTGGGCGTTGATTTCGTCCAATTCCGAGAATATTTCCTTACTAGGATTTCTGAAACCAAAAATAGCAGAAAATAGCAAGTGGCTCTTCGGCATCTTTTTAATAGGTTAGTGCCGGAAAATGCATAAATATGACATAAAGTATGCATAAAACATGTAGGTATCATCAATAAAGTAGCATGGAACATAAGAAATTATCGATACGTTGGAGACGTATCAATGATCTTATTTGCATGTATCTTATTATGAACTGCCTAAGTGTTAGCCATATCATGAGAATATTTACATCATATGAGCAAATGTGTTCGTGAAAGTTCTTTTATCGCACTCAGTTTTTAACTGAATTGCTTGAGGACAATCAATAAGCTAAGCTTGGGGGGAGTTGATACGTCCAAAACGTATCTACTTTCCCGAACACTTTTGCTATTGTTTTGCCTCTAATTTGTGTATTTTGGATACAACTAACACGGACTAACGCTGTTTTCAGCAGAATTGCTCTGGTGTCTCGTTTTTGTGCAGAAATCCAACTTTCAGCAAAATCCTCGGAATTTATGTCGAAGGTCTTATTTTTCCAGAAGAATTATGGAGCCAGAAGGGCAAGCCAGGTGGAGGCCCGAGGCCCCCACACACTAGGCCGGCGCGGCCCAGGAGGGGGGCGCGCCGCCCTACTGTGTGGCCGCCTCGGCTGGCCTCTGACGCCCTCCTCTGGACTACTTAAGGGTTTCGATCTAAAAACGCGAGGAGAGAAGTCGAAGTCGCCAGAAACCCTCCAGAACGCCGCCACATCGCGAAACTCCATCTCGGGGACCAGAAACTTCGTTTCGGCACTCCGCCGGGATGGGGAATTGGAGGAGATCATCGCCATCATCACCACCGACGTCTCTCCATCGACCAGCAATGCTTCCCCCATCCATGTGTGAGTAATTCCCCCGCTGTAGGCTGAAGGGGATGGTAGGGATTGGATGAGATTGGTCATGTAATAGCATAAGATTGTTAGGGCATAGTGCCTAGTGTCCGTAATTGGTACTTTGATGATATTGTTGCAACTTGTTATGCTTAATGCTTGTCACTAGGGCCCGAGTGCCATGATCTCAGATCTGAACATGTTATTGTTTCATCATGATATGCATTGTTTTATGATCTTACCTGCAAGTTGTATACACATGTCGCTGTCCGGAACCCGAGGCCCCGAAGTGACAGAAATCGGGACAACCGGAGGGGAAGGCGGTGATGTGAGGATCACATGTGTTCACGGAGTGTTAATGCTTTGCTCCGGTACTCTATTAAAAGGAGTACCTTAATATCCAGTAGATTCCCTAGAGGCCCGGCTGCCACCGGCTGGTAGGACAAAAGATGTTGTGCAAGTTTCTCATTGCGAGCACGTACGACTATATACGGAACACATGCCTATTGATTGATTAGTACTTGGACACCGTTTTATTATTATCTGCAAATGCCCTGCTTTGATTGTTACATGAGTTTCTGTCATCCATGCAACGCCCGTTATCCATCCCTGTGCCTACAGTATTTTAATCCTGCTGTTTACTATAATCACTACTGCTGTCTTTGTTACTCTGCTGCTGTTATTTCACTACTGCTACTGCTATAAAACTGTTACTACTGATAAACTCTTGCGAGCAAGTCTGTTTCCAGGTGCAGCTGAATTGACAACTCCGCTGTTAAGGCTTTCAAGTATTCTTTGTCTCCCTCTCTCAAAAAAAAAAGTATTCTTTGTCTCCCCTTGTGTCGAGTCAACAAATTGGGTTTTACTTCCCGCGAAGACTGTTGCGATCCCCTATACTTGTGGGTCATCAGTTTGTAATTGAAAAGATGTTCTTATGTTATGGCAATGATTACCATATTATGATCTGTTATAAGATCAAGCAATGGATCATTGATTGAAGTGTTGTTGTGTTAGATTTAATTCCATTTGATCTAACCCCTTAAATCAAATCATCTCTACCCAAAACAAGGTTTTAGCAAAGTCACATTGAGGTTTATAGCGCTTGACTTGATGAGCTACTTCAATTCCACCAAGGTCAAGTGAAACTTCAGTTACTGTGACTGTTTTACTTTAAAGCGCGAAAATTCTCCAGATTTTCTATGCATGAATGCAATGCACACATATGTTTCCTCTATTTTTGTAACCCTAATACCTGGGATATTACAGTTTATTTCCTTGTGAAATCCGTCGAACTTAGATGTTTGTAGCCTTGGCCACGTCTGATATCTGCCCACGTGCAGAAAAGAGAGTAACCAAAAAGAGGGAGGTCATCTGCAAAATTAAGATGGTCTAATCCGTAAAAGTTACTACCTAACGACGACTGATCTCCTGTTGTACGTGGGGCGCCTACAATTGACGGTTATTTTCATCCGGGATGAGTCTTGCTTAACTCCAAATTAATGCATGCAGACTTCTTTTTAAGTTCCTCTCCTCCGATCTCTATGGCTACTATAGACAGCTAAACAGACAATTCATTGGACGGGGTGTCTGTAGGTAGAGATGACATAATATTACGAACATGACTTGTCTAAACGACTGTACATGCCCTAAGAGGCCGCCTCCAGTTTTTGCGTCGATGCCGTGTGAGATGAGTAGGAGCGCTGGGATTAAAAACCAAAACCGCTGATCGCCCAGGATAATGTTTCTGGCGCCCAGCCTTAGCGCCTCCCCGTTGTACATGCCCTAAGCACCCAACCACAAGTTTTTTTTGAAACAAATTCTATTAAAAGGACAACATGCCGTCTCATTAAAAACCTTCCAGCCCCCTTTGGTACCCTGGAAGGAAAAGAGTGCGTCTGGTACCTGTTGCCCGACATCACAGAATAGTTACATCGTTCACGAGCTTGCTAAGAATAAACCTAGGGGGCTCATCGACCCAAGTACAAGAATTACCAGAACTAAAAGCTACTCTAGCAAGCTCATGTGCTACCTGATTTGATTCCCTATTACAATGCTCAATTGATACATTACCAAAACCACTCCAAAGGATACTATAGTCATCATAGATCGCAGCCGACGATGTAGCTGAAAACCCTCCATTGTTCATTGTCTCTACCACCTGGACACAATCTGATTGGACTATAAAATTTTGAACTCCAATTTGTTGTGCCAACATCAATCCATCCCGCAAAGCATAAGCTTCAGCCATCTGAACATCGACCACATGCGGTAGAAATGTTTGCAATGCCGCAATGCAACTCCCTCTATAGTCCCTGATAACCACTCCTGTAGCACCTCTTCCCGAGTCCAACTCAAACGCTGCATCAATATTTATCATTAACATTCCCTCCAAAGGCTTCTTCCATCTTTCCTTAGGTTTTGCATCTTGTTTTTTAACACCTTCATATAATTCATAGCTAACACCCTAATAGACATAGCTGAGCGGAATGTTGTTTGTACCTTCTCTCCATGCACTATCTGTCTTCTTTCCCACCAGATGTACCAACCTGCAATGAGGACAACTTCTGCAAAACCAATATTTTCAAGCGCCTCCACTCTACCTCCCCTTCTAATAACTTCCTCGATCACAATAGAACCCGATTTGTCAACATCCATGACACTTTCTATCAATTCAGACAGCCCAATACCACTCCGAATCTGTTTTGCTCTTGAACAAGAAAACAACAGATGTTTTATATCTTCACAGTCTGACAAACAGATCGGACATCCTCCTGAATTCCCATTATGCCGGTTAGCTAAAACCCCCCGACATGGAATCATGGCATGTAACACAGCCGAAGATCTTAATCTTACTTGGAATTTCAAGGTTCCAAAGCTTTTCCCACACCTCATTATTTGCACCTTCCGCAATATTTCTGTTTCTATTATTTCGACCAAACTTGTGATCCCACTGACAGTAATATGCTGACCGAACTGAGAATAAACCAAGTTTGTTATGGTGCCACGCCACCAGGTCCTCTCTGTTCGGTGTCAATGGGATCTGTAAAATTCTATGAGCATCCACATGCCAAAATATATCTTGAATAATATCCTCATCCCATAAACCATCGATCGGGTTAATCAAATCAGACACACTAGTCAGAATGTTTGTTCCTCTAGGAGTCATAATTTTCAGATTGTGGCTTGATGGAATCCAGTTATCCTCCCATATATTAATCTGACTACCATCTCCCACTCTCCAAATGCACCCCTTCTTGAAACATTCAAGACCTGCAAGAATACTTTGCCACGTGAAGGAGCTTCCACTCTTCAGGGTTGCTTTAAGTAGACGCCCATCCGGGTAATATTTTGCTCTCAACACTTTTGCACACAAAGACTCAGGTTCACATAGTAATCTCCAAACCTGCTTTGCTAGAAGAGACAAATTGAAAGATTCTAAGTCCCTGAAACCCATACCACCAATGTTTTTCGGAATGCATAGTTTCCACCAGGCCTTCCAATGCATGTGTTTCTGCTCTTCCTCATCACCCCACCAGTAACTGGAGATAGCATCAGAGATTCCTTTATAAATGTTCTTCGGAATACCATCATAGCAAAAGCTGGTATTGCTTGAGCAATAGCTTTTATAAGAATTTCTTTCCCACCCAAACTTAGTAATCTTTCCTTCCAGCCACTTATTCTGGCCAACACTCTATCCACCAAATGTCTGAAACATTCACTTTTATCAATTCCCACCATAGCCGGGAGTCCCAAGTATTTATCATTAAGAGATTATGTCATAATATTCAGAATTTGGCAAACTTCGACCCTCTCCTCAACTATAGTATTCAGATTAAAAAAGATACTTGATTTTCTTTCTGAAAGTTTCTGACCCGAGCTAGCACAGTACCTATCCAATATGTCTTTCAATTTTAGAGCATTCTTTCTATCTGCATTCATCAGTATCAAAGAATCGTCAGCAAAGAGCAGATGTGAAACCATGGGTGCATCTCTACAGACCCGCACCCCTTCAACTTCCCCTCTCAATTCTGCTCCTTTAAGCATGCTTGATAAACCCTGCGCCACTAGCAGAAATAAATAAGGGGATAAAGGGTCCCCTTGTCTCAATCCTCGCGATGGTGTGAAGGCCTCTGTCTCCATAGAATTAAACCTTACATTGTACTTTACTGATGAAACACAAGCCATGACAATATCCACCCATCTCCTGGCAAAACCCATCTTCAGCATAATCTTCTCGAGATATGCCCACTCAACTCGATCATAGGCCTTATGCATATCAAGTTTGACTGCACATAGACCTTTCTTTCCCCTCTTTCTCTTCATCGCATGAATAGATTCATAGGCAACCAAAATATTATGTGTAATAAGTCTTCCTGACACAAAATCACTCTGATGGTCGCTAATAATATCAGGTAAATACAACTTCAATCTATTAGATAGCATCTTAGATATAACCTTGTAAACCACATTGCAGAGACTTATGGGTCTAAATTGTGTTACCTTTTCAGGCTTATCAATTTTGGGAATCAACACAATTGTCGTGTTGTTCTAACCTTCTGGAACTGAGATGTTGTTAATGGCATCTATGACCTCCTTGATCAAATCATCACCTAGCATCTCCCAAAACCTCTTATAGAAAACCGAATGTAGCCCATTAGGACCGGGGGCCTTCAGATCGCCAATTTCAAAGAGGGCCTTTTTCACCTCCTCAGCCGTGAAAGGAGCAAGAAGGCCTCTGGTCATCTCCTCCGTAACCAGGGTATGGACATCATAAAAAACATTCATATTTGGTGCCGGTACCTCCGATGTGAAAAGATCAGAAAAATAATTATAAACGACATCACACATAGAATCTTTGTCCTCATGCTTAACTCCATTGTCATCCATCAGAAATTTAATTGTGTTCTGCTTTTTCCCGAGGCCATCCTATGGAAGAAATTTATATTTCTATCTCCATGTTTCAACCAATTTGCTCGCGCTCTCTGCACTCAGAACATCTCTTCTTTTTCTAGAGTTACTTCAATTTGCAATTGGATCTCCTTTTGGGCTGCCAATGCCGCATCAGTCATAGGGCCTCTCCTGAGTTGTTCAAGATCTCTTTTCAGTTCTTTTAATTTTCTAGCCGACCCCTTCAACACTTCTCTATCCCAAGTATGCAATTCTTAGTGTACATCGTTACATTTTTCCATTAAAGAGATTTCTTCCCCTCTGGCTTTCGCCCTTTCCCAAGCAACCTTCACCATCTCCTCGACTACATCCTCTTGCAACCACCTTGCCTCAAACCTCCGAGGACTCTCGGTCCTAGCATGAGAGTTAGATAAATACTCGGTATCCACTAGTAAAGGTCTATGATCAGACCTTGTTGTCTTCGCTGTTAATCAAACAAACTAGCAAAAGGATAACATGAATTCCAATGATCATTGACCACAAGTTGATTCTTCCCACGATGGGACTTCAAACCACTGGATTCAACACTATGAATACGTTAGTACCACACTAAAACGAGCCCACGAACACACCACAGCCCATGAAAACCGAGCCATATCCTAAAAAAAGTCTCAGGAAAAAACCCCCATCCCAGCCCAAATGCCCAACGCGGTATTCCTCCATCGGCGGGCCCAGCTCCGATGCCGTAGCGTCCTTCCCACGCCAACCCGCACCCGCACCCCACCCACGCCCATCCCATCCAAATCAGCAGCAGCAAACTCATTATTATTCCCCTTGGCGAACCCATCTCCCCATTTACTCCAAAACGCCCCCGAGACCGAGCCGGCCGCATCCAGAGCTCCAAACCCTAGGCGCGGCGAGGCCATGGATCCCGACGCGGTGGCCAAGGCCTTCGTGCAGCACTACTACCAGACCTTCGACTCCAACCGCGCCGCGCTGGCGGGGCTCTACCAGGACGGCTCCATGCTCACCTTCGAGGGCGAGAAGTTCGGCGGCGCCGCCGCCATCACCAACAAGATCGGATCCCTCCCCTTCCAGCAGTGCCAGCACAAGATCGACACCGTCGACTGCCAGCCCTCGGGGCCCCAGGGCGGCGTCCTCGTCTTCGTCTCCGGCACCATCACCACCGGCCCCGGCGAGCACCCGCTCAAGTTCTCACAGGTCCGCGCCACCCCCCCGCCAAATATCCCCCTTGTTTCGTCCTATTACGTGCCGATCTGTTCCTATTGGTTGCTGCGCTCCTTCGTTTGGCCCCAAATCGTACTCAATCGGACGGCGCGGTCTTCCCTGGAACTGCTCGGCTCTCGATTTGTTGATAAAAATATGTTTGTCTGATATATGTCCGTAGTTCTTACTGTCGTGATGGTTCGGTTCCGTAAATCTCCTAGCCTAATCAATAGATTGTACTTGATTGCTTGGTATATTTGGGTAGTAGTAGTATTTGTTTTGGTCACAAGCTTTGTGTTGGAGATGTGAAACTGTGAGTTGCGACGTTTAGATCTCTGTCTCATGGCTGCCAAGTTTTCTTGTCTGTATAGTCCTTGGGTTCTCCCTTTGGTACTTCCATTATTTCCTAGCAATGTTTTCTCACACGATCTGTACCCTGTTCCCTATGTTACTATTCCTGAACTTTGAATCTGGTCAAGAGCTTTTATTGACTACTCCCTCGGTCCTAAAATAAGTGTGTCTCAACTTTTTCTAGATATATATGGATGTATCTACAACTAAATTGGGTCTAGATACAGTATCTAGACAAAAGTGAGACACTTATTTTAGGAAGGAGGTAATCTATTGTGTAGTACTAACCATGCTCTTTGTTACAGTATGATTTGATTTTTCTGTTGTTTGTATTTAATCAGTGGTGTATCTCCAAGTTTGATCTTTCGTTGTTTCTTTGGCTCAAGCTATCTCAAGTCACTGACTTTGTTGATGTGTAGTGATTGACTTGTTACCAAATATTGATGTGCTGCTGTTTCATTCCGAGAACAGATACTACGGCTTTCTCTGTTCCATCTGCAGTAATTTTTTTTTGCATGACATTTAGTCCACTGAATCACATTTTTGCGTAATTTCCCTACTAGTAGATATTAGATCAAATATTAATGTCGTGATATCTTTTTTGCCTGACAAAGTAATATGATGTCCGTGTTAATTATTTTTCTTCTTGCTGGAGTAACTTGACACTTAAGATGCTTTACATTCTTGTTCACTTAATTTTATGCTTGTATGCATGGAACATGTGGTAGCTTTAATTCTGTATTCATCTGAAATAATATGATTCATCTCCTTGTAGTGTCATGAACTTGGGTTATGTTTTTTTCCATTTGTTAGAAAGGAGGACTACATCAAGAATTTAGTCTGTTTGAAAGTATTAGATTGGAGTGGTGTACCGATTGTGCCGTTTCTGTTGGAAGTTTCACTGCCTTCTGTTCTGGAATTCCTGTCACCATACAGTTATATTCAGGTGGTCGTTTAAAAAAAACAACGGGATTATTCTTAAGTTGACCCAACTGTTTTTGAAATGTACACACTTCTATACAATACCTCAACTGTTATCTTCTAATGCTGTACATCTTATATTTTTAAGGCTACACAAAGCTTCCTCGTAATCAATACGGTGATATTTGTATTTGTATTTTGGAGTTTCTAGATAGAATTGAGCTCTGCTCATTGGATTAGATGGCCCTTTCAAATAAAATAATTTGCAATTCAGATCTCACATGCCTCCCCTCTTTAACCACTTAATGTTTTATAGTACTTATGTTAGCATTTTTAGAACACTGTAGCTCTTAGATGGTTCTTGATTGCCTTGTATGACCGATCCTTTGAATGGGGCAGCTAATTCGCATCCATGTCCATGTATTCACTGTTTGTTCGCATGAATACTATTAGGATGGTTTTCTTTTCTGATAGGAGATGTCTTTTGGATGAGGCAGCTAATTCGCATCCATGTCCATGTATTCACTGTTTGTTCGCATGAATACTATTAGGGTGGTTTTCTTTTCTGATAGGAGATGTCTTTTGGATGAGGCAGCTAATTCACATCCATGTCCATGTGTTCCCTCTTTGTTTGCATGAATATTATTAGGATGGTTTTTCTTTTCTGACACGAGGTGTAGGTTACGAGAGTTTCATGGAAGTACATTGTGATGTTCATTGTAGTTGACGGCCATATAAGGATGTATAATGTTTCTAACCTTGTGACCCACTGTATTTGCAGATGTTCCATTTGCTGCCAGCTGGAGGGTCCTTCTACGTGCAGAACGACATGTTCCGCCTGAACTATGGTTAAGGAAGGTCGAACACTCTTGCAGCAAAGAACTGGTTCAGGGATTTATGTTGAATGATGAATACCGAATGATGCTGTAGACTCTTTGCTTGTTTGTCAATTTGTGGAAATCATCGCAAGAAATTGCCAGACTCGATAGGCATCAGCCAGATATTTCTTTATTATGTGTGGGATGTAGTGTGGCCTTGCATTGTTGTCGCTCGGGTAACACTTTCTCTGGAATGCTGAAGGAAACCGTTGAAGTATTGTCAATGCATGCCATCTTTGGGGTTGTTTTGTGGTCATTTAAGCTTATTACTTTTCCATGTCCCAAGAATTTCTCCCCTGGCCTTGCTTGGGTTACTGTAATTTACACTTGCCGTCAATGCTGAAACAAATGCTGGGAATGGTACTCTCTATCTCATCTCAGTTTATTAGAGCATATCCAGTCGCGTCCCGTGTTGTGTTTGGGGGACATCGCGTTCCTCAAACACCGTCCCCAAATGAATATTTAATGTACAAAAATAAAGGTTTTCATTTAGATCCTGCTGCGCGCGCCGCCTCTCCATGCGTAGAGCGGTGGTCAGACGCCGCTGCTCCAGCAGCGCGTCGTCGCCTGCCCTCCCCTGCTGCGCCACATGGAGGGAGAGCTCGATGACGCGATGAATCTACGGCTCTTGGCGGGAACGGGCGGTGTCCTGAACCTTATTCTCTGACTCGAAGGACTCGATGAGCGCGCGTTGCTGATCGGCCATCTCGTCCGGGTGCGGCCCGTCGTCGTCGCACCACTCGAACTTGTCGTCGTCGTCCTCCTGCTCCGTATCCTCCTTTATTCGCGCCTCTAGGCGCGCCGCCAATGCGTCGGCCTCCGCCGCCTTCCCCAGGCCACCTCCGTTGCCGCCAGCGCCGCCTCCCGCTGCTGATGCTCCTCCGCCGCTAGCTGCTGCTGGCGCTCCATCGCCTCCCGCTCCTCGCGCTGGCGCCGGCGCTCATCAGCCCACCGCTGGCCAATCTCCTCCGTCCGGCGCCGCCGCGCTCTTGCCGTGGCGAGCGCCGAACGACGCACCGGTGTCCGCCGCCGCCTCCTCCCACGCCGCGTTCTCGTCACCGCGGGGTCTCCCGTCTGCCGCCGCCACCGCCGCCTCACGCTGCTGACGGGCCCGCCGCTCGATTGCCTCCCGCCGCTGCCGCCGCCCTTCACGCCAAATCTTCGCCCCGCGCCGCCGCCACTCTTCCTGGGTGGCGGCGGAGATGTCGAACTGCGAATCCGGTGGTGGAGGTGGTGGTGGAGGAGACGGCGGTGGAGGGAACTGACCATCGCCGGGGCGGTTCATCATTGCGCAGTGGTGGTGGAGGAGACAGCAGTGGAGCGATGAGGGCTAGTGGCGGAGAAAGGGGTGCCGGTGGCTGTGGTGGCTGCCATTGAGCCGGGAGGGCCTTTTATAGACTCCGACGTCGGAAAGAAAGCGCGGGAAGAGGCGAGAAGCGGCGGGAACGCGCGGTGGCGTGCGAACGCCGGCGACGCGTGGAGGCTGCGCAGCACCGACGAGACGTCTCGCCTGCCCCTCCGTCGCCATTAAGGCAAAAGCTGCGACAATTCGGTCGTGTGTCACTGCGCGCGAATAACTTCCGTCGCGAGGTAGGCGATGATTAGGTCCAAACTTGAATGTGTCGCTGACGCGTCGGCCCCGCCACTCCCCGCCTCGCTTTTCGTTGTGTCCGGCGTGCTCGGAGCGTCCCCTGTGTAGCGGGGACGGCCTCGGGGCGCCGGACACCGTATCAGGCCGCGCCGGACAAAAAAGGGGTTTGAGGGACGCGGCTGGGAACGTTTTTTTTTATCCGGCCCGCCCCAAATCGCTTTGGCGGACGGTCTGGGGGACGCGACTGGAGATGCTCTTCTGCCTTCATGTAGTTTTAATTTTTTTTACCAAAAATTTGGTTGAATGAAGTAAGGATTATATCTCACAAAAATTATATTAGTGGAAACGTTTTTTAAATATGAATCTGTTAATATTTTTTTGTTCCATATAATCTATATTTTATTGACCAAATTTATCGTTAATATTTTCTTAAAGAACGTGAAGCCTAATAAATCAACATGAAAATGCTGAAAAATAAAAATACTTCATGTACAATTTGCAAAGACTATTCACACTGGAAAGTATTGTACACAGTAACTTTCATCATATTTCTATATTTTATTGACAAAAATAATGGTTAAACAATTTCTTCAAATACGTGCATGTTAAACCGTATGATGGTAAAAATCTGATTTGGCCAACAATTAATACGAAGAGGGATGAAAGTGGTTCATAGATAAATATCATATCATAACATGTAAAACTAAAAATTTAAATGCAAATATATCGTGTATATAAATTTGTATTAAGATTGTACTAAATATTAAATATGATGAAACTACCCCTCTATTGACCAACACATATTTCAAGAAAAAATTAAACTATTTTTATTAATAAAAATGAATTATATATCAAAAAAAAATATCATAGGAACGATATTTTAAATATGAATCTAATGGTATAATTTTGTTCCATATAATCTATATTTTTTGATCAAATTTATGTCAAACATTTTTCTTAAACTACATGCCAGCCTAATAAACCTTACGAATAAATGATACTACCCCATGATACTATGCAATATAGAAGCAGTATCATAAACTTGTATCATATACATGGTAGTAGTGTATGATACTTTTAATTGTGATCAGTCTGGTCGCCAGCGATCGGTCGTCGTCCCTCGCTCCCGCGCGGCCCTATATGGGCCTGGTTTTTTTTGGCTCAAACTGGAGTGTTGCTTTTTTTTAAAGAAATGTACCGTGTTGTTTCCAGATTTGTAACAATTAGATAAAAATTTTGTTGTAAACTCACACGACATAATTTGTAAGATTTTTCTAAGTGATATGTTACGAAAATATGTGTTTCTTGATACATTGTAAACGGATGACTTTTTTGTTGTAATTATTTGTGATTTTTGGTGTAATTGTTTTAGTCATGGAGACTTTTTTTCGTAGAGATGTTGTATATGTTCGTTAGTTTTGTAACAAATGCGTATAACTTTTGAATTATTTGCAAAAATATATTTTTTAGTTGTAAATAGTCTGTGTTTTTTGTGGATGATGTTTGCGACTTTTGTTGTAAACACCCAAATTATTTGTGGCCTGTGTTGCTAATTATTGTTGTAAATATTTTACTGGTTTGTTCTAAAGATATTTCTGGAATGAAAGCAGACTTTTATTTGTAAACATTCAAATAAAATAATGTTGGTTTTTGTTATTAATTATTGTTGTAAGTATGTTTCCGATTTGTTGTAAAGATATTATTGCATGGAAACTGACTATTATTGTAAACACCCAAATAAAAAATATTGTTTTTGTTGTTAATTATTATTGTAAATATATTGATAATTTGTTGTACATATATGCGAAGATTTATTGTGAAAATTTTGTTGTAGTACTTTTTATTTTTTGTACACAAAGCGGCGGGTTTTTGTTGCTATACTAAACAACGGGTTTTGTTGTAAATATCTGAAAGTTTAGGGACAAAGGGAAACACGTGTTCGGTTTAAACTGATAGGCTTAGGACAGCGGGTTGATTTTCCAAAAATCAGGAGGCAAAATGCAAAAATCAAAATGCTGCTAATTCTAGCCGTTAGATCGCTATCGGACGGCCGGGACAGCAACCGATTTTATCAGCCAGGGTCGGTCGCCCGACGCTGAGCGCTGCCCTTCTTTTAATAAGACTAGCCACAATGGGTGGTACCATATAGTTGTATTATGCACATTTCCTCCGTTCTCAAATAAGTGGACATCTAACTCTAAATTTTGTCCACAAAAAAAATACGCTCCTATCTTTTTAATATACTTTCATTGCTTCTCTCTCATCGCACGGAAATCAAACCAGCATATGTTTTTCTTGTTTTCTACATGCAGTTAGCTTATTGGAGTTGATATAAGTAAAGAAGAGAGATGCATGTTGAAAGGACACGGATGTCGCCTAGAGGGGGGGGGGGGTGAATAGGCGATTTAAAACTTTTACGAGATGGGCTTAACAAATGCGGAATAAAACTAGCGTTTACTTTGTCAAGCCCAAAGCCTATATACTATGGTTCACCTATGTGCACCAACAACTTATTCTAAGCAAGAGTTCACCTATGTGCACCAACAACTTATGCTAAGCAATACAAGCAAGTATGTGATAGCAAGATATATATAACTTCAAGCACGATGGCTATCACAAGGTAAAGTGCATAAGTAAAGAGCTCGGGTATAGAGATAACCGAGGCACGCGGGAGACGATGATTTATCCCGGAGTTCACACTCTTGCGAGTGCTAATCTCCGGTGGAGAGGTGCGGTTGCTTAGTGCTCCCGAACGCCACAAGAGGCTCACCTTGAGGTGTGGTTGCTCGATGCACACCAACGCCACAAAGGCCTCACCCCAAGATGCGGTACTCACACCACACACCGAACGCCACGAAGGCGCCTCACCTAAATCTCCGGTGACCCTCGCCACAAAGGCCTAGGTCACGGTTCCACTAAGGGATTTCCTTCGAGGCGGAAACCGGGCCTTACACAAAGATTGGGGCACACATCCACAACTTAATTGGAGGCTCCCAACAAACCGCCACAAAGGCCTAGAGGCCGTCTAGGGTTCCAAGAACCCAAGAGTAACAACCTTCTTGCTTTCACCACCACGAATCACCGTGGAGAACTCAAACCGATGCACCAAATGCAATGGCAAGAACACCACAAAGATGCTCAAGTCCTTCTCTCTCAAATTCCAACAAAGCTACAAAAGCTATTGGGGGAATAAGAGAGGAAGAACAAAGGAATTCACAAAGAACACCAAGATCAAGATCTAGAGAGTTCCACTCACAAAGAGATGGATTTGATTGGTAGAAATGTAGATCTAGATCTCCTCTCTCTTTTCCCTCAAATGGGGGCAAGAATCATGGAGGGATTGAGAGATAGAGCAAGCTTCTCTAGTTCAACAATGGAGGGGAGAGAGAGTGAGAGAAGCACAGCCCAAGGAGGAAGAAGGGGGGTATTTATACCCCCCAAGAAAATCGAGCCGTTTGGGCAAAAACGGGGCGGATATTCCGGCCCAAGTTGGGGCCGGATTATCCGGGGCCGGATAATCCGGCCTCAGGACAAAACCTGGACAAAATCCGGCCAAAAATCCGGCCCCTATCCAGAGCTGCTTTTCTTCCGGTCCTTAGACGATTTCGGGGGGGCCGGATATTTCCGAAATATCCGGCCCGGATAATCCGGCCCGGATATTTCCAAAATATCCGGCCTAAGAAAACTGCAGAAACACCAAAACTAAAACGGGCATAACTTTTGCATCCGGACTCCGATTTCGATGATCTTGGGCTCGTTGAAATCACAACAACGAGCTCTACAACAATATGCATAGAAACATCATAGTCCAGCAAAGGAGGATAGAAACAAATGAAGAAAGGTTTGACCTATCTCAAAAGACATACCGGTAAAACCTCCAATCTTGAAAATGCAACAAGTTGCCCATGGAAAAACCATTCTCAATGAACTAGAGCTTGTCATGAGAATAAGCACAAGCTCTAAAACATCACATGGATAAGATCCAAATAAAACCAAGAAAGATGATGAACCAAACTCGAAAACGCAACAAGTGATCTATGCGAAATCCGTTTTCGATGAACTAGAGCTTGTCATGAGAATAAGCACAAGCTCTAAAACATCACATGGATAAGGTCCAAATAACAACCAAGAAAGATGATGCAAGGATGCAAAGGTTTGAGCTCTCTCCGAACGATACGATCGAGTTACTCACTCGAGAGCCCTCTTGATAGTACGGCAACTAAACTATAAACCGGTCTCCAACTACACTATGAGACCGGTGAGAAACAAACCCTATCAAGAGCAAACCTTATACTTGCGCATTCCACTTGAGCTCGATGACGACGATCTTGACCTCAACAAGATGGAACGCCTTTCTTGCTTGTGCTTGCTTGACGAAGTCTTGTGGATTGCTCCCCCATAATCCACCATGGGAGAGCTTCTTCTTCGGCGCATCTTCACATATCCATGATCACCATATGGATGGCAAGACTCAAGCAAAGGATCTCTTCGAGATGGCTCATCTTGAACTTGCACTTCATTTCTTCATTCTTCATCATGTTGATGTCTTGAAGTAGCTTGAGGGCTCACTTCATCTTCATCTTCAAGACATACTTGACACTTGATATCCTTCATCAATTTCTTCTTATTGCAACCTTGAAGCCAACATATGGTTCAAGAATTGCCTATGGACAACTCCTACAAATATAACTCAATGCAAACATTAGTCCATAGGGATTGTCATTAATTACCAAAACCACACATGGGGGCTCCATGCACTTTCAATCTCCCCATTTTGGTAATTGATGACAATCTCTTTGAGAGGGTTTATATAAGGAATTTAAGTAACAAATAAGTTGAATATATAGAGCAAACTCCCCATAATATATGCATGTGTGAATGATCTTGACTTTCATTGCATATATTGGCATTCAAAGCCTAGTGGAGTTTCCTCTAAATATTCAACTATGCAAAGCAACAAGATGCAATGCAATAAAGGCACATGCTTAAGCACAAAGCAAAGACATAACCAAATTCCCTTAAACCCTCCAAACTTCTCCCCCATTGGCACCAATTGCCGAAATGGGTGAAAAATTTAAAAGGCTAATATAGTGAGAGTTCCTCCATAGCGTGTGCATTTCTCATAATTTGAGTGGAATCAAATGCTCATATCCAATGACGAATATTCGGAAGGAATCACACTATAGATAGGATCAAAGATTGCAAAAAGATAACAAAGTCAAGAAGCTTCAACAAATGAAGCAAGCAACCAAATGAACCACAAGGAAGATACCAAAAGAAAGATAGATATTATGATAAGATCAAGAAGATTGCTCTAAATAATATGAGGAAGCTCCCCAAGGTTTGTGCACAAAACTAGACAATTTCCATTAGAGTATAAAGTGCACAAACATGGAATCATCACTCCCATAATATCATTCAAAAATAAAAGATACCAAGTGAATCAAACTCTAATGATCGCCACAAGATAGTGCTCTAAATCAAATGAGGAAGCTCCCAAGGTACATGCATAAATTAAAATGTTGTATTTGAATACAATATGCATAACATGGAATCCTCACTCCCTTATTACCATTTAAAACACAAACATTTGCAATAGATCATAGATAGAACAATAAGCTTAACACTTGCAACAAACAAATAGTTGAGCAACAAGTAAGAGGCACCATAATAAAAAAGGCTCAACCAAGAGGATATGTGAAAGGCATGATAAAGCATATTATAAGACTATTACAAGGATGAGCAAAAAGCATCATCATAGTCTTCAATGAATTATATTGCTTGGCATGACCAATCAACATGCAATAAATAAAAAAGATATCAAAAGGAGATGTATCATCTCTTATGTGTATAAGTTTCTCTAAGTGGGCAATATCACAAAGATATTTATCCACAAAGAAACATGCACACACAAAATAGATACGCAAGAAAAATAGTATGATATTCAAGACGAAGTCATGCAATATACCAATAAGAATTTTTGCTTAATAGCATGGCCAAAGGCTCAATTTTATCTTATTGTACATTCATGAACTTCAACCACAAACAACTAAAATACATCACAAATATCAACAAGGGATAGAAGATAGTTGGGATGCATTTGAGAAAGGCAACAAGTATCACAAACGGGGATACCAAAAGAAGTAACTAAATTTGCACTTTCATCTATATTGCACATGTGAGAGCCTTGAGGAATTGATATGCAACAAAATTGCTAGATAGGCATAGTTGGGATGGATGAATCATGAGCATGATTTAAAATACTTCCCAACAAATGCACTCATCTCAAATTACTCACATTCACAATAAAGAGGTTTCATTAAGACTTTTGCAAGAAGCACAACATTTGCAAATCAAGAGATTCATGCCAAGATGGAACCATAAGGTTGGATACAAGAAAAGTATGCATGAGAAGATACTTGTTACCAAGATAGCATTGGTGTGGATGTAGTAGATATGTGTTCGTTGATCATCCTAGCTTGCCTCACGTTACCATTGAGTCACCACTTCTTTCCAAGAGTGAGACAAGCATTCAATGCATATCCATTGTACCTAACACAAAGGTAAGTACAAAATGGTCCCCAAACTAATTGGGTCCGAAGTAGTTAGACACACTACAACATATAGGACAAACTCCACAATTCTATGTGCATATAGATATGAAATTGAATTTCATGCACATCTTAGCCAAATTAGGATTTGATGGAGTTTACCCTATATATTGGATCAAAGAAAGTGACACATGCCATAAGATATACATATATTAAATATGCATGCACAATACTTTCAAGAACCAAAGGAAGATACAATTTGGACAAAACACCAAATAAACCAAGAGACAATGGTTGTCCAAATTATATCAAAGAATCAAATCAACACAAGATTGACTCCAAAGACTTATCTCATTATAAGAAGCTAATTAAACCTAAGCACAAAGGAATGAGATAACCAACTCCCAAGAGAGCAAGGTTCCAACAAATAAACCAAACCCTCGACACTTTTTATGATGGCACACAGTACCAAAAGAAAATTTATGACTCCCAAAACCAAATTTTTGATAAAGATCAAGAGAAGTTTATATAACAAATATAGGAGAGCTCCCCCAAGATTAGTGCATTATCTAGGATTTAGAATATGGATACAAAATGCACACAACTAGGATCATCACACTACCTATATCTACTAAAAAAGCTAAGAAAGTTTGAATAGAAAAAAGAACACATGGGAGTCAAAGCACAACAAATTCATGGCAATAAATAAGGCAATTTAAACACAAGATCCATAAGATGCAAGGAAGACACATGGGAGTCAAAGCACAACAAATTCATGGCAATAAATAAGGCAATTTAAACACAAGAGCCAATGTAGATATGATCAATAAATATCTACCTCATAATTGATTACCAATTGTCCTAGGACAAGAGGTATTAGGAAATATTTCCGGTGGTAGTTTGTAAGTATACATAAGATCATATTTACAACGAACAAAGCATATGGTAAAAGATAAGAGTTAACCATCATGCAAAGATAGTTTCTTGATAGCTTCATTTAGTCATACCAACATGCAAGGCAATTAATAGTATTCATACCAACATGCGAAGCAATTAATAGTATTCATACCAACATGCAAAGCAATTAATAGTATGACTTGAAGCACATGGTTTTCCAAAAATGTATTGATGGACACGTTGTGAAAAACCATGCCAAGAAAAACTTTCACAAATAAGATCCACAAAGATATTAGCAATGAAGCCATTTAAGCAAATTGGAGCTTGTTTGAGCAAACATGCCACATAGGAGAGAGATAAATTACGGTATCAATTCTATGTGACACAACCTCAAATGTTCACATTTTCTAGGCTTGTAATATGCACAAAGCTTATTACTCCCCCATAATGTGATAAGGAATTTATTTTCACAAGAGGCAAATAAGATCCAAGTAGAGATATTAATGGACATTAGAATTTGAATTTCTCATGAAGATGACATACCACATAGAGACTAGATAATCTTGCAATATCAATTCTAAGTGGTATTCCTCATGTACACACATTGTTAGGATCATGAAATTCCCAAAGGAATGTCACTCCCCCAAAATGGGATTGTCCATTAATCGCTCATAAGAGCCATATAGGATACAACAAGATGCAAAGAGGCTCCAACACACACACAAATACATGGTGTGCAACCTAACATACATAGACTTGATTTCTCAAGAAAAACTAGTAGGATGCACAACATATACAAACATATGTTAGGAACAAAACTAACACATGCAAAGGGGCGAGTAACTTTCAATATAAAAGAGTTGAGCACATGTTACCGCAAGGAGGAACATTGGATATATGATTGTAGCAAGATAATCAAAAGACTTGGCTTGATATAATATAAATGATGAAGATCCCTTAATTCTTCATGATGTAGCCAAGTCTCCAATGCCCTCCAAAAAGCACCTATTGATCAAGTTTTGGATTGTTGGTCCCCAACTAAGTTGGGTCCTAAGAGGTTAGTCACAATAGGCTTGGCAACCCAAATGGTTCTTTTCTTGACACCACTTTGAGCACCAACATATTTGGCAAACACATTGCCACCCTCATCCTTACAAAGAGAATAAACATCATCAATGGAGATAGAGTTGGATGAGGTACCAATAGTGCAAAAAGAGGAGATGTGGCCCTTCTCACGGCATATGTAGCAAGTTCTTTTCTTCTCCTTCTTCTCACTAGATTTCTCCACAATGGGAGCATTGGCTTGATTCTTCTTGGGAAGTGGAATTTCTTCAACTTGAGGTTGAATATGAGTTTGAGCTTGAGGCCGCTTCCCTTTTGCTTCTTCTTCAAAGGGCAAGATCTAACATGGTGCCCTTCAATTTTGCACTTGAAGCAAACAATCTTGGCCGGGTCTTTGACTTGTACTTGGCCCTTCTTGTTGTTGTTGTTCTTGGACTTGTTCTTGTTGTTGGATTTGAATCCAAGTCCACTCTTGTCATTGGGGGATTGTTGCACACTTAACATCGTGTCAAGTTTGCATTTCCCTTCATGACTCTTTACCAAGTCGGTCTTCAAAGAAGTGACTTGGGCCTTGAGCTCTTTGATTTCCTCTACATGGTTAGTAACAACACAAGTACTAGAGGAAGTAGAACCTTCATTGTTAGAGCAACAAGGCAAGGAAGATAATTCATCACAAGATTTAGCAATACTATGAGTGGATGAATTACTAGGACTAGCACATGGCAATATAGCATTTTGGGTAGTAGTGCTAGTATCCACATGAGGCTCACAAGGTGTTGCCTTCGATATGATAGTCTCATGAGCTAACTTTAGCCTATCATGGGAGGCTAGAAGATCCTTATGGGAGCTAGAAAGCTTTCCATGATTTTCTTCCAATTTCCCATAATTGCTAGTTAGCAATTCAAGTTGAGCCCTTAGCTCAACATTCTCCTTCAAGATAGATGCTTCACAAGAAGTAGAGTTAGTAGCACAAGCATCATCACAAGACATATTAAGAAGAGAAGGTAACATAGCATGCTCTTTTAAATATGAAGCTTGTAGTTGCTCATATGACTTGGTGAGGATAGAGTGTTCGCTCTCCAAGGCCTTGTGGGCCTTGTCTAGATCATCTAGATCCTTAACAAGTTTATCATGGCCAACACCAACTTTGAACTTTTCATTTTTAAGCAATTTTAATTTAGCTTTAGCATGGTCTCTTTCTTTAGTGAGTTTAGCAAATATTTCATTTTGAGACACCTCAAGGGTTTGAAGTTGCTCCTCAAGAGAGGCTACGGTCTCTTGTTCTTCTTCAAGATCATTCTTTAAAGATGCTACATCATCGGCATACTCTCGTTCAAGAGCACCCTGTTTATCACTGGTGTTCTCATGCATCCAAATAAGTTTTTGGCTCTCAATAGCGGTAGTCAAGATTTCAAAGAAGTGAGAGCTAGCAATTTTATCTTTGTAAAGAACCTTGAATACACTCTCACCTTTATCGCGTAGAGAGACAACCCAATCCTCTTCTTCATATTCATCCTCATTCTTATCACCACGAGACATATTAGGTTCCATGGTAGGAGGTACCGTGGAACCCTTGGCCATAAGGCATATATGAGGACCGTGAAATAAAGATGAGGAGTTACTTGAGGCTCCTTTCAAGATCTTGTCTTGACCAATAGAATCTTTGGTTTCCTCTACATTGTTAGACACACAACAACTAGAGGAAATAGAATCATTTTTATCATGGCCACAAGACAATGCAAGCATATCATCATTAGATTTTTTCAAGCAACTTACACATGATATGCAAGGACTATCAACACAAGCATGTAAATCATTTCTAGTGCTAGATGTGTTTAAGTCCAAAGATGAACCATTGCAATGAGATATAGATGAAGGATCATCAATAGTAAGCTCAATACCAACATTGCAATTTCCATCACCACTCACCATATCATTACCTTGTGTCTTGAAACACTTTGGTGAAGTGGATGAAGATGAGAACTCATCACGGCCGGAAGTGGAAGCAATACAATCATCCTCAATGATATTGGACACATCATATTTATCTCGAAGCTTTGTCCATAATTCATGAGCGCTCCCAAAAGGCATGATTGAAGAAGTAACTACATTGCTCACAACAATGGAAAACACATGAGAAGCAAGAGCATCGAGACAAGAGTTTTTCTTCTCCTCATAAGATAAATTTTGGGGATCCTTAGGAGAAGAAAAACCCATGTCAAGAAATCGCTCCATGTTCGGGGAAATACCCGCAAAATATTAAGCACATAAATTTTCCATAGATCATAATTCGTGCCATCAAATATAAACAAGTTATTGTGATCTAATCCCCTAACCGACATCTTTACTCTCAAGGCGGTGAAGCCTAAGAATGAGAGACCTTGCTCGATACCAATTGAAAGGACACGGATGTCGCCTAGAGGGGGGTGAATAGGCGATTTAAAACTTTTACGAGATGGGCTTAACAAATGCGGAATAAAACTAGCGTTTACTTTGTCAAGCCCAAAGCCTATATACTATGGTTCACCTATGTGCACCAACAACTTATT
This sequence comes from Lolium perenne, assembly GCF_019359855.2. Taxonomy (NCBI): domain Eukaryota; kingdom Viridiplantae; phylum Streptophyta; class Magnoliopsida; order Poales; family Poaceae; genus Lolium; species Lolium perenne. The sequence goes on along the minus strand of NC_067250.2, from coordinate 95,056,231 downwards.
CTAAGCAAGAGTTCACCTATGTGCACCAACAACTTATGCTAAGCAATACAAGCAAGTATGTGATAGCAAGATATATATAACTTCAAGCACGATGGCTATCACAAGGTAAAGTGCATAAGTAAAGAGCTCGGGTATAGAGATAACCGAGGCACGCCGGAGACGATGATTTATCCCGGAGTTCACACTCTTGCGAGTGCTAATCTCCGGTGGAGAGGTGCGGTTGCTTAGTGCTCCCGAACGCCACAAGAGGCTCACCTTGAGGTGTGGTTGCTCGATGCACACCAACGCCACAAAGGCCTCACCCCAAGATGCGGTACTCACACCACACACCGAACGCCACGAAGGCGCCTCACCTAAATCTCCGGTGACCCTCGCCACAAAGGCCTAGGTCACGGTTCCACTAAGGGCTTTCCTTCGACGCGGAAACCGGCCTTACACAAAGATTGGGGCACACATCCACAACTTAATTGGAGGCTCCCAACAAACCGCCACAAAGGCCTAGAGGCCGTCTAGGGTTCCAAGAACCCAAGAGTAACAACCTTCTTGCTTTCACCACCACGAATCACCGTGGAGAACTCAAACCGATGCACCAAATGCAATGGCAAGAACACCACAAAGATGCTCAAGTCCTTCTCTCTCAAATTCCAACAAAGCTACAAAAGCTATTGGGGGAATAAGAGAGGAAGAACAAAGGAATTCACAAAGAACACCAAGATCAAGATCTAGAGAGTTCCACTCACAAAGAGATGGATTTGATTGGTAGAAATGTAGATCTAGATCTCCTCTCTTTTCCCTCAAATGGGGGCAAGAATCATGGAGGGATTGAGAGATAGAGCAAGCTTCTCTAGTTCAACAATGGAGGGAGAGAGAGTGAGAGAAGCACAGCCCAAGGAGGAAGAAGGGGGTATTTATACCCCCAAGAAAATCGAGCCGTTTGGGCAAAAACAGGGCCGGATATTCCGGCCCAAGTTGGGGCCGGATTATCCGGGGCCGGATAATCCGGCCTCAGTGGACAAAACCTGGACAAAATCCGGCCAAAAATCCGGCCCCTATCCAGAGCTGCTTTTCTTCCGGTCCTTAGACGATTTTGGGGCCGGATATTTCCGAAATATCCGGCCCGGATAATCCGGCCCGGATATTTCCAAAATATCCGGCCTAAGAAAACTGCAGAAACACCAAAACTAAAACGGGCATAACTTTTGCATCCGACTCCGATTTCGATGATCTTGGGCTCGTTGAAATCACAACAACGAGCTCTACAACAATATGCATAGAAACATCATAGTCCAGCAAAGGAGGATAGAAACAAATGAAGAAAGGTTTGACCTATCTCAAAAAGACATACCGGTAAAACCTCCAATCTTGAAAATGCAACAAGTTGCCCATGGAAAAACCATTCTCAATGAACTAGAGCTTGTCATGAGAATAAGCACAAGCTCTAAAACATCACATGGATAAGATCCAAATAAAACCAAGAAAGATGATGAACCAAACTCGAAAACGCAACAAGTGATCTATGCGAAATCCGTTTTCGATGAACTAGAGCTTGTCATGAGAATAAGCACAAGCTCTAAAACATCACATGGATAAGGTCCAAATAACAACCAAGAAAGATGATGCAAGGATGCAAAGGTTTGAGCTCTCTCCGAACGATACGATCGAGTTACTCACTCGAGAGCCCTCTTGATAGTACGGCAACTAAACTATAAACCGGTCTCCAACTACACTATGAGACCGGTGAGAAACAAACCCTATCAAGAGCAAACCTTATACTTGCGCATTCCACTTGAGCTCGATGACGACGATCTTGACCTCAACAAGATGGAACGCCTTTCTTGCTTGTGCTTGCTTGACGAAGTCTTGTGGATTGCTCCCCCATAATCCACCATGGGAGAGCTTCTTCTTCGGCGCATCTTCACATATCCATGATCACCATATGGATGGCAAGACTCAAGCAAAGGATCTCTTCGAGATGGCTCATCTTGAACTTGCACTTCATTTCTTCATTCTTCATCATGTTGATGTCTTGAAGTAGCTTGAGGGCTCACTTCATCTTCATCTTCAAGACATACTTGACACTTGATATCCTTCATCAATTTCTTCTTATTGCAACCTTGAAGCCAACATATGGTTCAAGAATTGCCTATGGACAACTCCTACAAATATAACTCAATGCAAACATTAGTCCATAGGGATTGTCATTAATTACCAAAACCACACATGGGGGCTCCATGCACTTTCACATGTTCTCAATGTATTTTAAATAACACTTTATAATTTATCTTGAAAAGCTGCATCTACACTTATTTGTGAACGAAGGGTGTATGATACTAGTGTATGATTATATCTCTACAATGCATGTCATCGTGTAGTAGTATCATAATCTAGTTGTATTTATTAATTTGTAGAATTCAATGCAAAATTGTGTAAATTTTTGTTTGGTATTAACTTTTCTAGTTCTACATGCTATGATCCGGTATCTACTTATGATACCACTACTCTCTCCATACCGGTTTATAGGGGTATTACGCATTTTGAGGTAAAACTTTAACTACTAATTTAGTCAACAAAATATAAGATATATATATCACAAAAAATGCTATTGGAAACTTCTTTTGAATATAAATTCAATAGTAAAATTTTTTATGGTATATATTTCATATTTTGTTGACCAAATTGATAGTCAAATTTTCTCCTTGAAATTGCTAATCCCAGATAAACCGGTATGGAGTACTTCCATCTCTTTCGTCATTAATTGATGCTGACACGTCCGCATTTTTGAATACGATACCCTCACTGTGGTAGTCTAAAACACGAGATATCATCCTAATGCGCCGAAAAACCTGACAAGAGTCGATGTCGGCCTGATGGAACGTGGAGGAGTGTAGTGGTTTAGATCGGGGCTCACTGTCTTGCCGCTCTCGTTCGTCCTCTGCTGTTACTAACGAGAATCATCGATGTCGGCCAGATCTCTGCCTCTCAAACCGAATGAGCCGTGATTGTTGAAACACGCACAATGCCGTCGTCTCCATCGACAGTACACGGCACGCCCCCAGCTTGTCCCCTGGTGCGCCACTGCCAGTGCACGATGGAATATATTCCACCGACGTGTTGTTGCGACCAATGGTCTTCGTTGATAGACATATCTATGGCCGCAAAGGGCACATATGCATCATTGTATCAGCAAATGTATTCATTTGCTGCCTATTTATAGGATAGCTCCCGAGTGATTTCTGCTCATCGACCAGTCCTCGTCAACACCAAATCCCTCTCCCTCGTCCAAGCCAACCCAGAAACAAATAATGGCTGCTGGTTTCATCTTCCTGTGCTTCACCCTGTCCATGTTCATGCTGCATTGCGGCCACTGCCAGGCGATACCACGAAATGGTACCGGCGGCAACCTCACCTCCGTGCAAATGCAGACACTTGCACTGCTCTCCTTCAAGTCCATGGTGTCCGACCCTGCCGGCTTGCTTTTTTCGTGGAACAGCTCCAGCCACCCGTGCAAATGGCGCGGCGTCGGGTGCGGCCGCCGCAGGCACCGCGATAGGGTCGTCGCGCTGAGCCTCAACTCCCTCGGTTTGTCGGGCAGTATGTCCCCGTCGCTGGGCAACCTCTCTTACCTCCGTGTCCTCGACCTCGGGGGGAACAGCCTCACAGGACATATACCTCTGGACCTGGGCCATCTTCGTCGGCTCCGATTGCTCAACCTCACAGCGAACTCGCTCCAGGGAGACATCCCAGTGACCCTGGGACGTTGCACCAGTCTCATGAAGCTTCTCCTCGCCTCCAACCACCTGCGGGGCGAGATCCCAGGTGAGATCGGTGCACTGGGAAACCTTGTCATTCTCAGCATCGATGGCAACAACTTGTCGGGGAACATCCCACCATCGCTGGGAAACCTGACGTCGCTTGTCATCCTGAGTCTCGCCAATAACTCCCTCTCAGGCACCATCCCTGCATCCTTTGGCGATCTCTCCAGCCTCCAACAGCTCCTCCTTTGGCTGAACCATCTCTCTGGCCACATACCTCCGTCTCTTGGCCGCCTCTCCAACCTCTTCACGCTTGACCTGGAAACCAACAACCTGACCGGCCCCATCCCACCTGCCATCTGGAATTTATCGTCACTGGTAATCTTTGCCGTGAACGTCAACCAGCTCTCGGGGAGAGTACATCAGGATGCATTCAACAAGCTTCCTCACCTCCAGGTGTTCTCCCTGATGGAGAATCTCTTCCATGGTCACCTCCCGTCGTCCCTTGTAAACGCTACCAACCTCGTTGAGTTCGAGGCCGCCTACAACTTCTTCACCGGCACGGTGCCTCCGAACATCGGAAGGTTGCAGAGCCTCCAATGGTTAGTCCTGGCATTTAACTCTCTCGAAGCTAAAAGTCCTGCGGACTGGGGTTTCATGCGGGCATTGACAAACTGCTCCCAGCTACAAAACTTGGAACTGCGCTATAATAAGCTCAGTGGGACTCTTCCTTCTGCTGTTTCCAATTTATCATCCACAACGCTAACATTTCTTTCCCTCGGTAACAACGAGATTTCAGGTCAGATACCTGAAGAAATAGGTAACCTTGTGAGTTTACAGGACCTTGAACTGCACAACAATTCTCTTACAGGAAATATCCCATCTTCGCTTAGTATGATTCGAGATCTGACAGTTTTGAGACTAGATAATAACAGCTTGGGCGGGCCAGTCCCGACAACCATAGGTAATTTAACTCAACTTAACAATCTGGCCCTAGCAATGAATGACTTAAGCGGAATCATTCCGAGTACTGTAGGAAGCTTGGTGTCTCTACTGCAACTAGACCTCTCTAGTAATTATTTCACAGGGGCGATCCCCAGTAGTCTATTCAACATCACCACACTTGCCATATCTCTTGATATCTCCAATAATCTTTTGGAAGGACCCATACCACCTGGCATTGGGAATCTACAAAACCTTGCAGAGTTTCATGCAATGTCTAATCAGCTCAAGGGGAAAATTCCTATTACTCTAGCAAAATGCAAGCTTCTCCAGATTCTCCAGCTACAAAATAACTCATTCACGGGTAATATTCCATCACCCTTGAGTGAGTTAAAGGGTTTAGAAATTCTCGACCTCTCAAGCAACAATTTTTCTGGCCAAATACCAAAGTTCCTTGGAGATTTTACCACACTCTATCATCTAAACCTTTCTTTCAATAATTTTGATGGCCAAGTGCCAACTGCCGGAGTTTTCGCAAATGCTACTGAGATTTCAGTCTTGGGCAATACCAAGCTTTGCGGGGGCATTCAAGACCTACATTTACCCCCATGTTTTCTTCACATTCCAAATATAAGGCACAAACTACCCATGCATGCAATTGTTATTTTGCTTGTAGCAACAATAACATGCATCGTTTCGTTGCACCTCCTGTTCTTCTTTGCATGCCACAAGAAAAGAGCAAGAGAAACCCTTCCATCAGCCGTCATGCGAGGCTGCCATGTTGTCTCTTACCAGCAGCTGGCACATGCAACAGATGGTTTTTCAACAGCCAATTTGTTGGGCGAGGGGAGCTACGGATCTGTCTACAGAGGAAACTTATGTGATCCAACAGGAGGGGAAGATAATGTCGTCGCTGTAAAGCTACTAAAACTTCAGACACCAGGGGCGCTAAAGAGCTTCGCAGCCGAGTGCGAGGCGATGAGGAACCTACGGCACCGGAATCTCGTGAAGATAATCACAGCGTGCTCAAGTATCGACTTCAGCGGGAATGACTTCAAAGCAATCGTGTCCGACTTCATGCCCAATGGAAGCTTAGAAGAGTGGCTCCATCCTAACATGAATAACCAACCAGAAGAGAGACACTTGAGCCTTGTCCAGAGAGTGAGCATACTCTGTGACGTGGCTCATGCATTGGATTATCTCCATTTCAATGCAGCTGCACCGGTTGTGCATTGTGATCTTAAGCCAAGCAATGTGCTTCTGGATGATGACATGGTAGCACATGTTGGAGATTTTGGATTGGCCAGGATTCTTGCAGAGGGATGCTCATCTTTTCAACCCTCAACTAGCTCAATGGGATTCAGAGGAACAATTGGTTATGCTCCTCCAGGTTAGCATGATCTTCTTCTTTCATCCTTTATAATCATATATAGTGCAAAGAAAAATAGCTATTGGAGATTCACTTTAGACTGATACATTAGTTGCCTCAGTACATGATCTTGTATTTTGGTAATTTTGCTAGCCAGTACATGAACTTGCCAATTCCCAAGTTTTCCAGTCCTATGTAGGTTGTTACCTTTTCTCCATTTTCGGCCAGGGGCAGCAACTTCGTGTATTGTCTTAAGTCAAAGTACATACCAAGTTCATAAATAAAAATATCAAACATCAACTTAGTTTCATTAGATTCATCATAATAATCACAGAGTTGACATTGCACATATTAGCACATCTATAAACTCGGCCAAACTTAGAAAAGTTTGACTTAGTACAAACATAGAATTTCAAATGATTTGGAACGTACTGAGTAATAAACATTGGTCTTGTGCAATGATTGAGCTAAGATTCAACCAAGTAATAAGACAAAAAAATAAAATAAACACCTATATCTATCCTGAAAAGTGCCACATACCAAAGGCATAACCAAATATATCTCAATTGCAGAACTAAGGTAGAATTGGGAAGAGCTGTTTCTGTCCTGAAGTTGGGATTGATCAGGATTGGGACGCGGTTGTATTCTAGATATATAAAATCTCTTCATATTTTTATTAAAAATATCTTTCATCTTTGTATTTCTACATAACATTGATATCACTCCAAGCTACCTCAATACGTTTTCCGAAAATCAAATGAACTAATCCAATCGAAAATGACCTGCTGGAGCCGCGTGCTGCGCCGGCGAGGCAGCAACGGAGCGGCCTTCCTGGACTGGATGAAGCGCTGCATGGCCGGCGAGAGGTAGCGCAGCAAGCTCTAGGAAGCGCCGAGATGAGCGAGTAGGGCACCGCGTCCCGGAGAGCTTTCCTGAAGAGTGGTGCCGAAGCGAGCCACAAGAGGCGGGCCACCCCTGGACCGGCGGGCGGCGGCGGATGAGCTCAGGAGCTACAAGCGAGAGGGATCGGCTTTTTTTTGGGGGAGGGGAAAAGAGGGTTCGTCTGATTTTGTCTCGCAAAAAGTGCGACCTCTGTTTTTCCGAGGAGATTTACACAAAATTAAATAATCCTTTGTAGGAAAAAATGAACAAAAATGACTTTTCGGCCAAACTATTTCACGTCTCTAACCCTTTTGTGTGAAGGGCGCCAAATCTATCTATGTGGTGGCCTGAGAGCAGTGCCATATATTATCGACTGGCAGGCTCAAACCGCCACGTATGATAGCCTGTGTGACGTCTTTGCGAATGGAACCATACAAAAGGGTTAGAAGTGTGAAATAGTTTGGCCGGAAGGTCATCTCGTGCAATTCTTACCAAAAGGGTTATTTTTGTGTAAATCGTTTTTTTTCCGACCAGCTCGCGTTTCCTCCTTTTCTTTCTCCTCGCTTTCCAAGCATACGCTTTTCAATGCTTATGTTAGTGCACGAAGCTTAACAAGAATGTCTATGTCTAGTTATCCTTTCCGGGTAAAACTAGATTTTTATTAGGCAGTAGGAATTACATCACCCGACAGCTTCTGAAAGACGAACTTAGGTCTTGAATCGAACCACATCATCGTTCTACTCTCTGTCCTCGCCCAATCGGTAACATAGTAGATTCTATGAAAAGATGATTTCTTTTTAATTGTATTACGAAATTTCGATGAGATATAACCTAATATTTTTTTCCTAGATGATATGCACTACAAAGGTCCCTATAGAATATATTCCTATGAATCAAACAATTAATGTTGAAAAATTTCTATAAATCTTAATCCTACACAATCTTATACAAATCCTTGAAGCAAATGGGTCCTTGGTATAGAGAGTAGGCCCAAGGAGAAAAAATGCAGGTCACCTGGGCCATGGTCCTCGGTTCAGAGGGGGTCGGACTAACTCTGCATCTAGTTGCGTGCATCCCTCAGTGTAAAATACAACATTTCAGTCCATTATGTACAAGGAAAACATGAATTTTGCTAATTGGCTCTACTGTACAAGTAATAGATAAAGAATAATGTATGTTCAGTGCTTCTTGTCTTCGTAACATCAGTGCATGTTTTGTTTAGATGACATTTCTTTGTAATGGAACAGAGTACGGAGCTGGAAATATGGTTTCTACTCATGGAGACATCTACAGCTATGGAGTTCTTATTCTTGAAATGGTAACGGGAAAAAGGCCCACGGACGACATGTTTGGTCATGGATTAAGCCTTCGCAAGTACGTCGAGATGTCCTTGATCAATAACAGAATGATGGACATTATCGACGCTCAACTGGCGAACGAGATTGGTAATGGTTCAGCATCCACGGGTGATCCAAAGGGAGGAAGGGCTGAAACTCTCATTTCTCTACTTAAGTTCGGGATTTTGTGCTCCAAAGAAATGCCGGCAACAGAACACTCCGCCCCCAACCCTCCGCCCCCAACCCTAACCCTCCCGCACCCCGCCCTCCGCCGCCGCCGCCGGTAGCGCCGCCGGGGGCAAAGTCCCTCGGGGCGTGGCGGCGGCGGGGGCCCTTCCTCGTCGCCGCGTGCAGATCGGCGGCCGGATCCCCACCTCCTCGATGCTTGGCGGTGCAGACGCGCGTGGGATGGGCGACGGCGGCGGCGGCCCTCCTCCCGTCGGCTGTCCCCTGGCGGACTGGTCGGCGCGGGTGGGATGGGCGGGACTGGTCGGCGCGGGTGGGATGGGCGGCGCTGCGGTCTCCCTCTTCTCGTCGGCTTCCCGCAGCACTCCGGCAGGGGTTGGTGGTGGGCGGCGGCCAGACCCTCGGTCTGCGCCATGCCATCCACCCCCGCCTCTCGTTGGTGCGTGGAGGCGATCTCGGGCATCTTCCGCGACACGAGGGCGCCCGGGGCAGCAGCCTTGGGTTTGACGGAGGAGGTGGCCTCTTCTTCGCCGGAGAGGGTCGGCCTGCGGTTGGTGGTGGTGGATTTTTTGATCTATCATCACCAGCCGGCGGTGAGATGGAGGTGCATGGAAGCCGGCGATGGTGTCGCCGGTGGAGGGTTGGGTTGGCCAGCCCGGGATGGTCGCCGACGTGGGGGTCCGGCCTGAATAAAGGCGGCGGTCCTAGGGCCTCTCTTGCGTGAAGAGGAGGACCTACCGGAGGCCTGGACTCGTGATCTGGCCGGAGGGTTGAGTTCCGGAAGGCTCCGCCGGCGAATGTAACAGTGTTTTGCCTGGAGTTTGCTGGATCAGAGGTATTCGGTCGTGCGCACCCATGCGTTTATTCCGACCGTTTGGTTCTGGAGGGAGCGGCGCGAAGCTCTTTTTCTGTGTTGACATCAAGTGACTATGGATCCATGATGAAAGTCGGAAGAAGAGAATTTCATGAAGGCCGGAGGGGAGGACTAGCTAAGGGAGGTTCAAGTCTCCGCGCTGTTGAGGGGCTTGCTTGGTGTCCGGGCTTCACAGCAGCGGTATGAAAGTGGGGGCGACAACACATGTGAAGCGCAGAGTCCTACCTTTCAGGGTGAAAATCCAAGGTCTGGCCTTAACTGGTTGTGCCTGGCAGTGACCTTGGTGGAGGCATTGTTTTGAGAGTGGGGACTATCTTCAGGGTGAAAACCTAAGATCTTTGATCGGGCGACGACGGTGTTGGGGCACTGTTCCCTTCTTGGAGGCGTCGTTTTTTGGAGAGTCTGCAATTCAGGTGTTGTCATAGTGGTGGATGTATTGCTGTTGTTAGGTTCGTGATACTGTAGCGGGACTTTTGTTTCTTAGTTTTCTTTTCGTTTTTTTGGCTGTGTGCATCCGTAGTGCTATTAGGGTGGTGCGTTGTTGCAGAGGCTGGGTGTAATTGGTATCTCTCGATATTAATATATTCCCTTTATCGAAAAAAAAAAAAGAAATGCCGGCAAATAGAATATCAACCAAGGATATCATCAGGGAACTACATGCCATAAAAAATTGAAGCACTCACACGTCGAGACCATGATTCTAGATATCATGCAATTACAGATTGATATGTTGGCTAATGTAGAACGAAATGAAGAAGATAAATCTTTTTTTTGAATTGGTGTGTTGTAAGCATATTACACATGTACAGCCTCGTCTCACAACTGAATTAATGCACAATTTGTGTAAAGATACATATACTATTTCCTATTTACAAGGAGGTTTTGATGTTGTTTCTTTTTTTAATGGAAAGACTCAATATTTTGAATAATACACTTGTTATTCTCTAGTATTTTTATTTATATATTTGTGCCATAAAGACATGAATGAACATGAATAACTGAAGAAACAAACAAGCGTGCCCTGGGACAGGAATCACAAGTCCAGCGTCGTAACAAGGTAGTAAGCAAAATCACATTGCATTCTCAATCTGACTGCTAGTTTTCCGCCATCAACAAGTAAATTAAAGAAGGCCTACACATGCAGGCACATGAACCCAAATTAACCAGTTTTAGATACAAGACGATACTTGGGTTTGAAGTTCTTGATTCTTTTTCACAATAAATAGCAGAGTCCGTGTTGGTTCGCTGGAAAATACAATCGGCAATTTCTGTAGATAATGGAAGAGAACATCTCTCCAATTAGTAAGCATGAAGCCCAGCTAGGTAAACCGGATGGCGAACACCGCAGGTTTGGACGTTTTGTTGGAGCTGTGAACTTGTTGCTAGATATAGTCGTATACCTCCCATCGCCTCCAGCATCTCCTCACATTCTCACTCATTTTCTGACTGTGAGCCCAAATTATTCTGTCCTGTCTTCCGCGGATTTCTCTAGAATTTTGTTCATGAACGTATAAAGAATAGAGAATGATGGTCAGAGAACACTCAAAGCATTCATATATGTATTGATGATTTTCCCAGTCCCAGATTCTGATATCTTGTGAAATATGCACAGTATAATCTCTTCGAATGTGAGGTTAATTTCTTATATCCTTTCTTGAACTTTGGATCAATTTGTTCAAACTAACCTCGGTTTGGGTGAACTCAGCCATCTTCGTCATCAGTTTGCTCTGTAAGCACAAAATGGAGCAACTCTCAATTTTCCTGTATATATAATTATATATACACGTATAATGCATGGATAAACATTTCAATAAAATTATAATGCAACCCCACTTCATATAGTTAGCATATAATGATATGGATATAAAAAACATTAGCCAACCTTAATAACTGCCAAAGTTTCAGTAACAATTTCCTCAAATTTCCTTAGTTCAGGCATGCTCATCTCGTTGACATCTAACTCCAGGGACCTGAAACTTGGCAGTGTAATACAGATTATATCATCTTAGACAGAGTGTCAACTGAGGTGTATGTGTGATAATTAGTTAATTACCATTCAGCAAAGTGATTTAACTCAGATACTGCGTCTGGAACTGACTGCTTATTCAGATCAAGCTGTGCAAAGAAGAAATTAGAAGGGTAATCCGTTAAGCAAAATATGATTAGGTGTTCAGAACATGTGATCTGGATGCTTCTACAAGGTTGATTCAGCCATACATGCATTATACTCCATATAAGACAGTTCGGCTTTGTAGATTGGAACAAAACATTGATCCCATGGTTACCAACTTTTACTAGCATCTAGGCTACCCCAGGTTTCAACTCTGTCCATTTGCCGAATTACAATGTAGAATTTACTTTGAAACAAATTCTGGTTTACTCAAAGATTCTGGCTCACAACAGTCAATGGCGTAATACATGCTCTGTATTCAAAGAGGAATTTTCTTCCCTGATCAGGTGGCTTAAATCTGGAAACATTTTTACAGTTAAATCTAGAAACTGAATCTAGGACTCTTAGTGGAAGCAAGGAACAAAGCCATATTTATGTCATCACATGGCACAGTCGACACACTCATGGTCTTTCATGGTCGGTCCATTGAAGCCAGACATAGGGGGATGGCCTAGAGAGAGGATTCGTGAGGCAAGGCGACAGAGGGCATCCGGGTATGGGGTGACACATGATGTACCTAGGTTCGAGCCCTCTCGGTGAAGGTAACACCTTACTCGTGCTTGTCTGATCTTGATTATATGTATCTCAAGGATTACAAGGGGTGCATGAATATGCGAGTGTGTGTGTGGGCTCATGAGAGAGTCCATGAGCCTCTCTGGTTTCTATTGGGGCTCCTTGTCTGTTCTTTATATAGGCTAGCATGTCCGGTTTACAATAATGGCTGAGTGGGAGTTACTAGTGTTAATTATATGAAGTAACACCCGAGTTAAGGCATAATGGGCCAAGTGGTATCTCCTGTGTTGGGCTGTCTTCTTATTCTCTGTTGTGGCCCATCTGGCCCAGCCCATTCCTGACCTATATAAGGTGCTTCTATCTCTGTAACCCTAAGAGAGAGTTCCTCCCTGCAGCCTCCTTCTACCTCAGGTTAGGCCCTCAGCTCTGTCCACATGGTATCAGAGCAAGGGACAATGAGGACAACGACGAGAAGGACTGCTGATCTGGAAGCCTAGTCTGCTGTGGCAGCTAGGAGGAAGAGGAAGAGGAAGGGAGTAGGCTGCTGTGGTGGTTGGGAGGAGGAGGAAGGGAGCAGGCTGCTGCGGCGGCAAGGAGGGGAAAGCAGTGACAAGTAAGGTGACGAAGAGGGCATCCTGTGAGTAAGCCCTTTGGTGTTTCTGAGAGGTTAGGTTGACGTCAAGCATGGGGGACAACGGGGATTTGGCCAAGGCTCTGGAGAAGCTAGCAGAACTTATCACTACCAAAGGAGATGGAGGAGGATCTGCTGGAGGGGGAGCAATTGTTCCCCATACCGACATCGGTCTGAAACTTGAGCTGCCGGCGAATGAAATCAAGTTGGAAGGAGTGGCCAACTATCTCCGGTGGTCAAGGAGGGCGCTGTTGATTTTGAACTCGAAAGGGCTGGATGAACGTGTGAGTGGTGAAGCTGCAGAACCAGCAGACAAGACCAGTCCAGAATGGAAAAAGTGGAATGCCATAAATTCTCTGATTGTGCCATGGTTGCTTAACTCTTTGGTTCCTAACATTGTTGCTTCTGTAGAGGCACTCACAAAAGCTTCAGAGGTATGGGACACCGTATCAAATCTCTATTCTGGAAAGGGGAACATTATGTTGATTGCTGAGATTGAGGATAAAGTGCATGACTTGCAACAAGGAAACAAAACTGTGATGGCATATGTGGCTGAGTTGCAACATCTTTGGGGAGATTTAGATCATGTTGATCCTATGGAACTTTCCCATGGGGAATGTGTGAGTTCTGCTGCAAGCTGGCTTGAACGTCGGCGAGTCATGAAGTTTTTGAAAGGTCTTAATCAAGATTTTGAGGGAGAAGGGCTGCTTTACTGCATCAAACCACTACCCCTTCTTTCAAAAAAAAAAAGAAGCCATTGCGTGAGAGAAGCCATTGCAGCTATGTCCATAGAGAAAGTGCGTCTGAATATGACAAAGGGAAGCGATCTGTCCCTCATCCGACTTTCTACACAACCGAGAGACAAGATATGAGAGACTGCTATACTTGTGGACAGAAGGGACACTTGAAGCATCAGTATACCTCCTTTGCTACACCCAGTAGAGGGAGAGGAGGATACACACATGGCAAAGGAAACTACAGAGGAAGAGTTGATGACAGAGGTGGTGGACAGCCATATTGACAACACTATGGAAGAGGTGGTGGACAACAGTATGGCAGAGGTGGTGGACAGCCATATGGACATCAGTATGGCAGAGGTGGTGGACAACCATATAGACAAAAGTACGGCAGGGGTGGTGGACAGCAACACGATATATCACCCAAGGCACATATAGCAGCAGCTTTAGAGCCAACTATCAGTACCTCTCAGGGACAATCAAAGGAAGAAGGACAAAATGAAGCAACCTTTGGAAACTTTGCTCACTATGTCTACAAAGAAGTGAGCCTAGCTCACTTGGTTAGGGAAGTGGATGTACAACCCAGCCACCCAGGTTCAAGTCCCCAGGGATGCGAATTTGGGTTCTTATTATTTAAAAAACAAAATCATTGTAGGGGATTCCCCTACAGTATTCCTTTCAAAAAAAAATGCTAATTCAGATTGGATTCTTGATTCTGGAGCATTCAAACATGTTACTGGGAATATTAGTGAGTTTGACTCATATACTCAATATCCTCCCACACATAGAGGCACTATCCAAACAGCAGATGGCACAACACAATCTATGAAAGGGGAGGGGTCGGTGCAATGTACACCCAACATAAAATTGTCATCAGTTCTACATGTTCCCGCTTTTCCAGTAAATCTGCTATCTCTAAGTGCCTTGATTGATCAGCAGGACTACCGAATAATAGTTGATAGATATATGTGTTTAATTCAGGAAAGGGAGAACAGCAAGAAGATTGGGACTGCAACCAGGCATAGAGGTCTTTGGCACATAGATCGTGACAAGATGAGGCATGATGCTAGTTCTGTGCTTGCTGCGATTGTTGGAGGAAGGGAAAGTATGGCACTAATTCATCATTGTCGAATGGGCCACATGGCGTTTGATAAAATGTTTCGAGTTTTTCCTGATGTAATGGATGGAGTGGACAAAACCAAATTATATTGTGATGCCTGTGAATATGCTAAGCATACGAGAATCTCTTATGTTAGTAGAGGGATCAGAAATGTATCCCCATTTGTGTTAGTGCACTCTGATGTATGGACGTGTCCCTGTTGTGTCAGTAAGTGGCATGAAGTACTTTGTGACTTTTATTGACTGCTATTCCAGAATCACTTGGATTTATCTTATGCGTCACAAAGATGAAGTGTTCACTTGTTTTCAGAGTTTTTGTGCCTATGCGAAAAACCAATTCAACGTTGAGGTGCAAGTGATCAGAACTGATAATGGTACTGAATATATCGACAAACCTTTTGCTGCTTTCTTATCTTCGCAAGGTATACTGCACCAGACTTCATGTCCCGACACTCCTCCCCAGAATGGAGTTGCTGAGCGGAAGAATAGGCACATTCTTGAAGTGGCTCGATCTCTTATGTTTACCATGAATGTTCCCAAATTCTTATGGAGTGAGGCAGTTATGACTGCTACGTATTTGATCAACAGAATGCCTTCAAAGATTCTAGGTATGCAGTCTCCTTGCCAAC
The DNA here is from genome assembly GCF_019359855.2 of Lolium perenne. Classification (NCBI taxonomy): domain Eukaryota; kingdom Viridiplantae; phylum Streptophyta; class Magnoliopsida; order Poales; family Poaceae; genus Lolium; species Lolium perenne. The sequence continues at coordinate 95,041,090 of NC_067250.2, read as the reverse complement.
TCCTTCTAAATAACAATGACTTTGTTGTACCACCCAAACTCTTTGGCTGTACATGTTTTGTAAGGGATCACAGGACATCTGTTGGCAAGCTAGATCATCGGGCTATCAAATGTATCTTTATTGGCTATTCCTCCAGACAGAAGGGTTACAAGCTAGTGTTGGAGTCCCACTGACAGGAGGACATTTGTAAGCATGGATGTTACGTTTCGCGAGTCAGAACCATTTTATGACGGTGAGAGTGATCTTAGTGGCTTGTTCCAGGGGCTTGACCATCTTGGTGATGCTCAAGAGGGGGAGAAACAGCAAGATGGTGATCAAGAGCAGCAAGATGGTGACCAACAGCAACATCAACAAATTCCTATTGTTGCAGAGATTCCTGCAATTCCTGGTACACCTACACCACCTAGACCCATACCACCACAAAGATGGCTGCACATTCCACTTGTGTACTCTAGAAAACAAGTACAAAGGGAACAAGTAGATGCACTAGAGGAGCAACAAGACCATGGCAGGGGGAGCAACCCATTGGACCTGAAAATCAAGGAAGCACAAGTGTAGATTCTACTGAGGAGAATCAATCTCATACTGAGTCCAATAATAGCCTAGACTTGCCAATTGCAATAAGGAAAGGGATAAGGAAAGTTGGGCCCCCAAACCGACTTATTTATGATGACTATGACGTAGGAAATTATATTTCTTACGAGGCATTGTCACCCTCTTTTCGGGCTTTTGTTGCTTCGCTGCAAACTGTATCTGTTCCTAAGGATTGGAAGGCGGCCAGGTTGGACCCGAGATGGTGCAATGCAATGATGGAAGAATTAGAGGCTTTGATGAACTTGTGGCAAGAGGATATAGTCAGACTTATGGCATTGACTATGATGAGACATTTGCACCAGTGGAAAAAATGAGCACTGTCAGAATATTGATCTCTTATGCAACAAATTTCGAATGGCCCTTGCATCAACTTGATTTCAAAAATGCATTTCTTCATGGTGATCTTCAAGAGGAGGTGTATATGGAGATGCCACCAGGATTTGTCAGACCTGAAACTAAAGGGAAGGTATGTAGACTGAAGAAATCTCTATATGGTCTCAAACAATCTCCACGGGCCTGGTTTAGACAGGTTTAGACAAGTGGTGTGTGACATGAGATATGGTCAATGCAATGGAGACCATACCTTATTTTACAGACATTCTGAGCAGAAATTCACTATCCTTGCTGTGTATGTTGATGATATTATTATCACGGGAGATGATGATGTGGAAATCGCAAAACTGAAAGGATGCTTGAGTCAAGCCTTTGAGGTGAAATATTTGGGAAAACTTAAATACTTCCTTGGAATAGAAGTTGCAAGATCATCAAAAGGGATATCACTATCTCAAAGAAAGTATACATTGGATCTCTTAGATGATATGGGCATGCTAGGGTGCCGAGTGGCTTCAACACCTACTGACCAAAATAATAAAATCACAACAGAGTCTGGAGAACCCATAGACAAGGAGAAATATCAAAGACTTGTTGGAAGACTAATATACTTATGCCACACGAGACCAAATATATCATTTGCAGTGAGTGAGTGGGTCGCTATATGCATGACCCGATGGATGGACACTTGGAAGCAGCTCAAAGAATCTTGAGATACTTGAAGGGCACCCCCGGAAAAGGATTGTGGTTTAAAGGTAATGGACACCTAAATGTAGATGGATATTGTGATGCAGACTGGGCTAGCTGCTTAGATGATCGAAGATCCACCTCAGGGTATTGTGTTTTTATTGGAGGAAATTTGGTGTCATGGAGAAGTAAGAAACAATCTGTTGTCTCGAAATCAACAGCCAAAGCAGAGTACAGAGCTATATCACAGGGCCTGGGTGAAATGTTGTGGGTACGAAACCTTCTAAGAGAGCTGAAGATTTTAAGGCAAGGAAGCTTGAAAGTGTGGTGTGATAATATATCTACCATAAACATAGCAAACAACCCTGTCCAACATGAGCGAACTAAACATGTGGAGATAGACATATTCTTTATTAATGAAAAGATTGATGCAGGGATTATCTCATTGGCTTATGTGAGATCAGGACAACAAGTGGCAGACTGTTTAACAAAAGGGCTAGGATCAAATGAGTGTAATCTTGCCTGTGCCAAGATGGGGATGATTGACATTTATCACCCATCTTGAGGGGGAGTGTTGGATAACTGTTGGTGTATCTATTGGGCTGTCTTCTTGTTATCTGTTGTGGCCCATCTGGCCCAACCCATTCTTGACCTATATAAGGTGCTTCTATCTCTGTAACCCTAAGAGGGAGTTCCTCCCTGCAGCCTCCTTCTACCTCAGGTTAGGCCCTCACCTCTGTCCACATCCTGACTTTATGTTCAGGAGTAACGCTTGTATTGATGCGGTGTAGTATTACCGTATTGATGATAACTTCACTGTTTAGCCAATGATTCTCCGAGAATTTGAAGTTCGGGTGCCAGTCCATCTAGGTGGAGGATTAGGTCTTATGCGATTCACATAATCATCATGTGTAGGGCTGGGTTGTTTCTTTGACTGGCCTACCCCAAGGTATCCCACCGACAAAAAGCATGCCTCCAAAGCGCTCAGATGTAACACGGCAAGAGGCATACTTGCCAAATTTGCACTGAGGGATCCAACATTGCTAGTTTTCATCAAACCATTTGGACCTGGCTATCTAATTGCAGTTCTTGTCGATGTGCCCCGCTCACACTTTGGGAGGAGGAAGCCTCAAAGGAGGGAGAACCACAACATGAGAAAGAAGCAACCCAACCATAGAGGGCTATCGAAAATAACAACGTACTAAACAACAGTGCAAAGAAAGAAGAGAAATGCTAAGGCCTACCCTTACTTCCATAATGAAAGTGCCTTGGTGTTTTCCCGATATTAGGCATAGGGGATGGCTTAGAGAGAGGATCTGTGAGGCAAGGCAACAAAAGGGCATCAGGGTATGGGATAACACGTGATGTACCCAGGTTCATGTCCTCTTGTTGGAGGTAACACCCTACTCATGCTGGTCTGATCTTGATTAGGTTTATCTTGAGGATTACAAGGGCCCGCGAATATGCGAGTGTGCGTGAGATCGTGAGAGAGTCTATGAGGCTCTCCAGTTTCCATGGAGGCCTCTCTAATAGGATCCTGGTATGTGCTTTGTATAGGATAGCATGTCCAATTTACAATAATGGCTGAGTGGGGAGTTACTAGTGTTAATTACATGAAGTAACACCCGAGTTAAGGCATAGTGAGCCAAGTGAAAACTCCTAACATTATGTGCTTGTACTGATGCGCTATAGTAACACCGTATTGATGATAAGTCAAATGGCTAGCCGATGATTCTTAGGGAACCTAAAGTCTGGGTGACAGTCCATCCATGTGGGGTAGGTCTTGATGCGGTTCAGAAAATTGTCATGTGTAGGTTGGGTTGTTTCCTTGTCTTGCCGTCTTGGCCTACCCCTGGGTATCCCACCGATAGAAAGCATGCTTCCAAAACGCTCATATGTAACACCGCCAAGAGGCCTCACTTGCCGATTTTGCGCTAGGAGATCCAACATTGCTACTCTCCATCAAACTAGCCGGACCTAGCCATCTAGTTGCATCTCTTGTCGATGTCCCCCGCTCAAACTCTAGGGGTGGGGCGCTCAAAGAAGGGAGAACCACAACATGAGAACGAGAAGATCCAAGAAGTACGAATCTAAGGTCTCGTCAACCCATAATGAGCCATTCAAAGAGGAACACATGGTAGCTACTCTTGTTGAAGTTCTCCAGTTGCCCTCCACAGGGACAACGCCTAGGCGGAGGGAATACTGCCATGATGACCCCAATGCCTCACTAACCCGTCTTTATAGGATCATGTAAAGTGGAGAAAAGAAAGAAAAATAAAGACATTTGATGGAGATAACACACTGTTGCACAAGGGCAGCAAACAAGGGAAAGTAGGAAAGCACATGAAGAAGCTACTGTGAGAACTAATAACAAAGGGAATAAGTAAGGTGCTCATCTGGGCTGAACACATAACACCACAAAGGGTAGATGTGGCATCTATATAGCAAAAAGGAATGGATTGCAAGCCCAAGGAAGAAGATGTCAAATAAAGACGAGGAACAAACAATGTTGGTGGGGAAGGGAAGTGTATGAGCCCACTTTAAGGATCCTAGAATACCGCATGAGCAAGGAGGCGGAGAAAAGAATGGTTGCACTTGTATCTACCAAGGAGGGTGACCGATGGTAGAATCAGAGAGAGATGTTGCTAGACACCGGGGAGGGCGGGGGGGGGGGGGGGGGTCAGGACAAGTAGTCGCCATCGTAGATGAGTTGCCCTCCGCAGTGCGAAGTGAGTGGTCTTCTGGGGACAGAAGAGCAACTGCCTCTACAGGAGGTGAAAGGTAGAGGAGGCTTTTGCTGAGATAGTGCTTGCTCTCGAGTCACCTTCAGCCAACACTAGACAATGCAATTGGGTGCTACCAATGGAGAGGAAATAGTGAGAACATCCGTGGAGAAGTTTGCAAATTGGCTGATCAGATCAACCGAAGGGAGAGACAATGGGGAGGGAAAGGTCACGAGGATGAGTTCGGTTTATGGTGGCCTAGGTGTTGCCTCGTAAGACGCATGGCATTTCGGGATGTCCTAGGATTTTGGCCCTCTTCCCTTTGGATCATTGTCCAGACTTTAAAAGCTCCCCTATCCAAAAGAAAACACAAGAATTCTTTCTAGCTTGCAAAGAACACATTTTGGTAGCTAGATGTGGCAACTTCTGAAATGAAATATTCAGACAGGTCCTTCCATTTTATTTCTAGACTCTGAACCCTGAACTTACCAATAAGAGGTTATAAGTGCAACTTCCTCGATCTTCATAGTAAAATAATAATCCAAGGGAATGTCCCTCCATCCAACTCTGTAATTTTTGCTATTGAATCGATGATAATATCCATAAGGTCTAGTTAATGGCATCATATGAAGAACATCTCAACTTGCATGATTAGTGGAGATGCTAGTCATCTTATATAAAATAAAGAAACAAGAAAATTCCATCAGTCAAATGGCCATATGCTTTTGGCGATTTTGTTGGAAAACCCCACACATGAAACTCTTGACCAGGTCCACATGAGCACGGATCAGGTGCACAAGTTCACAATTATGTTAGTTTGGGCACTAGAGTGGTTCTTATCGTGCCAACACTGTTTCTTGATGCCGAAACTACTTCACATATTGATGATCACCCTCTATTCAAATTCACACTAGGCTGGCTAAAGGGTGAAGGTTTTTATGATTTGGTGGCTCGCATTTGGTAGTAGAAGCATAGAAGGTCCACAACAACTGGCAACTGGCACAATAAGATCCATAGGCTTCACCGGTTCCTTTAGTGATGTGCTAAGGGGTTCAAAGCCTGCCAGAAGTTTAGTGATACTTAGTCAGTGCCAACTTCATTGCTAAATCCAATTATAAAATTGTGGCTATTACGGGGTTGGCGGGTTGACTGCATTGCCATGAAACACCCGGATATATCAAAAGGGCATTGGTTTGTATTGGCGGTGACTGACTACTTCACTAAAGGAAAAATTTGCTATAGGACACTGTTATCTTCTGGCATTTGCTGAAACTCACCGCTCGATTGTGTCTTTGCCAGGTACCATTACAATTTTGTGACACATTTTCCAGAACACACCACCTGGCTGAAAACGGAAAGTTTTGCCCTTTGTCTTCAAAACCAGCCATTCCACGTAAAAGTGCAAACCTTTCCGTTTTTAGTCAGGTGGTGTGTTCTGGCAAATGTGTCACAAAATTGTAATGGTACCTAGCAAAGACACAATCGGACGGTGTGTTTGAGCAAATGCCAAAAAATAACGGTGTCCTGCAGCAAATTTTCCCTTCACTAAATGGTCTAAAGAAGTACCTCTGAGGAACATGACCCACAAAGAGGTGATCTAGTTCATATCTGAGCACATTGTCCATCGATTCAGCATCCCACTATAGAGCAAGGCACATCTTTCATGGAAAAGTAAGTGAGATAGTTTGTCAAATCGTTAGGGATCAAGTGAGCGATGATGTCGGGCCATTTTTTCAAACTAAGAAATGCCTTCAGCTAGGACATCCTTTATCTCTAACACCGTGGTATTTTCGAACTAAGCATTTGATGCATCAAAAGTGCACATGGGAACTTAGTGTTGCATATTCTCGCAATAAGGCTCTTCATATTATGTTATATTGTAATCTTTTTATACATTACATGCACAATTACCAATCTTTTTATACATTACATGCACAATTACCGAGTTTATGTATTTGACATGTGAACATTTTATGAGTTCATTTGTACTCATCTTTTGGTTGAGTTTAGTACAAATATTGGCTTGTCAAAGGAGTGGAGGAGGATCACTGAAGCATATAGTTGGCTTTGTATTTATGTTAGTTTGGCGTAATTAATGAAGCACACACCATTCTCCACCTCATCATTTCTATAATCACTGGAAGTTGTGCCTATATTATCTACCTAAGAGCCATCTAACTCCTTGATTAGAGGACCAAGGAGGACGATGAAAAAGAGAGCCACCGAGGCCATTAAAAGTGCATTTCCCTCTTTAAGTGTATTGGTGTTAATGAAAACACATTTTCCGGACTAACCATTTTCTTGAGTATGATAGGTACATTCCAAGAATGAGCAAGAGGGTTAGAGACCCCTCAAAGCATTACGAGAAAAGAGCGGATTCCCGATGCTTTTTATTTGCTTTCTAGGAAACCCGTACTATTAAGAGCGGGTCCGTGTTAGAAAGAAATAATGGAATCAACCCACAAAAGAGCCTAATGAACCTCCTTTTCCCTTCATTTTGTGGCTATTTTAACCTCCATTCTCAAACTAGTATGGATAGGGTCCGACCTAAGTCCGGACATTGCATGTTCCCCATAGTCACCTAGTCGAACCAAGATCTGGTCCTACTAGACGCGGGCTATGTGTAACGTTCAAATGCGGGAGAGCCTATATATGGCCATCTTCCCCATTGGGAAGGTGCACGAATTCCACACTCCCCTCCATTGATTCCCAAGATCAAACTCCTAGATCCCTCTCCCAAGTGCTTCAAACTCCTTGAGACTTTGAGATTTGGTATAGGAGTTCTAGATATATTGATTCACCAAAGGAAAATTTGATTCCCCTTGCAATCCCTCATGGATCTTGTTACTCTTGGGTTCTTTAGAACCCTATACAAAAGTGGTCATCTGTGAAGCTCAATCATCATGGCATATAACTTCTTGGTCACGTCGGGAGCCTCCAATTGAGTTGTGGAGATTGCCCCAAACTTGTTTTTAAAGGTTTCAAACACCACCTTCAAGGCCACAACCAGTGGATCATGTGATCTCCGTTGTGGCGTGACCATGAGGAGAATAAGGTGAGCCTTTGTGGCATTGGTGGGCTTCATGTCGCCACACCTCTCCAGCGGACGTACTTCTCCTCGAAACTAAGGAAGTACCAGATTGTATCCTCATGTCTCCATTGCAGTTTTTTCTATCATTTACTTACGTGTATCTTGTTTACTTGCTTTGTGTATGCTTGACCTATATGGTTTCATCTAATTGCACACCTAGGAAACCTTGTTTCTTGTCAAAGACTAAAAATTGGAAAAGATAGGAAAATATTTTAGTCACCTATTCGTCGCCCACTAGTTGACCATACCGCTTTCATCCATGTCAACATCACAATGATGTTAGTGCCACCATCTACATCAAGATTGATGCCTCCATCGCTCCTACTCCATTAAGACCATTCATCATCATCATGAGTTCCATGATGGTTATAAGTACTTAAATTGTGTGTAATGCAATTAGTATTTGATTGATTGTTGGTTCGAGGTTGCAGTTATCTTGGGAGGTAACATTATTTGCGAAGCCGCATCATGTGTATTAGATTGAGGACAACAAACTCTAAATCAGTACTTGTGAAGCCACTGGCATTCAAGAAATCAATTAATTCTTATATGAAGTACTTTTTATTTTTTAATACTTCAGTTTATTATAGTTTGGAGTATACTTATTCAGAATCCTTAGTGTTTTAGTCCTATCAATTGAGGAAGTGAGATATTTCCAAATTACAATGGGGTGCGACCGTAGCTACATGAAGTGACAATAGAGTCGCATGAAAATTAATAATGTCAATTTATCATGAGATTGAATACACTTTGGCTAATTATCCCATTTGAAGGTTATTAGGTTGATGTGTATACTTGTGATGATCAACATTGCGTGGTATTTATTTTTACTAGTTACTTTTATTATTTTCTTGTTTAAGTTGTAAACTGCAATTCCCATAGACATAGCACAATAAATGGATGCAACTTGAGAACAATTTGTAGAAGACATGAACATTCGATACATCACCATGGCACACTTCATTTTATGTGTCTGCAATATGCAAATAGAATATCTAACTTTTGGAGGTTATGGATCTTATAATTACGACTCCACCATCACTTTGGTCAAAGCTCCCCACCTCTAAAAGGAGAGAGCAACTTAATGAGAAAAGTAGCAGCAAGGGCGCTAAGAAGGTGTTGCCCAGATGTGCCAACCGAAATACAAAAACAAAAAAAAGACACAAGGACACACTTCCAGTTCAAAGGTATGTTACGGCAAGGAAATTCTCACACTTGGATGTAGTTTGCTTCCTTGGATTTGTGGTAAGATAAAGAATGTAGTGGATGTTGTTCTCGGCCTACTTATCATTGAATAAAAAATGTGAAGAGATCGAAGATGGAGAGGGAAGAGGTCTTTATATTCATCATGTATGAGGTATCCAACTCTAGTTTTGAGGAGACACAAAGCATGTCCAAGAATACAACCCCGATTGACGAGGGATGACCTCGGCAATGTCCATGTATATGGACTTAGGGTTTCGGGGAAAGGTGGTGCGTTGGTGGTTTTGTCGATTGGTCAGACAAACAAGGCTTATCCGACAGATTGATTATGAGGCTAAAGCGCCGTAAACTAGAACAAGCTAGGGTTTACAACAAAGATTTCATGATCTCCCGATGGCTCCTCCTAGCCTTTATTTTGGAGGCTAGGTCTCAGAGTCCAACTCGGATCGGTTTACATATGTTTCTTGCCTTACTAGAAATATGTCGGCTCCGTAGTGGGCCTTTCCTTATTTGGCAAGCTTCATCTTGTGGGGTTCGGCTTCCATCATCACGGGCTTCTTTACAATACGCACCAGGGTGACACAAACCGTAGGCCCAATTACGCATACCCATGTCACCGATACCTCAACCTCGTGATCAAATTAAGTTAAAAGAAACAAATGAAGCAGAATTCCGATGGATTCCCTAGGGTTTGCAGACATAGGCCTTTTTCATTTCTACCACTACATTTCCCTCACGGGGACAATTTGAGTAGAAATCCCATATCTATTATCTATTTTTTAGAATCGAATTAGTAACTTTCCCATCATTCTCCTTTGCTATTTGTTTTGTAACACTTTGCATGCAATTGACTTCAATGTATTATCTCTCTATAATTTGTGTTCTTGAATGATCTATATATGCTTGAGTGATTAATTATCTCGGTTCTAGGTTGACATATGGTATAACATTAATAGGTCACAGTGCTTTTTTACTTTGTTTTTCTTGCTCTCGGTATTACTTATCATAGTGATTGTAGACATTCAATCCCTAGATTAGGTTCGGGAGTCCAGCCTTTGAATGAGACTACACACATAGTAGCTAGATAGATATGTATGTATGGATTGACAGATCTTGGAAGTGATAGGCCTTGCTATGAGGAGCATATTTCGTGTAATGAGTAATGCTTATTCTTCATAGAGCTTAATTCCATGATCTGGTCTTATGGCCTTAGGATATTTTGCGCCTGTGTATACCAAGAATGTCACAACTTACATGAGATAATTAGACATGATGACATTCATGGAAACCTATAACGTAGGTACAATATCTCATCCTGATTGCCTTGCTAGTGCTAGTGAAATCAAAGCCTAAGACACTATCCTCATTCTCCTTAGTCATGCATTTATTGTCTGTTTATGTTTAAGCTATTATTTCATTTATCTAGTATTTTGATCTTCACTTAGCAATAATCGAGTATACTACTACCAAGCAAAGGCTTAACTCTAGTGCAATTATATTGTGTAACAAGTGTACCTTATGGAAAAAGTGATAGCTATCCTTTTACTTCTCCAGGTAGATATAGCCCATACATACTTTTGGTGGAAATGCCACAAGAATTTTGCACACTAATAATGTGTATTCATAAAGTAGATTGAGTAAAACCCATATGGGTTCCCTTGAAGCTCTTTGGTATTTACTATGAATCTTTAATGCTTTCATATGTGATGAGTTGGTCTTACTTTCCACAAGGATTTAATATGCACCGACAATGCCAAATGGCAAGCCCATAGGGAAAAACTTATGCAATAACTATAAACCACAAACAATTTGTTAAAGAAAACCGCCATGTATATATGGTTCACCTACAACTTTTATGAAAAAGCCAGATGTGACGTGCCTTCCATCACATGCAACTTACAATAAATTAAGCCATATGCGAGTAAGACAATTTGGTTGGCCTACGAAGGCTACAAAATGCCACATATCACCGAATCCACGGCCATAGGTATATTAAGGCCCTACCCACTACTAGATCCTCCACGTCCCCTCTCCTCCTCCCCTTGATCTACTTTTCCTCCTATTCATATACTAGAGTAAGTAAGAGCTACTGAATGTTTCATCGACTTGGCTATCCATGTCTCCCAGGAAAACACGTGAAGCCATTCGGTGCCCATGTCTCCTGGCTGCAACCCCATTGCATGTTGTGTCACAAGATTCACCCCCCCCCCCCCCGCGCGCCTTTCCCACTAGAGTGTATCCTACCTTGCGTTGTTGGATGCTAGCCCCCACCCCCGCTCGGGCCCTCGCTTCATGAAATTCAGGTAGACATGCTCTCAATGAGAGAGTTTGGGTATCTGCGTGAGCTCCGCTCCTCCCAGTGTGTGGTCCACTCTTAGACCAATTGCGCCATGGGTCTTTGCGCTGAAAGGTTTTCTGCTCGCTCTCTTGTCTCTAATCCTTTGCTGCACACATAAATTTATGACATTGCTTTTTTTTATCTCCGTGCTTTCTGGCCGCACTTCCTCTCCGTCTTATCTCATCTCTCGATTCGGTATTTTTTAGCTCACGTGCTTGTTATTGCCGTTGGATCATCGGAGACCATGAGGTAGAGGATCGGCGCTGCTACACCGTTCTCTCATCTGCGTGTGCACGCGCCCGCTGGCGTGTGCTTCCCGTGATGTAGAGGTGATACAACATGTCCAACTTTAAGGCATTAAGATACCTTCGCATGATTCATGGTACGTCACCTGCATTGATGTTGATTAGCTTCCTTTTAGGTCTCTTTTTATCTAACGTCGCCTATTATTTTATGTCTATTAGTCACATGCCTCCTCTGGCTACTCATCTCGCAATACTATTGGTGTTGTTCTTGTGGCGATGATTGAAAAGAAGGGGACATCGATGTTTCCTCATGGCGACGTTAGGGTTCCTAACCCTAGCTGCCAAGAGAACACCCAAATGACCCTCCCTGTCGTCACCGCTGGTGTTGGCTAGTGGCAACGTCGACTTCCTTGGGGCCGATGGGGCAAAATCAACGGAAGAATCTAATCGCGGTGGTCGGGACAAGCGATGGTTGTAACCTTACCCACTGGTCATTGTCGCGTGTGGGGGATGACCATGGCGGTCGGAGACGTGGGCCGTGGGTGTGGGCACCCTCCCAAATCTTTCATCGACAAGACCTCAGGTCAAACAACGACTTTGTTGGGAGCTAGCGTCAGTAGGCGGTGATGTGGCCGGCTGCGAGTTGGGAAGGTGTGGATGCCGATGGAAACAGAGTTCCAACTCTGGTAATGGTGGGCGATCGGACGTGCTTATTCATTTTCCTTGATGAAGGCATCGATGTTGCAACTTTCGTCTCCTCGCTTGGGTTACTCTTGGGGAAACCCTAGATCTAGGTCTCTCGGGTCGGATGATGGTGAAGCTCAGCTCAGCTGTCTCTCCCGAGGGCATTGTTTTAGAGCTTCTGTTGGATAGAGGGGTTTAGGTCGCACGGCGTGTTTTTCTTTCGCACCAAAGACGATGAGCCTTGGTAGTCTGGTGCAGCGGGGTCTTGGGATGGATGCATGCATGGAAGTGGCATTGTCTAACATCATGATGGCGTTGACGTCATGCCTGGAAAAGTCAATGCATTAACCCTTGTCGTGAAGATGGGTTTGTGGAAGACGGCAGCAACTTCAGGAGCAAGCGCGTGCGGTGCGCGCTAAGGGTCCGTAGTCCGGTTGTGCTCCTGGATCGTTGTTGGTTGAGGCCTCTAGCTTTAGATGGTGTGCGTAGGTGTGAGATCAAGGCACCTGGCCCTGATCATGGGCACCCCTTCATTAATCTTATAGCTTTAAGGTGGCTTCGGGTTGATCTTTTTATTCGTGTCGGGGGTGCGTTCGAGTACATCAAGGGTGACACCACCCCTTTTGGTTTGGTAAGGGGCGGCAAGACGACCAGAAAAATCTCACACAACACGGAAAAAATCACGAGCTATTTTCCCCTAGGTTTAGGCTGCTCTTGTGAGCTAAAGGCCCTACATCCTGCTTATCTAAATTCATTGGTGGTTTTGCTGGATTACAATGAAGAACTCGACTTGCCGGATAGGCTCGCCGAGTTCACTCCGGGAAGATCAAGTTAAGGAGAGAAGACATTCTTCTCTTAGAGATCAATCTCTAGGGTTTCCAACCTCCCTTCCTCGTAGGTCGCCTCCTCCTTTTCTGCCCAATGGAGCATTTTGTTGCAACGTTGGCTTCCCTACACGCGTACCCGACGGGTCACGTGAAGCTGACGTTGTGGTGCACGATAGACAACATCGCCCTTGCTAGAAGGCAAGGAACTCAAACCGATGTTGAGAAAAACCTGGCCATACGAGGTCGCTCATTAGCTTGCGTTGACGGTGCCTTTTGTGTTGTTTGTTGTTAATGTGCATGGCCTGCAAGACTTTCCTGCCACGCATCTTGAGGGTGACGCCACCTTCCCTCAAGGATGGTTGTTACTGGTGAGTGGTGACACTCTGTTCTGGGGGGGGGGGGGGGGGGGGTTAGCCTTGCTGGGGTAGTCGAACTTCCCGATAGCATTTGGCTCCCTTTCAACCGCCAATTAGGGGCTCACTGCCTTTGTTTATCTCTTTGGTGTGTGTGTGAATTGATCAAACCTCATGATGAACTCTCAGAGCCTTTCTTTGGGCTTCTTCACCAGGTTGTGCATGTCGAGGGGCATGCCATTGCATTGGCATCCCCCTTGAAATGCGTTAATTAACTGACTGCACATGTCTGACCAGACCGAGCTTCTTGGGTTTTTCATTAGTCACATCCGCACATTTGGTTTCAAGGCCATAGAAAACCCAGTTGTCCATAGATTTGTCGTCTCCACCTGTCGCAACGATTGCGATGGAGTAGAGCTGCAAGAATTCTCTCTGACTTGTGGATCCATCATACATGACACGTATGTCAGGTCTAAACTTAGTGACCTAGAAAACCCTCCGCTGTTCCGGGGTAAAGGCTAGACAACCATCCTCGCGGTATAAGTTTCTTGGCTCGGGCTCATTCCTGGGGTGATACTATGGAAGGCATCCGAATCGTGATGGCATGCTGTTTCGAATGGGGTCAGACAACTCGATGAAATCATCATTGGTGCGGTACTTTGGTCTTTGTTTGCGTTCTTAGGATGACCTGTTGTAGTGTTCATCCTAGCCCTCTCCCTACGACCCTCGTCGATGAGCCATCGATCCATAAAGTGGAGATGCGCCTCTCCGGGTTGGCGCTAGCGGGTGGTGGAAAGGGAGTGACATGTGAGCATGCATGTTTTTGGTCTTGGTGGGCGTAGTCTATGAGCTTGGTGATGTGGTCGACCCATCGGGTGCGTTCCTTGTCATTTGTGGCGGGAAATCTGGCAAGGTCTATGCAGCATCCCAAGCATCGCTGGTGCCATGGACGATGTTCAAGAGCGAAGACTCACCTCCTCGGTTGGCATTCCTCACTCGAGCTTTTGTTGTGTTGCGTTACCTTGCACACGGCCGTTAGTGTGCGACACGTCCGCTGGTCCTGTTGAGCCGGGTGTGGATGTTCAACTAGCTGAGGGTGAGGTGGAGGTGGGTAGATGCCTTCTCCACCTCCACGTTTGATTCTTTCCCCGATCTGTTCATCTTGCTGAGGGTGAGGCAGAGACGGGTAGACGCCCGCTCCTCCTCCTCGTATGCTACTCTCCCTGGTCCGTGGGGAGGGGGAAGTGTTGTTGTGTGAGGATGTCCACTCGGGGAATTGTCATCCCGCAACTGCTAGCAAGGTGGAGAGCTCTCAATTGGTCGTTCTGCTCATCATTCTTGCCCCACTGACTCGACGAACCGGAGAGTGCAGATGCATGCCCCAGAGCAGCAAGGAAGGATGGGTGCTACCTAGTTACCATTTGGTTTCTTGCATTTCCTCTGGTTGAGCGTATGGAGGTCGTGCGATCTCCCCTCTAGCCGTCGGTCGTGGCTCCGTCACGGGTGCGTTGGCGCATACCTCTTTTGGCAGAGGCTCCGCTAAGAGTGAGTGGTCCTTGAATGTGAACACTTGCCACAATGTCTGGGTGGGTGTATGATTGTTGGTGGTGCTGGCTGACTTTGTGGCAAGGTATTGGTTGAAGTGTCTACAGGTGGAGTGCCCAGCCAACCTCTAGCATGATGCGTTTGAGAACGCGTGGTCACACGACTCTAGATGCCCTATATGGGGCCATTCACACCGACAGTGAAGAAGATCCAAAATGCCCGCGCCCCTACCTATCCACCAGATGTCCCGAGTGGTGTTCTCGTACACCGGGGGCGAGACCACCCCCTTTTGGTTCGATATGGGTGGCAAGACGATCCGGAAAATCACATGAGCGATTTTTACCCAGTTTCAAGCCGCCCTAGCGAGCTAAAGGCCATACGTCCTGCTTGTTTGAATTGATTGGTGGCTTTGCTGGATTACAATGATGAACTTGACTTGCCGGGATAGGCTGGTTGAGTGTCCGAGAAGATAGCTTCTCTCCTCCTTTTATACCCGAAGGAGGCACGTCAGGTGCCCTAAACATGCCCCACACGTCATGCGAAGCTCATGTGATGGCGCACGCCAAACGACGTGGCCCTTGCCAGAAGGGAGGGAGCTTAAACCTACGTGTGAAGGGAAACATGGCCATGCAAGATCGCCGTCAGCTTGCATGGAAGACACCTTTTGACTCGTCGTGTCAGCACCGGATTTCTTGTTGTCAGTGCACCCGACGTCGTAGGATTTTCATACCACTTGTCCTGGTGGTGATGCCACCTTCCCTCGGGGACGTTATCATTGGTGACAACCCGCTCTCGGGGTTTAGCCTCATTGGTGCAGTCGAGGCTTTCAGGTAGCGCTTGGTTCCTTTCAGCTACCAATTGCCAAACGAAGGATGACACGTTGCCTCATTTTATCTCTTCGTGCGGTACTTGGGTTGGCGGGGCGGCTCACACTTACTGCGGTCGTGGGTACCATGTTCCCACGGTCTCGACAATTTGCTTTGTCATCTTTTGCCGAATAATGTAAGAAAATAGTAATGTGCTTCATTTTGATGCACATGTCGGGTGTCTTAACCTCCATTTCGAAATAAAAATAGGCGGCAATTGCTTCCAGTTTTAACGGGACTCATGTTGTTGCACAAACATCTCATGCATCGACAAATGGGTCCCTTGATTACTTGATTTGCAAATCCTTCCTTCTGAACTAGAGATAGCTTCCGACCAGCTTTGGAAGAATCTTAGAGCATCTTCATTGGGGCGTCCCATCGGACCCCATCGAGTACTATAATCTTGAAGCACCCTCACCAAACGGTGTCCCTTATGTGATGCCAGCGGTCCGTGGACAACACAGCAGCCCCCATTTCAGAAGCATATTTGGGATGGATTTGGGGGCTGGCACAACATGTATGCTGTCCACGTGGGCCCCTTTTGTCAGCTTTCCCACCGCTCACCTACCCCAAGGGGGCCAAATAAAAAAGGACCCCGGCCGCAACCCTCGTATTCTTCTGTCCATTTCTGCCACCATTGAACGAAAGAAAATCGTAGCCCCCTCTGCGCCATGGTAAATTGGATGAACGAGAATGATGGGGCCAACAACTCTCGCAACAGTAGTTCTAGCAATGGTTGTTCACGACACCACGATGGCTCCCACGGCTTGAACCACACATATGCAACTCCGGTGCAGCGGCGTCATCGAGTTTCCAATGGGAAGGTGTCTCTCGCTGCTAAGGCTTCCACAACTCCGAGTCATCAGCGGCCGATGAGCACCACCGCTGGCCCATAAGAGAGGAGCAATGTGACTAGCTTTGGCGATCATACATGAAGATGTTGTTGGGGTCGCACATGAAACCTAACAGGGTTTCGGTGCCACCGACAATGAGACATGACGCCGAAGAAGCGAGCGTGCAAAAACTTCAACTCACCATAGTGGGACAATGTCTTCGAGCGCGAGCACGAGATCCGGCCACAACTTCTTCATGGCAGAGCTACCAACGTGGTTCATGCACAGCAGCGTGAGCCTTCCAGACCTGCGTTGGGATGCCCAAACTGAGGAGCGGATGTACTAGCACCTCTTGGAGGAGCGCACGCCGCCGGTGGGTGAACTCACGCTTCTCCGCCGTCGTAGAAGTAGATAATCATCTGGGCAAAAAAACTACATCTTCATCGACTAGGAGGCCGCCTAGTTGAGTTTAGTTATGTTTTAGTTAAATTTAGTTATGTTCAGTATGTTTTTAGTTATGTTCATCAAATTAAGTATGTCTTTCGTACCGATAGTTTTGGCTTCTCGGAGCCGGTGGAGTTGTGGTGGCAGTTAGGAGAATAGGCTTATGCTCGGGAGCTGCCACCCTATGTTAGCAGCATAACCTGGACGCTTGCGGTGTTGTACCGTGCTTCTTTACTCTTTCTTCTATATATCTAATTCATCTTTTAGGTTGTATTCTCGAGAAAAAAGTTTGAATTTTAACAATTTTTTCTTTGCCACAAACATATTTTAGGGTATCTCCAACGGGCCGACCCAAAATGCTGACCCAAATAGCCCGTTTCTGTCCGTTTGGGTTGGCCAGCGTACAGTTTGGTGGTACCTGTCCAGCCTACTAGGACAACACGCACATCAGCGCGACCCATTCGGTTCGCGCTGGCTTTGGCTAGGCCTGGCCAGTTGGCCATTGCCTTCCAAGTAACAAGTCAATTTAAATTGTAGAAAAATAAATATTGTTCAAAGAAGAATAGTTCACAATCACACACCACATAGTTTTACAAATAATTCAACTCAAATTGAATATAGAAACAGACTAGCTAGGTTAGTTTCCCGCACGAGTCCACATGTGTTCAATCAAATCGGCTTGAAGGCGGTCATGGGTGGTCCGATCCCGAATGTATTATGCATATGCAAGAAGTATTACAAGAATCGGCCCAGCCCGTGGCTCAACCAACTCACCCTGAAATTCCAGTCATCGTCATAGATGCTATCATCTCGCTCATCCTCAACGATCATGTTGTGCATGATGACACATGCTATCATGACCTCCCACATTCTCTCGACGCTCCATGTTCTGACAGGGTGTCGAACAATTCCCCAACGTGATTGCAGCACGCCAAATGCCCGCTCTACATCATTTCAAGCTGCCTCTTGCTCTTTTGTGAACCTCTTGCATTTTTCATCTTCAAGGTTACAGATTGTCTTCACCAAGGTTGTCCATGTAGGGTAGGTGCCATCAGCTAGATAATAACCCTTACCATAAGAATGACCATCAATCTCATAGAAAATCCGAGGAGCATTACCTTCTGCAAGCCTACCAAACACCGAGGAGCATTGAAGGACATTGATATCATTGTTGGATCCTGCCATGCTAAAGAATGAGTGCCAAATCCAGAGATCTCGCGACGCAACTGCCTCCAATATTACCGTGCACCCCTCCTTATGCCCTTTGAACATCCCTTGCCAACGAAAAGGACAGTTCTTCCACTGCCAATGCATGAAATCTATGCTTCCCAACATACTAGGAAACCCCCTCTTTTCTTTGATGGAAAAAAGGCGGCTGATGTCTTCAGTGGTTGGCTCTCTTAGATAAAATTGCCAAACACCGCAATAATAGCGTTGCAAAACCTCTACATGGCTTCAATGCAAGTGGTCTCGCTCATGCGCAAGTACTTATCAACAAGGTCACCAGGTACTCCGTAGGCAAACTAGCGAACGACAACCGAACTTTTTTGGTACGAGGAAAAGCAACCCTAATCGGTAGCATCGAGCTTGGCATCGAAGTAGTCATCATATATCCTCACGCCATGAAGAATATCCAGAAATAACTTTCTAGACATCCGATACCAGAGACAGAATGTCTTCGCGTCGTACACCGAATTGATATGGTGGAAATAGTCTCGCATAAGGCCAGCGTGTCCACCGACTCGATTTCGATCTTTGTTGACCTTGCGCTTCACCAACGACCCACCTCTGTGCTTCGGCAGCATATAATGGTCGTGCGCCATGCTTGCAGCGGCAAACAAGAGTTCGGTCTCACCATCGGACTCCTTGTCCGACGATGAATCGATGACATTCTTGTAGAAAAATTCGATTGCCTTGCTACTCATCTGCGCAAGACAATGCTTTTTGATGACTTGAACGTCTATGCCCTAGCCGGTGCAACGGTAGAGAAGAAGCTTGGACACGATTCATACCTTAAACTCGCTCTGACGACCGGACGAGCAAGTTGTGAGCGTGCCGCCGAGCCAGCCGACCAAGCAGCCGGCCGGAAATGTTTGCCGATGGTGTTGTTGGCGGCAAAAGCTGGTGTACTTGCTGGGAACCACGGGCCACTGGGAACTGCTGATGCCAACATCAACCGAAAGCGCAGACGACAACGCTGCCTAGGGGTGGCGGCGGAGACAACGGGCAAGGGTTTGGGACCGAATTCTTCTCTATGGCTTTCATTCCACTGGCAGGAGGGCCTAGGTTGGCCAAAGGGAGGACAAGAGAGGACGCGCTCACTGTCCGGCCCGACGCATCAGCGGCCCAAATTTAAGACACAGATGTGTCGGTCCGTGTGAGTTGGTCTGTTTGCATCGCGCGACTGGAGCGTGCACGCGTTGTCTGCCCATCCAAGCGGACCGTTTCGGACAGACCATTTGGGTCACCCCGCTGGAGATGTCGTTAGAGCATCTCCAGTCGGGTCCCTCAAAGCAGGCCCCAAAGAGTCGTTTCGCCCTGTGCGGCCCAGTACGGTGTCCGACGCCCCGAAGCCATCCCCGCTCCACAAGGGACGCTTCGGGCGCGCCAGATAGAGCAAAAAGCGAGGCGGGGAGTGGTGGGCCCGACGCATTATTAAGACATGAATGACGCGCAACCATCACCTACCTCACGACGGAAGTTAATGGCGCGCAGCGACGATGCAGTTTCCCCAGAGGCGTGGCGACACGTCTGGTCACGCCTAGCTCTCGGTGTTAATGGGCGCCACCGCTCCCTCGCCTCCCTCCGGCGCATAAAAAGGGGTGCTCGCGCACCGCCCCTCACAGAAACCCTTGCGCCGCAATCCCCAACCCTAGCTGCCACCCTCTTAGAAGTTGGGGACATTCCATGGATGATAGAGGGCAAGGTCGAGGTCACGGGCGTGGCCGCCAAGGCCGCGGCAGCCGTGCTAGATCAACAACACCTGCACGGTGGTTGTCGCCTGCGCCGTCGTCGTCTTCTGAGGAGTGGAAGTCTGAGTTCATCATTGTGATCAATGACGACCCACTCGGCATCCAGAGGCTGCCGGACAAGTTCTGCGAGTTCATCGCTGGCAACGAGCTAGCCGCGTTGCAGCTGCGGGAGGCTCGCTGCGGATTTTGCTAGTGGCCGGTGGATGTGTTCTTCGACGGGCGCGACAATATATACCTCTACACCGGCTGGGAAAAGTTATCGCGCTCCCGCGACCTCGAAGCTGGCTGCGTGCTCACCTTCTGCTACGAAGGCGATGACAATATGAGCGTGAAGGTGTTCGACGACACGTCCTGCCACCGACATTACCACGCATCATGAAGCAGAGACGTCCTCCAAACGTTCAATCCAACGCTGTTTGGAGGACGCGACTGGAGTTACTGTTAGGAGCCGCCGCTGGTTGCAAGGCGGCGTCCGGGCGGACAACTATAAACAAATTCGGACCAAAGATAGGTGGTGTCCTTGGAGATGCTTTTTAATTCTGGAGTCTTTCAACCCATACATATAAACGTCTTTAACTTACACGGGATGCATCGTGCCAGCTAGGATAACTAAACTATCCATCGCACTGTGGTCTGAACTCGGGCTCAAACTAAACATGCCACAAATATTTGGTAGCTAGGGTGAAAGTGGGCTCAAATAAAACATACCATTTGTATGCCTCCCGCATATATAGGAGTATTCCCCCTATTCGACACAACATTCAGCCCGAGTCTTATCAGATTGTGTAGCGCAGATAATATTCAGGTAGAATTCAACGCTTAATCTTTTAGGTGCTTAAGTACCATGATGTGCCTAATCTCAAATTCAACATTCATAAATGAATATTTCAGATATTAATGGCTGATACACATAATGTAGTGTGGATTGATCCATCAGTTTCAAATATATATAACCTGAAGATCGGAAAACAAAACACAGTCACTGTGAAATACGAACAACTCTACTTGAAAGAAGAAGAAAATTAAGTGCAAAATGCACAAACAAACCACTGCGATGATGTAACATCTGAACTTACTCCATTTCTTATTTTATTAGTTTTTTAAAAAAAATTGAGAATGGGTTTTTCAAAATATGCATGGTTTCCTCGTTTGTGCAATATGCCTCGTATTCGCCCAACAGTGTAGATATGTATGCATTCAATTGGTAGATGACATAATCTTAGACAAGAAATTAATTGGTTAATTCCAATTAACTTGTCATATACACTCACCTTCATATTGTAATCAACTCCAGAATCTCGTGGGTCAATATTTAGATCGATTACCGTGTTGGAAAGGCCCCGACATCGACCAAAAATTTCCTCAACACTACAAAAAAATTAAAACTTGTTAATATAAATTATGTCTGGATGGTTAAAAGCTAATCCAGTAACTTTAGACAAGAATACAATGTGCGCACTACTTTGGACAAAATGAACAATCAGTTTATATTACAAGGACATCTCACAAACATAACCATATATGTATGGTAGTGTTCATAAAATGAGTGGTAACTGTGTAGAAATGTACACAAATGCTGATTCAAAATGCCTTAATTTTCGTATATATATATTTCATGCATGTATATAAACTTCATGCAAAAACATAATCCACACTTGTTCGCAGAAGAAGAATCATTTTCAACAAAAACAAGGACTACCTCACGATCAGAACTATATTTGTCTGATAGTGTTCATAGAAGCAGGGTTAACTATGTAGAAATGTGCACAATACTGGTGGTTCAAAATGCCTTAATTTGCATTTGCACATATATATATATGTTTCATGCATATACATAATCTTCAAACAAGAACACAATCCATACTATATCCCACAAGAATAATCAGTTTCAAATAATACAAGAGCTAGCAATCTCAATACATATCTGTGACAATCTCCACAAAGTGAGCAACTTGGTATAAATGTACACAATGGTGGTTCAAAGTTGTTACATATATATTTCATGCATGCAGTGTTAATTCAAGATTGTCATACAGGTAGCACCATACCTGCCGCGACATGCATACTATTACAAGTTCACTGACACTATTACAACTTACAACAGCATGGTAGCATGCAAATTTAGTTGCTGGCAGTATTAGAAGCTTGGAAGTGTTCCAATACGAAAAGAAAATGCAAATGCAATATTAAAAAACTCGTCTACTCTTTGGCACAGACTGTGCACATAATAGCATCTTTTGTCTGATAATGAAATGCAACATAAAATCAGAGATTTTTTTTTTTTTTGGAATGGCTATCGGCAGCTACATAGGGTGTTCGCGGACAAGTATGCACAGATCGTTCAGTTCGAGAGATTACACCTCAAACTCCTGCGCCTAAATTCTGTCGACAGAGGCCAGCGGCGATTTTCTAGACGAATCTTGCTTGGTGAAATCAAAACAGACGCTAGCTAGCTAGCAAGATCGATCACCATTGCAAAATCGAAAAAGGCAAACCTACTACCACCACCAGAAACCACACGGACGTGTGCAAGAATAATAACGAGAGAGACAGAGAATTTATGTGCAGTAGATTGTAGGAAGTAGAAACTACATGCCTGGTATTGGAGGAGACGAACTCGTAGAGGCGGCCGGCGGGGGAGAAGACGACAAGCGCGACCTCGACGTCACACAGCACGGAGAGCTCGAAGGCCTTCTTGAACAGCCCGCTCCGCCGCTTGGAGAATCGCACCTGCCGGCTCGTCCGGTCCTCTATCCTCCTCAGCTCCACCTTCCCCCGCTTCCTCTTCGCCTTCTTTCCTCCTCCCTCCGCCGCCGTCACGTGCTGCTGCACCCTCATCCTCCCTGTCTCCTCCTCCTCCTCCATTTGCAGGCCCTAGCTACCCAGCCTCCTCAATCAACCAACAAACGGATGAGAGTGGCCGGTGGCGGGATTTAAAGATGGGAATTAAATCTTGCGAGGAGGAAGAAGAGAACGACAGAATCTGGCGAAAGTTGTGGACGGTAGGGCGGGGGCTCCACTGGGCCTGTCAATCGGATGGGTACAGTCTCCGTCGTGTGCTCGCGTCCCTGACCCACCCTCCCCGCCAACGCGCCAAAATTCGTGCGGGGAATCCCCAATACGTGTAGCATCCGCGCCGCACAACACCCATGTTTGCTGTTTTGTTCCCTGTTGCATTTCTTTGAATCTTAATCGGACGGTTCAGATAGCCCTGTTTTCTCATCGACTTCCTCCTGCTGCATTTGCATCGATGCTAATTGATGGTCTTTTTTTCTTTTTTCTTTTTTCAGCCTTGCATCTGATCTGATGAAAGGCTTCTTCAGAGGATGTATTTTAGTAACAGATTATTCAGCTCCATCCGTATGCGATTGTGACTTTGCCAAATAGAATACACCATATGAGACGATTGAAATAACCAATATTAGCCCGCCCACGAGTATCCTAGTAGTTAACCTATAGAGCAAATTCCACTTTTCACCTAACGTTCATACCCCGAAGTTGCTACATTGTGTAATGTTTTAGCCCAATTAATAATGTTCCTTTTTCACGATTCTGATGTCCCACTTGCTGGGCCAGATGTGCCTTATGATCTAGTTAGATGCTAATTTGAAAGGGCAAAGCAGTTATGTGTCTCCTCCCTATCCACACGACTAGGTCAACCTCTCCGTCCGCCTGCCGCTGCAATTCCCGTCCTAGATCACTTGCACACACACGTTCAATGCTTTGGCAAGCTATTAGTTTCTATGAGACCACAGATAGAGGCTTTGAGACGAACAAAAGGTGTTAAGGAGTAGCAAAGGAAGCAAGGGTAAGGCTCGCCTACAATGTTCACTCCATGCATTCATCACCTAGGGGAGTGCACGTTGTGTGTGCAGGGATGTCAACCAGGTCGCGCTGAGTGGTGAGGACACACCCCAAACATTTTACACATTCGAGTTGTAGTCCTACATGTCAGGACTGCACCATTGGTCTAACAAGTGGATCCAACCAGTTCAAATCACAGTAATTTTTAACGTAGGTATGTTTTGACACAAGATAACAACTTTAGGGAATAAATGAATGATTCAAATAAGGTAAACAAGCTAAATTCAATGTTTTAATCATTGAGCCAAACATGCTCATTTGGTGCTTTTACGGTGGCTCATGCCCTGCACTTTCTAGAAGGGGTGACTTTGAGAGTTGAACAGGTGGACCCTTCAATCATGCGCCCCCACACATGAGCCAAATTCACTCCCACATTTTGCCTTCACCCATGGATAAGTTTAGTTCTAGTTTTGTCTAAGTCCAACTTCTTAATTTTGATCAACTTTATAGAAAAAAGTAGCGGAAATACTTTTATATTTACTCATATGAGTGTGGATGTTTCCGTCACCATCCATTATTCTTTGAGATTCGGATAAAGGAGGAGAGAGAGAGAGAAGAGAGCTACTACTACCTCCATTTCAAGGAATAAGGCGTCCTCGTTTTACGTGTTTTTTGTTTGACCAAGAATTACTTCAAATATATAAACATTGTTTGTATGAAATTAGTATCATTGAAAAGTTCTTTTCAATACGAATCTAACGAGACTAATTACATATAATATAATCAAGATTTTGTTGCTCAATTTTTATGGTCAAAGTTCGTCTTGAAATACACGCGCGTCCTATTCCTTATTTTTTCATCTACCACAGCGAGCGGTAATCTCGAGTAATAAATCGACGGTGATGAAAACACCCACATGCCACACCCATGCATGTGTGTACAAAATCCATTCTCAAAAAGTAGCAACATTTATAACACTAAATCAATATCATTAGATCATCTTGATAATATAGGATCGTAGTAATATCAACTTTTAGAAGGTGGTGTTCTAGGTCATAGATACATATGAACCTATTATTAAAAAAACTAAAAAAATTCAAAAAAATACAAAGTAAAATTTCGCTTGTACATCCTACATTCTATGCTCGTAAACAAGATTTAGCGGGGAAATAACATTTTATGTGGCATGTATAAAAACATAAAAAATGCCTCAGAACTAGTTATGTTGGAGCATAAAAAAATTTCTTTTTTACACAGAACACAAAAATATTCTTTTTCCTATAAACTTCTGCGCGAATATAGAATGTCTATATATGCACACTCAATTTATTTCAGCATTTTTAATATTTTAAAATACGTTTTCATACAATGAATTCATATGTAACCGTGAGACTAGTTGGATTTCCTTTGTCTGAGATGGTTTTAGTGCCATCTAACACTACATAGGCAGTTCTGATTTCCGTATTGCTTGATTTTGTCATATAGGCACTGTCTGCGGCAGATGATCAGGGATAATGTACTATCATAGAAGATCGCACGTGGGGGGCAGGGATGTGGACCATGCGCAGACCTGACGCGACTGAGACCATATAATCTCCCTCTGCAACAGCGTGACCTACTTTTACAAGTGGGCGTATGAGCGCTGACCACTACGTGTGTGTAGGTCGACCTCACAACGCCACAACGGTCATCTCGTTTCCTGTATTTTCTCACAAATCTGCCCATTTGGCAACGCCACTATGGAAAATGCCTATAGGCGAACTCAGCAAGAACATAAAGTATGATCGTTTCTCTCTGTCTTAGGGCATCTCCAACGCAACGATCCATCCCGCGCCTGCGCGTTCGGATGGATCAAAACGGACAAAACCGTGGCCTAACGCGGTCACGCATCGCAAATGCGGATGGCCGCGGTATTCGGAACAATCCAAACCTGGCTTAAATCTGGGCCAGGTTTGCGTGGCCGCGGATGGCACGCGGCGTCCGGTCGCATCCGCCTGC
This sequence comes from Lolium perenne, assembly GCF_019359855.2. Lineage (NCBI taxonomy): Eukaryota > Viridiplantae > Streptophyta > Magnoliopsida > Poales > Poaceae > Lolium > Lolium perenne. The sequence continues at coordinate 95,015,553 of NC_067250.2, read as the reverse complement.
TCGCATCCCTTGGCCCAACTATTGGTGGGGGGTGCACGTCCTATTAAATGTGGATTAGGAGGGATCTGTCCCTGTCCAGTCCACTTCCCCACTACACTCGACAGTTCCCCACGCACGCGCAACCGCCGCCATGGCCCCCAAGAGGGCTTTCGCTCCCGGCGCCAACGACGGAGAGGCGAGCAGCAGCCTCCGTCCTCCGCCGACGCTGAGGGCTGGGGGACACCATGGCGGTCTCTACATCGGAGAGGCCGCCCGTGTCAGCGCGGTATTGGCGCAATCCGCGCCGCTACTGCCGAAGCCAGAGGAGGAAGACGACCCGGAGATGCGCGCCACGATGGCGCAGTCCAAGGCGGAGGACGAGGCCAACTGGCCGCATCTCGCGGAGGTCATCCGCACCTCCGTGATGGAGGAGGAGGCCCGGCAGGTGGTCGAGGATGCCGAGGCCTGGGCATTGCTCGACCAAGCCCGCTAGGAGGAGGACGTGAGGCGGCAGCGCGAGGAGGCCAGGCTCCACCGCGAGGAGGAGAGGCGCCAGGAGGCCAGGCGCCTCGCGTGGCAGGAGAGGCAGCTCCGCCTCAGGGAGGAGGCGAAGCTCCGGGCTGCTGCAGCGGAGCAGCGGGCGGCTCCGGACCCCCACTCGGCCTGGGAAGAGGCCCAGTGGTCGCTGTGGCCGGATTCACCGGCGCGGTCGAGCCACAACAGCGCCTCGCCGCCCGGGGACGTCGTCGAAGCCCACGACGACGAGGCCCACAGGGACTAGGCGGCGCGCCGGTGGCCACCTCGTCCTCCTCAAACCCTAGGATAGGGTTTTTTAAAGTTTAAAGCCCATATAGAGGGCTTTCTTTTGTAGTTTAAATTTGCCCAAAATAGGGCATATATATAAATTTGCCCAAAATAGGGCATATGTTTAATGAAATATGGTTTAGGTTTAATTGTTTTCTTTTTTTTCTTTTTTGTTGTTTTTTACTTATGCGATGCGTTCGCGCGTTGGGCGAACTGCGGGACCCAAAAGGACCGACGGCCAGGTCTGCCTATCCGTGTGACCACCCAAACGGTCCAAAACGTACGGCCCAATGCGTCCGTTTGGGTCACCACGTTGGAGATGCCCTTAGGACCATTTAGCAACAACCTCCTTTGCTTCGTTTTCTACGCGGTGCGACAGTACTAACGGGGCGAGAGTCGCTCCCGCATACTGCTAAGTGAAATTAATGACCGCGCAACGATCCAGGTTTTTCGGGCCTAGCCATGTGTGCCGGTCTTAACGCGGGCTGCCATCCCCTTAGCTAACTCCGACGTATAAAATGAGGCTTTGGTGCTTCAGCTTACATAACCCTAGCTACCTTCCAAATTCCTGACCCTAGCGTCGCCATCGACCTTTCTCTCGATCCACCTTCTCCCAGCGCGCTGCATGACGGTTCCTAGGGGCCGAGGTCACGTACGCGGCCGCCGCGACAGCGGTAGGGGCGGCCGTGCTAGATCTGCACCGCCTGCACGTTTGCCTTTGCATGTTGAGTCGGAGTGCAAGCACGACAAGTAGTTCGAGTTCGCCCTACATATCACCAAGGACCCTTTCGACAGAAAGAGACTCCCGGACAAGGTTGCAAAATTTCTCGCCAGCCGAGAGCCGGGCGACGTGAACCTGCGGGAAGTCAGCCATGGTATTTGTCGGTGGCCCGTCGAGGCCCTGTTCGATGGGCAAGGCTAGATGTACCTTGACACTGGCTTTGAGAAGATTACCCGCGCCCCCTAGAGGTTGGATGCATGCTGCACTTTCTCTACAAAGACGATGGCCACATGAGTGTCAGGGTGCTCGACGACTCATCCTGTTGCAGGCACTACCACAACGACGACTCTGACAAAGACATCGACGACGGTGACGACCAGCTGTAGGTTGTAGGGTGTTCTTTCTTTACAGCGAAAATAGCGAGTGTGATTGAAGCTAGGTTTCTGGATATTTTTCCATCGCAGCTAAAAAGGCGAGGATGCACAAAACCCTAGTTTTTTTCTAGTTTGAATGGGTATTTTTTCTTCGCATCGAACAAGACGAAGGACAACATAACCCAATAGCTATATTTCTTCATTTTGCACGGTTTTAAATTATGTTCCAAAACACATGTAAAATATTTCTATCTATCAATTTAAAAAAATATTTGCAAACTTAAGATGCATTGGGTCGCTGAAGCTGACCCGAGGCAAACGGACGGAGGTGACAAAAAAGTCAATTTCGTGTCCGTAAATGATCTAAACAAACATAGATGATCACTTTTAGTTACCGAAATGCGTCGAGCGTCAACTTAGCTTTCAATGCTGGCTGTCGATCCGTATATCAATAATATAGCTGCTTCAAGATTATAGTACTTCAGCGTTTCTTAATCCTGTCATGTCACTCTGTTATCACTGTAATGAAAAGGACATTAAACCTGGCAGATCTTTCGTCTTCATCGCTGACAGTTTCTTTTCTATGTGTACCTTCATGTGGACCACACGCTTAAAGAACTTTGGAGCATTAGACGTACGACACGTCACGACAAGGAACGACCGTGGGGGCTCCTGGATGCTCTTCTCCATGGATAAATGTACCTCTAGCTTGTATGCTAAATTAAAGAAAAACTAAATTTGACAAGGTATGTTGAAAAGAGTAGCAACATAGTATAGTAGAGGGACAGAGATTTGGTGCACATGGGCACCAGTGATCTCGTTTTTTAAAAAAATTAAAAATAATAGTTTTGAGTTGTAAAAAATTCTGGAAAAAAATCCACACATAGTCAATGATGTATCCCACAAACGGGCAAAAAATCAATTTCAAATACTTAATATTTTGAGCTACAAAAAAATGACAAAATTATAGATCTGAGTAGTCATTTTCAAATCTCCAAAACATATCAGAATTTGTCATTTTTGTCCCGGTCAAAATAAAAAGAATTTTGGATTGGGATTTTCCATGATTGTGGGATGTATCATTGGTAATCTACAGAATTATTTTCAACTGGGGCTTTTCCCATAGTATATGGCATTAGATTGGGGAAATCCAACTAGTCTGAGTGGTGCATATGAATACATTGTATGAAAACACATTTCAAAATGACACCAAGAAATATGTTATATCTGAAACCCAACAGAACTTGAATCTTGTATTCGCAGTTACACAAAGACACGCAATCGTTCAGTCACAGCTCAGTACAGTTCTTGAATTTATCTCCAATTTTCACCAAATCTAGCTTGTGATGAGAAGAGGCACTGGTTTTCGTTGATGTGTGTGTGTCTCTTTATTGTAATGGCAAAATAATAAAACATTTTTTGTGCAATGAATGATGTGTCCTCTCTTTGACACATACTATATAAAGCTTCTTTTTTTTGCCAATACATACAGTATTAAGCTAATACAGAAAATATTTATATGAGGATTCTCTCACTAGGGGCCTATCTCTCACCACCTTGTATCAGTTTAGCCGTGTGCATTTGTTTATAAAGCAGGGGAAACATAGAAAACATGTCATACAATTTCGCAAAAATAATAAGTCATTTTTTTTCATGAACCATGTGTACAAGTACACAGATCTATGTAATTACCATTGTCTGAGGAACATTAACCATTTATGTTAACTGAGAAACTAGATCCAAAATCAACGAAGCTCATTGAGTTAGTGAAAACCTAGAAAAAACCTCAACTTCACATTGTATATATGGTCCTGGACGCGCTGAGAGAGCATATGTATCCACCTGTTATGTATTTGGCTCCAAATCCTTCTTTCGCAACATCGCTCCAGTGCATGTTAATTCAAAAGGAGTTGCAAGTTGTTTTCTCTCATTTTCACACGGGAAACTAGCTTAACATGTAAATCGTCCTAGTAGGGGAAAGTTGTTGACAATATGCGTAAGTTAGCGCATGTTGGCCAAAAACAGTGGTAAAACGAAATAAATTTGTAGGAAACGATGGAATTGCCCATTTTGCCTGGCTTTACGAGAGTTCAGTTGGAGAGGTCATAACTCATAAGCATGACGATGAAATACAAAGGTGTCGTAAATACTTATGGACTGAGTAAAGGGAGAAGAATCTGTTAGGTTGATCTCTTTCCCGTGTGGGCCCAACAGCCCACCGGGCCCCTTGTGACTTGCGCCCTGATCGGGGGGCCAACCGCATCTGGTTGGTGGGCCCCTGTCGCCTGCGCTATATAGATAGGTGGGGCCAACGGCACTCGGTACGAGGTTCCCCGAGCTGCCAGACGCTCCACCGACATACCCACCGATTAGGGTTTCACGCAGTGCCGACGGGAAGCGCAGCCACCGCCGCCACGACCTCACCCACGCCATCACCGTCGCCACCATGTCGATGTCTCAAGGTTCATCCTCCAAGGGAGAAGGTAACCCTCTGACCCTCTCGATCTCCCCCTCTCTCACAGTACATGAATATAGTTCATCACAGCATAGTCAACTACCCGGCATAGGATCTTTACCTAGATGATCTAGGTATAACATTGGTATCAGAGCATGTTGTTAGATCAATAGATCTTTTGTTTTGGGTAGAAAAGTTGAACAAATCCTAGAGAAAATCCCCAAACAGTGAATCCAGATCCCTAACCCTAGAAAGGCAATTTCATCCCTTACCCTAGATCGACAACTAAAAAGGGAAAAGGGAAAAAGTAACCGCACCGGAGGAGCCCCAGGCTCACCGGCAAAGAACCTCCTTCAACCCCACCGGTTGGTGCTGCTGTTGTTGAGCAGCCGCCGGCAAAGAAAACCGCGATCGTGCACGTGCTCGTCGTCGGCAAAGAAGTGCACCGCCTCTATACCGCTTGATGGCGGTGCGCCCACCGCTCGGGTGGACGCACTCACCGCCAAGAGGCACAGGGAGGCGCCGCCACATCATATCTCCACTATCGCCATCGGGTTCAGGTGGTGGTGAAATGAAAAGAAAGGGGAGGGGCATGTCCCCGGCTGATACGTTGCAAACGTATATATAATTTTTGATGATCCATGCTTATTTTTTTACACCAATTTCTATATGTTTTGTTTACACTTCGTGGCATTTTTATGCATTTTCTGGAACTAACCTATTAACAGGATGCTATAGTGTTGGTTCCTGTTTTCGGCTATTTTTGTATTTCAGAAAAGTTGTACATGAAATATTCTCAGAATTGGACGAAACAAAAGCCAAAACTCCTATTTTTCCCTACACGAAGACGGAGTCCAAAGCAGAGACGGAGGTGGGCACCAGGGAGGGCACACCATGCCTAGGCGCGGGCCCCTGGCCGCCCTAGGTGTGGTGTGGGGCCCCCGGGAGCCCACCGACCTCGCCCTTCCGCCTATATATTGCCTCCTGACGCAAAAACCCTAAATCAATCAGCCTCCATCCACGAAAAGTTTCGTAGCTCTGCCGCCATCGAAGATAAGTTTCGGGGGATAGAAGTCTCTGTTCTGGTACGTGCCGAGACGGGGAATTGCCCCCGGAGCCATCTCCATCGACTCTACCGCCATCTTCATCGTTGTTGCTGACTCCCATTATGAGGAGGGAGTAGTTTTCCCCCGAGGCTGAGGGCTTTATCAGTAGCTATGTGGTCTATCTCTCTCTCCCATGGTGTGATCTTTATGTGATCATGAACTTTGTAATCTAGTTGAATAAGTAGATGTTACTCTTCATCTATTAAGCTACTCAACTGGTTTTATTATGTTATCTCCGGAGACACCTTGTCCCACGGTGTGAAGGTGACAGTGTGCGCACTGTGTGTGTCTCTTAGGCTAAAGTTTATAGAATTACTTATCATGAGTTATAACTTGAGTTGGATGTTTCTATCAAATTGTGGTGTTTGTTAGTACTATCTTTGGATGCTCAAAGTGAAAGAGTGGGGTGTCCCTAGGTTTGGTACGTGAACTTTAAGGTGTGCTTTTGCATCCCTACGCGGTGAATTGGTGTTCGTTATCCAACCGGAGAGTGGTTCAGAGTAGCATAGTGGAGAGATGATATTTATGTATTCAATTATGATATGTTTGTTGAGAGTGTCCACTAGTGAAAGTAAGATCCCTAAGCCTTGTTTCTAAGCATTTAAACACCGTTTACAACCAGTTCTGATACCTGTTTGCTTGCTGCCATTTTTATTTCAGATTGCAATTACCACTTATAACCATCCATATTACTTGCATTTGACTATCTCTTCGCCGAACTAGTGCACCTATACACCTGACAAGTGTATTGGGTGTGTTGGGAACACAAGAGACTTCTTGTATCTTAATTGCAGGGTTGCTTGAGAGGAATATCTTCGACCTCTACCTCCCTAAGTTTGATAAACCTTGGGTGATTCACTTAAGGGAAATTTGTTGTTGTTCTACAAACCTCTGCACTTGGAGGCCCAACACTGTCTACAAAAATAGAAGCGTGCCTAGACATCAAGCTCTTTTCTAGCTCCGTTGTCGGGGAGGTAAGGTAAAAGCTACTCACATCCTCTAGCTACTAAGCTATCTTCTAGTACAGTTGCTGGTGTGTGAGTGCTCGAAGTTATTTCCTTTAGATTCTGCAATTATATCTTTTTGTTTCTTGTTTTTATTTTCCCTAGTTAGGCTTAATGTAAAAAAACAACAAAATTAGAGAGATTTATAGTATTTATCTTGAGTTAGGACATGAGGTGTTTGAAGAGAAAATTTAAAAACCTATGAAACTTTATTTGCATGGTAATAGTAATGTTATTAGTATGAATTCTTTGAACACCATTATGGCTAATGCTATGGAAAAGTCTAAGCTTGGAGAAGCTAATTTTTATGAAAATGATCTTGTTAGTTCCGCAGCTTTAGAGGAGAAATTTTGCTCTGATGATATTTTATCTCCCATATGTGATAATTCTAATGATTATTGTGATATTTTAAATCAACCTACTGAAAGTATTCCTTTTAAAATACCTATGAAAGCTGTTGAAAAGATCATGGATGAACATTATGGAGGGGATGGAACAGTCCATCCAAGTGATCAGTTGCTGAAACTTAAAGAACTTTGTGAGTTGTTTAAGGTTGCAGGTTTATCAAGAGAAAATGCCATGAAGAAATTGTTTCCATTGTCACTTAAGGACAAAGCAAGGGTGTGGTATCAGATGATCCTTATCATTCGGAGTGGAAGGAACTTGAATCTCTCTTCTACTCTAAATTTTATCCTCCCCATGAAATTCATTTAGATAGGAATTATATTTATAATTTTCATCCTTGTGATGGAGAAAGTATTGCCCAAGCGTGGGGGAGATTGAAGTTACTAATGCTCAAATGTCCCATTCCTGAGCTCCCTAGTAATATTTTTATTAATAATTTTCATGCAAGGCTTTCAGGACAGTACAAGGACTATCTAGATGCTTGTTTAGAGGGATCTTTCACAAGTAAGGAGGTTAAAGCTAAGTGGGATCTTCTTGAAACAATTCAAAGCAATACTAAAGATTGGGATAATGACAAAGGTAAAGAATTAGGTATAAACTATGAGTATGATTGCATTAAGTCTTTCGCTGAAACTGCTGATTTTCAAGAGCTTAGTGCTAAATATGTTCTTGATCCTCAAATTATTGTTGATTGCTGTAGAGCCTTTGCTTCTGATATTAATGTTCCTAAAGGAAATTGGGACATATATCATGAACATTTTAAAGGCACTTGCATGAAAAATGAAACTGCTATTAATGGTTGCAATAAACATGCTCAAACTTCTAAAAGTACTATTTCTTATAAGCATGTTATTTTTTGTGGAGCACTTAGACCTTGTGAAAAGAATCAAATCGAAGAAGAATATTGTATCCATCACACGAATGAAAAAACTAGAGCGTGGGATAGGGCTTTAAATGATCTTGGTGAAAAAGTTTGTGCCCTCTACCCTTTTGTTTGTGAACTTTGCTATAAAGTGGGTCATTTCAATTTTCAATGCTCAGGCTATGATAATGGCCTTTTAAATCCAATGAATACTTCATGTTTTTATTGTGATGACATGATCACTCCTAATCAGCATGATGAACTTACATTATTTTTGGGGTATGAAGAGTTATCAAGGAAAACTTCTTTGGTAGATATGAGTGCTTTTGATATGAATAGCACCCTGCATGGATGCCATTTTTATTTTGTTGATAATTGCCACGCAAATACTTACATACAAAATAATGTAAAAGATGAAACTTTACCAAAATATGACAGGACTAATATGTGTTTTGTTCTTATTAATGAAAATGAGAAAACCTCCAAAGTTTCTTCTATTGTTTCTGACAATAAACCAGGGTATGTGGAGAAGCTTCCTTTAAAGCCTCTCCCTCTTTAAAAGGGGAATAAGAAGAAGAAGAAGAGGAGGAGGAGTGAAAGGAAAGATTAAACAACATCTTCCCCTAAACATGTTGCTCCTATTATAGTTTTTGTTGATGAGTCTAAACTCGATGATGATCCTATGCCTGTTACCTATAGTAGTGATCATGATTGGAAAAAGCACACTACTTTTGATATTGAAAATATCTTGGGTACCAATTATGAAAATGATGATGTTAATAATTGTTGTACTATTAGTACTATCCATGTTCCTTCCAATGATGATATGTTTACAAATGAACACACTTTGGAAGATAACTATTATATTGCTTATGATGATATTATACCTCTAATATATGATGATTACAATGATGAATATGATAGTTTCAGTCCATCTACTAATGAGGAGAAATTTAATTATGATTACAATATGCCTCATATATTTGATGATTATGCTGATGAGAATAATAATGATAGATATTTTGTTGAATTTGCTCCCACTACAGTTAATAAGAATGACTATGCTTATGTTGGGAGTAATAATTATTTTATGCATGTGGCTCATTATAAGAATGTTTTATGTGATAATTATATTGTTAATTTTGTTCATTAAGCTACTGAAAGTTATTATGAGAGAGGGAAACATGGTTTTATGTATCTCAAATATATTAAGTTTCACCTCTTTATGTTGAAAATTTCAAAGTTGCACTTGTTTTGCTTTCCTATTCTTGTTGCTTTGTGCTTCCATGACTTGTTTCTTTACAAGATTATTTTTCATAGGAAGTGGGTTAGACTTAATTTTTTTATTTGCTTCTTGATGCTCTCTTTTACTTCAACTCATATTTCTTATGTGAGCATCTTCTCAAACTATTGTGCCTAGCTGAAAGGCATTAAAGAAAAACACTCTTGGGAGATAACCCATGTTTTATTTCTGTAAATATTCTTTTATTGAATATTGGAAGTTGTTACCTATGTAATAACCTCTCCATATCCTTTTTTATTTTGTTGTTGTGCCAAGGATAGCCTCTAATAGGAAGAATATAAGATTTGGGGAAGTTGCTTTCCGGAAAGATATTCTGTGCTGCCACCAAAAAAAATATTATTCTCAGCCAGAACGTCGGATTGATCTGAAACTTTTTGAGCATATGCCCCGGGTTATTATCTAACTTTCATTAGTGTTGCACTTTTCGATTTGAGCAACATAGGATTTTTGAAAAAAAACAATATTTACCTATTGTTCTGTTTTGGCAGATTTCTAGCACTATTTGCATTTGCCTCTTAATTTTTTTCTTTTTGAGTTCTTTTGAGAGAAAGAGCTTTTAAAAGAAGCTGCTACAGTAGCTATTGTTATAATGGATGTTTGACTTGTGTTTAAGCTGAACCAAAGTGGATTTGTTATTTTGATTGCACTAATGCTAGTAATGAAAATTGTGTGAAGTTTTGCATGAAGGAAGTTTTCAAGTGTAGGAAGAGAAGAATGATGTGATGAGATGACGGATGGACAAAAGCTCAAGCTTGGTGATGCCCATGTCACCCCAAGGAATAACCAAGAGGTACAAGCGTCAAAGCTTGGGGATGTCCAAGGCATTCCCATCTTCATCAACAAAAATATCAGGTCATCGTTCAAGACACTATATTTTTATGCTTCATATGCTATGTGTTGTTCTTGGAGCGTCTTTATTTTTTTTATTTTTCTTTTGTTTTGTTTGATGTTGTATATGGTTGGATCCCAGCATACTTGTTTTGGAGAAAGACACACTCCATTTTCATTGCATAGAACACTCTATTTTTCACTCTTATTGTTCCACGAGTGTTCTCTTTTGCTAGTACTGCGTTTATCTCTTGTTTTCCACTCGTATTTTGTTCAGAGCTTGTTAGTTTTCTTTAGTTAGGTATGATTGGCTCTCTAGTCTTTATTGATTATTATCTATGAGAGTTGTTTCAAATAAATTGATTGGTGTTGGAGAAGAGTAAAATGTTTCATGCTTATAGTGGTACAAAAGGAAGCTTATTTAGACTGTGGCTTAGACTTTAGCATGTCGTGCTAGATGTTATTTTAATTATATGCTTACTAGTATTGTTTTAGCATGACTTGTCTCAAATATCTGAGAGTGCTTAATGTGCCATTGAAAGAATCATGTGTTGTTTCCATCATATAAAAGCATAATATTGTGGTATTCTCCTTTGATGCTTTATTGGGTTGACTTGGCACATGCTTACATCACGTTATGACTACAAACTAGTCACCTAAAGCCTCTATGATCATTTAGTTTTTGACTTGTAATATCACTTTATGCTTTTATTAATAATGTTTTATCGCTATGCATGATTATGGCCATTATTGCTCTCTTAGTTGGTCGCTCCCAGTCTTTTGCTAGCCTTTACCTGTACTGAGTATGAGCTCTACTCGTGCATCCAACTCCCAAAAAACCAAAGTTTGCCAATTGTGTCCACCATACCTACCTATATGTAGTATTTCACCCCACTTCAAAGTAAATTGCTGGTGTGCTACCTTTAATACCTTCAAAAACTATCACTACAAGAAAAGTTCAAATAGACAACGTCCCAAAATCGTCCACTGATGTCTACGCACGCTTCTATTCCTGTAGACAGTGTTGGGCCTCCAAGAGCAGAGGTTTGTAGAACAACAGCAAGTTTCCCTTAAGTGAATCACCCAAGGTTTATCGAACTCAGGGAGGTAGAGGTCAAAGATATCTGTAATATCCCAGGTAATGGGGTTACAAAAATAGAGGAAACAAATGTGTGCATTGCATTCATGCATAGAAAATCTGGGGAATTTTCGCGCTTTAAAGTAAAAAAAAGTCACAGTAACTGAAGTTTCACTTGACCTTGGTGGAATTGAAGTAGCTCATCAAGTCAAGTGCTATAAACCTTAATGTGACTTTGCTAAATCCTTGTTTTGGGTAGAGATGATTTGATCTAAGGGGTTAGATCAAATGGAACTAATAATCAACAAAACAACACTTTATTCAATGATCAATTACTTGATCTCATAAGAGATCATAAAATGGAATTCCTTGCCATAACCTATGAACATACATCTATTTGGAAATCAAGTAACAATAAACCAGAGAAACTATTCTAGACTTATCTTTTCCCTGTCTTAAACTAATCCTTGATTCTACCGTGAACCTCATGGTATTCATATTACTTCATTCTAGGAAACATAACAAGGAGATCCACTCTAGTAATATATATATTCTTCTCTATTCAATATTAATGTACATCAAACCTAGAGAGGTGAGAGTTCTATAATAATTATTTGAGGAGCAATAATAGACCTTGAGCTAAACCTTGGATATACATCCAAGTATTCAAATCATCGTATTTAAGAGGAACCCTAGGATATTATTTAAGACATTCCTAGAGAGAGAAACTATTTATGTTAAACATAGATATTGATGATCACATCAATCCCTATGGAGCCTAACCTTAAGTTAGTATTAAAGTCCTTCCCAAAATGAGAGAGACCATTCATACCAATTCCAGCCTTACTTATTAAGGAATCAAGGACAATCTTTGAACGAAAGTATTAGGAGGTAAACCATTTCATCTTAGAGTGGTGAGATAACCAAATATCAGATAGAATAAGACCATATCCCTGAGTTGATAAAATAAGGATAAGACTAATCCAACTAAGCTAGACAATTGGAATCTTAGCTTAGATACCTAAGGAAATCTTGTGAGTACACCATAAACCCTAGAATAAACCATTCATATATGAGAGAGATCATGCTATAGTTTTATACTCAAGATAGTTGAGGCAACACTTAAATTTAAGGGAGAGAACTATCCATATACCAGATGATTATATCATCATTGTTTAAGTAGAACCCTAACAGAATATCTCAGGTATTCTCCTAGGATATAAATTATTGAGGCAACCATAGTAGTCCTATCCTAGAGAGTAAAATAGAGGTATTATACCCTAGCTGATCAAGACAATACTTTATCTTAGAAGTGAGAAATCTAATTCTTGAGAGATAACTTAGGAAGCCAAACCTTGATCATTATAAATTGTGTAATGATCATAAACCCTAAGAACTTGAGGTAGAGATATTAAGAACAAGTTGATCATGCCTAATCCATGATCATGCATTGGTGATAGGTGAGGATAAGTTAAACCCTAATAGGATAAGTAGATATCATTCATCACATGAAATCATAGGGAGGTAACTATTAAGCAACCCTAGGCTTATATTCCAACCTTTACTTGTGTACCACTTGGTGATCATAAGTAGAATCTTACCACATCTATACTTCATAAATTAAAGAACCTAAGAACGGATGAAGCCTAGTGACCGGGTGTATACGTGAGCACGCGGTTTCTATGCGACACGTGTCTAACACCGTGTGTCCTGCCGTTTGTGTGGTGGGAAACGAGCGCAGAGTCTACCCCACGATCTCTTCCGCACGCCTAAGAAAAAAAACGAAAAAACGAAACCGCGGCCGCCGCTCCTCTGCATCGCCGACCGCGCCGCCCGAGTCAGCCTCGGCCGCCGGCGCCTCCCGCTGACTGCCATGGCATAGGAATCAAAGAGATGAGGAGAGCCGCGGTGGCCGGCGTCCATGCCGCCCGCGCCGTCGAGCGCGTCGGCCCTCTCTGCGAGCTCGGCTGCGAGGTTGTCCTTGGCGGCCAGCTTCTGGCAGAGGCGGGCGGCCGGAGTCTGCGTCGGCGGCGTCCTTCTCGGGGCGGGCGGTGGACAAGCTCCGTGTGCCTCCACTACTTCCAGACTACTGCAGACTGAACACAAAAGAATGGATAGATTGATATACGTACTGCTGCCGACTGAACAACTAATGCAAAGTCGGATTTGAGATCGTGCGCGGATGAGAAGTTCGAGCAGGCCGCTCACCCGATAGACTCTAACCCACGGCGGCGCCATGGATCTTAATACACGGTGTCGGACAGCCAAAATCATATGATACGGGCCAATAAGCGGATAAAATTTCATGTTAGCAAGATAACCAAAATCAGCTAATAGCCTGATCCAAGTCAATCCCCAAGCTGAACCATAGCAGTCCGCTAAACAAAAAAATCCACATCTTCAAATCAGAAGAGATAGAGAGAGGGGTTGCCTCCCATGGCCGCACCATAGTCCAGAGCAACGACATCGGTCGATAATGGACAAACAGGGAGGCAGAGGAGGAGAGATTGGAAGATGAACACGGACTGAGGTGATTGGGTCGGAGGGGACAGCGGATTTTTTCCCGGAGCCGTCGTTCCAGAGCTGGCGCTCCTACGGCAGCGCCCTCGCGGCCACCGTCCCGCGTCTGCGCGACCGCGTGGTCGCCCGCTCCACCGACGCCATCGAGGCCGGGACTCTGCTCGCCGAGAGCGATAACCCGCTGCGCCGCTGCCTGTCCTGGGTCGACCTCGCCTTCCTCGGCTTCGGATCCGTCGTTGGCTCCGGCGTCTTCGTGCTCACCGGCCAGGAGGCGAGCTTCGACGCCGGCCCGGCCATCCCGCTCGCCTACGCCGCCGCAGGGTTCTCCGCCCTGCTCTCGTCGTTCAGGCGACGGGGGACGAGGTGGCCGCGCGGGCCACGCGTCGAGGGAGGAGGCGGCCGCCGAGCACACGGCAGATAGCCCGCAAGGGCGCCTCCGGCGAGCGAGGGGAGTGCTCCGCAAGCGCGGCTGGGTCCGAGGCGAGCGGGCGCCACCATCGCGGCGGCGGCAAGGCGTGCCACGCCCACGCCAGTGCCAGAGCGGCGCGCGTGAGGCCGAGCGGGCTCGTTCGATTTGGGGAAGGCGAAGCGGGGCCACGGGACCGGCCTCGTTCGATTTGGGGATGTCGAAGATGGGGGCACTGTTTCGCTCGTGGGAAAAGGAAGAAGAAGAGAGAGGGATTAGAAAAAGGAGGTTTGACGCCCGTTTGGCTCTGTTTGTGAGGCAAGTATCTTAAAGCAGATCCAACGGTAAACACCGCGTGCTCACGTATACACCCGGTCACTAAATCCACTCTCAACCTAAGAAAACCTTAGAGTAAAACTCCATACTCAATATGGTGAGAAATCATCCATCCATATGACCAAAGTTAACTATAAAAAGAACTATAACAGCTTTAGTTACTCTAACAATAGCTTAAGGATAGTAATATAAGTCAAATTGGTGGAAGATAAAACCAATTCTTAAGTCCTTAGTAATTAAAGGAAAACAGAAACAATTAAACAACTAACCATATTACCTTGGTTAGGGGAGATTAAAACCCTAGCAAACACAATATGGTGTTATCCCAACTCTACAACTCAGAATTAAATCTCAACCCTAGTTTGAGTATCACTTGGGTGATCACAAATAAAACCCAAACCACAATTGAGATTCAACCCATGGGTCATTAGGTAAGTAGCATTTGAACCCTAGATTTGCACATCAAATAAAGCTTATGCTTCAATTCTTGAACATAAGAAAAACCTTGTGCTACATTATATGGTTAAAACCATATGTGTAGTGACCAACTATTTATCTTTGTACCCAAGATCAACCATGATAGAACAATACCTACCTTAGATACTTTCAAAGATAATGATAGTGTTAACCTTAAAAAGGGGGATTATATTAGAAGCTAAAAAATAACTAATAAGTTGGTGTTCACATAAAATCATGTAAGTCATCCACTTCTCAAATGGAAACCAAGTCTTAGTAATAACCTCTGAAATATATTTAGTTGAAATTATCAACTCTAATAAATCATAACAGAATTGATTCACAAGAAAAAGGAAATTAAAATATAAGAATATAAACTCATACCTATTGGCTATTTTGAATAAACCCACAAGTATGAAATATAATCAAATATAAAATGTTTGTTTAAACTAAAGAATAGTGTAATAGTCATTGCACTATGTCTTAATTCAGTTAACATAACAAGAAACCTGCAAATTAAATTTGAATTCAAATCAGATTCAAATAGAAAATAGAAAACTAAAAATAGAAAACAGAAAAGAGGAGAAAAAGCATACCTGGACCTTACCTGGTCGTGGCAGCCCACCAGCAGCCCAGCAAGGACTAGCCCAGCACGGCCCAGCCTGGCCCGAGAAACCCCTTCGTCTAAAAATCTAGGGACGAAGTCGTCCTCATCCCTTCTTCGTGCATGGAGGACACCACAACGCCGTGGCCAGCTTCTCCTCGTCGCTGGCGGCACCTCCTCGTCCGAAGGCGTGACAAGGCGCTCTCCAACGCCGTATAAAGCCCAGAGACGAACACTGAACCGAGTTCCTCCCCTCTCTGCCCAATTTCCGCCCAAATCGAAACCCTAGCCTGCCCGGACCTCGACCATCGCCGTCGATGGAGGCCACCCCTAGCCTCGCCGTGACCACCATCGGGACCGCCGTCCTCGACATGGTCACCATGCGCGAGGAATCGAGCCGAAACGCCCGCAAGCGACCACGTCTGGCCATCTTCTCCGACGCTGGTGATGGCCCAATACGGCGAACCAGGCCATCTCCGACCACGCCGTCACGCCCTACGTCCTCCTGGTGAGCCGCTGAACCCCTTGGCATGCTCGCCTTGCTCCCTAGCCCGCCGAAGCGCCGCCGCACCGTGTCCATGTTTCCGCCGCCGCGGTACCTCGCCGGCGAGCACGCTTCGGTGACCCATTCGGAGCGGCGCCGCCACCTTATGGCTCTGTGCGTTGCCCTGAGTCGAGCCAGCACACGCGCGCGTCCGCGGGAGTAGCCCAACGCCGGCGATAGTCACCATCTGCCGCCGGCCACCATGAGCTCTGCCACGTCATCGATTATGACCACGGTCAAAGCCAACGTGGCAGCTGACGTAGTCTAGCCCCACCAGTTAGTGACTGAGTGGGTAGTCTGACCGTGTAGCTTTAGCAGTTTCCATTTAAATTTAATTCCAGAAAATCTCTGCAACTTCAAATGAATTTAGAAAATTCAATTTAAGTCAGAAAAATATAAATGAGATATCAAAATTCTTAGAAAAGAAAACTCTATCCAATAAAAATATAATATGAAATTTTTATTTGTAATAAAAATTTAAGTATTTAAAACTTATTGTTTAAGCAATTTCTTTTATTCATAATTGAATTAAAAATTCAATAATTAGGAAAAGATTATAAAATAAATAAAAACCAGTAAGGTAAATAAAGAAAACATTAAAACTAATTTTCTTTACTTGTTAATTTGTTAAATCCTTATTACAAGGATTTAAACCCTAAATAATAATTACCCTAATTATTAATTGTTTAAAAATAATAAATGCCAAATTAAATATTATTCTTACTTGGAAGTTATTAATATCTTCAAAATTAAAATGAAGTTATTAATCATAGAATTATATGGTAAATAGCAAACCTTAGTTCCATATTGATTGTTATTACAACCCCATCATTCCATGTGAAACCCTAAAACCCTAATTCTATTATGCACCATACCCTAGCTCCATTAGTCAATAGTAACCCTAAATGGTTCTAACCTAAAACCTAGGTTAGAACATGTCATCATGATACTTTCCTTTCAAACATAGAAACCTAATAGCAACTAGATAATTGCCATGACCACATAAAATGTAAGAACCTTATCACTGGTTAATTGCTATGCTATGTTCTCATCTAAATAAAACTTGTTGATCTCGTAGGATCAACCAAGTGTAAAACCCTAGTCCTTATTACCAAGAATCTTATCCTTACTCATCTTTAATTAGCATCACACCATTGTGATGAACTCCAATAACATATATGCCCATTATTTGTCATTACATAACAATAGCCCACTAAACCCTACAAGTACTTCCTAATTATAAACCATCCTATTTAGGAGCCAATCATTTCTTACTTAGTGGATCCAATAGCAAACCCTAGGCAACCTCAACCTTAATAGTAATACTTCTTATTACTTAAGAAGTATGTTCTTCAAAAGTTATTCTTTTGAAGAAAATAAGGAATCATCATCAATCCTGCCTAAAAGAACCTATAACCAGTAGCCAGCTATCATCAACAAGGTAAACCAACCTTGGTAGCACCCACATAATTAATTACTTAAGATGCTTAGGCTTAGCTCAAACCTCACAAGTTCTAGTTATTGATGAATCCAACTATGTTGTGATCCATCAAATATTTACTCCAGAAACTAGTTGAAACCATAGTAAACCATAGGACTCCACAACCCTAATTATCATACTTGCTCTTTATTAAAGAACATGTTCTTCAAAAGTTATTCTTTTGAAGTATATGATAATTAATCATTAACCCTGCCATATAATGCTAAAACCAACCACTATTCATTACATGTTAGGATTATACCAAATAATATTGTTGTGTGCTATTAGTGTTATTATTATGATATATTACAACACCTGTTTATGATACCAAGCAACCAATTCTTAATAAGAACTTTGTTGTGAATCATTCTAAAAAGTGCAACACACCCTAAGCAAATCATTTCAACTAACTAATCCTAAATCATCGGGGTTAGGGCACGCTTAGAGCGATTGCATCTCATACTTATGCATTATTGCATTCTTGCCAATCTTTTAAACATCGTCCTTACCGGACGATGATGCTATTTCAGAATTTGGAGTTATTGCGTATCGAAGACCTTGCCTGCATAATCTTGCAGTCAAGAAAGGCAAGTTCATCACTTGCTCATGTCATTTGAGTATCTTTATCAAATTACTTGCAAAGTACTATGATTACCACTATTGCATAAAAACCAAAACCACTATTTTCATAACTATGAATATGACTATGTGGTTGGCAATGGAACCATGGATTGTGTTGATATGGTGGAGGTTCCATTGCAAGGGTTTATATCTATCTAGGATTAAACAACAAATTTCGCCAGTGATTCTTGTGCCGTAATACCCGTGTTAACCATAAGATCTGGAGTGGGACGGAATAGTCAACCGTATTTCCGCCTCTTGTACATCAACGGATGCGCTTACCGTAGCGGTTGTATCTTGCGGAGCAATTGGTGGGTGGGGAGCCCCTTCTAATTCCCCACGATATAGCTTTTGCTTACCGTAGTGGTTGCTGCTTGCGGAACAATTGGTGGGTGGGGATCCCCTTCTAATTTCCCATGGTAATGTGGTCTATGATGGGTTGCAGCTACCGGCGAAGGAGTTTGGTTCGATCCCAGACTGTCGTCGTGGTCGGGGTCCACCCTGAAATATGGGAATAATGGGACCGGCGAGGACCCAGGGTCGGGGTTTGCAACAAAGGGTGGGTGTGCGAGGTAGCGGAGGAATATAGTTGGCTATGACCTTATACCGGGCCTCACACCATAGGAAGTGTGGACGGGAAACTCGAGCCCGGTTGGCACCAAGGTTAAGATCTCTTATGGGTAAAGCAACACACCTCTGCAGAGTGTAATGAACTGTGACCTGTCACTCCCTGTTCAGGGATATGGAACTGCGAACGCTGCCGGAAAGGAACTCCATGAAGTTCTAGTCAACCGGTGAAGGCTGACGGACATAGTTCTTCTGAATAAAAGCAACCTTTTGAAGAAATGATTATGAAAACCTGCATTGGTATTAGACTTTTTGGTCTAATGCCGTAGCTAGTGCATTAAACACCTCTTTCCTATAATGAACTTGTTGAGTACGCTCGTACTCATCCCACTCTTAAATCCCCTGCTTAGATATGGAGGCATCGAAGGAGGATCTACAGTGTAACTGGAAGGCCGAGGAGTCAACAACTACTTCAAGGGACAGGAACCTGTCAGAAGAGTCAAACACCTCATCCAACAAGGATAAAACCTAGATTAGCAATAGAAGGGAACTAGCTTCCTAAACCTAGCTCCTATTTAGCTAGAATCTATTCTTAGCCTCTGTAGCTAGATAAATACTCTTCAAATAGAATTCGTGATAGGATTAGATCACGAGTCGTTCTTCTGGAGTTTATTTGCAGTTTTACCTCATTGTATAGTAGGAGGCTGTGTGGATCCTTTGTAAAGAGTCTGTGTGTAATTCTATAGACATGCCTTGGACCCACATATGTTTCTGTTGTACCACTCTGAGCGATATAATACTAGTGGAACGGTGTTTCATTGGTGTTATATCAGACTTGCATACTACACCATGCAGTGGTATGCCGGGTCACCATAATATCCCTCTCAAGCAACTCTGCAATTACGATACAAGAAGTCTCTTGTGTCCCCAACACACCTAATACACTTTTCAGATGTATAGGTGCACTAGTTCGGCGAAGAGATAGTGAAATACAAGTAATATGGATGATTATGAGTAGTAATTGCAATCTGAAATAAACATGGCAGCAAGCAAACATGTAACAGAACTTGTTGGAATCGGTGTTTCAATGCTTAGAAACAAGGCCTAGGGATCATACTTTCACTAGTGGACACTCTCAACAATGATCACATAAATAAATAAATTCTCTTCACTTGTGCTACTTTCAAACACTCTCTTGTTGGATAATAAACACCATTCATTGTGTAGGGATACAAGAGCACCCTCAATCCGGAGTAAACAAGCTCACAACTTCATAAAGGAATCACACACGATGCGCACACTGTCACCATCACACCGTGGAGAGTGAATCCGGAGTTCATATTAAAGTAACCTCTAGAGTGCATAGTAATAGTTAACTTCATAATCTACAAGAGATTACAATCATAACCTACGCCAAGTACTACATGATGCACACACTGTCAACATTACATCATGAAGGAGGAATAGACTACTTTAATAACATCACTAGAGTAGCACATAGATTAATAGTGATACAAAGCTCATGATCACATAAAGATCACATGGGAGAGAGAGATGAACCACATAGCTACCAGTAGAGCCCTTAGCCTCGGGGGAGAACTACTCCCTCCTCATCATGGGAGTCAGCAACGGCGATGAAGATGGCGGTGGTGTCGATGGATTCCGGGGGCAATTCCCCGTCCCGACGGCGTGCTGGAACAGAGATTTTGTCCCCCGAACTTAGCTTCGCGATGGCGGCGGCTGCGTAACTTTTCTCGTATCATGGCTTATCTTTTTAGGGTTTTCGCGACGGAGAGACTTTATAGGCAGAAGGGCAGCCTCGGAGGGGTCCCGAGGGACCCACACCATAGGGGGGCGCCCCCCTTGGCCGCGCCGCCATGTGGGGTGGGGCCCCCTTGGCTCCCCTCTGGCCCCTCTTCGGTGCTCTGGAACCTTCCGTGGAAAATAGGAAGTATGGCTTTTGTTTCGTCCAATTCCGAGAATATTTCCTGTGTAAGATTTCTGGAACCAAAAACAGCAGAAAACAGGAACTGGCACTTCGGCATCTTGTTAATAGGTTAGTTCCGGAAAATGCATAAAAATGATATAAAGTGTGAGCAAAACATGTAGGTATTGTCATAAAACTAGCATGGAACATCAGAAATTATAGATACGTTGGAGACGTATCAAGCATCCCCAAGCTTAGTTCCTACTCGCCCTCGAGTAGGTAAACGATAACAAGGATAATTTCTGAAGTGACATGCTACTATCATAATCTTGATCAATACTATTGTAAAGCATATGAGATGAATGAAGTGATTCGAAGCAATGGTAAAGACAATGATTAAACAACTGAATCATATAGCAAAGACTTTTCATGAATAGTACTTTCAAGACAAGCATCAATAAGTCTTGCATAGGAGTTAACTCATAAAGCAATAAATTCTTAGTAGAAAGTTTTGAAGCAACACAAAGGAAGATATAAGTTTCAGCAGTTGCTTTCAACTTCAACATGTATATCTCATGGATAATTGTCAACACAAAGTAATATGATGAATGCAAATAAGCAAGTATGTAGGAATCAATGCACACAGTTGACACAAGTGTTTGCTTCTAAGATAGAAAGAAATAGGTAAACTGACTCAACATAAAGTAAAAGAATGGCCCTTCGCAGAGGGAGGCCACGTCAAGGTTGTTGGTGAAGGAGTGTAGTGCGGCGCAACACCAGGGATTCCGACGCCAACGTGGAACCTGCACAACACAATCAAAATACTTTGCCCTAACTTAACAGTGAGGTTGTCAATCTCACCGGCTTGCTGTAAACAAAGGATTAAACGTATGGTGTGGAGAATGATGTTTGTTTGCAAGGAACAACAGAGAACAATGATTGCAGTAGATTGTATTTCAGACGTAAAAGAATGGACCGGGGTCCACAGTTCACTACTGGTGTCTCTCCAATAAGATAAATAGCATGTTGGGTGAACAAATTACAGTTGGGCAATTGACAAATAGAGAGGGCATAACAATGCACATACATATCATGATGACTAATATGAGATTTACTTAGGGCATTACGACAAAGAACATAGACCGCTATCCAGCATGCATCTATGCCTAAAAAGTCCACCTTTGGGTTAGCATCCGCACCCCTTCCAGTATTAAGTTTCAAACAACAGACAATTGCATTAAGTAAGGTGCGTAATGTAATCAACACAAATATCCTTAGACAAAGCATTGATGTTTTATCCCTAGTGGCAACAACACATCCATAACCTTAGAACTTTCTCATCCATCCCGATTCAATTGAGGCATGAACCCACTATCGAGCATAAATACTCCCTCTTGGAGTCACAAGTATCAACTTGGCCAGAGCCTCTACTAGCAACGGAGAGCATGCAAGATCATAAACAACACATATATGATAGATCAATAATCAACTTGACATAGTATTCCATATTCATCGGATCCCAACAAACACAACATGTAGCATTACAAATAGATGATCTTGATCATGATAGGCAGCTCACAAGATCTAAACATGATAGCACAAGAGGAGAAGACAACCATCTAGCTACTGCTATGGACCCATAGTCCAAGGATGAACTACTAACGCATCAATCCGGAGGCGGGCATGATGATGTAGAGTCCTCCGGTGATGATTCCCCTCTCCGGCAGGGTGCCGGAGGCGAAATCCTGAATCCCCTGATGGCGCGTGAGACACACGTCCGTTGGGAACCCCAAGAGGAAGGTGTGATGCGTACAGCAGCAAGTTTCACTCAGTAAGAAACCAAGGTTATCGAACCAGTAGGAGTCAAGGAACACGTGAAGGTTGTTGGTGGCGGAGTGTAGTGCGGCGCAACACCGGGGATTCCGGCGCCAACGTGGAACCTGCACAACACAATCAAAGTACTTTGCCCCAACGTAACAGTGAGGTTGTCAATCTCACCGGCTTGCTGTAAACAAAGGATTAGATGTATAGTGTGGATGATTGTAACAACCCAAATTTCAAAATAAAGAGAAAATGAATTTCCTTTTTCCAAAAATGAGAACCAACAAAAACTTTTCTTAAATAGAGTGCTATGCTTAGTGCTCCTAGCTAATATTTGTGTTTTGCCATGATGAGTGTTATTATGCTTATGTGAAAAACCCTAAAACCCTAAAGTGATCAAGTGAAGATCACAAACCAAATAAAATAAAAAGAGAAAGAAATCCAATAAGAAAAACCCTAAACCCTAACCTCCTCAATAATCATTTGGATCTTTTTTTGAGAAACCTAAAATAAAGGAAAAGGCATATGTGGGCCTATAGCCATAATATATAAATATTGAACCCTACCTTTTCTTTTTTGCTAAATGGTGGTGAACCATTGCAAAACTTATTAAACCCTAAACCACATCCCTCTTGTTATCAATCTTTGAGAAATAAAATAAAAGGGAAAAATCTTATTTAAGAAAGAGGCATATATGCCTATGGCTATTTTGTAAAACTTTACCCTAGGCCTTTCTACTTTATTTAGAGGAATGGAAAACCTTCTTAAACCTTATCTAGTACTTCTCCAACCCAATCCAAAATGAAACAAAGGATTGTTAAAAAGAAAGTAATAATGCCATAGAGGCATATGAGAGCAAAATATCAAATCTGTGAAATTGAGGATCTTGACCCTAAGACTTTTGGTGAATGGTTGGATCACTCCTATATACCATTTCAACACTCAACAACATTAATTGGGTCAAGCCTAGCCAAATTAACAATCAAATGCCACATATGCATAGAGGCATATGTGACACATAGCCATTTTCACCAATTCTTGTCCTATGCACTTCTACCCTAACCAAATGGTGTGAAACCATCTCTAAACCTAATCTAACCCTAAATTGACCCTCAACCTTGCTCAAGTAAAGCAAGGGGAGCACATTACAAGAATAAGAAAAATTGACCTGTCACCTCTCATGCATTATGGCCAATTTTACAAATCTTTGAGCAAGACCTTTTGGAATGGTTTCAATGGTTTGAGAATGTTTCTAAACTAATAAGAGTCACATTAGAGTCAACCAAAGTCAACTCAAATGAAGAGAAATCAAATAGTGAGATAACTCCATTTTTCACTCACATACACCTTTAGCCAAATTATCCAATCTTGACCTAGCCACCTCCATTGCCTCAAAATGGTTGGAACCTTTCACCTAACTCAATCTAACACCAAATAAACCTCACTCTTGTCAAATTGAAGCAAAGAGGAATAAAAGAATAAAAGCTAGAATTTCACAAAACCCTCACATATGGCTTATGCCATTTTTATAAATTTTGACCCTAGACCATTTTGGCCTTCACCATTAGTTGTAATAGGATACTAAACACTTATTACAACTTTTGGAATCAAAGAAACCCAATTCAAATCAAATTCAAACTCAATTGGAGATCACATGTGATATTGGTCAAATCTGCCAATTTTAGTCTGATCACTACTTTGAGCCCTTACCATTCAATTTTCTCAAACCAACTCTTGCTAACTCTTTGCACCATTTCAAAGTCAACATCAAGGTGAACATTTTTTGTAAAGAGCACCATGCCAAAATCATTTTTGATCATTTGCTATGCTCATGCAAAGTTGCAACTTTTAATTAAGTGGAACAATCTCCCACTTAGTGAACTTTGCAATATTTTGATTTTCTAAATTCCACCACCACCTCTCTTTGCCTCTGGTCATTTAGAACCAAACCAAACACACCCTTTTCAAATTGGTCAACCTTTTGAACTAAATCAAATTTGGACAAAATTTGTGAAATACAAATAGGGAACTATTTGACACTATTTCAAATAGTGTCCTAGCTAACCCTACCCTGCCCCAAATCTCTCCACCTTGTTCCCTTGACCTTTCTCACCCTAGCCAACCCACAGAAAACCTAAGGGGACAAGAAAACCAAGTGTGTGCATGGCCATGCCGGCCATGTCACACATGGACATGCATCCCTCCTCTCCTTCCCTCACCAGCCGTGCCCACCATGTCCTCTGGCTCCACCTCACTCCCCTGCAACCCCCTGTGCCCGCCATTGCCGGAGAGGAAGCCCACACGCGTCAGGCAACGCGCGTCCGTAGTGGCCTGTGCCATGCCGATCACGGCGTGGACACGCCCCAGCGCGCCCGTGGACATGCCCTGGCCACGAGTCGCCTCGCCGCAGCACACCTTCCCTGGACCCCCTCGCTGCACGACGAGCTTCGCCGCCGCGACCAGAACCCGCTAGACACGCGCCGTGCCCCGCGCAAGTGCCGTCGCCGTCGACACCGTCGCCGTGTTCCCGCGAACGCCGCCGCAGACCAGGACGCAATGCGTCGCCACCAGACCGTCCCCCACCTAGCTAGCAAGCGCTCTAGCTCCGCCTAGCCGTCGCCTACAAGATGCGCCCCCTAGCGTGCCCCTTCGCGCCTCAGAACGTCGTCGCCATCGTCGACCTTCCCTGCATCCTCGGCCTCTCCTCGCTGCTATATAAGGAGCACCCCTCCCTTCAAATTGAGCACGCCTCTCGACTCCCCTCTCCTCCCTGAGTAGCCTAGCCACCTCGCCTCGCCGCATTGCCCACCAGCGCCGCCCAATTGCTACCTCACTGCCGCTCTCCGTCGCCGAAGCTCGCCGGAGAAGGAGGCCGCCCCAGGAAACGCCACTGCTACCAGGAGGTTCCTCATCGTCGACAACGCCGTCCTGCACCGTCGCTGACCCTCGCCGGAGTCCCAGCTCACCGCCGACCCCCTACCTCCGCCGCGGCAGCAAGCCCCTCCCCTCGACGGAGACGACGCGCCTCGACCGCACGATCTTCTTCTGATCCTACGTCCCACGATCCTCCATACCGTTTCGGTAAGCCTCCGTCGCTGACATGCAGGTCCCCCTGTCAGGCGGCCCGCTGCGCACTGGACGCACTGCTGGGCCGGCCCAACTCTTCCTCCCTGGCATTTTAAATCTTTCGGCCCAGATTATTTTCCCGCCTAGCCCATCTAGCTAAAGTCAATTAATTCAATTCAAAATTTTCCAATACTGAACCCCACTTTGAAATTCAATATTTTCAAATCTACTGAACCAAAATTGATGAATTTTATATCGTTGGAAAGCTAGTTAAAAGTTCTACAATATGCCACTGGTCCCATCTCAAAATTATTTGTAGAATTAATCTGACAAAAAGAACAAGTCAGGGACTTTTGCACATTCAAATAAATCTTAAAAATAAACCAAAATAGATATTAAGTTAATTCCAACTCTAATAGCTCACATTTGACTTACACTAATTGTTTATGCAAGAAAATGGTGTGGTCACTTTACATGATCATGCCCTAGTTTAAGTAGTGGATAATATGGCTAGTTTAACTAGTTAATATTGTCCAAAACTATTAAGTAATTCTTATGAAGCCTTATACTTCATTTAAATCTTGTCTCAAATGAATTCATGTGATGTTTGGACCCCTGGCCAAACTCACTTATATGAATTACTTAGAGATTTAAATCATTTGTAGTGTTATTAAATGGTATGAGGTACTCTACCTCATTTAAATCAATTTCTCAAATGATGATGATGAATGGTTGACTTGAGTCAACATGATTTCATGTATGATTGTTTGAGAAATTAAATCTTAAGAAGATTTCAATGAGAGAAAAGTATTTCTCCAGAACCATATGGAAATTATATCTTACATATGTAAGGAGAGGAAATTATCTTCCTCAAGCAACACAACCAATGCACCCTAATTATAGTATTTGTGTGAATAGAATAATTGGTGTGAGTACAAGTAATGTTAGAATAGCCAATGAATTGTTGATAATGTTAAATCACCTCAATGGTAGTTGTTAACCTAGTTACAACTATGTGTTAAATCATATGAGAGGTTTCCCTCTCATTTAAATCTTGGTCTCAAGTATTTCAACATGAGGTATGGACCATGGTCTATATAACCTCATATTGAGTCATTTGGTGACATTAAATCACTACCATGTTAGTATTAAATTGTATGAGGTATGGAACCTCATTTAAATCATTTTCTCAAATGATGAGTATGACGAGGTTGACTTTGGTCAACCTAGGTCATATATTATTCATAAGAGAAATTAAATCTTAATAAGATAATGAGAGGAAATTATTTCTCTAAGTAATTAAAAGTAACACCTAAGTAGTATGAGAAGAAATTATTTTTCTTAAATAAGAGGAACACCTCCACCCACTTAATAGTAGTGTGTGATGCTAGTTTAAGTTGGGTACATCATGTGTGTGCTTAGTTTAGTATGTAAGTTTGGTATGATGATTGTGTACCCCGTATTCGTATTTTAGACGCTAGTACCGGAGACTATCAGGAGGAGGAGGACTTCTACAAAGAGGAAGGAGAAGAGAACTTGGACCCTCACTTCAACCAAGGCAAGCTGATATTATTGCAAGCCAATACCAATGCAAGCTAATATTCTTGCAAAGTGCAAAGCCCCTTTGGGGCAAGGCACCATGAATCTTATCTTTTCTTACTTAAGCCTATCCCAAGTTTATATCTTACAAGTTTTTACTTGTTTTCTCAAGAAGTTCCTTTTATAATTAACTTGGGTCACAATAGAGAGAATTACTAGAATAGTAAAAGTTAGTCCCCCCTCAAGAAAAGCAAGATAATACTCTTGCAAAGTGCAAAGCTCACCATGAGCAAGGCATTACCCATTTACTTTATGTTTATGATCCTATTTCCCAGTTTTACTTTACCAGCCTTACTTACTTTTGTTTTATCAAAGTACTTTTTGGTTCATGATTCACTTGGTCTAGATATAGAGTAGAACAAGAGCACCAAACTTAGCTTAGAAAGCTATAAGCTAGTTAGCACCCCTCATGCTTAGATGCTAGTGCTAAATTAAAGGTGAATACCTTAGTTGGGAACTTGTGAAATGAAATGACTTTGAAAACCTTGGAATGATGAGTCATTCTATTGAGAGATTTTGAAGGTGAATATGAATGGTGAATGACTTGGTGAATTTTACAAAAACACTGATGGTTGGGTTCGGATGCGATACCATTCCAATTTTACAAGTACCCCCACAATACCTGAATCTGGGTAGGGCTTAACCGGAAGTTTGTGTGTCTTAGTATGGGTTCCCTCTAAACAAGCGTCATTGGGGTTATGCCGAAAGCTGCCTCTACCACAATAGAAACGATATGATATGATGCGAAATGAGGTGAATGTCCGGCCCAAGCCCTGTGCAGTTCCCAGTGGTATGTCTGTCTTCACTGGGAGGCCAAGCTCATGGGGAGAGGTGCCTATACTAGGGTATGTAAATGAAAGGTTATGATTGGTAGTTCGCGTACTGCGTACGATAAATCAGGGCCAGTTACCCCTGACGAGCTATTGCAATTGTTGTGGCACAAGTGTACAACCTCTGCAGAGTTAAACCTATTCGAATAGCCGCGTCCTCGGTTATGGACAGTTGGAAAGGCCATACTGTTCCGTCATCAGAATTCTTTCGAAAACTATGAATGGTGAAGGGTGACTTGTGGATTTGAACTTGAAAGGTGACATTGACTTTGAATCACAACAGAGTTGTGGGAATGACACTAATGTTCCCACTTGAGTTAGTTAGCACATCAAGAGTTGTTTACAAAAATGTTTGTGAACTAAAATTGGCTTTATGCAAAATAAACTAGAGCTTAGCACCCCTTACTAAAATTGTTAGCACTTACACTAGTATTAGTTTGCGAGTACTTTAAAGTACTCACGACTGTGTCCCTGGCTATTCAAATGGCCAGACTATGAAGCAGAACAGCAGTATGAAGAGGACGACCAGCAGGACGCCCACGACAACTAGGGAATCTTCTGACGTCAGACGTTGGCCTGTGGACTAGAGAGTCCCTTCTATTTACGCTTCCGCGATGAAACTATGAACTTTGTGTAGATTGATCAATAGATCAACTATTTGTGTAATATGGATCATGTGATCTCTATTTGTAAGACGACTATGGTATGTAATGAACGATGACTTATGATATTCAACTGTTATGTCTCGCAACAACAATATTCCTGGGATTGCGATGTATGGCATAACAGGCATCTGGACTTAAAAATCCGGGTGTTGACAATGATGATGTTTGTTTGCGAAGAACAGTAAAGAACAATTGCAGTAGATTGAATTTCAGATGTAAAGAATTGGACCGGGGTCCATAGTTCACTAGTGGTGTCTCTCCCATAAGATAAATAGCATGTTGGGTGAACAAATTACAGTTGGGCAATTGACAAATAAAGAAGGCATAACAATGCACATACATATATCATGATGAGTACTATGAGATTTAATCAGGGCATTACGACAAAGTACATAGACCGCTTTCCAGCATGCATCTATGCCTAAAAAGTCCACCTTCAGGTTATCATCCGAACCCCTTCCAGTATTAAGTTGTAAACAACAGACAATTGCATTAAGTATGGTGCGTAATGTAATCAACACAAATATCCTTAGACAAAGCATCGATGTTTTATCCCTAGTGGCAACAGCACATCCATAACCTTAGAACTTTCTCATCCGTCCTGCATTCAATGGAGGCATGAACCCACTATCGAGCATAAATACTCCCTCTTGGAGTCACAAGTATCAACTTGGCCAGAGCCTCTACTAGCAACGGAGAGCATGCAAGAACATAAACAACACATATATGATAGATTGATAATCAACTTGACATAGTATTCAATATTCATCGGATCCCAACAAACACAACATGTAGCATTACAAATAGATGATCTTGATCATGATAGGCAGCTCACAAGATCTAACATGATAGCACAATGAGGAGAAGACAACCATCTAGCTACTGCTATGGACCCATAGTCCAGGGGTGAACTACTCACACATCGATCCGGAGGCGATCATGGCGATGAAGAGCCCTCCGGGAGATGATTCCCCTCTCCGACAGGGTGCCGGAGGCGATCTCCTAAATCCCCCGAGATGGGATTGGCGGCAGCGGCGTCTCAGTAAGGTTTTCCGTATCGTGGCTCTCGGTACTGGGGGTTTCGCGACGAAGGCTTTAAGTAGGCGGAAGGGTAGGTCAGGGGGCGTCACGAGGGACCCACACGCTAGGGCCGCGCCGCCCTAGTGTGGCGTCGCCTCGTGGCCCCACTTCGTATCTCCCTCGGTCTTCTGGAAGCTTCGTGGAAAAATAGGCCCCTGATACGTCTCCGACGTATCGATAATTTCTTATGTTCCATGCCACATTATTGATGTTATCTACATGTTTTATGCACACTTTATGTCATATTCGTGCATTTTCTGGAACTAACCTATTAACAAGATGCCGAAGTGCCGATTCTTTGTTTTCTCTGTTTTTGGTTTCAAATCCTAGTAACGAAATATTCTCGGAATTGGACGAAATCAACGCCCAGGGTCCTATTTTGCCACGAAGCTTCCAGAAGTCCGAAGAGGAGACGAAGAGGGGCCACGAGGGGGCCACACCCTAGGGCGGCGCAGCCCCCCCTTGGCCGCGCGGCCCTGTGGTGTGGGGCCCTCGTGCCGCCTCCTGACCTGCCCTTCCGCCTACTTAAAGCCTCCGTTGCGAAACCCCCTGTACCGAGAGCCACGATACGGACAACCTTCCAGAGACGCCGCCTCCGCCGATCCCATCTCGGGGATCCAGAGATCGCCTCCGGCACCCTGCCGGAGAGGGGAATCATCTCCCGGAGGACTCTACGCCGCCATGGTCGCCTCCGGAGTGATGAGTGAGTAGTCTACCCCTGGACTATGGGTCCATAGCAGTAGCTAGATGGTTGTCTTCTCCCCATTGTGCTTCATTGTCGGATCTTGTGAGCTGCCTAACATGATCAAGATCATCTATCTGTAATTCTATATGTTGCGTTTGTTGGGATCCGATGAATAGAGAATACTTGTTATGTTGATTATCAAAGTTATGTCTATGTGTTGTTTATGATCTTGCATGCTCTCCGTTACTAGTAGATGCTCTGGCCAAGTAGATGCTTGTAACTCCAAGAGGGAGTATTTATGCTCGATAGTGGGTTCATGCCTCCATTGATATCCTGGACAAGATGAAAGTTCTAAGGTTGTGGATGTCTGTTGCCACTAGGGATAAAACATTAGTGCTATGTTCAAGGATGTAGTTACTAGTTACATTACGCGCAATACTTAATGCAATTGTCTGTTGTTAGCAACTTAATACTGGAGGGGGTTCGGATGATAACCTGAAGGTGGAATTTTTAGGCATAGATGAAGTTGGATGGCGGTCTATGTACTTTGTCGTAATGCCCAATTAAATCTCACTATACTCATCATAATATGTATGTGCATGGTCATGCCCTCTTTATTTGTCAATTGCCCAACTGTAATTTGTTCACCCAACATGCTGTTTATCTTATGGGAGAGACACCTCTAGTGAACTGTGGACCCCGGTCCAATTCTCTATACTGAAATACAATCTACTGCAATATTGTTCTACTGTTTTCTGCAAACAATCATCTTCCACACAATACGGTTAATCCTTTGTTACAGCAAGCCGGTGAGATTGACAACCTCACTGTTTCGTTAGGGCAAAGTACTTTGGTTGTGTTGTGCAGGTTCCACGTTGGCGCCGGAATCTCTGGTGTTGCGCCGCACTACATCCCGCCGCCATCAACCTTCAACGTGCTTCTTGACTCCTACTGGTTCGATTAAACCTTGGTTTCTTACTGAGGGAAACTTGCCGCTGTGCGCATCACACCTTCCTCTTGGGGTTCCCAACGGACGTGCCAACCACACGCATCAAGCAAATTTCTGGCGCCGTTGCCGGGGACCTGAAGAAAAGTTACATCACAGGGATCTCTAACTCCCACGTCAACTTTGCGCCAGCAACAAATTTCTGGCGCCGTTGCCGGGGAGATCAAGACACGCTGCAAGGGGAGTCTCCACTTCTCAATCTCTTTACTTTGTTTTTGTCTTGCTTAGTTTTATTTACTACTTTGTTTGCTACACTAAATCAAAATACAAAAAAATTAGTTGCTAGTTTTACTTTATTTGCTATATTGTTTGCTATATCAAAAAACACAAAAAAATTAGTTACTTGCATTTACTTTATCTAGTTTGCTTTATTTACTGTTGCTAAAATGGCCAACCCTGAAAATACTAAGTTGTGTGACTTCACAACCACAAATAATAATGATTTCTTATGCACACCTATTGCTCCACCTGCTACTACAGCAGAATTCTTTGAAATTAAACCTGCTTTACTAAATCTTGTTATGCGAGAGCAATTTTCTGGTGTTAGTTCTGATGATGCTGCTGCCCATCTTAATAATTTTGTTGAACTTTGTGAAATGCAAAAGTATAAAGATGTAGATGGTGACATTATAAAATTAAAATTGTTCCCTTTCTCATTAAGAGGAAGAGCTAAAGATTGGTTGCTATCTCTGCCTAAGAATAGTATTGATTCATGGACTAAATGCAAGGATGTTTTTATTGGTAGATATTATCCCCCTGCTAAAATTATATCTTTGAGGAGTAGCATAATGAATTTTAAACAATTAGATACTGAACATGTTGCTCAAGCTTGGGAAAGAATGAAATCTCTGGTTAAAAATTGCCCAACCCATGGACTGACTACCTGGATGATCATCCAAACCTTTTATGCAGGACTGAATTTTTCTTCGCGGAATTTATTGGATTCAGCTACTGGAGGTACCTTTATGTCCATTACTCTTGGTGAAGCAACAAAGCTTCTTGATAATATGATGATCAACTACTCTGAATGGCACACAGAAAGAGCTCCACAAGGTAAGAAGGTAAATTCTGTCGAAGAAACCTCTTCCTTGAGTGATAAGATTGATGCTATTATGTCTATGCTTGTGAATGATAGGACTAATATTGATCCTAATAATGTTCCGTTAGCTTCATTGGTTGCACAAGAAGAACATGTTGATGTAAACTTCATTAAAAATAATAATTTCAACAACAATGCTTACCGGAACAATTCTAGTAATAACTATAGGCCATATCCTTATAATAATGGCAACGGCTATGGTAATTCTTATGGGAATTCTTACAACAATAATAGGAGTTCACCCCCTGGACTTGAAGCCATGCTTAAAGAATTTATTAGTACACAAACTGCTTTTAACAAATCTGTTGAAGAAAAGCTTGGGAAAATTGATATACTTGCTTCTAAAGTCGATAGTCTTGCTGCTGATGTTGATCTTTTGAAATCAAAAGTTATGCCTAATGAAAATCATCATAATAAAATTGTTACTACAGCAAATGCCATCCAAGTTAGAATTAATGAGAATATAAGATTGATGGCTAAATTGCGTGCTAGGTGGGATAGAGAAGAAAATGAAAAACTAGCTAAAGAGAAGAATGTAGCTAAAGTTTGGACTATTACCACCACTAGTAATGCTAATGCTACACATGTTGCTGCGCCTCCTACTATTAATAATAAAAGAATTGATGTTAGCAATGTTTCCACTTCTAATGCAAAGCGCGAGAAACTGCCTGAAACTGCTAAAACTGCTGAAACTGCCTGTGATAAAACTGCTGAAATTTTTTCCAACATTGGGGATGATGATCCCATTGCTTTAGATTATAATGGTTTGAATTTTGATGATTGCCACATCTCTGAAGTTATAAAGTTCTTGCAAAAACTTGCTAAAAGTCCTAATGCTAGTGCTATAAATTTGGCTTTCACGCAACATATTACAAATGCTCTCATAAAAGCTAGAGAAGAGAAACTAGAGCGCGAAGCCTCTATTCCTAGAAAGCTAGAGGATGGTTGGGAGCCCATCATTAAGATGAAGGTTAAAGATTTTGATTGTAATGCTTTATGTGATCTTGGTGCAAGTATTTCTGTTATGCCTAAGAAAATTTATAATATGCTTGACTTGCCACCATTTAAAAATTGTTATTTGGATGTTAATCTTGCTGATCATTCTACAAAGAAACCTTTGGGGAAAGTTGATAATGTTCGCATTACCGTTAACAATAACCTTGTCCCCGTTGATTTTGTTGTCTTGGATATTGAATACAATGCATCTTGTCCCATTATATTGGGAAGACCTTTTCTTCGAACTGTTGGTGCTATCATTGATATGAAGGAAGGTAATATAAAATATCAATTTCCTCTCAAGAAAGGTATGGAACACTTCCCTAGAAAGAGAATGAAGTTACCTTTTGATTCTATTATGAGAACAAATTATGATGTTGACACTTCGTCTCTTGATAATACTTGATACACACTTTCTGCGCCTAGCTGAAAGGCGTTAAAGAAAAGCGCTTATGGGAGACAACCCATGGTTTTTACCTACAGTACTTTGTTTTTATTTTGTGTCTTGGAAGTTGTTTACTACTGTAGCAACCTCTCCTTATCTTAGTTTAGTGTTTTGTTGTGCCAAGTTAAGTCGTTGATAGAAAAGTTCATACTAGATTTGGATTACTGCGCAGAAACAGATTTCTTTGCTGTCACGAATCTGGGCTGTTTTCCCTGTAGGTAACTCAGAAAATTATGCCAATTTACGTGAGTGATCCTCAGATATGTACGCAACTTTCATTCAATTTGAGCATTTTCATTTGAGCAAGTCTGGTGCCTCGATAAAATTCGTCAATACGAACTGTTCTGTTTTGACAGATTCTGCCTTTTATTTCGCATTGCCTCTTTTGCTATGTTGGATGAATTTCTTTGATCCACTAATGTCCAGTAGCTTTATGCAATGTCCAGAAGTGTTAAGAATGATTGTTTCACCTCTGAATATGTTAATTTTTATTGTCGCTAACCCTCTAATGAGTTGTTCTAAGTTTGGTGTGGAGGAAGTTTTCAAGGATCAAGAGAGGAGTATGATGCAACATGATCAAGGAGAGTGAAAGCTCTAAGCTTGGGGATGCCCCGGTGGTTCACCCCTGCATATATCAAGAAGACTCAAGCGTCTAAGCTTGGGGATGCCCAAGGCATCCCCTTCTTCATCGACAACATTATCAGGTTTCTCCCCTGAAACTATATTTTTATTCCATCACATCTTATGTGCTTTGCTTGGAGCGTCGGTTTGTTTTTGTTTTTTTTTGTTTTGTTTGAATAAAATGGATCCTAGCATTCACTTTATGGGAGAGAGACACGCTCCGCTGTAGCATATGGACAAGTATGTCCTTAGTTTCTACTCATAGTATTCATGGCGAAGTTTCTTCTTCGTTAAATTGTTATATGGTTGGAATTGGAAAATGATACATGTAGTAATTGCTATTAATGTCTTGGGTAATGTAATACTTGGCAATTGTTGTGCTCATGTTTAAGCTCTTGCATCATATGCTTTGCACCCATTAATGAAGAAATACATAGAGCATGCTAAAATTTGGTTTGCATATTTGGTTTCTCTAAGGTCTAGATAATTTCTAGTATTGAGTTTGAACAACAAGGAAGACGGTGTAGAGTCTTATAATGTTTTCAATATGTCTTTTATGTGAGTTTTGCTGCACCGGTTCATCCTTGTGTTTGTTTCAAATAAGCCTTGCTAGCCTAAACCTTGTATCGAGAGGGAATACTTCTCATGCATCCAAAATACTTGAACCAACCACTATGCCATTTGTGTCCACCATACCTACCTACTACATGGTATTTTCCGCCATTCCAAAGTAAATTGCTTGAGTGCTACCTTTAAAATTCCATCATTCACCTTTGCAATATATAGCTCATGGGACAAATAGCTTAAAACTATTGTGGTATTGAATATGTAATTATGCACTTTATCTCTTATTAAGTTGCTTGTTGTGCGATAACCATGTTTACTGGGGACGCCATCAACTACTCTTTGTTGAATTTCATGTGAGTTGCTATGCATGTTCGTCTTGTCTGAAGTAAGAGAGATCTACCACCTTATGGTTAAGCATGCATATTGTTAGAGAAGAACATTGAGCCGCTAACTAAAGCCATGATCCATGGTGGAAGTTTCAGTTTTGGACAAATATCCTCAATCTCATATGAGAAAATTATTAATTGTTGTTACATGCTTATGCATAAAAGAGGAGTCCATTATCTGTTGTCTATGTTGTCCCGGTATGGATGTCTAAGTTGAGAATAATCAATAGCGAGAAATCCAATGCGAGCTTTCTCCTTATACCTTTGTACAGGCGGCATAGAGGTACCCCTTTGTGACACTTGGTTAAAACATGTGCATTGCGATGATCCGGTAGTCCAAGCTAATTAGGACAAGGTGCGGGCACTATTAGTATACTATGCATGAGGCTTGCAACTTGTAAGATATAATTTACATGATACATATGCTTTATTACTACCGTTGACAAAATTGTTTTATGTTTTCAAAATCAAAGCTCTAGCACAAATATAGCAATCGATGCTTTTCCTCTATGGAGTACCATTCTTTTACTTTCAATGTTGAGTCAGTTCACCTATTTCTCTCCACCTCAAGAAGCAAACACTTGTGTGAACTGTGCATTGATTCCTACATACTTGCTTATTGCACTTATTATATTACTCTATGTTGACAATATCCATGAGATATACATGTTACAAGTTGAAAGCAACCACTGAAACTTAATCTTCCTTTGTGTTGCTTCAATACCGTTACTTTGAATTATTGCTTTATGAGTTAACTCTTATGCAAGACTTATTGATGCTTGTCTTGAAGTGCTATTCATGAAAAGTCTTTGCTTTATGATTCACTTGTTTACTCATGTCATATACATTGTTTTGATCGCTGCATTCACTACATATGCTTTACAAATAGTATGATCAAGGTTATGATGGCATGTCACTCCGTAAATTATACGTGTTATCGTTTTACCTGCTCGGGACGAGCAGAACTAAGCTTGGGGATGCTGATACGTCTCCGACGTATCGATAATTTCTTATGTTCCATGCCACATTATTGATGTTATCTACATGTTTTATGCACACTTTATGTCATATTCGTGCATTTTCTGGAACTAACCTATTAACAAGATGCCGAAGTGCCAGTTGCTGTTTTCTGCTGTTTTTGGTTTCAGAAATCCTAGTAACGAAATATTCTCGGAATTGGACGAAATCAACGCCCAGGGTCCTATTTTGCCACGAAGCTTCCAGAAGTCCGAAGAGGAGACGAAGAGGGGCCACACCCTAGGGCGGCACGGCCCCCCCTTGGCCGCGCGGCCCTGTGGTGTGGGGCCCTCGTGCCACCTCCTGACCTGCCCTTCCGCCTACTTAAAGCCTCCGTTGCGAAACCCCCTGTACCGAGAGCCACGATACGGAAACCCTTCCAGAGACGCCGCCGCCGCCGATCCCAACTCGGGGGATCCAGGAGATCGCCTCCGGCACCCTGCCGGAGAGGGGAATCATCTCCCGGAGGACTCTACGCCGCCATGGTCGCCTCCGGAGTGATGAGTGAGTAGTCTACCCCTGGACTATGGGTCCATAGCAGTAGCTAGATGGTTGTCTTCTCCCCATTGTGCTTCATTGTCGGATCTTGTGAGCTGCCTAACATGATCAAGATCATCTATCTGTAATTCTATATGTTGCGTTTGTTGGGATCCGATGAATAGAGAATACTTGTTATGTTGATTATCAAAGTTATGTCTATGTGTTGTTTATGATCTTGCATGCTCTCCGTTACTAGTAGATGCTCTGGCCAAGTAGATGCTTGTAACTCCAAGAGGGAGTATTTATGCTCGATAGTGGGTTCATGCCTCCATTGATATCTGGGACAGTGACAGAAAGTTCTAAGGTTGTGGATGTGCTGTTGCCACTAGGGATAAAACATTAGTGCTATGTTCAAGGATGTAGTTACTAGTTACATTACGCGCAATACTTAATGCAATTGTCTGTTGTTAGCAACTTAATACTGGAGGGGGTTCGGATGATAACCTGAAGGTGGACTTTTTAGGCATAGATGCAGTTGGATGGCGGTCTATGTACTTTGTCGTAATGCCCAATTAAATCTCACTATACTCATCATAATATGTATGTGCATGGTCATGCCCTCTTTATTTGTCAATTGCCCAACTGTAATTTGTTCACCCAACATGCTGTTTATCTTATGGGAGAGACACCTCTAGTGAACTGTGGACCTCGGTCCAATTCTCTATACTGAAATACAATCTACTGCAATATTGTTCTACTGTTTTCTGCAAACAATCATCTTCCACACAATACGGTTAATCCTTTGTTACAGCAAGCCGGTGAGATTGACAACCTCACTGTTTCGTTGGGGCAAAGTACTTTGGTTGTGTTGTGCAGGTTCCACGTTGGCGCCGGAATCTCTGGTGTTGCGCCACACTACATCCCGCCGCCATCAACCTTCAACGTGCTTCTTGACTCCTACTGGTTCGATTAAACCTTGGTTTCTTACTGAGGGAAACTTGCCGCTGTGCGCATCACACCTTCCTCTTGGGGTTCCCAACGGACGTGCCAACCACACGCATCAAGCAAATTTCTGGCGCCATTGCCGGGGACCTGAAGAAAAGTTACATCACAGGGATCTCTAACTCCCACATCAACTTTGCGCCAGCAGCCCCTGGGCGTTGATTTCGTCCAATTCCGAGAATATTTCCTTTGTAGGATTTCTGAAACCAAAAACAGCAGAAAACAACAACTGGCTCTTCGGCATCTCGTCAATAGGTTAGTGCCGGAAAATGCATAAATATGACATATAATGTGTATAAAACATGTGAGTATCATCATAAAAGTAGCATGGAACATAAGAAATTATAGATACGTTTGAGACGTATGAAGCATCCCCAAGCTTAGTTTCTACTCGCCCTCGAGTAGGTAAACGATAACAAAGATAATTTCTGAAGTGACATGCTATCATAATCTTGATCAATACTATTGTAAAGCATATGAGATGAATGCAGCAATTCGAAGCAATGATGAAGATAATGAGTAAACAAATGAATCATATAGCAAAGACTTTTCATGAATAGTACTTTCAAGACAAGCATCAATAAGACTTGCATAAGAGTTACTCATAAAGCAATAGATTCAAAGTAAAGGCATTGAAGCAACACAAAGGAAGATATAAGTTTCAGCGGTTGCTTTCAACTTCAACATATATATCTCATGGATAATTGTCAACACAAAGTAATATAACAAGTGCAATAGGTAAACATGTAAGAATCAATGCACACAGTTGATACAAGTGTTTGCTTCTGGGATAGAAAGAATAGGTAAACTGACTCAACAATAAAGTAAAAGATAGGCCCTTCGCAGAGGGAAACATGGATTACTATTTTTGTGCTAGAGCTTTTCATTTTGAAAACATAGAAACAATTTTGTCAACGCTAGTAATAAAGCATATGTGTTATGTATAAGATATCCTATAAGTTGCAAGCCTCATGCATAGTATACCAATAGTGCTCGCACCTTGTCCTAATTAGCTTGGATTAACATGGATTATCATTGCATAGCATATGTTTCAACCAAGTGTCACAAAGGGGTACCTATATGCCGCCTGTACAAAGGTCTAAGGAGAAAGTTCGCATTGGATTTCTCGCTTTTGATTATTCTCAACTTAGACATCCATACCGGGACAACATAGACAACAGATAATGGACTCCTCTTTAATGCATAAGCATTTAACAACAGATAATATTCTCATAAGAGATTGAGGATTGATTGTCCAAACTGAAACTTCCACCATGGATCATGGCTTTAGTTAGCGGCCCAATGTTCTTCTCTAACAATATGCATACTCAAACCATTTGATCATGAAAATTGCCCTTACTTCAGACAAGACGAACATGCATAGCAACTCACATGATATTCAACAAAGGTAAAAGTTGATGGCGTCCCCAGAAACATGGTTACCGCTCAACGAGCAACTTATTAAGAAATAAGACACATAAGTACATATTCTTCAGCACAATAGTTTTTAAAGCTATTTTTCCCATGAGCTATATATTGC
Source organism: Lolium perenne (assembly GCF_019359855.2). Classification (NCBI taxonomy): domain Eukaryota; kingdom Viridiplantae; phylum Streptophyta; class Magnoliopsida; order Poales; family Poaceae; genus Lolium; species Lolium perenne. Next base: position 94,976,268 of record NC_067250.2, on the reverse strand, counting down.
AAAGGCAAAGAATAGAATTTTAAAGGTAGCACTCAAGTAATGTACTTTGGAATGGCAGAGAAATACCATGTAGTAGGTAGGTATGGTGGACACAAATGGCATAGTATTTGGCTCAAGGATTTGGATGCACGAGAAGAATTCCTCTCAATACAAGGCTAGGCTAGCAAGATTGTTTGAAGCAAATTCAAGTATAAAAGGTGCAGCAAAGCTCACATATGAACATATTGTAAGTATTATAAGACTTTATATTGTCTCCTTGTTGTTAAAACACCTTAACCAGAAAATATCTAGACTCTAGAGAAACTAGTCATGCAAAACCAAATTTTAACAAGCTCTATGTAGTTCTTCATTAATGGGTGCAAAGTACATGATGCAAGAGCTTAAACATGATCTATATGAGCACAACAATTGCCAAGTATCAAATTATTCAAGACATTATACCATTTACCACATGCAGCATTTTCTGTTTCCAACCATATAACAATGAATGAAGTAGTCCAACCTTCGCAATGAACATTAAAGATAAAGCTAAGAACACATGTGTTCATACGAAACAGCGGAGCGTGTCTCTCTCCCAAACAAGGAATGCTAGGATCCAATTTTATTCAAACAAAAACAAAAACAAAAACAAAAAGACGCTCCAAGTAAAGCACATAAGATGTGACGGAATAAAAATATAGTTTCACTAGAGGTGACCTGATAAGTTGTCGATGAAGAAGGGGATGCCTTGGGCATCCCCAAGCTTAGACGCTTGGGTCTTCTTAAAATATGCAGGGATGAACCACGGGGGCATCCCCAAGCTTAGACTTTTCACTCTTCTTGATCATATTGTATCATCCTCCTCTCTTGACCCTTGAAAACTTCCTCCACACCAAACTCAAAACAATCTCATTAGAGGGTTAGTGCATAATTGAAAATTCATATATTCAGAGGTGACATAATCATTCTTAACACTTCTGGACATTTCACAAAGCTACTGAAAGTTAATGGAACAAAGAAATCCATCAAACATAGCAAAACAGGCAATGCGAAATAAAAGGCAGAATCTGTCAAAACAGAACAGTCCGTAAAGACGAATTTTTTTTAGGCACCAGACTTGCTCAGATGAAAATGCCCAAATTGAATGAAAGTTGCGTACATATCTGAGGATCACACACGTAAATTGGAAGATTTTTCTGAGTTACCTACAGAGAACCCTGCCCAAATTCGTGACAGCAAGAAATCTGTTTCTGCGCAGTAATCCAAATCTAGTATTGACTTTACTATCAAAGACTTTACTTGGCACAACAATGCAATAAAATAAAGATAAGGAGAGGTTGCTACAGTAGTAACAAATTCCAAGACTCAAATATAAAACAAAAGTGCAGAAGTAAAATAATGGGTTGTCTCCCATAAGCGCTTTTCTTTAACGCCTTTCAGCTAGGCGCAGAAAGTATGAATCAAGTATTGTCAAGAGACGAAGCATCAACATCATAATTTGTTCTAATAATAGAATCATAAGGTAACTTCATTCTCTTTCTAGGGAAGTGTTCCATACCTTTCTTAAGAGGAAATTGATATTTAATATTACATTCCTTCATATCAATGGTAGCACCAACAGTTCGAAGAAAAGGTCTTCCCAATATAATGGGACAAGATGCATTGCATTCAATATCCAAGACAACAAAATCAACGGGGACAAGGTTATTGTTAACCATAATACGAACATTATCAATCCTCCCCAAAGGTTTCTTTATAGCATTATCAGCAAGATTAACATCCAAATAACAATTTCTCAATGGTGGCAAGTCAAGCATATCATAGAGTTTCTTAGGCATAACAGAAATACTTGCACCAAGATCACATAAAGCATTACAATCAAAATCATTGACCCTCATCTTAATGATGGGCTCCCAACCATCTTCTAACTTCCTAGGAATAGAAGTTTCAAGTTTTAGTTTCTCTTCTCTAGCTTTTATGAGAGCATTTGTAATATGTTTTGTAAAGGCCAAATTTATAGCACTAGCGTTGGGACTTTTAGCAAGTTTTTGTAAGAAATTTATAACTTCATAGATGTGACAATCATCAAAATCTAAATCATTATGACCTACAGCAATGGAATCATTGTCCCCAACATTTTGAAAAATTTCAGCAGTTTTATCACAAGGAGTTTCAGCAGTTTTAGCAGTTTCAGGCAATTTTGCACGCTTCGCACTAGGAGTAGAGGCATTGCCAACACAATTATTTTACCATTTATAGTTGGGGGTGTAGAAACATGTGAAGCATTATCATTACTAGTGGTGGTAATAGTCCAAACTTTAGCTACATTATTCTCTTTAGCTAGTTTTTCATTTTCTTCTCTTTCCCACCTAGCATGCAATTCAGCCATCAATCTAATATTCTCATTAATTCGAACTTGGATGGCGTTTTATGTAGTAACAATTTTATTTTCATTATCCTTATTAGGCATAACTTTCAATTTTAAAAGATCAACATCAGAGGCAAGTCTATCAACCTTAGAAGCAAGAATATCAATTTTATCAAGCTTTTCTTCAACAGATTTGTTAAAAGCAGTTTGTGTACTAATAAATTCTTTAAGCATGGCTTCAAGACCAGGGGGTATACTCCTACTATTGTTGTAAGAATTCCCATAAGAATTACCATAACCATTACCATTAGCAGAAGGATATGGCCTATAGTTGTTACCAGAATTATTCCTATAAGCATTGTTGTTGAAATTATTACTTTTAATGAAGTTTACATCAACATGTTCTTCTTGGGCAACCAATGAAGCTAAAGGAACATTATTAGGATCAACATTAGATCTACCATTCACAAGCATAGACATAATAGCATCAAGCTTATCACTCAAGGAGGAGGTTTCTTCAACAGAATTTACCTTCTTACCTTCTGGAGCTCTTTCTGTGTGCCATTCAGAGTAATTTATCATCATATCATCAAGAAGCTTTGTTGCCGCCCCCAAAGTAATGGACATAAAGGTACCTCCAGCAGCTGAATCCAATAGGTTCCGCGAAGAAAAATTCAGTCCTGCATAAAAGGTTTGGATGATCATCCAAGTAGTTAGTCCATGGGTAGGGCAATTCTTTACCAAAGATTTCATTCTCTCCCATGCTTGAGCAACATGTTCATTATCTAATTGCTTGAAATTCATTATGCTACTTCTCAAAGATATAATTTTAGCGGGAGGATAATATCTACCAATAAAAGCATCCTTACATTTAGTCCATGAATCAATACTATTTCTAGGCAGAGATAGCAACCAATCTTTAGCTCTTCCTCTTAAGGAGAAAGGAAACAATTTCAATTTTATAATGTCACCATCTACATCCTTATACTTTTGCATTTCACATAGTTCAACAAAATTATTAAGATGGGCAGCAGCATCATCAGAACTAACACCAGAAAATTGCTCTCTCATAACAAGATTCAGTAAAGTAGGTTTAATTTCAAAGAATTCTGCTGTAGTAGCAGGTGGAGCAATAGGTGTGCATAGGAAATCATTATTATTTGTGCTAGTGAAGTCACACAACTTAGTATTCTCAACAGTACCCATTTTAGCAGTAGTAAATAAAGCAAACTAAATAAAGTAAATGCAGGTAACTAATTTTTTGTATTTTTGATATAGAGAACAAGACAGTAAATAAAGTAAAGCTAGCAACTAATTCTTTTGTGTTTTTGATATAAGAACAAACAAAGCAGTAAATAAAATAAAGTAAAGTAAAGCAAGACAAAAACAAAGTAAAGAGATTGGATGTGGGAGACTCCCCTTGCAGCGTGTCTTGATCTCCCCGGCAACGGCGCCAGAAATTTGCTTGATGGCGCGTGAGACACACGTCCGTTGGGAACCCCAAGAGGAAGGTGTGATGCGTACAGCAGCAAGTTTCCCTCAGTAAGAAACCAAGGTTATCGAACCAGTAGGAGTCAAGGAACACGTGAAGGTTGTTGGTGGCGGAGTGTAGTGCGGCGCAACACCAGGGATTCCGGCGCCAACGTGGAACCTGCACAACACAATCAAAGTACTTTGCCCCAACGTAACAGTGAGGTTGTCAATCTCACCAGCTTGCTGTAAACAAAGGATTAGATGTATAGTGTGGATGATGATGTTTGTTTGCGAAGAACAGTAAAGAACAATTGCAGTAGATTGTATTTCAGATGTAAAGAATTGGACCGGGGTCCACAGTTCACTATTGGTGTCTCTCCCATAAGATAAATAGCATGTTGGGTGAACAAATTACAGTTGGGCAATTGACAAATAAAGAAGGCATAACAATGCACATGCATATATCATGATGAGTACTATGAGATTTAATCAGGGCATTACGACAAAGTACATAGAACGGTATCTAGCATGCATCTATGCCTAAAAAGTCCACCTTCAGGTTATCATCTGAACCCCTTCCAGTATTAAGTTGTAAACAACAGACAATTGCATTAAGTATGGTGCGTAATGTAATCAACACAAATATCCTTAGACAAAGCATCGATGTTTTATCCCTAGTGGCAACAGCACATCCATAACCTTAGAACTTTCTGTCACTGTCCCAGATTCAATGGAGGCATGAACCCACTATCGAGCATAAATACTCCCTCTTGGAGTCACAAGTATCAACTTGGCCAGAGCCTCTACTAGCATCGGAGAGCATGCAAGAACATAAACAACACATATATGATAGATTGATAATCAACTTGACATAGTATTCAATATTCATCGGATCCCAACAAACACAACATGTAGCATTACAAATAGATGATCTTGATCATGATAGGCAGCTCACAAGATCTAACATGATAGCACAATGAGGAGAAGACAACCATCTAGCTACTGCTATGGACCCATAGTCCAGGGGTGAACTACTCACACATCGATCCGGAGGCGATCATGGCGATGAAGAGCCCTCCGGGAGATGATTCCCCTCTCCAGCAGGGTGCCGGAGGCGATCTCCTGAATCCCCCGAGATGGGATTGGCGGCGGCGGCGTCTCAGTAAGGTTTTCCGTATCATGGCTCTCGGTACTGGGGGTTTGGCGACGAAGGCTTTAAGTAGGCGGAAGGGTAGGTCAGGGGGCGTCACGAGGGACCCACACGCTAGGGCCGCGCGGCCAGGGCCTGGGCCGCGCCGCCCTAGTGTGGCGTCGCCTCGTGGCCCCACTTCGTATCTCCCTCGGTCTTCTGTAAGCTTCGTGGAAAAATAGGCCCCTGGGCGTTGATTTCGTCCAATTCCGAGAATATTTCCTTTGTAGGATTTCTGAAACCAAAAACAGCAGAAAACAACAACTGGCTTGATACGTCCCAAACGTATCTATAATTTCTTATGTTCCATGCTACTTTTATGATGATACTCAGATGTTTTATACACATTATATGTCATTATTATGCATTTTCCGGCACTAACCTATTGATGAGATGCCGAAGAGCCAGTTGTTGTTTTCTGCTGTTTTTGGTTTCAAAAATCCTAGTAAGGAAATATTCTCGGAATTGGACGAAATCAACGCCCAGGGTCCTATTTTTCCACGAAGCTTCCAGAAGTCCGAAGAGGAAACGAAGTGGGGCCACGAGGTGGCGACACAACAGGGCGGCGCGGCCCAAGCCCTGGCCGCGCCGGCCTACTGTGTGGGCCCCTCGTGACGCCCCCTGACCTACCCTTCCGCCTACATATAGCCTTCGTCGCGAATACCCCAGTACCGAGAGCCACGATACGGAAAACCTTACAGAGACGCCGCCGCCGCCAATCCCATCTCGGGGGATTCAGGAGATCGCCTCCGGCACCCTGCCGGAGAGGGGAATCATCTCCCGGAGGTCTCTTCATCGCCATGATCGCCTCCGGATCGATGTGTGAGTAGTCCACCCCTGGACTATGGGTCCATAGCAGTAGCTAGATGGTTGTCTTCTCCTCATTGTGCTATCATGTTAGATCTTGTGAGCTGCCTATCATGATCAAGATCATCTATTTGTAATGCTACATGTTGTGTTTGTTGGGATCCGATGAATATTGAATACTATGTCAAGTTGATTATCAATCTATCATATATGTTATCTATGTTCTTGCATGCTCTCCGTTGCTAGTAGAGGCTCTGGCCAAGTTGATACTTGTGACTCCAAGAGGGAGTATTTATGCTCGATAGTGGGTTCATGCCTCCATTAAATGCAGGACATGTGAGAAAGTTCTAAGGTTGTGGATGTGCTGTTGCTACTAGGGATAAAACATCGATGCTTTGTCTAAGGATATTTGTGTTGATTACATTACGCACCATACTTAATACAATTGTCTGTTGCTTGCAACTTAATACTGGATGGGGTTCGGATGATAACCTGAAGGTGGACTTTTTAGGCATAGATGCATGCTGGATAGCGGTCTATGTACTTTGTCGTAATGCCCTGATTAAATCTCATAGTACTCATCATGATATATGTATGTGCATTGTTATGCCTTCTTTATTTGTCAATTGCCCAACTGTAATTTGTTCACCCAACATCTGTTTATCTTATGGGAGAGACACCACTAGTGAACTGTGGACCCCGGTCCTATTCTTTACATCTGAAATACAATCTACTGCAATTGTTCTTTACTGTTCTTCGCAAACAAACATCATCTTCCACACAATACGTTTAATCCTTTGTTTACAGCAAGCCGGTGAGATTGACAACCTCACTGTTACGTTGGGGCAAAGTACTTTGATTGTGTTGTGCAGGTTCCACGTTGGCGCCGGAATCCCTGGTGTTGCGCCGCACTACACTTCGCCGCCATCAACCTTCAACGTGCTTCTTGGCTCCTACTGGTTCGATAAACCTTGGTTTCTTTCTGAGGGAAAACTTGCTACTGTACGCATCACACCTTCCTCTTGGGGTTCCCAACGGACGTGTGTTAACTGCACGCATCAAGCATATTTTCTGGCGCCGTTGCCGGGGAGATCAAGACACGCTGCAAGGGGAGTCTCCACTTCCAATCTCTTTACTTTGTTTTTGTCTTGCTTTATTTTATTTACTACTTTGTTTGCTGCACTAAAACAAAACACACAAAAAATAGTTGCTAGTTTTACTTTATTTACTGTCTTGTTCTCTATATCAAAAACACACAAAAATTAGTTACTTGCATTTACTTTATCTAGTTTGCTTTATTTACTACTGCTAAAATGGGTACTCCTGAAAATACTAAGTTGTGTGACTTCACTATCACAAATAATAATGATTTCTTATGCACACCTATTGCTCCACCTGCTACTACAACAGAATTCTTTGAAATTAAACCTGCTTTACTGAATCTTGTTATGAGAAAGCAATTTTCTGGTGTTAGTTCTGATGATGCTGCTGCCCATCTTAATAATTTTGTTGAACTATGTGAAATGCAAAAGTATAAGGATGTAGATGGTGACATTATAAAATTGAAATTGTTTCCTTTCTCCTTAAGAGGAAGAGCTAAAGATTGGTTGCTATCTCTGCCTAGAAATAGTTTTGATTGATGGACTAAATGTAAGGATGCTTTTATTGGTAGATATTATCCTCCCGCTAAAATTATATCTTTGAGAAGTAGCATAATGAATTTCAAGCAATTAGATAATGAACATGTTGCTCAAGCATGGGAGAGAATGAAATCTTTGGTGAAGAATTGCCCTACCCATGGACTAACTACTTGGATGATCATCCAAACCTTCTATGCAGGACTGAATTTTTCTTCGCGGAACCTATTGGATTCAGCTGCTGGAGGTACCTTTATGTCCATCACTTTGGGGGCGGCAACAAAGATTCTTGATAATATGATGATAAATTACTCTGAATGGCACACGGAAAGAGCTCCACAAGGTAAGAAGGTAAATTCTGTTGAAGAAACCTCCTTCTTGAGTGATAAGATTGATGTGATTATATCTATGCTTGTGAATGGTAGATCTAATGTTGATCCTAATAATGTTCCTTTAGCTTCATTGGTTGCTCAAGAAGAGAATGTTGATGTGAACTTCATTAGAAATAATAATTTCAACAACAATGCTTATAGGAATAATTCTGGTAACAACTATAGGCCATATCCTTCTGCTAATAGTAATGGTTATGGTAATTCTTATGGGAATTCTTACAACAATAATAGGAGTGTACCCCCTGGTCTTGAAGCCATGCTTAAAGAATTTATTAGTACACAAACTGCTTTTAACAAATCTGTTGAAGAAAAGCTTGATAAAATTGATATCCTTGCTTCTAAGGTTGATAGACTTGCCTCTGATGTTGATCTTTTAAAATTGAAAGTTATGCCTAATAAGGATAATGAAAATAAGATTGTTACTATAGCAAATGCAATCCAAGTTAGAATTAATGAGAATATAAGATTGTTGGCTGAATTGCATGCTAGGTGGGAAAGAGAAGAAAATGAAAAACTAGCTAAAGAGAATAATGTAGCTAATGTTTGGACTATTACCACCACTAGTAATGATAATGATTCACATGTTGCTAAACCTCCTACTATCAATGGTAAAATAATTGGTGTTGGCAATGTTTCTACTCCTAGTGCAAAGCGTGCAAAATTGCCTGAAACTGCTAAAATTGCTGAAACTGCTTGTGATAAAACTGCTAAATTTTTTCCAACATTGGGGACAATGATCCCATTGTTGTAGATCATAATGGTTTAGATTTTGATGATTGTCACATCTCTGAAGTTATAAAGTTCTTACAAAAACTTGCTAAAAGTCCCAATGCTAGTGCTATAAATTTGGCCTTTACAAAACATATTACAAATGCTCTCATAAAAGCTAGAGAAGATAAACTAAAACTTGAAACTTCTATTCCTAGGAAGTTAGAAGATGGTTGGGAGCCTATCATTAAGATGAGGGTCAATGATTTTGATTGTAATGCTTTATGTGATCTTGGTGCAAGTATTTCTGTTATGCCTAAGAAAATCTATGATATGCTTGACTTGCCACCATTGAGAAATTGTTATTTGGATGTTAATCTTGCTGATAATGCTATAAAGAAACCTTTGGGGAGGATTGATAATGTTCGTATTATGGTTAACAATAACCTTGTCCCCGTTGATTTTGTTGTCTTGGATATTGAATGCAATGCATCTTGTCCCATTATATTGGGAAGACCTTTTCTTCGAACTGTTGGTGCTACCATTGATGTGAAGGAAGGTAATATTAAATATCAATTTCCTCTCAATAAAGGTATGGAACACTTCCCTAGAAAGAGAATGAAGTTACCTTATGATTCTATTATTAGAACAAATTATGATGTCGATGCTTCATCTCTTGATAATACTTGATTCACACTTTCTGCGCCTAGCTGAAAGGCGTTAAAGAAAAGCGCTTATGGGAGACAACCCATTATTTTACTTCTGCACTTTGTTTTATATTTGAGTCTTGGAAGTTGTTACTACTGTAGCAACATCTCCTTATCTTTATTTTATTGCATTGTTGTGCCAAGTAAAGTCTTTGATAGTAAAGTCAATACTAGATTTGGATTACTCCACAGAAACAGATTTCTTGCTGTCACGAATTTGGGTATGGTTCTCTGTAGGTAACTCAGAAAAATCTGCCAATTTACGTGCGTGATCCTCAGATACGTACGCAACTTTCATTCAATTTGGGCATTTTCATCTGAGCAAGTCTGGTGCCTCTAAAAAGTTTGTCTTTATGGACTGTTCTGTTTTGACAGATTCTGCCTTTATTTCGCATTGCCTGTTTTGCTATGATTGATGGATTTCTTTGTTCCATTAACTTTCAGTAGCTTTGTGCAATGTCCAGAAGTGTTAAGAATGATTATGTCACCTCTGAATATATGAATTATGCACTGACCCTCTAATGAGTTTGTTTTGAGTTTGGTGTGGAGGAAGTTTTCAAGGGTCAAGAGAGGAGGATGATACAATATGATCAAGAAGAGTGAAAAGTCAAAGCTTGGGGATGCCACCGTGGTTCATCCCTGCATATTTTAAGAAGACCCAAGCTTCTAAGCTTGGGGATGCCCAAGGCATCCCTTCTTCATCGACAACTTATCAGGTCACCTCTAGTGAAACTATATTTTTATTCCGTCACATCTTATGTGCTTTACTTGGAGCGCCTGTTTGTTTTTGTTTTTGTTTTTGTTTGAATAAAATCGGATCCTAGCATTCTTTGTTTGGGAGAGAGACACGCTCTGTTGTTTCATATGAACACATATGTTCTTAGCTTTATCTTTAATGTTCATTGCGAAAGTTGGACTATTTCATTCATTGTTATGTGGTTGGAAACGGAAAATGCCGCATGTGGTAAATGGTATAATGTCTTGAATAAAGTGATACTTGGCAATTGTTGTGCTCATATAGATCATGTTTAAGCTCTTGCATCATGTACCTTGTACCCATTAATGAAGAATTACATAGAGCTTGTTAAAATTTGGTTTGCATGATTGATCTCTAGAGTCTAGATATTTTCTGGTTGAGGTGTTTGAACAATAAGGAGACAATGTAAAGTCTTATAATAGTTACAATATGTTCATATGTGAGCTTTGCTGCACCTTTTATACTTGAGTTTTCTTCAAACAACCTTGCTAGCCTAGCCTTGTATTGAGAGGAATTCTTCTCGTGCATCCAAATCCTTGAGCCAAATACTATGCCATTTGTGTCCACCATACCTACCTACCACATGGTATTTCTCTGCCATTCCAAAGTACATTACTTGAATGCTACCTTTAAAATTCTATTCTTTGTCTTTGCAATATATAGCTCATGGGAAAAATAGCCTTAAAAACTATTGTGGTGAAGAATATGTACTTATGTGTCTTATTTCTTAATAAGTTGCTTGTTGAGCGGTAACCATGTTTCTGGGGACGCCATCAACTTTTACCTTTGTTGAATATCATGTGAGTTGCTATGCATGTTCGTCTTGTCTGAAGTAAGGGAGATTTTCATGATCAAATGGTTTGAGTATGCATAATGTTAGAGAAGAACATTGGGCCGCTAACTAAAGCCATGATCCATGGTGGAAGTTTCAGTGTGGACAATCAATCCTCAATCTCTTATGAGAATTTTATCTGTTGTTGAATGCTTATGCATTAAAGAGGAGTCCATTATCTGTTGTCTATGTTGTCCCGGTATGGATGTCTAAGTTGAGAATAATCAAAAGCGAGAAATCCAATGCGAGCCTTCTCCTTAGACCTTTGTACAGGCGGCATAGAGGTACCCCTTTGTGACACTTGGTTGAAACATATGCTATGCAATGATAATCCATGTTAATCCAAGCTAATTAGGACAAGGTGCGAGCACTGTTGGTATACTATGCATGAGGCTTGCAACTTATAGGAGATCTTATACATAACACATATGCTTTATTACTACCGTTGATAAAATTGTTTCTTGTTTTCAAAATGAAAAGCTCTAGCACAAATATAGTAATCCATGCTTCCCTCTGCGAAGGGCCTATCTTTTACTTTATTGTTGAGTCAGTTCACCTATTCTTTCTATCCCAGAAGCAAACACTTGTATCAACTGTGTGCATTGATTCTTACATGTTTACCTATTGCACTTGTTATATTACTTTGTGTTGACAATTATCCATGAGATATACAGGTTGAAGTTGAAAGCAACCGCTGAAACTTATATCTTCCTTTGTGTTGCTTCAATGCCTTTACTTTGAATTTATTGCTTTATGAGTAACTCTTATGCAAGTCTTATTGATGCTTGTCTTGAAAGTATTATTCATGAAAAGTCTTTGCTATATGATTCATTTGTTTACTCATTATCTTCATCATTGCTTCGAATCGCTGCATTCATCTCCTATGCTTTACAATAGTATGATCAAGATTATGATAGCATGTCACTTCAGAAATTATCTTTGTTATCGTTTACCTACTCGAGGGCGAGTAGGAACTAAGCTTGGGGATGCTTGATACGTCCCAAACGTATCTATAATTTCTTATGTTCCATGCTACTTTTATGATGATACTCACATGTTTTATACACATTATATGTCATTATTATGCATTTTCCGGCACTAACCTATTGACGAGATGCCGAAGAGCCGATTCTTTGTTTTCTGCTGTTTTTGGTTTCAGAAATCCTAGTAAGGAAATATTCTCGGAATTGGACGAAATCAACGCCCAGGGTCCTATTTTTCCACGAAGCTTCCAGAAGTCCGAAGAGGAAACGAAGTGGGGCCACGAGGTGGCGACACAACAGGGCGGCGCGACCCAAGCCCTGGCCGCGCCGGCCTATTGTGTGGGCCCCTCGTGACGCCCCTGACCTACCCTTCCGCCTACATATAGCCTTCGTCGCGAATACCCCAGTACCGAGAGCCACGATACGGAAAACCTTACAGAGACGCCGCCGCCGCCAATCCCATCTCGGGGGATTCAGGAGATCGCCTCCGGCACCCTGCCGGAGAGGGGAATCATCTCCCGGAGGTCTCTTCATCGCCATGATCGCCTCCGGATCGATGTGTGAGTAGTCCACCCCTGGACTATGGGTTGTCTTCTCCTCATTGTGCTATCATGATAGATCTTGTGAGCTGCCTATCATGATCAAGATCATCTATTTGTAATGCTACATGTTGTGTTTGTTGGGATCCGATGAATATTGAATACTATGTCAAGTTGATTATCAATCTATCATATATGTTATTTATGTTCTTGCATGCTCTCCGTTGCTAGTAGAGGCTCTGGCCAAGTTGATACTTGTGACTCCAAGAGGGAGTATTTATGCTCGATAGTGGGTTCATGCCTCCATTAAATCTGGGACAGTGACAGAAAGTTCTAAGGTTGTGGATGTGTTGTTGCTACTAGGGATAAAACATCGATGCTTTGTCTAAGGATATTTGTGTTGATTACATTACGCACCATACTTAATGCAATTGTCTGTTGCTTGCAACTTAATACTGGATGGGGTTCGGATGATAACCTGAAGGTGGACTTTTTAGGCATAGATGCATGCTGGATAGCGGTCTATGTACTTTGTCGTAATGCCCTGATTAAATCTCATAGTACTCATCATGATATATGTATGTGCATTGTTATGCCTTCTTTATTTGTCAATTGCCCAACTGTAATTTGTTCACCCAACATCTGTTTATCTTATGGGAGAGACACCACTAGTGAACTGTGGACCCCGGTCCTATTCTTTACATCTGAAATACAATCTACTGCAATTGTTGTTTACTGTTCTTCGCAAACAAACATCATCTTCCACACAATACGTTTAATCATTTGTTTACAGCAAGCCGGTGAGATTGACAACCTCACTGTTACGTTGGGGCAAAGTACTTTGATTATGTTGTGCAGGTTCCACGTTGGCGCCGGAATCCCTGGTGTTGCGCCGCACTACACTTCGCCGCCATCAACCTTCAACGTGCTTCTTGGCTCCTACTGGTTCGATAAACCTTGGTTTCTTTCTGAGGGAAAACTTGCTACTGTACGCATCACTCCTTCCTCTTGGGGTTCCCAACGGACGTGTGTTAACTGCACGCATCATGGCTTTTCGGCATCTCGTCAATAGGTTAGTGCCGGAAAATGCATAAATATGACATATAATGTGTATAAAACATGTGAGTATCATCATAAAAGTAGCATGGAACATAAGAAATTATAGATACGTTTGAGACGTATCATCCCCCGAGATGGGATTGGCGGCGGCAGCGTCTCTAGAACTTTTCTCGTATCGTGGCTTTCGGTAATAGGGTTTTCGCGATGGAGAGAATAAATAGGCGAAGGGGCAGAGTGGGGCGCCCGAGGGGCCCACCCCATAGGCCGGCGTGGCCAGGGGCCCCACCGCGCCGCCCTAGGGTGTGGCCGCCTCGTGTCCCTTCTTCGTCTCCTCTTCAGACTTCTGGAAGGCTCCGTGGAAAATAAGACCGTGGACTTTTGTTTCGTCCAATTCCGAGAATATTTCCTGTGTAGGATTTCTGAAACCAAAAACAGCAGAAAATAGGAACTGACGCTTCGGCATCTTGTTAATAGGTTAGTGCCGAAAAATGCATCAAAATGATGTAAAGTGTATATAAAACATGTGAGTATTGTCATATAACTATCATGGAACATAAGAAATTATAGATACGTTTGAGACGTATCAAGCATCCCCAAGCTTAGTTCCAACTCGCCCTCGAGTAGGTAAACGATAACAAGGATAATTTATGAAGTGACATGCTACTATCATAATCTTGATCAATACTATTGTAAAGCATATGAGATGAATGAAGTGATTCAAAGCAATGGTAAAGATAATGATTAAACAACTGAATCATATAGCAAAGACTTTTCATGAATAGTACTTTCAAGACAAGCATAAATAAGTCTTGCATAAGAGTTAACTCATAAAGCAATAGATTCTTACTAGAAGGTTTTGAAGCAACACAAAGGAAGATATAAGTTTCAGCAGTTGCTTTCAACTTCAACATGTATATCTCATGGATAATTGTCAACACAAAGTAATATGATGAATGCAAATAAGCAAGTATGTAAGAATCAATGCACACAGTTGACACAAGTGTTTGCTTCTAAGATAGAAAGAAGTTGGTAAACTGACTCAACATAAAGTAAAAGAAAGGCCCTTCGCAGAGGGAAGCAGGGATTACTCATGTGCTAGAGCTTTTTATTTTGAAAACATAGAAACAATTTTGTCAGCGGTAGTAATAATTCATATGTGTTATGCATAAAACATCCTATAAGTTGCAAGCCTCATGCATCGAATACGAATAGTGCTCGCACCTTGTCCTAATTAGCTCGGATTTCCATGGATTATCATTGCATTACATATGTTTCAACCAAGTGTCACAAAGGGGTACCTCTATGTCACCTGTACAAAGGTCCAAGGAGATAGATCGCATTTGATTTCTCGTTTTTTGATAGATCTCAACTTGAGGACATCCATACCGGGACAACATAGAAAACAGATAATGGACTCCTCTTTAATGCTTAAGCATTCAACAACAGATAATATTCTCATAAGAGATTGAGGATTAATGTCCAAACTGAAACTTCCACCATGATACATGGCTTTGGTTGGCGGCCCAATATTCTTCTCTAACAATATGCATACTCAAACCATTTAATCATGATAAATCACCCTTACTTCAGACAAGACGAACATGCATAGCAACTCACATGATATTCAAAAAAGGTGTAACAGTTGATGGCGTCCCCAGAAACATGGTTACCGCTCAACAAGCAACTTATAAAAAATAAGATACATAAGCAACATATTCAATACCACAATAGTTTTTAAGCTATTTTCCCATGAGCTATGTATTGCAAAGACAAGGAATGCAATTTTAAAGGTAGCACGCAAGCAATTTACTTGGAATGGCAGAAAAATACCACATAGTAGGTAGTTATGGTGGACACAAATGGCATAGGTTTTGGCTCAAGGTTTTGGATGCACGAGAAGCATTCCCTCTCAGTACAAGGCTTTGGCTAGCAAGGTTGTTTGAAGCAAACACAAGTATGAACCGGTACAGCAAAACTTACATAAGAACATATTGCAAGCATTATAAGACTCTACACTGTCGCCTTGTTGTTCAAACACTTTTACCAGAAAATATCTAGACTTTTAGAGAGACCAATCATGCAAACCAAATTTCAACAAGCTCTACGGTAGTTCTCCACTAATAGGTTCAAACTACATGATGCAAGAGCTTAAACATGATCTATTTGAGAGCTCAAAACAATTGCCAAGTATCAAATTATTCAAGACAATATACCAATTACCACATGGAGCATTTTCTGTTTCCAACCAAATAGCAATAAACGAAGCAGTTTTCAACCTTCGCCATGAACATTAAAAGTAAAGCTAAGAACACCAGTGTTCATATGAAACAGCGGAGCGTTTCTTTCTCCCACACAAGGATTGCTATAGGATCCAAATTTATTCAAACACAAACAAAAATAAAAACATACAGACGCTCCAAGTAAAGCACATAAGATGTGACGGAATAAAAATATAGTTTCACTAGAGGTGACCTGATAAGTTGTCGATGAAGAAGGGTGCCTTGGGCATCCCCAAGCTTAGATGCTTGAGTCTTCTTGAAATATGCAGGGATGAACCACGGGGGCATCCCCAAGCTTAGACTTTTCACTCTTCTTGATCATATTATATCATCCTCCTCTCTTGACCCTTGAAAACTTCCTCCACACCAAACTCAAAACAATCTCATTAGAGGGTTAGTGCATAATCAAAAATTCACATGTTCAGAGAGGACACAATCATTCTTAACACTTCTGGACATTCCTCAAAGCTACTGAAAGTTAATGGAACAAAGAAATCCATTCAACACAGTAAAAGAGGCAATGTGAAATAAAAGTCAGAATCTGTCAAAACAGAATAGTCCGTAAAGACGAATTTTTTTTAAGGCACTTAGCATGCTCAGATGAAGAAGCTCATATTGAATGAAAGTTGCGTACATATCTGAGGATCAGTCATGAATTTTCGCAGATTTTTCTGAGTTTCCTACAGAGAGATCTACTCAAATTCGTGACAGCTAGAAATCTGTTTCTGCGCAGAAATCCAAATCTAGTATCAACCTTACTATCAAAGACTTTACTTGGCACAACAATGCAATAAAATAAAGATAAGGAGAGGTTGATACAGTAGTAACAACTTCCAAGACACAAATATAAAACAAAAATTGCAGAAATAAAATAATGGGTTGTCTCCCAATAGCGCTTTTCTTTAACGCCTTTCAGCTAGGCGCAGAAAGTGTAAATCAAGTATTATCAAGAGATGAAGCATCAACATCATAATTGGTTCTAATAATAGAATCAAATGGTAACCTCATTCTCTTTCTAGGGAAGTGTTCCATAGCTTTCTTAAGCGGGAATTGATACTTAATATTTCCTTCCTTCATATCAATAATAGCACCAACAGTTCGAAGAAAGGGTCTTCCCAAAATAATAGGACAAGATGCATTGCACTCAATATCCAAGACAACAAAATCAACGGGGACAAGGTTATTGTTAACCGTAATGTGAACATTATCAATCCTCCCCAAAGGTTTCTTTATAGAATTATCAGCAAGAATAACATCCAAATAACAATTTTTCAAAGGTGGCAAGTCAAGCATATCATAGAGTTTCTTAGGCATAACAGAAATACTTGCACCAAGATCACATAAAGCATTACAATCAAAATCACTTACCCTCATTTTAATTATGGGCTCCCAACCATCTTCCAACTTCCTAGGAATAGAAGTTTCAAGTTTTAATTTCTCTTCTCTAGCTTTAATGAGAGCATTTGTAATATGTTTTGTAAAGGCCAAGTTTATAGCACTAGCATTAGGACTTCTAGCAAGTTTTTGCAAGAACTTAATAACTTCAGAGATATGACAATTATCAAAATCTAAACCATTATGATCTAAAGCAATGGGATCATTGTCCCCAATACTCTGAAAAATTTCAGCACTTTTATCAC
The DNA here is from genome assembly GCF_019359855.2 of Lolium perenne. NCBI lineage: Eukaryota > Viridiplantae > Streptophyta > Magnoliopsida > Poales > Poaceae > Lolium > Lolium perenne. The sequence goes on along the minus strand of NC_067250.2, from coordinate 94,958,919 downwards.
AAACAGTTTCAGCAGTTTCAGGCAATTTTGCACGCTTTGTACTAGGAGTAGAAACATTGCCAATGATACGTCTCCAACGTATCTATAATTTCTTATGTTCCATGCTAGTTTTATGACAATACCTACATGTTTTATTCATAATTTATATCGTTTTGATGCATTTTCCGGCACTAACCTATTAACAAGATGCCGAAGCGCCAGTTCCTATTTTCTGCTGTTTTTGGTTCCAGAAAAGCTGTTCGGGAAATGTTCTTGGAATTCGACGAAACAAAAGCCAAACATCTTATTTTACCGGGACGGACCAGAACACCGAAGGAGAGACGGAGAAGAGGCCCAGGGCCTCCAGACCATAGGGCGGCGCGGCCTAGGAGGGGGGAGCGCCCAGGTGTGGTGTGGGCCCCCCAGGCACCCCCTTGCGCCGCCTCTTCGCCTATATAATCCCTCGCGACGTAAAAACCCTACAACAATTGACGAAAGTCTAGAAAGACTCCAGGGACGCCGCCGCCATCGCGAAACTCCGTTTCGGGGGACAGAAGTCTCTGTTCCGGCACGCCGTCGGGACGGGGAATTGCCCCCGGAGTCATCTCCATCGACACCACCGCCATCTTCATCGCCGTTGTTGTCTCCCATGATGAGGAGGGAGTAGTTCTCCCCCGAGGCTGAGGGCTCTACCGGTAGCTATGTGGTTCATCTCTCTCTCCCATGTGATCTTTATGTGATCATGAGCTTTGTATCACTATTAATCTATGTGCTACTCTAGTGATGTTATTAAAGTAGTCTATTCCTCCTCCATGATGTAAAGGTGACAGTGTGTGCATCATGTAGTACTTGGCGTAGGTTATGATTGTAATCTCTTGTAGATTATGTAGTTAACTATTACTATGATAGTATTGATGCGATCTATTCCCCCTTTCATAGCTATTGGTGACAGTGTGTATGCTATGTTAGTACTCGGTCTAAATTGCAACGATCTATTATGCACTCTAGAGGTTACTTTTAATATGAACTCCGGACATTGTGGAGCTTGTTTACTCCGGCTTGAGGTGTGCTTTTATAGCCCTACACAATGAATGGTGTTTGTTATCCAACAAGAGAGTGTTTGAAAGTAGCACAAGTGAAGAGAAGTTATTTATTTATGTGATCATTGTTGAGAGTGTCCACTAGTGAAAGTATGATCCCTAGGCCTTGTTTCTAAGCATTGAATCACCGTTTATTTACTGTTCTACTGCATGTTTACTTGCTGCCATATTTATTTCAGATTGTTATTACCACTCATAATCATCTATATCACTTGCATTTTACTATCTCTTCGCCGAACTAGTGCACCTATACATCTGACAAGTGTATTAGGTGTGTTGGGGACACAAGAGACTTCTTGTATCTTAATTGCAGGGTTGCTTGAGAGGGATATCTTTGACCTCTACCTCCCTAAGTTCGATAAACCTTGGGTGATTCACTTAAGGGAAACTTGCTGCTGTTCTACAAACCTCTGCTCTTGGAGGCCCAACACTATCTACAGGAATAGGAGCGTGCATAGACATCAAGCTATTTTCTGGCGCCGTTGCCGGGGAGGTAAGGTAAAAGGTATTCACATCCTCCGACTACTAAGCTATTTCCTAGCACTGTTGCCGGTGTGTGAGTGCTCGAAGTTATTTTCTTTAGATCCTGCAATTATATCTTTCTGTTTCTTGTTTTTATTTTCACTAGTTAGGCTTAATGGAAAACAACAAAAAAAATAGAGATCATTATGAACTTTATATTGAATTAGGACATGATGTATTTGAAGAGAGAATTAAAAAAACCCATGGAACTTTGTTTGCAAAATAGTTGTAGCAACGTTATTAGCATGAACTCTTTGAACACTATTATTGCTAATGCTATGGAAGAATTTAAGCTTGGGGAAGCTGGTTTTGATGAGTATGATATTTTTAGTCCCCCAAGCATGGAGGAGAAAATTTTCTTTGATGATACTTTGCCTCCCATTTATGATGATTATAATGATAGTGGTATTTTGGTGCCACCTACTATGGAGGATAAAGTTTATTATGATTATACCATGCCTGCAATTTATGATGATTATAATGATGGTTGTGATAGTTTTACTCCCACTATTACTAATAAAATTAATTATGCTTATGTGGAGAGTAATGATACTTTTATGCATGTGAATAAGAATGCTTTATGTGATAGTTATATTGTTGAGTTTGTTCATGATGCTATTGGAAATTATTATGAGAGAGGAAAATATGGTTGTAGAAATTTTCATGGTACTAAAACACCTCTCTACATGCTGAAAATTTTGAAGTTACTCGTGTTTTATCTTCCTATGCTTGTCACTTTGTTCTTCATGAATTTATTTGTGTACAAGATTCCTATGCATAGGAAGCGGGTTAGGCTTAAATTTGTTTTGAATTTGCTTCTTGATGCTCTTTTTGCTTCATTTTCTATTTTCATGAGAGCATTATTAAAATTACTGAGCCCATCTTAATGGCTATAAAGAAAGCACTTCTTGGGAGATAACCCATGTTTTATTTTGCTACTGTTTTGTTGTGTCTTAGAAGTTGTTACTACTGTAGCAATCTCTCCTTATTTTTATTTTATTGCATTGTTGTGCCAAGTAAAGTATTTGATAGTAAAGTTGATACTAGATTTGGATTTCTGCGCAGAAACAGATTTCTAGCTGTCACGAATTTGAGTAGATCTCTCTGTAGGAGACTCTAAAAAATCTTCCAAAATTCATGCATGTTCATCAGATATGTACGCAACTTTCATTCAATTTGAGCTTCTTCATCTGAGCATGTTAATTGCCTCAAAAAAATTCGTCTTTACGGACTGTTCTGTTTTGATAGATTCTGCCTTTTATTTCACATTGCCTCTTTTACTGTGTTGAATGGATTTCTTTGTTCCATTAACTTTCAGTAGCTTTGGGTAATGTCCAGAAGTGTTAAGAATGATTGTGTCCTCTCTGAACATGTGAATTTTTGATTATGCACTAACCCTCTAATGAGTTTATTTTGAGTTTGGTGTGGAGGAAGTTTTCAAGGGTCAAGAGAGGAGGATGATATAATATGATCAAGAAGAGTGAAAAGTCTAAGCTTGGGGATGCCCCCGTGGTTCATCCCTGCATATTTCAAGAAGACTCAAGCATCTAAGCTTGGGGATGCCCAAGGCATCCCCTTCTTCATCGACAACTTATCAGGTCACCTCTAGTGAAACTATATTTTTATTCCATCACATCTTATGTGCTTTACTTGGAGTGTCTGTGTGCTTTTATTTTTGTTTGTGTTTGAATAAATTCGGATCCTAGTAATCCATGTGTGGGAGAGAGACATGCTCCGCTTTTTCATATGAACACTTGTGTTCTTCGTTTTACTTTAATATTCATGGCTAAAGTTGAAAGCTGCTTCATTGCTATTTGGTTGGAAACAGAATATGCTTCATGTGGTAATTGGTATATTGTCTTGAATAATTTGGTACTTGGCAATTGTTTTGAGCTCTCAAGTAGATCATGTTTAAGCTCATGCATCATGTAGTTTAAACCTATTAGTGGAGAACTACCGTAGAGCTTGTTGAAATTTGGTTTGCACGATTGGTCTCTCTAAGGTCTAGATATTTTCTGGTAAAAGTGTTTGAGCAACAAGGAAGACAGTGTAAAGTTTTATAATGCTTGCAATATGTTCTTATGTAAGTTTTGTTGTACCGGTTCATACTTGTGTTTGCTTCAAACAACCTTGCTAGCCAAAGCCTTGTACCGAGAGGGAATGCTTATCGTGCATCCAAAACCTTGAGCCAAAACCTATGCCATTTGTGTCCACCGTAACTACCTACTATGTGGTATTTTTCTGCCATTCCAAGTAAATACTTCATGTGCTACCTTTAAACAATTCAAAAGTTATTATCTCTTATTTGTGTCAATGTTTTATAGCTCATGAGGAAGTATGTGGTGTTTTATCTATCAACCTTGTCATTTACTCTTGACAGACTTTCACCAATGGACTAGTGGCATATCCGCTTATCCAATAATTTTGCAAAAAGAGCTGGCAACGGGGTTCCCAGCCCCAATTAATTAACCTTCACTAATAATTCTCTTCACATGTTTTGCCCTGATTCATCAGTAAGCAACTTAATTTTGCAAATAGACACTCCTTCATGGTATGTGAAATGTTGGAAGGCACCCGAGGATTCGGTTAGCCGTGGCTTGTGAAAGCAAAAGGTTGGGAGGAGTGTCATCTATAAATAAAACTAAAATACGTGTGTAATCAAAAGAGAAGAGGGATGATCTACCTTGCTGGTAGAGATAACGTCCTTCATGGGAGCCGCTCTTGAAAGTCTGGTTGATGAGGTAGTTAGAGTGCCCATTACCATTCGTTGACCACAGCAAACACCTCTCAAAACTTTATTTGTATGCTCTCTATATGATTTCAAAACTTAAAAAGCTCTAGCACATGATTTAATCCCTGCTTCCCTTTGCGAAGGGCCTTTCTTTTATTTTATGTTGAGTCAGTTTACCTACTCCTTTCTATCTTAGAAGCAAACATTTGTGTCAATTGTGCATTGATTCTTACATACTTGCTTATTTGCATTCATCATATTACTTTGTGTTGATAATTATGCATGAGATATACATGTTGAAGTTGAAAGCAACTACTGAAACTTATATCTTCCTTTGTGTTGCTTCAAAACCTTCTATTAAGAATCTATTGCTTTATGAGTTAACTCTTATGCAAGACTTATTGATGCTTGTCTTGAAATTACTATTCATGAAAAGTCTTTGCTATATGATTCAGTTGTTTAGTCATTATCTTTACCATTGGTTTGAATCACTTCATTCATCTCATATGATTTACAATAGTATTGATCAAGATCATGTTGGAAGCATGTCACCTAAGAAATTATCCTTGTTATCGTTTACCTACTCGAGGGCGAGTAGGAACTAAGCTTGGGGATGCTTGATACGTCTCCAACGTATCTATAATTTCTTATGTTCCATGCTAGATTTATGACAATACCTACATGTTTTATTCATACTTTATATCGTTTTGATGCATTTTCCGGCACTAAGCTATTAACAAGATGCTGAAGCGCAAGTTCCTGTTTTCTGCTGTTTTTGGTTCCAGAAAAGCTGTTCGGGCAATATTCTCGGAATTCGACGAAACAAAAGCCAAACATCTTATTTTACCGGGACGGACCAGAACACCGAAGGAGAGACGGAGAAGAGGCCCAGGGCCTCCAGACCATAGGGCGGCGCAGCCTAGGAGGGGGGCGCGCCCAGGTGTGGTGTGGGCCCCCCAGGCACCCCCTTGCGCCGCCTCTTCGCCTATATAATCCCTCGCGACGTAAAAACCTTACAACAATTGACGAAACTCCAGGGACGCCGCCGCCATCGCGAAACTCCATTTCGGGGGACAGAAGTCTCTGTTCTGGCACGCCGCCGGGACGGGGAATTGCCCCCGGAGTCATCTCCATCGACACCACCGCCATCTTCATCGCCGTTCCTGTCTCCCATGATGAGGAGGGAGTAGTTCTCCCCCGAGGCTGAGGGCTCTACCGGTAGCTATGTGGTTCATCTCTCTCTCCCATGTGATCTTTATGTGATCATGAGCTTTGTATCACTATTAATCTATGTGCTACTCTAGTGATGTTATTAAAGTAGTCTATTCCTCCTCCATGATGTAAAGGTGACAGTGTGTGCATCATGTAGTACTTGGTGTAGGTTATGATTGTAATCCCTTGTAGATTATGAAGTTAACTATTACTATGATAGTATTGATGCGATCTATTCCCCCTTTCATAGCTATTGGTGACAGTGTGTATGCTATGTTAGTACTCGGTCTAAATTGCAACGGTCTATTATGCACTCTAGAGGTTACTTTTAATATGAACTCCGGACGTTGTGGAGCTTGTTTACTCCGGCTTGAGGTGTGCTTTTATAGCCCTACACAATGAATGGTGTTTGTTATCCAACAAGAGAGTGTTTGAAAGTAGCACAAGTGAAGAGAAGTTATTTATTTATGTGATCATTGTTGAGAGTGTCCACTAGTGAAAGTATGATCCCTAGACCTTGTTTCTAAGCATTGAATCACCGTTTATTTACTGTTCTACTGCATGTTTACTTGCTGCCATATTTATTTCAGATTGTTATTACCACTCATATTCATCTATATCACTTGCATTTTACTATCTCTTCGCCGAACTAGTGCACCTATACATCTGACAAGTGTATTAGGTGTGTTGGGGACACAAGAGACTTCTTGTATCTTAATTGCAGGGTTGCTTGAGAGGGATATCTTTGACCTCTACCTCCCTGAGTTCGATAAACCTTGGGTGATTCACTTAAGGGAAACTTGCTGCTGTTCTACGAACCTCTGCTCTTGGAGGCCCAACACTGTCTACAGGAATAGAAGCGTGCGTAGACATCAAGCTATTTTCTGGCGCTGTTGCCGGGGAGGTAAGGTAAAAGGTATTCACATCCTCCGACTACTAAGCTATTTCCTAGCACTGTTGCCAGTGTGTGAGTGCTCGAAGCTATTTCCTTTAGATCCTGCAATTATATCTTTTGTTTCTTGTTTTTATTTTCACTAGTTAGGCTTAATGGAAAACAACAAAAAACTAGAGATCTTTATGAACTTTATATTGAATTAGGACATGATGTGTTTGAAGAGAGAATTAAAAAACCCATGGAACTTTGTTTGCAAAATAGTTGTAGCAATGTTATTAGCATGAACTCTTTGAATACTATTATTGCTAATGCTATGGAAGAATTTAAGCTTGGGGAAGCTGGTTGTGATATTTTTAGTCCCCCAAGTTTTGAGGAGAAAATTTTCTTTGATGATACTTTGCCTCCCATTTATGATGATTATAATGATAGTGGTATTTTAGTGCCACCTACTATGGAGGATAAAGTTTATTATGATTATACCATGCCTGCAATTTATGATGATTACAATGATGAATATGATATTTTCAGTCCACCTACTATTGAGGAGAAAATTAATTATGATTACAATATGCCTCCTATATATGATGATTATGGTGATGACAATAATAATGATAGCTATCTTATTGAATTTGCTCCCACTACAATTAATAGTAATGACTATGCTTATGTGGAGAGTAATAATTTTATGCGTGTAGCTCATGATAAGAATGTTTCATGTGATAGTTATATTGTTGAGTTTGTTCATGATGCTACTGAAAGTTATTATGAGAGAGGGAAACATGGTTATATGCATCTTAATAATATTAAGTTTCCCCTCTTTATGTTGAGAATCTTGAAGTTGCGCTTGTGTTGCCTTTCTATGCTTGTTGCATTATGCTTACATGACTTGTTTATTTACAAGATTCCTTTTCATAGGAAGTGGGTTAGACTTAAAAGTGTTTCTTATTTGCTTTTGATGCTCCATTTTGCTTCAACTCTTATTTTTTGCGCGAGCATCATTAAAATTACTGAGCCCATCTTAATGGCTATAAAGAAAGCACTTCTTGGGAGATAACCCATGTATGTTTTTATTACTGTTTTGTTGAGTCTTGGAAGTTGTTACTACTGTAGCAATCTCTCCTTATCTTTACTTTATTGCATTGTTGTGCCAAGTAAAGTCTCTAATAGTAAAGTTGATACTAGATTTGGATTGCTGCGCAGAAACAGATTTCTACCTGTCACGAATTTGAGTAGATCTCTCTGTAGAAGAATCAAAAAAATCTGCCAATTTTCATGCGTGATCCTTAGATATGTACGCAACTTTCATTAGTTTTGAGCTTTTTCATCTGAGCATGTTTACTCGCTGCCATATTTTATTCAGATTGCTATTACCACTCATATACATCCATACTACTTGTATTTCACTATCTCTTCGCCGAACTAGTGCACCTATACATCTGACAAGTGTATTAGGTGTGTTGGGGACACAAGAGACTTCTTGTATCTTAATTGCAGGGTTGCTTGAGAGGGATATCTTTGACCTCTACCTCCCTGAGTTCGATAAACCTTGGGTGATTCACTTAAGGGAAACTTGCTGCTGTTCTACAAACCTCTGCTCTTGGAGGCCCAACACTGTCTACAGGAATAGAAGCGTGCGTAGACATCAGCCAACACCAATTATTTTACCATTGATAGTAGGAGGTTTAGCAACATGTGAAGCATTAACATTACTAGTGGTGGTTATAGTCCAAACTTTAGCTACATTATTCTCTTTAGCAAGTTTTTCTTCTCTTTCCCACCTAGCATGCAATTCAGCCATCAATCTAATATTTTCATTAATTCGAACTTGGATAGCGTTTGTTGTAGCAAATGACTTAATATCTTTATCTTCATTAGGCATAACTTTCAATTTTAAAAGATCAACATCAGCAGCAAGACTATCAACCTTAGAAGCAAGAACATCAATTTTACCAAGCTTTTCCTCAGCAGATTTGTTAAAAGCAGTTTGTGTACTAATGAATTCTTTAAGCATGACTTCAAGACCAGAGGGTACACTCCTACTATTGTTGTAAGAATTACCATAGGAATTACCATAACCATTACCATTATTAGAAGGATATGGCCTATAGTTGTTACCAAAATTATTCCTATAAGCATTGTTGTTGAAATTGTTACTTTTAATGAAGTTCATATCAACATGCTCTTCTTGAGCAACCAATGAAGCTAAAGGAACATTATTAGGATCAACATTCGATCTACCATTAACAAGCATAGACATAATAACATCAATCTTATCACTCAAAGAAGAGGTTTCTTCAACAGAATTTACCTTCTTACCTTGAGGAGTCCTTTCAGTGTGCCATTCAGAGTAGTTGATCATCATATCATGAAGAAGCTTTGTTGCGGCACCCAAAGTGATGGACATAAAAGTACCTCCAGCAGCTGAATCCAATAGGTTCCGTGAAGAAAAATTCAATCCTGCATAAAACGTTTGGATGATCATCCAAGTAGTTAGTCCATGGGTAGGGCAATTCTTTACCAAAGATTTCATTCTTTCCCATGCTTGAGCAACATGTTCATTATCCAATTGCTTAAAATTCATAATACTACTTCCCAAAGATATAATTTTAGCAGGAGGATAATATCTACCAATGAAAGCATCTTTACATTTAGTCCATGAATCAATACTATTCTTAGGCAAAGATAGCAACCAATCTTTAGCTCTTCCTCTTAAGGAGAAAGGAAACAATTTCAGTTTTATAATGTCTCCATCTACATCCTTATACTTTTGCATTTCACAAAGTTGAACAAAATTATTAAGATGGGCAGCAGCATCATCAGAACTAACACCAGAAAATTGCTCTCTCATAACAAGATTTAGTAAAGCAGGTTTAATTTCATAAAATTCTGCTGTAGTAGCAGGTGGAGCAATAGGAGTGCATATAAAATCATTATTATTGGTGCTAGTGAAATCACACAACTTAGTGTTCTCAGGAGTATTCACTTTAACAGTAATAAAAATAAACTAAGCAAACTGAATTAAATAAAGTAAATGCAAGTAACTATTTTTTTTGTGTGTTTTTGATATAAAGAAAGCAAACAAGACAGAAAATAAAATAAAGTAAAGCAAGACAATAAACAAAGTAAAGAGATTGGATGTGAGAGACTCCCCTTGCAGCGTGTCTTGATCTCCCCAGCAACAGCGCCAGAAAAAGAGCTTGATAACACGTGAAGCACACGTCCGTTGGGAACCCCAAGAGGAAGGTGTGATGCGTACAGCAGCAAGTTTTCCCTCAGTAAGAAACCAAGGTTATCGAACCAGTAGGAGATGAAGGCCACGTGAAGGTTGTTGGTGAAGGAGTGTAGTGCGGCGCAACACCAGGGATTCCGGTGCCAACGTGGAACCTGCACAACACAATCAAAATACTTTGCCCCAACTTAATAGTGAGGTTGTCAATCTCACCGGCTTGCTGTAAACAAAGGATTAAACGTATGGTGTGAGAATGATGTTTGTTTGCAAGGAACAGCAGAGAACAATGATTGCAGTAGATTGTATTTCAGATGTAAAAGAATGGACCGGGGTCCACAGTTCACTAGTGGTGTCTCTCCAATAAGATAAATAGCATGTTGGGTGAACAAATTACAGTTGGGCAATTGACAAATAGAGAGGGCATAACAATGCACATACATATCATGATGACTAATATGAGATTTACTTAGGGCATTACGACAAAGAACATAGACCGCTATCCAGCATGCATCTATGCCTAAAAAGTCCACCTTCGGGTTAGCATCCGCACCCTTCCAAAACATTAAGTTGCAAACAACAGACAATTGCATTAAGTATGGTGCGTAATGTAATCAACACAAATATCCTTAGACAAAGCATTGATGTTTTATCCCTAGTGGCAACAGCAGATCCATAACCTTAGAACTTTCTATCACTGTCCCAGATTCAATGGAGGCATGAACCCACTATCGAGCATAAATACTCCCTCTTGGAGTCACAAGTATCAACTTGGCCAGAGCCTCTACTAGCAACGGAGAGCATGCAAGATCATAAACAACACATATATGATAGATCAATAATCAACTTGACATAGTATTCCATATTCATCGGATCCCAACAAACATAACATGTAGCATTACAAATAGATGATCTTGATCATGATAGGCAGCTCACAAGATCTAAACATGATAGCAGAAGAGGAGAAGACAACCATCAAGCTACTGCTATGGACCCATAGTCCAAGGATGAACTACTCACGCATCAATCCGGAGGCGGGCATGATGATGTAGAGTCCTCCGGTGATGATTCCCCTCTCCGGCAGGGTGCCGGAGGCGATCTCCTGAATCCCCCGAGATGGGATTGGCGGCGGCGGCGTCTCTGGAACTTTTCTCGTATCGTGGCTCTCGGTAATAGGGTTTTCGCGACGGAGAGAATAAATAGGCGAAGGGGCAGAGTCGGGGGGCGCCAGAGGGGCCCACCCCAAAGGCCGGCGCGGCCAGGGGCCCCACCGCGCCGCCCTAGGGTGTGGCCACCTCGCGTCCCTTCTTCGTCTCCTCTTCAGACTTCTGGAAGGCTCCGTGGAAAATAAGACCGTGGGCTTTTGTTTCGTCCAATTCCGAGAATATTTCCTGTGTAGGATTTCTGAAACCAAAAAGAGCAAAAAACAGGAACTGGCGCTTCGGCATCTTGTTAATAGGTTAGTGCCGGAAAATGCATCAAAATGATGTAAAGTGTATATAAAACATGTGAGTATTGTCATATAACTAGCATGGAACATAAGAAATTATAGATACGTTTGAGACGTATCAGCCCACACGAGGCCTGCCACGCCTTAAGCGGGCCGGCCCATTTAGTTTGCCGGCCGGGCCAGCTGACTTAGTTTGACCGGTCAACTATATAGCTGGGCTGGTCCATTAGTTACGTGGGCCGGGCCTAACCTCTAAGGTTGACTGGTCAAAAGTTAAATGGGCCAGCCCACTAAGCATGTGGGCCGGGCCGAATGCACTCGTTTGACCGGTCAACAGGCAAAAGGGCCGGCCCACAAGACATGTGGGGCCAACTTTCCTGTTATTGGGCCGACCCATTTGACAAGTGGGGTCCACCATAAAGCAAGTGGGCCGGCCCAAGAAGTTAGTGGGCCGACCCAAGAAGTTAGTGGGCCGGCCCAATTAGCCTGTGGGTCCCACTTTCCTGCTATCGGGCCGGCCCATTTAGTAAGTGGGGTCCACCATAGATCAAGTGGGCTGGCCCAACAAGCTAGTGGGCCGGCCCAAAAAACACAGGTGGGTCCCACTTTCCTGTTAAAGGGCCGGCCCATTTAGTATGTGGGGCCCACCATATAGCAAGTGGGCTGGCCCAACAAAATAGTGGGCCGGCCCAATAAGCAGGAGGGGCCCACTGTTCGTGTAACCGGACCGGCCCAGTTAGTAAGTGGGGTCCAACATAAAGCAAGTGGGCTGGCCCAACAGGTTGGCGAGCTGGCCCAGTAAACATGTGGGGTCCACTTTCCTGCTGACGGGCCGGCTCAGTTAGTATGTGGGGTCCACAATAAAAGCAATTGGGCTGGCCCAACACGTTAGTGGGCCGGCCCAATAAGTTTGTGGGGGCCACTATCGTGCTAACGGGCTGGCCCAGTTAGTACGCGGGGTCCACCGTTAAGCAGGTGGGCTGGCCCAACGAGTTATCGGGCCATCCCAATAAGCTTGTGGGGCCCACTTTCCTGCTAAAGGGCCGGCCTAGTTACCAAATGGGTTGGCCCAATAAGCACGTGGTCCCACTTTTCTGTTAGAGGCCCGGCCTAGTTAGTGTGTGGGGTCCACCTTAAGGCAAGTGGGCTGGCCCAATAAGTAAGTGGGCCAGCCCATTTAGTTGCTGTTTATATGCCGGCATGATAGGCGCTGTAGGATTTTGCAGGCCGACACATATGTGATTTCGCTTAATTGGGCCGTTTAAGTGATGGGAATTTGTGATTTAGATTGCACAGAACATAGAAAGATACTGAGAATATTTACGCAGCACATGATTTCTGTCGGATAGCCTCACCTACCACAAGCACCATAGAAAAAATGCGCGAAAGAACTATAAAAACTAACTAAATATTACATCAGCTGCAAGGCTTTGAAAAAATATTACAGAACCCAGTAAACCTAGCAATACAATGAAGCGATTCGGCAATCTTTTAAGTTGTCCATGTATCACCTATATCTGAAACAAAGACATTACAAGTTAAGACAACAACAATGGAAAGGCAAAGACACTACAATATTGTTTGCCAAAGAATTTTGAACTCATCATTTCGTCGTTATAACAAGATCATTGTAATGCGCACAATAAGCAAACAAAGAGTGCATGCCGCATACCAACATGCAATATAACAGAGCTCGTTAGAATGAAACAGCAGACTTACTACTGTCGAGTCCCATGCAAACCAACATGTTCAGCGAGTATAAAATTGGCATGAACAACATAGTAGCAGGCTATAAATTTTGTAACAACGACTGAGCAAGATGAAGTTATAATGGCTACATCTACAGAGCAGGGAATGTAAACCAAAAATAGAAGTTACGATGACAAAAGCTAAAGAGGAGGGAATGTGAACCAACATGTGCCAATTGCAATTACTTCAAATTGACCGTGAACTAAATAATACTCCTGAACTTATAGTGAAGGGGATGCAAATCAAGATATTTCGGGATATAAACTTGTAATGAGCAACACATAGAGGATAGTTAATGCTGGAGCTTAGGATGGACCAGATACATAATATAGTGAGATCACATGTGAACTTGTATAAGAGGGAACGCAAACCAATATGTTCAGCATTCCATATGTGAGCGTCATGCCAAGTCAGAGAAACAAGTCAATAATGTAGCTTTTGAAAAACAAGATGGCACACAAAATTATTATCTAGTAGTATGACAAGTTTATTTGTACTAGAGACTAGATAGCAGAGTGATAGCATGCCAAACTAAGTCCTTACTTTTTTAGCTTGTAGGCCTACAGCGACCCACCACTGGCTGTTTCCCGACTCTAGCTGCCATTTCACCCTTAGAGCATCTCCACTCGTCTCCCCGAGAAGCCCCCCACGAGCCATTTTTTACATCCGAACGGCGAAAAACGGTCCAGTCGCGCCCCCAGGTTCTCATTTTCGTCCGGAAAATGGCCTAATTTCGTCCGGACTCCCCGGGCCATCCTCGGTTTCCCGGGGATCTCTCGGGGACTCCGGATGGAGCAAAACCAACCGCCCACGCCCACGTGTCTCCTCTTTCATCCGGACTCCTCGGGCCATCCTCTTTTTCCCCGAGAAACGCCGCTTGGGGAGCACACGACTGAAAATATACTGCCCCCATGCCAAAAGTTGATCCAATCCGAACGAAAAATTTCGCCGGATTTGGACGTGGGGAGCCCAACGAGTGGGGATGCTCTTATCCTCTTTCCCCTCTCTCTAAGATCCCACCCACGGTGGCATGGCCATCGAAATCTGTTGTCACAGTGAGCACGGCGGCCTTGGAGAGGCGGCCCAAGCAGACGGGGATCGGCTCGCAGAGGTGGTCATGGGCTCACCGCTGACGGCGCCAATGTCCATGGCCAGCATGCTTTGGTGGCTGAAAGCTTGAGCGCACAGTGCCGGCGAGGCTCTCAGCTGCATCCTTCATGTGTGCAGCTCAAGGGCCAAGAAGGTAGATGCAGTCAACGCCAAAGAGAGCGCGTCGTGCTGGCATGGCCGGTCGTGGCCGGATGCGGTGGTCGTCCCATGCCCTGCTGGCGGGGAGACATGGTGCGGCGCCATTGCGAGCAATAGGAAGAAGCCATCTTTTTTGGTAGACCAGAGCCGTGAAAAGCGGCGCTGGAGATGGAGGAAAAGGAGCGGGACATGGGCAGCCGCCGGCAGGCAGCAGTAGCCCAAACCCAGTCCAGCCTGACGGACTATTGCTCGGATGAGTGCCGTCAAGGAACCACACGAGCTGCGGATAACCAAAATATGCAGCAGTAAAAGCCAATTCAGAAGGTGCATTCTGTTTTCGTCTTCTGTTTTTCTAGCTTAGATGTGTTGTTCTTCATGAATCTATCTCAACAAATTCTCCAAACTGGGAGGAACCCAGCCCTCAAATTTGTTTTCCTTTCCAAAATCAAGAACAGAAGGCGGTAGAAAAAGAGAATCCCAATTCATCCACGAAACTAAAAGCGAGAATCGATCCCAGGATTCGGTGCACCTTTGGAGGTCATCGGAGACATTGTGCTTGAACCCGTCTAGGCCAGTGGTATTTTTAGAATAGGGATTGCCCCCTGGTTCCATTGACATGCAACCATAATAGGTCTCATACATCATTCAATTACAATTTTGAAACTCAACCATTGAGCGAAGCACAGATGGGATATAAGGACTAAGGAGAATCAGCTGAAAAGCTAATCTAGAGGAGGGGAGCGCTTAAACATCTTCATGAAGCCTGCATAGTTCATATCTAGCCAATCTGTAACGACTCAACCCTTGTTTCTGCCAGCAGCAGCATGTTGACCAACACTGAAGTGTGAGAATGCTTGCAAAGCACTGGTCATGTTCTAACGTTTGCCACCACCTTGTTCCAGATTATATCAATGCTTGTCCAGTTTCTTTTCTAAAACCAGAATTTGTTTGTCAACAACCAAATATACCAAAGCACATCAGAATTGAAAGTGTTAAGTACCACATTCTCTCATAATAAATTTGATAGTTCTGTGATTATATTCTACTGTATATGCATCTTAACTGAGTTTTTTTATGGATTTAAGGTAATAGTGTCAAATAATTTGAGATGCCCACTAAAGTTACATCATAATTAGCTGTTGATCGATTTCTAGCACTATCTTTAGTGGAAAAAAAAGTAAAGGAATGGATGAACTACCTTTCCGCCTCGGTTAGCTTATATACAATATAACATAACAGCTGACTATTTCAGCCAATGTTCTGTGAAAATGGAAAAACTCAACTGAAAAGTAAGCAACATAGACCTTGCAATAAAATACATAAGCATCAACTAAGCAACATAGACCTTGCAATAAAATACATAAGCATCAACTGTTAAAATAATAGAAAAAATAAATTATAAATAATAAGGCCACCTTGGATCAGCGCTGGCCAAATATTATCAAATCATCAATTCAGGACTTGTATGCTCTCCAGGGAAAATAGCATCAGTTGCTGAAAATAACTAACTATTTTGAGGGAGAGCAGGGGAAATAAATACACATGGATATATATTACTGCTATTTTACCATTTGGTTATCCGAAAGTACAAATGTGCCAAAAACTCAAATTTCTCTCGTACAGAGCTTTGCATGGTTCCTCCCCGTAATAGTGGCATTGATCGTGTGCTAGGCCCATATTTTCATACTAATCCTATATTTCCAGTAATACATAGTAGCTTATTGTGGTATGATCTGTTAGATAGAAAAGACCTAAATTTGATCATGTTCTGTGATTGCTTCAGATAGTAGATACTATTTGGGGTAAAAGATGATTAATTAATTTATTATTTTGGATAGACGGTGCAAATAGTGATAACTTGAAATGTGCTACGGTATCAAAGATTTGCTAGTGTAGTTTGGAGCAGTCCTAGACGAAACTCTCACATTTGATTTCCCTATTTTGTAAGCCAAAGTTCTCATATTTGATTTCTCAATTTCGTAATTTGGAATAGTACCTTGAGGATTTGACCTGAATTTTCGTATGTGCTCTAGAGGACTTCAGGAAACATTATTCTTCGAAATATAAGTTATAGTACTATTGTATTTTTAGGTACGCCGTTGTACGTATTAAATTCCAGTTTGCTATGACTCTCATAAAAATCCTCGTAATTTATCCTATCATTTTGTATTTCAAGGAATCTAATGCAGATTATTACGGTAGCTTTACTTCTCTTGTCTAGTTGTTATCTCCTCGTATCTTCTCAAAGTTGGCTACCTGGGTTCAACAGTTGAAGAGATCAAACAATAAATCAAATAAGTTCCAACCATACGAAGAATAAGCTATACTTCACAAAGCTATAGATCGGCCTCCTCTTAGGTAGAGCGTTGGGCCTGATGATGTGTTACGTACTTCCCTAGGTACAGGTTCTGTCAGCAAATTCATGAACTGAACCACATATTACAGAAAGTAGGTTGTTGCAACACTTTGAAGATGCATACTGGACAATTACTTCTATATTGTTTCAAAATCAGAGCTATCATATGTAAACAAACGATGGAAGAAAAAAAGTGAACCTATTAGAAATACATATATGTACAAATGCTGCAATATGGAAAATAAAAAGAGAAATAATTTACCAATGGCATGGATTTACCTTAGTTTATGACCTTGAATCCAACAGCAATCGTTTACAGATGGTTCTTTCCAGTACTCAAAATCTGAGGTCACCATAAAAGAAAGATTGGAAACTTGCAATACCAAACACCTCACTGAAACTTGTTACAATGCTGCAGGTCCGGCTGATTGGAAACTTGCAATACCAAACACCTCACTGAAACTTGTTACAATGCTGCAGGTCCGGCTGGAACTGGCGTTGTCCATCTCCATTGTTTGGTTATCTATGGCTCTATGCCAACAACCACAACGCAGAAGCAGGACAATCCGGTCGGCAGCCACCAACACAATGTCCATCCATCAAAGGCCTGGATCAAGTGAACTGTAAGCATGCTCTCGGCGTTCGGTAGCGCTAGCCCTGCGCGAGGCTGCTTCCTCAATTCTGCCGGAGGACAGGCATCAAGGCGGCAATCGATGGGTGCGTGGCCACGGCTGTCTTAGTTGCACCGTGACCAGGGACACACTCACGCGCACAGCGGGGGATCCTCAGTCGCCTTCTGGGCGGGGCACTGCTTGGCCCGCGGCGCCATCAGTAACATGCCTCTACAGCTCAGGCATCGATGAAAGCGAGCCCAACCTCGGGGAGAACCTAGTTGATCTCTTCCACAGCTCCTTGCCGCCAGCGACGATACATGGCTCCCGCGTCCATCACCAGTAGCCTCAAAAAAGGAGGGAGATGGGAAGCGGCTGACTTGGTCGTGCTCTACAAAATCGGCAGGCCCACATCGCGTCAATCAAGAATTAGGAGCGGCTGCCGTTCATCCTCGCAGCCATGACCCACCATCACCACCACACGGTTGATGTTGCCAATTCATGGCGGCAGCGGGGGGAAAAAGCACCGAAGGGCCGATGGATCGGGGAGGCAGCTCTAGAAGAGCAAAGAATAGAACGTGGCAAAACAAAATCGCCGGAGATGCAGTTGAGAGGTCCTTACCTAGGCTGGAGAGGGAGGCACCACTATTGCCCGGGCGGCAACCTTCATGACATGAAGCAGAGGACGGCACTGCAGTCGACCGCCGCCGTCCAAGGAAGGAGCACCTCACTCTGACTACAGCTGGCAGTCGTGGAGGAGCTCAGTTAGAGATAGATGACGGCAAGGAAGAGGTCAGCTAGGGTTCAAAGTGAGCGGTGGTTTGGGGGAGGAAGACGGACATGGAAAAGAATTTTGGAGATCTCTCTGGAGAAGAAAGGCCTAGATGAAAATAGAGAAAAAAAATATCTGGAGGAAGAGATCCTAATCGGTGGCTTATTAAGCGGTGGAAGGTTGACCAGAAGACCGGGAGCCTAACCGGTAGCCAGCCTGAAAAAAAAAAGATCCACCAGCACACAACCGGTAACACTTGGCTTTAACGCCTGAAAAAAAAAGAATAAAAAGGAGGAAGAGTGGGATCTATGAACGTAATTTGAGGATCTACAGTTGTTACAGTTGTAAAAGAGTACGTGGCATAGCTATTCAATCGTAAATTCATCCAACTTTTATATAGGGGTATAACAACCTCCATTTGGAAATAAGTGGCTCAACTTTATCTGGATACATCTACACATCGAAATCCATATCTAGATATAGTTAGGGCATATAGGGTGACGTCAGCCTTCCCTTACGGCTGCCACGTAGGATTTTTGCTTAGTTGGAGAAGAGAGAATGAATAAAGAGAAGGTTGTCTTCCCTTAGCTAAGAGATGATCTCTTATGAAATATAAGAGAAGACTATTTTCTCCATTATACGAATTGTCTTCCTTTAGACACATAATTTCCTACTAAAAATAATTAATTCTCATTTATTGTAAGAGATGAAAATAAGAGATAATACATTGTATCATTACTATTTATCGTCTTCTCTAGATGACGTGGACTAGTAAGAGAAGACATATCTTCCCTACCATTATACATGTCCTTAGGTCACTTGTTTTCAAACGGAGGAAATATGAAATGAATGCTAATTAAGAAGATCTTTTAACAAGATCGCTGCGATTAATGAAATATGTTATACCTTAAAACTTAATCCTCTCTATTGATATCATTGTCATCCACGGGGTCGCCATTTCAGAGCTACGGTAGGTGGTACAAAGTATGTAGTACATGAATTTCTGATGATCTATAAGTATAAACATCATAATAGCATATATGGTTCAGATATAAGATTGTGTAACTTGGGCCGTAACAGTAAGAATTACAAATAGCAAGTTGTGTCAACATTGTTTTGAAACAATGGCAAAAGTAGGGATCATATAACTAACACAAAACAATATCACACTCATCCTAGTAACATCCACCATATAACGACAACAGATTACTCACACATACATGAGAAAAACATGATGACGTGATGTTGACAACGCTACAAAGCCCTCTTCGGTGACCTAAAGGGTGGTCCTGAGACAAAGATCGGAAGAGGCGACAGCTGTCCGCATGTGTCAACGTGAAGAGAATAAAGTAGCTGAAAAAATGGAGACATGTGCCACTAGATAAGATGGTCTTTATAAAAAAAAAGGTGGTAAGATGGCATATCATGTTGAAGGCGTTTCTGGTATATTTACTTACCTTCGCATCTCTGGAAACTGTCTATATATTGTTCAAGGGGAGCATCCAGAGAAAGACAGAAAATGAATCTCAAATGCAAAATACAAGGGATGGTGAGAGCTTTACTTGATGAAATATGCACCAAACAGATAGCAGGAATATATGTGAGAAGAAAGGGAAAAAAAAAAAGAACAAGCCAGATCTCAACGTGGTATAAGACTTGGTAATGTAGGTTGTAGATGTTCTAAAGCAATGCAAAATCACCACAAATGCTAATTCATGAAAAAAGAATTTCGCTAGAGTAGACACGATATACTGCTGCTGCACAACACAATACAAAACTAAACTTTAGCAAGGTAGAACTAGCAGAGTACAACACAGGGGAAAGCTTCAAAAGTTTTGCAGTCTGAGTTATCTATATCCGTCGAAGAACTTTTTCTGCAGCCTCAACAGTTTTCTCAATATCCTGGGGGGTGTGAGCCAAGCTGGTAAAGCCTGCCTCGAACTGGGACGGTGCTAGATATACACCTTCTTCAAGCATTCCACGGTGGAACCTCCCAAACTTAGCAGTATCGCTCTTCTTGGCATCATCAAAGTTGTAAACAGGGCCACTCGCGAAGAAGAATCCAAACATTCCTCTGATGTGTCCTCCACACATCTCATGCCCTGTTTTAGCGCCAGCATCCAATATACCCTGGACAAGTTCACCGGTGACCTTGTCCAAGTATTCATAGGTGCCAGGCTCCATCAGACGCTTGAGCGTGTGGATTCCAGCAGTCATAGCTAAAGGGTTTCCACTGAGGGTTCCTGCCTGGTACATCGGCCCTGCTGGAGCAACCATCTCCATGATGTCCTTCCGCCCACCATAAGCACCAACTGGAAGACCACCACCAATAATTTTCCCCAACGTTGTCACATCAGGGGTGATTCCAAAATACTCTTGAGCTCCACCATACGCTAAACGAAAACCAGTCATCACTTCATCAAAGACCAGAAGCGCACCGTCTTGTTTGGTAACCTCACGGAGAGCATTTAGGAAAGCAGGTGTTGGAGGAATGAAGCCAGCATTGCCGACAACCGGCTCAAGGAAGACTGCAGCAATCTCCCCTTTATTATCCTCAAACAGCTTTTTTACTGCCTCGGCATCATTATATGGTGCTGTTAGAGTCCCAACTGTGGCTCCCTTGGGGACTCCAGGGGAATCTGGGAGGCCAAGGGTGGCAACACCACTGCCAGCTTTAACAAGGAAGGAATCAGCATGGCCATGGTAACAGCCTTCAAACTTCAGAATCTTTTCCCTCCCGGTGAATGCACGTACAAGGCGGAGTGCTCCCATGCAGGCTTCTGTTCCCGAATTTACAAAACGGACCATCTCAATACTGGGGACAGCTGAGATAACCATCTGAGCCAACACATTCTCCAACGCACATGGAGCACCAAAGCTAGTTCCCTTCTTCAGAGTTTCAATGAGTGCAGCATTCACCTGAATTAAGAAAAAAAACAGTAACACCAATTTGGTTTAGCACAGTCAAGTCAGTGTTTATCTTAACTTTTCTAAATCAAGCTACATGTTTTTTTTTATTTCAATACTCAATGAGCATTCAGAAGTCTTCAGCTGAGATATCTGCTTAGGCTATTCGACCAGTTTGGTTAACATGATCTGAGCAACAAAAATTACAACACATTACTACTTTAATTCTACCTTTTTATTTTGTGAAAAAACAGCAAATTGTACCTTTCTAGTTTAATTACCAAGTACTATGAAGAAACAAAAGTTAAAATTTTGTACCAAAGAAGAATTAGCCCAGATAAATTAGGTTGAAATATTCAATGTAGTACAAGTTTATGAAATGTAGAGGGAGAGGAGAATGTACCGTATCATCTGCGTGACCAATGATGGCAGGACCCCATGAACCAACATAATCAATGTATTCATTCCCATCAACATCCCACATGTGAGAACCTTTTACGGAATCGAAAACTATGGGCTGCCCGCCAACTGACTTGAAGGCACGGACTGGTGAATTAACACCTCCAGGCATCAGTTCCTGTGAAGTCCAACATCGACCAGTAAAACATCCACAACAGATAGGAGCAACGAACATCAAATGTGAGTAAGATCACAAACAACAAAGGAATGTAACAGTGTTATAGATGAGGATCGAGTGTGCCGTCTCATTAAAGTTTTGCATCAGAATGGGGCTGTGCCAACGATTTCAACCTATGTCAATGAAAGATTTCAACTACTGTCCTAAGATCCAAAAGATGACTAAGAGGAATGGTCCATTTTGTACATTATTTCAGTCCAATTACCCATGGCGACCTTCCACCTTATATGCTCATCGAGGATGTAAGATCCTGTGGCAAAATGGGATCGTATACCTTAGCTTAACATAACTGGTTGATTTTGCGTTTATGTTCTAAGTCTGTCTAAATGTAGCAATCTGATCTAAGGGCACAGTTGACCTTGCATTGCGGCACCTAGACCTCTAGTCTCCAACCTTGTCCTAACTGAACCTGAAATCTCATCCTATGCAACGCATTCTAGTCGCATAAACAGATGCAAAAGCACGCAAATTAGCCCCAATTTCTTCCCGGGGAAAGTTCCAATTGGGCAGAGAACGCACGTCTCCGCGCAATTGCACACAGAGAAATCACCGGTAGAAACACCTAACAGAACCAACCGCGCAGCCCGAAAAGCACACGAGATACTAAAACTAGCGAAGAAGAGAGAGAAAGGAGGAGGCAGCACCTTGGCGGCGTTGAAGATCTCCTCGGACTTGTGGACCGTGTAGGCCTTCTCGCCGACGGAGATGGCGGCCCGCACCACCGACCGAGCGCGGGGCGCGCGCGAGGCCCTGGGCGCGGACACCGTCCGGATCGAGATCCCCGAGGCCACGGCGGCGGCGGCGGCGGCGGCTGCTGCTCCGGCCATGATGCTTCGGTGGGTCGCGTGCGTGGAGAAGAAGATGAGGAGGGGATAAGGGAATTCGCGAGGGGTTTGGTGGGATTGGGTCTAAAAAGCTCGGCCCTGGCCCACGGTAGAAGAAGGTCGTCTTTTTCTCGTGAGAAGATAGGGGAGTGTCCGTTACGTGCTAGATGGGCCGAATTTACCCGTGCTAGACGTGAAAACTAGGAAGGCCGGGTTTATATGCTGCGGTTTAGTCCACGCCATTTGCCCGCGGGGGAGGGGCACCATCCGGAATGCTAAACCTTATATGCCGACCAGGTCGACAGTTACAGCGCGTCGCACATCTTCGCACGCGATACTGGTTGGCCCAGTTCGCGTTATCTCTTTATTCAGTTTTGTTTTTTTACCAGATTAAATCTGCTGGCTCAACAAGAGCTCCTTCAAGCGACGCCGACGCGTCGTTACAAACGTCGATGGACCTCCTATACACTGCGCTTATCGGTACTAGTCGCCCACACCACCTGACTTCCATTTCTTCTATTTTGTTTTTATTCTTGTGTTTCCTTACGTACAAGGAATCAATGAGCAAAAGTTGCAATAGAAACTATGACAAAAGTGCTCATTTTTAGCACATCTATGCCCATGGTGGAGCCTTCGATCGGAGTTCTCGATGCCTGAGGAGACAAGCGATCAATGAAAACGGCCGCAGGGTCACCAGATCCAATGGAAACGAGCTTCTAAAGAGCAAGATTCATGGTCGGCGGTGTTGAATCGACGAGTCCAAGGCCACCAAGGACGACGGTTTGAGGATAGGTTTTTCGTGGATATGTGATGTTGCATACGTTTACCCGATATGGTGCATACTTGTATGCATTTTGTTGGGAATGCACATGCGAGATGTTGGATGGATTCAACGCACCTTTGTTTTTCTTTATTTTTTTATGCTGGGTGTGTTAAGATGTTGCAAACACATGTTTGTTTTGGCATTACCATATTCGAAATGTTATGAATCTTATTTTGCATGGTTTGTAACTCCAATCTGATTTTTTTGTTGCATAATGAAAGTTCAATGTCGGTAACCTATAGTGGGGGTGAATAGGTTCTACAAAAAAATTCTTGACTTTCTTGCAATTTTAGGCTATGCGGATAAATAAAGTAGCCTAATGCAAACTAAGTGAAACACCATATATGACAAAATACAAATATCAAGAACTTCAAGCTCGATGGCTATCACAAATAAATAGGTGGAAAGAAATAACCGAAGCACGCGGAGACGACTATGTGTCCCGATGTTCACTTCCTTGAGGGGAAGCTAGTCACCGTTGGAGAGGTGTGGTACCACGAAGAACACCGAACGCCACGAAGGCACACCTTCTTCTCCGTGAGCTCCTTCCACGAAATAGGAGCTCGTTCCACTATGTGAAGACCTTAAGGAGGCCTTCAATCCCGTACCAACTTTCCGGCTTGATCACAAAATTGAAAGCTCCCGGTGACTGCTACCGCCTAGGAGTCCTCAACCTCTAAGAGTAAAAAGATCGAAGAGGGAAACTTGGTACAATGGCTTAAATCGAAATATGTGTGGGTGAAAGAGTGAGGATGAACAGATCTTCGAGATGCACGGATCAACTCTCAAAAATGTGGGACGAATCTCTCGAAATCAAGGATTTGAGGTGGGGAAAAGTGATGAAGTTCTTGAGACCTTTAGCAATTGGATCCAGATCAAAAGGAATGGCAAAGGTAAGGCACACCTTAATTGGAGTTGCCTTAGAGCATCTCCAGCCGCGTCCCCAAAGCGTCCCCCAAATGGCGTCGGATTTATCATTTGGGGACGTGTTTCCTTCGTGTCGCGTTTGGGGGACATCGCTCCCCAGCCGCGTCCCCCAAACAAAATTTCAGATATTTAAAACTTAAGCGAACTCATTCAAACTTGCTAAATATTACATAGATTCGAACAAAATTCGATGAAATTTAAAATAAACCCTAATCTAGTAGTACTTACGGCGGCCAGAGGCGTCGTAGTACTGGTGGAAGTTGTACATGTCGTCGACGACGACGTCCTGCTTGCCGCGCTCGTCGGGCTCGTCGACGGGCTTGTTCTTCACCGTGCCACTTGGCCCAGCCTCGCCGTCGTCGGTGAGGTCCACGAGCGGCCTCCCAGAGTCGCGGATGGACATGGCGATCGCCGTGTCGAGGTCGCCCCTCCAGGCGTCCTTGTCGTTCAATGACGCCAAGCATGCCGCTCGCAAGCCAGGGCAGTCGTCGGGGTCGTTGCTTGTGACGGTAAAGCACACGTCCGTTGGGAACCCCAAGAGGAAGGTATGATGAGTACAGCAGCGAGTTTTCCCTCAGTAAGAAACCAAGGTTATCGAACCAGTAGGAGATGAAGGCCACGTGAAGGTTGTTGGTGAAGGAGTGTAGTGCGGCGCAACACTAGGGATTCCGGCGCCAACGTGGAACCTGCACAACACAATCAAACTACTTTGCCCCAACTTAACAGTGAGGTTGTCAATCTCACCGGCTTGCTGAAAACAAAGGATTAAACGTATGGTGTGGAGAATGATGTTTGCTTGTAGAAAACAAAAGAGAACAATGATTGCAGTAGGTTGTATTTCAGATGTAAAAGAATGGACCGGGGTCCACAGTTCACTAGTGGTGTCTCTCCAATAAGATAAATAACATGTTGGGTAAACAAATTACAGTTGGGCAATTGACAAATAGAGAGGGCATAACAATGCACATACATATCATGATGACTACTATGAGATTTACTTAGGGCATTACGACAAAGAACATAGACCGCCATCCAGCATGCATCTATGCCTAAAAAGTCCACCTTCGGGTTAGCATCCGCACCCCTTCCAGTATTAAGTTGCAAACAACAAACAATTGCATTAAGTACTGTGCGTAATGTAAACAATACAAATATCCTTAGACAAAGCATTGATGTTTTATCCCTAGTGGCAACAGCACATCCACAACCTTAGGGGTTGCTGTCACTCCCCCAGATTCAATGGAGACATGAACCCACTATCTAGCATAAATACTCCCTCTTGGAGTTACAAGTATCAACTTGGCCAGAGCCTCTACTAGCAACGGAGAGCATGCAAGATCATAAATAACATATATGATAGATCAATAATCAACTTGACATAGTATTCCATATTCATCGGATCCCAACAAACACAACATGTAGCATTACAAATAGATGATCTTGATCATGATAGGCAGCTCATAAGATCTAAACATGATGGCACAAGAGGAGAAGACAACCATCTAGCTACTACTATGGACCCATAGTCCAAGGATGAACTACTCACGCATCAGTCCAGAGGCGGGCATGGTGATGTAGAGCCCTCCGGTGATGATTCCCCTCTCCGGCAGGGTGCCGGAGGAGATCTTCTGAACCCCCCGAGATAGGGTTGACGGCGGCGGCGTCTCTGGAACTGTTCTCGTATTTTGGCTCTCGGTGCTAGGGTTTTCTGGGACGAAGGAATAAATAGGCGAAGGGGCGGAGTCGGGGGAGCCAGGGGGCTCACTCCCCATATGTCGGCGCGCCAGGGGGCCAGGCCGCGCCGCCCTATGGTGTGGGCCCCCTGCTGACCTTCCTCGACTCTTCTTCGGTCTTCTGGAACACTCCGTGGAAAATAGGCCGTGGGCTTTTGTTTCGTCCAATTCCGAGAATATTTGTAAACTAGCTTTTTTGAAATCAAAAACAGCAGAAAACAGGAACTGGCACTACGGCATCTTGTTAATAGGTTAGTCCCAAAAAATGCGTAAAAACATTATAAAGTGTGAATAAAACATGTAGGTATTGTCATAAAACTAGCATGGAACATAAGAAATTATAGATACGTTGGAGACGTATCAAGCATCCCCAAGCTTAGTTCCTACTCGCCCTCGAGTAGGTAAACGGTAAAAAGAATAATTTCTGAAGTGACATGCTACCAACATAATCTTGATCAACACTATTGTAAAGCATATGAGATGAATGAAGTGACTCAAAGCAATGGTCTATAGTTTGCTAACAAAAAGATAATGACTAAACAACTGAATCATATACCAAAAACTTTTCATGAATAGTACTTTCAAGACAAGCATCAAAAAGTCTTGCATAACAGTTAACTCATAAAGCAATAGATTCTTAATAAGAGGTTTTGAAGCAACACAAAGGAAGATTTAAGTTTCAGCTATTGCTTTCAACTTTCAACATGCATATCTCATGGATAATTGTCAACACAAAGTAATATAATAAGTGTAATAAGTAAACATGTAAGAATCAGTGCATACAGTTGACACAAGTGTTTGCTTCTAAGATAGAAGGAAGTAGGTAAACTGACTCAACATAAAGTAAAAGAAAGGCCCTTCGTAGAGGGAAGCAGGGATTAAATCATGTGCTAGAGCTTTTCAAGTTTTGAAATCATATAGAGAGCATAAAAATAAAGTTTTGAGAGGTGTTTGTTGTTGTCAACGAATGGTAGTGGGCATTCTAACCCCCTTGTCAAACAAACTTTCAAAGAGCGGCTCCCATGAAGGACGTTATCTCTACCAGCAAGGTAGATCATCCCTCTTCTCTTTTGTTTACACATGTATTTTAGTTTTATTTATAGATGACACTCCTCCCAACCTTTTGCTTTCACAAACCATGGCTAACCGAATCCTCGGGTGCCTTCCAACTTTTCACATACCATGGAGGAGTGTCTATTGCAAAATTAAGTTGCTTACTAATGAATCAGGGCAAAACATGTGAAGAGAATTATTAATGAAAGTTAATTAATTGGGGCTGGGCACCCCGTTGCCAGCTCTTTTTGCAAAATTATTGGATAAGCGGATGTATATGCCACTAGTCCATTGGTGAAAGTCTGCCCAACAAGATTGAAAGATAAAACACCACATACTTCCTCATGAGCTATAAAACATTGACACAAATAAGGAGTAATAAAGTTTTGAATTGTTTAAAGGTAGCACATGAAGTATTTACTTGGAATGGCAGAAAAATACCACATAGTAGGTAGTTATGGTGGACACAAATGGCATAGGTTTTGGCTCAAGGTTTTGGATGCACGAGAAGCATTCCCTCTCAGTACAAGGCTTTGGCTAGCAAGGTTGTTTGAAGCAAACACAAGTATAAACCGGTACAGCAAAACTTACATAAGAACATATTGCAAGCATTATAAGACTCTACACTATCTTCCTTGTTGCTCAAACACTTTTACCAGAAAATATCTAGACCTTAGAGAGACCAATCATGCAAACCAAATTTCAACAAGCTCTACGGTAGTTCTCCACTAATAGGTTTAAACTACATGATGCAAGCGCTTAAACATGATCTACTTGAGAGCTCAAAACAATTGCCAAGTATCAAATTATTCAAGACAATATACCAATTACCACATGAAGCATTTTCTGTTTTCAACAAAATAACAATAAGTGCAGCGGCTTTCAGCTTTCGCCACAAACATGAAAAATAAAACGAAGAACACAAGTGTTCAAATGAAAAAGCGGAGCGTGTCTCTCTCCCACACAAGCATGTTAGGATCCGATTTATTCAGAGAATGAAAATAACAAAACGAAAATAAAAGCACACAGACGCTCCAAGTAAAGCACATAAGATGTGATGGAATTAAAATATAGTTTCACTAGAGGTGACCTGATAAGTTGTCGATGAAGAGGGGATGCCTTGGGCATTCCCAAGTTTAGACGCTTGAGTCTTCTTGAAATATGCAGGGATGAACCACGGGGGCATCCCCAAGCTTAGAATTTTCACTCTTCTTCATCATATTATATCATCCTCCTCTCTTGATCCTTGAAAACTTCCTTCACACCAAACTCAAAGCAATCTCATTAGAGGGTTAGTGCATAATAAAAAATTCACATGTTCAGCAAGGACACAATCATTCCCAACACTTCTGGACATCACCCAAGGCTACTGAAATTTAATGGAGTAAAGAAATCCACTCAAACACAGTAAAAGAGGCAATGCAAAATAAAAGGCAGAATCTGTCAAAACAGAACAGTCCGTAAAGACGAATTTTGTAGAGGCACTTAACATGCTCAGATGGAAAAGCTCCAGTTTAACTAAAGTTGCGTACATATCTGAGGGTTATGCATGATTTTTTTCAGGATTTTATGAGTTTCCTACAGAGAGAACAACTCAAATTCGTGACAGCTAAAAATCTGTTTCTGCGCAGAAATCCAAATCTAGTATCAACTTTCTATCAAAGACTTTACTTGGCACAACAATGCAATAAAATAAGTATACAAAGGTATTTCTACAGTAGTAACAAGCACCTTGACTCAAATATAAAACAAAAATTGCAGAAATAAAATAATGGGTTGTCTCCCATAAGCGCTTTTCTTTAACTCCTTTCAGCTAGGCGCAGAAAGTGAAAATCAAGTAACATCAAGAGAAGAAGCATTAACATTATTACCAAAGGCTTTACGCCTACCCCTCTTACTCTTATTCTTACTCTTTGGTCTAGGGAATACATGACCACATCCGGGTGTAGAGGTAAAATTTAGAGTGCCTTTTCCCACATCTATGGTTGCTCCCAAAAGTTTCAGCAGGGATCTTCCAAGTGTGATTTGTCCTGTCCCTACACATTCAATAACGAGATAATCAGTGGATACCATTCTTCCAAGAAAGGTTGTGAACACACCTTCAGCTATCCCCTTAGGAATTATAACCGAATTATCAGTAAGAGTTATTCCTTCTCCACCTTCAGTAAGTCCCCAAAGTTTCAAAGATTCATAAATACTTTTAGGCATATAAGGCAAAACTCAGACATAATATCACAACGGGCATAAAAAGTTTCACCACAAATAGCAACCTTAATAGTAGGAACCCACATCGAAGGTTCAAAGCTTACTGGAACATAATCATAATATTCACGAATCTGATTATACCCTTCTTTTAAACAAGATATATTTGTCTCGAGAGTGTTTAATCTATTATGAATGCTAGCAAGAGATGAATCAAAGTTATTAGCTGAGCTAGATGATGCAACCAATTTTTTTTATGGCGTTAAAAGCTTGATCCCCATTACAGTGAAGGAAATCTCCTCCCACTATAGCATCCAAAGCATATCTATAGCGAAGAATAAGCCCAAAATAAAAGTTACTAAGAAGCAGACTTAGAGTCATTTTAGGTTCAGTTTTACCATAAGAATAAAAAATTCTAGACCAAGCTTCTTTAAAACTCTCCTCATCCCCTTGTTTAAAAGTAAAGATCAATTCCTCAGGTGACAGAGTAACAAGTACAGGACTAGACATGATAACAAAATAAATTAAATGCAAGTAACTAATTTTTTTGTGTTTTTTATATAATTAAAGAAAGAAAACAAGACAGAAAATAAAATAAAGCAAGACAATAAACAAAGTAAAGAGATTGGATGTGAGAGACTCCCCTTGCAGCGTGTCTTGATCTTCCCGGCAACGGCGCCAGAAAAGTAGCTGCTTGTGACGGTAAAGCACACGTCCGTTGGGAACCCCAAGAGGAAGGTATGATGAGTACAGCAGCGAGTTTTCCCTCAGTAAGAAACCAAGGTTATCGAACCAGTAGGAGATGAAGGCCACGTGAAGGTTGTTGGTGAAGGAGTGTAGTGCGGCGCAACACCAGGGATTCCGGCGCCAACGTGGAACCTGCACAACACAATCAAACTACTTTGCCCCAACTTAACAGTGAGGTTGTCAATCTCACCGGCTTGCTGAAAACAAAGGATTAAACGTATGGTGTGGAGAATGATGTTTGCTTGCAGAAAACAAAAGAGAACAATGATTGCAGTAGGTTGTATTTCAGATGTAAAAGAATGGACCGGGGTCCACAGTTCACTAGTGGTGTCTCTCCAATAAGATAAATAACATGTTGGGTAAACAAATTACAGTTGGGCAATTGACAAATAGAGAGGGCATAACAATGCACATACATATCATGATGACTACTATGAGATTTACTTAGGGCATTACGACAAAGAACATAGGCCGCCATCCAGCATGCATCTATGCCTAAAAAGTCCACCTTCGGGTTAGCATCCGCACCCCTTCCAGTATTAAGTTGCAAACAACAGACAATTGCATTAAGTACTGTGTGTAATGTAAATAATACAAATATCCTTAGACAAAGCATTGATGTTTTATCCCTAGTGGCAACAGCACATCCACAACCTTAGGGGTTGCTGTCACTCCCCCAGATTCAGTGGAGACATGAACCCACTATCTAGCATAAATACTCCCTCTTGGAGTTACAAGTATCAACTTGGCCAGAGCCTCTACTAGCAACGGAGAGCATGCAAGATCATAAATAACATATATGATAGATCAATAATCATCTTGACATAGTATTCCATATTCATCGGATCCCAACAAACACAACATGTAGCATTACAAATAGATGATCTTGATCATGATAGGCAGCTCACAAGATCTAAACATGATGGCACAAGAGGAGAAGACAACCATCTAGCTACTGCTATGGACCCATAGCCCAAGGATGAACTACTCACGCATCAGTCCGGAGGCGGGCATGGTGATGTAGAGCCCTCCGGTGATGATTCCCCTCTCCGGCAGGGTGCCGGAGGAGAACTTCTGAACCCCCCGAGATAGGGTTGACGGCGGCGGCGTCTCTGGAACTGTTCTCGTATTTTGGCTCTCGGTGCTAGGGTTTTCTGGGACGAAGGAATAAATAGGCGAAGGGGCGGAGTCGGGGGAGCCAAGGGCTCCCTCCCCATATGTCGGCGCGCCAGGGGGACAGGCCGCGCCGCCCTATGGTGTGGGCCCCCTGCTGACCTTCCTCGACTCTTCTTCGGTCTTCTGGAACACTCCGTGGATAATAGGGCCGTGGGCTTTTGTTTCGTCCAATTCCGAGAATATTTGTAAACTAGCTTTTCTGAAATAAAAAACAGCAGAAACAGGAACTGGCACTGCGGCATCTTGTTAATAGGTTAGTCCCAGAAAATGCGTAAAAACATTATAAAGTGTGAATAAAACATATAGGTATTGTCATAAAACTAGCATGGAACATAAGAAATTATAGATACGTTGGAGACGTATCAGTCGTCGCTGCTGGCGATGAGACGCTGCTGCCGCTCGTACTCCGCCAACAGCGCAGCCTTCCCGGCTGCCTCGTCGTCCTCCTCCTCCTTCACCTCCGGCTTCGAGATGAGGAGGGCGCCGCCGGCACGCCTGTGCTGTTGCCGCCTAATGTTGTTGTCGCCGCGCCTCAGATTGACGGGCGACGTCGCGAACTCCGACTCCTCATTCACATCGCGCTTAGGCACGGTGTAGGGAGTGGTGCGGTGCGACGAAGAAGGCGACGATCGCGCCGGCCCTGACGAGGAAGAGTTGGAGGAGGACTAGTATGTCCTCCTCGGCTGCCAGCGCGCTTCGGGCATAGGGGATGGTGGCGGCGACGACGGCATCTCCAACCTGGGTGCATCGTTCTGGATGCCGTCGACGACGTGCTCCAGGGTGGGCCCCGGAACGCCCCAAAAGAGGATGCGCCCCTCCCTGTTTCAGTTGTTTCGCCGGCTGATGAGGCCGGCGTGCTGTTCATCTCGGCGTCGTGCTGCGCCTGGAAGTAGTCGACCCACCAGGCGTCGTTGCCGGTGGCCGCCCAGGTTGGATCGGTGATGGTGCTCTGGTGATGGCGCCAGACAATCTTGTTGCATTTGTTGTGGAAGCGGTTGGGAAACTCCAAGAGGAAGGTGTGATGAGCACAACAGCAAGTTTTCCCTCAATACGAAACCAAGGTTTAATCGACCAGTAGGAGAAAGGCGTGACTTCTGAAGGTGTTGCTGGCTGACTAGTGGTAGGGCGCACTACCGGCGTCAGCAACAACGTGGAACCTGCACACAATACAACCAAAGTACTTTGCCCCAACTTGCAGTGAGGTTGTCAATCTCACCGGTTTGCTGAACATAAAGGATTAGACGTATCGAATGGAAGGAGATGTTTGAGAAAGTAAACAAAACAAGATTGCAGTAAAATTTATCAGTAAAGGAAATATGACCGGGGTCCACAGTTCACTAGAGGTGTCTCTCCATAAAGAAATAGCATGTTGGATGAACAAATTACAGCTGAGCAATCGACATAATATCGATCGATACTTGACAAGATGATTACTATGATATTTGGTATTGGGCATTACAACATAATACATAGACCGTAATCCAACTGCGTCTATGACTAATAATCCACTTTCAGGTTAGCATATGCACCCCTTCCAGTATAAAGTTGCAAGCAACAGACTATCGCATTAAGCAATGTGTGTAAAGTAAACTATAGAATTACCCTTGGATAAAATATCGTTGTTTTCTCCCTAGTAGCAACATCACATCTACAACCTTGGAAGTTATAAAGCCACTCTCCCAGGAAACTAGATGCATGGACCTAGTATCGAGCATAAATACCACCTCTTGGAGTCACAAGTGTCCACTTGGCCAGAGTTTCTACTAGCAACGGAGAGCATGCAAGATCACAAATAACATATGACATGAATATATAATCAATCTCAATATAGTATTCAACATTCATCGGATCCCAGCAAACCAAACATATAGGATTACATACAAATGATCTTGATCATGTAGGGCAGCTCACAAGATCGATACATGAAGCACAAAGTGGAGAAGACATCCATCTAGCTACTGCTATGCACCCATAGTCCAGGGATGAACCACTCACACATCACTTCGGGGGCGGGCATGGCGATGTAGATGCCTCCGGCGATGATTTCCCCCTCCAGCAGGGTGCCGGGAAGAGCTTCAGAACCCCCGAGATGGGTTCGGCGATGGCGGCCGCGACGGAACTTTTCGTGGATGGAGGCTCGGGTATCCAGGGTTTTCCCGAGATCGTGATTAAATAGGCGGAGGGTTGAGGTCGGTGGGGTGCCTGCGGTCCCCACACCTACCCTAGGCGCGGGCAAGCCCTAGGCCGCACCTAGGGGTGGTGTGGGCGCCCTGGTGTGCTTCTTCGTCCCCCCTCCGGACTTCATCTTCGTTTCGGTAAAATATTGACTTCGGCTTTTGTTTCGTCCAATTCCGGAAATATTTCCTGTACAACATTTCTGAAATACAAAAACAGCAGAAAACAGGGAAGTGGCACTGTGGCATCTTGTTAATAGGTTAGTGCCGGAAATCATGTAAAAGTGCATCGAAGTGTAAACAAAATACATATGAATTGGTGTAAAACAAGCATGGAGCATCAAAAATTATAGATACGTTTGAGACGTATCAGCATCCCCAAGCTTAACTCCTGCTCGTCCTCGAGTAGGTAAGTGATAATAAAATAATTTTTGAGGTGACATGAAGCCAACACAATCTTTATCAAGCATGTAAAACATTGTGAGCTGGGATCTAAGTACTCTAACATAGGCATGATAGATATAATTCAACTGAACTTAGCAACTATGTTATAACATGAAGAGTAACTCAAAAAAAGTATCATGAATAATAGTGCATTGAAAGCAACTGTGTGTTTATGATCATAGAGTAAACATAATAAAGTGGTACTCAACATGTCCTTATGGAATAGCAAAACATAAATGCAAGGACACCTTCAAAGTTTAAGAGGTGACTAGATACAAGTAATTTGGGAGCAAGCAATAACACAATCATGAATCAGTTGACATGGGAATTACCCTTCGGGTAACCAATGTTGCTCTACCCTATACGGTCCAGCTGGGGGCCCATGAAGGTACCCGATGGCAAGATGGGCCACTAAGGCGGTGCGGCGGAAGGTTACTTGAAGTACAAGACATGGAAGAAGCCGAACAAGGAAAGTTTAGAGATAGATCTACTGTAAACCTATTCGTATTCGATTAGACCTCTCGAGACCTGGCCACCTATATAAAGGCCAGGAGAGGGGCTGTCGAGGGACACAATCAATCTTAGCAATATTAGCCAACAGAAGCTTAGAACTAGGTTACCCTAGCAACTAGCATCTCGACGAGATCACAGCCGAACTATTCGGCACCCCATTGTAACCTGTTTTCATCATAATCAAGAACAGACAGGCAGGACGTAAGGGTTTTACCTCATCGAGGGCCCCGAACCTGGGTAAATCGCTCTCCCCGCTTGTCTGTGAACCGATGTCTCGTGTCAGCTTGCAGGATTCCATCAACCCTAAGCCCCTATCGGAGGGCATTGCCGAGGAGCACCCTCGATAATTGGCGCCGTCTGTGGGAACCCTGTCGGCACAAGATCGGTCATCGGTAGATCCAATCATGACACCAGCGGCTTCGCCAGCGACTTCATCAGCGACTTCATCGACACCATCATCACCAATCCTGGGAAGCCCGATTCGATTCGGCTCCTACGAGTTTACTCCACACAGCGATTCCTCCCGCTCGAACTTTTCAGATCTACAAGGAAACATGGAGATGACATTCGGCAGCGTCCACTACAACGTCAACGCAGAAGGAATCCTTCGATTGCTGGAATCCCCCACTTCCGGATCGACGAGTTCAAGCGCGTCATCGTCACACGACCTATCGGCTGGTCTGACAGGATCGACGTGCTCACCCGTGCCCTCGACTCCCCGCTCGGCGTCCTCCATGTCGGTAGGGTCTAACGATCCCACATCTTCGGAATTAACTTCGTACTACTACCTGAACTGCGACACCAGGCACGGGCTGGGATCGAGCGACACGCCGTTCATCTGCAACGCCCAGTATTCATCGGGAGAGGACAGTATCGATAGCATCATCCAGGGAACCACCCGAAGAATGGCACACCATCAGGTTTATGTCGCCAATAACACGGGAAACACAAGGCGCGGAGGAGACGAGGACCATACTCCCCGTTCCAGTAGAAGGGCAAGTTTTGAAAACAGTGCCAGCAACCGCGATAGCGATTACACCATCGCGGATGAGGAGTGGGCAGCAGCAAGGGCAGCAGTACTCAACAACACACCGCTCCCCGCAGGAACTTCGGTTGGAACCCTCAATGCTTATCGCTCTATACTAGAGAAAAACCGGGAGCACCTGTCGAAAGAGCAAGCCACCCTCGAGAGACGCCTATCTGCGGCAGATCGATCCAGTGAACGGCGAAGGGGCTCGCAAGGGAGTGCCTCCCGAAACACTCAGGGAACAGGCAAGCACCGGTCGAGACTATCCAGGCTTTCGGAAGATGACACTAGAGAAATAACGTCGAATCTGACTAAATCCTTTATGACTATGGATACCGTCGGCATGCCACGGCCGAAAACCGTTGCAGGAGCAACGGCCAACCTCGCCGCATACCTCATCAACCAGCGCCCCGAAGGATCCATGGCTCAAGCTCATCGAGGTGCCCTGGAGAGTCTCGCGATATTGGGGAACAACCTAGTCCCGCAAAAGGAAAAGACCACGGTACAAGGCAGTGGTTCGAAACATCATGCGAGAGATGCTCGGGACGAAATTACCCAGAGCAAGATCGACAAAGCAAGGCGATGACGCGCCGCTAGGAAGGACAACGATAGCGATTCTTCGGATGAAGATCAGGAGTACGACGGCGAGCTCAGGGGAGCCGACTGTCTAAGTTACAAAATCCGTGAAACGATGCCGCCCAAAAAGTTCAAGCCTACCCCTACCGACGCTGCCAAGTACGATGGGCAGCAAGAACCAAGATCCTGGATAGACGACTACCTGCAGACTGTGATCCTGCACAAAGGAAACCAGATAGCAGCAATGCAATGCTTACAGCTCTACTTGAAGGATTCAGCGCGAGCCTGGCTAAGGGGGCTGCCGAAAGGTTCCGTTAAATCATGGGACGACCTAGTAGATGCCTTCGTTGCCAATTTCCAGGCAACATACAAGAGGCCCGTTGGGATCGAAGAGTTGCGGAATTGCCGACAGAAGCAGAAGGAGTCGATGCGTTCATACATCGGGAGATTCACAAAACTCCTGAACGCTGCCGAAGACGTATCTGTCGACAGAGCAATCGACGCTTTCAGCGATGGCGTTCAGCGGGAGAGCTACATAGAAGAACTCGGGCGCAAAAAGCCAAAAACTATAACCAAGTTAATGGAAATCGCCAACAGTTGGGCTGACGGCGAGGACAATGTACGAAGGCCACGACAACGCAGTGACGACGAAGACGATGACCAGCCGAAGCACGACTCGGGTGGCCGAAGGGATCGTCACAAAAGAAGGAAGAACCGCAACTATGATGATAACAATCTGGTAGCCGCAGGATATTCCGATCGACAAGACGATCGAGACGATCGACACGACAGTAATCGGAACAACTCTGGGAACCGTGGCAACTATAAACCACGACAATGAGAGGACTCTGAGATTACCCTACGCTCGAGCAGATCAACGCCCCTCGTTACTCCGCATTCGTATGTCGATTCCAAGGACGGCAAAACAAAGTCGAGTCACCTGCTCGGGACTGCCGGCAGTTCCTAGACATGCACAAACTCATCCAAGAAATCGTGCCAAAGAATGCTACCACCGCCACCCCCACCTCCACCGCAGCATCAAGTCCAGCAGGCTCAACCTCATCAACCCAATGAGGCATTCCCACCACCACGTGGGCAGATGAGCATGATCCACAGGACAGGTGTTTCGAAAAGGGAGATGAAAAAGCTCACCCGAGAGATCAACTTGATAGAAAGCATCATGGCAAACATCCCCGAATATGTCGAGTGGTCTTCTCAGAACATTACGTTCAGTCGAGCAGATCACCCGACGACCATACCAAAACCAGGACACGCTGCCTTGGTAGTCGAAGCACAAATTGGGGGGTTCAAGATGAGTAAAGTCTTCATGGACGGTGGAAGCGGGCTAAATCTGATATTCGTCGACACAATCAGAAGTATGGGGATCACTATGAGGATGCTGGAAGAAACAGACACCTGCTTCCATGGGATCCTTCCAACCGCACCGGGCTACTCTCTTGGCAAAGTCTACCTGAATGTTATCTTCGGCAGAGCCGACAATTTCAGGAAGGAAAAGATCGAGTTTGAAGTGGTGAACTGGGAGTCACAGTATCACACTATACTCGGGAGACCAGCGTATGCCAAGTTCATGGCTGTGCCGCATTATGCATACCTCAAGCTGAAAATGCCTGGGAACAACGGGACAAACATCACAGTCTATGGAAGTTTTTCACGCTCGGACAATTGTGATCGCGACTTTCAGAGGATTGCTGCAAAGTTCAGGTCACAGCAAGAAATCGTCGACCCCTTACCCAAGCTGTCATTACGTGAAATCAAGGAGGAAAAAGATATCAGGGAAACCAAGATGAAGCCAGCCGCTCTTGCCCTTAAAGCTTCGGCAGCGGAAGCTTCGGCAGCAGAAGCCTCGGCAGCAAAAGGTTCGGCAGTTGATGGCACAGAAGGCATAGGAGACAGCAAGACACTGACAACCACTGCCCAAACCCCTGATGAAACCAAAGAACGTCGCAAAGAACCACTAACGTGGTGAAGAAGCCAGAAGAAGAGAAGAACCCCTTCCTTGCTTAAGCAATTTATCAGCCTTTATTTTCCTTTTTCCTTTATTTTAAACAGGGCCTTCCTCTTTTCGCCCTTTAGCCTCGTGCTTACCTTATTAATGAGAACTTAAGCTTCGATTCTTTGTTAAGCATTGAAGTAACTACAAACTTCTAAGCCCCATCACTATGCAAACATAGTACGAGGCAGAAGATCGTGCTTCAAAAAGCCTCTACGAGTGCTAAAAGACGTTCACCTTTCCCTCTGCTACAGATGCCTCTACGAGTGCCGTAAATAGCAAGAGTTCGGAAATACATATAAACACAACCCACGTTCGATATTTTACTTATGGAAATATCAAGGAACAACGGGCTCATCGGCAGAACCACTACACCCGAAATATTCGGGAGTGCCTGTCGAAACATAAAACGGTTGAAAGCAAAGTTGCGCATACAACAGGCTTAGCAAAACCTGCAACACGAGCTGATCACTCAAAAGATTTGCTAACCAACCAATATACATACATTTAAACGAGCAACTCAGATTCGCTCAAGTCAAAACTTGCCAACGGCAATAACATGGTAAAAGTACATATGCATGTATCTACCGAATGAAAAGGCATCATTACATAATCCAAATACTTGGATGAAGTAGCCAAATTATCTATTTACAAAACAAACATTAAATCCCTGAAATCACCCTTGCGGAGTTCTTCTTTCTTCAGGTACCTTTGAGTCCTCCTCGAGTCTGTCGACAATTATGTTGGCAGGCAACAATACCTTCGGATACAGTGCCTCCAAGTCTCCAGTTGCGTTGGCAATCGACAGCAAACCCGATGAGGGATAACGAGCGAGTACAAGAGCAAGTGTAAACCTGGCCCCTGCAAAAACTTGCGCACGCACCAAGTCTCGGATCTTCTTGGCGTTACCAAACTCAGACATCAATGCAAGGAGCGTGGGAGGAACTGCGTTCAAAGGGAACATCGTTTTCCAAACCACCCTCATAGCCTTGTAGCACTTGTCAAAAAAGTGGTGGACCTGCTAAACCCGATCCTGAAATTGCGCGACAGCCGAAGCCTTTGAGTGCTCCCGCCAGAAAATCTCTTCGGCTGAGGATAGCTGCGTTAATGCACGCACTCGCTCGTGAATCCGTTTGTTTTCTTCCGCACGGTTCAGAGCTATGACTGGCAAAGAAATAAATAAAGGATCAGATAAGGCGTTGTCGACAAGAGGGGGCAAGGATCAAGAAACTCACAGTTCAAGCTTTCGGTAGCTTTATGCAGCTCAGTAAGGGCATATCGCTCCACGTCGGCTGCAATCTCGCTCTTCTTATTGACAATAGCAGCTAGGGCGTACGTGTTGCGTAGGTCCTTTTCCATCTGGGCGATCCGATCCTTCATCCGCTGGATCCGATCACCTTCGGGAAGAACACCCGACGAGTCGTCGACAAACGAGGGCACCGGGAAAACCTGCAGGAAGCAGCGTTAAAAAGGATAAACGGATATGGTCAAATCGAAGATCCAACGTAACTCCCATCGGGAGAAGTACAAGTAATTCCTATCAGGAGAAGTACAAGTGAAGATATTATGACAAAGGTGTGCTGGCAACATCGCCAGCACAGTGTTCATTACAAACTTAAGTTTTTGCAACGGAATAATGTTTCACTCTATCCCGAGGATAAAATTGATTACAACAATCAAGGAGCCTAGGTCTGAGTCGAT
This sequence comes from Lolium perenne, assembly GCF_019359855.2. Taxonomy (NCBI): domain Eukaryota; kingdom Viridiplantae; phylum Streptophyta; class Magnoliopsida; order Poales; family Poaceae; genus Lolium; species Lolium perenne. Next base: position 94,919,593 of record NC_067250.2, on the reverse strand, counting down.
AGGCTGGGGCCAGCCGATGCCTTTCCTGACGAAACTAGTTCGAGGAGGTGGCGAGCACAAGTACGGGCAGACACTGTAAAGGCGCTTAAGTCAACAAATCGCCCATCTTTTTCTTTCGGCAGCTCCTTAGTCATTTCTTCGATGTCAGCCTTAAAGCCATAACCCATCATAAGTTGGAAGGCAAGGAGGGCACCATAGGTACGCGAGGTACGCTTGAATACCTCAATAACTTCCTTGGTGTCAACCGCGAAGGCATCAATCAGCTGCCCCAAAGTCTTCTCCTGCTTGACCTTGGGGAAAATCATCGAATGCATCCGCGCCAGGGCACCCTTCCCCTTGTTAAGAAGCTCCCGGGTAAGCTGGTGGGAGGCGAGAGCCATCGACACACCATTTGCCAGAGAGTTGTTCGGAGCTTTGTCCAAGGCAGTAGCAGGGATACTGGCGGCTTCTGCAAGAAATCAAGATTGGAGAAAATCATTGATAAAGAAATGGATTCATAAGAGTAATAATCGACAGAGATGAGTGAAAGAGTTTACCAAGTAGAGCCAAAGCAGATTGTCGAAGGAGTTCATCCTTTTCAGCTGCTCGAGCTTCTTCTTCCTTCAGCCTCTCCGTCAGCTTGCTTAACTCCTCTTTTAGGGAGTCAACCTCCTGGCGAGCTATGGCAGCCTTTTTAATGGCGCCGTCCAACTTTGAAGAGGAAGACTTAACTTCCTCCTGTAGTCGAGCTTTGTCCGCCTCTAGAGAGGTAAATTGAGAAGCGAAGGCCTCTAGAGAGGATATCACACCTCGCAGGTCCTTAAGAAAAAATAAATGTGTTTTACAAAGAATCATTAGGCAAGGCATACTCCAAAGGAATTCACATCATAGTCGAAAAGGACTTACAGAAGGAGGAGTTGTGGTGGCGGCAGGAGCATCTTTCCCCTTGGAAAGGGAGGAAGCAGTCGATGCTTGCGCCGCAGGAGCTGCTTTAGGAGCTGAAGCCTCGGAAGCCGTGGCGGCCGGCGAGACAGCGTCAGACCTAACCCTCTTAGACGGAGGCTCAGCGAAAGCATCGTCACTACAAGAAGGACATGATCGAAAAAAGTTATGAGAAGAATGCGAGAAACAAAGGGGCAAAGTATGGCGAAAAGGAGGAAGATACTTACATATCGAGGAGATCATCTTCATCGGCAAAGCCGCCGATTGATCTCTTCGTAGGCGGAGCCCTGGTCTCCTCCGTAGCTGCATTAACAAAGGCATCGTGATCAGCGTCATCATCACGCACTGATCCCTCTGTGTTGCAAGTGTCATCGGCTGATGGAGGAAGATTGGTGTGAACGGTTTCGGAATCTATCAGATCATTGTGATCGTTTTTCGGGCTTGTATGCTCGACAGTGTGAAAATCAACAGGTTCTGAAGAGCCTCTCCCCTCAGAAATATTGTCTGGCGAGTTATGCAAGTCTCCGGAGGCTACAAGGGTCTATCGAAGAAAAGACAGATGAGAACAACAGCAATTATGTCGACTAAGTAAATAGCAGCATAATAAGAATTTGAGAAGGGAAGTTACCTCTGGTGGTGGATGATCGGCATCAAAAGGAGTATACGAAGACGTCAATGGGATCAAGTCTTCTTGGCTAAAGAAAGTGAGGCCACGGACTTCATCGAGCAGTTCCTTTTCCGACAATTCGGCAGCGTTAATTCTGGTCTCATCCTTCGGACCAGAATACAACCACATTGGGCGAACTCTGGCCATGACTGGTTGGACTCGACGTTTCAGGAACACCGCCGCCACCTCTGTGCCGACCATAGTTTGGCCGTCAGCTTCCTTGATCCGAAGAAATTTGGCGAATAATTCATCGGCTGCTACTTTTTCGTCGGGAGAGAGAATATTCTTCCAGGAATTCTTAGGCTTGGCTTCAAGGACATCGACAAAGCGAGGAAGCTGAGATTCGGGTGACAAGGAGTCCTTGGCGTAAAACCACTTCAATCTCCACCCTTGCACGGACTCTCTCATTGGGAAATTGAAGTAGTTGACATCCGAACGAGCTACAAATCCCACTCCTCCGGTGACAAAGGATCCGTTACTACTGCTGTATCTCTTCACATAGAAGATCTTTTTCCACAACCCAAAATGAGGCTCAATGCCCAGATATGCTTCGCAAAGGGTGATAAACACAACAACGTGGAGGATTGAGTTGGGAGTGAGTTGCCATAGTTGGATTTCGTAAGTTCGCAAGAGATGGAGGAGGAATTCGTGAACGGGAAGCAAAAGACCCCGATATAAGAATGATAAAAACATCATGGTAAAGCCGGCAGGGGGATTAGGTCGAGAAATCGCACCTGGAAAGATCACATTCCCCTCATCGGAGGAGATCAATCCCAGGCTTCAGGATCTCTTCTCGTCACGCCTGGTGACGGTCGATGCTACCCAATCTCCGGGCCTGGCTACTGAGCCTGGTGGCGCCGGCGGTGCCGGAGCTGGGGGAGGAGCGTTTGGGGCGCCCTCCTTCGGAAGAATCAAGGAAGATTTGGCGGCGGCGCCTCCGCTCGTGGAGCTGGCGGTGGCGCTAGGGTTCTTCTTCTTCACCATCGCGAGATTTGGGAAAAACTGGAAAGCAGTGGTGGCGGCGCAAGCAGTTGCGAAGGGGAGAAGAGGAAGAACAACGAAGGGATGAATGAAGGTGAAGATTAGGGATTTCTATCTTTTGGGGAACTTAAGGAAGGCCTCGTACTGCTAGTGGGCCTTTTCTCCAGTTAATGGTTGCAGAAATCGAGGAGGTGCCTCGTTTACCGTGGAAGAGGAGCAGGAATTGCTTGAAAAAAGGGCCGGCGGGTCGCGTCTTATCAATCAGAATCGAGGTGTCAGAAAAACGTCATCGATGACGTCATGAGGAATGATTACATACGAAGAGATAAGAAGCTGTCGGGTGGTCAATTTGAGTCTATGTACAGATTGCAAAGCATCTGCACTTAGACTCGGGGGCTACTCCCATCGGGAGCGCTGGACGCGCACCCGACAGAATGAGGACTCGAAGGAAAAACTTGACTCGAGTCTGCACCCGGACGCAAGCGCCCGTGCCCAGACTCGGGGGCTACTCCCATCGGGAGCGCTGGACGCGCACCCGACAGAACTTTTTTCGTACTCCAGGATCATGCACGGGGACTTGATTCTGTGTAGGGTAACGTTGTTTTGCTATCGGCAGTTAACCAACAAAAGTTGGGCACGTTATTCATTATCCCTTGCATAAAGAGAATATATCGGATGACCTACGAAGACTTGCAGGAAAAACTTCGGCAGAAGATGTTCGAGTGGTACAACTTGAGTCTACGCACGGATTGCAAGCATCCGTACCTAGACTCGGGGGCTACTCCCATCGGGAGCGCTGACACGCACCCGATAGAAGAGAATGATACAGACAGAAGAAAAGCAAGAATGATCAAAGAAAAGGACGTCGGAAGAAGACATGCTTCAGTCTCTACCCGAACTATGTTCGGCTAGACACTCGGGGGCTACTGACGTGGGCATTACCCTTCGGGTAACCAATGTTGCTCTACCCTATACGGTCCAGCTGGGGGCCCATGAAGGTACCCGATGGCAAGATGGGCCACTAAGGCGGTGCGGCGTAAGGTTACTTGAAGTACAAGACACGGAAGAAGCCGAACAAGGAAAGTTTAGAGATAGATCTACTGTAAACCTATTCGTATTCGATTAGACCTCTCGAGACCTGGCCACCTATATAAAGGCCAGGAGAGGGGCTGTCGAGGGACACAATCAATCTTAGCAATATTAGCCAACAGAAGCTTAGAACTAGGTTACCCTAGCAACTAGCATCTCGACGAGATCACAGCCAAACTATTCGGCACCCCATTGTAACCTGTTTTCATCATAATCAAGAACAGACAGGCAGGACGTAAGGGTTTTACCTCATCGAGGGCCCCGAACCTGGGTAAATCGCTCTCCCCGCTTGTCTGTGAACCGATGTCTCGTGTCAGCTTGCAGGATTCCATCAACCCTAAGCCCCTATCGGAGGGCATTGCCGAGGAGCACCCTCGACATCAGTCAATAATAATTTTGGGACTATGCACATTGCACTAAGAATGACAACTACCCTCTCTTAATTGGTGCATAAAGTAGAAGGTGGAGACTCAACATAAAAGTAAAAGAAATGCTCTTCACAGAGGGAAGCAGGCATTACCCATGTGCTAGAGCTTTTTATTTTGAAAACAATAGGAGTGTTGAAAATATTTATTTTGAGAGGTGCTACTTATGTCAACGGTAGTGATAAATAGTATGGCTTATGCATAATTATTTCCTATAAGTTTACTTGCCTCATGCATAATATACCAATAGTGCTCACACCTTGTCCTAATTAGCTTGGACTTCCATGGATTTTCATCGCATACATATGTTTTAACCAAGTGTCACAAAGGGGTACCTCCTTGCCTCATGTACAAAGGTCCTAGGAGATGAATCTCATTTTATTTCTCAATTTTAATGAATCTCAACTTTTTTGGACATCCATACCCGGAAAGCTAGGACAACAGATATTTGGACTTTTGCCCAGCTGAAACTTCCACCATGTGAACATGGCTTTAGTTGGCGGCCCAATGTTCCTCTCTAACAATATGCATACTCTAATCTTTGCAACTCATGGTAAATCTCCCTTACTTCAAACAAGATGATCATGCATAGTAATTCACATGATATTCAACAAAGGCATATTGATGGTGTTCCCCATGACAGCATGGTTATCACACAACAAGAAACTTATAAGAACTAAAAATGCATGAGACATAATACTTACTACACTAGTTTTTAGACTACTTTCCCACATGAGCTATAATTTACAAAAAACATGTGATACTTTTTGAAGGTTTTAAAGGTAGCGCACAAGCAATTTACTTTGTAGTGGCGGTGAAATACCACATATAGGTAGATATGGTGGACACAATTGGCAAATTTGGTTTTTGGTGGTTGGATGCACGAGTAAAGCTCTTGCTCAGTACAGGTGAAGGCCAGCAAAAAAACTGGAAGCAACCAACTAAGAGAGCAATAATGGCCATAATCATGCATAGCGACAAAACATTATCAATCAAAGCATAAAGTGATATTACAAGTCAAAAATTAAATGATCATAGAGGCTTTAGTTGACTGGTTATAGTTATAACATGGTATAAGCATGCGCCAAGTCAACCCAATAAAGCATCAAAGGAGAATACCACAATACTATGCTTTTATGATAGAAACAACACATGATTTTATTTTAATGACATATTATGCACTCTCAGTCATTTGAAACAAGTCATGCTATAAAAATACATACTAAGCATATGACAATAATAACATCCAACATGACATGCCAAAGTCTACGCCACAGTCTAGACAAGCTTCCATTTGCATCACTATAGTCATGAAATATTTTACTCGTATCCAACACCAATCAACTTATTTGAAATAACTCTCAGAGATGAAATACAATATGGATCAGAGATCTAATCATACACAAATAAAGAATACTAACATGCTCTGAACAAAATTCAAGTGAAAGAACAAGAGCTAAACGCAGTACCAGAAAACTAGAACACTCGCAGAACAATAATAGTGAAAACTAGAGCGTTCTATGCAATTAAAACGGAACGGGTCTTTCTCCAAAATAAATATGCCGGGATCTAACATATGGTACAGAAAACAAAACAAAACTAAACAAAAAAAAACAAAGACGCTCCAAGAACAACACATAGCGTATGAAGCAATAAAAATATAGCGTATAGAAAGATGACATGTTGCTTTGTTGATGAAGAGGGGATGCCTTGGGCATCCCAAGCTTTGACGCCTGTACCTCTTGAATATGTCTTGGGGTGAAGGGGAATCCCCAAGCTTGAGCTTTTGTCCATTCTTCATCACATCACATCATTCTTCTCTCCCTACACTTGAAAACTTCCTTCATACAAAAACTTCGACAATTCTCTATTAGCAGCATTAGTACAATCAAAATAAACAAATCCACTTGTGTTCAGTACTAACATATATCAAATATCTATTAAAACATAAGCTACTGTAGCAACCTTTCAAAAAGCTCATTGATCAAAAGAACTAAAAAAGAAAGAGATTTAAGAGGCAAATGCAAATAGTGCAGCCGAACAACATGTAAAGATCAAAAATTTTGAAAATCCTCTGTTGCTTATCTCGAAAAGTGGTCAACTAATAAAAGTTAGATAATAGCCTGGGGAATATGCATAAAAATGACAGCTCAAAATTACGCTCTGGCTATTTATATATACGAATTTTTACGGTAACAACACAGAATCTGTTTTCAGGACAACAACTTCCCCAAACATTACTTTCTTCCTATTAGAGTCTATTCTTGGCACAAACACGAAATAAAAATTATAAGAAGCGGTCATTACAGTAGTAATAACTTCCAAGACTCAACAAAAAAAATTAAAGTAAATAAAACATGGGTTGTCTCCCATAAGCGCTTTTCTTTAACGCATTTCAGCTAGGCGCAGTAAAATGCGAGCATCAAGTATTATCAAGTAAACGATCATTAAGATCAATGCGAGGAGTCTTTTCAACAAAGATTTGTATTTTATCAGTATGTGTTTTAGAAGACCATTTCTCTGCACTTTTAGGGTCACTACTTTCATCAAATGAATTTTCAGGAACAATCCAATCAAAATTCTTTTCCCGCGCTTCATGCACTGCTACTAATTTGGAAGGTATTGGTACTTTACCTTCTCTATTAATTTTGGTTTGATCAAGTGTACCAAAGATATCTACACATGAGCCTAGCTTATCAAACCGATCAAAAACCTTTCCTAGCCTCTATAACCACATCTTTAAATTCTCGAAGCAAAGTTTCTAGGATAAAATCTTTCTGTTTATCATCCTCAATTTCATGGAGTTTAAGAAAAATTTGCTGCATTATAGGATTAAGGCTAACAAATCTAGCCTCCAGCATTTGAACTAAACAAGCTATAGCAGTTTCATAATCAGGAGCAAGTTCTACCAGGGATTTATCCTCAATATCTTTATGCTTACTACCATGATTGAAGAATTTTTCTTTCATAATTATAGAACCACTACCTACATATAGGTCCTTCAGATCGTACTTAGGAATCAACATAATGAAATAAAAGCAAAATAACAACTATGTAAGAAACTATTTTTTGTGTATTTTTTATATATAGACAACTATAAAAGTAAACTAATTTTTTTGTGTTTTTGGTATAATGAAGGCAAACAAAACAAAATAAAGTAAACTAAGCAAACTATAATAAAGTAAAAAAGATTGGAGATGAGAGACTCCCCTTGCAGAAATCCTCTTTCTCTCCGGCAATGGCGCCAGAAAACTTGATGGTGCTCCGGTGATGGCGCCAGACAATCTTGTTGGCAGTTGTTGTGGAAGCGGTTGGGAAACCCCAAGAGGAAGGTGTGATGGGCACAACAGCAAGTTTTCCCTCAGTATGAGACCAAGGTTTAATCGATCAGTAGGAGAAAAGCGTGACTTCTGAAGGTGTTGCTGGCTGACTAGTGGTAGGGCGCACTACCGGTGTCAGCAACAACGTGGAACCTGCACACAACACAACCAAAGTACTTTGCCCCAACTTGCAGTGAGGTTGTAAATCTCACCGGTTTGTTGAACACAAAGGATTATACGTATCGAATGGAAGGAGATGTTTGCAGAAAGTAAACAGAACATGATTGCATTGGAATTTATCAGTAAAGGAAATAGGACCGGGATCCACAGTTCACTAGAGATGTCTCTCTATAAAGAAATAACATGTTAGGTGAACAAATTACAGCTGGGAAATTGACAGAATATTGATCGATACATGACAAGATGATTACTATGATAATTGGTATTGGGCATTACAACATAATACATAGACCGTAATTCAACTGCATCTATGACTAATAATCCACCTTCAGGTTAGCGTCTGCACCCCTTCCAGTATAAAGTTGCAAGCAACAGACTATCACATTAAAGTAAACAATAGAGTTACCCTTGGATAAAACATCGTTGTTTTCTCCCTAGTAGCAACAACACATCTACAACCTTAGAAGTTATAAAGTCACTCTCTCAGGAAACTAGAGGCATGAACCTACTATCGAGCATAAATACCCCCTCTTGGAGTCATAAGTGTCCACTTGGCCAGAGTATCTACTAGCAACGGAGAGCATGCAAGATCACAAATAACATATGACATGAATATATAATCAATCTCAACATAGTATTCAACATACACCGAATCCCAGCAAACCAAACATATAAGATTACATAAAGATGGTCTTGATCATGTAGGACAACTCACAAGATCGATACATCAGGCACAAAGTGGAGAAGACAACCATCTAGCTACTGCTACGGACCCATAGTCCAGGGATGAACTACTCACGCATCACTTCGGAGGCGGGCATGACGATGTAGATGCCTCCGGCGATGATTTCCCCCTCCGGCAGAGTGCCGGGAAGAGCTTCAGAACCCCCCGAGACGGGTTCGGTGATGGCGGACGCGACAGAACTTTTCGTGGATGGAGGCTCGGGTATCCAGGGTTTTCCCGAGAAGATGTACAAATAGGCGGAGGATTTAGGTCGGTGGGGTGCCTGCGGGCCCCACACCTACCCGAGGCGCGGGCCATCCCTAGGCCACGCCTAGGGGTGGTGTGGGTGCCCTGGTGCGCCTCTTTGTCCCCCCTCCGGACTTCATCTTCGTTTTGGTAAAATGTTGACTCCGGCTTTTGATTCGTCCAATTCCGAGGATATTTCCTATACAACTTTTCTAAAATAGAAAAATAGCACAAAACAGGGAACTGGCACTGTGGCATCTTGTTAATAGGTTAGTGTCGGAAATCGTGTAAAAGTGCAACGAAGAGTCAACAAAACACATATGAATTGGTGTAAAACAAGCATGGAGCATCAAAAATTATAGATACGTTTGAGACGTATTAATCGGCCCGCTCCTCAGCGGTGAGGTGAGCCCGCCGGGCCTTGATCGCATCCGTCCAGTGATACGTCTCAAACGTATCCATAATTTCTTATGTTCCATGCTACTTTTATGATGATACTCACATGTTTTATACACATTATATGTCATTATTATGCGTTTTCCGGCACTAACCTATTGACGAGATGCCGAAGAGCCAGTTGCTATTTTCTGCTGTTTTTGGTTTCAGAAATCCTACAAAGGAAATATTCTCGGAATTGGACGCAATCAACGCCCAGGGTCTTATTTTTCCACGAAGCTTCCAGAAGACCGAAAGGGAAACGAAGTGGGGCGACGAGGCGCCGCCACACCAGGGCCACGCGGCCAAGGGTGGGGCCGCGCCGCCCTAGTGTGTGGGCCCCTCGCGTCGCCCCTAAACCTACCCTTCTGCATACTTAAAGCCTTCGTCGCGAAACCCCCAGTACCGAGAGCCACGATACGGAAAACCTTCCAGAGACGCAGCCGCCGCCAATCCCATCTCGGGGGGATTCAGGAGATCGCCTCCGGCACCCTGCCGGAGAGGGGAATCATCTCCCGGAGGTCTCTTCATCGCCATGATCGCCTCCGGATCGATGTGTGAGTAGTTCACCCCTGGACTATGGGTCCATAGCAGTAGCTAGATGGTTGTCTTCTCCTCATTGTGCTATCATGTTAGATCTTGTGAGCTGCCTATCATGATCAAGATCATCTATTTGTAATGCTACATGTTGTGTTTGTTGGGATCCGATGAATATTGAATACTATGTCAAGTTGATTATCAATCTATCATATATGTTGTTTATGTTCTTGCATGCTCTCCGTTGCTAGTAGAGGCTCTGGCCAAGTTGATACTTGTAACTCCAAGAGGGAGTATTTATGCTCGATAGTGGGTTCATGCCTCCACTGAATCTGGGACAAAGGATGAAAGTTCTAAGGTTGTGGATGTGCTGTTGCCACTAGGGATAAAACATCAATGCTTTGTCTAAGGATATTTGTGTTGATTACATTACGCACCATACTTAATGCAATTGTCTGTTGTTTGCAACTTAATACTGGAAGGGGTTCGGATGATAACCTGAAAGTGGACTTTTTAGGCATAGATGCATGCTGGATAGCGGTCTATGTACTTTGTCGTAATGCCCTGATTAAATCTCATAGTACTCATCATTATATATGTATGTGCATTGTTATGCCTTCTTTATTTGTCAATTGCCCAACTGTAATTCGTTCACCCAACATGCTATTTATCTTATGGGAGAGACACCACTAGTGAACTGTGGACCCCGGTCCATTCTTTACATCTGAAATACAATCTACTGCAATTGTTCTTTACTGTTCTTCGCAAACAAATATCATCATCCACACTATACATCTAATCCTTTGTTTACAGCAAGCCGGTGAGATTGACAACCTCACTGTTACGTTGGGGCAAAGTACTTTGATTGTGTTGTGCAGGTTCCACGCTGGTGCCGGAATCCCTGGTGTTGCGCCGCACTACACTCAGTCACCAACGACCTTCACGTGATCCTTGACTCCTACTGGTTCGATAAACCTTGGTTTCTTACTGAGGGAAAACTTGCTACTGTACGCATCACACCTTCCTCTTGGGGTTCCCAACGGACGTGTGTTAACTGCACGCATCAAGCACTTTTTCTAGCGCCGTTGCCGGGGAGATCAAGACACGCTGCAAGGGGAGTCTCCCACATCCAATCTCTTTTCTTTGTTTTTGTCTTGCTTTACTTTACTCTATTTACAGCTTTGTTTGCTCTATATCAAAAACACAAAAAAAAATTAGTTGCTAGCTTTACCTTATTTACTGTCTTGTTGCGTTCTCTATATTAAAAACACACAAAAAATTAGTTACTTGCATTTACTTTATTTAGTTTACTTTATTTACTACTGTTAAAATGAATACTCCTGAAAACACTAAGTTGTGTGACTTCACTAGCACAAATAATAATGATTTCCTATGCACACCTATTGCTCCACCTGCTACTACAACAGAATTTTTTGAAATTAAACCTGCTTTACTAAATCTTGTTATGAGAGAGCAATTTTCTGGTGTTAGTTCTCATGATGCTGCTGCCCATCTTAATAATTTTGTTGAACTTTGTGAAATGCAAAAGTATAAGGATGTAGATGGTGATATTATAAAATTGAAATTGTTTCCTTTCTCCTTAAGAGGAAGAGCTAAAGATTGGTTGCTATCTTTGCCTAAGAATAGTATTGATTCATGGACTAAATGTAAGGATGCTTTTATTGGTAGATATTATCCTCCTGCTAAAATTATATCTTTGAGAAGTAGCATAATGAATTTTAAGCAATTGGATAATGAACATGTTGCTCAAGCATGGAAAAGAATGAAATCTTTGGTAAAGAATTGCCCAACCCATGGACTAACTACTTGGATGATCATCCAAACCTTCTATGCAGGATTGAATTTTTCTTCGCGGAACCTATTAGATTCAGCTGCTGGAGGTACCTTTATGTCCATTACTTGGGGGCGGCAACAAAGCTTCTTGATAATATGATGATCAATTACTCTGAATGGCACACAGAAAGGGCTCCACAAGGTAAGAAGGTAAATTCTGTTGAAGAAACCTCCTCCTTGAGTGATAAGATTGATGCTATTATGTCTATGCTTGTGAATGGTAGATCTAATGTTGATCCTAATAATGTTCCTTTAGCTTCATTGGTTGCCCAAGAAGAACATGTTGATGTGAACTTCATTAAAAGTAATAATTTCAACAACAATGCTTATAGGAATAATTCTGGTAACAACTATAGGCCATATCCTTCTAATACTAGTAATGGTTATGGTAATTCTTATGGGAATTCTTACAAAAATAATAGGAATGTACCCTCTGGTCTTGAAGCCATGCTTAAAGAATTTATTAGTACACAAACTGGTTTTAACAAATCTGTTGAAGAAAAGCTTGGTAAAATTGATATTCTTGCTTCTAAGGTTGATAGACTTGCCTCTGATGTTGATGTTTTAAAATTGAAAGTTATGCCTAATAAGGATAATGATTATAAAATTGTTACTACAGCAAATGCCATCCAAGTTCGAATTAATGAAAATATTAGATTGATGGCTGAATTGCATGCTAGGTGGGAAAGAGAAGAAAACGAAAAACTTGCTAAAGAGAATAATATAGCTAAAGTTTGGACTATTACCACCACTAGTAATGATAATGCTTCACATGTTGCTACAACTCCTACTATCAATGGTAAAATAATTGGTGTTGGCAATGTTTCTACTCCTAGTGCAAAGCGTGCAAAACTCAAAATCACTGAAATCATTGAAACTGTTTGTGATAAAACTGCTGAAATTTTTCAAAATATTGGGGACAATGATCCCATTGCTGTAGATCATAATGGTTTAGATTTTGATGATTGTCACATCTCTGAAGTTATAAATTTCTTACAAAAACTTGCTAAAAGTCCCAATGCTAGTGCTATAAATTTGGCCTTTACAAAACATATTACAAATGCTCTCATAAAAGCTAGAGAAGATAAACTAAAACTTGAAACTTCTATTCCTAGGAAGTTAGAAGATGGTTGGGAGCCCATCATTAAGATGAGGGTCAATGATTTTGATTGTAATGCTTTATGTGATCTTGGTGCAAGTATTTTTGTTATGCCTAAGAAAATCTATGATATGCTTGACTTGCCACCATTGAAAAATTGTTATTTGGATGTTAATCTCGCTGATAATGCTATAAAGAAACCTTTGGGGAGGATTGATAATGTTCGTATTATGGTTAACAATAACCTTGTCCCCGTTGACTTTGTTGTCTTGGATATTGAATGCAATGCATCTTGTCCCATCATATTGGGAAGACCTTTTCTTCGAACTGTTGGTGCCACTATTGATATGAAGGAAGGTAATATTAAATATCAATTTCCTCTCAAGAAAGGTATGGAACACTTCCCTAGAAAAAAATGAAGTTACCTTATGATTCTATTATTAGAACAAATTATGATGTCGATGCTTCATCTCTTGATAACACTTGATTCACACTTTCTGCGCCTAGCTGAAAGGCGTTAAAGAAAAGCGCTTATGGGAGACAACCCATTATTTTACTACAGCACCTTTGTTTTATATTTGAGTCTTGGAAGTTGTTACTACTGTAGCAACCTCTCCTTATATTTATTTTATTGTATTTTTGTGCCAAGTAAAGTCTTTGATAGTAAAGTCAATACTAGATTTGGATTACTGCGCAGAAACAGATTTCTTGCTGTCACGAATTTGAGTAGAATTCTCTGTAGGTAACTCAGAAAAATCTGCCAATTTACGTGCGTGATCCTCAGATATGTACACAACTTTCATTCAATTTGAGCATTTTTATCTGAGCAAGTTAAGTGCCCCAGAAAAATTCGTCTTTATGGACTGTTCTGTTTTGACAGATTCTGCATTTTATTTCACATTGCCTGTTTTGCTATGCTTGATGGATTTCTTTGTTCCATTAACTTTCAGTAGCTTGGTGCAATGTCCAGAAGTGTTAAGAATGATTATGTCACCTCTGAATATATGAATTTTCAATTATGCACTAACCCTCTAATGAGTTTGTTTCGAGTTTGGTGTGGAGGAAGTTTTCAAGTGTCAAGAGAGGAGGATGATACAATATGATCAAGAAGAGTGAAAAGTCTAAGCTTGGGGATGCCCCCGTGGTTCATCCCTGCAAATTTTAAGAAGACTCAAGCATCTAAGCTTGGGGATGCCCAAGGCATCCCCTTCTTCATCGATAACTTATCAGGTCACCTCTAGTGAAACTATATTTTTATTCAGTCACATCTTATGTGGTTTACTTGGAGCGTCTGTTTGCTTTTGTTTTTGTTTTTGTTTGAATAAAATCGGATCCTAGCATTATTTATATGGGATAGAGACACACTCCGTTGTTGCATATGAACACATGTGTTCTTAGCTTTATTCTTAATGTTCATTGCGAAGGTTGAACTACTTCGTTCATTGATATATGGTTGGAAACGGAAAATGCTGCATGTGGTAATTGGTATAATGTCTTGAATAATTTGATACTTGGCAATTGTTGTGCTCATATAGATCATGTTTAAGCTCTTGCATCATGTACTTTGCACCTATTAATGAAGAACTACATAGAGCTTGTTAAAATTTGGTTTGCATGATTGGTCTCTAGAGTCTAGATATTTTCTGGTTAAGGTGTTTGAACAACAAGGAGACGATGTAAAGTCTTATAATGCTTACAATATGTTCATATGTGAGTCTTGCTGCACCGTTTTATACTTGAGTTTGCTTCAAACAACCTTGCTAGCCTAGCCTTGTATTGAGAGTAATTCTTCTCGTGCATCCAAATCTTTGAGCCAAAAACTATGCCATTTGTGTCCACCATACCTACCTACTACATGGTATTTCTCTGCCATTCCAAAGTAAATTACTTGAGTGCTACCTTTAAAATTCTATTCTTTGCCTTTACAATACATAGCTCATGGGAAAATAGCCTTAAAAACTATTTTGGTGAAGAATATGTACTTATGTATCTTATTTCTTAATAAGTTGCTTGTTGAGCGGTAATCATGTTTCTGGGGACGCCATCAACTTTTACACCTTTGTTGAATATCATGTGAGGTTCTATGCATGTTCGTCTTGTCTGAAGTAAGGGCGATTTTCATGATCAAATGGTTTGAGTATGCATATTGTTAGAGAAGAATATTGGGCCGCTAACTAAAGCCATGAATCATGGTGGAAGTTTCAGTTTGGACACAAATCCTCAATCTCTTATGAGAATATTATCTGTTGTTGAATGCTTAAGAATTAAAGAGGAGTCCATTATCTGTTGTCTATGTTGTCCCGGTATGGATGTCTAAGTTGAGAATAATCAAAAGCGAGAAATCCAATGCGAACTTTCTCCTTAGACCTCTGTACAGGCGGCATAGAGGTACCTGATACGTCTCCAACGTACCTATAATTTCTGATGTTCCATGCTTGTTTTATGACAATACTTACATGTTTTGCTTGCACTTTATAATGTATTTATGCGTTTTCCGGAACTAACCTATTAACGAGATGCCGAAGGGCCAGTTGCTGTTTTCTGTTGTTTTTGGTTCCAGAAAGGCTGTTCGGGCAATATTCTCGGAATTCGACGAAACGAAGACCCATCATCTTATTTTTCCCGGAACCTTCCAGAAAGTCAAAGGGGGACCAGAGGGGAGCCCTGGGGGCCCCACATGTGTGGCCGGCGCGGCCCAGGAGGGGGGCGCGCCGCCCTAGTGTGAGGTGGCCCCGTGGCCCCTCCGACTCCGACTCTTCGCCTATTTAAGCCGTCCTGACCTAAAACATCGAGACCGATTGAAGAAACTCCAATTCGGGGGATAGTCGAAGTCGCCAGAAGACATCCAGTACGCCGCCACCATCGCGAAACTCCGTCTCGGGACCAGAAACTCCGTTCTGGCACCCCGCCGGGACGAGGAATTGGAGGAGATCATCGCCATCATCACCACCGACGCCTCTCCTTCGACCAGCCATGTTTCCCCCATCCATGTGTAAGTAATTCCCCCGCTGTAGGCTGAAGGGGATGGTAGGGATTGGATGAGATTGGTCATGTAATAGCATAAGATTGTTAGGGCATGGTGCCTAGTATCCGTAGATGTTACTTTTATGATATTGTTGCAACTTGTTATGCTTAATGCTTGTCACTAGGGCCCGAGTGCCATGATCTCAGATCTGAACATGTTATTGATTCATGAAGATATTCGTTGTTTATGATCTTACCTGCAAGTTGTATACACATGTCGCTGTCCGGAACCCGAGGCCCCAAAATGACAGAAATTGGGACAACCGGAGGGGAAGGCGGTGATGTGAGGATCACATGTGTTCATGGAGTGTTAATGCTTTGCTCCGGTACTCTATTAAAAGGAGTACCTTAATATCCAGTAGTTTCCCTAGAGGCCCGGCTGCCACCGGCTGGTAGGACAAAAGATGTTGTGCAAGTTTCTCATTGCGAGCACGTACGACTATATATGGAACACATGCCTATTGATTGATTAGTACTTGAATACCGTTTTATTATTATCTGCAAATGCCCTGCTTTGATTGTTACATGAGTTTCTCTCATCCATGCAACGCCCGTCATCCATCCCTGTGCCTACAGTATTTTAATCCTGCTGTTTACTATAATTACTACTACTGTCTTTGTTACTCTGCTGCTGTTATTTCACTACTGCTACTGCTATAAAACTGTTACTACTAATAAACTCTTGCGAGCAAGTCTGTTTCCAGGTGCAGCTGAATTGACAACTCCGCTGTTAAGGCTTTCAAGTATTCTTTGTCTCCCCTTGTGTCGAATCAATAAATTGGGTTTTACTTCCCTCGAAGACTGTTGCGATCCCCTATACTTGTGGGTCATCAAGACTATTTTCTGGCGCCGTTGCCGGGGAGGCATAGCTCTACTCATAAGTTCACCTGGGGAGTACACTCTACCTTTCTCTCTGTTTTATTTTATTTTGTTTTACTTAGTTTACTTTTGTCTAGTTTATTTGTGCTTAGTTTATTTCTGTCTAGTATTATTTTGCTTAGTTTACTTTTGTCTAGTTTATTTTTGTTTTGTTTTACTTCTCCTATATACCCAAAAATCCATAAAAATTTGAAAAACCTAAAAATTAAAAACTGCTATTATGGGAGAACCTACAACCTATTTGGAGCTTATAGAATTATATAATAATTATAGAGAATCAAGAACGGGAAAAGTTATGAGTGCTGTGATAGAAAGATTAAATACAATTGCTAAAATCTTGCTTAAACGCCATGATATAAACTGTTGCTCTAAACAGGATACTAAACATCTGAAATTTCAATGTGGCTTTAGTGAGGAAGTTTTAATTAAGAACTATAATTGGAATAACTATATTCATTTTGGGTTCGAAGAGGTAGAACAATTTGTCATATTTATGGGAGCCTCTGAGATAGAATCCTTCATTGCTAAAAATTATGAAACTTGTGTTGTTTGTAAGGACCTTAAAGATTATGTCTCTTCTATCCTTAATTTTTGCATAGAAAGCTACAGTGATAATCCTTATATCATTGATTATAAAGAGAGACTCATTAATGCACAAGAATGCACTCACAATTTGCAGGAACCTGTGGAAGAAGAAATTGATGAACCTGAAAGCTCATTGGATGAAAAAGAGGAGGAAATTGATGAACCTGAAAGCTCATTGGATGAAAAAGAAGAGGAGAGTGATGAACAAAAGGAGGAAGAATGGATTAGCTACCCATGCCAACCTTCTAATGAGAGTAACTCTTTATCTCTTACACTATTTGATTGTCCTCCATGCTTACCAAAAGAGGTTGAATGTTATGTTCCTGTGGATTCTCTTGAAATATTCCCTATGAGTAAAACTTGTGAGAATAATTATGCTACTGTTATTTATGATAATCCATGCTATTTTGATAAATCTTATGATAATGCTTTGTTTGTGCCTGATGTCGAAATGCATGGTACAAAAGAGTTTTGCGTAGCAAATGTTTATGATAAATCTCTAGATGATGGTCCTATGTTACTTGCACTGTTCAAAAACTAGGCCGATTCAACGATTACTAGGCCGATTAATCGCTACTAGGGGTTGATGCGTGTAGTTGACACGTCCGTTGGGAACCCCAAGAGGAAGGTGTGATGCGCACAGCGGCAAGTTTCCCTCAGTAAGAAACCAAGGTTTAATCGAACCAGTAGGAGTCAAGAAGCACGTTGAAGGTTGATGGCGGCGGGATGTAGTGCGGCGCAACACCAGAGATTCCGGCGCCAACGTGGAACCTGCACAACACAACCAAAGTACTTTGCCCCAACGAAACAGTTAGGTTGTCAATCTCACCGGCTTGCTGTAACAAAGGATTAGATGTATAGTGTGGATGATGATTGTTTGCAGAAAACAGTAGAACAGTATTGCAGTAGATTGTATTTCAGTATAGAGAATTGGACCGGGGTCCACAGTTCACTAGAGGTGTCTCTCCCATAAGATAAACAGCATGTTGGGTGAACAAATTACAGTTGGGCAATTGACAAATAGAGAGGGCATGACCATGCACATACATATTATGATGAGTATTGTGAGATTTAATTGGGCATTACGACAAAGTACATAGACCGCCATCCAGCATGCATCTATGCCTAAAAAGTCCACCTTCAGGTTATCATCCGAACCCCCTCCAGTATTAAGTTGCTAACAACAGAGACAATTGCATTAAGTATTGCGCGCAATGTAATCAGTGACTACATCCTTGAACATAGCACCAATGTTTTATCCCTAGTGGCAACAGCACATCCATAACCTTAGAGGTTCTTGTCACCCCTCCAGATTCACGGAGACATGAACCCACTATCGAGCATAAATACTCCCTCTTGGAGTTACTAGCATCAACTTGGCCAGAGCATCTACTAATAACGGAGAGCATGCAAGATCATAAACAACACATAACTTTGATAATCAACATAACAAGTATTCTCTATTCATCGGATCCCAACAAACGCAACATATAGAATTACAGATAGATGATCTTGATCATGTTAGGCAGCTCACAAGACCCGACAATGAAGCACAATGGGGAGAAGACAACCATCTAGCTACAGCTATGGACCCATAGTCCAGGGGTAGACTACTCACACATCACTCCGGAGGCGACCATGGCGGCGTAGAGTCCTCCGGGAGATGAATCCCCTCTCCGGCAGGGTGCCGGAGGCGATCTCCTGAATTCCCAAGCTTAGTTCTGCTCGTCCCGAGCAGGTAAAACGATAACAAAGATAATTTCTGGAGTGACATGCCATCATAACCTTGATCATACTATTTGTAAAGCATATGTAGTGAATGCAGCGATCAAAACAATGTATATGACATGAGTAAACAAGTGAATCATATAGCAAAGACTTTTCATGAATAGCACTTCAAGACAAGCATCAATAAGTCTTGCATAAGAGTTAACTCATAAAGCAATAATTCAAAGTAAAGGCATTGAAGCAACACAAAGGAAGATTAAGTTTCAGCGGTTGCTTTCAACTTGTAACATGTATATCTCACGGATATTGTCAACATAGAGTAATATAATAAGTGCAATATGCAAGTATGTAGGAATCAATGCACAGTTCACACAAGTGTTTGCTTCTTGAGGTGGAGAGAAATAGGTGAACTGACTCAACAATGAAAGTAAAAGAATGGTCCTCCATAGAGGAAAAGCATCGATTGCTATATTTGTGCTAGAGCTTTGATTTTGAAAACATGAAACAATTTTGTCAACGGTAGTAATAAAGCATATGTATCATGTAAATTATATCTTACAAGTTGCAAGACTCATGCATAGTATACTAATAGTGCCCGCACCTTGTCCTAATTAGCTTGGACTACCGGATCATCACAATGCACATGTTTTAACCAAGTGTCACAAAGGGGTACCTCTATGCCGCCTGTACAAAGGTCTAAGGAGAAAGCTCGCATTGGATTTCTCGCTATTGATTATTCTCAACTTAGACATCCATACCGGGACAACATAGACAACAGATAATGGACTCCTCTTTTATGCATAAGCATGTAACAACAATTAATAATTTTCTCATATGAGATTGAGGATTTTGTCCAAAACTGAAACTTCCACCATGGATCATGGCTTTAGTTAGCGGCCCAATGTTCTTCTCTAACAATATGCATGCTTAACCATAAGGTGGTAGATCGCTCTTACTTCAGACAAGACGAACATGCATAGCAAATCACATGATATTCAACAAAGAATAGTTGATGGCGTCCCCAGAAACATGGTTATCGCACAACAAGCAACTTAATAAGAGATAAAGTGCATAAGTACATATTCAATACCACAATAGTTTTTAAGCTATTTGTCCCATGAGCTATATATTGCAAAGGTGAATGATGGAATTTTAAAGGTAGCACTCAAGCAATTTACTTTGGAATGGCGGAGAAATACCATGTAGTAGGTAGGTATGGTGGACACAAATGGCATAGTGGTTGGCTCAAGTATTTTGGATGCATGAGAAGTATTCCCTCTCGATACAAGGTTTAGGCTAGCAAGGCTTATTTGAAACAAACACAATGATGAACCGGTGCAGCAAAACTCACATAAAAGACATATTGTAAACATTATAAGACTCTACACCGTCTTCCTTGTTGTTCAAAACTCAATACTAGAAATTATCTAGACTTCAGAGAGACCAAATATGCAAACCAAATTTTAGCAAGCTCTATGTATTTCTTCATTAATGGGTGCAAAGTATATGATGCAAGAGCTTAAACATGAGCACAACAATTGCCAAGTATCACATTACCCAAGACATTTATAGCGATTACTACATGTATCATTTTCCAATTCCAACCATATAACAATTTAACGAAGAAGAAACTTCGCCATGAATACTATGAGTAGAAACTAAGGACATACTTGTCCATATGCTACAGCGGAGCGTGTCTCTCTCCCATAAAGTGAATGCTAGAATCCATTTTATTCAAACAAAACAAAAACAAAAACAAACCGATGCTCCAAGCAAAGCACATAAGATGTGATGGAATAAAAATATAGTTTCAGGGGAGGAACCTGATAATGTTGTCGATGAAGAAGGGGATGCCTTGGGCATCCCCAAGCTTAGACGCTTGAGTCTTCTTGATATATGCAGGGGTGAACCACCGGGGCATCCCCAAGCTTAGAGCTTTCACTCTCCTTGATCATGTTGCATCATACTCCTCTCTTGATCTTTGAAAACTTCCTCCACACCAAACTCGAAACAACTCATTAGAGGGTTAGTGCACAATAAAAATTAACATGTTCAGAGGTGAAATAATCATTCTTAATAATTCTGGACATTGCATAAAGCTACTGGACATTAATGGATCAAAGAAATTCATCCAACATAGCAAAAGAGGCAATGCGAAATAAAAGGCAGAATCTGTCAAAACAGAACAGTTCGTATTGACGAATTTTAAAATGGCACCAGACTTGCTCAAATGAAAATGCCCATATTGAATGAA
Source organism: Lolium perenne (assembly GCF_019359855.2). Taxonomy (NCBI): domain Eukaryota; kingdom Viridiplantae; phylum Streptophyta; class Magnoliopsida; order Poales; family Poaceae; genus Lolium; species Lolium perenne. The sequence continues at coordinate 94,898,645 of NC_067250.2, read as the reverse complement.
AGTTGCGTACATATCTGAGGATCACGCACATAAATTGGCATATTTTTCTGAGCTACCTACAGAGAGGCAGGTCGGAATTCGTGACAGCAAAGAAATCTGAAACTGCGCAGTAATCCAAATCTAGTATGAACTTTTCTATCAAAGACTTTACTTGGCACAACAAAACAGAAAAGTAAGATAAGGAGAGGTTGCTACAGTAGTAAACAACTTCCAAGATACAAAATAAAAACAAAGTACTGTAGGTAAAAACATGGGTTGTCTCCCATAAGCGCTTTTCTTTAACGCCTTTCAGCTAGGCGCAGAAAGTGTGTATCAAGTGTTATCAAGAGACGAAGCATCATTCTTACCTTGGGCTTTAGGAGTTGCCTCAACAATGCATGTTATCTTATCTATGTAAGTTTCAGAGGCTCCCTTTTCATTAGTCTTAGGCTTGCTACTCTCATCAAACAAATTTTCGGGAACAAGCCAAGCATAGTTATTTTCTAGTGCATCATTCATAGCTAAGAGTTTACATGGTATTGGTGCTTTGATCTCCCCACCATCATTAATATTATTAGTGTACTTTATTCTATCCATATCCATCTGTTCAAGGAGACTAACAAAATTGGTATAAGAACCAAGCATATTATATTTAGCAAAGACCTTTCTAGCCTCTCTTGCTATACCACCAAATTCTCTAAGAAGGGTTTCTAAAACAAAATCTTTCTTTTCCCCTTCTTCCATATCACCAAGTGTGAGAAACATGTGTTGGATTATAGGATTAAGATTAACAAATTTAGTTTCCAACAGGCGAACTAAATGTGCAGCAGCAATTTCATAAGTAGGCGCAAGGTCTACCAAGTGTCTATCTTCAAAATCTTCAATGGTACTAACATGATTGAAAAATTCTTCTATATTATTTCTCCCAACTATAGACCCACGTCCTACCGGTACGTCTTTTGTGGTAAAATTAAAAGGAAACATGATGAATCAAGTAAAGTAAATGCAAGTAACTAATTTTTTTTTGTGTTTTTGGTATAGAGTGCAAGACAGTAAATAAAGTAAAGCTAGCAACTAATTTTTTTGTGTTTTGATATATTGCAGCAAACAAAATAGTAAATAAAATAAAGCAAGACAAAAACAAAGTAAAGAGATTGGGAAGTGGAGACTCCCCTTGCAGCGTGTCTTGATCTCCCCGGCAACGGCGCCAGAAATTTGCTTGATGCGTGTAGTTGACACGTCCGTTGGGAACCCCAAGAGGAAGGTGTGATGCGCACAGCGGCAAGTTTCCCTCAGTAAGAAACCAAGGTTTAATCGAACCAGTAGGAGTCAAGAAGCACGTTGAAGGTTGATGGCGGCGGGATGTAGTGCGGCGCAACACCAGAGATTCCGGCGCCAACGTGGAACCTGCACAACACAACCAAAGTACTTTGCCCCAACGAAACAGTGAGGTTGTCAATCTCACCGGCTTGCTGTAACAAAGGATTAGATGTATAGTGTGGATGATAATTGTTTGCAGAAAACAGTAGAACAGTATTGCAGTAGATTGTATTTCAGTATAGAGAATTAGACCGGGGTCCACAGTTCACTAGAGGTGTCTCTCCCATAAGATAAACAGCATGTTGGGTGAACAAATTACAGTTGGGCAATTGACAAATAGAGAGGGCATGACCATGCACATACATATTATGATGAGTATTGTGATATTTAATTGGGCATTACGACAAAGTACATAGACCGCCATCCAGCATGCATCTATGCCTAAAAAGTCCACCTTCAGGTTATCATCCGAACCCCCTCCAGTATTAAGTTGCTAACAACAGACAATTGCATTAAGTATTGCGCGTAATGTAATCAGTGACTACATCCTTGAACATAGCACCAATGTTTTATCCCTAGTGGCAACAGCACATCCATAACCTTAGAGGTTCTTGTCACCCCTCCAGATTCACGGAGACATGAACCCACTATCGAGCATAAATACTCCCTCTTGGAGTTACTAGCATCAACTTGGCCAGAGCATCTACTAATAACGGAGAGCATGCAAGATCATAAACAACACATAACTTTGATAATCAACATAACAAGTATTCTCTATTCATCGGATCCCAACAAACGCAACATATAGAATTACAGATAGATGATCTTGATCATGTTAGGCAGCTCACAAGACCCGACAATGAAGCACAATGGGGAGAAGACAACCATCTAGCTACAGCTATGGACCCATAGTCCAGGGGTAGACTACTCACACATCACTCCGGAGGCGACCATGGCGGCGTAGAGTCCTCCGGGAGATGAATCCCCTCTCCGGCAGGGTGCCGGAGGCGATCTCCTGAATCCCCCGAGATGGGATTGACGGCGGCGGCGTCTCAGTAAGGTTTTCCGTATCATGGCTCTCGGTACTGGGGGTTTCGCGACGGAGGCTTTAAGTAGGCGGAAGGGCAAGTCAGGAGGGGGCACGAGGGCCCACACCATAGGGCCGCGCGGCCAGGGGCCAGGCCGCGCCGCCCTAGGGTTTGGCCACCTCGTGGCCCCACTTCGTCTCCTCTTCGGTCTTCTGGAAGCTTCGTGGCAAAATAGGACCCTGGGCGTTGATTTCGTCCAATTCCGAGAATATTTCGTTACTAGGATTTCTGAAACCAAAAACAGCAGAAAAACAAGAATCGGCACTTCGGCATCTTGTTAATAGGTTAGTTTCAGAAAATGCACGAATATGACATAAAGTGTGCATAAAACATGTAGATAACATCAATAATGTGGCATGGAACATAAGAAATTATCGATACGTTGGAGACGTATCAGGGGTCTGACCGTGTCGATTACCATTAATCGCTTGGGTTAATCCTTTAGCCCGATTAATCAGTCTGAAAGTCCGATTACTAGGTATGTTCCCGATTTACTACTACACTTGGTAAAAAAGTTACAATATTTTTAATGCATATCGCTAATAAGGCGCTACCCCTCCCCAATAAAGTAGGTTTTGTGAAGCTCCCGGTTGATTGAAGCCTCCGGTAGATTGATTTCCACTACCGCCAAATAGTTCCTTGCCCTCCCAGACCAGTTACTCGTAGTTTCCCAAACCTCAGATACAGGAGCTCGACCACCTTGAGGAGCTCGTCCAGGAGCTCGAGGACACCTTCAATAGGTTAGGTGATTGAGGTGTAAGAGGGGTCGTACACTAGGTAGGTGGTGGGAGAAGATAAACTTCAGAGGTGAGAGAAGAAGAAATGGAAGGAAGGAACGCGGCTTCGGCTAGTGGATCCGATTCGCTCGTGACCTTGAAGATTAGGTCACGGTGGAGAAGCGTACATGTTTTTCTAGGATTTTAGGCTCTAGAGATGTAGGGACAGACATATAGAGACCCATATACTATTATTTTTCTTATATAAACTATTTTAAGTGCTAATTTGTGTAGGTTGCACCGATTAATAGCCGACTGATTAAATCAGTTAATCGTCCGAATTCCGATTAATTGCTACTCCCCAGTCGACCGAGCAGTTAACGATTACCGATTTTCTTAACATTGGTTACTTGATAATATTAATTGTACTACTAATGAAAATGGGATTGGAGAAGTCTTGACTTTATCTATGAGTCCCATATCTCTTGAGATTGATCGATCATCTTGTTATATTATTGATAAAAGTGGGTTTGAAAGTTTTAATCCTACTATTTTTGAGCTTGATAAAAATTATGTGTTTGTAGATCATGGAAAGTATGCTGCATGTGATAGTTATATTGTTGAGTTTGTTCATGAAGCTACTGAAAATTATTATGAGAGAGGAAAATATGGTTGTAGAAATTTGCATGGTACTAAAACACCTCTCTATATGCTGAAAATTTTGAAATAACTCTTGTTTTATCTTCTTATGCTTGTCACTTTGTTCTTCATGAATTTATTTGTGTACAAGATTCCTATGCATAGGAAGAGGGTTAGACTTAAATTGGTTTTGAACATGCTTTTTGATGCTCTTTTTTGCTTCAACTCTTATTTCTTGCGAGTGCATCATTAAATTTGCCGAGCCCATCTTAATGGCTATAAAGAAAGCACTTCTTGTGAGATAACCCATGTCTTTATTTTGCTACTGTTTTGTTGTGTTTTGGAAGTTGTTACTACTGTAGCAACCTCTCCTTATCATTATTGTATTGCATTGTTGTGCCAAGTGAAGTCTCTAATAGAAGGTTGATACTAGATTTGGATTTCTGCGCAGAAACAGATTTCTATCTGTCACGAATCTGGGTATGATTTTCTGTAGGTAACTCAGAAAAATCTGCCAATTTACTTGCGTGTTCCTCAGATATGTACGCAACTTTCATTAGTTTTGAGTTTTCTGATTTGAGCAACGGAAGTACCTTTTAAAAATTCGTGTTTACTGGCTGTTCTGTTTTGATAGATTCTGTCTCTGTTTTTTTGCATTGTCTCTTGTGGACTTTAAGCAAGGCTTTCTAGATGTGGAGAGCTGTAGCTAATGTTTTATTGAGTACTTGCAATGTGTCACTACAGGGCTAAAGTGGATTAAAGTTTTTTGAGTACTAACCCCTCTAATGAAGTTTATGAGAAGTTTGGTGTGAAGGAAGTTTTCAAGGGTCAAGAGAGGAGGATGATATATGATCAAGAAGAGTGAAAAGTCTAAGCTTGGGGATGCCCCAGTGGTTCATCCCTGCATATTTCAAGAAGACTCAAGTGTCTAAGCTTGGGGATGCCCAAGGCATCCCCTTCTTCATCAACTTATCAGGTTTCTTCTATTGAAACTATATTTTTATTCGGTCACATCTTATGTGCTTTGCTTGGAGCGTCTGTTTGTTTTTTATTTTTGTTTTTGTTTGAATAAATTCGGATCCTAGCAATCCTTGTGTGGGAGAGATACACGCTACACTTTTTCATATGAACACTTGTGTTCTTCGTTTTACTTTTAATGTTCAATGATAAAAGTTGGAAGCTATTGCATTTATTACTATTTGGTTGGAAACAGAAAATGCCTCATATTGTCTTGGATAATTTGATACTTGGCAATTGTTTTGAGCTCTCAAGTAGGTCATGATTAAGCTCATGCATCATGTAGTTTAAACCTATTAGTGGAGAAATATCGTAGAGCTTGTTGAAATTGGTTTGCATGATTGGTCTCTCTAAGGTCTAGATATTTTCTGGTAAAAGTGTTTGAGCAACAAGGAAGACAGTGTAGAGTCTTATAATGCTTGCAATATGTTCTTATGTAAGTTTTGCTGTACTGGTTCATACTTGTGTTTGCTTCAAACAACCTTGCTAGCCAAAGCCTTGTACTGAGAGGGAATGCTTCTCGTGCATCCAAAACCTTGAGCCAAAACCTATGCCATTTGTGTCCACCATATCTACCTACTATGTGGTATTTCCTGTCATTCCAAGCAAATACTTCATGTGCTACCTTTAAACAATTCAAAAGCTATTATCTCTTATTTGTGTCAATGTTTTATAGCTCATGAGGAAGTATGTGGTGTTTTATCTTTCGATCTTGTCATTTACTTTTGACAGACTTTCACAATGGACTAGTGGCTTCATCCGCTTATCCAATAACTTTGCAAAAAGAGCTGGCGCGGGGTTCCCAGCCCCCAATTAATCAACCTTCATTAATAATTCTCTTCACATGTTTTGCTCTGATCTATCAGTAAGCAACTTAATTTTGCAAATAGACACTCCTTCATGGTATGTGAATGTTGGAAGGCACCCGAGGATTCGGTTAGCCATGGCTTGTGAAAGCAAAAGGTTGGGAGGAGTGTCATCCATAAATAATGAAACTAAAATACATGTGTAAACAAAAGAGAAGAGGGATGATCTACCTTGCTGGTAGAGATAACGTCCTTCATGGGAGCCGCTCTTGAAAGTTTGGTTGATAAGGTAGTTAGAGTACCCATTACCATTCGTTGACAACAACAAACACCTCTCAAAATTTTACTTTTATGCTCTCTATATGATTTCAAAACTTAAAAAGCTCTAGCACATGATTTAATCCCTGCTTCCCTCTGCGAAGGGCCATTCTTTTACTTTATGTTGAGTCAGTTTACCTACTTCCTTCCATCTTAGAAGCAAACACTTGTGTCAACTGTGCATTGATTCTTACATACTTACTTATTTGCATTCATCATATTACTTTGTGTTGACAATTATCCATGAGATATGCATGTTGAAAGTTGAAAGCAACTGCTGAAACTTAAATCTTCCTCTGTGTTGCTTCAATGCCTTTACTTTGAATGTATTGCTTTATGAGTTAACTCTTATGCAAGACTTTTGATGCTTGTCTTGAAAGTATTATTCATGAAAATTTTGCTATATGTTACCTATTTGTTAGCAACTATAGACCATTGCCTTGAGTCACTGAATTCATCTCATATGCTTTATAATAGTATGATCAAGGTTATGTAAGTAGCATGTCACTACAGAAATTTCTGATGTTTACCTACTCGAGGGCGAGCAGGAACTAAGCTTGGGGATGCTGATACGTCTCCAACGTACCTATAATTTCTGATGTTCCATGATTGTTTTATGACAATACTTACATGTTTTGCTTGCACTTTATAATGTTTTTATGCGTTTTCCGGAACTAACCTATTAACGAGATGCCGAAGGGCCGCTTCTTTTCGTTGTTTTTGGTTCCAGAAAGGCTGTTCGGGCAATATTCTCGGAATTCGACGAAACGAAGACCCAGCATCTTATTTTTCCCGGAACCTTCCAGAAAGTCAAAGGGGGACCAGAGGGGAGCCCTGGGGGCCCCACACGTGTGGCCGGCGCGGCCCAGGAGGGGGGCGCGCCGCCCTAGTGTGAGGTGGCCCCGTGGCCCCTCCGACTCTGACTCTTCGCCTATTTAAGCCATCCTGACCTAAAACATCGAGACCGATTGACGAAACTCCAATTCGGGGGATAGTCGAAGTCGCCAGAAGACATCCAGTACGCCGCCACCATCGCGAAACTCCGTCTCGGGACCAGAAACTCTGTTCTGGCACCCCGCCGGGACGGGGAATTGGAGGAGATCATCGTCATCATCACCACCGACGCCTCTCCATCGACCAGCCATGTTTCCCCCATCCATGTGTGAGTAATTCCCCCGCTGTAGGCTGAAGGGGATGGTAGGGATTGGATGATATTGGTCATGTAATAGCATAAGCTTGTTAGGGCATGGTGCCTAGTATCCGTAGATGTTACTTTTATGATATTGTTGCAACTTGTTATGCTTAATGCTTGTCACTAGGGCCCGAGTGCCATGATCTCAGATCTGAACATGTTATTGATTCATGAAGATATTCGTTGTTTATGATCTTACCTGCAAGTTGTATACACATGTCGCTGTCCGGAACCCGAGGCCCCAAAGTGACAGAAATTGGGACAACCGGAGGGGAAGGCGGTGATGTGAGGATCACATGTGTTCACGGAGTGTTAATGCTTTGCTCCGGTACTCTATTAAAAGGAGTACCTTAATATCCAGTAGTTTCCCTAGAGGCCCGGCTGCCACCGGATGGTAGGACAAAAGATGTTGTGCAAGTTTCTCATTGCGAGCACGTACGACTATATATGGAACACATGCCTATTGATTGATTAGTACTTGGATACCGTTTTATTATTATCTGCAAATGCCCTGCTTTGATTGTTACATGAGTTTCTCTCATCCATGCAACGCCCGTCATCCATCCCTGTGCCTACAGTATTTTAATCTTGTTGTTTACTATAATCACTACTGCTGTCTTTGTTACTCTGCTGCTGTTATTTCACTACTTCTACTGCTATAAAACTGTTACTACTGATAAACTCTTGCGAGCAAGTCTGTTTCCAGGTGCAGCTGAATTGACAACTCCGCTGTTAAGGCTTTCAAGTATTCTTTGTCTCCCGTTGTGTCGAATCAATAAATTGGATTTTACTTCACTCGAAGACTGTTGCGATCCCCTATACTTGTGGGTCATCAGTACCCCTTTGTGACACTTGGTTGAAACATATGCTATGCAATGATAATCCATGTTAATCCAAGCTAATTAGGACAAGGTGCGAGCACTATTGGTATACTATGCATGAGGCTTGCAGCTTATAGGATATCTTACACATAACACATATGATTTATTACTACCGTTGACAAAATTGTTTCTATGTTTCCAAAATGAAAAGCTCTAGCACAAAAATAGTAATCCATGCTTCCCTCTGCGAAGGGCCATTCTTCTTCTTTATTGTTGAGTCAGTTTACCTATTCTTTTTATCTCAGAAGCAAACACTTGTGTAAACTGTGTGCATTGATTCCTACATGTTTACCTATTGCACTTGTTATATTACTTTGTGTTGACAATTATCCATGAGATAAACATGTTGAAGTTGAAAGCAACCGCTGAAACTTATATCTTCATTTGTGTTGTTTCAAAGCTTTCTACTAAGAATTTATTGCTTTATGAGTAACTCTTATGCAAGTCTTATTGATGCTTGTCTTGAAAGTATTATTTATGAAAAGTCTTTGCTATATGATTCAGTTGTTTACTCATTGTCTTCATCATTGCTTCGAATCGCTGCATTCATCTCATGTGCTTTACAATAGTATTGATCAAGATTATGATAGCATGTCACTTCAGAAATTATCCTTGTTATCGTTTACCTACTCGAGGGCGAGTAGGAACTAAGCTTGGGGATGCTTGATACGTCTCAAACGTATCCATAATTTCTTATGTTCCATGCTACTTTTATGATGATACTCACATGTTTTATACACATTATATGTCATTATTATGCATTTTCCGGCACTAACCTATTGACGAGATGCCGAAGAGCCAGTTGTTGTTTTCTGCTGTTTTTGGTTTCAGAAATCCTACAAAGGAAATATTCTCGGAATTGGACGAAATCAACGCCCAGGGTCTTATTTTTCCACGAAGCTTCCAGAAGACCGAAAGGGAAACGAAGTGGGGCAACGAGGCGCTGCCACACCAGGGCCGCGTGGCCAAGGGTGGGGCCGCGCCGCCCTAGTGTGTGGGCCCCTCGCGTCGCCCCTAAACCTACCCTTCCGCCTACTTAAAGCCTTCGTCGCGAAACCCCCAGTACCGAGAGCCACGATACGGAAAACCTTCCAGAGACGCAGCCGCCGCCAATCCCATCTCGGGGGATTCAGGAGATCGCTCTCCAAAGACTTCTTGGAGAGGGGAATCATATCCTGGAGGTCTCTTCATCGCCATGATCACCTCCGGATCGATGTGTGAGTAGTTCACCCCTAGACTATGGGTCCATAGCAGTAGCTAGATGGTTGTCTTCTCCTCATTGTGCTATCATGTTAGATCTTGTGAGCTGCCTATCATGATCAAGATCATCTATTTGTAATGCTACATGTTGTGTTTGTTGGGATCCGATGAATATTGAATACTATGTCAAGTTGATTATCAATCTATCATATATGTTGTTTATGTTCTTGCGTGCTCTCCGTTGCTAGTAGAGGCTCTGGCCAAGTTGATACTTGTAACTCCAAGAGGGAGTATTTATGCTCGATAGTGGGTCCATGCCTCCATTGAATCTGGGACACTGACAGAAAGTTCTAAGGTTGTGGATGTGCTGTTGCCACTAGGGATAAAACATCAATGCTTTGTCTAAGGATATTTGTGTTGATTACATTACGCACCATACTTAATGCAATTGTCTATTGTTTGCAACTTAATACTGGAAGGGGTTCGGATGATAACCTGAAAGTGGACTTTTTAGGCATAGATGCATGCTGGATATCAGTCTATGTACTTTGTCGTAATGCCCTGATTAAATGTCATAGTACTCATCATGATATATGTATGTGCATTGTTATGCCTTCTTTATTTGTCAATTGCCCAACTGTAATTCGTTCACCCAACATGCTATTTATCTTATGGGAGAGACACCACTAGCGAACTGTGGACCCCGGTCCATTCTTTACATCTGAAATACAATCTACTGCAATTGTTCTTTACTGTTCTTCGCAAACAAACATCATCATTCACACTATACATCTAATCCTTTGTTTACAGCAAGCCGGTGAGATTGACAACCTCACTGTTACGTTGGGGCAAAGTACTTTGATTGTGTTGTGCAGGTTCCACGTTGGCGCCGGAATCCCTGGTGTTGCGCCGCACTACACTCCGTCACCAACGACCTTCACGTGATCCTTGACTCCTACTGGTTCGATAAACCTTGGTTTCTTACTGAGGGAAAACTTGCTACTGTACGCATCACACCTTCCTCTTGGGGTTCCCAACGGACGTGTGTTAACTGCACGCATCATCCAGCGCTCTGTGCCCTCCCGCGGCGGCGGCGGGACTCCGACGCTGTTGACGGTCATCCTCCACCCGCCGCTACTTGGCAGACGTATGTCCGGCAGGACAGGATATCCCACGCGGTACAGCGCCCACGCGTCTGCCACGGTGAGGCTGCCCCGGCCGAAGCCGTTCGCCGCGGCGATCTTGCAGGACGGCAACATTGGAGGAGGTGGTTGGGAACGACGAGGGAGGAGGGGATTTGGGAGCGGCAACAGGTTGGAGTGGCGAGAGATTGGGATGGGGACGAAAGGAGGGTCGCTCCTATTACGCACCGGCACCAGGCGAATTGACTGCGGGGCGTTGGACGCAATAAATGTCGACGCGGATCGCCACGCGGTCATGCACGACGAGACGCGTCCCTGCATCGCCTAGAAAAGCTAGGGCGCCATTAACGTTGCTTGACCAGAGGTAGACGACAGGATTTTAGGCTTCTATGTCGCTGACGCGTCCGGCCTGTGTCTTCTCGCCCCGCATTTCGTTGTGAGCGGCTTGCCCGGAGCGTCCCTTGTGTAGCGGGGACGGGCTCGGGGCGCCGGACACCGTATTGGGTCGCGCCGGACGGAAAGGCCCTTTGGGCGTGCGGCTGAAAACAAAATTTTGTCCGGTACGCCCCAAATCCCTTTGGTAGCAGCTTTAGAGGACGCGACTGAACATGCTCTTATATGGGTAAAACTAGCCGTTGGGGCAAAAAATCGCTCAGGAAATCCGGTACGACTGGCCGTGACCCCGGTCATACCGGTCGAATTTCCTGGAACTAGCGAAGGTTGCCTGGCGCGATGATGCGGGTCTTTTTTTTGAACAAAGAAAGCCCCCAAAGGGCTAGATAGCTGCATTAATATTGAGCGGTGGCTTACAGATTACAAAGGGACCGACTGAAAAATAAAAATTACAACCACATCCCAACAGTTACAGAAAGGAGCCTGGACAGTATTTGGAGAACGCAATCGAGTCCCGCACCACCGCCTGGATTCGCCGATGAGGAGCTTCGAGATGCAGCCAGCAACATCTCCACCGGGGACTGCGCCACTTGGGACGACGCCGCCATGAGAGGCCGCATTGAAGCTCAGACTGCCTCCCATTTGGCATGCTTGCCGGGAGTAAAGACATGGACGACGCTGGACAACTGCCAGCGTTGGATCTTCGCACAGCCGCCTTTCAGCCAGACGAGTCGGCAACAGGACGGCATGCTGTCGTTGAAGTGCCACCGAGGAAGAACAACAAGATTGAGCAGCTACACAACTTCCCTGCATAACCCCAAAATCGAGCACAACAGCAGCAGTTCTAAATCCACCTCCCGATTCACCTCCATGGTGACTCGAGAGAAGCAGAACGAATGCCACCGTGGCTAGATCTGAGGCTCAGATGAGATTATTTGGAGGGAGGGCCGCAACATCTCCACCTCCCATCTCGGGCTCCGACCTTCGGAGCGCCATGGAAAGTAGAAGCAGCACGACCAGGCACCAGATGCATCTCGCATGCTCCAGCGACCATCTCCCCTTCAACATCACGCTAGACTCGACAAGGATAAAACACCGACAACCTACACTACTATATACAGGGAGCCAACCACCTACTCCATCCTCCCGCGGAGAAGGAGAGGGGCGGAAGCGGAGTTGGGAAAGCGACTCTCAACGAGGCGTGCAAGAGCTGCCGGCAAGTTAGCAGCCGGATTGATGGATCGTTTAGGGCGGGTTTGGTAGCTTGGGCGCCCCTTGGCTCGCATCGGCCCAGCATATTTCAGCCGTTTGGTTCCCTGGGCGCACTCGCGTTGTTGCATAGCACTGTTTTTAAAGCACCCCTGGGACAGGCCCCGGAGGAACGCCCGGTTTGATAGTTTCTCCAGGGCCAGGCCCTGGCGAGACGAAAATCGACAACGCCGTTCGTGCGGGAGCTCCGCCTCAGCATGGCGGGAGAAGCCGAAATCCCAGCGGTGTTGCGCGGCAAAGGTAGGGGTAACCTCCCTCTTCGGTTACCCTCTCCATTAGCCCCCTCCCAAATTTTCACTTCCCCCAAATTTCGCACTGACGGCGGCGGCGACCCAGATCTGGCAGCGCGCATCTCCCTTCGGTCTCCGGCGACGGACCAGGGTCCTCTTCTCCAGCCACGGCGGAGCCTGCGCACATCTGCGGCGGCTTTCGGCCTTGTCCATCGTCCACCATGACAGAGGTAAGGGGAAACTCCTCTGCTCTACTGTAGTGTTCGATTCATGTTCGTAGAACTGGTTGGATTCGATAAGATCGGTCGTAATACATAGATCTTGTTTGAGTAGACCGACCAGCTCCAGCTTGTGCATCACGCCGTAACACTCATCATTTGCGTACAAGCCTGGATCCTGATGGTGCACAAGCGAGCAGTTAGGCATGCTGCTTTTCCTCGTGTGACTTACAGACCTATGTTACAACGAGATCAGGAGAGGATTGCCAACCTAAACAACATCTACAACTGCAACAACGTAGAGGCCATCCAGATGCTACGGATGAGAAGAGCCCCTTTCTATGCACTTGTGAAAACGTTCAGGGAAAGAGGACCGCTGACTGATAGCATCCACACCTCTGTCGAAGAACAATTTGCAATGTTTCTTCATGTCGTCGGTCATAACCAAAGGTTCAGAGTCATCCATAACACATTCAGGCGATCCACGGAGACTATCTCTCGGTACTTCCAGCAGGTGGTGTACGCAATTGGGGAGCTAAGAGGTGAAATTATTAAGGCAGCATCAATGAACACACCAACCAAGATCAAGAACAGCTACAGGTGGTTCCCCTATTTCAGGGTGAGTTCAAAATCATGTTCATTGTACCTATCAGATGTGTGCTAAACATGATTGTGTGCTAATCTTTTTACAAGATTGCATTGGGGCTATTGATGGTACTCATGTCACTGCAAAGGTACCGAGATCAATGTCTACAGCATTCCGCGGGAGGAAGCACTACACCAGCCAGAACATTCTAGCAGCTGTGGATTTCGATATGAGGTTCACCTACGTGCTTGCTGGGTGGGAGGGTTCAGCTCATGATGCCAGCATCCTGGCCGACAGCTTGTCAAGGCCTGATGGGTTGCAAATCCCTGATGATAAGTTCTACCTTGGAGATGCTGGATATGCATGCCGACCCGGAATTCTACCTCCCTTCAGGAAAATAAGGTACCACCTCAACGAGTTCTCTGCGAAGCACTGACCTCTGAATGCGGGAGAGTTTTTGAATCTCAGATACTCAATCCTTAGAGTCACCATTAAAGAAAAAGAAGAAGAACCCCTATGATCCCCTGTTTCTCGAACCCTTTTCAATCTCCGTATGTTGAACGATTCCGTTATGATAAACACCAATTCGTAGTAGCTAGGGAGCAACATGTTATGAACTACCATTTGTAGTAGTTAGGGATGATTTTGTGAACTGATTGCAACTATCATGAACTGTGATTTCTATGTGATGGGAGGTGAGAGCATGGTAAGGCTACCCGTCGTAGAGAAGAGGTAACATTAGGCATGCCTGGATGGTACCAAACATGCATAATATCATCTCCATCGATATTTGGACTTGGCTGCAGGCAAACAAACAGAAAATCTTTTTTTATCTAGCCGGTACAGTCCAACCTTCCAAACAACAGACCAATTTCAACCCGTGACTTGTTCTAGATACGCAAGTGTGCTTGAGCGATGAATCAGACTCATGCAACCAAACGCGCCCTTAGACTAGTCACAATGCATAGTATCATATAGAAGTATCATGTGTATGATACTACTACATGTTACTATCTCCACAATGCATGGTATCATATACTAGTATCATAGTCTCCATATATTAATTGTTTTGTAGAATCTCAATGCAAATAAGTGTACAAGATTTACTTGACATTATTTTTTCTAGTAGTATGTGCTATGATATGGTATCTACCTATGATACTAGTACACTCTCTCTCATCCTTAATTGCATTGCCACATCAGCATTTTGCATGCATGGAATGCATGATACTACCTATGATACTCCCCATTGTGAGTAGTCTTAGGTGATAGCGCTGCTGGGAGCGCCAATCAAAACACACACTGATGCGGGTCAACACGCGCGCGGCGAAAAACGAAGAAGCGGGATCGAGGAACGAGCAAGCCAGGCGCTGCGCGGGCGAGCGACGCAAGCGGCGGCAGCGTGGCGTGCGGCAGCTGCGGAAGCGGCGCGGGGCAGGCAGCGTGCGCGTGGGCGATTACCGTGCGGGTCGTGGCTTGCGATTGAGCAAGTTGATGCGTGCATGCGTGCGAGAAAGGAACGGCAGCAGCTGCGCTTGACGCTGGGAGCATGAGCGGGCCAGGGGCAGCGCAGGACGTGCGCAACAGGTAGAGGCCTTGGCCGATTTGACCGGCATGGGATCCGGTCTAAGAGCATGTCTAATAGATCATGTATTCGCTCGGCCAGTATCGAGCCATATACGGAGTCCTGTATAAAAAAATTGGCACGCACGAACCATTTTATTTAGTAGACCCTTATTTCATCCCGTATTTTAAAAATACAAAACCCAAGAAAATTCATAAATAGTTCTTCACATAGATCATAGATAGAGGATATACAAAATTGCGCGATCCTTATGGTCCGCGACTTCTACAATGCTAGGGATGCGCCTAGTCGTCGAGGATGATGATCGGAGTGGTGGCGGCGGCCTCCCGAGCCATCAGCTCCTTGACGGCGGCGATGGCCTGCGCCACCTCCTCCGTGTCCGCATGCGCCTTGTCGGCAGCGTCCTTCTTGGACGTGGCCACCGCCTCCAAGAAGAGGGGGTCCTTCCCTTCCTCTGCCTCCTCTTCCTTGCCGCCGGCTCACGGCGCTCCTCCGCTGGAGCTCCCCTCCCACGCGGCCTTCCACGCGCGCTCCTACTCCCACGCGCTCCGCCACTTCTCGAATTCGCCGCCGCTCATCAGGTTCAACGGCAGGTCGACCTGGTGGTAGCGGCCGCCCTCCATGAAGTCCCGGAGCATCGGCGGCATCCACCCGGACCCGACGTACTTGTACGCCGCACGCCGACTCCCGGCGGCGGAGAATTTGAAGTGGCGGCGCCACGCCTCCTCCACCGTGGCCGGCTCGCGGGAACGCTTCGATCCGGCGGCGGGCGAGAGGCTGCTCCTACGTCGTGCGCTCATGGCTGGCGGCGGTGGAAATGCGGCGGCGTGCGCGTGGGAATTGCTCGCCAGAGTGGTGGCGGCGCATGGCGGGGCTAGGGTTGCGAGTGAGGGGTTGGACCCCCACTTGATTCACCCTCTATTTGTAGGGGGCGGCGGGGTGGGTTTGACGGGCCCCGTATTCTTCCAATACGGGCCGGCCCGAATACGGGGCCTGCTAGATGGCCCATTTCGCCCTCACCCCCTATCCCGCCGGAATAATACGGGGTACCAGCGTTTTGAGGGGCCTGCTAGACATGCTCTAAGAGCATCTCCACCGGTCCTCCCATATCCCTCCCAATAGCACTTTGGGACTCCTAGAGAGAGAAATTGTCCACACCAGTGGTCCTGAAAAAGCGCCGACCATTTTTAGAGCCAATAAAAGCGCCGGCACGTCCGCAGCAATAACTTCGTGAAGGGAGCCGATTGGGAGCGCCGGCGTCCAATTTCTGCTGAAAAGTTGCATGTGCCCCACTTGCATGTGACACATCCCTCTAAAGATTCTCCTCTCTCATACTTTTTATGTCCCCACTTGCATGTGTATGCATGGTGCCATCGCCTCTATTGGATTAATTGGTATGAGACGCCGGTGGAGGTGGACCCGCAGCTCGCGGAGATAGAGGAGTGGGAGGAAGTTGCATCAGTAGCTGCGGCAGGAGGCGACAACCAGGAGGGCAGCAGCGGATGAGGTGGACCCGCAGCTCGCAGAGATAGAGGAGTGAGAGGAGGCGGCGCTAGCGGCTACCATAGAAGCATTTGAGAGGCAGAGTCTCCAGGAGCTACATAAGAGGCCGCGTGTTGCGGATCTGGATAGTGAGGAGATGCATAAGCGTCGTCGTGAGGAGGAGCTGCGGCAGCTGCAGCAGGAGGCGGCAGCCACGAGGGCAGCAGCGGATGCGCGGAAGAACTAGTAGAAGTTGTTATTTTAGTTTAAATTTAGTTAATGTTAAATTTCAATAAAGTCGTTGTCATTGTCATTGTTTTAGTTTAAGTTTAGTTAATGTATCTTGTTAAATTTCAATAAAGTCGTTGTCGTTGTTTTAGTTTAAATTTCAATAAAGTCGTTGTCGTTGTTTTAGTTTAAATTTATTTAAATCTGAGATGGTGGATTAGTTTATATACCCCTTTTATCCCGGTTCCTGGCTGGAACCGGTGCTAAAGATGGGGGGGGGGGGGGGGCTTAATCTGGGGAGGCTTATCTGGTGTTTGCCTTATCTGGGGTGGCCTCATATGAGGGAGGGAGGGGATTATCCGGAGGCACACCGCTATATGTAGCCCCTCCGGGGAGAGTAGAGAGAGCAGCCCGAGAGCAGAGAGAGGAGAGGCAACGACCAAGAATGAAAAAGCCTCTCCAGCGAAGCTTCTCGAAGATGTCTTAGATGGTCGACCATCTTAGACATCTTCGGAAGCTTCGACCGAGTAACTCTTCCCGCAAGAAAGCTAGGAGTCCCGCTCGGAAGCTGCTAGTATACACCCAACAACCAGTATCTCAGGGTAAGGAGGGGAGAGCATAGAGAGCTTCCTGGGAGCTGGTATATAACCCGGCGACGGCGACCTCGAAGGAAAGAGAGCTTCTCCGGCGGAGTTTCTCGAAGATGTCTTAGATGGCCGGCCGTCTTATACATATTCGGAAGCTCCGCCCGAGAAGTCTTCCCGCAAGCAGAGCGAGGAGAGGCAACGACCAGGAAGTTTTCCTTTTCATCGCACGAAAAATCCATTTTCCATTTTTGAGGTGCCGAAAAGGGGGTGTTTTGTGAAGCAACCACCAAATTAAAGTTTCACATTGGTACCAACACATTTTTCAAAAATAGTAGACCACCTAAGATGGATAATTTCCCAACCGGTGTATATGGAACCTTTCCATCCACCCCTCGTGAAAAAGACAAATTCATGCCGAATCGGTAGGAGGCCGGTCAGATTTGAACTACAGGCACATGATATAATGCTCAAGATTTATTGTAAAAATATTTATTGGGTTCACAGCATGCTATTTCATCAGAGATCCAGTGAAAGTTTAGCGAAACTCCGCCCCGAGCAAAGGATCTTCATGCCCGCCGTTTTGAATATAGTTTGAAACGGGCATAAAAATTCAAAAACGATCCAAACAACGCGAAACCTTCGCGTGCTGTCATATTGTGTGTCATAGTTGCAAGGCAAATAATAAACTCGGATAATTGCATACATCACAAAAAATCCTTCACAATATGAGCTATCGTGTTCGAGGTTTCATGGCATTTAGGTCAAACGACCAATGTTACTGATAGAATCGCGACATAATTTGTGATAATGTATCCATATTGTGCACACATGTGCATCTTGGGATGTCTTACGATGCTGCAGGAGGAAGTTTTCCTTTTCATCGCACGAAAAATCCATTTTCCATTTTCGAGGTGCCGAAAAGGGGGTGTTTTGTGAAGCAACCACCAAATTAAAGTTTCACATTGGTACCAAAACATTTTTCAAAAATAGTAGACCACCTAAGATGGATAATTTCCCAACCGGTGTATCTGGAACCTTTCCGTCCACCCCTCGTGAAAAAGATAAATTCCTGCCGAATCGGTATGAGGCCGACTAGATTTGAACTACATGCACATAATATAATGCTCAAGATTTTTTGTAAAATATTTATTGGGTTCACAACATGCTATGTCATCAGAGATCTAGTGAAAGTTTAGCGAAACTCTGCCCCGAGCGAAGGATCTTCATGCCCGCCGTTTTGAATATAGTTTGAAACGGGCATTAAAAATTTAAAAACGATCCAAATAACGTGAAACCTTCGCGTGCTATCATATTATGTGTCATAGTTGCAAGGAAAAATAATAAACTTGGATAATTGCATACATGACAAAAAATCCTTCACAATATGAGCTATCGTGTTCGAGGTTTCATGGCATTTAGGTCAAACGACCAATGTTACTCATACATCACAACAAATGCTTCACAATATGAGCTCAAGGTATAGGATAATAATACATTATGATTGCTTCGACCGTAACCATGGAGCATCTTCAGCATTTAACGCGATGGTTGGGTCAATATTCACTGTGAAGGACGGAATTTCAGCAAACTTATTATAATCTTCTGACATGTCTGTCTTGTCCTCGACTCCCACGATGGTTCTTTTCCCTGAAAGAACTATGTGACGCTTTGGCTCATTGGATGAGCTCGTTTCCTTATGTTTTCTTTTCTTTGGTCTGGAGGACATGTCCTTCACATAGAAAACCTGTGCCACATCATTGGCTAGGACGAATGGTTCGTCTCTATAATCAAGATTATTGAGATCCACTGTTGTCATTCCGTACAGCTGGTCTACCTTTACCCCTTTTCCATCCAGCTTGACCCATTTGTACCGAAACAAAGGGATCTTCAAAGAAGATCCATAGTCAAGTTCCCATATCTCCTCTATGTAACCATAATATGTGTCCTTTTCCCCACTGTTAGTGTTTGTTGCATCAATGCGGATACCACTGTTTTGGTTGGTGCTCTTTTTATCTTGGGCGATCGTGTAGAAGGTATTTCCATTTATCTCGTACCCCTGAAAAGTCACTATAGTCGAAGATGGTGACCCGGCCAACAAGTACAACTGATCTCCAATATCGTTGTTATTAATGAGATGTGTTCGGAGCCAACCGCCGAATGTCTGCATATGTTTATGTGTAGTCCAGTCTTCTGACTGCCCCGGGTGTTGAGAGCGTACAATATTCTTGTGTTCAATGATATACGTGGCCACCAAGGTGGAACTTTGTAGAACTGTGTAGTGTGCTTGAGTGAAATAAATCCTGTCCCTACATATCATTGATTTCCTTCCTATGATTGCAGCTCTGCTCCCCAAAAGGATTCATTCCATCTGTATTTAGACCAAACCTTAAGTTCCTCACGTCACCTGCAAAGTCCGGGAACTCTTTATCGATTTTCCTCCACTGCAACCTATCAGCGGGGTGTCTCACCATCTCGTCTTTCTTACGGTCTTCTTTGTGTCATCGCAACAACCTGGCATGCTCTTTATTTCTGAACAGACGTTTTAACTATGGTATTATAGGAGCATACCACATAACCTTGGCAGGAACCCTCTTCCTGAGGGGCTCGCCCTCAACATCACCAGGGTCATCTCGTCTGATCTTATACCGCAGTGCAGTGCATACCGGGCATTTTTCCAAATTTTCGTACTCTACGCAGTAGAGGATGCAGTCATTAATGCATGCATGTATCTTCAGCACCTCTAAACCTAGAGGGCAGAGAACCTTCTTTGCTTCGTACGTACTGTCAGGCAATTCGTTATCCTTTGGAAGCCTCTTCTTCATTATTTTCAGTAACTTCTCAAATGACTTGTCACATATACTAGCCTCTGCCTTCCATTGCAGCAACTCTAGTGTGCCACCGAGCTTTGTGTTGCCATCTTCGCAATTTGGGTATAACTTTTTCTGTGATCATCTAACATGCCCTTTAACTTTCGCTTCTCGTTTTCAGTTTCTGCTTCTCTGTGTGCATCAGCGATGGCCCGACGAAGATCATCATCAACGGGCTCATCTGATGCCTCTTCATCTTCACCTCCTCCCACCTCTTCATCTTCAGCTCCTCTTGCCTCTTCATCTTCATCATTCCCCATTGCAGTATCACCGTAGTTAGGGTACATATCATCATCATCATCTTCTTCTTCTTTATTGTCTTCCATCATAACCCCTTTTTCTCCATGCTTGGTCCAACAATTATAGCTGGGCATGAAACCTTTCCAAAGCATGTGGGAGTGAATGACTTGCCAGTCAGGGTATTGCGTTAAGTTCCGGAAACTAACACATGGACAACATATAAAACCATCCGCCTGTGGGTTTTCCGCAGCCACACAGATAAAATAATCCAAGCTCGAAGTAAACTCGGGTAGGCATCGGTCAACGTACATCCATTACCGCTGGTTCATCTACATCAAATAATTAAGTTTATCAAAAACCATTACAAAACATCATAATATATATAAATAGTGGAAATTAGCACCGTACAAATGAAAGGGTAAAGTTGCTTAACCTTGATCGTGGAGGAAAGAAAGAGGAGAAAGCTTAAGTGTCGCTCCGACACCTCATATCATTTTTGTTTTGTGTAAAATCAAGCGGCATCATTCTCTCAGACATTTCATCGAGCACCTCATGTGCATGGCAAATAAAAGCAAGCAAGCACTCAACACACACACCTTCCACCAAAAAAAAATGAAGTGAGGGGGCTGGTTGGGGGTGAGCTGAATATATAGGGCAAAGGGAGCTTTAGCACCAGTTCGTGTTACGAACCGGCGGTGCTAAAGGTTCCACGGCTGCCACGTGCCTGGCGACAAACATTTAGCACCGGTTCGTGTCACGAACCGGTGCTAATGATACGGCACGAACCGGTGCTAATGCCCCGGCGGGTCCCCTGGACGTCCAGACTGCACGAACTGGTGCTAATGACCCCCTTTAGCACCGGTTCGTGCCAAATCTGGTGCTAAAGCTATTTGGAGCAAAAAACCAAAGCCCTTGTTTCTACTAGTGAGAGTAGGATGTAACTCATGTAAGTCGTGAGGTGAAGTGCCCAATTAGAGCATCTCCACCAGCGCTCCCCAAATAGTCGCCGGCAGGGGCGTCGACACTGTCGTATGGGGGACACCGGCACAACATCCTCCATTTGGGGGAGCTGCTCTGATGACCCACAAGTATAGGGGATCGCAACAGTCTTCGAGGGAAGTAAAACCCAATTTATTGATTCGACACAAGGGGAGACAAAGAACACTTGGAAGCCTTAACAGCGGAGTTGTCAATTCAGCTGCACCTGGAAACAGACTTGCTCGCAAGAGTTTATCAGTAGTAACCATTTTATAGCAATAGCAGTAGTGAAATAACAGCAGCAGAGTAACACAGACAGCAGTAGTGATTTTAGTAAACAGCAGGATTAAAATACTGTAGGCACGGGGACAGATGACGGGCGTTGCATGGATGAGAGAAACTCATGTAACAATCATAGCAGGGCATTTGCAGATAATAATAAAACGGTGTCCAAGTACAAAGCAATCAATAGGCATGTGTTCCATATATAGTCGTGCGTGCTCGCAATGAGAAACTTGCACAACATCTTTTGTCCTACCAGCCGGTGGCAGCCGGGCCTCAAGGGAAACTACTGGATATTAAGGTACTCCTTTTAATAGAGTACCGGAGCAAAGCATTAACACTCCGTGAACACATGTGATCCTCACATCGCTACCATTCCCTCCGGTTGTCCCAATTCTTGTCACTTCGGGACCATTGGTTCGGGACAGCGATATGTGTATACAACTTATAGGTAAGACCATAAACAATGATTATCTTGATGAAACAATAACATGTTCAGATCTGAGATCATGGCACTCGGGCCCTAGTGACAAGCATTAAGCATAACAAGTTGCAACAATATCATCAAAGTACCAATTACGGACACTAGGCACTATGCCCTAGCAATCTTATGCTATTACATGACCAATCTCATCCAATCCCTACCATCCCCTTCGGCCTACAGCGGGGGAATTACTCACACATGGATGGGGGAAACATGGCTGGTTGATGTAGAGGCGTTGGCGGTGATGATGGCGATGATCTCCTCCAATTCCCCATCCCGGCGGAGTTCCAGAACGGAGACTTCTGGCTCCCGCGACGGAGTTTCGCGATGTGGCGGCGTTCTGGAGGGTTTCTGGCGACTTCGAATTCTCTCTGTGCGTTTTTAGGTCGAGGCCGATAAATAGTCCAAAGGAGGGCGTCGGAGGCCGGCCGAGGGGGCCACACCACATGGCCGCGCGGGCCCCCCTGGGCCGCGCCGCCCTATGGTGTGGGGCCCTCGGGCCTCCACCTTAATTGTCCTTCTGGCTCCGTCAGTATTCTGGGAAAATAGGGCCTTCTGCATAAATTCCGAGGATTTTCCCGAAAGTTGGATTTCTGCACAAAAACGAGACACCAGAACAGTTCTGCTGAAAACAGCGTTAGTCCGTGTTAGTTGCATCCAAAATACACAAATTAGAGGCAAAACAATAGCAAAAGTGTTCGGGAAAGTAGATACGTTTTGGACGTATCAACTCCCCCCAAGCTTAGCTTATTGCTTGTCCTCAAGCAATTCAGTCAACAACTGAGCGATAAAAGAACTTTCACGAACACATTTGCTCATATGATGAATATATTCTCATGCTATGGCTAATACTTAAGTAGTTCATAGTGAGATACATGCAAATAAGATCATCTAACAGCTATGTCAATCATGAAGAGGTACCAACAATTAATAATAAGCATCATGAATCATGTATATAAGCAGGATTGCAATGTTCATAAGAGAGTATGATAAAGTGGTATCTCGCTTGCCTGTGTTTGATTGGCAAAACATAAATGCCCGGGCACCTCTGGAGTTCATAGAAAGACTAGAAGTAGTGATTGTCAAAGATAAAAGCATCAAAGTTATACCACAATCAATCATATTTTGAGACAAGCATATTATACTAAGAATGACAGTTGTGCTCTCAAGATAGTGCTCAAAGAAATAATGGAGACACAACACAAAAGTAAAAGATTGACCCTTCGCAGAGGGAAGCAGGGATTAACATGCGCTAGAGCTTTTCATTTTTGAAATCAGGAGTAAAATTATTTTGAGAGGTGTTTGTTGTTGTCAACGAATGGTAATGGGTACACCAACTACCTCGCCAACCGGAATTCCAAGAGCGGCTCCCATGAATTATTGCATATTTATTTGGCACTCCTTCCAACCTTTCTTACACAAACCATGGCTAACCGAATCCTCGGGTGCCTGCCAACAATCTCATACCATGAAGGAGTGCCCCTTTTTTATTTTAGTTTTATTATGATGATGACACTCCCCCCAACCTTTGCTTACACAAGCCATGGCTAACCGAATCCTTCGGGTGCCATCCAACAATCACAAACCATGGAGGAGTGTCTATTAAGTTAATTAATTCGGGACTGGGAATCCCATTGCCAGCTCTTTTTGCAAAATTATTGGATAAGCGGATGTGCCACTAGTCCATATGAGAGTCCGTCAAAAGTAAATGACAAGGTTGAAAGCTAAAACACCACATACTTCCTCATGAGCTATGAAACATAAACACAAATTGAGAAGCATTTTGAAGGTTTTAAAGGTAGCGCATGAGAATTTACTTGGAATGGTTTGAAATGCCATGCATAGGTATTTATGGTGGACACTCTGGAATAACTTGGTTTTCATGTGTTTGGAAGCACGAGCAGTGTTCCCGCTCAGTACAAGTGAAGGCTAGCAATAGACTAGGGAGCGACAAATCAAGAGAGCAAGAATCGTCATAATCATGCTTGCGGCAAAATAAATTAACGGAGGCATAAAAGTGATACAAGAACTCTGAAGCAATATAGATCATCGAGGCTTAATTGACTTTTTGTTCAGTCATATGCATGCGTGAGCATGTGCCAAGTCGATATAAATGAATTATTCAGAGGAGGATACCACAATGCCATACTTACTTATGAATAAAACAATGCAAGCAAACATCCATGACATGCTACTCATATTAATAGATTAGAGCTAAACATGAGAGATCATAAACTACTAGACTTTCTCAAATAACATATACCTCACATGAACCAACTAAGCATGCTCACATGGATGAGTATATGTACAAAAATGAAAACAAATAGAGTTCATACCAGCCTCTCACCACAATCAGATTGTCGTAGATCGTCATTATTGCCTTTTCACTTGTGTAGCTTGGATAATATGAAATGAAAACCACGCTCCAGCCACCGAAGACCATTGAACTCATAAAGAACTTTACAAACCAAATAAGAACAGCAAATATTTTTGGTGTTTTCGAATTTGAGAACAAGAACAAGAGGAAACAAACAAACAAAGCAAAATCTTTTTGGGTTTTCTTATAGCAGTCTAGCAATAGCAAATAAAACGAAACAAATGCAAGAAACCAAAGCAAACAAATGGTGAAGAGAAACAACAGAAATATTTTTGGTCTTTTTTGTGTTTTGGGAAAGAAACAAAGCAAAAACAAGAAATAGCAAACCAAAAGAAACACAGAAAAGCGAGATGGCAGAAATCTGCCAAAACCTGACAGCAGTACAGAAATCGATTTTTACAAAAATCTTACGTTGCTCAGCTCGAAAAGTGTTCAACTAATGAAAGTTAGATAACATCTTGGGGAACCTGCACAAAAATTGGCAGCTCAAAATAACGTTCTGGCTGTGCGTACGAATTTTTCTAGTAACAGTCCAGAATCTGTTTTCAGGCAGCACTTCCCCAAATATCATCTTCCTCTCATTAGAAAACCACTCAAACGAACAAAACAAATATGTACAAGTATCCAGCAACCATAATATGCAAAGAATGAGTGATGCCGGTATACCTCCCCCCAAGCTTAGGCTTTTGGCCTAAGTGGAGTTCAATCCCATCGATCCCATGAGGTAATATCTCCGTAGTATGACGAAGATGGATCGTATTCCGGGTATGTGCTAGAAGAAGCACCCGGATACGTGACGGTGTAGTCGTGGGAGGCCTCGGCGTCCTCGGAGTCATGCTGCTGGTGGAAGTCTTGTATCTTCATATGTTCATCCACCTCCTCCTTAGTGCACGACCATGATTGCCTGTCAATACTGAACAAACCTGGTTGGGGAAGAGGGATTTCCTTCTCATCCTGATGTCTACGCCCCCTCCTTTTCCTGTAGACAGTGTTGGGCCTCCAAGAGCAGAGGTTTGTAGAACAGCAGCAAGTTTTCCCTTAAGTGGATCACCCAAGGTTTATCGAACTCAGGGAGGAAGAGGTCAAAGATATCCCTCTCATGCAACCCTGCAGCCACAAAGCAAGAAGTCTCTTGTGTCCCCAACACACCTAATAGGTGCACTAGTTCGGCGAAGAGATAGTGAAATACAAGTGGTATGAATGAATATGAGCAGTAGTAACGCAGCAGTAGTAACGCAGTAAAACAGTAAACAAGCAGCGATAGCAGTATTTAGGAACAAGGCCTAGGGATCATACTTTCACTAGTGGACACTCTCAACTTTGATCACATAACAGAATAGATAAATGCATACTCTACACTCTTGTTGGATGATGAACACCATTGCGTAGGATTACACGAACCCTCAATGCCGGAGTTAACAAGCTCCACAATTCAATGTTCATATTTAAATAACCTTAGAGTGCATGAAAGATCAATACGACTAAACCAAGTACTAACATAGCATGCACACTGTCACCTTCACACTATGTAGGAGGAATAGATCACATCAATACCATCATAGCAATAGTTAACTTCATAATCTACAAGAGATCATAATCATAGCCTACGCCAAGTACTAACACGGATGCACACACTGTCACCATTACACCGTGCAGGAGGAATAAAACTACTTTAATAACATCACTAGAGTAGCACATAGATAAATTGTGATACAAAACACATTGCAATCATAAAGAGATATAAATAAGCACTTCACTATGCCATTCATAACAGTGAATAAGTATTCTGTGAAATATAGCCTAAGAGACCCACACGGTGCACACACTGTCACCTTTACACACGTGGGACAAGGAGTCTCCGGAGATCACATAAGTAAAATTCACTTGACTAGCATAACGACATCTAGATTACAAGCATCATCATATGAATCTCAATCATGTAAGGCAACTCATGAGATTATTGTATTGAAGTACATAGGAGAGAGATGAACCACATAGCTACCGGTACAGCCCCGAGCCTCGATGGAGAACTACTCCCTCCTCATGGGAGACAGCATCGTTGATGGAGATGGCGGTGGTGTCGATGGAGGAGCCTTCCGGGGGCACTTCCCCGTCCCGGCGGCGTGCCGGAACAGAGAGTCCTGTCCCCCAGATCTTGGCTTCGCGATGGCGGCGGCTCTGGAAGGTTTCTCGTACCGTGTTTTTTCCGTATCGAGGTTTTAGGTCCAGGGGCTTTATATAGGCGAAGAGGCGGCATCAGAAGGTCGAAGGGGAGCCGACACTATAGGGGGGCGCGGCCCCCCCCTTGGCCGCGCCGGCCTAGGGTTTGGTGGGCCTGTGCCCCCTCTCTGGCGGTTCTCGTGTGTTCTGGATGCTTCCGGGCAAAATAGGAACCTGGGCGTTGATTTCGTCCAATTCCGAGAATATTTCTTTACTAGGATTTCTGAAACCAAAAACAGCAGAAAACAGCAACTGGCACTTCGGCATCTTGTTAATAGGTTAGTTCCAGAAAATGCACGAATATGACATAAAGTGTGCATAAAACATGTAGATATCATCAATAATGTGGCATGGAACATAAGAAATTATCGATACGTCGGAGACGTATCAGCATCCCCAAGCTTAGTTCTGCTCGTCCCGAGCAGGTAAAACGATAACAAAGATAATTTCTGGAGTGACATGCCATCATAACCTTGATCATACTATTTGTAAACATATGTAATGAATGCAGCGATCAAAACAATGGTAATGACATGAGTAAACAAGTGAATCATAAAGCAAAGACTTTTCATGAATAGTACTTCAAGACAAGCATCAATAAGTCTTGCATAAGAGTTAACTCATAAAGCAATAATTCAAAGTAAAGGCGTTGAAGCAACACAAAGGAAGATTAAGTTTCAGCGGTTGCTTTCAACTTGTAACATGTATATCTCATGGATAATTGTCAACATAGAGTAATATAATAAGTGCAATATGCAAGTATGTAGAAATCAATGCACCGTTCACACAAGTGTTTGCTTCTTGAGGTGGAGAGAGATAGGTGAACTGACTCAACATAAAAGTAAAAAAGAATGGTCCTTCAAAGAGGAAAGCATCGATTGCTATATTTGTGCTAGAGCTTTGGTTTTGAAAGCAAGAAACAATTTTGTCAACGGTAGTAATAAAGCATATGCATCATGTAAATTATATCCTACAAGTTGCAAGCCTCATGCATAGTATACTAATAGTGCCCGCACCTTGTCCTAATTAGCTCGGATTACCTGGATCATCGCAATGCACATGTTTTAACCAAGTGTCACAAAGGGGTACCTCTATGCCGCCTGTACAAAGGTCTAAGGAGAAAGCTCACATCGGATTTCTCGCTATTGATTATTCTCAACTTAGACATCCATACCGGGACAACATAGACAACAGATAATGGACTCCTCTTTTATGCATAAGCATGTAGCAACAATTCTCATTTGAGATTGAGGATATTGTCCAAAACTGAAACTTCCACCATGGATCATGGCTTTAGTTAGCGGCCCAATGTTCTTCTCTAACAATATGCATGCTCTAACCATAAGGTGGTAGATCGCCCTTACTTCAGACAAGACAAACATGCATAGCAACTCACATGAAATTCAACAAAGAGTAGTTGATGGCGTCCCCAGTGAACATGGTTATCGCACAACGAGCAACTTAATAAGAGATAAAGTGCATAAGTACATATTCAATACCACAATAGTTTTTAAGCTATTTGTCCCATGAGCTATATATTGTAAAGGTGAAGAATGGAAATTTAAAGGTAGCACTCAAGCAATTTACTTTAGAATGGCGGAGAAATACCATGTAGTAGGTAGGTATGGTGGACACAAATGGCATAGTAGTTGGCTCAAGTATTTTGGATGCATGAGAAGTATTCCCTCTCGATACAAGGTTTAGGCTAGCAAGGTTATTTGAAACAAACACAAGGATGAACCGGTGCAGCAAAACTTACATAAAAGACATATTGAAAACATTATAAGACTCTACACCGTCTTCCTTGTTGTTCAAACTCAATACCAGAAATTATCTAGACTTTAGAGAGACCAAATATGCAAACCAAATTTTAGCAAGCTCTATGTATTTCTTCATTAATAGGTGAAAAGTATATGATGCAAGAGCTTAAGCATGAGCACAACAATTGCCAAGTATCACATTATCCAAGACATTTTAGCAATTACTACATGTATCATTTTCCAATTCCAACCATATAACAATTTAACGAAGAAGAAACTTCGCCATGAATACTATGAGTAGAGCCTAAGGACATACTTGTCCATATGCTACAGCGGAGCGTGCCTCTCTCCCACACAAAGAATGCTAGGATCCATTTTATTCAAACAAAACAAAAACAAAAGCACACAGACGCTCCAAGTAAAGTACATAAGATGTGACCGAATAAAAATATAGTTTCAAGAGAAGGAACCTGATAATTTGTCGATGAAGAAGGGGATGCCTTGGGCATCCCCAAGCTTAGATGCTTGAATCTTCTTGAAATATGCAGGGATGAACCATGGGGGCATCCCCAAGCTTAGAGCTTTCACTCTCCTTGATCATAGTATATCATCCTCCTCTCTTGACCCTTGAAAACTTCCTTCACACCAAACTCGAAACAAACTCATTAGAGGGTTAGTGCATAATCAAAATTCACGTGTTCATAGGTGACACAATCATTCTTAACACTTCTGGACATTGCTCAAAGCTACTGGAAGTCAATGGAACAAAGAAATCCATCCCACATAGCAAAAGAAGCAATGCGAAATAAAAGGCAGAATCTGTCAAAACAGAACAGTCCGTAAAGACGAATTTTATTGAGGCACCAGACTTGCTCAAATGAAAATGCTCAAATTGAATGAAAGTTGCGTACATATCTGAGGATCACTCACGTAAATTGGCATAATTTTCTGAGTTACCTACAGAGAATTTTGCCCAGATTCGTGACAGCAAAGAAATCTGTTTCTGCGCAGTAATCCAAATCTAGTATGAACCTTACTATCAAAGACTTTACTTGGCACAAAAAACACAAAACTAAGATAAGGAGAGGTTGCTACAGTAGTAAACAACTTCCAAGACACAAATATAAAACAAAGTACTGTAGCAAAATAACACATGGGTTATCTCCCAAGAAGTTCTTTCTTTATAGCCATTAAGATGGGCTCAGCAGTTTTAATGATGCACTCGCAAGAAATAGTATTTGAAGCAAAAGAGAGCATCAAGAGGCAAGTATGAAACAAATTTAAGCCTAACATGCTTCCTATGAAAAGGAATCTTGTAAATAAACAAATTCAAGAAGCATAATGCAACAAGCATAGAAAGATAAAACAAGTGCAGCTTCAAGATTTTCAGCAAAAAGAGAGGTGTTTTAGTAACATGAAAATTTCTACAACCATATTTTCCTCTCTCATAATAACTTTCAGTAGCATCATGAGCAAACTCAACAATATAACTATCACATAAAGCATTCTTATCATGAGTCTCATGCATAAAATTATAACTCTCCACATAAGCATAATCAATTTTATTAGTTGTAGTGGGAGCAAATTCAACAAAGTAGCTATCATTATTATTCTCATCATCAAATATAGGAGGCATATTGTAATCATAATCAAATTTATCCTCCATAACAGGCGGCAACAAAAGACTACTATCATTATAATCATCATAAATAGGAGGCAAAGTATCATCAAAGAAAATTTTCTCCTCAATTCTTGCGGGACTAAAAAGATCATGCTCATCAAAGCCAGCTTCCCCAAGCTTAGAATTTTCCATAGCATTAGCAACAATAGTGTTCAAAGCATTCATATTAATAACATTCCCATTAGCATGCATATAAAGTTCCATGGGTTTTTTAATTCTCTCTTCAAACACATCATGTCCTAATTCAAGATAAAGTTCATAAAGTTCTCTCATATTTTTGTTGTTTTCCATTATGCCTTACTAGTGTAAACAAGAAACAAAAAGATGCAATTGCAGAATCTAAAGGAGATAGCTTCGAGCACTCACACACCGGAAACAGTGCTAGGAAATAGCTTAGTAGTCGGAGGATGTGAATACCTTTTACCTTACCTCCCCGGCAACGGCGCCAGAAAATAGCTTGATGTCTACGCCCCCTCCTTTTCCTGTAGACAGTGTTGGGCCTCCAAGAGCAGAGGTTTGTAGAACAGCAGCAAGTTTTCCCTTAAGTGGATCACCCAAGGTTTATCGAACTCAGGGAGGAAGAGGTCAAAGATATCCCTCTCATGCAACCCTGCAACCACAAAGCAAGAAGTCTCTTGTGTCCCCAACACACCTAATAGGTGCACTAGTTCGGCGAAGAGATAGTGAAATACAAGTGGTATGAATGAATATGAGCAGTAGTAACGCAGCAGTAGTAACGCAGTAAAACAGTAAACAAGCAGCGATAGCAGTATTTAGGAACAAGGCCTAGGGATCATACTTTCACTAGTGGACACTCTCAACTTTGATCACATAACAGAATAGATAAATGCATACTCTACACTCTTGTTGGATGATGAACACCATTGCGTAGGATTACACGAACCCTCAATGCCGGAGTTAACAAGCTCCACAATTCAATGTTCATATTTAAATAACCTTAGAGTGCATGAAAGATCAATACGACTAAACCAAGTACTAACATAGCATGCACACTGTCACCTTCACACTATGTAGGAGGAATAGATCACATCAATACCATCATAGCAATAGTTAACTTCATAATCTACAAGAGATCATAATCATAGCCTACGCCAAGTACTAACACGGATGCACACACTGTCACCATTACACCGTGCAGGAGGAATAAAACTACTTTAATAACATCACTAGAGTAGCACATAGATAAATTGTGATACAAAACACATTGCAATCATAAAGAGATATAAATAAGCACTTCACTATGCCATTCATAACAGTGAATAAGTATTCTGTGAAATATAGCCTAAGAGACCCACACGGTGCACACACTGTCACCTTTACACACGTGGGACAAGGAGTCTCCGGAGATCACATAAGTAAAATTCACTTGACTAGCATAACGACATCTAGATTACAAGCATCATCATATGAATCTCAATCATGTAAGGCAGCTCATGAGATTATTGTATTGAAGTACATAGGAGAGAGATGAACCACATAGCTACCGGTACAGCCCCGAGCCTCGATGGAGAACTACTCCCTCCTCATGGGAGACAGCATCGTTGATGGAGATGGCGGTGGTGTCGATGGAGGAGCCTTCCGGGGGCACTTCCCCGTCCCGGCGGCGTGCCGAAACAGAGAGTCCTGTCCCCCAGATCTTGGCTTCGCGATGGCGGCGGCTCTGGAAGGTTTCTCGTACCGTGGCTTTTCCGTATCGAGGTTTTAGGTCCAGGGGCTTTATATAGGCGAAGAGGCGGCGTCAGAAGGTCGAAGGGGAGCCGACACTATAGGGGGGCGCGGCCCCCCCTTGGCCACGCCGGCCTAGGGTTTGGTGGGCCTGTGCCCCCTCTCTGGCGGTTCTCGTGTGTTCTGGATGCTTCCGGGCAAAATAGGAACCTGGGCGTTGATTTCGTCCAATTCCGAGAATATTTCTTTACTAGGATTTCTGAAACCAAAAACAGCAGAAAACAGCAACTGGCACTTCGGCATCTTGTTAATAGGTTAGTTCCAGAAAATGCACGAATATGACATAAAGTGTGCATAAAACATGTAGATATCATCAATAATGTGGCATGGAACATAAGAAATTATCGATACGTCGGAGACGTATCACATCCCCGTCAGAAAACAACATTCTATAGACCATATTATCTACAGTAGAATCAGCGGTAACAAAATGATGACTCTTCATAGCAGCAATATCAAGTTTCCTAGGGGCCAATGGCACATCGTTAGGATCAAGAGGAAGCCTTAGATATGTTAAAATGCGCAGTGCAATAATTCCTCCAAAAATAGGCCCTCTATTAGACAGGCGGCGAGCAATAAGAGAACCAAGGTGATAAGATGTCCGACCAGTAAGTGCAATATTCAAGAAAGCAAGATGGTAACTAGAAATATTGCTAGTGTTCTCCCTACCAAGAATGCTAGTAGCAATGTAATATGCAAAATACTTAATGGCGGGGAGTTGAATGTTCCTTGTCTTGCCACGCTGAATGGTGCGACAATCATCATCGGTAATCCCTCGATAGAGCTCCAACAAGTCCCGGGGGTTGTCATCAATCCTACTTGCTGTACCTACAGGGGCAATATCCAATGCACGACAAAAATCTTCCAATCCCAGAGTAACAGGATTACCATAGATCTTGAATGCAACTGTCGGCTCATATTGCTTGTTGTGGAACTTGAAGCTCTCGACGAAGATTTTGGTGAGCATGTAGTATTGCTCCCTTTTATCTCCCACATAGGTGGTTAAGCCCGCCCTGTTGACAAGGGTGGAGAAATCCTCCAATATCCCTGCATTCCTCAGAAAATCATAGCATGGAAAAGACGAAGCATTAGGAGCCCCGTTGTCCTCTTCGGGCGCGAAGCTAGGTGCGATGATATCCTCGTTGTACGATCGCCTAAGCCGGGTGGCGGCCCTAGAAGGCCTCCCGGTGCTGGTTGTTCCTTTCTTGAACAACTCTCCAAAGTTGAACTTCTTCATCTCTTCTCAAGGAGCAAATGTGCCAAATTTCAGCAAGAAATCTGGGCTGAACAAAGAGATCGAGAAATCTGGAGCTCTTGAGCAAAAACGCGAGTGAGAGGAACCTGGTACGAGTTTTTTCGGGAGAGAGAAGGTGCTGGGAGAAAGAGATGAGATAGTGGGGCAAGGAGGGGCCCACACCACAGGGTGGCGCGCCCCCCTCCTTGGCCGCGCCGGCCTGTGGTGTGGCACCCTCTGGTGCCCCACAGGTCATCCTCTGGTGCTCCCAGGTGCCTCGTCGAAAAATAGGACCAACGGTATAATTTTTGTGAATTTTTGAAAACTTTGAAAAATGCACATTTCTGGGTATTTAATTTATTAATACTGGCCAGGAAATTTTTTGAAATCTCCAAATAACTAAGGAACCTTGCAAATTAAAAATGCTACAGCAACTAGAGCAAGTGGATTAAGAAAGAGATGTTGTTTACCTCCTCTATGCATATAAAAAGTATTTGTTAACAAGGTTGATCTAGTCTTGCCACCAAATAAATTTTACATAGCATAAGAAGAAATAAACCTCAAATCAATCATGTTACCTTGAATTGTATTGATATGGATCCAATCACGAGAGTTTGATATTCTTCTTTAGGCTCATATATAGGACAATCAATAGTTCCCACTTTGATAGTTCTCACATTAGAAATAGTATTAACTCCGCACGCTTTCTCAATCCTCTTGGGAAAATAAACGGTATGCTCCCTATCATCAACATTGAAAGTAAACTTTCCTTTATTGCAATCAATAACAGCCCCTGCGGTGTTAAGAAAAGGTCTCCCAAGAATAATAGACATATTATCATCTTCAGGCATTTCCAACACAACAAAATCAGTTAATATCAAGCAGTTAGTAGTAACTTGAACAGAAACATCCTCACATATACCAACAGGAATAGCAGTAGATTTATCAGCCATTTGCAAAGATATATCAGTAGGTATCAACTTATCTAAGTAAAGTCTCTTATAAAGAGAAAACGGCATAACACTAACACCGGCTCCCAAGTCACATAGAGCAGTTTTAACATAATTATTCTTAATAGAACAAGGAATAGTAGGTATACCTGGGTCGCCCAACTTCTTTGGAACTTTGCCATTGAAAGAGTAATTAGCAAGCATAGTGGAAATTTCCTCATTGGGGATTTTCCTTTTGTTAGTAACAATATCTTTCATATACTTTGAATAAGGTGGCAATTTCATAGCATCAGTCAAAGGGATTTGCAAGAATAAAGGTTTCATCCAATCACAAAATTTATTATAGTGTTCTTCTTCCTTTGATTTTAGTTTCTTAGCAGGAAAAGGCATTTGCTTTTGCACCCAAGGTTCTCTTTCATTACCATGTTTCTCAGCAATAAAATCTTCTTTAGTGTACTTTTTATTTTTAGCATGCTTTTCAGGTTCTTCTTCAACCTCTTCTTTATCAGGAGCATCATTCTTATCATTATCTTTATCATGTTCATTACCACTTTCAGTTTCAGCATCAGAAATAGAAATACTATTAGGATCATTAACAGGTTCAGAGGATTCTACAACATTTTTATGTTTCTTCTTCTTTTTCTTCTTAGAAGGAGCACTAGGTTCAATGCGTTGAGAATCTTGTTCAATTCTTTTGGGATGCCCTTCAGATATAGAGGATCCCGGGTAGAAACACCACCTCTAGTTGTTACTTCATAAGCATGTTTCTCTTTAGAATTATTCCCCAACAAGTCAT
Source organism: Lolium perenne (assembly GCF_019359855.2). Classification (NCBI taxonomy): domain Eukaryota; kingdom Viridiplantae; phylum Streptophyta; class Magnoliopsida; order Poales; family Poaceae; genus Lolium; species Lolium perenne. The sequence goes on along the minus strand of NC_067250.2, from coordinate 94,864,154 downwards.
TTTGCACTTTAGTGAGTTGATCAATTTGAGTTTGAATCATATGAAAATGTTTAACAAGCATCTTAACATCATTGGAGGTTCTCTCCACAATATCATGCAATTCACTAATAGCTCGAGAATTTTCCATTAAATGATTCTCTACTCTCATATTAAAATTTTCTTGCTTAACAATATAATTATCAAACTCATCTAAGCATTGTGCAGGAGGTTTCGAATACGGAATATCCTCCCTAGTAAAGCGTTGAAGGGAGTTTACCTCAATCATGGATGAAGGGGGAATTATCTCACATATATCTTCTATGGGAGGAAGATTCTTCACATCTTCAGGTTTAATACCTTTCTCCTTGAGAGACTTCTTGGCTTCCCTCATATCTTCATCATTCAATTTAATTAAACCCCTCTTCTTCAATATTGGCGTTGGAGTTGGTTCAGGCGTAGTCCAATCATCATGATTCCGGCCTATTTTAGCCAATAATTCTTCAAATGCGTCACTGAGTTCTTTTCCCTGAAAACACAACCAGCACAACTATCCAGGTATGCCCTAGACTCAATGGTTAGTCCGCTATAAAATATATCAAGTAAATCATGCTTTTCCAAATCATGATCAGGCCGAGCTCTAATAAGAGAGCAAAATCTCGCCCAAGCCTCAGGCAATTTCTCTCCATCTCCCTGGTCAAAATTATAGATTCTCTGCAAAGCAATATGTTGAGCACTAGCAGGAAAGTATTTACGGAAGAAAGCATCAAGCAATTCTTTTGGACTTTTAATAGAATTAGGTGGCAAACTATTATACCAAGCTTTAGCGTCATCCTTTAATGAGAATGGAAAGATTTTAGCAACAAAGTAAGTACGCATCTTGACATCATCAGAAAACAAGCTACTTAGAGTAGATAACTCAGTCATGTGTTCAACAGCACTTTCTTTTTCAGTACCACAAAAGGGTGTTTTCTCAACAATAGCTATATGAGATAGATCAAGAGAAAAATCATAATCTTTATCCTTAATGTTTATGGGAGATGTGGCAAACTTAGGATCAGAGACAGCTTTATATCTAAAAGCATGTTCTGCAAGCAACTTTTTAATTTTTCTTGCATCAGTAGTAGCATTGCATTTTTCAATAAAATCATCATTAAGCTCCAGATAATCTTCATCAGGATCATCACTAAAATAATCAAGTTCAGGTGAATTAACAGGTGTAGTAGCATTAGGAGTTTCAGTATTTTCAATTTGTCTAGACCTAGCAATTGTAGCATCTAGAAAAGATCCCAAAGAACCACTATCATCAAGCACAGCAGAAATATTATCAATATTATGAGAGTTTTCAGATTCAGCAGAAGTACCCGCATGTGAAGCATGTGGCGGTGAAACAAGTTTATCAATCACAGATGGTGAATCAAGTGTAGCGGAGGTACTCAGGATTGTACCTTTTCTTGTAGTGGATGGTAATATGGCGATCTTAGTATCGCGAGGTTTACCCATGATGGAGAATTTGCAGCGAACAATATTAATCCAAGTGAACTTCCAAATAAAGCTATGCTCCCCAGCAACGGCGCCAGAAAATAGTCTTGATGACCCACAAGTATAGGGGATCGCAACAGTCTTCGAGGGAAGTAAAACCCAATTTATTGATTCGACACAAGGGGAGACAAAGAACACTTGGAAGCCTTAACAGCGGAGTTGTCAATTCAGCTGCACCTGGAAACAGACTTGCTCGCAAGAGTTTATCAGTAGGAACAATTTTATAGCAATAGCAGTAGTGAAATAACAGCAGCAGAGTAACACAGACAGCAGTAGTGATTTTAGTAAACAGCAGGATTAAAATACTGTAGGCACGGGGACGGATGACGGGCGTTGCATGGATGAGAGAAACTCATGTAACAATCATAGCAGGGCATTTGCAGATAATAATAAAACGGTGTCCAAGTACAAAGCAATCAATAGGCATGTGTTCCATATATAGTCGTGCGTGCTCGCAATGAGAAACTTGCACAACATCTTTTGTCCTACCAGCCGGTGGCAGCCGGGCCTCAAGGGAAACTACTGGATATTAAGGTACTCCTTTTAATAGAGTACCGGAGCAAAGCATTAACACTCCGTGAACACATGTGATCCTCACATCGCTACCATTCCCTCCGGTTGTCCCAATTCTTGTCACTTCGGGGCCATTGGTTCATGAAATAGACATGTGTATACAACTTATAGGTAAGACCATAAACAATGATTATCTTGATGAAACAATAACATGTTCAGATCTGAGATCATGGCACTCGGGCCCTAGTGACAAGCATTAAGCATAACAAGTTGCAACAATATCATCAAAGTACCAATTACGGACACTAGGCACTATGCCCTAACAATCTTATGCTATTACATGACCAATCTCATCCAATCCCTACCATCCCCTTCGGCCTACAGCGGGGGAATTACTCACACATGGATGGGGGAAACATGGCTGGTTGATGTAGAGGCGTTGGCGGTGATGATGGCGATGATCTCCTCCAATTCCCCGTCCCGGCGGAGTGCCAGAACGGAGACTTCTGGCTCCCGCGACGGAGTTTCGCGATGTGGCGGCGTTCTGGAGGGTTTCTGGCGACTTCGACTTCTCTCTGTGCGTTTTTAGGTCGAGGCCGATAAATAGTCCAAAGGAGGGCGTCGGAGGCCGGCCGAGGGGGCCACACCACATGGCCGCGCGGGCCCCCCCTGGGCCGCGCCGCCCTATGGTGTGGGGCCCTCGGGCCTCCACCTTAATTGTCCTTCTGGCTCCGTCAGTATTCTGGGAAAATAGAGCCTTCTGCATAAATTCCGAGGATTTTCCCGAAAGTTGGATTTCTGCACAAAAACGAGACACCAGAACAGTTCTGCTGAAAACAGCGTTAGTCCGTGTTAGTTGCATCCAAAATACACAAATTAGAGGCAAAACAATAGCAAAAGTGTTCGGGAAAGTAGATACGTTTTGGACGTATCATGCTCCCACACCGGCGTGCCTCATACGACAGCCCCAATAGATAGTTTGAATTTGAAAACTCAAACACAAGCATAGTATTCGAATAAGTTTAGGAATATGAAGTTTGGGCCAACACACGGCCACCAAATTCGAATAGGTTTTGGAATAAGAAGTTTGGGCCAACACACGGCCACCAGATCACCGTCTCCGGCGCAAAAAAAAGGGCTTCCAAGCCATATGATCACATGAAGGAGGTCACGGGCGGCTCAACCTCGACGACATCCTCACCAGCGGCCGGCGGCAGCTCCGTCGCTGCAACTGGATCCACGATCGCCGGGGGAGGCATGACCTTCGATGGTGTCGGGGGAAACATGAACGTGGGCGGTGCCGGGGGAGACATGAACGTGGACAGTGCCGGGGTAGACATGAACGCGGACGGTACCGGGGGAGACGCCGACGCAGCTCGCGCCGCCATCACCTCTTGGCCGATGCGCTCGCATTACATCCCGTGCCACGCCCGCGCCAACGGCTCCATCTTCTCCATGTCGGCCATCAAGATTTTGGATTCTTGAGACATCTTGGCCAACGATAGCAGTGTCGCTTCGTTGGTGGCCTTCATGGCAGCGGCGTGAGCTTCCAGCTTCCAGCTTCGCCGCCTCCACCTTCTCCCTCTCCAACGCGATCTTCATGTCTTGCTTATCGAGGATTGCCTTCCACACGACGGCGGCCCTATCCGACGCTTCCTTGTTCTTAACCGAGAATGATTTGATCATCTTCTCGAGGGAGGTGTCCACGGCTGCCAATAACGGTGCCGCATTCCTCTCAGCCTTGGCTCTCTTGTTGCCAATGTGGCTCCCGGTGGAGGCGCCGGCTGGATCGACCGGCCCATCTTCCACGTCCTTCAATAGAGTGTAGAGGTGGTCGTCCCATTTCTTGCAACCTTGGAGCTTGTTGTAGCAATGCATGAAGGGGAAGTCTTTGTCCTCATGTTGGTGCTTGTACATCTCGAGAGTTTTGGAGCATCTAACAATATATGATGCAAAACAATGGAACAAGTTGGATCATCAAATAGATATGTAACAAGATCGATCATCAAATAGCTATAGAACAAGTTGGATCATCATTTCATATGTAACAAGATGGTTCATCAATTCATATGTAACAACATGGATCATCATTTCATATGTAACAAGATGGATCATCAAATAATATAGGCGTAGATCATACCCAATCCACCATCGTCTTGCCGCTCTCCTTCCGTGCCTTGATCTTCTCATAGTAGCCATGGAACTTGCTACACGCCGCCTTGATCAAGTTCCAATGGTGAGAGAGGGCGCCCTCGTTCCGGTTCATCTCTATGGTGGCGTAATCACCATAGTTCTTCTTCTCGTTGAAGCAATCGAGGATGCGCTTGTAGTACTTACCCCCGATTTGGTTTGCGCAGGTGATGGGGCAAAAGCTCACTTGCTTCCACGCCTCGATGAGGCATTCATCCTCCAAGGACCTCCACTTCGGACCACGAGTGCCGGCGGAACGCCTGCGCGTCGTCGTCGTCGTCACGCCGGTGTCGGCGTCGATCAGCTCCTCCTGAACTTCCTCCTCACCTTCGTCCTCGTCGGCCTCTTCTTCATAGTCTTCGACGGGGGGTTCGTAGGAATGGCCGTGTATGATGCCGTTCATGATCTCCTCCTCACCGGCAATCTACGCATAAAGTTACAAACTTTCAGTCGCCGCCGGTGTCTACGATGCACACAACACATAAAAAGTAAGGAAACGCACCTCGTCCTCACCAATGGACACGCCGGACGCGCTGCCGAACACCTGGTGGGTCTGCCTGCCGTCGTCGGCGAAGAGGTGGCGGGGAAGGCATGTGTCGTCTATCACGTGGCCCTCGGTGCGGCGCAGGTCAGGCGACGAGTTCAGGTCGGGGAAGCGGAAGGCGCCGCTGCCCCGAGTCGCTGAATCCGTCGAGAACGGCGCGTTGTTGTCGACGGTCATGTCGATGTCCCCGTAATCGGGGTAGTGGCGGGCACGGCCGTCCATATGCGACAGCCGCATCTGCGAGATCGACGGCGCGAACGCGGTGTACCCCGCGTAGTAACCCGACGACGACGGGGAGCTCGAGATGCTGTTGAGGCCGCCACCCAAGCTCAGGCTCGCTTCCGCAGAGGCCTCCGCTTTCTTTGCGTCGAGGGCGGCGATGCGGCGCCTCCTGCGGTCGGCCGTGATGAGGGAGCGGCGTTCCATCTCCTTGTTCCAGGCCTCCTGCGACATGGTCGCCGGCTTGTCCTTCGGCGCGACGGTGCGCGTCTTCGGCGGCGCCTTCATCGGTGCCTTCGCTGCCTTCACCGTAGCCTTTCTCTTCGGTGGCATGGCGCGGCGGCGAGGGTTTTTCGGGTTGAAGGCTGGATGGGAGATGGAGCGGCTGGCGGGAGAAATAAGCTGCAGAGAGGATGGGGTTTTGGGGGAGAAGATGTATATTTTGTCGTTGTGTGGCTGACACGCGCCCTTGGCGAAGGGACCGACACGGGGTTGCCGGCGTTTCTATTGGCCTCGAAAAATCGCCGACGCTGTTTAGGGCGCACCGGTGCGAGCTTAGGGCATCTCCAACGCAGAGACCCAAAAGCGAATCTTTCGTCCGTTTGGGTCTTTTCGGACAAAAACAGCCCCCAACGGGGCAACCTAAACCCAAAACGGACAGCCATTAAAGTACGGGGCGACCCAAACCGGACCCAAATCTTGGCGGACTTTGCGTCTGTCCGGATGGCTTAGGACAGCTCCGGACGTCCGGTTTTATCCGCCCGGCCCCACACCTTATCTCTCCTCTATCTTCTTTTTCCCATGATTATGGCCGGAATAGCCACCGGAGTTTGGCTGGCCTGGCCAACTGCCGCCGCCGCCGACGTATGGCGTACCCCGGCGCCGACTCCTCGTTTTTTTTTCATCCGTGCCCGAAGTTTCCGCTGCCAAAACGAGCTCCGGCGAGAAAGATCGTCGACGGCGACGGGCAGGGCGACGACCAAGGGCGTGGGCGGAGCTCGCCGCGAGCACGGGCGGGGGCGGAGCCAGCCGCGTCGGCCACGGGCGGGGCGGGCGGGCACGGCCGGGGCGGTGCCGGCCGTGTCGGTCACGGGAGGGGCCCGAGCTGGCCGTGCGAGCCACGGGCGGGGCGGAGCTGGCCGTCGCGCCACGGGCGGGGCGGGGGTGGGCGGGCACGGCCACCGGCGGGGGCGGGCGAGCGGGCACGGCATGAGGAGCTCCGCCTGGGAGGAAGCTGCGCCTTGGGGCGGCCTCGCCTTGCAGCGCCTCGCAGCGGCCGTGCGCGAGGAGCTTGTCCCGGCCGACCTGCTGCTTCGGGCAGCCTCGCCTTGCAGCGCCTCGCAGCGGCCATGGCGCGAGGAGCCCGACCACGCCGCGGCGCTCGACGCGCTCAGGCTCATCTCGGCGGGCATGGGCGCCGGCCGCGCCGCGCCGCCACGCCGCCGCCACCGCGAGAACCGGCCGGGCAGGCGCAGCGAGCTCCGCCCGTGCCAAGAGCGGCCGAACGACGGCGTCATCCAGGGGCAGCACCCGCGGCGACGGGGCCGCGCCCGCGACGGCGAACGGGGCAGCACCCGCGGCGACGGGGCCTCGCCCGCGGCGGCGAACGGGCAGCACCCGCGGCGACGGGGCCTCGCCCGTGCTTGGCCTGTCCTCGTTGCAGGGAGAAAGGAGCTGCGGAGCCCGTCCCCGCTGCACCCGCCGCCGCCCACTCCCTCGTGGCCGCCGCGCCTCGCCTGCCGCGCCGCCGCGCCACTCGCCTGCGGCGCCGCCGCGCCACTCGCCGCGGCGCGCCGCCGTGCCGTGCCCCGCCCGCGCCTCGGGCCGCCGCTGCCCCGCCCGACGCGAGGACGGGCGCCACGACGCCGGCCGCAGCAGCTGCCCCGTGCCGTGCCGCGCCGCCCAGGCCGAGCTCAGCGCCGCCCAGGCCGTGCCCCGCCCGCGCCTCGGGCTGCCGCTGCCCCGCCCGACGCGAGGACGGGTGCCACGACGCCGGCCGCAACAGCTGCCCCGTGCCGCGCCGCGCCTTGGGCCGTCGCTGGCCGCACCTCGACGCCGCCCCGTGCCGCGTCTCTCTGGCCGCGCCTCCGGCTCCCGCTGGCCACGCCTCGCCGCCGCCCCGTGCCGCTTCTCAGGGGCCGCGCCTTCCTCCGACGGGTCTCCCCCTGTGGTAGGCGGCGGCGACGACGAGGACTCCATTGGGGCGTCGGGCGCAAGCGGAGTGGCGCCGCCGCTTGGTCGCCTGCGAGCTCTGTCTCTGTGCGGCCGTCAGCTTTGGTCCTTGGAGTGGTCCGGTTTGGGTCGTGGGTGGGTTGGGGAATAAAAACGAGCACGGACATCTGTGTGCATCCGCGCGACATCCGTGTGTCCATGGCACGACCCAAACGGATGAAATACACCGTCCGTTTGGGTCATAGCGTTGGAGATGCCCTTATTTTCGCTCCCGCTCTCAAATTGTTATCGAGACCGCTATCCAAGGCGCCGATGCTCTTACACAGTACGTTCTCGAGGAGTTTCCGCTAGGGACCGGGCCCAAGACACGACGAGACCACACTTTGTTCACTTCAGCCTTGCCAGCCAGCCAGCAGCGTTGGGCGACACTGCTCGCTCCACACGCAACCTGTCATTTTCCTTGCGACGACGGCACACACGTACATCGAAGTCACACATCATCAGGTCGCATATTGTGCGCCCAGCCCAATGTCAGGCTACCGCTCGATTGATGCAGCCATCAAATCCGTCCAGTTCAGTCGCTGGCATGAGCTGCGCTCGATCGTGGAACCTGGAGACTCTCGACAGATGAAGGACATAAACTTCCATAGACCGTAGCAGTATACTGGGTACAGCGTAATTATGCAAATTGTCCACAGTACCAAATAATTATTCAATTTGTTCATATAAATTAAACAACATAGTTCACAATCAAATAAATTTTAACATAGTTCACAGTTCACACAATCACCTAGAATCAAATTATGTGCTGCGCCCACAAAAGAACTTCTTAGGGGACACGGAAACGCACCCCACGCTCGCGATTTCCATGCGATTCCCCGCCGCCACCGCATCCTCCCCTGATCCGACCTCTCGCCGGCGGTGGTACTCGCCGGAGCGGCCGACCGAGAGCCCGCATGTCGATTCCGAAGTGGTCGCTCGGGTTCCTCTCCTTCACGGAGGAGACGAGGTTGGGAGAGGAGCGAGCGCGGCGGCGCGAGGAGGAGAGGATGGCGGAGGGGCGGAAGCAGACGCTGCTTCGGAGGAAGCTACTCATACTTCAAATCGGCCTGACGTCACCATGGGCGATCGAGCAGATGGCAAAGGATGGAGGCCACAGATCTCGGGGCAGGGATCGAAGAGCAAATCGCAGCAGCTCAGGCAATGATCGACCTCAAGGACCCCGACGATCCGATGCGAGAAATGGTAGCTCAGGGGTTGGAGAATCTGGAGAATTGGACGTCGTGACGAGGTCGGCGATGATGGGGTGCACGTGCTCGCCGACGAGGCCATCCCCGGTGCAGGTGAAATCTGGAGGTGATGGGCGGCGGGCTGAGGGCGTGGTTGGTCCTCGGCCGTGTGTGGAAGCGCGGTGTCGCGTGGAGAGGATTCGTCGGGGTGATCCTTCTTCGACGAGATGCTCTTTGCCGGAGAGGTTGATGGAGGCATGGAGCAGCTGCGGGATCCCCTGCGGCGGGCCCCACTGCGCAGCCGCTCCACCTTGCTGGCCATGGGAGACCGTCGATCTGATCCTTCTGGTCGATATCGGACCGTTGGTGGCATACCTGGGGAGACGGTTTTCAGAAAGACGTTTTCTAACTTGGATTTAGGTGCGGTAGTGATGACCCACAAGTATAGGGGATCGCAACAGTCTTCGAGGGAAGTAAAACCCAAATTTGTTGATTCGACACAAGGGGAGCCAAACAATACTTATAAGCCTTGACAGCGGAGTTGTCAATTCAGTTGCACCTGGAAAAGCACTAGCAACAGGGTGATGTGAAAGCAGTGGTAATATGATGCGGCGCCAGAAAATAGTTGGTACTACTTTGATGGCGTGTTGACAGGGAAATGTGATGCGGCAGTAATATGAGAGCAATAGTAACACATCAGTAGCAGTAACACAGAGGAGATGGCACTGGAAAATATCCCAGCGCGCAGTTGATTGAAAAGCAATGATGATGAAATAAAGGACCGGGGTTCCCGACGATCTACACTAGTGGTAAATCTCCAGATAACAAGTGTTGGGTGAACAAATTACAGCTGGGCAATTGATAGAATTGAATTTAGCATTAAGACAAAATATCCAGTCTATTAATATCGTATGCATGTTTTTCATATATAGTCATACGTGCTCGCAATGAGAAACTTGCATAACATCTTTTGTCCTACCAGCCCGTTCGCTGCGGGGCCTCAAGGAAAACTACTGGTAATTAAGGTACTCCTTTTAATAGAGCACCGGAGCAAAGCATTAACACTTGGTGAAAACATGTGATCCTCATATCAAAGCCATCCCCTCCGGTTATCCCAATTCTAGATCACTTTGGGGCATCGGGTTCCGGAAAAGACATGTGCATACAATTTGTAGATACAATCTAAGCAATAATTATAGAGCCTAGATCTAAGATCATGCCACTCGTGCACTACTGACAAGCATTAAACATAACAATATTGCGGCAAAAAATACTTCACAAACTTATAATAAATATGAACATAATGATCAATCCATCGGATCCCAACAAACAGAACACCGATTACATCATATGGATCTCAATCATGTAAGGCAGCTCATGAGATCATTGTATTGAAGCACATGGGAGAGAGTACCATCTAGCTACAGCCAAGAACCCATAGTCCCTGCGGGAACTACTCACAAACCATCATGGAGTCGAAGTGGAGGCGGTGGAGTCGATGGCGATGGCTCCGGGGGCACTTCCCCGTCCCGCCAGGGTGCCGGAACATAGAGTTCTACCCCCCGAAACTTGGTTTCGGCGACGACGGCGGCTACGGAACTTTTCGTGGACGGAGGGTGATATGTTGTGGAGTTTTTAGGTCAGAGGGGTCTTATATGTGAAGATGCGATGTGAGGGGGTGCACGAGGCCACCATACCGCCCCCAGGCGCGGGCCAGGGCTGGCCACGCCTGGACCTGGTATGGGCGGCCTGTAGCCCCCCTCCGGCTCTCCTTCTAGCTCCCGGAGTCTTCTGGTATATTAGAATTTCTATGATTTTTCCAGAATTTTCCGAGCACTTTCAGTTTTGGACATTTTCTGCAATAAACAGACATAATAAACAGAAACTGACACTGTGGCACTTGTTAATAGGTTAGTCCAATAAATGTCATAAAATGATGCAAAGTGCACATAAAACATAGAGGAATTGGTGTAAAACAAGCATGGAGCATCAAAAATTATAGATACGTTTGCAACGTATCAACATCCCCAAGCTTAACTCCTGCTCGTCCTCGAGTAGGTAAGTGATAACAATCAAATAATTTTTGAAGTGACATGCACCTTCAAAGTTCAAAGGATGACTAAATACAAATAATTTAAGAACAAGTAATAACACATTCATGATTCAATCAATATTAATTTTGGGACCATGCACATAAAACTAAGAATGACAACTATGCTCTCTTAATGGTGCATGAACTTAGAAGATGAAGACTCAACATAAAAGTAAAAGAAAGGCCCTTCGCAGAGGGAAGCAGGGATTACTCATGTGCTAGAGCTTTTTATTTTGAAACCATGGAAACAATTGTGTCAACGGTAGTAATAATTCATATGGGTTATGTATAAAACTTCCTATAAGTTGCAAGCCTCATGCATCGAATACTAATAGTGCCCGCACCTTGTCCTAATTAGCTCGGATTTCCATGGATTATCATCGCATTACATATGTTTCAACCAAATGTCACAAAGGGCTACCTCTATGCCACCTGTACAAAGGTCCAAGGAGATAAATCACATTTGATTTCTCGATTTTGATAGATCTCAACTTAAGGACATCCATACCGGGACAACATAGAAAACAGATAATGGACTCCTCTTTTTAATGCTTTAAGTATTCAACAATAATAATATTCTCATAAGATATTTTGAGGATTTGAGTGTCCAAGCTGAAACTTCCACCATGATACATGGCTTTGGTTGGCGGCCCAATGTTCTTCTCTAACAATATGCATACTCGAACCATTTCAACTCATGGCAAATCTCCCTTACTTCAGACAAGACGAACATGCATAACAACTCACATGATATTCAACAAAGGTGTGACAGGTTGATGGCGTCCCCAGATAATATGGTTACCGCTCAACAAGCAACTTATAAGAACTAAGATACATAAGTGACATATTCCTTACCACAATAGTTTTTAGGCTACTTTCCCATGAGCTATATATTGCAAAAACAAGGAATAAATTTTTGAAAGGTTTTAAAGTTAGCACACAAGCAATTTACTTTGGAGTGGCGATAAAATACCACATATAGGTAGATATGGTGGACACGATTGGCATTTTGGTTTTTGGGAGTTGGATGCACGAGTAGAGCTCATACTCAGTACAAATGAAGGCTAGCAAAAGAAAGGGGGCGACCGACTAAGAGAGCAATAATGGCCATAATCATGCATAGCGACAAAAATTATTAATCAAAGCATATGGTGATATTAAAAATCAAAAACTAAATGATCATCAAGTCAACACAATTGAAACATCAAATGAGATCTTTCATTTGCATCACTATTAATATGAGACTTCTTACTCGTATCCAACACCAATTAACTTATTTGAAACAACTCTCGTAGATAATATTCAGTAGATATCAGAGAGACAAATTCACTTGCATATAGAAAACCAACAAGCTCTGAACATAATATATATGAATGAAAAACTAGAGCTTAAACGCAGTACTCGCAAAAATAGAACGCTCGTTGAACATATGAGTGAAAACTAGACCGTTCATGCAATTAAAGCGAAGCGTGTCTCTCTCCAAAACAAATATGATGGGTCCAACTTTATTGAACAGCAAACAAAACAAAACAAAACACACACAAAAAACGCTCCAAGAATAACACATAATGCATGAAGCAATAAAAATATAGCGCACTGAAACATGATCTGGTGCTTTTTACTGATGAAGAGGGGGTGCCCCGGGCATCCCCAAGCTTTGACGCTTGAACCTCTTGGATATTTCGTGGGGTGTCGATGGGACATCCCCAAGCTTGAGATTTTATTCATTCTTCATCCTATGACATCATTCTTCTCTCCCTACACTTGAAAACTTCCTTCACCCAAAACTCAACATAATTCATTAGCAATATTAGTGTAATCAAAATAAGCAATCCACTTGGTTCTGGTATGACATATGTAAAGCTTATATTAAAACATTAGCTACTTCATAAACTTTTTCGGAAAGCTCCTTCTTTCAAAAGAACTAAAAAAAAAGATTAAGAGACAAATGCACTAATGGCAGAAATCTGTCAAAACAGAACAACAGTTAAAGATCGATTTTTTGAGACTTCTCCGTCGCTCAGATCGAAAAATGTTGAACTAATAAAAGTTAGATAATAACCTGTGGAATATGCTCGTAAATTTTCAGCTCATGGTGACGTTCTGGTGATTTATGCGAATTTTTCTCGCGACAGTCCAGAAACAGAAACAGAATTGCAAATTCCCCAAATACTACTTTCTTACCATTAGAGGCTACTCTTGACAGAAAAAAAATAAAAAATGATAAGGAGAGGAAATTACATTAGCAATTAGTTCCAAGACTCAACAAAACAGTAAAATAACAGAAATAAAAATATAATGGGTTGTCTCCCAAAAAGCTCTTTCTTTATAGCTATTAAGATAGGCTCAATAATTTGAGAAGATGCTCACATATGTAATATGAATTGAAGAAAAAGAGAGCACCAAGAAGAAAATATGAAACACATTTAAGTCTTACCCACTTCCTATGCATGGGAATCTTGTACACAAATAAATTCACAAAGAACAAAGTGACAAGCATGTGAAGGTAAAACAAGAGTAACTTTAAAATTTTCAGCACGTAGAGAGGTGTTTTAGTACCATGTAAATTCCTACAACCATATTTTCCTCTCTCTAATAATTTTCAGTAGCATCATGAATAAACTCAACAATATAACTATCACATAAAGCATGCTTTTCATGATCTTCAAACACATAATTTTTATCAAGCTCAAAATAGTAGGATTAAAACAATCAAACCCACTTTTAGCAATTTTATAACAAGATGATTGATCATTTTCAAGAGGTATGGGACTACTAGTAGCAATCCTATTTTCAGTAGCATTATAATTTATAGCATCAAGTAACATAGGACCATCATCTGGAGCTTTATCATAAACACTCTCCAAGCAAAATTCTTTAGTTCCATGCATTTCGAAATTAGGCACAAATAAAGGATTATCATGAGATTTATCAAAATAGCATGGATTATTATAAATAACAGTAGCATAATTATTCTCACAAGTTTTACTCACAGGGAATATTTCAAGAGAATCCTCATGAACATAACATTCGTCCTCCTTTGGTGAGCATGGAGGGCAATCAAATAATGTAAGAGATAAAGAGTTACTCTCATTAGAAGGTTGGCATGGGTAGCTAATCCATTCTTACTCCTTTTGTTCATCACTCTCCTCCTCTTTTTCATCTAATGAGCTTTCAGGTTCAGCAACTTCTTCTTCCACGGGTTCCTGCAAATTGTGGATACATTCTTGTGCATAATTGAGTCTCTCTTTATAATCAATGATATAACAATTATTGCTGAAATTTTCTGCGCAATAATCAAGGATAGAAGAGACATAATCTTTAAGGTCATGACAAGCAACACAAGTTTCATAATTTTTAGACATGAAGGATTCTATTTCAGAGGCTCCAATAAATAAGAAAAATTGTTCTACTTCTTCGAATCCAAGATGCTTGAATATAGTTATTCCAATGATAGTTCGAAATTAAAACTTCTTCACTAAAGCCACATTGGAATTTAAGATGTTTAGTATCCTGTTTAGAGCAACAATTTATATCATGGCGTTTAAGCAAAAGTTTAGCAATTGTATCCAACTTTTTTAACGTGCCCCCATGACTTTGCCCTTATATGATTCTCTATACTTCATAAATAATTCTGCAAGTTCCATAGAGTATAAAGCAGGTCCTTCCATAACAACAATTTTTAGTTTTTCGATTTTTCCAATTTTTATGGATTTTTAGATATATAAGAAAAATAAAACAAGACAAAACAAAATGAAATAAAAACAGCGAGAGAGGTGGAGTGTAGTCCCCAGGTGAACTTATAAGTAGAGCTATGCTCCCCGGCAACGGCGCCAGAAAATAGTCTTGATGACCCACAAGTATAGGGGATCGCAACAGTCTTCGAGGGAAGTAAAACCCAAATTTGTTGATTCGACACAAGGGGAGTCAAAGAATACTTATAAGCCTTGACATCGGAGTTGTCAATTCAGCTGCACCTGGGAAAGCACTAGCAACATGGTGATGTGAAAGCAGTGGTAATATGATGCGGTGCCAGAAAATAGTTGGTACTACTTTGATGGCGTGTTGACAGGGAAATGTGATGCGGCAGTAATATGAGAGCAATAGTAACACAGTGATACGTCTCAAACGTATCCATAATTTCTTATGTTCCATGCTACTTTTATGATGATACTCACATGTTTTATACACATTATATGTCATTATTATGCATTTTCCGGCACTAACCTATTGACGAGATGCCGAAGAGCCAGTTGCTGTTTTCTGCTGTTTTTGGTTTCAGAAATCCTACAAAGGAAATATTCTCGAAATTGGACGAAATCAACGCCCAGGGTCTTATTTTTCCACGAAGCTTCCAGAAGACCGAAAGGATCACGAAGTGGCGCGACGAGGCGCCGCCACACTAGGGACGCGCGGCCTAAGGGGGGCTCACGCCGCCCTAGTGTGTGGGGCCCCTGTCAGCCCTCCGACTCCGCCCTTCCGCCTACTTAAAGCCTTCGTTGCGAAACCCTCTGTACTGAGAGCCACGATACGGAAAACCTTCCAGAGACGCAGCCGCCGCCAATCCCATCTCGGGGGATTCAGGAGATCGCCTCCGGCACCCTGCCAGAGAGGGGAATCATCTCCCGGAGGGCTCTTCATCGCCATGATCGCCTCCGGATCGATGTGTGAGTAGTTCACCCCTGGACTATGGGTCCATAGCAGTAGCTAGATGGTTGTCTTCTCCTCATTGTGCTATCATGTTAGATCTTGTGAGCTGCCTATCATGATCAAGATCATCTATTTGTAATGCTACATGTTGTGTTTGTTGGGATCCGATGAATATTGAATACTATGTCAAGTTGATTATCAATCTATCATATATGTTCTTGCATGCTCTCCGTTGCTAGTAGAGGCTCTGGCCAAGTTGATACTTGTAACTCCAAGAGGGAGTATTTATGCTCGATAGTGGGTTCATGCCTCCATTGAATCTGGGACAGTGACAGAAAGTTCTAAGGTTGTGGATGTGTTGTTGCCACTAGGGATAAAACATCGATGCTTTGTCTAAGGATATTTGTGTTGATTACATTACGCACCATACTTAATGCAATTGTCTGTTGTTTACAACTTAATACCGGAAGGGGTTCGGATGATAACCTGAAAGTGGACTTTTTTTTGGCATAGATGCATGTTGGATAGCGGTCTATGTACTTTGTCGTAATGCCCTGATTAAATCTCATAGTAGTCATCGTGATATGTATGTGCATTGTTATGCCCTCTCTATTTGTCAATTGCCCAACTGTAATTTGTTCACCCAACATGCTATTTATCTTATGGGAGAGACATCACTAGTGAACTGTGGACCCCGGTCCATTCTTTACATCTGAAATACATTCTACTGCAATTGTTCTTTACTGTTCTTCGCAAACAAACATCATCTTCCACACTATACGGTTAATCCTTTGTTTTCAGCAAGCCGGTGAGATTGACAACCTCACTGTTACGTTGGGGCAAAGTACTTTGATTGTGTTGTGCAGGTTCCACGTTGGCGCCAGAATCCCTGGTGTTGCGCCGCACTACACTCCGTCACCAACAACCTTCACGTGTTCCTTGACTCCTACTGTTTCGATAACCTTGGTTTCTTAATGAGGAAAAACTTGCTACTGTACGCATCACACCTTCCTCTTGGGGTTCCCAACGGACGTGTGTTAACTGCACGCATCAAGCACTTTTTATGGCGCCGTTGCCGGGGAGATCAAGACACGCTGCAAGGGGAGTCTTCCACTTCCAATCTCTTTACTTTGTTTTTGTCTTGCTTTACTTTACTTTATTTGCTGCTTTGTTTGCTCTTATATCAAAAACACAAAAAAATTAGTTGCTAGTTTTCCTTTATTTACTGTCTTGATCTCTATATTAAAAACAAAAAAATTAGTTACTTGCATTTAGTTTATTTTGTTATCATGTCTAGTTCTGTACCTGTTACTTCTTCACCTGAGGAATTAATCTTCACTTTTAAACAAGAGGATGAGGAGAGTTTTAAAGATGCTTGGTCTAGAATTTTTGATTCTTATCGTAAAGCTGAACCTAAAATGACTCTAAGTCTGCTCCTTAGTAACTTTTATTTTGGCTTATGCTTCGCTATAGATATGCCTTGGATGCTGTAGTGGGAGGAGATTTCCTTCATTGTGATGGGGATCAAGCTTTTAATGCCATAAAAAAATTGGTTGCATCATATGGTTCAGCTAATAATTTTGATTCATCCCTTGTTAGTATTTATAATAGATTAAACACTCTTGAGACAAATACATCTTGCTTGAAAGAAAGGTATAGTCAGATTCGTGAGCGTCCTGATCATGTTTTAGTAAACTCTGAACCTTCAATGTGGGACCCTACTATTAAAGTTACTATTGGTGGTGAATTTTTTTATGCCCGTTGTAATATTACGTCTGAATTTTGCCTTATGCCTAAGAGTATTTATGAATCTTTGACACTCTGGGGACTTACTGATGGTGGAGAAGGAATAACTCTTACTGATAACTCTGTTATAATTCCTAAGGGAATAGCCGAGGGTGTGTTCACAACCATTCTTGGAAGAACGGTATCCACTGATTATCTTGTTATTGAATGTGTAGGAACAGGACAAATCACACTTGGAAGATCCCTGTTGAAACTATTGGGAGCAACCATAGATGTGGGAAAAGGCACCCTAAAATTCACCTCTACACCGGGAGGCGGTCATGTATTCCCTAAACCAAAGAGTAAGAATAAGAATAAGAAGGGCAGGCGTAAAGCCCGAGGTAATAATGTTGATGCTTCATCTCTTGATAATACTTGATTCACACTTTCTGCGCCTAGCTGAAAGGCGTTAAAGAAAAGCGCTTATGGGAGACAACCCATTATTTTACTATAGCACTTTTGTTTTATATTTGAGTCTTGGATGTTGTTACTACTGTAGCAACCTCTTCTTATCTTTATTTTATTGCATTGTTGTGCCAAGTAAAGTCTTTGATAGTAAAGTCAATACTAGACTTGGATTACTGTGCAGAAACAGATTTCTTACTATCACGAAATTGAGCAGCCCCTGCTGTAGAAAATTTAGAAAAATCTGGCAATTTACGTGCGTGATCCTCAGATATGTACGCAACTTTCATTCAATTTGAGCATTTTGATCTGAGCAAGTTAAGTACCCCAGAAAAATTCTTCTTTACGGACTGTTCTGTTTTGACAGATTCTGCCTTTTATTTCGCATTGCCTGTTTTGCTATGTTTGATGGATTTCTTTGTTGCATTAACTTTCAGTAGCTTTGTGCAATGTCCAGAAGTGTTAAGAATGATTATGTCACCTCTGAATATATGAATTTTCAATTATGCACTAACCCTCTAATGAGTTTGTTTCGAGTTTGGTGTGGAGGAAGTTTTCAAGGGTCAAGAGACGAGGATGATACAATATGATCAAGAAGAGTGAAAAGTCTAAGCTTGGGCATGCCCCCGTGGTTCATCCCTGCATATTTTAAGAAGACTCAAGCATCTAAGCTTGGGGATGCCCAAGGCATCCCCTTCTTCATCGACAACTTATCAGGTCACCTCTAGTGAAACTATATTTTTATTCAGTCACATCTTATGTGCTTTACTTGGAGCGTCTGTTTGCTTTTGTTTTTGTTTTTGTTTGAATAAAATCGGATCCTAGCATTCTTTGTGTGGGAGAGAGACACGCTCCGCTGTTGCATATGAACACATGTGTTCTTAGCTTTACTTTTAATGTTCATGGCGAAGGTTGAACTAATTCGTTCATTGATATATGGATGGAAACAGAAAATGCTGCATGTGGTAATTGATATAATGTCTTGAATAATTTGATACTTGGCATTTGTTGTGCTCATATAGATCATGATTAAGCTCTTGAATCATGTACTTTGCACCTATTAATGAAGAACTACATAGAGCTTGTTAAAATTTGGTTTGCATGATTGGTCTCTAGAGTCTAGATATGTTCTGGTTAAGGTGTTTGAACAAAAAGGAGACGATGTAAAGTCTTATAATGCTTACAATATGTTCATATGTGAGTCTTTCTGTACCGTTTTATACTTGAGTTTGCTTCAAACAACCTTGCTAGCCTAGCCTTGTATTGAGAGGATTTCTTCTCGTGCATCCAAATCCTTGAGCCAAAAACTATTGCATTTGTGTCCACCATACCTACCTACTACATGGTATTTCTCTGCCATTCCAAAGTACATTACTTGAGTGCTACCTTTAAAATTCTATTCTTTGCCTTTACAATACATAGCTCATGGGAAAATAGCCTTAAAAACTATTGTGGTGAAGAATATGTACTTATGTATCTTATTTCTCAATAAGTTGCTTGTTGAGCGGTAACCATGTTTCTGGGGACGCCATCAACTTTTACCTTTGTTGAATATCATGTGAGTTGCTATGCATGTTCGTCTTGTCTGAAGTAAGGGCGATTTTCATGATCAAACGGTTTGAGTATGCATATTGTTAGAGAAGAACATTGGGCCGCTAACTAAAGCCATGAATCATGGTGGAAGTTTCAGTTTGGACACAAATCCTCAATCTCTTATGAGAATATTATCTGTTGTTGAATGCTTAAGCATTAAAAGAGGAGTCCATTATCTGTTGTCTATGTTGTCCCGGTATGGATGTCTAAGTTGAGAATAATCAAAAGCGAGAAATCCAATGCGAACTTTCTCCTTAGACCTCTGTACAGGCGGCATAGAGGTACCCCTTTGTGACACTTGGTTGAAACATATGTTATGCAATGATAATCCGTGTTAATCCAAGCTAATTAGGACATGGTGCGAGCACTATTGGTATACTATGCATGAGGCTTGCAACTTATAGGATATCTTATACATAACACATATGATTTATTACTACCGTTGACAAAATTGTTTCTATGTTTTCGAAATGAAAAGCTCTAGCACAAAAATAGTAATCCATGCTTCCCTCTGCGAAGGGCCATTATTCTACTTTATTGTTGAGTCAGTTTACCTATTCTTTCTATCTCAGAAGCAAACACTTGTGTCAACTGTGTGCATTGATTCTTACATGTTTACCTATTGCACTTATTATATTGCTTTATGTTGACAATTATCCATGAGATAAACATGTTGAAGTTGAAAGCAACCACTGAAACTTATATCTTCCTTTGTGTTGCTTCAAAGCTTTCTACTAAGAATTTATTGCTTATGAGTTAACTGTTATGCAAGTCTTATTGATGCTTGTCTTGAAAGTATTATTCATGAAAAGTCTTTGCTATATGGTTCAGTTGTTTACTCATTGTATTTATCATTGCTTCGAATCGCTGCATTCATCTCATGTGCTTTACAATAGTATTGATCAAGATTATGATAGCATGTCACTTCAGAAATTATCCTTGTTATCGTTTACCTACTCGAGGGCGAGTAGGAACTAAGCTTGGGGATGCTTGATACGTCTCAAACGTATCCATAATTTCTTATGTTCCATGCTACTTTTATGATGATACTCACATGTTTTATACACATTATATGTCATTATTATGCATTTTCCGGCACTAACCTATTGACGAGATGCCGAAGAGCCAGTTGCTGTTTTCTGCTATTTTTGGTTTCAGAAATCCTACAAAGGAAATATTCTCGGAATTGGACGAAATCAACGCCCAGGGTCTTATTTTTCCACGAAGCTTCCAGAAGACCGAAAGGATCACGAAGTGGGGCGACGAGGCGCCGCCACACTAGGGCCGCGCGGCCTAAGGGGGGCCGCGCCGCCCTAGTGTGTGGGGCCCCTGTCAGCCCTCCGACTCCGCCCTTCCGCCTACTTAAAGCCTTCGTCGCGAAACCCTCTGTACCGAGAGCCACGATACGGAAAACCTTCCAGAGACGCAGCCACCGCCAATCCCATCTCGGGGGATTAAGGAGATCGCCTCCGGCACCCTGCCGGAGAGGGGAATTGTAATAACCCAGAACATAGGAACAACGAAGGGTAGATTTAGAAATGGGATGTGCATTTCATCGCAAAACGGGGGAAATTTTCGCGCCTTATTGCAACTAAACCTAAGAGGGATCGAGGTTCTCTCTCATTTTGCACTTAGGGTTAGGCAATGTGAGTTAGGGAAATTTCGACATGATCTCTTTTGTATCTTGTTGATTTGGGGAATTGATTTCATTTGACAAGTGTTAAAACATTTAACAATAAACATTGAACAATATAAAATGGAATTCATAATTTAAAACACAATTTAGGAATTCAAATCACTTTGAATTTCAAAGGGAATCATAAATACAATATTCATTCCAGAATATAAATATTACATAAATCAAAAGCTCATAAACAAAAACTTGGGCTTTATTGATATCACAACACAGATTACAAAGTCTTTACAATATTCTTGATACAAAAATTGATGAATAATAAACAGAAATGAAAATGAAGATTACATTATTATTCCTAAACTAAAACTAGACTATATGACTTGAAGTATATCTTCTGGCCATGTCCATCTTCACAAACCTGCAATAATAAAACACCAACACTAGCCAGAATATAAGTGTTAACACAAGGTTCAGTTTGGACAGTTAGCAAATAACACAATATTCAGTTTGGACAGTGCAAACTATCACCACACACTTGTGCTTGTCCAAAACCAGGGACAGCACAAGATAAGGGCAGCAACAGACCAAACCTGAGCACACACCAGGGGCTCAAGTTTCAGCATATGAGAGCACACAGCTCAAGTGTGCTAGGCAGCAACAGCAAGGCCATGCAACAAAGATAGTCACCAAGCAAGCCAGGCTTGTGTGTCAATGCAAGGATAGAATCAGGGTTCATATAAAAGGGGCACAAACCCTAGAAATCATAACCAGTCGACCAGATAAAGATTCACCAGGTAAGGGTGAAGCAAGAACAAGCTCAGTTCATCCAGTTCTTGAGCAAGAACAGAACCAACACACATAACCACTTAAGCCACCAGAAATCATGGTGACCTAGAAGATCATCCAAGATCTGGAGGTGAAGGGCTGTGAACAAACCCAAGTCTGCATCAACAAAACATTTCTTTCTAGGAGCTGGAACAAGGTATACCTAGTTCCTGGAAAAGATCCAATGGATCTAATCCATCATATGCATAAGCCTGGGATGAGCAGATGCTCATATGGGTAGATCAGCACTTGGGGTTCACCAAGGATTACCGCTACCAAAAGCTACTAAGATAGAAACCATCCAGATACAGATCATGTGCACGTAAGCTAGAAATCATGCACAGATGCACACACTAGCAAGATCACATGCACAGATAGCACCAGAGATAGCAAGGATTAGCAGCTAAGTCTAGACAGAAAATCCTGAGCATGCAACCATCGTAAACCCTAGATTTCTTCACAGCAAGCATATTGGCATTCATAGTTACTATGATCCCCAAATATGCAAGCAAAGATGAGTAGCCAACAAGATCCAACCAACTAGGTGAGCAACCAACAAGCAAGGCTACCGAGGTCACATCACACTTAGCACCAATTAAAAGAAAGCCAAATAGATCACATCACTATCCAAAGAATGGATTCAGACTTTAATTGCTTGTAAAAGAATCATGAACAGCAAATTCATATACAAGCAAGTCATTTAAATCATCACTGCACAAGCAGTTCATCATAATTAAGTAATCCAAGCATGAATTTATCACAGATCCATGCTAAGCATGACAGCAGCATACTGTTAAGCAATACAACTTAATTCATAGCCACTAGAGCAAGTCTAGATAGCTAGAAATAGCAACAGCACAAGTAAGCAACAGCACAGTGATGCTTGAGCATCAAGATCACCAGCATAAGTGAATCATATAGCCACGTTGTTAGCCAAGAACAATCATCGACAATCAATTGATCAAATGGATCAATCATAGCAAGCCAAGTTACACAGAGAGGTTAGCCAACAAGCAAGAAATGATCCAAAGGATCATTGGCTTGCATAGGAAGCACCAAGCGTATCACAGCACCACCGGCACACACACAAGTGTCACTGATGCATCACAAATACACCTAGCCAAGCAAGCATGATAGACCAGTAAGCATAAGCAAGTCATAACCAATCATAGCATGGCATAGATAGCTCTTGAGCAAGCACAGTAGAGCATGGCAAGTACAGAGCATGCTAGGAGCAGCAGAGAATTAAGCACAGCATAAATAGCAAGCAAATCGACATGTGCCAGTACCAGTAACTGGTAATTTGACCCTGAGCGTGCAGTAAACCGAGGCACAGGAAGATTGCGCAGCAATAGCATGGCTCTGCGTGATCACAGGACCACCAGAGAGCAACAGAGCATGAGGAGGAAGAAGAACAGTGGCAAGGGAGGCGCACAGAAGAGAAGGAGGAGGAGCAGAAGACCTTACCCGCGCCTGGAGGCAGAAGCTATGGCATGGCGAGGCAAAGGTTCGCGCGGCCATAGCAGCAAAGCCGTGGAAGTCGCCGGCGTTACGCCAACGAACACCACCACAGCAGAAGACAAAGATGGAGACGACGGCACACAGCGCTGCGAGCAAAGACCCGCGCCAGGTCGGTCTCGGAGGCGCACACGTCGACGGCGAGGGCGAGAGCTCGTCGGAGATTCCCAATCGCCCGAGGCGATTCTCCACGAGATCCAGAGGGGAGGCGATTCGCCAGGAGAAGAAGCAATCGAGGAAACCACGCGGACAGATCGATAGATCATCTCGCGGCGGTTCAGGAGCGGTAGACGGCTACGGCGGAGGAGGCCGGCGATGGCCGGAGCAGGGCGGCGGCCATGGCGGCGACGCCATCGCCACGGGAGTCGCCAGAGATTAGGGTTAGGTCGAGTGAGTGAGAGGGCCGAGTGAGAGTGAGTGAGGTGGGCCGCTTTGGCGCCACCGAACCCAAAAGGGGGCCAGCCTTAATTGGGCCGTCCCTGGGTTAGGTTATTGGGCTGGGCCCAATATGAGTCCAGGGGGTATTTTGGTCTTTTTACATTTAATAAAAGACCAAAACTTTACCAAATTTTAATAAATCATAAACAACTCTAAAAATCCAATAAAAATTGGATTTATGAATGAAAAATAAATCTTAACCAGAATAAAATATGAAATGGAATTTATGAAACAAATTCAAAATTATGAATTTTCAGAATTTAAATAATAACTTGGAATTTTAAATTATTATTTCCTTGTATTTAAAATTCAAGGAAAATCTCAAATAAGTTCAAATACTTATTTTCAAACATTTCAAAATGAAATTCTATTATTCCAAGTCATTTCTTTTGAAAAAGGGTATTTTTCCCTAAAAATATTATATTCCCTTTTATTCCAAACACTATGGAGGTAACTCTATAATTTCAAATTATTTTTGAAATGACTAAGGTAATCATCAAGTAAAACCATTTTACTTTGAATTGTTATACTTTGTGTGAATTACAATGATTAATACTTTTAAATCAATTGTAAATTACCATCAAAGACATAAATCTTAAATACAACCCTAAATTGTAATAACTCAACGGGGTAAAGGGATTCAACATAAAATAATACATCCATGATTGCATTATTTGGATTTTTATAACATTGTCCTTACCGGACAATGATGCTTCTTACGTAACCCGAGGTCCAGGTTCCATCAACTCGCATTGAATCGCACTATCTCGCAGTCCACGTGCAAGTTCACCCTTGCTCATGTCAACTTGATTATTGTCTCTTACTTTCATGCAAAGCTATATACTTCTCCTTCCCGCACCGCAAATGAAATGTTATTTTCCAACTATGAATATGACTATGTGGCTGGCAATGGAACCATGGTATGTGTTGATATGGTGGAGGTTCCATTGCAATGGGTTATATCACCCTAGGATTAATTACCAATGCCGTCCAGTGATTCTAGCACCGTACAAATCGCGTTGACCATGAGATCTATAATGGCTCGGGGAAGCCAAACGTATCTTTTCCTTCTCGCACGCCAACGGATTGGTAGAGCCGGCGGGGTCTTGGAGGCACCGCCGTAGGTTGGGATAGCCTTTTAAATCCCCATCCATTAGTGATGATGGCTCTACGATCTATGAAGGATTGTCCAAAGTACACCATGAGTAAAGCCGTATTATCGGGGAAGTCTACCGGAGGTGTGCGGGTGGACAAAAGGGTGGGTTTGCGTCGCGGAGAAGGCGGTGTGGGCTTGGATCTTTATACCTGGCCTCACACCAAAGGAAGTGTGAACGGGGGCAAGTCCTCATGGATGGCAAAAAGGGTGAGATCTCTTGTGGGAAAAGTAACGCACCTCTGCAGAGTGTATCAAATTGTGGCTGTCACTCCCTGTTCCGGGAAGGAATCGCGAACGCGGCAGAAAGGAACTCCACGAAGTTCTAGTCAACCGTGAAGACCGACGGGCATAGTTTTCATAATAAAAGCAACCTTTTGAAGAAATGTTTTCAAAACATGCATTGACCTGCGATTTCCCGATCAATGGTCGTAGCTAGTGCATCAAACACCTTTTATTCTTTTAGAACTTGCCGAGTACCTCTGTACTCACTTTCTTTCGACACCCTTGCTAGATCGTGATCCGGAAGTGGAGGCTATCAACGATGGAGCACTGAAGGAAGCTACGAGCTGGTCTACGAAGAACCTGATCTTAGCGGTGGAGTGGAAGGCGTAGACTATGGGATAGTCTACGGACCAGATGACACGGAGGTGGAGGAGTAGTGACATACCCTAGTATCTTAGAGCCGAGCAACGTAGAACTTACCTAAATAAGTTGTTGAGCTCTTTATATTTGTTATGAGTTGTAATCGTACTTAAGTAGTATCTTAGGGTGTTCTCATAGGACCTGTGAGAATACCAACTTGTTAAGACAATGTTTGTAATAAAGTATGGAGTGTTATGACCTGCAATGTTTCGTTGTACCACTCGAGGGATATGGCAATTTGTGAGGAAGCCCCTTCACAAAGATCATATCAACGACTTGTATACTACAACATGCAAGTGGTATGCTTTGGGTCACCGCAGCTGTATCGTGAGCAAATGTTGCGACCTTAGGTTGGAAAAACCTAGTATAGGGAAGAAACCTGTAGGAGTCTAGTAGAAATAGTAAAGGATTCTCTAGAAATATGGTGATTATTCACTTGAGAATAGCAAAACCATATATTTTAGTGCGATAATTCTTTATTATAGCTATTATGATGCATTATCACTACTAATATTCTGCTTTTGTATACAGCCATAATGGCGAATACTTTTCCTAAGAGGACTTTGAGGAAGGTTGAGGGTTGGCTCGGTGATTATGATGGACCAATAACAGCTCTCCGTGTGGGATGTCGAAGGAACTTCATTGAGATCCACGGATACCGTTATCAAGTATACTTACTATGATGGGGAAATCCTAGCCAAGTGCAGAGTATCGGTCCAACTACCCGAAAACTGCTGATGAGTCGTATAATGCCATACGGAGAAGCCAAAACTATCACCACAAACCTACCATATGGGCCTATTCAAGGCAATCCTTGAGATAAGGCAAGCACAAGTCAGAGAACTGCTATGTTCAGAGTTTTCTCATATACCTCATGCCGAGGAAGATGAGGATCCCACTCGAATCATTTGGTGTTAGCACACGTAAGTCCTGAAGTCGCAGACAAAGACATGGATAGCTGTAAGTCTTTATTGACCACGATGTACCTTTTACACATGAAGATGAGAGGTGAGATTGACCACATGCTAGCTGAGTTCACGGACCACGATAAAGTCCAAACTCGGATGCGTGATTTGAGGGCACAACCACAACATACTACACCTTTCTTTAACCCAGACAGTGATGTAAATTTGAGTGACCAAAGGTCCAAGAGAAATCCACTTACAAGAGATCCACTTACACCTAACTTTGTTCCGCACTATCCACACGTGTCGCATCGTATGATACTGGATATGGGGAGACCAGTCATGGAACATAAACTGCTCGGAGTCACCGATCGAGAACTCGACGGGTTGGCGTTTCTGGAACCTTTCGGTGATGAGGAGGAGCCAATTCCATGTGATACAGAGATGAGAGTGATGCGGATAACCAGAATGTTAACCAAAGCTTTGAGCAGAAAGAGAAAGACACCAACTCCATTTCTTTAGATTTGGAGATGGGATTACCCAAAACATTCCAGTACGTCGTAGGTGAGAGTTCTGGAACAAAGAAAAAGAAGAAGAAGAAGATGAGGGGTCAAGTGAATAGGAATCCTCCATGGATGACTGGAGAAGAGGAGCTGTATTCCACTGGGGATATATATGAGTCTTTATCTAGTTACTTTGGCATGACAGATCTCTGTCTCGGCACTTCGTCCGATTCAGACTACATACCTACGGGAAGAACTTTCATTCCGGACGGTCTTCGGAGGACAGACCGTTGTACCGGATGGACCCCAGGGATGTACGCGGAGGCGAATGAAGACGATGAGGAGTAGAGCTCCAAGGAAGAATAAAGTAATCTCGGTGGTATTGTAATAGAACGTATTTTAAATTCCCGTTGGCTTGGGCTTTGAGCCAAATAAGTGGTTTATATGTACCACATGTAATATAAGTTTGTGAGTGTGTTATGTATTATACGGTGTATATACATAATAAATGTTTGTTTTGGATTTGCTTCTTGATTTCATTGTGTGACTAGTTCTGGGCAATGAGTTGAGCTCAGAAAACATTCGCATGGTGTAATTATGAGTAATCGCTCTTTGTTACAGGACTAGGGGGAAATGGCGTTAGTAGAAACCGAAGAGGCTCGCAGAGAGCGGGAAGAAAGAGAGAAAGAGGAGGCAGATGCAGCAGCTAGAGCAGAAAACGCACCACCACCACCACACCCAATGTTGCACCCAGACTTCCAACAGTATATGAGGTCAATGGAGGAAGATAGGAGGCGTTACCAGGAAAGCCAGAGCAAAAACATGCAGGATTTCTTTACCCATGTCATTAATGAGAAGGGTAATGAAGGCAAGGGAGTAACACTATCGGACTTCCAAAATGCAAGACCACTACCATTCACATCAGCTCCAGAACCAATGGACGCTGAAGATTGGCTCATGGATACTGAACGGAAATTGAAGACCGTTGGTTGCAACGATGAGGAGAAGATCAGATATACCACTTATCTGTTGTCAGGACCAGCAGCATCATGGTGGGAGAACCTTGTAGCAGTACACCCTCCAGATAAGGTATTCACCTGGGAGGAGTTCAAGAAGAAGTTTCGGGATGCTCATGTTCCGGACAGCGTGGTGGAGCTAAAGAAGAGAGAGTTTGAAGAACTAAGACAGAATACTGCACCAATCATGCAGTATGTTCGGGATTTCAATAGGTTATCCAGGTATGCACCTGAGGATGTAGATACCGAGGAGAAGCGGAAGAAGCGGTTCATGAAAGGCATGAATCCATACATGAAGATGCAACTGAGGTTGGCACGGACTGCCGAATTCCAGGAACTGATTGACTCGGCAATCACTTTCGAGGATGACTACAGGCAAGTCCAGGAGGACAAGGAAGAGGGCTCGTATAGAGCCAAGGAAGTACCCAATCGATAAACCAACCCCGATCGGAGTTTCAAACCCCGATACGCACCTACTACGGTAATCAATACAACCGGGAGGTCGAGTCGTAACCCAATTAACCGATCATCTGCAACAATTGTGGCCTAAAGGGTCATTTGCGTAAGGACCGTCGAAACCCGTAATCATCTGCTATGGTTGTGGGAAGGAAGGACACATCAAGCCGGAGTGTCCGAACAAGTCATCTTGGAGCGGACAGAGCTCTGGAGGACGAGGTGGAAACAACAACAACAACCGCAACAACAACAACAACAACCGCAACTACAACAACAACAACAATAAGAGGGGAAAGCCTTATGGAAAGCTGAATTGCACATCTTTGGAACAAGCGGAAGAGTCGGATCAAACAGTCTTAGGTACGCTAAGCATTCTTACTCATCCTGGCAAAGTATTATTTGATACTGGGGCAACCACATCATTTCTTGCATTGGAGTTTGTGGAAAAATTCGGGCTTAGATGTTCTAAGTTAGAAACCCCTATAACTGTTCTATCCGCGGGGGGGACGATCTTAGTAACCCACGTGAAAGAAGCACAAGTCCTAACCATATGTGACTGTGTATATTTCGCGGACTTATTCATCATACCCATGAAGGACATATCAGTCATCTTAGGGATGGATTGGTTGACAGAAAATGGAGCGGTGATTAACTGTGGAGACAAAACAGTATCACTTCGCAACTCCATCGGAGGTAGAATAGTGTTCCAAGGAGATAAGTACAGTGAGTTGGAGATCGGATTGGAACTCAATAGCTTGAAGGAAGTGAGAATTGAAGATATTCCTGTAGTGAATGAGTTTGAGGATGTATTTCCGAAGGAACTACCGGGTATGCCACCCGATAGAGAGATAGAATTCACAATCGATCTGATTCCAGGCACAGCACTAATAGCACAACCACCATATAAGATGGGGCCAAAGGAGTTAGTGGAACTAAAAGCTCAGATAGATGAACTGGAACAGAAGGGATTTATTGAAGAAAGTGTGTCACCATGGGGTACACCAGTTATTTTTGTGGATAAAAGAGATGGAGGAAAGAGAATGTGTGGAGATTACAGAAATTTGAACAATGTAACCATCAAGAACAAGTATCCTTTACCCAGAATTCAAGATCTTTTTGATCAAGTTCAAGGAGCGGGAGTCTTCTCGAAGATAGATTTAAGGTCAGGATACCATCAAATCAAGATCAAGAAGGAGGATGTACCAAAAACAGCGTTTGTATCAAGGTATGGACACCATGAATACTTGGTTGTACCATTTGGACTAACAAATGCACCAGCAATTTTCATGAATTTGATGAACAAGATATTCATGAAGTACTTGGACAAGTTTGTGATAGTGTTCATAGATGATATTCTAATCTATTCCAAAGATAAAGAAGAACATGCCAAGCATTTGAAGATAGTTCTGCAAACTTTGAGGGAACATCAGCTATATGCGAAGTTCAGCAAGTGCAAATTTTGGTTAGATAGTGTTGAATTTCTTGGACATGTTATAACCAAAGAAGGCATAGCGGTGAATCCAAGCAAGGTTCAGTCCGTATTGGAATGGAAATCACCCAAAAATGCTAAGGAGATACGAGGATTTCTTGGTATGGCAGGCTATTATCGGAGATTCATAGAGGGATTTTCGAAGATTGCAGGACCAATGACCAAGTTACTCAAGAAAAATACTCCATTTGTATGGACTGATGAGTGTGAAGCCAGCTTCCAAACACTCAAAGATAAATTAACCACAGCACCGGTGTTAGCAGTTCCTGAACCTGGAAAGGATTACACGGTGTATTGTGATGCTTCCAAGAATGGACTTGGATGTGTTCTTATGCAAGATCGGAAGGTAATAGCTTATGGATCAAGACAGTTGAAACCACATGAACACAACTACCCAGTACATGATCTCGAGTTAGCGGCAGTTGTGTATGCTTTGAAGAGTTGGAGACAATTTCTATATGGATCCAAGTGTGAGTTATACACCGATCACAAAAGCTTGAAATATTTCTTCACCCAGAAGGAATTAAACATGAGGCAGAAGAGATGGTTGGAGTTGATTAAGGATTACGACCTTAAGATCAACTATACACCAGGCAAAGCTAATGTAGTAGCAGATGCCCTAAGTAGGAAGAGTACGGAGAATCAACCTACGGAATGGGAGATTCCAAAGGAACTTCGGAAAGAGTTAGAAGATGCTCAGATCTTGTTTATTCAAGGTGATGTCAAAGGAAGTATAGCAACCATGAGGATTATGGATGAAATGTACTCAGACTTGAAATATGAGATTATCCGAAGGCAAGCGGATGATTTGTTCATTCAAGAGGAAATCAAGAGGATTGGCGAAGGAAGACCATCAGAATTTCATCTAGGGGATTTTGATTCATTATACTTCCAGAAAAGGATCTGTGTACCAGATGATCCAGAAGTGAAGTCAATCATATTAAAAGAAGCACATGAAACCCCTTATTCCATACACCCGGGAAGTACGAAGATGTATATGGATTTGAAGGAGATGTTCTGGTGGAACAACATGAAAAAAGAAATAGCACAATATGTCTCGGAATGTCATACATGTCAACGAGTGAAGGCAGAGCATCAGAGTCCTGCGGGATTACTCAAACCACTAGAGATACCGGAATGGAAATGGGATGAAATAGGAATGGATTTTGTTACTGGTTTACCAATGACTAGTAAGAAGAAGGATATGATATGGGTAATAGTGGACAGACTTACCAAGAGTGCTCATTTCATAGCCGTAAACACAAAAGATACTGCAGAAAAGCTTGTGGATATATATGTGAAGGAAATTGTGAGTAAGCATGGAGTACCAAAGAAGATAGTCTCAGATAGAGGTTCGATTTTCACATCAGCATTCGAAACAACTACAAGAATCTTTGGGATCCAAGTTGGATTTCAAGACAAGCATATCATCCACAAACCGGAGGACAAACCGAAAGAACCAATCAGATACTAGAAGACATGCTTAGAGCTTGTGCTCTGAACTTTGGAGGCTCATGGGAGGACCATTTACCTTTAGCGGAGTTCTCATATAACAATAGTTATCAGAGTAGCATTCAGATGGCACCGTACGAAGCATTGTACGGAAGGAAGTGTAGATCACCAATTTGTTGGTTTGAAACCGGAGAAAACAAGGAGTTTACACCAGACTACATCAAGGAGAGACAAGACGTCATCGAGGTGATCCGGGATAGACTCAAAATAGCTCAGAGTCGTCAGAAGAGTTACGCTGACTTAAAGAGAAGAGATTGGGAACCGAAAGTGGGAGACATGGTTTATCTGAAGGTTAGCCCAATGAAAGGACTTAAGAGGTTCGGAGTGAAAGGAAAGTTAAGCCCTCGATATATTGGACCATTTAAGATAATCACTTAATCGAGGAACAGCTTTTGAGTTGGAGTTACCGGCACAACTAAGTCAAGTTCATAATGTATTTCATGTATCACAACTCAGAAAGTGCTTGAAGGCACCGGACGATCCTATCACATATGAAGAAATAGAATTGCAATCTAATCTAACCTATGTGGAAAGGCCTGAAAAGATCTTAGAAGTACAATGGAAGAAGTTAAGAAACAGGGCAATCAACATCAGAAGTGCAATGGCAACATCATCCCTGAGCGAGAAGCCACTTGGGAGACGGAAGAAGAACTCAGAAAGTCTTACCCAGAGATGTTCAGTACCAATCTTAACTTCGGGACGAAGTTTCGTTAAGGGGGAGAGGCTGTAATAACCGTAACATAGGAACAACGAAGGGTAGATTTAGAAATGGGATGTGCATTTCATCGCAAAACGGGGAAATTTTCGCCTTATTGCAACTAAACCTAAGAGGGATCGAGGTTCTCTCTCATTTTGCACTTAGGGTTAGGCAATGTGAGTTAGGGAAATTTCGACATGATCTCTTTTGTATCTTGTTGATTTGGGGAATTGATTTCATTTGACAAGTGTTAAAACATTTAACAATAAACATTGAACAATATAAAATGGAATTCATAATTTAAAACACAATTTAGGAATTCAAATCACTTTGAATTTCAAAGGGAATCATAAATACAATATTCATTCCAGAATATAAATATTACATAAATCAAAAGCTCATAAACAAAAACTTGGGCTTTATTGATATCACAACACAGATTACAAAGTCTTTACAATATTCTTGATACAAAAATTGATGAATAATAAATAAATGAAAATGAAGATTACATTATTATTCCTAAACTAAAACTAGACTATATGACTTGAAGTATATCTTCCGCCATGTCCATCTTCACAAACCTGCAATAATAAAACACCAACACTAGCCGTAATATAAGTGTTAACACAAGGTTCAGTTTGGACAGTTAGCAAATAACACAATATTCAGTTTGGACGGTGCAAACCTGTCACCACACACTTGTGCTTGTCCAAAACCAGGGACAAGACAAGATAAGGGCAAGAAGCAGACCAAACCTGAGCACACACCAGGGCTCAAGTTTCAGCATATGAGAGCACACAGCTCAAGTGTGCTAGGCAGCAACAAGAAGGCCATGCAACAAAGATAGTCACCAAGCAAGCCAGGCTTGTGTGTCAATGCAAGGATAGAAGCAGTGGTTCGTATAAAAGGGGCACAAACCCTAGAAATCATAACCGATCGACAGATAAAGATTCACCTGTAAGGGTGAAGCAAGAACAAGCTCAGTTCATCCAGTTCTTGAGCAAGAACAGAACCAACACACACAACCACTTAAGCCACCAGAAATCATGGTGACCTAGAAGATCATCCAAGATCTGGAGGTGAAGGGCTGTGAACAAACCCAAGTCTGCATCAACAAAACATTTCTTTCTAGGAGCTGGAACAAGGTATACCTAGTTCCTGGAAAAGATCCAATGGATCTAATCCATCATATGCATAAGCATGGGATGAGCAGATGCTCATATGGGTAGATCATCACTTGGTTTTCACCAAGGATTACTGCCAGTCAAAAGCTACTAAGATAGAAACCATCCAGATACAGATCATGTGCACAGAAGCTAGAAATCATGCACAGATGCACACACTAGCAAGATCACATGCACAGATAGCACCAGTAGATAGCAAGGATTAGCAGCTAAGACTACACAGAAAATCCTAAGCATGCAACCATCGTAAACCCTAGATTTCTTCACGAGGCAAGCATATTGGCATTCATAGTTACTATGATCCCCAAATATGCAAGCAAAGATGAGTAGCCAACAAGATCCAACCAACTAGGTGAGCAACCAGTCGCAAGAGTGCAAGGCTACTGAGGTCACATCACACTTAGCACCAATTAAAAGAAAGCCAAATAGATCACATCACTATCCAGTAATGGATTCAGACTTTAATTGCTTGTAAAAGAATCATGAACAGCAAATTCATATACAAGCAAGTCATTTAAATCATCACTGCACAAGCAGTTCATCATAATTAAGTAATCCAAGCATGAATTTATCACAGATCCATGCTAAGCATGACAACAGCATACTGTTAAGCAATACAACTTAATTCATAGCCACTAGAGCAAGTCTAGATAGCTAGAAATAAGCAACAGCACAAGTAAGCAAAGACAAAGGATGCTTGAGCATCAAGATCACCAGATAAGTGAATCATATAGCCACAGTGTTAGCCAAGAACAATCATCGACAATCAATTGATCAAATGGATCAATCATAGCAAGCCAAGTTACACAGAGAGGTTAGCCAACAAGCAAGAAATGATCCAAAGGATCATTGGCTTGCATAGGAAGCACTGAAGCGTATCACAGGCACCACTGGCACACACACAAGTGTCACTGATGCATCCCAAATACACCTAGCCAAGCAAGCATGATAGACCAGTAAGCATAAGCAAGTCATAACCAATCATAGCATGGCATAGATAGCTCTTGAGCAAGCACAGTAGAGCATGGCAAGTACAGAGCATGCTAGGAGCAGCAGAGAATTAAGCACAACATAAATAGCAAGCAAATCGACATGTGCCAGTACCAGTAATCGGTAATTTGACCCTGAGCATGCAGTAAACCGAGGCACAGGAAGATTGCGCAGCAATAGCATGGCTCTGCGTGATCACAGGACCACCAGAGAGCAACAGAGCATGAGGAGGAAGAAGAACAGTGGCAAGGGAGGCGCACAGAAGAGAAGGAGGAGGAGCAGAAGACCTTACCCGCGCACGGAGGCGAAGCTATGGCATGGCGAGGCAAAGGCCCGCGCGGCCATAGCAAAGCAAAGCTGTGGAAGTCGCCGGCGTTACGCCGACGAACACCACCACAGAAGACAAAGATGGAGACGACGGCACGGGCGCTGCGAGCAGCACCCGCGCCAGTCGGTCTCGGAGGCGCACACGTCGACGGCGAGGCGAGAGCTCGTCGGAGATTCCCAATCGCCCGAGGCGATTCTCCACGAGATCCGGAGGAGGCGATTCGCCAGGAGAAGAAGCAATCGAGGAAACCACGCGGACAGATCGATAGATCGTCTCGCGGCGGTTCAGGAGCGGTAGACGGCTACGGCGGAGGAGGCCGGCGATGGCCGGAGCAGGGCGGCGGCCATGGCGGCGACGCCATCGCCACGGGAGTCGCCAGAGATTAGGGTTAGGTCGAGTGAGTGAGAGGGCCGAGTGAGAGTGAGTGAGGTGGGCCGCTTCGGCGCCACCGAACCCAAAAGGGGGCCAGCCTTAATTGGGCCGTCCCTGGGTTAGGTTATTGGGCTGGGCCCAATATGAGTCCAGGGGGTATTTTGGTCTTTTTACATTTAATAAAAGACCAAAACTTTACCAAATTTTAATAAATCATAAACAACTCTAAAAATCCAATAAAAATTGGATTTATGAATGAAAAATAAATCTTAACCAGAATAAAATATGAAATGGAATTTATGAAACAAATTCAAAATTATGAATTTTCAGAATTTAAATAATAACTTGGAATTTTAAATTATTATTTCCTTGTATTTAAAATTCAAGGAAAATCTCAAATAAGTTCAAATACTTATTTTCAAACATTTCAAAATGAAATTCTATTATTCCAAGTCATTTCTTTTGAAAAAGGGTATTTTTCCCAGAAAAATATTATATTCCCTTTTATTCCAAAAACTATGGAGGTAACTCTATAATTTCAAATTATTTTTGAAATGACTAAGGTAATCATCAAGTAAAACCATTTTACTTTGAATTGTTATACTTTGTGTGAATTACAATGATTAATACTTTTAAATCAATTGTAAATTACCGTCAAAGACATAAATCTTAAATACAACCCTAAATTGTAATAACTCAACGGGGTAAAGGGATTCAACATAAAATAATACATCCATGATTGCATTATTTGGATTTTTATAACATTGTCCTTACCGACAATGATGCTTCTTACGTAACCCGAGGTCCAGGTTCCATCAACCGCATTGAATCGCACTATCTCGCAGTCCACGTGCAAGTTCACCCTTGCTCATGTCAACTTGATTATTTTCTATTACTTTAATGCAAAGCTATATACTTATCATTCCTGCATCGCAAATGAAATGTTATTTTCCAACTATGAATATGACTATGTGGCTGGCAATGGAACCATGGTATGTGTTGATATGGTGGAGGTTCCATTGCAATGGGTTATATCACCCTAGGATTAATTACCAAGGCCGTCCAGTGATTCTAGCGCCGTACAAATCGCGTTGACCATGAGATCTATAATGGCTCGCGAAGCCACCGTATCTTTTCCCTTCGCACGCCAACGGATTGGTAGAGCCGGCGGGTGCCGGAGGCATCGCCGTAGGTTGGGATAGCCTTTTAAATCCCCATCCATTAGTGATGATGGCTCTACGATCTATGAAGGATTGTCCAAAGTACACCATGAGTAAAGCCGTATTATCTGGGAAGTCTACTGGAGGTGTGCGGGTGGACAAAAGGGTGGGTTTGCGATCGCGGAGAAGGCGGTGTGGGCTTGGATCTTTATACCTGGCCTCACACCAAAGGAAGTGTGAACGGGGGCAAGTCCTCGCGGATGGCAAAAAGGGTGAGATCTCTTGTGGGAAAAGTAACGCACCTCTGCAGAGTGTATCAAATTGTGGCTGTCACTCCTGTTCCGGAAGGAATCGCGAACGCGGCAGAAAGGAACTCCACGAAGTTCTAGTCAACCTGTGAAGACTGACGGGCATAGTTTTCATAATAAAAGCAACCTTTTGAAGAAATGTTTTCAAAACATGCATTGACCTGCGATTTCCTGATCAATGGTCGTAGCTAGTGCATCAAACACCTTTTATTCTTTTAGAACTTGCTGAGTACCTCTGTACTCACTTTCTTTCGACACCCTTGCTAGACTGTGATCCGGAAGTGGAGGCTATCAACGATGGAGCACCAGAAGGAAGCTACGAGCTGGTCTACGAAGAACCTGATCTTAGCGGCGGAGTGGAAGGCGTAGACTATGGGATAGTCTACGGACCAGATGACACGGAGGTGGAGGAGTAGTGACATACCCTAGTATCTTAGAGCCGAGCAACGTAGAACTTACCTAAATAAGTTGTTGAGCTCTTTATATTTGTTATGAGTTGTAAACGTACTTAAGTAGTATCTTAGGGTGTTCTCATAGGACCTGTGAGAATACCAACTTGTTAAGACAATGTTTGTAATAAAGTATGGAGTGTTATGACCTGCAATGTTTCTGTTGTACCACTCTGAGGGATATGGCAATTTGTGAGGAAGCCCCTTCACAAAGATCATATCAACGACTCGTATACTACAACATGCAGTGGTATGCTGGGTCACCGCAGGAATCATCTCCCGGAGGGCTCTTCATCGCCATGATCGCCTCCGGATCGATGTGTGAGTAGTTCACCCCTGGACTATGGGTCCATAGCAGTAGCTAGATGGTTGTCTTCTCCTCATTGTGCTATCATGTTAGATCTTGTGAGCTGCCTATCATGATCAAGATCATCTATTTGTAATGCTACATGTTGTGTTTGTTGGGATCCGATGAATATTGAATACTATGTCAAGTTGATTATCAATCTATCATATATGTTGTTTATGTTCTTGCATGCTTTCCATTGCTAGTAGAGGCTCTAGCCAAGTTGATACTTGTAACTCCAAGAGGGAGTATTTATGCTCGATAGTGGGTTCATGCCTCCATTGAATATGGGACAGTGACAGAAAGTTCTAATGTTGTGGATGTGCTGTTGCCACTAGGGATAAAACATCGATGCTTTGTCTAAGGATATTTGTGTTGATTACATTACGCACCATACTTAATGCAATTGTCTGTTGTTTACAACTTAATACCGGAAGGGGTTCGGATGATAACCTGAAAGTGGACTTTTTAGGCATAGATGCATGCTGGATAGCGGTCTATGTACTTTGTCGTAATGCCCTGATTAAATCTCATAGTAGTCATCGTGATATGTATGTGCATTGTTATGCCCTCTCTATTTGTCAATTGCCCAACTGTAATTTGTTCACCCAACATGCTATTTATCTTATGGGAGAGACACCACTAGTGAACTGTGGACCCCGGTCCATTCTTTACATCTGAAATACAATCTACTGCAATTGTTCTTTACTGTTCTTCGCAAACAAACATCATCTTCCACACTATACGGTTAATCCTTTGTTTTCAGCAAGCCGGTGAGATTGACAACCTCACTGTTACGTTGGGGCAAAGTACTTTGATTGTGTTGTGCAGGTTCCACGTTGGCGCCGGAATCCCTGGTGTTGCGCCGCACTACACTCCGTCACCAACAACCTTCATGTGTTCCTTGACTCCTACTGGTTCGATAACCTTGGTTTCTTACTGAGGGAAAACTTGCTACTGTACGCATCACACCTTCCTCTTGGGGTTCCCAACGGATGTGTGTTAACTGCACGCATCACACAGCAGTAGCAGTAACACAGAGGAGATGGCATTGGAAAATATCCCAGCGCGTAGTTGATTGAAAAGCAATGATGATGAAATAAAGGACCGGGGTTCCCGGCGATCTACACTAGTGGTAACTCTCCAGATAACAAGTGTTGGGTGAACAAATTATAGCTGGGCAATTGACATAATTGAATTTAGCATTAAGACAAAATATCCAGTTTATTAATATCGTAGGCATGTTTTCCATATATAGTCATACGTGCTCGCAATGAGAAACTTGCATAACATCTTTTGCCCTACCATCCCGTTTGCAACGGGACCTCAAGGGAAACTACTGGTAATTAAGGTACTCCTTTTAATAGAGCACCGGAGCAAAGCATTAACACTTGGTGAAAACATGTGATCCTCGTATCAAAGCCATCCCCTCCGGTTATCCCAATTCGAGATCACTTTGGGGCCTCGGGTTCCGGACAAAGACATGTGCATACAATTTGTAGATACAAAGCAACAATTATAGAGCCTAGATCTAAGATCATGCCACTCGTGCACTAGTGACAAGCATTAAACATAACAATATTGCAGCAACAAACTTCACAAACTTATAAGATATACTGAACATAATGATCAATCCATCGGATCCCAACAAACACAACACCGATTACATCATATGAATCTCAATCATGTAAGGCAGCTCATGAGATTATTGTATTGAAGCACGTGGGAGAGAGTACCATCTAGCTACAGCCAATAAACCATAGTCCCTGCAGGAACTACTCACAAACCATCATGGAATCGAAGTGGAGGCTGTGGAGTCGATGGCGATGGCTCCGGGGGCACTTCCCCGTCCCGGCAGGTTGCCGGAACAGAGACTTCTGTCCCCCGAAACTTGGTTTCAGCGATGACGGCGGCTACGGAACTTTTCGTGGATGGAGGGTGATATTTTGCGGAGTTTTTAGGTCAGAGGGGTCTTACAGGCGAAGAGGCGACGCGAGGGGGTGCACGAGGCCACCATAACACCCCCAGGAGCGGGCCAGGGCTGGCCGCGCCTGGGCCTGGTATGGGCGGCCTGTAGCCCCCCTCCGGCTCTCCTTATGGCTCCCGGAGTCTTCTGGTATACTAGAATTTCTGTGATTTTTCCAGAATTTTCTGAGCACTTTCAATTTTGGACATTTTCTGCAATAAACAAACATAATAAACAGAAACTGGCACTGTGGCACTTGTTAATAGGTTAGTCCAATAAATGTCATAAAATGATGCAAAGTGCACATAAAACATAGAGGAATTGGTGTAAAACAAGCATGGAGCATCAAAAATTATAGATACGTTGCGGTTTGCAACGTATTAGGTAGTTCCTCCTATTTCAGACAAACCCACTCTGCCTGGATCTAGGTCTTCTCCTGTGCCTCAAACACTCGTCTGGGTCAGGAGAGATTTGGTCCGTGCGCGGTCCTTCTTTCCGAAGGATTTTCATCCTGCCCGTGGTAGGTTCCTCCCCAAACCACGAGAATCAGCTTTGCGGAATTGTGGGGAGCCGAAAAAGGGAGGAAATCTTTCGTTGAGGTGGCCAAGATGGCGGGTGGTGGTCGTGGTGCGGGGAGGTTAGTGGTGCTGGTGATGGGCGTGGAGCGGGAGGTGGCCGAGCTCCTCTAGTGGCTGCCATGGTTGTTGGTAGATCGACAGCTACTCCGCTGAGCGCTCCTACAGATCAAGCAGTTGTCAAATCAGAGTTCCCACAAGCGATGGTGCAACAATTGGGTGCGGCTGGCCCAGGTATGTTCCCCATGATGCAGCCAAACATGAGGAATATGCCAATGAATTAGTGGTCACAGTTCTTCGGGAATAAACCAGTCCCACCAGCTGGATTCAACCCTATGATGATGCTGCCTCAGGGGGTTCCTCCTAATATTACTCAATCCAACACCCAGGGGAGTAGTGCTAGTTTGAATCATTCACAGCAGCTGCAATCTTCTGGTGGTGGCAAGAACAAGAAGAAGAATCAAAAGGCCCCTGCTTCTGAGGGGTCTAAATCTGGTGCTGACATGAATGGAGGTAATATGCAAATGGTGGTGTCTAGTGGTCCTGGACCAGTGATGGATCCTAAGTTCAAGAATGTTACCTGTTACAACTGCGATGAGCTTGGTCACTATGTTGGCTTATGCACCAGGATCAAGAGATGTTTCATATGCAGTAGAACTGGTCATCATATGGATACCTGTCATATGTGGTACTCTCTTCTACCTACTGCCCAATATTGGGGGAGTGCCAATCAAGGGTTTGGATTCTTCCCTGTGGAGGTTGAAGGAACATAAGCAGTCTAGTGGCTCAACATGGAAGGTGGTGGTGGTCAAGGAAGGAGAAATATCTGTTAGTGAACTGGAGAAGAGTTTCAATGAGATGTGGAAGGTGAACTGGTTTTGGAAGATTAGACAACTTGATTCAAATAAGTTCTTGGTGAGGTTTCCCCCTACCAAAAGGATTAAAGAATTGGTGGAGTACCCTTCCATCAACCTCAAGAAATATGGTGTGGTTATATACTTTGTTAATTGGGAAGGTGAAGCTAAACCCTTTGAAGAGTTCCAAGAAGTCTGGATCAAGATTGTTGGCATCCCTGCTAAGTGGTTGACCTGGAAAACAATTTGTCAGATCTCTACTACTCTGGGTGTGCTTGTCAACATTGATTGGCATGGTATATTCAGAAGCTTCTATAAGGGAAGTGAGGGTTAAGGTGGTTGCGAGGGACAAGTCAAAAAATTCCTACAAACAAGCTGTTTGAGATGGAGCAATGCTTTTTCTTGATTGACTTCACTATTGAGTCTGAAGGGGATGCTATTGATGTAGATGATG
This sequence comes from Lolium perenne, assembly GCF_019359855.2. Taxonomy (NCBI): domain Eukaryota; kingdom Viridiplantae; phylum Streptophyta; class Magnoliopsida; order Poales; family Poaceae; genus Lolium; species Lolium perenne. Next base: position 94,823,465 of record NC_067250.2, on the reverse strand, counting down.
ATGATGATGACCCTGATCAGAGCAATTATGAAGACAAGGTTGATGAAGAAGCTGAGCTTGGAGATGACTTCAAGGCTTTGGATAAAAATAAAAATGGCTTGGAGATGACTTCAAGGCTTTGGATAAAAATAAAAATGGTGGAAACAACAGTAGGATGGAGACTGATCCTTCCATCCCTGAATCCCAAGGAGGAAAGAATGTATCTAGGAGTGTTGCTCATCAAGTGCTGGAATCAAGTGTGAAAGATAGGGTGTTGGGGATTGATCAACATATACCTGTTGCTAGTGCTTTGGTGCTGAGAGATGCTGAGGAGAATATTGGGAAGAGCCTCTGTCGAGGGTACTCCTCGGCAGTGCCCTCCGTAAGGGGCTTAGGGTAGATGGAATCCTGTAGGCTGACACGAGACATCGGTTATCAAACAAGCGGGGAAAGCGATTTACCCAGGTTCGGGGCCCTCGATGAGGTAAAACCCTTACGTCCTGCCTGTCTGATCTTGATTATGAAAATATCGGGTTACAATGGGGTGCCGAAGGTTTTGGCTATGATCTCGTCGAGAGACTAAGTTCTGAAGGACCTAGCTCTAAACTTGTGGTGGCTATGATTGCTAAGTTTTCGTGTGTCCTCGGAAGCCCCTCTCCTGGCCCTTATACAAGGAGCCATGTCTCAAGAGATCTGTCCGGGTACGACTAGGTTACAAATGGTCCTAGTTCTAAACTTTCCTTTGTACTCTTCGTCTCCTTGTCTTGTTCTTCAAGGAATCTTCTTCGACACCGACGTATTGGCCCACATTGCCATCGAGTGTCCTCATGGGCCCCTGGTTGGGCCGCAAGAGGTAGTGCAATGTTAGTTACCCGAAGGGTAATGCCCACATCAGTAGCCCCCGAGTGCTTGGTCGAAGATACTTCGGGCAAGGACTGAAGCATGTCTTCTGTCGAATATTCGCCTTAGCCGATAAGTCTTGTCCTCCTTGTAACAACAACATCTTTTTTTATCGGGTGCGTGTTTAGCGCTCCCGATGGGAGTAACCCCCGAGTCTAGGCGCGGATGCTTGCAACCGTGCTTAGACTCAAGTTGTACTACTCGAACGTTTCTCTTCTGCCAAAGTTTCCTTCATTTCATTACGTTCATCCGATATTTCTCCTTTTATCGGGTCTTCATTTATTTCAAGCAAGATTTAGTACGTAAGGGATACTGATTAACGTGCCCGGTTTTTACCGGTTAACTGCCGATGGAAAAACAACATCACTCTACATAGAATCAAGTCCCCGGGCATGATTCTGGGTTGCGCAAAAAATCCTTCGAGTTCATCACTTTTATCGGGTGCACACTTGGTGCTCCTGATAGGAGTAGCCCCTGAGTCTGGGCGCGGATGCTTGCAACCGAGTGCAGACTTTTAGCCCAAATCTTCTTGAACCTTTCTTCGGATACTTCTGGTATAGTCTTTCTTGCAATGATCTTTGAGTCCAAATTTTATCGGGTGCGCGTCCAGCGCTCCCGATGGGAGTAGCCCCCGAGTCTAGGCGCGGATGCTTGCATACGTGCGTAGACTCAAGTTGAACCACTCGATGCTTTTGATTCTCTTCGGATGATCCTCGCGAAATCGATACCTCTGATGACATCATGGATGACGTAGCAACTGCTGCGATCCGACAAGACGTGACCTAACGGGCCCACCCTACTTCTGCGTGGTCAGTTTAGGAAATGACCAGTGCTTGTGCATTGACCGAGGCGTTCCCTCAATTTCCGTGCGTAGTGGGAGTAATGGGCCACCGGTTTCGTTTCTCTTGATTGGACACGTGTACTATCAGATCCTCGTCCACCTCCCCAAGATTGCTGAAGTTATGGTCACGATTCCCCAACAGTCTTTGCTATAAGTAAAGGCCCTTTCACTATTTTTCACTTTTTACGCCTCCACACTGCTCATCTTCCTCCTCAATTTCTTCTCTCACCACTGCTCCTCCTTCCAAGAACTCGAGCACCACGGGCAAAAGGAAGGGAACCGCTGAACCTGGCGCTTCGGCTGGCGCCAGCAAGGTCTGCCACGATTGGCGCGCCTCCACCATCTCAAACCGCGATGTGAACAAGCTGCGCACGCTTGGCTTCATCTCATCAGCTGACGACGACATTCGCCTCCCAGGTTCATCTTCTTGCCCAAGGCCTCCCAAGGGATTCACTGTTATGTTCGTCGCCTTCTTATATCGCGGGCTTTCGCTTCCCGCCCACGAATTCCTTCGCTCTCTTCTCTTTTTCTACGAGATTCAGCTCTGGCAGCTGACCCCAAATTCTATCCTTCATCTTTCCATTTTCATCACCTTATGTGAGGCATTCCTCGGCATCGACCCCCATTGGGGCTTGTGGAGGAAAATCTTCTACGTCAAACGGTACAACGGCAATGACGGTCCTCCCGTCGTTGGAGGCGTCGGCTTTGTCGTTAGGAAAGAGGCTGACTACCTCGACTTCCCGATGAAGGAATTAGTCCAGGGCTGGCGCCAGAAATGGTTCTACCTGCGAGATGTTCCAGTAGCTGGACGGCGCTCCAACTTGCCCCCTTTCGGAGATGTCCTGGTAGCTACGCCGAAGAAATCCTGGCGAAACACCCTGAATGTCGAAGAACACGCCATAGCCGATCAACAGTTTGATAAGGTCTTAGACCTGAAGAATGCAGGGGGTCTGACAATGTGTGGTAGTGAGGTAGTCTCGGTGTTTCTAAAATGTCGGGTGCAACCATTGATGTCTCGCCCTCATCAGCTGTGGTTGTATGTTGGCAAAGACGATAAATCTAGGGTCAGCTCAGCCGATCTGTTCGACGAGGAACTCCGCGACGAGATGCGGTGCCTTACTCGCTTCAGCCAAAAGGACAATATCGTCCTATTTTCGGCTCGCCCTCCATTTGACCTCAAACATCTTCCTGCCGAGGTAATCTTCTTTGCACTTTGTTCCAAATGTTGTTTCTGCTTCTTTTTTTCGAATTATTTAACAGTCCCTTTTTCCGTCGACAGGCTTCCATCATCGCTCAGTGTTACCCTCCTACACCTGAAAGTGGGGTAGAGCTAGAGGATGATGACGACGATTCAGAAGAGACCGAAGATGTGCAGCACGCCCTTGATGACAGCGACGTTCAGGAAGATGAAGCTCCTAAAGAAAATGCTCGTACTAAGGACATGCAGCGCAGGAGGATTAATGAAAACTTGATGACGACGGCTGAATCGAGTCCTAGCGGACAAGATGATGATGCCGATGAAACTGCGTCGCCTCCTCCAGCTGCGAAGAGTTCGACAAGCTTCTTTGCTATCGAAGATGATTTAGACCTGTAAGTCTCCACCTTTTCCCTTTGTAATCAGCTTTCTTGGATTCATGGAATGTATGTCCCTGTTTTCAACTAGTTCTGATGACGATGATGAAGTTCCTCTTGCAAACAGGGCTAAGTTTGTTTCTGGGAAGGGCGAGTCAGCCAAGGAATCGAATCCTTCGCCTGCTGATCCAACACCTTCTTCAAGGACGACTGTGGCCAAAGTTCCTGTGTCAAAGGTTAACCCTTCTACTGGCGCCCTGATACGTCTCCAACGTATCGATAATTTCTTATGTTCCATGCTTGTTTTATGACAATACCTACATGTTTTATACACACTTTATGTCATATTTATGCATTTTCTGGAACTAACCTATTGACGAGATGCCGATGTGCCAGTTCCTGTTTTCTGCTGTTTTTGGTTTCAGAAATCCTAGTAAGGAAATATTCTCGGAATTGGACGAAATCAAGGCCCACGATCTTATATTTCCACGAAGCTTCTAGAACACCGGAGAGGCACCAGAGGGGAGGCCCAGGACCTCCACACAAGGTGGCGGCGTGGCCAGAGGGGGGGGCGCCCCCCTACTGTGTGGGCCCCCCAGATCCCTTCCGACTCTGTTTTTTCGCCTATATAAGTCGTCGTGACCTAAAACTTCGACACCAATAAGCCACGGGACAAGAAAAGTTACGCAGCCGCTGCCATTGCGAAGCCAAGATTCGGGGGACAGAAGTCTCTGTTCCGGCACGCCGCCGGGACGGGGAATTGCCCCCGGAAGGCATCTCCATCGACATCACCGCCATCTTCATCGCCGCTGCTGTCTCCCATGATGAGGAGGGAGTAGTTCTCCTTCGAGGCTAAGGGCTGTACCGGTAGCTATGTGGTTCATCTCTCTCTCCCATGTGATCTTTATGTGATCATGAGCTTTGTGATCTAGTTGAATATCATCTATGTGCTACTCTAGTGATGTTATTAAAGTAGTCTATTCCTCCTTCATGATGTAATGGTGACAGTGTGTGCATCATGTAGTACTTGGCGTATGTCGAGGGTGCTCCTCGGCAATGCCCTCCGATAGGGGCTTAGGGTTGATGGAATCCTGCAAGCTGACACGAGACATCGGTACACAGACAAGCGGGGAGAGCGATTTACCCAGGTTCGGGGCCCTCGATGAGGTAAAACCCTTACGTCCTGCCTGTCTGTTCTTGATTACGATGATAATAGGTTACAATAGGGTGCCGAATAGTTCGGCTGTGATCTCGTCGAGATGGCTAATTGCTAGGGTAACCTAGCTCTAAGCTTCTGCTGGCTAAGATCGCTAAGATTGATTGTGTTCCCCGATAGCCCCTCTCCTAGCCTTTTTATAGGTGGCCAGGTCTCGAGAGGTCTAATCGAGTACGAATAGGTTTACAGCAGATCTATCTCTAAACCTTCCTTGTTCGGCTTCTTCCGTGTCTTGTACTTCAAGTAATCTTCCGCCGCACCGTCCTAGTGGCCCATCTTGCCATCGGGTACCTTCATGGGCCTCTAGCTGGACCGCATAGGGTAGAGCAACATTGGTTACACGAAGGGTAATGCCCACGTCAGTAGCCCCCGAGTGTCTAGCCGAACATAGTTCGGGTAGAGACTGAAGCATGTCTTCTTCCGACGTCCTTCTCTTTGATCATTCTTGTTTTTCTTATGTCTGTATTATTCTCTTCTATCGGGTGTGCGTCAGCACTCCCGATGGGAGTAGCCCCCGAGTCTAGGTACGGATGCTTGCAATCCGTGCGTAGACTCAAGTTGTACCACTCGAACATCTTCTGCCGAAGTTTTTCCTGCAAGTCTTCGTAGGTCATCCGATATATTTTCTTTATGCAAGGGATAATGAATAACGTGCCCAACTTTTGTTGGTTAACTGCCGATGGCAAAACAACGTTACCCTACACAGAATCAAGTCCCCGGGCATGATCCTGGAGTGCGAAAAAAGTTCTGTCGGGTGCGCGTCCAGCGCTCCCGATAGGAGTAGCCCCCGAGTCTGGGCACGGGCGTTTTTGTCCGGGTGCAGACTTGAGTCAAATTTTTCCTTCGAGTCCTCATTCTGTCGGGTGCACGTCTAGCGCTCCCGATGGGAGTAGCCCCCGAGTCTAAGTGCAGATGCTTTGCAATCTGTACATAGACTCAAATTGACCATCCGATAGCTTTTTATCTCTTCGTATGTAATCATTCCTCATGACGTCATTGATGACGTTTTTCTGACACTTCGATTCTAACTGATAAGACGCGACCCGCCGGCCCTTTTTTCGACCAATTCCTGCTCCTCTTACACGGTTAACGAGGCACCTCCTCGATTTCTGCAACCATTAACTGAAGAAAAGGCCCACTAGCAGTACGAGGCCTTCCTTAAGTCTCCCAAAGGATAGAAATCCCTAATCTTCTCCTTCATTCATCCCTTCGTTGTTCTTCCTCTTCTCCCCTTCGCAACTGCTTGCGCCGCCACCACTGCTTTCCAGTTTTTCCCAGATCTCGCGATGGTGAAGAAGAAGAACCCTAGCGCCGCCGCCAGCTCCACAAGCGGAGGCGCCGCCACCAAATCTTCCTCGACTCTTCCGAAGGAGGGCGCCCCAAATGCTCCTCCCCCAGCTCCGGCGCCGCCGACGCCACCAGGCTCAGTAGCCAGGCCCGGAGATTGGATAGCATCGACCGTCACCAAGCATGACGAGAAGAGATCCCGAAGCCTGGGATTGATCTCCTCCGATGAGGGGAATGTGATATTTCCAGGTGTGATTTCTCGGCCTAATCCCCCTGCTGGCTTTACCGTGATGTTCTTATCTTTCTTATACCGAGGTCTTTCACTTCCCGCTCATGATTTCCTCCTCCACCTCTTGCGGACTTACGAGATCCAATTATGGCAACTCACTCCCAACTCAATCCTCCACGTTGCTGTGTTTATCACCCTTTGCGAGGCATTTCTGGGCATTGAGCCTCATTTTGGGTTGTGGAAAAAGATCTTCTATGTGAAGAGATACAGCAGTAGTAACGGATCTTTTGTCACCGGAGGAATGGGATTTGTAGCTCGTTCGGATGTCAACTACTTCAATTTCCCAATGAGAGAATCCGTGCAAGGGTGGAGATTGAAGTGGTTTTACGTCAAGGACTCCATGTCACCCGAATCCCAGCTTCCTCGCTTTGTCGATGTCCTTGAAGCCAAGCCTAAGAATTCCTGGAAGAATATTCTCTCTCCCGACGAAAAAGTGGCAGCCGATGAATTATTTGCCAAATTTCTTCGGATCAAGGAAGCTGACGGCCAAACCATGGTCGGCACAGAGGTGGCGGCAGTTGATACGTCTCCGACGTATCGATAATTTCTTATGTTCCATGCCACATTATTGATGTTATCTACATGTTTTATGCACACTTTATGTCATATTCGTGCATTTTCTGGAACTAACCTATTAACAAGATGCCGAAGTGCCAGTTCCTGTTTTCTGCTGTTTTTGGTTTCAGAAATCCTAGTAACGAAATATTCTCGGAATCGGACGAAATCAACGCCCAAGTTCCTATTTTCACCGGAAGCATCCAGAACACCCGGGAAGGACCAGAGGGGGCATCGGGCCCCCAGACCATAGGCCGGCGCGGCCAGGCCCCGGCCGCGTCGCCCTATGGTGTCGTTGCCCCTTCGACCCTCCCGCGCCGCCTCTTCGCCTATATAAATCCCCGGATCGAAAACCCCGATACGTTCGACGAAACCCACGTAAACCTTCCGCAGCCACCGCCATCGCGAGGCCAAGATCCGGGGACAGAGTCTCTGTTCCAAAGACGCTGCCGGAACGGGGAAGTGCCCCCGGGAGGCTTCTCCATCGACACCGCTGCCATCTCCACCGCCATCTTCATCACCGCTGCTGCTCCCATGAGGAGGGAGTAGTTCTCCATCGAGGCTCGGGGCTGTACCGGTAGCTATGTGGTTCATCTCTCTCCTATGTACTTCAATACAATAATCTCATGAGCTGCCTTACATGATTGAGATTCATATGATGATGCTTGTAATCTAGATGTCATTATGCTAGTCAAGTGAGTTTTACTTATGTGATCTCCTGATACTCCTTGTCCCACGTGTGTAAAGGTGACAAGGTGTGCACCGTGTGGGTCTCTTAGGCTATATTTCACGTAATACTTATTCACTGATGAATGGCATAGTGAGGTGCTTATTTATATCTCTTTATGATTGCAATGTGTTTGTATCACAATTTATCTATGTGCTACTCTAGCAATATTATTAAAGTAGTTCTATTCCTCCTGCACGATGTAATGGTGATAGTGTGTGCATCCGTGTTAGTACTTGGTTTATGCTATGATCATGATCTCTCGTAGATTATGAAGTTAATTATTGCTATGATAGTATTGATGTGATCTATTCCTCCTACATATGCATGAAGGTGACAGTGTGCATGCTATGTTAGTACTTGGTTTAGTCTTTTGATCTATCTTACACTATAAGGTTACTTAAATATGAACATTTAATTGTGGAGCTTGTTAACTCCGGCATTGAGGGTTCGTGTAGTCCTACGCAATGTGTTCATCATCCAACAAGAGTGTAGAGTATGCATTTATCTATTCTGTTATGTGATCAATGTTGAGAGTGTCCACTAGTGAAAGTGTAATCCCTAGGCCTTGTTCCTAAATACTGCTGAGTTACTACCGCTTGTTGTTTCATCGTTTTACTGTGTTACTACTGCTGCAATACTACCACCATCAACTACACGCCAGCAAGCTATTTTCTGGCACCGTTGCTACTGCTCATACTTATTCATACCACCTGTATTTCACTATCTCTTCGCCGAACTAGTGCACCTATTAGGTGTGTTGGGGACACAAGAGACTTCTTGCTTTGTGGTTGCAGGGTTGCATGAGAGGGATATCTTTGACCTCTTCCTCCCTGAGTTCGATAAACCTTGGGTGATCCACTTAAGGGAAAACTTGCTGCTGTTCTACAAACCTCTGCTCTTGGAGGCCCAACACTGTCTACAGGAAAAGGAGGGGGAAGTAGACATCAAGCTATTTTCTGGCGCCGTTGCCGGGGAGGAAAGGTAAAAGGTACTCACACTCCGGATCTCGGCTACTAAGCTATTTCCCAGCGCCGTAAGTACTCAAAGCTATTTCCTTTAGATCCTGCAATTGCATCTTTTTGTTTCTTGTTTACACTAGTTTGGCATAATGGACAAGAATGAGCTTCTATTTCTGTTTCCTGATTTAAAACATGGATTGTTTGATGCGAAAATTAAAAAACCCATGGAACATATTAGCATGAACACATTGAATACCATTGTTGCTAATGATATGGAAAATTCTAAGCTTGGGGAAGCTGGTTTTGATGAGCATGATCTTTTTAGTCCCCCAAGCATTGAGGAGGAAATTTACTTTGATGATACTTTGCCTCCCATTTATGATGATTATAATGATAGTGGTCTTTTGGTGCCACCTACTATGGAGAGTAAATTTTGTTGTGATTATACTATGCCTCCTACACTTGATGAGAATAATAATGATAGCTACTTTGTTGAATTTGCTCCCGCTACAACTAATAAAATTGACTATGCTTATGTGGGTAGTAATAATTTTATGCATGAGACTCATGATAAGAATGCTTTATATGATAGTTATATTGTTGAGTTTGCTCATGTTGCTACTGAAAGTTATTATGAGAGAGGAAAATATGGTTGTAGAAATTTTCATGTTACTAAAATGCCTCTCTATGTGCTGAAATTTTTCAAGCTATACTTGTTTTATCTTCCTATGCTTGTTACTTTGCTCTTCATGAACTTGTTTATTTACAAGATTCCTATGCATAGGAAGCATGTTAGACTTAAATGTGTTTTGAATTTGCCTCTGGATGCTCTCTTTTGCTTCAAATACTTTTTCTTGCGAGTGCATCATTAAAACTGCTGAGCCCATCTTAATGGCTATAAAGAAAAGAACTTCTTGGGAGATAACCCATGTGTTATTTTGCTACAGTACTTTGTTTTATATTTGCGTCTTGGAAGTTGTTTACTACTGTAGCAACCTCTCCTTATCTTAGTTTTGTGTTTTGTTGTGCCAAGTGAAGCCTCTAATCGAAGGTTGATACTAGATTTGGATTTCTGCGCAGAAACAGATTTCTATCTGTCACGAATCTGGGCTGTTTTCTCTGTAGAAAAATCAGAAAAATATGCCAATTTACGTGCGTGTTCCTCAGATATGTACGCAACTTTTATTAGTTTTGAGTTTTCTGATCTGAGCAACGGAAGTATTTATTAGAAATTCGTCTTTACGGACTGTTCTGTTTTGACAGATTCTGCCTTTTATTTCGCATTGCTTCTTTCGCTGTGTTGGGTGGATTCCTTTGTTCCATTACCTTCCAGTAGCTTTGAGTAATGTCCAGAAGTGTTAAGAATGATTGTGTCACCTCTAAACATGTGAGTTTTTGATTATGTACTAACCCCTCTAATGAAGTTTATGAGAAGTTTGGTGTGAAGGAAGTTTTCAAGGGTCAAGAGAGGAGGATGATATACTATGATCAAGAAGAGTGAAAGCTCTAAGCTTGGGGATGCCCCGGTGGTTCACCCCTGCATATATCAAGAAGACTCAAGCGTCTAAGCTTGGGGATGCCCAAGGCATCCCCTTCTTCATCGACAAATTATCAGGTTCCTTCTCTTGAAACTATATTTTTATTCGGTCACATCTTATGTGATTTGCTTGGAGCGTCTGTATGTTTCTTATTGTTGTTTGTGTTTGAATAAATTGGATTACATCATGCTTGTGTGGGAGAGAGACACGCTCCGCTGTTGCATATGAACACATGTGTTCTTAGCTTTTAATATTCATGGCGAAGTTTCCTCTTCGTTAAATTGTTATATGGTTGGACTTGGAAAATGATACATGTAGTAATTGCTATAAATGTCTTGGGTAATGTGATACTTGGCAATTGTTGTGCTTATGTTTAAGCTCTTGCATCATATACTTTGCACCCATTAATGAAGAAATACATAGAGCATGCTAAAATTTGGTTTGCATAATTGGTCTCTCTAAGGTCTAGATAATTTCTAGTATTGAGTTTGAACAACAAGGAAGACGGTGTAGAGTCTTATAATGTTTTCAATATATCTTTTATGTGAGTTTTGCTACACCGGTTCATCCTTGTGTTTGTTTCAAACAACCTTGCTAGCCTAAACCTTGTATCGAGAGGGAATACTTCTCATGCATCCAAAATACTTGAGCCAACCACTATGCCATTTGTGTCCACCATACCTACCTACTACATGGTATTTTCCGCCATTCCAAAGTAAATTGCTTGAGTGCTACCTTTAAAATTCCATCATTCACCTTTGCAATATAAAGCTCATGGGACAAATAGCTTAAAAACTATTGTGGTATTGAATATGTAATTATGCACTTTATCTCTTATTAAGTTGCTTGTTGTGCGATAACCATGTTTACTGGGGACGCCATCAACTACTCTTTGTTGAATTTCATGTGAGTTGCTATGCATGTTCGTCTTGTCTGAAGTAAGAGAGATCTACCACCTTATGGTTAAGCATGCATATTGTTAGAGAAGAACATTGGGCCGCTAACTAAAGCCATGATTCATGGTGGAAGTTTCAGTTTTGGACATATATCCTCAATCTCATATGAGAAAATTATTAATTGTTGTTACATGCTTATGCATAAAAGAGGAGTCCATTATCTGTTGTCTATGTTGTCCCGGTATGGATGTCTAAGTTGAGAATAATCAATAGCAAGAAATCCAATGCGAGCTTTCTCCTTAGACCTTTGTACAGGCGGCATAGAGGTACCCCTTTGTGACACTTGGTTAAAACATGTGCATTGTGATGATTCGGTAGTCCAAGCTAATTAGGACAAGGTGCGGGCACTATTAGTATACTATGCATGAGGCTTGCAACTTGTAAGATATAATTTACATGATACATATGCTTTATTACTACCGTTGACAAAATTGTTTCATGTTTTCAAAATCAAAGCTCTAGCACAAATATAGCAATTGATGCTTTTCCTCTATGGAGGACCATTCTTTTACTTTCAATGTTGAGTCAGTTCACCTATTTCTCTCCACCTCAAGAAGCAAACACTTGTGTGAACTGTGCATTGATTCCTACATATTTGCTTATTGCACTTATTATATTACTCTATGTTGACAAATATCCATGAGATATACATGTTACAAGTCGAAAGCAACCGCTGAAACTTCATCTTCCTTTATGTTGCTTCAATACCTCTACTTTGAATTATTGCTTTATGAGTTAACTCTTATGCAAGACTTATTTATGCTTGTCTTGAAGTACTATTCATGAAAAGTCTTTGCTTTATGATTCAGTTGTTTACTCATGTCATTACCATTGTCTTGGATTGCTGCATTCACTACATATGCTTTACAAATAGTATGATCAAGTTTATGATGGCATGTCACTCCAGAAATTATCTTTGTTATCGTTTTACCTGCTCGGGACGAGCAGAACTAAGCTTGGGGATGCTGATACGTCTCCGACGTATCGATAATTTCTTATGTTCCATGCCACATTATTGATGTTATCTACATGTTTTATGCACACTTTATGTCATATTCGTGCATTTTCTGGAACTAACCTATTAACAAGATGCCGAAGTGCCGCTTCTGTTTTCTCGCTGTTTTTGGTTTCAGAAATCCTAGTAACGAAATATTCTCGGAATCGGACGAAATCAACGCCCAAGTTCCTATTTTCACCGGAAGCATCCAGAACACCCGGGAAGGACCAGAGGGGGGGCACTGGGCCCCCAGACCATAGGCCGGCGCGGCCCAGGCCCTGGCCGCGCCGCCCTATGGTGTCGTTGCCCCTTCGACCCTCCTGCGCCGCCTCTTCGCCTATATAAAGCCCCTGGATCGAAAACCCTGATACGTTCGACGAAACCCACAGAAACCTTCCAGAGCCGCCGCCATCGCGAGGCCAAGATCTGGGGGACAAAAGTCTCTGTTCCGGCACGCTGCCGGAACGGGGAAGTGCCCCCGGAAGGCTTCTCCATCGACACCGCTGCCATCTCCACCGCCATCTTCATCACCGCTGCTGCTCCCATGAGGAGGGAGTAGTTCTCCATCGAGGCTTGGGGCTGTACCGGTAGCTATGTGGTTCATCTCTCTCCTATGTACTTCAATACAATAATCTCATGAGCTGCCTTACATGATTGAGATTCATATGATGATGCTTGTAATCTAGATGTCATTATGCTAGTCAAGTGAGTTTTACTTATGTGATCTCCGGAGACTCCTTGTCCCACGTGTGTAAAGGTGACAGTGTGTGCACCGTGTGGGTCTCTTAGGCTATATTTCACAGAATACTTATTCACTGATGAATGGCATAGTGAGGTGCTTATTTATATCTCTTTATGATTGCAATGTGTTTGTATCACAATTTATCTATGTGCTACTCTAGCAATGTTATTAAAGTAGTTCTATTCCTCCTGCACGATGTAATGGTGATAGTGTGTGCATCCGTGTTAGTACTTGGTTTATGCTATGATCATGATCTCTCGTAGATTATGAAGTTAATTATTGCTATGATAGTATTGATGTGATCTATTCCTCCTACATATGCATGAAGGTGACAGTGTGCATGCTATGTTAGTACTTGGTTTAGTCTTTTGATCTATCTTACACTATAAGGTTACTTAAATATGAACATTTAATTGTGGAGCTTGTTAACTCCGGCATTGAGGGTTCGTGTAATCCTACGCAATGTGTTCATCATCCAACAAGAGTGTAGAGTATGCATTTATCTATTCTGTTATGTGATCAATGTTGAGAGTGTCCACTAGTGAAAGTGTAATCCCTAGGCCTTGTTCCTAAATACTGCTGAGTTACTACTGCTTGTTTACTGTTTTACTGTGTTACTACTGCTGCAATACTACCACCATCAACTACACGCCAGCAAGCTATTTTCTGGCACCGTTGCTACTGCTATTCATACCACCTGTATTTCACTATCTCTTCGCCGAACTAGTGCACCTATTAGGTGTGTTGGGGACACAAGAGACTTCTTGCTTTGTGGTTGCAGGGTTGCATGAGAGGGATATCTTTGACCTCTTCCTCCCCGAGTTCGATAAACCTTGGGTGATCCACTTAAGGGAAAACTTGCTGCTGTTCTACAAACCTCTGCTCTTGGAGGCCCAACACTGTCTACAGGAAAAGGAGGGGGAAGTAGACATCAGCAGTGTTCTTGAAACGTCGAGTCCAACCAGTCATGGCCAGAGTTCGCCCGATGTGGTTGTATTCAGGCCCGAAAGATGAGACCAGGATTAACGCTGCCGAACTGTCGGAAAAGGAACTGCTTGATGAAGTCCGTCGCCTCACTTTCTTTAGTCAGGAAGACTCGATCCCACTGATATCTTCGTACGCTCCTTTTGATGCCGAACATCCACCACCAGAGGTAACTTCCCTTTTCAAATTCTTATTATGCTACTCTCACTTAGTTGACATAATTGCTATTGTTCTTATTTATCTTTTCCTTCGACAGACTGTCAGAGCCTTCGGGATTTTGCACGACTCGTCGAACGACATTTCTGAGGGGAGAGGCTCTTCAGAACCTGTTGATTTTCACATTATCGAGCATACAAACCGAACAAGCGATCATGATGACCCGATAGATTCCGAAACCGTTCACACCAATCTCCCTCCCTCAGCCGATGACACTTGCGACACAGAAGGATCAGTGCGTGATGATGACGCTGATCATGATGCCTTTGTTAATGCAGCTGTGGAGGAGACCAGGGCTCCGCCTATGAAGAGATCAATCGGCGGCTTTGCCGACGAAGATGATCTCCTTGATATGTAAGTATCTTCCTCCTTTTTACTATATTTCGCCCCTTTGTTTCTCGCATTCTTCTCATAACTTTTTTCGATCATGTCCTTCTTGTAGTGACGAAGCTTTTGCTGAGCCTCCGTCTAAGAGGGTCAGATCTGATGCTGTTTCACCGGCCGCCGCGGCTTCCGAAGCTTCGGCTCCTAAAGCAGCTCCTGCGGCGCAAGCGTCGACTGCTTCCTCCCTCTCCAAGGGGAAAGATGTTCCTGCCGCCACCACAGCTCCTCCTTCTGTAAGTCCTTTTCGAATATGATGTGAATTCCTTTGGAGTATGCCTTGCCTAATGATTCTTTGTAAAACATATTTATTTTTCCTTAAGGACCTGCGAGGTGTGATATCCTCTTTAGAGTCCTTCGCTTCTCAATTTACCTCTCTAGAGGCGGACAAAGTTCGACTGCAGGAGGAAGTTAAGTCTTCCTCTTCAAAGTTGGACGGCGCCATTAAAAAGGCTGCCATAGCTCGCCAGGAGGTCGACTCCCTAAAAGAGGAGTTAAGCAAGCTGACGGAGAGGCTGAAGGAGGAAGAAGCTCGGGCAGCTGAAAAGGATGAACTCCTTCGACAATCTGCTTTGGCTCTACTTGGTAAGCTCTTTCACACATCTCTGTCAATTATTACTCTTATGAATCCATTTCTTCATCAACGGTTTTCTCCAATTTGATTTCTTGCAGAAGCCGCCAGTATCCCTGCTACTGCCTTGGACAAAGTTCCGAATAACTCCCCGGCAAATGGTGTGTCGATGGCTCTCGCCTCCCACCAGCTTACCCGGGAGCTTCTTAACAAGGGAAAGGGTGCCCTGGCGCGGATGCATTCGATGATTTTCCCCAAGGTCAAGCAGGAGAAGACTTTGGGGCAGCTGATTGATGCCTTCGCGTACCTATGGTGCCCTCCTTGCCTTCCAACTTATGATGGGTTACGGCTTTAAGGCTGACATCGAAGAAATGACTAAGGAGCTGCTGAAAGAAAAAGATGGGCGATTTGTTGACTTAAGTGCCTTTACAGTGTCTGCCCGTACTTATGCTCGCCAGCTCCTTGAACTAGTTTTGTCAGGAAAGACATCGGCTGGCCCCAGCTTATCGACTCAGACCCAGGCTCCTTGATTGTTGTAACAATTTTATCCTCGGGCTAGTGTGAAACATTATTCTGTTGCAAGAACTTAAGTTTGTAATGAACACTGTGCTGGCAATGTTGCCAGCACACCTTTGTCATAATATCTTCACTTGTACTTCTCATGATAGGAATTACTTGTACTTCTCCCGATGGGAGTTACGTTGGATGCTCAATTTGACCATATCCGTCATCCTTTTTAATGTTGTTTCCTGCAGGTTTTCCCGGTGCCCTCGTTTGTCGACGACTCTTCGGGCGTTCTTCCCGAAGGTGATCAGATCCAGCGGATGAAGGATCGGATCACCCAGATGGAAAAGGATCTGCGCAGCACTTACGCCTTACCTGCTATTGTCAATAAGAAGAGTGAAATTGCAGCCGACGTGGAGCGGTACGCTCTTACTGAGCTGCATAAAGCTACCGAGAGTTTGAACTATAAGTTCCTTGATCCCTGCGCCCTTTTGTCGACAACGCCTTATCTGATCCTTTATTTATTCCTTTGCCAGTCATAGCTCTGAACCGTGCGGAAGAAAACAAACGGATTCACGAGCGTGTGCGTGCATTAACCCAGCTATCATCAGCCGAAGAGATTTTCTGGCGGGAGCACTCGAAGGCTTCTGCTGTCGCGCAATTTTAGGATCGGGTTCAGCAGGTCCACCACTTTTTTGACAAGTGCTACAAGGCTATGAGGGTGGTTTGGAAAACGATGTTCCCTTTGAACGCAGTTCCCCCAACGCTCCTTGCTTTGATGTCTGAGTTTGGTAATGCCAAGAAGATCCGAGACTTGGTGCGTGCGCAAGTTTTTGCAGGGGCCAGGTTTACACTTGCCCTTGTACTTGCCCGTTATCCCTCGGCAGGTTTGCTGTCGATTGCCAACGCAACTGGAGACTTGGAGGCACTGTATCCGAAGGTATTGTTGCCTGCCAATATAATTGTTGACAGACTTGATGAGGATTCAAGGGTACCTGAAGAAAGAGGAACTCCGCAAGGGTAATTTCAGGGATTTAATGTTTGCTTTGTAAATAGATAATTTGGCCACTTCATCCAAGTGTTTGGATTATGTAATGATGCCTTTTCATTCGGTAGATACATGCATATGTACTTTTACCATATTATTGCCGTTGGCAAGTTTTGACTGAGCGAATCTGAGTTGCTCGTTTAAATGTATGTATATTGGTTGGTTAGCAAATCATTTGAGTGATCAGCTCGTGTTGCAGGTTTTGCTAAACCTTTTGTATGCGCAACTTTGCTTTCAACCGATGTATGTTTCGACAGGCACTCCCGAATATTTCGGGTGTAGTGGTTCTGCCGATGAGCCCGTTGTTCTTTGATATTTCCATAGGTGAAATATTGAACGTGGGTTGTGTTTATATGTATTTTCGAACTCTTGCTATTTACGGCACTCGTAGAGGCATCTATAGCAGAGGGAATGGTAAATGTCTTTTAGCACTCGTAGAGGCTTATTTGGAGCACGATCTTCTGCCTCGTACTATGTTTGCATAGTGATGGCGCTTAGAAGTTTGTAGTTATTGCAATGCTTAACAAAGAATTGAAGCTTAAGTTCTCATTAATAAGGTAAGCACGAGGCTAGAGGGCGAAAAAAGGAAGGCCCTGTTGAAAAATAAAAGAGAATAAAGGCTGATAAATTGCTTAAGCAAGGAAGGGGTTCTTCTCTTCTTCTGGCTTCTTCACCGCGTTAGTGGTTGCTGCAGCGTTGCTGGTTTCATCAGGGGTTTGGGCAGTGGTTGCCAGCGTCTTGCTGTCTCCTAAGCCTTTTGTGCCATCAACTGCCGACCCTTTTGCTGCCGAGGCTTCTGCTGCTGAAGCTTCTGCTGCCGAAGCTTTAAGGGCGAGAGCAGCTGGCTTCTTCTTGGTTTCCCTGACATCTTTTTCTTCCTTGATTTCTCGTAATGACAGCTTGGGCGGAGGGTCGACGATTTCTTGCTGTGACCCGAACTTTGCAGCAATCCTCTGAAAGTCGCGATCACAATTGTCCGAGCGTGAAAAACTTCCATAGACTGTGATGTTTGTCCCGTTGTTCCCAGGCATTTTCAGCTTGAGGTATGCATAATGTGGCACAGCCATGAACTTGGCATACGCTGGTCTCCCGAGTATAGCGTGATACTGTGACTCCCAGTTCACCACTTCAAACTCGATCTTTTCCTTCCTGAAATTGTCGGCTCTGCCGAAGATAACATTCAGGTAGACTTTGCCAAGAGAGTAGCCCGGTGCGGTTGGAAGGATCCCATGGAAGCAGGTGTCTGTTTCTTCCAGCATCCTCATGGTGATCCCCATACTTCTGATTGTGTCGACGAATATCAGATTTAGCCCGCTTCCACCATCCATGAAGACTTTACTCATCTTGAACCCCCAATTTGTGCTTCGACTATCAAGGCAGCGTGTCCTGGTTTTGGTATGGTCATCGGGTGATCTGCTCGACTGAACGTAATGTTCTGAGAAGACCACTCAACATACTCGGGGATGTTTACCATGATGCTTTCTGCCAAGTTGATCTCTCGGGTGAGCTTTGATACGTCTCCGACGTATCGATAATTTCTTATGTTCCATGCCACATTATTGATGTTATCTACATGTTTTATGCACACTTTATGTCATATTCGTGCATTTTCTGGAACTAACCTATTAACAAGATGCCGAAGTGCCAGTTCCTGTTTTCTGCTGTTTTTGGTTTCAGAAATCCTAGTAACGAAATATTCTCGGAATCGGACGAAATCAACGCCGAGGTTCCTATTTTGCCCGGAAGCATCTAGAACACCCGAGAGTCGCCAGAGTGGACCCACGGGGGGCCCAGACCATAGGCCGGCGCGGCCCAGGCCCTGGCCGCGCCGCCCTATAGTGTCGGCGCCCCTTCGACCTTCCGAGGCTGCCCTTCAGCCTATTTAAAGCCTCCGTCGCGAATACCCTGAGACGTTCGACGAAACCCACAGAAACCTTCCAGAGCCGCCGCCATCGCGAAGCCAAGATCTGGGGGACAGAAGTCTCTGTTTCGGCACGCCGCCGGGACGGGGAAGTGCCCCCGGAAGGCTTCTCCATCGACACCGCTGCCATCTCCACCGCCATCTTCATCACCGCTGCTGCTCCCATGAGGAGGGAGTAGTTCTCCATCGAGGCTCGGGGCTGTACCGGTAGCTATGTGGTTCATCTCTCTCCTATGTACTTCAATACAACAATCTCATGAGCTGCCTTACATGATTGAGATTCATATGATGATGCTTGTAATCTAGATGTCATTATGCTAGTCAAGTGAATTTTACTTATGTGATCTCCGGAGACTCCTTGTCCCACGTGTGTAAAGGTGACAGTGTGTGCACCGTGTGGGTCTCTTAGGCTATATTTCACAGAATACTTATTCACTGTTATTAATGGCATAGTGAAGTGCTTATTTATATCTCTTTATGATTGCAATATATTTTGTATCACAATTTATCTATGTGCTACTCTAGCAATGTTATTAAAGTAGTTTTATTCCTCCTGCACGGTGTAATGGTGACAGTGTGTGCATCCGTGTTAGTACTTGGTTTATGCTATGATTATGATCTCTTGTAGATTATGAAGTTAACTATTGCTATGATGGTATTGATGTGATCTATTCCTCCTACATAGTGTGAAGGTGACAGTGTGCATACTATGTTAGTACTTCGTTTAGTCGAATTGATCTTTCATGCACTCTAAGGTTATTTAAATATGAACATTGAATTGTGGAGCTTGTTAACTCCGGCATTGAGGGTTCGTGTAATCCTACGCAATGTGTTCATCATCCAACAAGAGTGTAGAGTATGCATTTATCTATTCTGTTATGTGATCAATGTTGAGAGTGTCCACTAGTGAAAGTGTAATCCCTAGGCCTTGTTCCTAAATACTGCTATCGCTGCTTGTTTCTTGTTTTCTTGTGTTACTACTGCTGCAATACTACCACCATCAACTACACGCCAGCAAGCTATTTTCTGGCACCGTTGCTACTGCTCATATATATTCATACCACCTGTATTTCACTATCTCTTCGCCGAACTAGTGCACCTATTAGGTGTGTTGGGGACACAAGAGACTTCTTGCTTTGTGGTTGCAGGGTTGCATGAGAGGGATATCTTTGACCTCTTCCTCCCTGAGTTCGATAAACCTTGGGTGATCCACTTAAGGGAAAACTTGCTGCTGTTCTACAAACCTCTGCTCTTGGAGGCCCAACACTGTCTACAGGAAAAGGAGGGGGCGTAGACATCAAGCTATTTTTCTGGCGCCGTTGCCGGGGAACAAAAAGCTACAATACGGGGATTTCCTCCCTCGTCAACATCGCGCCAGTCCTGGACAGCATCAAGTATTTTCTGGCGCCGTTGCCGGGGAGGAAAGGTAAAAGGTACTCACACTCCGGATCTCGGCTACTAAGCTATTTTTCGGCGCCGTAAGTACTCAAAGCTATTTCCTTTAGATCCTGCAATTGCATCTTTTTGTTTCTTGTTTACACTAGTAAGGCATAATGGACAACAATGAGCTTTTTACTCTATTTCCTGATTTAAGACATGGATGGTTTGATCCGAAAATTAAAAAACCCATGGAACATATTAGTATGAACACTTTGAATACCATTGTTGCTAATGATATGGAAAGTTCTAAGCTTGGGGAAGCTGGTTTTCATGATCTTTTTAGTCCCCCAAGCATTGAGGAGAAAATTTTCTTTGATGATACTTTACCTCCTATTTATGATGATTATAATGATAGTGGTCTTTTGGTTCCACCTACTATGGAGAGTGAATTTGATTATGATTACAATATGCCTCCTATATTTGATGATAGCTACTTTGTTGAATTTGCTCCCACTACAACTAATAAAATTGATTATGCTTATGTGGAGAGTAATAATTTTATGCATGAGACTCATGATAAGAATGCTTTATGTGATAGTTACATTGTTGAGTTTGCTCATGATGCTACTGAAAGTTATTATGAGAGAGGAAAATATGGTTGTAGAAATTTTCATGTTACTAAAACACCTCTCTATGTGCTGAAATTTTTGAAACTACACTTGTTTTATCTTTCTATGCTTGTTGCATTATGCTTCTTGAACTTGTTTATTTACAAGATTCCTATGCATAGGAAGCATGTTAGGCTTAAATTTGTTTCATACTTGCCTCTTGATGCTCTCTTTTGCCTCAAATACTATTTCTTGCGAGTGCATCATTAAAACTGCTGAGCCCATCTTAATGGCTAAAAAGAAAGAACTTCTTGGGAGATAACCCATGTGTTATTTTGCTACAGTACTTTGTTTTATATTTGTGTCTTGGAAGTTGTTTACTACTGTAGCAACCTCTCCTTATCTTAGTTTTGTGTTTTTTTGTGCCAAGTGAAGCCTCTAATCGAAGGTTGATACTAGATTTGGATTTCTGCGCAGAAATAGATTTCTATCTGTCCCGAATCTGGGCTGTTTTCTCTGTAGAAAAATCAGAAAAATATGCCAATTTACGTGCGTGTTCCTCAGATATGTACGCAACTTTCATTAGTTTTGAGTTTTCTGATCTGAGCAACGGAAGTATTTATTAAAAAATCATCTTTACGGACTGTTCTGTTTTGACAGATTCTGCCTTTTATTTCGCATTGCTTCTTTCGCTGTGTTGGGTGGATTTCTTTGTTCCATTACCTTCCAGTAGCTTTGAGCAATGTCTAGAAGTGTTAAGAATGATTGTGTCACCTCTGAACATGTGAGTTTTTGATTATGTACTAACCCCTCTAATGAAGTTTATGAGAAGTTTGGTGTGAAGGAAGTTTTCAAGGGTCAAGAGAGGAGGATGATATACTATGATCAAGAAGAGTGAAAAGTCTAAGCTTGGGGATGCCCCGGTGGTTCACCCCTGCATATATCAAGAAGACTCAAGCGTCTAAGCTTGGGGATGCCCAAGGCATCCCCTTCTTCATCGACAACATTATCAGGTTCCTCCCCTGAAACTATATTTTTATTCCATCACATCTTATGTGCTTTTCTTGGAGCGTTGGTTTGTTTTTGTTTTTTGTTTTTGTTTGAATAAATGCTTGTGTGGGAGAGAGACACGCTCCGCTGGTTCATATGAACACATGTGTTCTTAGCTTTTAGTATTCATGGCGAAGTTTCTTCTTCGTTAAATTGTTATATGGTTGGAATTGGAAAATGATACATGTAGTAATTTGCTATAATGTCTTGGGTAATGTGATACTTGGCAATTGTTGTGCTCATGTTTAAGCTCTTGCATCATATCCTTTGCACCTATTAATGAAGAAATACATAGAGCATGCTAAAATTTGGTTTGCATATTTGGTTTCTTTAAGGTCTAGATAATTTCTAGTATTGAGTTTGAACAACAAGGAAGACGGTGTAGAGTCTTATAATGTTTACAATATGTCTTTTATGTGAGTTTTGCTGCACCGGTTCATCCTTGTGTTTGTTTCAAATAAGCCTTGCTAGCCTAAACCTTGTATCGAGAGGGAATACCTCTCATGCATCCAAAATACTTGAGCCAACCACTATGCCATTTGTGTCCACCATACCTACCTACTACATGGTATTTCTCCACCATTCCAAAGTAAATTGCTTGAGTGCTACCTTTAAATTTCCACTCTTCACCTTTGCAATATATAGCTCATGGGACAAATAGCTTAAAAACTATTGTGGTATTGAATATGTACTTATGCACTTTATCTCTTATTAAGTTGCTTGTTGTGCGATAACCATGTTTCTGGGGACGCCATCAACTACTCTTTGTTGAATTTCATGTGAGTTGCTATGCATGTTCGTCTTGTCTGAAGTAAGAGAGATCTACCACCTTATGGTTAAGCATGCATATTGTTAGAGAAGAACATTGGGCTGCTAACTAAAGCCATGATTCATGGTGGAAGTTTCAGTTTTGGACATATATCCTCAATCTCATATGAGAAAATTATTAATTGTTGTTACATGCTTATGCATAAAAGAGGAGTCCATTATCTGTTGTCTATGTTGTCCCGGTATGGATATCTAAGTTGAGAATAATCAATAGCGAGAAATCCGATGCGAGCTTTCTCCTTAGACCTTTGTACATGCGGCATGGAGGTACCCCATTGTGACACTTGGTTAAAACATGTGCATTGCGATAATCCCGGTAATCCAAGCTAATTAGGACAAGGTGCGGGCACTATTAGTATACTATGCATGAGGCTTGCAACTTGTAAGATATAATTTACATGATACATATGCTTTATTACTACCGTTGACAAAATTGTTTCATGTTTTCAAAATCAAAGCTCTAGCACAAATATAGCAATCGATGCTTTTCCTCTATGGAGGACTATTCTTTTACTTTTATGTTGAGTCAGTTCACCTATTTCTCTCTACCTCAAGAAGCAAACACTTGTGTGAACTGTGCATTGATTCCTACATACTTGCATATTGCACTTATTATATTACTCTATGTTGACAATATCCATGAGATATACATGTTACAAGTTGAAAGCAACCGCTGAAACTTAATCTTCCTTTGTGTTGCTTCAATACCTTTACTTTGAATTATTGCTTTATGAGTCAACTCTTATGCAAGACTTATTGATGCTTGTCTTGAAGTGCTATTCATGAAAAGTCTTTGCTATATGATTCACTTGTTTACTCATGTCATATACATTGTTTTGATCGCTGCATTCACTACATATGCTTTACAAATAGTATGATCAAGATTATGATGGCATGTCACTCCAGAAATTATCTTTGTTATCGTT
Organism: Lolium perenne; assembly: GCF_019359855.2. Classification (NCBI taxonomy): domain Eukaryota; kingdom Viridiplantae; phylum Streptophyta; class Magnoliopsida; order Poales; family Poaceae; genus Lolium; species Lolium perenne. The sequence continues at coordinate 94,800,487 of NC_067250.2, read as the reverse complement.
TTACCTGCTCGGGACGAGCAGAACTAAGCTTGGGGATGCTGATACGTCTCCGACGTATCGATAATTTCTTATGTTCCATGCCACATTATGTCATATTCGTGCATTTTCTGGAACTAACCTATTAACAAGATGCCGAAGTGCCAGTTCCTGTTTTCTGCTGTTTTTGGTTTCAGAAATCCTAGTAACGAAATATTCTCGGAATCGGACGAAATCAACGCCCAGGTTCCTATTTTTCCCGGAAGCATCTAGAACACCCGAGAGTCGCCAGAGTGGACCCACAGGGGGCCCAGACCATAGGCCGGCGCGGCCCAGGCCCTGGCCGCGCCGCCCTATAGTGTCGGCGCCCCTTCGACCTTCCGAGGCTGCCCTTCCGCCTATTTAAAGCCTCCGTCGCGAATACCCTGAGACGTTCGACGAAACCCACAGAAACCTTCCAGAGCCGCCGCCATCGCGAAGCCAAGATCTTGGGGACAGGAGTCTCTGTTCCGGCACGCCGCCGGGACGGGGAAGTGCCCCCGGAAGGCTTCTCCATCGACACCGCTGCCATCTCCACCACCATCTTCATCACCGCTGCTGCTCCCATGAGGAGGGAGTAGTTCTCCATCGAGGCTCGGGGCTGTACCGGTAGCTATGTGGTTCATCTCTCTCCTATGTACTTCAATACAATAATCTCATGAGCTGCCTTACATGATTGAGATTCATATGATGATGCTTGTAATCTAGATGTCATTATGCTAGTCAAGTGAATTTTACTTATGTGATCTCCGGAGACTCCTTGTCCCACGTGTGTAAAGGTGACAGTGTGTGCACCGTGTGGGTCTCTTAGGCTATATTTCACAGAATACTTATTCACTGTTATGAATGGCATAGTGAAGTGCTTATTTATATCTCTTTATGATTGCAATATATTTTGTATCACAATTTATCTATGTGCTACTCTAGCAATGTTATTAAAGTAGTTTTATTCCTCCTGCACGGTGTAATGGTGACAGTGTGTGCATCCGTGTTAGTACTTGGTTTATGCTATGATTATGATCTCTTGTAGATTATGAAGTTAACTATTGCTATGATGGTATTGATGTGATCTATTCCTCCTACATAGTGTGAAGGTGATAGTGTGCATACTATGTTAGTACTTGGTTTAGTCGAATTGATCTTTCATGCACTCTAAGGTTATTTAAATATGAACATTGAATTGTGGAGCTTGTTAACTCCGGCATTGAGGGTTCGTGTAATCCTACGCAATGTGTTCATCATCCAACAAGAGTGTAGAGTATGCATTTATCTATTCTGTTATGTGATCAATGTTGAGAGTGTCTACTAGTGAAAGTGTAATCCCTAGGCCTTGTTCCTAAATACTGCTATCGCTGCTTGTTTCATTGCTTTCTTGCGTTACTATTGCTGCAATACTACCACCATCAACTACACGCCAAAGAAGCTATTTTCTCGGCACCGTTGCTACTGCTCATATATATTCATACCACCTGTATTTCACTATCTCTTCGCCGAACTAGTGCACCTATTAGGTGTGTTGGGGACACAAGAGACTTCTTGCTTTGTGGTTGCAGGGTTGCATGAGAGGGATATCTTTGACCTCTTCCTCCCTGAGTTCGATAAACCTTGGGTGATCCACTTAAGGGAAAACTTGCTGCTGTTCTACAAACCTCTGCTCTTGGAGGCCCAACACTGTCTACAGGAAAAGGAGGGGGCGTAGACATCAAGCTTCTTCATCTCCCTTTTCGAAACACCTGTCCTATGGATCATGCTCATCTGCCCACGTGGTGGTGGGAACGCCTCGTTGGGTTGATGAGGTTGAGCCTGCTGGACTTGATGCTGCGGTGGAGGTGGGGGTGGCGGTGGTAGCTGTTGCTGGCCTGACTGCTGGATAAGTTTGTGCATGTCAAGGAACTACCGACAGTCCCTGAGCAGGTGACTCGACTTCGTTTTGCCGTCCATGGAATCGACATACGAATGCAGGTAACAGGGGGCGTTGATCTGCTCAGCGTAGGGTAATTCAGGAGTCCTCTGCTGTCGTGGTTTATAGTTGCCACGGTTCCCAGAGTTGTTCCGATTACCGTCGTGTCGATCGTCTCGATCGTCCTGTCGATCGGAATACCCTGCGGCTACCAGATTGTTATCATCATAGTTGCGGTTCTTCCTTCTTTTGTGACGATCCCTTCGGCCACCCGAGTCGTGCTTCGGCTGGTCATCGTCTTCGTCGTCACTGCGCTATCGTGGCCTTCGTACATTGTCCTCACCATCAGCCCAACTGTTGGCGATTTCCATTAACTTGGTTATGGTTTTTGGCTTTTTGCGCCCGAGTTCTTCTATGTAGCTCTCCCGCTGAACGCCATCGCTGAAAGCGTCGATTGCTCTGTCGACAGATACGTCTTCGGCAGCGTTCAGGAGTTTTGTGAATCTCCCGATGTATGAACGCATCGACTCCTTCTGCTTCTGTCGGCAGTTCCGCAACTCTTCGATCCCAACGGGCCTCTTGTATGTTGCTTGGAAATTGGCAACGAAGGCATCTACTAGGTCGTCCCATGATTTAACGGAACCTTTCGGCAGCCCCCTTAGCCAGGCTCGCGCTGAATCCTTCAAGTAGAGCTGTAAGCATTGCATTGCTGCTATCTGGTTTCCTTTGTGCAGGATCACAGTCTGCAGGTAGTCGTCTATCCAGGATCTTGGTTCCTGCTGCCCATCGTACTTGGCAGCGTCGGTAGGGGTAGGCTTGAACTTTTTGGGCGGCATCGTCTCACGGATTTTGTAACTTAGACAATTGGCTCCCCTGAGCTCGTCGTCGTACTCCTGATCTTCATCCGAAGAATCGCTATCGTTGTCTTTTCTAGCGGCGCGTCGTCGCCTTGCTTTGTCGATCTTGTTCTGGGTGATTTCGTCCCGAGCATCTCTCGCATGATGTTTTGAACCACTGCCTTGCACCGTGGTCTTTTCCTTTTGCGGGACTAGGTTGTTCCCCAATATCGCGAGACTCTCCAGGGCACCTCGATGAGCTTGAGCCATGGATCCTTTGGGGCGCTGGTTGATGAGGTATGCGGCGAGGTTGGCCGTTGCTCCTGCAACGGTTTTCGGCCGTGGCATGCCCGCGGTATCCGTAGTTATAAAGGATTTAGTCAGATTCGACGTTATCTCTCTGGCGTCATCTTCCGAAAGCCTGGATAGTCTCGACCGGTGCTTTCCTGCTCCCTGAGTGTTTCGGGAGGCACTCCCTTGCGAGCCCCTTCGCCGCTCACTGGATCGATCTGCCGCAGATAGGCGTCTCTCGACGGTGGCTTGCTCTTTCGACAGGTGCTCCCGGTTTTTCTCTAATATAGAGCGATAAGCATTGAGGGTTCCAACCGAAGTTCCTGCGGGGAGCGGTGTGTTATTGAGTACTGCTGTCCTGGCTGCTGCCCACTCCTCATCCGCGATGGTGTAGTCGCTATCGCGGTTGCTGGCGCTGTTTTCAAAACTTGCCCTTCTACTGGAACGGGGAGTATGGTCCTCGTCTCCTCTGCGCCTTGTGTTTACCGTGTTATTGGCGACATAAACCTGATGGTGTGCCGTTCTTCGGGTGGTTCCCTGGATGATGTTGTCGATACTGTCCTCTCCCGATGAATACTGGGCGTTGCAGATGAACGGCGTGTCGCTCGATCCTAGCCCGTGCCTGGTGTCGCAGTTCAGGCAGTAGTACGAAGTTAATTCCGAAGATGTGGGATCGTCAGACCCTACCGACATGGAGGACATCGAGCGGGGAGTCGAGGGCACGGGTGAGCACGTCGATCCTGTCAGACCAGCCGATAGGTCGAGTGACGATGACGTGCTTGAACTCGTCGATCCGGAAGTGGGCGATTCCAGCAATCGAAGGATTCCTTCTGCGTTGACGTTGTAGTGGACGCTGCCGAAGGTCATCTCCATGTTTCCTTGTAGATCTGAAAAGTTCGAGCGGGAGGAATCGTTGTGCGGAGTGAACTCGTAGGAGCCGAATCGAATCGGGCTTCCCAGGATTGGCGGTGATGGTGTCGACGAAGTTGCTGATGAAGTTGTCGGCGAAGCCACCGGTGTCATGATTGGATCTGCCGATGCCCTGCCTTGTGCCGACAGGCTTCCCACAGACGGCGCCAATTGTCGAGGGTGCTCCTCAGCAATTCCCTCCGATAGGGGCTTAGGGTTGATGGAATCCTGCAAGCTGACACAAGACATCGGTACACAGAAGCGGGGAGAGCGATTTACCCAGGTTCGGGGCCCTCGATGAGGTAAAACCCTTACGTCCTGCCTGTCTGTTCTTGATTACGATGATAATAGGTTACAATGGGGTGCCGAATAGTTCGGCTGTGATCTCATCGAGATGGCTAATTGCTACGGTAACCTAGCTCTAAGCTTCTGCTGGCTAAGATCGCTAAGATTGATTGTGTCCCCCGATAGCCCCTCTCCTAGCCTTTTTATAGGTGGCCAGGTCTCGAGAGATCTAATCGAGTACGAATAGGTTTACATCAGATCTATCTCTAAACCTTCCTTGTTCGGCTTCTTCCGTGTCTTGTACTTCAAGTAATCTTCCGCCGCACCGTCCTAGTGGCCCATCTTGCCATCGGGTACCTTCATGGGCCTCTAGCTGGACCGCATAGGGTAGAGCAACATTGGTTACACGAAGGGTAATGCCCACGTCAGCGTAGGTTATGATTGTAATCTCTTGTAGATTATGGAGTTAACTATTACTATGATAGTATTGATGTGATCTATTCCCCCTTTCATAGTGTAATGGTGATAGTGTGTGCGCTATGTTAGTTCTCGGTCTAAATTGCAATGATCCATTATGCACTCTAAGGGTATTTAAATATGAACATCAAATGTTGTGGAGCTTGTTAACTCCGGCATTGAGGTGCTCTTGTAGCCCTACACAATGAATGGTGTTTGTCATCCAACAAGAGAGTGTAGAGAAAGTAGTATTTGTTTATTCAGTTATGTGATCAATGTTGAGAGTGTCCACTAGTGAAAGTATGATCCCTAGGCCTTGTTTCTCTAATAGAAAGTTACACCATAGAGAATTGCTTCCCACGCCAACTAAGCTATTTTCTGGCACCGCTTGTTTACTGTTTTACTGCATCTTTACTTCCTGCAATATTACCACCATCTATACCATCTGCGTTTTAATATCTCTTCGCCGAACTAGTGCACCTATACATCTGACAAGTGTATTAGGTGTGTTGGGGACACAAGAGACTTCTTGTATTGTGATTGCAGGGTTGCTTGAGAGGGATATCTTTGACCTCTTCCTCCCTGAGTTTGATAAACCTTGGGTGATTCACTTAAGGGAAACTTGCTGCTGTTCTACAAACCTCTACTCTTGGAGGCCCAACACTGTCAGCGTGCGTAGACATCAAGCTATTTTCTGGCGCCGTTGCCGGGGAGGAAAGGTAAAAGGCACTCATACTCCGGTCCCAGGTAACTAAGTTATTTTCTGGTGCCGTTGTAAGTGCTCGAAGCTATTTCCTTTAGATCCTGCAATTGCATCTTTTTGTTTCTTGTTTTTATTTCACTAGTTAGGCATAACGGAAAGCAACTATGAGCTTTTTAAGCTATTTCCTGAGTTAAGACATGGATTGTTTGCTGCGAAAATTAAAAAACCTATGGAATCTTATTTGCATGCTAGTAGCAATGATAGTAGTATGAACGCTTTGAACACCATTGTTGCTAATGATATGGAAAATTCTAAGCTTGGGGAAGCTGGTTTTGATGAGCATGACATTTTTAGTCCCCCAAGAATTGAGGAGAAAATTTTCTTTGATGATACTTTGCCTCCTATTTATGATGATTATAATGATAGTGGTCTTTTGGTGCCGCCTACTATGGAGAGTAAATTTTATTATGATTATACTATGCCTCCTACACTTGATGAGAATAATAATGATAGCTACTTTGTTAAATTTGCTCCCACTACAACTAATAAAATTGATTATGCTTATGTGGAGAGTAATAATTTTATGCATATAGCTCATGATAAGAATGTTTCATTTGATAGTTATATTGTTGAGTTTGTTCATGATGCTACTGAAAATCTTTATGAGAGAGGAAAATATGGTTGTAGAAATTTTCATGTTACTAAAACACCTCTCTATATGCTGAAATTTTTGAAGTTACACTGGTTTTATCTTCCTATGCTTGTTGCATTATGCTTCATGAATTTGTTTATGTACAAGATTCCTTTTCATAGGAAGTGGGTTAGGCTTAAATGTGTTTTGAATTTGCTTCTTGATGCTCTCTTTTGCTTCAACTCTTATTTCTTGTGCGAGCATCATTAAAATTACTGAGCCCATCTTAATGGCTATAAAGAAAGCACTTCTTGGGAGATAACCCATGTTTTATTTTGCTATTGTTTTGTTGTGTCTTGGAAGTTGTTACTACTGTAGCAACCTCTCCATATCTTATTTTATTGCATTGTTGTGCCAAGTAAAGTCTTTGATAGCAAGGTTCATACTAGATTTGGATTATTGCGCAGAAACAGATTTCTGTCTGTCACGAATTTCGGCAGGGTTCTTTGTAGGTAACTCAGAAAAATCTGCCAATTTACGTGCGTGATCCTCAGATATGTACGCAACTTTCATTCAATTTTAGCATTTTCATCTGAGCAAGTCCAGTGCCTCTAAAAAATTCGTCTTTACGGACTGTTCTGTTTTGACACATTCTGCCTTTTATTTCGCATTGCCTCTTTTGCTGTGTTTGATGGATTTCTTTATTCCATTAACTTTCAGTAGCTTTGTGCAATGTCCAGAAGTGTTAAGAATGATTATGTCACCTCTGAATATGTGAATTTTTGATTATGCACTAACCCTCTAATGAGTTTGTTTCGAGTTTGGTGTGGAGGAAGTTTTCAAGGGTCAAGAGAGGAGGATGATATACTATGATCAAGAAGAGTGAAAAGTCTAATCTTGGGGATGCCCCCGTGGTTTCCCTGCATATTTCAAGAAGACTCAAGCATCTAAGCTTGGGGATGCCCAAGGCATCCCCTTCTTCATCGACAACTTATCAGGTCACCTCTAGTGAAACTATATTTTTATTCAGTCACATCTTATGTGCTTTACTTGGAGCGTCTGTTTGTTTTTGTTTTTGTTTTTGGTTTGAATAAAATCAGATCCTAGCATTCTTTATGTGGGAGAGAGACACGCTCCGCTGTTGCATATGAACACATGTGTTCTTACATTTATTCTTAATGTTCATGGCGAAGGTTGAACTACTTCGTTCATTGATATATGGTTAGAAACGAAAAATGCTGCATGTGGTAATTGGTATAATGTATTGAATAATTTGATACTTGGCAATTGTTGTGCTCATATAGATCATGTTTAAGCTCTTGCATCATGTACTTTGCACTTATTAATGAAGAACTACATAGAGCTTGTTAAAATTTGGTTTGCATGATCGGTCTCTCTAAGTCTAGATATTTTCTGGTTGAGGTGTTTGAACAACAAGGAGACGATGTAAAGTCTTATAATGCTTACAATATGTTCATATGTGAGTCTTGCTGCACTGTTTTATACTTGAGTTTGCTTCAAACAACCTTGCTAGCCTAGCCTTGTATTGAGAGGGATTCTTCTCGTGCATCCAAATCCTTGAGCCAAAATCTATGCCATTTGTGTCCACCATACCTACCTACCACATGGTGTTTCTCTGCCATTTCAAAGTACATTACTTGAGTGCTACCTTTAAAATTCTATTCTTTTCCTTTACAATACATAGCTCATGGGAAAATAGCCTTAAAAACTATTGTGGTGAAGAATATGTACTTATGTATCTTATTTCTTAATAAGTTGCTTGTTGAGCGGTAACCATGTTTCTGGGGACGCTATCAACTTTTACCTTTGTTGAATATCATGTGAGTTGCTATGCATGTTCGTCTTGTCTGAAGTAAGGGCGATTTTCATGATCAAATGGTTTGAGTATGCATATTGTTAGAGAAGAACATTGGGCCGCTAACTAAAGCCATGAATCATGGTGGAAGTTTCAGTTTGGACACAAATCCTCAATCTCTTATGAGAATATTATCTGTTGTTGAATGCTTAAGCATTAAAAGAGGAGTCCATTATCTATTGTCTATGTTGTCCCGGCATGGATGTCTAAGTTGAGAATAAGCAAAAGCGAGAAATCCAATGCGAACTTTCTCCTTAGACCTTTGTACATGCGGCATAGAGGTACCCCTTTGTGACACTTGGTTGAAACATATGTTATGAAATGATAATCCATGTTAATCCAAGCTAATTAGGACAAGGTGCGAGCACTATTGGTATTCTATGCATGAGGCTTGCAACTTATAAGATGTATTACACATAACACATATGCTTTATTACTACCGTTGACAAAATTGTTTCTATGTTTTCAATATAAAAACTCTAGCACAAAAATAGTAATCCATGCTTCCCTCTGCGAAGGGCCATTCTTTTACTTTATGTTGAGTCAGTTTACCTACTTCTTTCTATCTTAGAAGCAAACACTTGTGTCAACTGTGTGCATTGATTCTTACATGTTTACCTATTGCACTTGTTATATTGCTTTATGTTGACAACTATCCATGAGATATACATGTTACAAGTTGAAAGCAATTGCTGAAACTTAATCATCCTTTGTGTTGCTTCAATGCCTTCTACTTTGAATCTATTGCTTTATGAGTTAACTCTTATGCAAGACTTATTGATGCTTGTCTTGAAAGTACTATTCATGAAAACTCTTTGCTATATGGTTCAGTTGTTTAATCATTGTCTTTACCATTGCTTTGAATCACTTCATTCATCTCATATGCTTTACAATAGTATGATCAAGATTATGTAAGTAGCATGTCACTACAGAAATTATCTTTGTTATCGTTTACCTACTCGAGGACGAGTAGGAACTAAGCTTGGGGATGCTGATACGTCTCCAACGTATCGATAATTTCTTATGTTCCATGCTTATTGACAATACCTACATGTTTTATACACACTTTATGTCATATTTATGCATTTTCTGGAACTAACCTATTGACGAGATGCCGAAGTGCCAGTTCCTGTTTTCTGCAGTTTTTGGTTTCAGAAATCCTAGTAAGGAAATATTCTCGGAATTGGACGAAATCAAGGCCCACGATCTTATATTTCCACGAAGCTTCCAGAACACCGGAGAGGCACCAGAGGGGAGGCCCAGGGCCTCCACACAAGGTGGCGGCGCGGCCAGAGGGGGGGCGCGCCCCCTACTGTGTGGGCCCCCTAGATCCCTTCCGACTCTGTTTCTTCGCCTATATAAGTCGTCGTGACCTAAAACTTCGACACCAATAAGCCACGGGACGAGAAAAGTTACGCAGCCGCCGCCATCGCGAAGCCAAGATTCGGGGGACAGAAGTCTCTGTTCCGGCACGCCGCCGGGACGGGGAATTGCCCCCAGAAGGCATCTCCATCGACATCACCGCCATCTTCATCGCCACTGCTGTCTCCCATGATGAGGAGGGAGTAGTTCTCCTTCGAGGCTAAGGACTGTACCGGTAGCTATGTGGTTCATCTCTCTCTCCCATGTGATCATGAGCTTTGTGATCTAGTTGAATATCATCTATGTGCTACTCTAGTGATGTTATTAAAGTAGTCTATTCCTCCTTCATGATGTAATGATGACAGTGTGTGCATCATGTAGTACTTGGCGTAGGTTATGATTGTAATCTCTTGTAGATTATGGAGTTAACTATTACTATGATAGTATTGATGTGATCTATTCCCCCTTTCATAGTGTAATGGTGACAGTGTGTGCGCTATGTTAGTTCTCGGTCTAAATTGCAATGATCTATTATGCACTCTAAGGTTATTTAAATATGAACATCGAATGTTGTGGAGCTTGTTAACTCCGGCATTGAGGTGCTCTTGTAGCCCTACACAATGAATGGTGTTTGTCATCCAACAAGAGAGTGTAGAGAAAGTAGTATTTGTTTATTCAGTTATGTGATCAATGTTGGGAGTGTCCACTAGTGAAAGTATGATCCCTAGGCCTTGTTTCTCTAATAGAAAGTTACACCACAGAGAATTGCTTCCCACGCCAACTAAGCTATTTTCTGGCACCGCTTGTTTACTGTTTTACTGCATCTTTACTTCCTGCAATATTACCACCATCTATACCATCTGCGTTTTAATATCTCTTCGCTGAACTAGTGCACCTATACATCTGACAAGTGTATTAGGTGTGTTGGGGACACAAGAGACTTCTTGTATTGTGATTGCAGGGTTGCTTGAGAGGGATATCTTTGACCTCTTCCTCCCTGAGTTCGATAAACCTTGGGTGATTCACTTAAGGGAAACTTGCTGCTGTTCTACAAACCTCTGCTCTTGGAGGCCCAACACTGTCTACAGGAATAGAAGCGTGCGTAGACATCACGCCCCTGCTCCTCCAACAGCTCGTGATCGCGTAAGTAAATCCACTCAGCTTGCTATTCTTGATCGATTTCTGAATTCGACTGAGATTCTTTGTCTTCTTTTACAGCTGATCTTTGCCGCAATTGATGTTGTGGCAGATTTCGCTGATCAATTTGCTCGGCTTGAGTCAGAAAATGCTCAGCTTCGAAAGGTCGTCAAAGTTTTGGCCGACCAAGTGCTGGAGGCTAACAAGCTTACAGCCGATGCTTAGAACGAAAACATCTTGCTAAAAGATGAGCTAAAGAAGCTGAAGCTGAAAATGAAGGATGAGCAGGAGGCCAGACGCGAGGCTGCCATCACAGCCGACAAAAAAGAAGGCGCCCTCCACGAATCGATCACAAACTTGGTAGGTAAATTCCTTTTTGCATGGTATCTTTTCAATGTTGTCTTCTGGATTGCTTATTCATGTCTTTCCAGATGCTGCTGATATGCCTATCAATCGTGCTCGCAAGCTTCGGGAGGATTCAGTGTCCGATGCCCTTTCGCTTGCTACTGACTCCAATGTCAAAGTCCTTGGCCTTTTGCAAAAAAACAAGGGGGCCTGTCGAAGCTATTCTCACTGATATTTCCGAAGGTGATCCAAAAGAAGACCCTTGGCGAAATGGCAGAGGCTTTTTTGTCGGCCCTTCTGAGGCTATAGAGGTACTTAAGCGACGCTCCCGTCTCTTTGGGGCGGTTCTTACCTTCCAACTGCTGATGGAGCGTGGGCTGAGCTCAGATTTGAAAGAGTTGTCTAAGGCACTGCCCGTAGATGACGGCAATTGCTAGTCAACCTTGAACCTTTCAAACAGTCGGCAGTGGTCTGTGCTAGCCAACTTCTCAAGCTAGTCAATGAAGAGAAGTCAAAAGCTGCGCCTGCACCTGATTCTTCGTCGGCCCAACCTTGAAACATCTTTTGTTCCATTATTGTAATTATACTTGATGTAGTTTGATTCAACTTTGCTTTGTACTGGTTCTGTTGCCAGTACTAACAGTCTTTTGGATGTAATATATGTACTCCCGATGGGAGTTTTTATTCATGCTCTTCTGAGTTGGGAAAAACTGTGTTGCAGATTCCTTCAACATCTTCTCGTGCTGACTCTTCTTTGAAATCTTCGGCTATCGATGAACCTGAACTTATTCGTCGTTTGCGAGATCAAATTTCTCGATTGAACAAAGACATAACCAACCTTCACGCCATGGAAGCATTGGTGAAAAGGAAGAGCGAGATTGCTACTGCAATCGAGCAGCATGCTCAAGATCGCCTCCGTGCTGCTACTGAAAGCTTAAGCTGTGAGTACCTGAACCCCTTCCGATTTCCATCATTTTACTTGCTAATTAACCTTTCACTGACTTATTATTTTGTATTTTGATAGTCGTGGCTTTTTATGAATCAGAAGAGAACAGGCGAATCCATGAAAAGATCGAAGCGATGACCGATGTTTCTCATCCGAAACATGAACTTTGGTCAAATCGACCAAAGGATAAATTTGAGCATCGGGTGGAGAAGGTGCATTATTATTTTGACAAGTACCATGCCCATCTCTTGATGGTATGGAAGACCTTGTTTCCGTTGGACCCAGCACCCGAAACTTTGTCTGCTTTGTTCACCCGATTCAAGAATCCTGAGAGAATTCGATTGCTGGTGCGGAAGGAACTTCTTGCTGGAGCCGAACTTGCACTTGCCTCTGTTTTAGCCTGCCGTCCGACCCTAGATTTGGAGGTCATAGCAAACGCTAATAGGAGATTAGACCAGTATTAATCAATAGCCAGACACCCTGCATATACTATTATTTCTCGGATGGAGACATGAATTGAGAGGGATTTGAAGGCTCGAGAAGACCAAGAAGTCCCGTCATGAAATTATGTATATATAACCTTGCGCTACAAGGAGTAATCTTTCATGTATTTTGATGTGTTACATCATTTATTTTTCGAACTTGTTAGCTCGATAAGAAAGTTTTTATCGGGGCGGCGGAGAGATCAAGTCAGCCTGCTCACCCGATGACTCCGTTGTATTTTGCATTGTTTTGCAGAGTCGATTTATATGTTTTGTAAGAGCGACACCCATCGAATAAACGAGGGATTTAGACGATTTATGTATTTGGCTTCGTCACACGGTGCACCGGTATGAGCCTTTTTGTAAGTAATATTTCTTCCATCGATTGCCGCACTCGCGAATTATCTTGAGGCTTGGATGGTTTATTTCGTATCGATAATCATAGCTCCTGATGGGAGTATTAATTAATTATCGGTACTGTAAGTAGCCCTCGAGTGTTATCGAGTTTGGCCATGTATCATGCAATTGTAGCCGAAGCTCCTGATAGGAGTAGTTAGCTAATAAAGAGACCTCGAACGGTAGTTCGAGTAATGAATTTAATAAAGATAGGAGCTCAATGAAGAATTTTATTCATAATATGCAACAGACTGAGAAGCCTTCATATGGCGAATAAAGAGTAGGTGAGTCCTATGAGTAGAATCGCTGCAAGTGGCCGACGTTCCATGGATTGTCAACGTCCTTGCCCGAAGCAGGATTCTTGAGGCGATAAGCTCCTCCTGGTATAACTTCGGTGACTATGAACGGTCCTTCCCATGGAGATTCAAGTTTCAGAGGCCTTTCTTGCTTCAGTCGTAACACCATGTCACAATGTTGAACCCACGGTTGCGAACTCTTCGACTGTGGTAATTTCGAATTGCTTGTTGATATACAGCCGTTCTGGCTAAGGCAATGTCTCGCGCTTCATCAAGAAGGTCTATAGCATCTTGTAGTGCAAGATTGGAAGTTGTCTCTGTGTACGCAGTCACTCGGGGAGCTTCAAAGCGAACATCGGCTGGTAAGACAGCTTCGGCTCCGTGCACGAGAAAAAACGGAGTATATTTTGTTGACCTGTTTGGTGTAGTCCGTAAGCTCCATAGCACTGATGGCAATTCTTCGACCCAAGCTCCAGCTGCGCCTGTCAGGCGCTTTTTAATGCCATCACATATTAAGCCATTTATCCTTTCGACCTGACCATTGGTTTGAGGATGTGCGACCGAGGCAAATTTAAGCTTGATGTTACCATCGTTGTAGAATTTGCGGAACTCCTTGGAATCAAAATTACTTCCATTATCCGTAATGATGCTATGAGGCATACCGAAGCGACAAGTTATTCCTTTGAAGAATTGAACAACAGTTTTAGTTGTTTGATCTCTGACTGGTACGGCTTCGATCCATTTAGTGAACTTGTCGACTGCGCCCAATAAGTATGTGTGCCCTCCTGGCGATGATCTCGGCAGTGGACCAACTTGATCGAGTCCCCATTGTGCAAAAGGCCAAGCTAAGGGTATTGTCATTAGATCCGTTGCAGGTGCATCTGGTTTTGGTGCAAAACGTTTACAAGGGTCGCACTTTTTTACCAGGTCTCGGGCATCAGATGCGGTCGTTGGCGAATAAAACCCTGCTCTGAAAGCTTTGGCTACGAGTGCCCTACTACTTGCATGGTGACCACAAGTTCCTTCATGTATTTCTCGTAGAAGAGCTTTGCCATCGTCAATGGCGATACACCTTTGAAAGATCCCAGAAATACTGCGCTTGTAAAGTTCGCGGTCAACTATAGTAAAGGCCTTAGATCGTCGTACGATACGTTTGGCCTCCATTGGGTCATCTGGTAATTTTTGCTCCATCAAGTATGCTAGGAAAGGCTCAGTCCAAAGAGGTTCGATAAGGAATACTTGCTCCGCTGGCTGAAGTGCAGGACTTTCGGCATCCTCTTTATTCGCTGAACTATCAGTCGACACTTCGGGAGGTGTCGATACATTTTCTTTAATCGATCTTTGAGTGATAACTTCATAAAAGACGCCATCTGGGATGGGGGAACATGTGGATCCTATATCTGCCAGAGCATCGGCTTCCTCATTGCTGGCTCTCCCGATGTGTTTGAGCTTGCACCCTTCGAATTTGGCTTCCATAGATTGGTATAGTTGGCGGTAGGCGATCACGTTATCACTAACTGCATCGCATAGATTCATCGACTGATGTACCGCCATACGCATCTCGTGCAACAGCGCCTCATATTCTGCTTCATTATTTGTCGGCAGCGAAAAATTCATCCGTAAAATATATCTCATTTTGTCTCCTTGTGGTGAGATCAATATTACTCCTGCGCCTGCACCTGTACTTTGTTTTGATCCATCAAAGTACATTGTCCAGGATCCAGACATGTCGGGTGCTGCTGGAATTTGCGATTGAATCTAATCAGCTAAGAAATCTAGGAGAACCTGAGATTTGATTGCCGTCCGATTGACATAGGTTATGTCGTGTGGTGCTATTTCGATAGCCCATTGAGATACCCTACCCGTCGCCTCCGGGTTGGTGGTATATTCTTCAATGGTGCTTCGCTTACCACAATAATCGGGTGCTATGTGAAATAATGCCGTAGCTTTCGTGATGTCCTCCATACGGCATATGCTAGCTTCTGGTGACGAGGATACCGCTGCTTTGCTGGGGTGAGTACCTCGCTGAGGTAGTAAACAGGTCGTTGCACACCATGAACTCTCCCTGTCTCTTCTCTCTCGACAACTAAAACCGTGTTGAAGACTTGCACCGTTGCAGCTATATACATAAGCATTGGTTCTTTTTCATGCGGAGTTACAAGAACCGGAGATGTCGATAGTAAGGTCTTCGATTTATCGAAGGATTCTTGCGCCTTGGCTGTCCACTCGATTTTTTCTGATTTCTTCATTAACTGATAAAAGGGCAAAGCTTTTTCTCCCAACTTGGCAATAAATCTGCTAAGTGCTACCAATCGCCCCACCAACTGTTGCACTTGGTGCAAATTCTTTGGCGGTTCCATGTCGAGGATAGCTTTGATTTTCAGAGGATTGGCCGCTATTCCCCTAGCTGAGATGAAGTACCCGAGCACTTGTCCTCCTGGCACCCCGAAAAAACATTTCTTCGGGTTCAACTTTATTTTATATCTGTCGAGATTATCGAAAGTTTCACGCAGATCGTCGATTAGGGTGACTGCGTTTCTGGTTTTAACCATGATATCATCTATATAGACTTCAATATTTCGACCGATTTGCTCTCCAAGGCAAGCTTGCATACACCGCTGATAAGTGGCACCTGCGTTTTTTAACCCGAAAGTCATAACGTTGCAACAATAAATGCTGTGAGGGGTTATGAACGCGGTTAATTCCTGATCTTATTTCTTCAGCTTGATCTGATTATATCCTGAATACGAATCGTGGAAGGAGAGACGATCGCAGCCTGCTGTGAGTCGACTATCTGGTCGATACGGGGCAGCGGGAAGTGATCCTTTGGGCAATGCTTGTTAAGGCTTGTGTAGTCGATACACATACGAAGAGCTGTTGTGTCTTTCTTCGGCACCATGACTGGGTTAGCTACCCACTCGGCTTCTTTGAGCTCCCGAATGAATCCTGTTTGCGGAGCCGATTAACTTCTTCACCGATGGCTTTTCTTTTTGGTTCCGAAAAGCGACACATTGTTTGCTGTACGGGTTTGGCTTTGGGGTCAACATTGAGGGCGTGCTCAGCGAGTTCCCTGGGAATACCTGGCATGTAGGATGGTTCCCATGCAAATATTTTCCAGCGCTCACGGAGGAACTCGATGAGCGCGCCTTCCTATGCGACCGTAAGATCTGCCGAAGTATTGACTGTTTTTTTCGGGTCAGAGGGGTGCACTTGCTGTTTCTTTGCCTCCTTCAGCACGTCGAATTCGTCGGATCTCGCGTTCCGATTATCGGGTGGTGGTTTTGTGTGGTCCGTAACAACATCGAGTGCATTGAGCTCTTCCTTAGCGCCGAACTTCGAGGCGATCTTCTGGAACTCTCTATCACAGTTATCAGAGCGATAGAAACTTCCATGAACGGTTATTGTTGTCCCGTTATTGCCTGGCATCTTTAGTTGTAGGTACGCATAATGAGGTACTGCCATAAATTTTGCGAACGCTGGCCTGCCGAGGATGGCATGATACTGGGATTCCCAATCAACCACTTCGAATTCGAGCTTATCCTTTCTAAAATTGCTAGGCGTATCGAAAACTACGTCCAGTGATATCTTGCCAAGGGGATACGCCGGTCGGGTCGAGATGATGCCGTGAAAACCTGTATCAGATTCTTTGAGCATATCAACCGTTAGTCCCATTGCCTTCATTGTGCTGGCGAATAACAGATTCGGTCCGCTTCCTCCATCCATGAACACCTTGCTCATGTTGTAACCTCCAATCTGTGCTTCGAGAACTAGGGCAGCGTGGCCGGGCCTTGGGACGGCCTTCGGATGGTCCGCCTTGTCGAAAGATATGTTTTGATCTGACCAGTCGATATACTCAGGCACCTCAGCCATAGCGACCTCTGCATACTTCACCTCTCGCGTAAATTTCTTGGCTTCTCTCTTTGAAAAACTGGTTTTGTGGATCATGTTGACCTGCCCTCGAGACACTGGGAATACTTCGGTTGGCACATACACGTCTCCTCCTTCAGGTATGTATGGTGATGCTGTCTCGGCCCTAAGATCCTCGCAAAATTGCTGGACTTCAAGGAACTGTCGACAATTCCTAAGCAGGTGAGTGGCTTTTTCAAGGTTATCTTTTGGGTCGATGTAAGAGTGCAGGTAACATGGCGCCTCAAGCTGCTCCGTGGCCGATAGATAAGGTGTGCAAAGGCAGCTCTGGTTTGACTGCATATTGTGACATCCTTGCGCATGCTGTCGAGGGCAGCTTGCAACTCACTCCTCTCTGCTGCCGAAATTGCTTCGATTGCCCTCTCCAATACTTCCAGGCGAGACTGTCAAAGCTGCTGCTGGCGCGATGTTATCTGGAGCCGAAGTTCTTGGGCTTGACACGTTTGAACTAGGAAGGCGAAGAAATCCTCTGGAAACGATGATGAAGTGGACACCACCGAAAGTCATATCCATGTTGCTGCGCGACTCCGTAGAGATCGGATGCGACACCTCAGTGTGTGTTGTGTACTCAGAAGATCCGCAACGAACCAAACTTCTTGGACTTGGTGGCATTGGAGATTCCAACACGAATGCTGCAGACGTCACCGGAACTGCCGATGACATGCTTTGTGCCGACAGGCTTCCCACAGACGGCGCCAATTGTCGAGGGTACTCCTCGGCAATTGATACGTCCATTTTGCATCACTATTTTATATCATAATTTACTGTTATTCATTGATATATTTCATATTTAGAGATGATACTTATGTTATTTCATCTATTTTGCATGTTTCATGATTATTGGAGGATCATTCACCGGAGTCAGGATTCTGCTGGAAAAAGCACCGTCAGAATGCAATATTTCTGGAGATCAACAATTGACGGAAATTACACCGAAGATCTTATTCTTCCAGAAGAATGAGCCAGCCAAAAGGAGGAGCCGAGGAGGGCCGCCATGGGCCCCCCCATAGGCCGGCGCGGGCCCTGCCCTGGTCGCGCCGCCTTGTGGGGAGGGGGCCCACAGCCCCCTTCGGCCGCCTCTCCTTCGCGTACTTCTTCTCCCTGAAAACCTAAGCTCCAGGGTATAATCGTGAAGAGACACAGCCGCCTCTGTGGGGCGCAAAACACCAGAGAGAAAAGAGCTCTCCGGCGGGCATAAATCCGCCGGGGAAATTCCCTCCCGGAGGGGGAAATCGACGCCATCGTCATCGTCATCGAGCTGGACTTCATTGGGATCATCATCACCATCATCTCCACCATCGACACCGCCATCTCCACCGCTGCACCTCGTCACCGCTGTAACATCTAGGGTTGAATCTTGATTGTTTGATAGGGGAAACTCTCCCGGTATTGATTACTCCTTGTTATTGATGCTATTGAGTGAAACCATTGAACCAAGGTTTATGTTCAGATTGTTATTCATCATCATATCACCTCTGATCATGTTCCATATGATGTCTCGTGAGTAGTTCGTTTAGTTCTTGAGGACATGGGTGAAGTCTAAATGTTAGTAGTGAACTATGTTGAGTAATATTCAATGGTTTGATATTTAAGTTGTGGTGTTATTCTTCTAGTGGTGTCATGTGAACGTCGACTACATGATACTTCACCTTTATGGGCCTAGGGGAATGCATCTTGTATTCGTTTACAATTGCGGGTTGCCGGAGTGACAGAACCTGAACCCCCGTTGGTATATCGATGCAGGAGGGATAGCAGGATCTCAGAGTTTAAGGCTGTGGTTAGATTTATCTTAATTACTTTCTTGTATTTGCGGATGCTTGCAAGGGGTATAATCACAAGTATGTATTAGTCCTAGGAAGGGCGGTGCATTAGAATAGGTTCACCCACACAACACTTATCAAAACAATGAAGATTAATCAGCTATATGAAGCGAAAGCACTAGACTAAATTCCCGTGTGTCCTCAAGAACGTTTGGTCATTATAAGTAAACAAACCGGCTTGTCCTTTGTGCTAAAAAGGATTGGGCCACTTGCTGCAACTATTACTCTCGCATTTTATTTACTTGTACTTTATTTATTTGCTATATCAAAACCCCCTGAATACTTGTCTGTGAGCATTTACAGTGAATCCTTCATCGAAACTGCTTGTCAACACCTTCTGCTCCTCGTTAGGTTCGACACTCTTATTTATCGAAAGTACTACGATACACCCCCTATACTTGTGGGTCATCAAGACTATTTTCTGGCGCCGTTGCCGGGGAGTGAAGCGCTATTGGTAAGTGGAATTGGTAAGGGAAACCTTTACTGTACGTGCTGATTTTATTTCTGCTCGTCGCTATAATTCATTATGGAGAGATCTTCTCTTGAATTCCTATTTGGAAAATCTACTACTACTGCAAAGGTAGTGGATGAGGCGCCAGGTGAGAAAGAGGTTCAATACAAAATACCTATGAAAATTATTGAACGTGTTGTGGATAACCGCTATGAAGGGGATGGAACAGTCCATCCTGGAGATCATTTACTGTTTTTACATGAATTATGCGGGTTATTCAAATGTGCAGGTATTGTTATGGATGAAGTTAGAAAGAAACTATTCTCTATATCGCTGTCTGGTAAAGCGGCGCATTGGTAAATTGCTGAAGAATGGTGATTCTCTTGATTGGAAGGATATTGTGCCTCTATTTTATTCTAAATTCTATCCTCCAAGTGAAATTCACAAAGACCGAAACCGCATATATAATTTCTGGCCTCATGATGGAGAGAGTATTGCCCAAGCATGGGGGAGATTGAAGTCTTTAATGCTCAAATGCCCCATTCATGAGCTTCCTGGTAATATCATCATTGATAATTTCTATGCAAGACTTTCTTTTCAAGATAAAACCTTGCTGGATACTACTTGTTCTGGATCATTTACACGCAACAAAGAAGAGTTTAAAAGGGACCTTCTTGATCGGATTCAGGAGAATACTGACGGATGGGAGAACGACAAAGATAGAGAGTCAAGTATAAATTATGATTATGAATGAATTGAAACTTTTATGGATACTGATAAATTTCATAATATGAGTGCTGCTTATGGTCTTGACTCTCAAGTTGTTGCAAATTTTTATAAAGCTTTTGCCTCTCATTTTGAATTGCCTAGGAAGAATTTTGATAAGTATCATGAACCGTACAAAGATAAAACTGATTCATCTATAAATAAATGTGCTGTAATTGAAACTGTTGATCATATTCTTCCTGAAGCTTATATTGAAAAACTCCTTTCCCTGTTAAAATGAAGGAGTATTCTGTTATAACTAGTGCGATTAATAAAAGTGCAAACAAACCTATAGAACCTGAAGAACAAATAAAGGTTGAACCTGCTATTGCAATAGTTAAGGATCTTGTGACTGAAAATGTAGAAGATGGTCATATTATTTTATGTGAAGATGCTTCTAATATTGTTTCGCATCCTAATAAGTCTAGGAAAGCCAGTGTTCCTATGCTTTCTGTTAGAATTGGTGACCATTGTTATTATGGTTTATGCGACATTGGTGCAAGTATTAGTGCCATACCTTATGAGCTTTATACGAAAATCATGCATGAAATTGGTTCTTGTGAACTTGAAGATATTGATGTGGTTATTCGGCTAGCTAATAGAGAAACTATCTCTCCTATTGGTATTGTTCGAGATGTGGAAGTTCTATGTGGTAAGATTAAATATCCTGCTGACGTTTTGCTACTTGGTTCTGCTGCTAGTAAGACTTGTCCTATTATTTTTGGTAGACCTTTTCTAAATACTTGTGGAGCTGTTATAGATTGCAAGAAGGAAAAAATTGTGACTAAATTTGCTGGTGAATCTTATGAGTTTAATTTCTCTAAATTTGCCAAAACTCCTTATAAAGCCGATTTGCCTAATAATGATTTTAGAGTTGAACAGTGTGCGTCTATTGCTCTTGCTCCTAATAATCCTTTGCAGCAACATTTGGAGGATAGTGAGAGTGAAGTCTTTAGGGAAGAAAGGAATGAGCTTGCTGAAATTTTCCTTCGTCAACCTATTCTTAAACATGACTTGCCGGTTGAAGATTTAGATTTTGAGGAAGAAAGGTTATTGGAAATATTGAAGAAACACCGAGGAGCTATTGGCTACACTCTTGATGAATTGAAGGGGATTTCCCCCTCTATTTGCCAACATGCTATCAACATGGAAGATGATGCAAAGCCTGTTGTTGAACATCAGCGTCGTCTAATTCCTAAGATGAAGGATGTGGTAAGGAATGAGGTATTAAAACTTCTTGAAGCTGGAATTATATATCCTATTGCTGATAGTAGATGGGTCAGTCCTGTGCATTGTGTTCCTAAGAAAGGAGGAATGACTGTTGTGCCTAATGATAATGATGAGCTCATCCCTCAAAGAGTAGTTGTAGGGTATAGAATGTGCATTGATTATCGAAAAGTTAATAAGGTTACTAAGAAAGATCATTACCCTTTACCCTTTATTGATCAAATGTTAGAAAGGTTGTCTAAAAATACTCATTTTTGCTTTCTTGATGGTTATTCTGGGTTCTCACAAATTGCTGTTAAAACTAAAGATCAAGAGAAAACCACTTTCACTTGTCCCTATGGAACTTATGCTTATAGACGTATGCCTTTTGGTTTATGTAATGCTCCTGCTACTTTTCAAAGATGCATGTCTGCTATTTTTTCATGGCTTTTGTGAGAATATTGTAGAGGTATTTATGGATGATTTTTCTGTCTATGGGAATTCTTTTGATAATTGCTTGCGAAACCTTGATAAAGTTTTGCAGAGATGTGAAGAAACTAACCTTGTTCTTAATTGGGAGAAATGCCACTTTATGGTTAATGAAGGAATTGTATTGGGACATAAAATTTCCGAGAGAGGTATTGAAGTTGATAGAGCTAAAGTTGAAGCAATTGAGAAGATGCCCTATCCGAGGGATATTAAAGGTATTCGTAGTGTTCTTGGTCATGCTGGGCTTTATAGGAGATTTATTAAAGATTTCTCCAAGATTTCAAAGCCTCTTACTACTCTTCTTCAAAAAGATGTACCTTTTGTTTTTGATGATGATTGTAAGGAAGCTTTTGAAACTCTAAAGAAAGCCTTAACAACTGCTCCTGTAGTTGAACCTCCTGATTGGAATTTACCTTTTGAAATTATGTGTGATGCTAGTGATTTGTCTGTAGGCGCTGTTCTTGGACATCGAGTAGATAAAAAATTAAATGTTATTCATTATGCTAGCAAAACTCTTGATGCTGCTCAAAGAAATTATGCTACAACTGAAAAAGAATTATTAGCTGTAGTGTTTGCTTGTGACAAGTTTAGATCCTATATTGTTGATTCAAAAGTCACAATTCATACTGATCATGCTGCAATTAGGTACCTTATGGAAAAGAAAGATGCTAAGCCTAGGCTTATTAGATGGGTGCTTCTTTTGCAAGAATTTGATTTACATATTATAGATAGGAAAAGTGCTGATAATCCTGTTGCTGATAACTTATCTAGATTGGAAAATATTGCTTATGATCCTGTTCCTGTTAATGATAGTTTTCCAAATGAACAATTGGCTCTAATAAAGGTGAGCTCGCGAGATAGTCCTTGGTATGCTGATTATGCTAACTTTATTGTTTCCAAGTACTTGCCTCCAACCTTTTCAGCTCAGCAAAGGAGGAAATTCTTTTATGACTTGAGGCATTATTTTTGGGATGACCCACACTTATATAAAGAAGGAGTGGATGGTATTATGCGAAGATGTGTTCCCGAATATGAACAACAAGAGGTATTGAGTAAGTGTCATGGTAGTGCTTATGGAGGACATCACGCCGGAGATAGAACTGCGCAAAAAGTTCTACAATCAGGTTTCTATTGGCCAACTCTCTTCAAAGATGCAAGAAAGTTTATTTTATCTTGTGATGAATGTCAAAGGGTTGGTAATATCTCCAGACGCAATGAAATGCCTATGAATTATACTCTTGTTATTGAACCATTCGATTGTTGGGGATTTGACTTCATGGGTCCTTTCCCTTCTTTAGAAGGTAACACTCATATACTTGTCGCTGTTGATTATGTTACCAAATGGGTGGAAGCCATACCCACAAAAAGTGCTGATGGTGAGACCTCTTTAAGAATGCTTTTAGATATTATTTTTCTTAGATTTGGAGTTCCTAGATATCTTATGACTGATGGAGGTTCTCATTTTATTCATGGTGGTTTTAGAAAAACTCTTGCTAAGTATGGTATTAATCATAGGATTGCTTCTGCTTATCATCCTCAAACTAGCGGGCAAGTAGAATTATCAAATAGAGAGATTAATCTATCTTGCAAAAGACTGTTAATAAATCTAGAAAGAACTGGGCTAGTAAATTAAAGGAAGCACTATGGGCTTATAGAACTGCTTATAAAAATCCCATGTGTATGTCACCTTATAAAATGGTTTATGGGAAAGCTTGTCATTTACCTTTAGAACTAGAGCACAAAGCTTATTGGGCTGTAAGAGAACTAAATAAAGATCCTAAACTTGCCGGTAAGAAGAGATTGCTACAATTGAGTTCTTCAGATGAATGGAGAAGTGAAGCATATGAAAATGCTAAACTCTTTAAAGAGAAAGTTAAGAAATGGCATGATAGAAGAATTATCAAAAGAGAATTTAATGTTGGGGATAAAGTCCTGTCTCAGATTTTTTGCAGGGAAATTGCTCTCAAAATGGGAAGGACCAAATGTCATTGTGGAGGTGTATCGTTGAGGGGCAATTAAAATTAGTTCTCTGCAAGGTGATGCCACACAAGTAGTGAATGGACAAAGGCTCAAGCACTATATTTCGGGAGATTCTTATAATGAAGATGTTGATGTTATCCAAGTGGTGACTCCGGAAGCTTTCATCAAAGGTCAAATTGACAGTTCTGCAGAGTTCGACTTTGAATAGGTAACAGTGCTGGTAATAAAAAGTCTGCGTTTAACTTTCCGAACAATGTTTTTGCTATTTTCGGAAAATATGAAAAATTACGAGGTCGAAACGGAGAGGAGGAGACGCACGAGGGCGTGCCCCCATAGGCCAACGCGGGCCCCAGCCTGGCCGCGCCGCCCTATGAGGACGGCCCCTCGGTGTCCCTCTCCGACTCTGGTTCGACCTGGTACTTTTCTTTTGTCGTGGAAATTTTTGCTATATAATCCCCTGGACCCCTGGAGGTCCGTATATCGTTTTCTCGTCGTGTTTTGTTTCGAGCTGTTTTCTACCAGAATCTGCTTTGGATCTAGAGCCAGCATGTCTTTGTCTGGAACTCCGAAGGACAGCTTCTTTGAGGACGTCGTCAACCCGTACATGAACGAGCTGAAGATGCACCCCAAGGAGTTGCTGCTCGTAGATGGAGAGTTGCAGATTGAAGATTTCCGGGGTCCTAAAGGAGAAGGAAGTTTGGAGGACAGGATGGAGAAATTAGAACAAGAGGTCTTCAACTACAAGAAGATGGCTGAGCGTGAAGTGGACATCTTCCACAAAATTGTGTCTGAACTTATTGATGGACACAAGAAGGAGATTGCAAAGCTGTGGGACAATGTCCTCTCACTTCATGACACTACCAACAAACTCCAAGCTCAACTCTATGATGTTCAGAATCAAAACTGTGAGTATGAAAACAGGTTTAAACACATAAGCTATGCTGCTAGTTTCAGGATTCCTGAAACCAAGATGTCGTTTGTTGATGGAGAGCCTCTTCCTTCGAAGTCCGATGATGGGAAGGATTCAGCATCACCATCGAAGGAGTAATTCATCATCGGTATTGGCATCCCCTTGGTTTGTTCCAAGCTTGGGGGAGTGCCGCTGTATCACATCATCACTATCTTTTACCTTTTTACTATCAAGTAGTGTCATATCATGAGTAGGGAAGTTATCATATAAGATAGTTTGCAGTGTGGAAGTATTTCTCTTTAGTTAGTTATCTATGTATCCCTTGGTGTGAGTTATCGTTATGGAATATTAATGAGAAGTTTTATCATTTACATATTGCACATCTTATTTTAGTTTGCAATCTCTATTATGTGATTGATCTTGTTGTTAGTATTGGTATCACTTTGGGAGCATTGAGTAAATCTATTCGGTGATGGCAAACTTAGAATTGGTCAATAGTAACAACACTTTGAGTTTAAGTAGAAAAGAGAAAATACATGTAGATATGTTGTTTCATTATCTTTCTTTCTTGTTAGCTATGAGCTTAGTATTCTGAAGTTAAAATTGTTTGTGCTTACAAGGAAGATGCATGATTGGTTCTATCACATGTATATTTGTTTGTTTCCCTCAACTCTTATGCTTGCTAATCAACCTTGCTAGCCAAATACCTGCACTGAGAGGGAATGCTTCTCGTGCATCCAAACCTTTAAACCAAACCTATGCCATCAGTGTCCACCATAACTACCTACTATGTGGTATTTTGCGCCACTCCAAGTAAATATTTCATGTGCTACCTTTAAACAATTCAAAAGTTATCATCCCTTATTTGTGTCAATGTTTTATAGCTCATGAGGAAGTATGTGGTGTTTCATCTTTCAATCTTGTTGGGCAGCTTTCACTAATGGACTAGTGGCTTCATCCACTTATCCTATAATTTTGCAAAAAGAGCTGGCAACGGGGTTCCCAGCCCCAATTAATTAACTCTCATTAATAATCCTCTTCACATGTTTTGCTCTGATTCATCAGTAAGCAACTTAATTTTGCAATAGACACTCCTCCATGGTATGTGAAATGTTGGAAGGCACCCGAGGATTCGGTTAGCCATGGCTTGAGAAAGCAAAGGTTGGGAGGAGTGTCATCCTTAAATAAACTAAAGTACATGTGTAAACAAAAGAGAAGATGGATGATCTACCTTGCCGGTAGAGATAACGTCCTTCATGGGAGCCGTTCTTTGGAAGTCTGTTTGGCAAGGGGGTTAGAGTGCCCACTACCATTCGTTGACAACAGCAAACACCTCTCAAAACTTTACTTTTATGCTCTCTATATGATCTCAAAACTTGAAAAGCTCTAGCGCATGATTTAATCCCTGCTTCCCTCTGCGAAGGGCCTATCTTTTATTTTCATGTTGAGTCAGTAAACCTATTTCCCTCCATCTTAAGCAAGCAATTGAGTTGTTGTGATCCAACCATCTATATTGTGATTTATTTAATCATGCCTTTTATTCTTCCTTGTTCAGTACAAGTTTTATCTGAATGAATATAGCTTTGAAGGTTATCAATGATTATGAGGAGATTATTATGATTGAGTATTCAAGTTTTGCTATAAGCTTTAATATAAGAGCGCTGCTCGATATTAACTGTTCTTTGACCAAGAACGAAGTTTGCCATCACCAATTATGATTTCCTATGCACCTTTATTTGTGATTTCCTTTTACTTGTTTCAAGTTGAATCATATTGGGAAGTTGTTCACTAGAATGTCTTGTGTGAATTAATATGATGCTTCTTGTCCGTATTTTATTTATCGACTCTTCACTCCATAAACATGTGGTCTTGTTTACTGAGTTCAGTTTCGCTTGGGGACAAGCGAAGTCTAAGCTTGGGGGGAGTTGATACGTCCATTTTGCATCACTATTTTATATCATAATTTACTGTTATTCATTGATATATTTCATATTTAGAGATGATACTTATGTTATTTCATCTATTTTGCATGTTTCATGATTATTGGAGGATCATTCACCGGAGTCAGGATTCTGCTGGAAAAAGCACCGTCAGAATGCAATATTTCTGGAGATCAACAATTGACGGAAATTACACCGAAGATCTTATTCTTCCAGAAGAATGAGCCAGCCAAAAGGAGGAGTCGAGGAGGGCCGCCATGGGCCCCCCATAGGCCGGCGCGGGCCCTGGCCTAGCCGCGCCGCCTTGTGGGGAGGGGGCCCACAGCCCCCTTCGGCCGCCTCTCCTTCGTGTACTTCTTCTCCCCGAAAACCTAAGCTCCAGGGGATAATCGCGAAGAGACACAGCCGCCTCTGCGGGGCGCAAAACACCAGAGAGAAAAGAGCTCTCCGGCGGGCAGAAATCCGCCGGGGAAATTCCCTCCCGGAGGGGGAAATCGACGCCATCGTCATCGTCATCGAGCTGGACTTCATTGGGATCATCATCACCATCATCTCCACCATCGACACCGCCATCTCCACCGCTGCACCTCGTCACCGCTGTAACATCTAGGGTTTAATCTTGATTGTTTGATAGGGGAAACTCTCCCGGTATTGATTACTCCTTGTTATTGATGCTATTGAGTGAAACCATTGAACCAAGGTTTATGTTCAGATTTTTATTCATCATCATATCACCTCTGATCATGTTCCATATGATGTCTCGTGAGTAGTTCGTTTAGTTCTTGAGGACATGGGTGAAGTCTAAATGTTAGTAGTGAACTATGTTGAGTAATATTCAATGGTTTGATATTTAAGTTGTGGTGTTATTCTTCTAGTGGTGTCATGTGAACGTCGACTACATGATACTTCACCTTTATGGGCCTAGGGGAATGCATCTTGTATTCGTTTGCTAATTGCGGGGTTGCCGGAGTGACAAGAACCCGAACCCCGTTGGTATATCGATGCAAGAGGGATAGCAGGATCTCAGAGTTTAAGGCTGTGGTTAGATTTATCTTAATTACTTTCTTGTATTTGCGGATGCTTGCAAGGGGTATAATCACAAGTATGTATTAGTCCTAGGAAGGGCGGTGCATTAGCATAGGTTCACCCACACAACACTTATCAAAACAATGAAGATTAATCAGCTATATGAAGCGAAAGCACTAGACTAAATTCCCGTGTGTCCTCAAGAACGTTTGGTCATTATAAGTAAACAAACCGGCTTGTCTTTTGTGCTAAAAAGGATTGGGCCACTTGTTGCAACTATTACTCTCACATTTTATTTACTTGTACTTTATTTATCTGCTATATCAAAACCCCCTGAATACTTGTCTGTGAGCATTTACAGTGAATCCTTCATCGAAACTGCTTGTCAACACCTTCTGCTCCTCGTTGGGTTCGACACTCTTATTTATCTAAAGTACTACGATACACCCCCTATACTTGTGGGTCATCAGCAATGCCCTCCGTAAGGGGCTTAGGGTAGATGGAATCCTGTAGGCTGACACGAGACATCGGTTATCAAACAAGCGGGGAAAGCGATTTACCCAGGTTCGGGGCCCTCGATGAGGTAAAACCATTACGTCCTGCATGTCTGATCTTGATTATGAAAATATCGGGTTACAATGGGGTGCCGAAGGTTTCGGCTATGATCTCGTCGAGAGACTAAGTTCTGAAGGACCTAGCTCTAAACTTGCGGTGGCTATGATTGCTAAGATTTCGTGTGTCCTCGGCAGCCCCTCTCCTGGCCCTTATATAAGGAGCCAGGTCTCAAGAGATCTGTCCGGTACGACTAGGTTACAAAGGGTCATAGTTCTAAACTTTCCTTGTACTCTTCCTCTCCTTGTCTTGTTCTTCAAGAAATCTTCTTCGACACCGATGTAGTGGCCCACCTTGCCATTGAGTGCCCTCATGGGCCCCTGGTTGGGCCGCAAGAGGTAGTGCAATATTAGTTACCCGAAGGGTAATGCCCACATCAGCCTCCTCCAACAATTTGATGTTGAAAGTGATGAAGATGATGGGGTTGCAAAGATGAGGCTTGATGCTGCTCTAACTGACAAACCTGACCTTCCTATGCCTTCATTGGTGTGGAAGGAGAAGAATCAATGGGGTCCTGTCCAAGCTACAAGGATGAGCTCTAGGATTCAAAGAGATGGCAAGACTGCGATTGAGAAGGCTCAAGATTTTAAGAAGGCAAAGAACTTGGAAATCCCTAAAGGTAACAAAATTTATGGTTTTTCCAACTCTTTTGCTGCTCTTCACAATCAAGATTTATTTGATAAAGAAAAAAATGCTGGCATTAGCCGGGGTCACAATAATTTGAATGCTGACTCCATTATTAACAAAGTTAAAGAGGTTGAAAACAATAGACTTAAAGATTTTCAGGTTTCTAACTCTGTCTTATTTCTTCTTGTGGATATTAGTATATCTGTGGAAGAGATGAGAGTGGGTGTAGATGATGAAAATGATTGTTCACTGGATCAGGATGATCACATTAGTGATGTTCCTGATGAGGATGAACCATGGACATTAGTCTATAGTAGAAAAAAGGGTAGAAGGAAGTTGATCTTTAAAAATGGTAGTAGCTCTAATTTGGAACCCTAGAGGTCTTAATAGACCTGATAAGCTACTAGAGTGCATGACCTTATTAGAGAAGTATGCCCTGATATTATATGTTTTTGAGTCTAAAAAAGAAGAGTTTACAAATTTACAGTTGCAACAGTTGGATCTTTGGGGGAAATTCTGCTGGAACTGGTTGCCAGCTGTTAAAATTGCTGGTGCATTCTTGTTGGCATTAGTCTTGATTTGTTTGACATAGTCAAATGGGATATTTTTACTTACTGTGTTTCTGTTCAAATAAAAGCTAAAAAGATAATATTGTTTGGAGAGTTATTGTTGTGTATGGCTCTGCTTATGAGGAGCATAAATTGGAGTTTATCAATGAATTGCATAATGTCTATGCTTGTTGGAGTGGACCTACTTTAGTAGGTGGTGACTTCAACCTCATTAGAGAAATATGTAAAAGAATACTGGTAATATAAATCAACATTGGGCTAATTTGTTCAATGACTGGATTAATAAGTTCAGCCTGATGGAACTCAAGAACCCTAGTAGATAGTTTTCTAGGGCTAATAATCAGGATAATCTGGTCATGGCCTTACTAGATAGGGTTTTTGTTTCTACTTGCTGGGACTCTTTGTTTCCTGCTAGTAGTTTATCTTCCAAGGTTAGAGTTGGTAGTGATCATACCCCTATTATTGTTGATACTGGTGTTTTGAAAATTCCACATGAAAAACAATTTAGATTTGAGAAGTGGTGGATTAAAATTGAGGGGTTTGAGCAAGTGGTGACCAATTTTTGGCAAACCCCTTGTCATCTTCAAAATTCTGTTGATAGATGGCAATTTAAAATGAGATATACTAGGAAAGGGTTGAAAGGTTGGTCAGCTAATATTGAATCTGCTCAAAGAAAACTTAAGCAATAGTTGGTTGCTGAATATGATTTGCTTGATATTACTTCTGAAACACAATGCTTATCCCCCGTTTCTAAGTCTAGAATGAAGAATATCTCTATTGAACTTACTAATATATGGAGAAATGAGGAAATTAAGGCCAGACAAAGGTCTAGGGAACGTTATATTCTAGAGGGTGATCGTAATACTGCTTACTTCCATTCTGTAGCAAACCATAGGAGGAGGAAGAAGCAGATTGGTCAACTGCAAGGTGATTCAGGCATGGTGGAAGATAATAAAGGTATGCTTGATATTGCTGTGAAGTACTATAAGAACCTTTTCTGCCAAGAGCCTTGCCTTGAAATTGATTTAGAGGATGACTTTTGGGGCCCTAATGATATGGTGTCTTAGGATCATAACAACATGCTTGATGCTGTTTTTTCTGAAAAAGAGGTGGAGGAGGTAATTTTTGGTTCTTATGCTGAGGGTGCTCCTGGCCCTGATGATTTCTCTTTCCTCTTTTATCAACACTTTTAGGAGCTCATTAGAGCTGATTTTATGGCTATGAGTAAGGCTTGGAATGAAGGGAAATTAGACCTATTCAGGTTGATTTTTTCTCTTTTAACTTTAATTCCAAAAGAGGCTGAAGCTGTAACTATACAGAATTTCAGACCAATTGCTTTAACTAATTGTAGTTTCAATATTCTCTAAGTGTGCCACTAATAGGCTGGGAGTGGTTAGTGAAAAGCTTATTTCACCAAATCATACAGCTTTTATTAATGGATATATATTCTTGAGAGTGTAGTTTCTGCCCATGAAGTAATTCATAATGCAGTGCATAATAACTAATCTGGTTTTATTTTTAAACTTGACTATGAAAAGGCTTATGATAGGGTTGATATGGCTTTTCTCTTGAGAGGCATGAGGATGAGGGGTTTTAGCCCAAGATGGATGTCTATTATTGAAGGACTTTTGCATAATGGTTATGTGGGTGTTAGGAACAATGACTGTAATAGTCATTTTTCCTAACCAGTAGAGGTGTGAGGCAGGGGGATCCCATTTCCCCTATCCTCTTTAACTTTATGGCTGATGTATTTACCAAAATTTTGTCCAAAGGTGCTGCTAATAGATAGTTAGCTGGACTGTTACAAGAGCTGGGAGGTGGTGGTACTATCAGCATGCAGTTTGCTGATGATACCTTACTTTTCCTAGAAAATAATCTGTCCTCTGCTATAAATTTAAAGTGGATCCTGGCCTGCTTTGAAAAAATGTCTGGTATGAGGATCAACCACAAATGTGATTTGGTTCCCATTAATGTGGATGAATGTGATGCACAACTTATTGCTCAGGCTTTGAGCTGTAAGTTGGGTGAATTCTCCATGCAATATTTAGGGGTTCCTCTGCATCATAGTAAACTTAGAAGAGAAGATATCCAACCTGTGGTTGATAAAATCCAGAGGAAGGCTGCCAGTTGGAGGGGAAAGCTTCTTAACCATGCTGCTAAATTAGAGCTGGTTAGAAGTGTTCTAGCCAGCATCCCTCTTTATTTGCTTAGTGTGATCAATTTCTCAAAATGGGCTATTACTCTTATTAACTCTCAGATGGCTCATTGTCTCTGGGATAATTACGAGGGACATCATAAATATCATTTAGCTAATTGGGGTTTGGTCACTAGAAAGAAGGAGTATGGAGGCTTGGGCATTCCTGACTTATCAGAGATGAATATGTGCCTTTTAGCCTCCTGGATTAAAAGATATAATTTGAATGAGAACAAACTTTGAAAACAGATTATTGATATTAAGTATAATGTTGATAATCCAAATATTTTCTCTTGCTCTTCTTTTGGTGCCTCACCTTTCTAGAAAGGGGTGATGTGGGCTGCTAAAGCTGCCAAAATGGGGTATCAATGGAAAGTTGGGGATGGTAAGAAAATTAAGTTTTGAGAAGATCACTGGTTTAGATCTTACAGCCTAGCTATTCAATATTGGGAAGTTTATTTCCTGGTTAATGAGCAAAACAAAACCATTGCTGAGCTTTGGGATGGGGAATCCTTGTAAGTAACCTTTGGAAGATGTTTTGATCATAGGTTGGTGGTGCAGTGGTTGGAAATCTAGAAAATTGCACAGAGCATCACCTTGAATACTAATAATGATGTCCTGATCTGGATGTGGGAAGCCAATGGGATATATAGTGTGAAATCTATGTATGATGTGGTAAACTTTGGTGGGATTAAACCTGTTGATATTCATTGTGTTTGGAAACTGAAGGTTCACCCCAAAAATTCATTTCTTTGTTTGGTTGTTATTTCATAACAAGTTGCTCACTAGAGATAACTTGGTTAAAAGACAAAATGTTGATGATTTGATTTGTGTGTTTTGCAATGAAGTTGAGTTCTGCCAACATTTGTTTTTCGACTGTGTGGTTGCTTCCAATTTGTGGAAGGAGATAGGGTTGGCCTTGGGTCGTATGACTCAGGTTACCAAGCTGTCTGATGTTACTGCTCTTTGGAATGACGAGAAAAAGAATGTTTTTTTCAATATGATTTTTGCTGCTACCCTGAGAACCATCTGGATTATCAGAAATGATCATGTTTTCAATCGAACTCAATGGCTTGGGATGCAGGTGATGTGGAGACAAGTGGTCTTCAGCTGTGCTCAATGGAAAATCCAGCTGAAGGTGTTAGCTCGGCTGCCGCCGCTGCTATCGTGGTCGGAGCCTGGCTGACCCCTCAGAAGAAGGCGAGATCGTCACTGGAGGTGTGTGACATGAATAGGGTGAGGGGGTTTGGGCCGATGCTGATCACGGCGGAAGACCTGGCGAGGACACTAGAGGCCAATGCATTGATGTTAGTCGGCGATGGTGCATGCTTCAAGGTGCTGGAGCGTCCATGAAAACTCTAGGGTGCTGTTGGTTGTTCGTGTGCCCTCTCCTCCCCCTCGTTGCGTCAAAAAATCTCCAGTCTTCGGTCTGTAATGATATGGTGTGTGGGTGGAAAAACTGTTAGGCTTTTGCTGATGGTGTCATATGGTTTTGTAAAAACTGGATGGTTGTTTGTGACCGTGGTTTCAGAAATGGAACTGGGGTTGAAGCCCTATTTTTCTAAAAAAATCAAATTACGTGACACAAGAGAGGCCGATTGGTTGCCTACATGGTTTTACATGTGCTCAAGCAGATCATCCTGAAGTGTAAAGTGAGTTGCTTGATCATGAATTTCATGATGCGCATGGGGAAATTCTTATAACGTTGCGGGTCCACCTTGGGACTCAACCAGCTCCCCCTCCCCCCTCCTTCCAAGTGTAGGTGCCCAATCACGCAAGCAGTAATCACCTCCTACACAATGTCAATGCTTCAAGTTTTAGCAGGATGTCGAACAATGGCTCAATAAATTTGGAGCACACCAAATACGCGCTCCACATCCTTCTTAACACTTTTAAAAAATATAGACCAATATGGATATATGCCATCACGTGTTGTATTTGTGGCCATTGATCTCGTGGTGGACCGCTAGAGAATTGCCCCGGTGGCACGCACCGTCACGAGTGGCATGCAGGGATCAGTACGCGCGCGTAACCCATGGAATCCACAATCGAATCCGGCCGATTGTGCGCGGCAGATGGAAGGAGCAGTGTCCTCCGCCGGATCGACCGGCTACATGCCTACCACCGGCCGGCAGCGCCGCGGTCGCTCGGCTGCAGCTGCATACCGATCGTGATTCGTGATGGTGATCGGGCCGGACCCCGGCCGCGCGCGCACATGCATGAAGCTCCGCTAGCCGCGCGCGATTGCACAGTGGGCAGAGAGGGGAGCCGAGGCATGATTACGCGCGTACGTACGCGCGCGGGGCTTGCCCTTCCGGCCACAGGATCCACGTGTCGACCGCCGCGCCCATCATCTCCCGCGCCTGCCCCGATCGGACGGCTCGCCGGCCGGCCGGCCGGCCAACCGTTCAAAAATCTTGCGTCGCGACGACCGTCTCTGCGTGTGTGTGTGTGGAGCTAGCTGTGGTTGGTTGGGGTGGAAAAGCTAGCGAATAAAGCAGCAGGAGGAGTGAGGAGTTAAGCACGGATGGCGACGGCGACGGACGCGACTGGCGACCCATCCCTAGCCTTCCCGAAACGCGCTACGCTGCTGGTCCTCTAGGGTTTCCGCCCTACTCATCCTTTGCCGGAAACGGCAGTACCGCGGAGCCCGCCTTGTGACCACTGGCTCCTCCCCGGCCTGCACCACCATCCATCATCTCGCCCTTTAATCCTTGTCCATCCCAGCTGCCCCAGCTCCTCCTCCTCGCCCTTATCTCTCTCCCCTCCCCATCTCTCTCCCTGTTGCTTGTGGTGTGTGTATGGTGGTGGTGGATCTGGCTGGGTAGCTAGCTAAGCTCGAGCTCGCACG
Source organism: Lolium perenne (assembly GCF_019359855.2). Lineage (NCBI taxonomy): Eukaryota > Viridiplantae > Streptophyta > Magnoliopsida > Poales > Poaceae > Lolium > Lolium perenne. The sequence continues at coordinate 94,766,254 of NC_067250.2, read as the reverse complement.
CGCGCAGCCAAGGTGGAGGAACCGGCGGCGCCAGCCATGGGGCGGGGCAGGGTGGAGCTCAAGCGGATCGAGAACAAGATCAACCGCCAGGTCACCTTCGCCAAGCGCAGGAACGGGCTGCTCAAGAAGGCGTACGAGCTCTCCGTGCTATGCGACGCCGAGGTCGCGCTCATCGTCTTCTCCAACCGCGGGAAGCTCTACGAGTTCTGCAGCACGCAGAGGTATATACATACCCTACGCGCATGTACCAGACCCTTGTTTCCTTTGGTCAAATCGCACACGCACGCGCGCGCGCCATGGTGGATCTCTCCGGCCGGATCCGCCCATGGAATGGCCGCTGCCCCCTCAGCGCGCCATGGCCAGAGATCCGGACATCCGGTGCCCGATCCCACGGTGCTAGCTCCCCACTCGTCCAGCCAGTAAGCACGTCGTCTGGTTTACGTGGATCTGCGTGAGCTAGTAGCGTCCTGATGTTAATTAGCGGTACGCGTACGCCAGCCCCCCGGGATTCGTGGAAGCGGCTTGGTTTCCACGGATTACCGAGCCGGGATCTGGCCAATACCCTGGGTTTTATTAGGGTTCGATATCTTCCCTAGCTGGTCCGTTTACGGCGCCCTACTTTCCCCGGCTTTCCCGGTCCAGATCTTCCCGGCCTGATCTAGCGGTTCTAGCGGAGCACTAGCTCATCAACTAATCTGTCATATGCTGTGTGTGTTTGAAACTTCATATTGTGGATCTGGTTGATTTTTTTTTCCCTTGTCACCCCAAACCTGATGCTCCGGCCGCCCGTTTTCTTAGTAGCACACATACTTCGATTCAGAAAAATGATGTCGAAAAAACAAGACTCGGAACGTTTGTCTAAGTAGACATGGTACATACCACGCTCCAATTGCTATCCTTTTTTTTTGTGATGAGCATTTCAAAGTCATTTGTATATCATCATGTTCTAAATAAAGGTGGATCTATCTAGTTTTTTTTTCGAATTTGAAGCCCCACAAAAAGATTCAAGCCATAGTCCCGGATGGGAGTATCATCGCCATTTTGTGGGATGATAAAAAGACGAGTGTGCGTCTAGGTGTCTTGGGGAGGATAGAACTAATTAATTAGTGGATGCATGCAAAGATGGTTGATCTAACTTCTTGAATAGGTTGACGAGATCTATATATGTTGGAAGATGTTGTAACACAATTGCCTGCATACCAAAGCATCCCCAACGCTCTTATTAATACGTGTTGTTTTCTACATTATCATGGCCCAACATAATTTCCGAGGATTTTCCTTTGTGCACATGTCAATACAAAATAAGTTCAATAATCATTAAAAATTTAGTGGCATCATTCTCACATAGCAATCTTATACTCCATCCTCGCCGAACTATAGGTCACATCTGACTTCTCACAGTATCCAATAATGCTCAACTTTGACCATGATTTCAATATAAATTTGAAGTATTTAGCAAATGCCCTCTTTAGCAAAACAAGCTCAACGGGTCAAGTACTTATATGATCAATATTTATACTCTCACACATATTACTTGTTAAGTTTTAAAAATATTCACCACTTGCATACTAACATCGCTTCTGTTTAGGGAAACGAGTAGTTTTGTAAGTCGCCAAGTTTGTTTTTTGAACAAAGTCACCGAGTTTAATTTCATCTTTCTACACTGTAGATGATATATTTTATGTAAGTAGCAGTGTTAATTTGCATGCACAGATATAAATCCTGCGTAAATTTTTTTCTCAATGGTATATTATTCATTTAGCAAAAGAAATGTAATATATATAGGAAAACATCGATCTGGACCCACTACCTGTCCCATTCTGTCATGGATACATCCTCTTACATATCAAGTGAGAGTTCATTACATGTCAAAAAATTTGAGAGTTCGTTAGATGCCAAATGCAATGTAAACGTCCAATGAATACTCTGACTGGCGTGTCAAGGTGGGATCCCCATGGGATGTCATTTTGTACTATGTAGTTCAAATTTTGATGTCAAAATTTGTACTAAAAAAGTCAAATTATACTACAAGTGGGACAAAAGTGGGATCCCACCTGACACCCTTAACTCTGACTGGAGGGTTCAGGTCCAAGTTCGATCCCAGTATATGCTGCATAATTTGTTTTCTCTAAGAATTCGATCCTAGTTTTTGTTTGCTGATATGATTTATTTTGTACCCAAACAAAATGTTCTGCCTTATCCATCTGCTCAGATGTCAAGCGGCGAGTTAATACAGTTCAACATGCCGTACGACATCTCATCACACATAAATTCATGATTTCTGGTTTCACTTGAGCGGGACTTGAGAACACCCGTCAACTCAGACTAAAGATTCCTACGCAAAAACCTTGATATCTGTGCACACATCACAACCCCTGCTGCTCTTGCTGTGCATCATTTATCCCAATTCTTAAACGACTAAACAAGTAACCTGTACACTCACTTTCTTTTTTTACCATCCGCACTTTTTAAGCCACAATTCAACAGGCGTATGTCATGTCATGTCCCGTCACTGTGCATATTTTGAATCGTGTGTACTGTAATCTTAAGGAAAAATTAATTACCGAACTGAACTGTGGCGCGCACTAGCAGCTGTGACATTGACAATCTTATCTTTTCGCCACCAATTCTACTTCGTATTGCCGCAAAGTCAAATTTAACTGTGACATTGAGAATCTTAACTTCACCACCAATTCTACTTCATATTGCCACAAACTTAAATTTAACTGTGACATTGAGAATCTCTTAACTCTGTGTGTGTGTACTGTATTATTTTCTCTCATTAATTTAGCTCTGTGATTATTTACTGAACTTATAGCATGACGAAGACACTGGAAAAGTATCAGAAATGCAGTTACGCAGGACCTGAAACAACTGTGCAGAACAGAGAAAATGAGGTAGACTTTTTTCTGTCTTACAATGTCCATGCTTTGGGTCATTTATCTTGCCAGCTCTTCTTGTACTCCATACTTTCACAATTTCAAAATGATATGATACGTCTTACATGTTCCCAGCACAGTCCTACATCTTATATTGCCGGCTCTTCTTGTACTTGCTACGTCTTACATGCCCACTGCCCAGTCTCTCTACACAAAAGAACATGAACCCAGTTGCAATGCATGTCATAAGAAAAGAACCAGGAACTCCCAAAAATTCTCTAGAATATTCAGAGCATGCAAATAGATTGTATGCGATATGTAAATTTACATACTACTCACTCTTCTTAGACTCGCGATGCCATATATAACCTACAAACTTAAGCTAGCCTAGTTTGAAAACGTAAACATGCACTTGAATTTGAAGGGAGTTAACATTACCACCAGAGTCGCACCAACTGACTTTAGCTACAATTGGTGTGAAAAGGTTCTTCCCTGTGATATTTCATGTAAGACACTAAAAGTGTAGCTTGGATAATAATGGTTCACACGGTAATGCTTAATTATCTACAATTAACAAAAACACCCTATTTGGGTTATTTCCTAGTGAAACGGATCATGTGTCAGTTAACTCTTCACATCACTGTGTTAGTATGTTTTCTATAATTTCATAACGAATTTTAATGATATGATGTCCTGATGATTGTTAGTGAAGTAAAGCTTTCATATCTTATTTTGTCTCAGCAACTGAAGAACAGCCGCAATGAGTACCTGAAACTAAAGGCACGTGTTGATAATTTACAGCGGACACAAAGGCAAGTTGTGTTTTCATTGAGCTATTTTACCACTTAATTTTGTTTCTTTATCAATTAATTTGCATCTTCAAGATAAAAAAATGTAAATCCAAGGAACTATGAATGCAAATGTTTGCTCTTCTTAAATACAGCACTACCATAAATAGTCAATACTAATTATTTTCTTCTTCTGAAAGTGAAGTATTTTATGATTTTTCTTGCTGGGACGAATGTCAGGGTATGCAACAATCTGCAATTTTATTGTAGAAGGGGGTGGTACACTATTTTTTTTTTTAGGAAAGCTTGTATTGGTTCTTACCAGATTGTTTATGACACGTTCCTAGATTGTTTATGACACATTCCTAGATAAGATAAATATCCAGCATGGTTAATTACGAGTGATCCTATCTATTCCACCAAATCTGAATTTTACCTTTATTACTAGTATTATTTTCCTTCATTGTAGTCCACAGGTGAAGTTTTAAGTTTATATGTAAATAATTAACCAGTCCTTTGCATCTTATCTAGGAATTTGCTTGGTGAAGACCTTGATTCATTAGGCATAAAGGAGCTGGAGAGCCTTGAGAAGCAACTCGATTCATCTTTGAAGCACATCAGAACAACAAGGGTACTCCCTGGAAGTGTTATAAAAATAGTTGGATTTTTCCAGTTTAAGTAGGAATTTTTCCTTGGCGGATATATAGCTCTACATATAACATTTATTCAATTCTCTGAAATGACTTTATACATACATTTATGATCTTGCAGTATAGGTGAATCATGCCTGCATGATATTTGGTGTGTGCTAACCAGGTTTTATTTCTCTTATCGCAGACACAAATTATGGTTGACCAACTGACAGAACTTCAGAGAAGGGTATGTTAGCTCTTAACAAGTCAACAGTAGTGAATCTTCCTCGCACAAATAAAAACAGCACTGAATTTGACTAATTAGTGGATGACCCCCACTTATTAAATTTGTAGGAACAAATGTTCTCCGAAGCAAATAAGTGTCTTCGAATAAAAGTAAGTACTTCTACGCCAGTGTGTTACCATAACCATTCTAAATATATTTGACCTCAATGGAGATCAAAATGAAAAAGTACTCATGATAAGAGATCATGGTAATCCTAGTGATAATAGAGAACTACGAGTAAGAAAAGAAACCCAAGACTGGTGGTAATCTAAAGCTACAAGGTATATATAGGTGATGTTCTTGATTTTGTTTTGAGAGATGCAGTTGGAGGAGAGCAATCAGGTTCATGGGCAGCAGCTCTGGGAGCACAACAACAACTTACTCAGCTACGAACGTCAGCCCGAAGTGCAGCCACCGATGAATGGCGGCAACGGATTCTTCCACCCTCTTGATCCTGCTGGTGAACCGACCCTTCACATAGGGTATAACTCTTAACCCACGTTTAAAGTTTGATTTATATTTAACCTACGGAGATAGGCAGATAGCTCATCATATTGTTGATAATTCTGGTCAATTGGATTGTTCTATAAAGTACTTTATGTAGGACAAAAACAACAGTTTTACTCTGTTACGATGCCAGATGACAATTGATCAGCATAATTTTCATGTTTTTTGTACAAAAGATTATGGCGGTGTAAAGTGTAAACTGCTTATCTAGTCGTAAACTTACGAGGATGCACTATCTTCTACATGTGTTAGCTATCAAACTGATCGTTAACCGTCTTTATCTGCAGGTATCCTCAAGAGTCACTGAATGGCTCATGCATGACCACTTTCATGTCCCCATGGCTACCATGATAGAAGACGAAATTGAGAAATAATAAGGATATATGTGGCACCAGGGCAGCCGCATATATGCATGTATACTACTTCGAGTGATGGAATATTCCAATCAAGATTCTCACTTATTTTGTGTGCAACTTTTGTGTGATAAGAACATTAAAACCTTGGTATTTGGTGATGACCTATTGTGTTACTACATGTAAAAGATTATAGGAGCGCTAGCTGCCTACATTATATTACTTAAGCGTGTATGTGTGATGAAATTTTGGCCTCACCCGATGGGCATTTTTAATCCTCTATAGTATTTTTTGCTGAAAAGAAACATGCTAGAGTGGTAACCACACAAATAGCAAAATATAGCATGAACAACTTAGGCTAGTCACAGTGGAGAGTAACATAGAGCATCTACGCTCAAGGTTAGAATTGGTTTTTCGTACTAATCTATGTTACTATCTTCACAGTGTTGGATAATTAGACATAATTTTCATGATTAATTTCAGAATATTAAGTATGATGAAAACAACTACTAACATGTGAAACTCGAACATACTAGATGCATTAATCAACATAAATAGTACCAAGGCAAACGGTACAACATCCATCGCTAAATAGATCGAGATATGTCACACATACCGCTCTGGTGGAGGTGTAGCAGTAACGTTGTTGATGACGGGTCGAAGTTGACGATGTTGAAGACGACGGATAGGCAGCACCGCCTAACTTGAACATAAGACGACCAATGATGAAGGGCTTGAGCAGTCGATGGTTGTGCGACGGCCACCAGATGGCCATGCATGAGTAGGTCGTCCCGAGGTCGATGCCGATCGCCAGCCCGCCGGCCTTCCCCAAGTGGCCTCCCGTAGGCTTCCCCAAGGCATCCCATGTGGAAGATCTAGCGGCCAAGGGAGGGGCAGCAGTTGCCCCCCTTGACCCGCTAAAGAGGACCCCTCACATTTCTCAAAGTAAACATTAGCCCATTCATTGACTCTATCCTATCTCTCTCCCATGCTTGTTTATAAGAAATAATTTGGTATGACTCATCCAGGACGATGAAGTCCTACGGGGACGGAAGGAACATACGCGCCCATCACTGCAGAGGGATCGTGCACTCAACCCTAAAGGAATAAAAGAGTTGTCCGCGAACACCTTCGGATCTTCATCAATTGGGCGATGCTATGCTCAAGTTCTTCACCAAATTCATCACCGAGTCTTCCGCAATCCCTGCGGTGAGAATACTATGATCCAACTCGCGGTTTATGTTTCTGCATATGTAGAACTTATGTGATCGTGCTAGGGAATTTTAATAGGGTTGCATGGAATCAGCGATCCATGTGTTAAAATCTTAGTTTACTCATCCTTTGTTTACCGACAATTTGAAGATTTATATATTGGCTACCTATAGAAAAATTTCTGGGGCACCGACGGAAAATAAGTTTACTATGAGAGAGGATATGGTTACCGATATACCTAGGATACCCCTTCATGAAAACACTATCCTCATAGCTGCTTGCACCGAGGAAAAGTATTCAATGCTATTTCTCAAATGGAACTTAATAAAGCTCCTGGACGAGACGGGTTTCCATCTGAGATCTATACATATTTTTGGGAGATTATTAAGCAAGATATCATGAATTTATTTGCGCATTTGCAATAACGTGGCCTCCAACTGTGACTTTGGGGTGATAACTTAGATTCCTAAAAAGGAAGATGCTATTCAGATTCATCAATATAGCCCTATTTGCTTACTCAACTTGAATTTTAAGACATTCACTAAGGTAGGCACTAATAGAGTAACTAGGATCGTCCATAAAGCTATTAAACCTACACAATCTGCCTTCATGCCAAGACAACATATACTTGAAGAGGTAGTCATCCTGCATGAGATCATTCGTGAACTTCATAGAAACAAAATGGATGGTGTCATTTTTAAAATTTACTTTGAGAAGGCTTGTGATAAAGTAAAATGGACCTTTCTTCAATGAATTATACACATGAAAGGATTCTCACTAAAATGATGTGATATAGTCGCGAGTTTTGTTCAAGGAGGGCATTAGACGGCTGGTTGGCGTAAAAGTTAATGACAACATTGGCCATTACTTACAAACAAGGAAGGGGTTGAGACAAGGAGATGATTTATCCCTAATCCTTTTTAACATTGTGGTTTATATGTTGGCCATCCTAATTGCCAGGGAAAAAGAGGATGGTTAGATAGGTGGTCTCGTCCGTCAATTGGTCGAGGGGGGAGTATACATTCTACAATACGTAGATGATATTATTTTTTTCATGGAGCACGACTTACAGAAGGTTGTAAACATGAAACTAATTCTATGAAATTTGGAACAATTATCTGGCCTTAAGATCAACACTTTCATAAAAGTGAAATCATTTGTTTTGGAAAGGTCAAGGAGCATGAGGAACAATAGAAGCAAATTTTGAGATGTGAGGCTGGTTCTCTTCCCTTCAGATATCTAGGTATCCCAATTCATTACAAAATACTTTCAAACAAAGAGTGAAATCCAGTAGAAAATCGCTTTGAATGAAAGTTGGGCTGCTGGCAGAGCAAGTTACTCACATACGGAGACAGACTTGTGCTTATAAATTCCTTCCCTAACAGTTTACCGATGTTTATGCTATCTTTTCTATAAATACGTAAGGGTTTAAGAAAAATGGTAGATTTTATAGGTCAAGGTTTTTTTTAACAAAATGATGATCATAAGTGTAAATATCAGTTAACAAGATGGAATATTATTTGTCATCCCAAAGATCAGGGGGGCCTTGGTGTGGAAGTCTTCGATATAAAAACAGATGCTTACTAAGCAAATGGTTGTTTAAGCTCTTGAATGAAGATGCGGTATGACAGGAGCTACTGCATAATAAATATCTTTGTAACAGAACACTATCACAAGTGACTGCAAAACTAGCGACTTCCCTTTCTGGAAAGTACTAATGGGGTTTAAAAATGAGTTTTTCTCGCGAGGTTCTTTCGAAGGTCGGCGATGGCCAGAAAACTCGTTTCTAGGAAGACACTTTTTTAGGAGATCAGCCACTAGCCCAACAGTATCCCTCTTTATATAACATTGTCTGCCAGAAAAACATTTTGGTGGCTAATATTTTAACCGGTAATCCTCTAGATATCAAATTTAGAAGAGTGATATCACACAATGAATGGGAGGCTTGGCTACATCATATAAGACGATTATTTTTTTATTAACTTGACCGAAGAACCATATGATATTGAGTGGAAACTAACTACTTCTGGGGTGTTTTTAGACAAATCAATGTATGCGGATATGATGAATGGGCATATGGTTTTTCTACGCAAATATATTTGGAAAATAAAACTCCATAAGGTTAAGATCTTCATGTGGTTCTTATATAGAAAAGTGATTCTTACTAAAGATAACCTCGCTAGAAGAAATTGAAACGATTGTAAAAAGTGTGTTTTCTATGATGCTGATGAATCTATCAACCATTTAATTTTCGATTGTTGTTTCGCTACATTAATTTGGAGAACTATTCAGTACACTTTTAGTATCCCTCACCAGCCAACGTTACAAATATGTTTGAAAGTTGGCTTAATGGGGTTGATAAAAAGTCTAAAGAGTATATTCCACTGGTAGAAAAATGGCCTTTAGTCGCGGTTCGCAACTGCCATTAGTCGCGGTTGCGCAACCGCGACTAATTAAGCGCGACTAAAGGCCCCCCCTTTAGTCGCGGTTGCTTACGAACCGCGACTAAAGGCCCGTCCACGTGGGCGGCTAGCGTGCGCCTGGGCGAAGGACCTTTAGTCGCGGTTGGTGTCCCCAACCGGGACTAAAGGCTATTTCGTTACATTTTTTTAATTTATTTGTGTTTCTAATTTTTTTTCACTCCGTTTTTTTTTCTATTTTTTTCAGAATTTCTATTATTTCAGTTATCTCTAGTCAGCTTAGTCTCTATCTCTAACTACACTTATCTCTAGTCAAATTACTTACTCGTGGTCCCACTTCCCGCTCGGTCACCCATCCTCCCACTACTCCACCTCTAGCACGCTTAACTTCCGAGTTCCATTCCGTTCCGCATCCAAGTGCTTCGCGCGCATGTATGTGATAGTAGTATCATATCAATCCTATTAACATGTTGATCGATGTCACATTTCTTTATTGTTTGAATTTAAATAATTCTTTTAATAAACAAAAGTAATGATGTAATAATAATCTTGAATAAATAAATAAACATTAACTTTTTAATTTGTATTATTTTTAATTTTATTAATTAATTAAATATTTTTTTTGCCAAACCTAAAATCTAAAAATTGGGTATAAATGATAGTAATCTTTATGCAGGATGAAATTATTAATTTTAGGTTTTAAAAAATTAAAAAAACTATAAAATCCATAATTTATAGAAAAAACTAAAATCTTCCTGCTTTTGTATTTCCATTTGGAATTTTGAGAATCTAAAAATTGGCTAACCGGGTAAACCCCGGTGAATTCGGATGTAACTTTTTCCCAGGATTTTTTTGATATATTATACGTTTTTTTCCGACGTCGTATGCAAAAGTTATTGCGGTTTTACCATTTTTTTTAAACTTTTTTTGCAAAAAAAGTGAAAATTCGAATTTCTTCATTTCTCCGAATAGTAGGTTGCATAACATACAAGAATCTGAGAACAATTTTTTTTTTGAATTTTCTACTATTTTCTTTTGTATTTTACAAACCAAAAAAAGGCGATCCACGGGGGTGCAGGGGGCGTGGGAGTAAAAAAACTCGGAAAAACCTTTAGTCGCGGTTGGGGACACCAACCGGGACTAAAGGGGTACCCTTTAGTCGCGGTGTCCCCAACCGCGACTAAAGGTTTTTCCGCCAGCCGCATCCCTCCATAACCTTTTAGTCCCGGTTGGTGTTACCAACCGCGACTAAAGGGGTACCCTTTCATCGCGGATGGAGCATTAGTCGCGGGTCGCCTCCCGAACCGCGACTAAAGCCCCTTTTAGTCGCGGTTCGAATATTTCCGGGACTAATGGGGGTGGACGGAAGCCTATTTTTCTACTAGTGTTCGAACATGGATTAGTGCTTTGATGTGGGCTATATGGAATTGTCGCAATGTCATTGTTATTAAAAAAGTACGAATGATAATTTTCTACATGTAATCCATATGGTTATACACTGGATCCATGAATGGTCCTAGCTTATACCGGAGGCACATCGGGCACATATGAATATTGGATGCAGCCGTCTGGAGGCGGTCGCTCGGGCTCGCGGCTTGCTAGGATGATTCAAAATGCAGTCGTCTGGAGGCACAACCAGGGTGGCTGGTGGCTTGCTAGGATGATTCAAAATGCATAATCGTCATACTTTTGTTTTATTCTGCTGGTTAATTTTTATTTAGAGATATCCATTTTCGTACCCTTGGATGGTTAGCTGTACTCAGTTTTCCGCAGTTGCTGAACTTTTTCTCACTTTTTTTTCCTTCCTATAGTCTCAAATCCTTGCACGGTCGGACGGAGGGTTGCCGCCAGGTCACTGTTACATGCTGACGGGTGGGTCCGCGTTGGGATAGTTCATCCCTTGGCCTTTACGTGTTGACGGGTGGGGCCAGGAGACACGACGGACTAGCCATCCATCTCTCACATACGGGTGGGCCAATGACAAATGGGGCCACCGCTGCCAATGGCTAATGGGGCCGTGATGTGGGCCCGGAGCAGCTACTCCCCAAACATTGACATGTGGGGTCATCTTCTCCCAGCACCTAGCCCCAGCCCCGAGCAGATCCTACCCCAGCCGCAGACATAGCAACAATTGTCGGCGCCTCGTCGCATCGCTGGCTCCGTCATCCGGCAGCCGAACGGACTGTGGTGCTGCACCTCAACCACTGCTCTTGCTCGACCTACATCTGATCACGTGCCTTGTGTCGTCTCGATTGGGACAGATATCCCTAAAGCAAAGATGTTTCATTTTGAAAATCATTGGGTCCGTTTGCCTGGTTTCCTTGATAAGGTTCAAACAATTTGGGATATTGAGTGCTATGGTGACAGTGCTAAAAGATTGTCAGCCAAGTTTAAGCTTCTGCGAAAAGGACTCAAGCAGTGGATCAATAGCTTTTCAATGCTTAACACACTTATTGAGAATTGCAGTAGCGTCATTCTCCGTTTAGACAACTTTGAAAAGCAAAGGGCGCTGCATATCTCTAAGTGGAATTTCAGAAATATAGTTAAAGCAAAATTGCAGCACTTGTTGCTCTGTAAACAGGATTATTGGAAGAAGAGGTGTACGGCAAGGTGGGCTCGTCTTGGGGATGAAAACACTTCATTCTTTCATTCCATGGCGACCATCCGATACAGAAAAAATCTTATTACAACGCTAGCTCGAGAGGTTGGTTCGCAAACTTCAGATCATGGCGAAAAGGCAGGACTACTTTGGAATTCTTTCCATTGCAGACTAGGGGTGTCACTTCCCATTAATACAAATTTTGACTTCTCTCAATATTTTACCCCTTTTGAAGGCCTGGAAACTCTCTCAATGCCTTTTACACATGAGGAAATCGATCAAGTTGTTGCGCATATGCCAAGTGACAAATATCCAGGATCAGATGGCTTCTCAGGACTATTTCTAAAAATATGTTGGCCTGTAGTGAAATATGACTTTTATCAACTTTGTCAAGAATTTTGGGAAGGAACAGTAAACTTGCAGAGCATCAATGATTCATTCATAACCTTGATTCCCAAAATCCTCTCCCAGAAGGTTCAAATGATTATCGGCCAATCTCTTTACTGAACATTTGCCTGAAATTGCTCACCAAACTCCTTGCAAATCGGCTTCCGTACAAAATTCTTGACATGGTACACACTAACCAATATGGTTTCTTGAAATCAAGGAATATTCAAGATTGTGTTGGGTGGGCCTTTGAATACATCCACCAATGTAAGCAAGCGGGTACTCCTACAGTAATTCTTAAATTGGACTTTGCAAAAGCCCTTGATACAGTTGAGCACGAGGCTATTATGAAGGTCTTTGAGAATCTTGGGTTTGATCACCGTTGGCTGAAGTGGTTAAGAATGATCATGGTGACATGTACCTCATCAGTGTTGCTTAATGGAGTTCCTGGAAAAAAGTTTCTCTGCCGTCAGGGGGTTCGACAAGGCGACCCACTATCTCCGTTATTGTTTGTCGGTGTGTCTGAACTTCTGCAAGCAATGGTTAATCGTCTCTTTAGTGATGGAGTGTTGCAGGCGCCGCTGAATATTCCTAACACTGATTTCCCCATTGTCCAGTACGCGGACGATACTTTGTTAATCATGCAGCCTTGCCCAATTCAACTAGCTGCTCTTAAAGTAATTCTGGAGGAATTTGCACAGGCTACTGGCTTGCGAGTTAACTTTGCTAAATCTGCTCTAATGTCAATAAACGTATGTGATGAGCACCTTCACTCTCTGGCGGCCTCATTTGGATGTGCGGTGGGTCAACTTCCCTTCACTTATTTGGGCCTCTCGTTGGGGACTTCTAAACCCACGGTGCAAGATTTATCACCTTTGGTGGGATTAGTTGAGCGCCGCCTAAATGCTAGTGCACGCTTCCTGGGATATGGTGGTCGCCTGGAGTTTGTCCGATCAGTGCTTTCTACCCTGCCGAAATTTTTCATGTGTTCACTCAAGCTCTAGAAAACAATTTTGAACATTTGTAATCGTGCGCAAAGGCACTGTCTCTGGGCAAAACAGGAGGATTCGTCTTCAGTTAATGCCTTGACAGCTTGGTCACTAGTGTGTAGATCTAAAAAACATGGTGGGCTGGGCGTACTTAATCTTGAGTTACAGAACAAGGCTCTCCTTATGAAACAATTACATAAATCTTCTATCTATCTATTATATTATTAAAGTACAAGACAACAAACGGTGGAGATTAAAGGTTAAAAAACCAATGAATTAGATTAGCAAGAAGTCGATTAGCCAACGCTTTGAGGTAGAACGAAAACCACGTTATGGAAGCCCCGAGGTTGAACGAAAACCACGTTACCAAAGCCCGGGACCACAACCATACAGATCACGTGTGCCTACGTGAGTATGCAATGCATAGCGCTAGACTCCTCCTAGGACACGTAACATATATATGCATCGCCTTTTGCGTGAAAATAGGCAACCACTTCTCCAAAAAAAAAAAGGGAAACCTCATAGGAGATACAACACTTAGGGGATAGATATGAAACTCTATCTCTCTTTAAACGGTGATCTTTTTGTTGACAACATATGAAGAATCCTTTGCTGAGATAATTAATAGGTAGATCTTGACGGATGATCGGGCTGGCTTCATAACGGCCATCCTATGGATCTCAAGATGGCAGCGTCCTCGACCGAACATAATGTCTTCAATGAGCTCTCTTCACGGATGATCCGTCCGGCTTCACAGCGGCCATCCTGTGGATCGAGATGGCAGCGTCCTCCACCCACCATAACGCCTCCCATCAGCTCGAGGGACAATTGCGATATCATGTCGATGAAGCTACAAGTTCAGACGACAGCGATCTAACGGCAATGAAGCTGACAAACACGGGAGGTGCTCTGAATATTAGAGTCGGGCCGGCCGCCGGCGGAACTAGCTCAACAAGCCGACAGCGATCTCGCACCGATGAGGCTGATAAACACACAAGATGCCCTGAATCCACAAACACGGTTGTTACTCTGAATATTAGAGTTGGGCCGGCGAAACCACAAACACGGTTGTTACTCTGAATATTAGAGTTGGGCCGGCGAAACCATAGCTCAACAAGACGACAGCGATCTTGCACCGATCAAGCTGATACACACACATGATGCCATGAATCCACCTAAAGGTCTTCGAGAAGTCTGTATGGCCATATCGAACTGGCGAGAAGTGAGCATGTCTGAAGTCCACGCGGTAGTTTGAATCGGTCTGAACTGCCGAAGTAGAGGTTTACAGATATCATGGCTGGGCTTGATAATTTTCTGATGATTCAAGCAGGTCATATCCTCTTCTCTCTTCTCATGCATTTGCGACGATTCAATGAAGGCATACAAATGCAAGAGGTTGTAGTCTGAAATCCACACGGCAGTTTGAATCGGTGGTGAGCAGCCGACCCCAAGGACGAAAAAACCAGTTCGGCGACCGGCAGTGGTAGAGGATTACAGGTTGCATCAGCTAGGCTTGATTATTTTCAGATGACTAAACAGGTTATATCCTTTTTCATGCATTTCCATCCAGACGGTTCAATGTCAGCTGAAGGCATATAAATGAGAAGTTTTAGATTTATGTACGGAAGACATCGTAATTAGTTCCACGAAAGAAGTCGATCCATGCCCATATGAAAAATAGGCAGCACGCCTGATTATTTGATTCTATCCATCAGTTATTCTTATATTATAAAAAAGGCAGCACATTCGACAACGCCTAGCAATAAAATGCACGCTCAACATGCTGCTATTGGAGGAGGTAACTATAAGTCAGTAAAGAAAATTTTGTAAGGACGTACATAACATAAGCCTATTCCATAATCAGATATATGAATCTTTTCTTGAGATTGGTCTATCCACGAGTGGTTTTGCAGAAATTATAGTATAGTATTAATATGATCATTGTAGCTCAATCCAAAATAATAACGATGTAGATAAACTGATTTTTTTTTGCATAAAATTCATCACTCATGGAGGTATAATTTATGTAAAGGATAAATTTTTCAAATCCAAATAATAACGACACGGGATGAAATATTTGCGCCACTAATAAGGCATAGATTATAATGGGGCAGTTGTAACCAAACTTTTATAAATTCTATAGTAGATGTCTATACAACACTTAGTTGTTAAGAACTACTGTAGGTGTACATAGGAACTTTTGGTAAATAAAATTCATAATAGGTGGAAAACATACTTTATTTATGAGATTCCAATTAAGAAACAAAAAGAGGTTGTAAAAAAATAGTTAGCGATATGGATTCACTTATTGATTCATGCATAAAACTACAAGTTGATTCAAAAATAAAATTAGCACAATAAGATTGACCAATAGCGGGTAAAGGTAACTTAAATGAGCTTGCACATGAGTAGGTGGAATAAAATTAATTAACTGACGAAGAAAATTAAGAATTAATATTCAAAGATGAATAGAACACATACAAAGCAATTCATATTTAGATAGAATTCTTCATTGGGATTTTCTCAAAAGAATATAGTGCAAGGTACACAACGAAAAATGAAACCAAAGAGAAAAGTCTATATATAGTTTGCATCCATCTTTCACACTCATGTCAACAATCTAATGCACTTAATTATCTAATTGTACTCCTTAGGATTACAATATATTAATTTCATATGATGTATAATTACTGGTGAATTTAAACATAGGAATAATTAAGTATGAGGTCATGCCAATAGCATAGAAAATATTTTTGAAGATAAACTTCGGAAGAAAATCTAGCCGCGCAAATGCGCGGGTGTCCCAGCTAGTTCAGTCTTATTGAAGAATACTGAAGTATTTCTCAGTGCCAAGTGGTTAGTGGTTCTTCAGTACTCTTTTGGAAAGATTATTGGTCCAATGGAGAACTACTCTGTGAGAAATTCCCTCGGCTTTACTCCTTTGCCCTCGATGAAGATTTATCCGTTGCGGAGCTAGCTCAAGTTGAGGACCTAAGTACCTGTTTTGCTGTACCTATTTCAGTAGAAGTTTTTCATGAATGGCAGCAAATTTCCCAGTTGCTTATGGACACACCTTTGTCTGAAAATGCAGTGGATCTGCACACCTTTGTTTGGGGTGACAAGTACACTCCCCTCCGGATATTACAATTTCTTGTTTCAGCAGCTGCTAAAAGATATTGCTCTCAATGCCATCTGGAAATCTAGAGCGCTCCCTAAAGTGAAAGTGTTTACATGGTTGCTTATGATGGACGGCTCAATACGCGTGAATTAATGATGCGCAAGCATTGGCATATAGACACAGGGCCTGGCTGTGTGCTATGCACTGGTGCAGATCTGGAGACACGCGACCACCTGTTTTTCGATTGTGATTTTGCAAGACATTGCTGGGCTTTCTTGAATATCCACTGGGATCTGTCGAGACCATTTTCTGAAAATTTTACCAGCACTAGAGCGGCGTTTGGCAGGCCTTGTTTTACAGAGGTGTTTGCCTGCTACATGGAACATCTGGAAAATTCGTAATGACTTGATTTTCAACAGTAAGCCGGCCTCCTTTAATAGGTGGAAAGTGTGCTTTCTAGGTGATCTCCTTCTGCATAGATATAAGGTTAAACCCTGTAAAGTTCAACCACTAGTTGAATGGCTACTCTCCATCTTCGTGTAATTTTTTTGTGTCTCCTAAGACTTTCTTTTCCTCCTTGATGTAATCTTCCCTCTCTTGGGGCATTCTGATTATTAATATAATATTTACACCGTAGGGGATTCCTCTATGGTAAAGGTGTTCAAAAAAAAACCACTGCTCTTGCACTTGTTTTGTGATAAGGGGTGGCCCGATCTTCTCAGTAAGCAACGGTGGTGATGATGATCACGGGATGAACACATCGGAGATAACTTGATGAAGTGGATGATAACTTGTATGACGCAACGAGATTTCTCGATTGATTCCTGTCGCCAATGCAACAGCTCTTAACCCTGCAAGATATTCGCAACCCCACACACTTGCGCACGTAGCCGCCGACCACGAAGCGGTAAGTTGCAACCGTCTAATTCCCAATGGAACAGCAGATCACACAAGACTTTCAGGGGTTCAACACCAAATCGATGCAATATGGTGTATAGATTCAATAGAGTTGCAAAGCAATCAACTATGAACTAGGGTTTATTTTAAAACGTGGTCTAAACCTAATTTGGGGGCATCCTGGGCACCTATATAGGTATTCAGGACGACCTCAGGTCGAAAAGATACAAAAATAACCGACCCAGAATAGATCTGGTCGAGACAGACTCGGACTCGGCCGGCCTGGGGGCCGGTCGACCGGGCCTAGGACCGGCCGGTCCGGTTTGGACCGGGCCAGGGACCGGATGGCGATTGGGTGGAGCGTCCAGGCTTACTGGACATGCCCCGGCTAGCACAAGCGGGGAACCCGGTTTGGACCGGGCTGATCCGGCGTGGAAGCCGGCCGACCGGGGCTGTGACCGGGTGGCCCGGTGGCACGGCCGGTCTGACCGAGCCTGGCACCGGCCTGAACATCTCCTCCTCTCGTGCATGCCTCCCGCTCCTCCCTCGCGCGTCCATGGGATGTCTTCATGTCCAGCTCCATGTCTAGCTTCACGTCCAGCTTCTTGTCCAGCTGCTCCTCTCCCCCTCGTGCGATGCTTGGTTCCTCTTCATACCTGATCATACATAAGTAATACGACTTACGCAGTATAAAGTTCTCATCGATCAAAGTATCACTTAGGAACAAGTTCACCTGTTGTTTAAGTAGCTTCACACGAGCTCATGTCATTGGTCCAATCCTAACTTCATTGGACTTGAGCTTCACAGCAACATCAACTTCATCTTGTAATGACGGAGGTAGTAGTGTGGTAGGGATGCCCTCATCATTTTGTCCGGATGCATTGTACGTTAAGGCAGTACCCGCCGCAGGCAGGTCCACTGCACGCAGATCCGCCGCACGCAGGTCCGCTGCACGCACATCTGCCGCCGGCAGGCAGGTACCGGGATTTTTTCCGTCACCGTAGCCCAACGAACGGTCGCACCAATTTCTTGTATTTCTTGGTAAGACCTCCGCTCCTTCCCCGCTCACCCTAATCGATTTGGTTCCCGTAATTTCCTCGAGATTGCAGGTGCAAAATAGTCAATGCCTGGTCGTAGCGGGCACACCAGCGAGGGTGGGGATTCGATCATATCATGGCCACGTTGTCCTTCTCCTACCTCGTCAGAAGTGTAGGCAACTCATGCTCTTTTTACTACCATTGAATTTGAAGTGCCATCGTGACCTGTCAGAGTGACTTCAAACGGGTTTTTTTTTTGGATTCTTACAGTTTTCTAGGCAAGCCGATGATCCATGGTACATTGCATACCAAGATGAATCAACCCAGTGGTGTAGCCAGAAGATGGGTTTGGAGGAGATGGTGGCCAATTTAGATGATGAATTGGTCAGTAAAAATTTGTTGATATTCGAGCTGAAGCATACTGTCGAGGAAGAAAAGAAGAAATTGTAGTTTATTCGCAAGGAGAAGTTGACACTTGAGACTGATCTTGCTATATTTGATCAAGTGGTAGAAACTTCGAGTGAAGAGAGAGGAGAAAAGTAGATTCATATGGGCAATTTTAGCAGTTTTTTTTTTAAACCTTAGACTGTGAGGCAAAGAGCCCCACAACAATTTATTACCTCAAAGAACAATCAAGTCATCTGTAAAAAACAGCAAAAGAAAAAATAAAAGAACTTACTACTAGGAAAGGACACTAAGGCAGGGTCCTAATCCATTCTACAAGAGCCTCTCTAAACTTGGGTTTAATCCTACGCTGTAACAAAGACATGTCCTGCACAAAGTTCCTCTTCCACTTAGTGAAAGAGTGTCTCTCATTTCTGAATATTTCTCCATTTCTGATCAGCCAAATATGCCAGCGGGCCATGATAGCCACTTCAGGAAAAAAAGGCTTGTTGAAACTCACCCTTGCTTCCTGCACCACTCTCTGTAGATCATCATAAGGTTGCCACTGAATTTGCAGATAATTCCAAATTCTAACACTGAAATTACATTGGAAAAACATGAATTCTATCTTCATAACTCCTAGTAGGGCAAAGTACACAGTGGGTATCATCAGTAACTCTCCAATGTCGTCTCTGCAGCATATGTCTGGTATTCAATCTATCCGAGAACAACAACCAAGCAAAAAAACCTTTGTCTTCATGATGCAACAAGATTTCCATAACCACTTATACACCACTGGGGTCTGTATGTGATCATGTATCTTTTTATAGAAACTACTGGCTGCATATTCCTCACCCCAACAATATTTCCAAGTATCATTATTCTCCATTAATATATTATCATGCAAAATTTCTTGGAGCATAGTGAACTCCTGAAAAGCATGTATGGACAAAGGAAGATAGAACAAACTAGCCAGATCCTCAGTCTGATATACCTCTGCCATTGACATTTGGTCATTTCGCAAAAAAGAGAATAACATGTGATATCTCTTAGCCATTGGCAGCTTAGAACCATTAACCTCCCAATTATTGACCAGAACAAAGCAGTGTCACCTCTATACCATGGGAGAAAATAGCTACACCACGAAAGTTATCCACATGCTTCATCACATCCTTCCACCAAAAAGATCCACACAAGATCTGAGCATGTGGCACTTTTCCTTGGAAATGAGAGTGCCAAATCAGCTTCACCCAAGAATATCTCTTTTGTTGTAAAATTTATCAAGGAATTTTATCAGAAGTGCAGCATTTTATTTCTGGAAATCCACCACTCCCAGTCTGAAGGAGATATGCCCTAGAGGCAATAATAAAGTGGTTATTATTTATATCTTTATGTTTATGATAAATGTTTATATATCATGCTAGAATTGTATTAACCGAAACATTAGTACATGTGTGATATGTAGACAAACAAGAAGTCCCTAGTATGCCTCTTAAACTAGCTTGTTGATTAATGGATGATTAGTTTCATAATCATGAACATTGGATGTTATTAATAACAAGGTTATGTCATTGTATGAATGATATAATGGACACACCCAATTAAGCGTAGCATAAGATCTCGTCATTAAGTTATTTGCTATAAGCTTTCGATACATAGTTACCTAGTCCTTATGACCATGAGATCATGTAAATCACTTATACCGGAAAGGTACTTTAATTACACCAAACACCACTGCGTAAATGGGTGGTTATAAAGGTGGGATTAAGTATCCGGAAAGTATGAGTTGAGGCATATGGATCAACAGTGGGATTTGTCCATCCCGATGACGGATAGATATACTCTGGGCCCTCTCGGTGGAATGTCGTCTAATGTCTTGCAAGCATATGAATGAGTTCATAAGAGACCACATACCACGGTACGAGTAAAGAGTACTTGTTAGGAGACGAGGTTGAACAAGGTATAGAGTGATACCGAAGATCAAACCTCGGACAAGTAAAATATCGCGAGACAAAGGGAATAAGTATTATATGTGAATGGTTCATTCGATCACTAAAGTCATCGTTGAATATGTGGGAGCCATTATGGATCTCCAGATCCCGCTATTGGTTATTGGTTGGAGTAAGTACTCAACCATGTCCGCATAGTTCACGAACCGTAGGGTGACACACTTAAAGTTGGATGTTGAAATGGTAGTACTTGAATATGGAATGGAGTTCGAATATTTGTTCGGAGTCCCGGATGAGATCCCGGACATCACGAGGAGTTCCAGAATGGTCCGGAGAATAAGATTCATATATAGGATGTCATTTTATGTGAATTAAAATGTCGCGGAAGGTTCTATGGAAGGTTCTAGAAGGTTCTAGAAAAGTCCGGAAGAAACCACCAAGGAAGGTGGAGTCCACATGGGACTCCACCTCCATGGCCGGCCAACCCTAGTGGGGGAGGAGTCCCAAGTGGACTCCCCCTTAGGGGGCCGGCCACCCCCCATATGGGAGGTGGAAACCCCACCTTTGGTGGGAGTCCTAGTTGGGCTAGGTTTCCCCCTCTTATGGAAGGTTTTTGATTCGGGTCTTATTCGAAGACTTGGACACCAACACTTGGGGATCCACCTATATAATGAGGGGCCAAGGGAGGGGGCCGGCCACCCCAAGACCACAAGCTGGCCGCCCCCCTTGAAGTGGCCGGCCACCCCCTCCCAAACCCTAGCCGCCCCCTCTCCTCCATAACTTCCGCGTAGCTTTAGCGAAGCTCCGCCGGACTTCTCCACCACCACCGACACCACGCCGTCGTGCTGTCGGATTCAAGAGGAGCTACTACTTCCGCTGCCCGCTGAAACGGGAGGTGGACGTCGTCTTCATCAACAACTGAACGTGTGACCGAGTACGGAGGTGCTGCCCGTTCGTGGCGCCGGAACCGATCGTGATCAAGATCTTCTACGCGCTTTTGCAAGCAGCAAGTGATCGTCTACCGCAGCAACAAGAGCCTCCTCTTGTAGGCTTTGGAATCTCTTCAAGGGTGAGACTCGATACCCCCTCGTTGCTACCGTCTTCTAGATTGCATCTTGGCTTGGATTGCGTGTTCGCGGTAGGAAAATTTTTGTTTTCTATGCAACGTTATCCTACAGTGGTATCAGAGCCAGGTCTATGCATAGATGGTTGCACGAGTAGAACACAATGGTTTGTGGGCGTTGATGCTCTTGTTATCTTTAGTTTGAGTACTTTGCATCTTTGTGGCATAGTGGGATGAAGCGGCTCGGACTAATTTTACATGACCGCGTTCATGAGACTTGTTCCTCGTTCGACATGCAACTTGTATTGCATAAGAGGCTTTGCGGGTGTCTGTCTCTCCTACTATAGTGAAGATTCAATTTACTCTTCTATTGAAAACATTAGTATCAACGTTGTGGTTCATGTTCGTAGGTAGATTAGATCTCTCTCGAAAACCCTAAACCACGTAAAATATGCAAACCAAATTAGAGACGTCTAACTTGTTTTTGCAGGGTTTGGTGATGTGATATGGCCATAATATGATGATGAATATGTATGAGATGATCAGTATTGTATTGTGGCAACCGGCAGGAGCCTTATGGTTGTCTTTAAATTTCATGTTGAGTAGTATTTCAAAGTAGTTGTAATAGTTGCTACATGGAGGACAATCATGAAGACGGCGCCATTGACCTTGACGCTACGCCGACGATGATGGAGATCATGCCCGAAGATGATGGAGATCATGTCCGTGCTTTGGAGATGAAGATCAAAGGCGCAAAGACAAAAGGGCCATATCATATCACATATGAACTGCATGTGATGTTAATCCTTTTATGCATCTTATTTTGCTTAGATCGCGACGGTAGCATTATAAGATGATCCCTCACTAAAATCTCAAGATAATAAAGTGTTCATCCTTAGTAGCACCGTTACCAAGTCTTGTCGTTTCGAAGCACCTCGTGATGATCGGGTGTGATAGATTCAATAAGTACATACAACGGGTGCAAGACAGTTTTGCACATGCGGATACTAAGGTGGCCTTGACGAGCCTAGCATGTACAGACATGGTCTCGGAACACGTGATACCGAAAGGTAGAGCATGAATCATATGGTTGATATGATGAACACTTTGAGTGTTCGCCATTGAAATCACACCTTTTCTCGTGATGATCGGGTTTAGGTGCGGTAGATTTGGTTCGTGTGATCACTAAGACAATGCGAGGGATATTGTTTTGAGTGGGAGTTCACTTAGGTTTTTAATTATGTTGAATTAAAATTTGAACTCAATTTGTCATAAACTTAGTCTAAACTATTGCAAATATATGTTGTAGAGATGGCGTCCCCAATCAATTTTAATCAGTTCCTAGAGAAAGAGAAACTTAAGAGCAACGGTAGCAACTTCACCGACTGGTTCCGTCATGTGAGGATCTTCCTCTCTGGCGGAAATCTGCAATTTGTGCTTGATGCACCGCTAGGTGACCCTCCTGCAGAAACTGAAACCGGTGAAGTAAAAGCTGTTTACGCGACTCGGAAAACTCGGTACTCTCAAGTTCAGTGTGCCATCCTGTGTAGTCTGGAATCCGATCTTCAAAAATGTTTTGAGCACCATGATCCTCATGAGTTGATGAATGAGCTGAAAGCTATATTCGAGACTCATGCGGCCGTGGAATGCTATGAAGCATCGAAACATTTCTTCAGCTGCATGATGGAAGAAGGTAGCTCCGTTAGTGAGCACATGCTCGCCATGACCGGGCATGCGAAGAAACTCAGTGACTTAGGAATAGTGATTCCTAACAGACTGGGGATTAATCGTGTCCTTCAATCACTGCCACCAAGTTACAAGAACTTTGTGATGAACTACAATATGCAGAACATGAACAAGGAGTTACTCGAACTCTTTGGCATGCTAAAAGCTGCTGAGATTGAGATCAAGAAAGAGCACCAAGTGTTGATGGTCAACAAGACCACCAGTTTCAAGAAACAGGGCAAGTCTAAGGGAAAATTCAAGAAGGGTGGCAAGAAAGCTGCCACGCCTCCTATGAAACATAAGAACGGCCCTAAGCCTGATGCTGAGTGCTATTACTGCAAGGAGAAGGGACACTGGAAGCGTAATTGCTCCAAGTATCTGGCTGATCCAAGAGCGGCCTTGTCAAGAAGAAGAAAGAAGGTATATCTGATATACATGTTATAGATGTTCATTTCACCGGTTCTCGTTCTAGTACCTGGTATTTGATACTGGTTCGGTTGCTCATATTTGTAACTCGAAACAGAACTAAAGAATAAACGACAACCGCTGAAAGATGAAGTTACGATGCGCGTTGGAAACGGATCCAAGGTCAATGTGATCGCAATCGGCACACTTCCTCTACATCTACCTTCGGGATTAGTTTTAAGCCTAAATAATTGCTATTATGTACTGCGTTGAGCATGAACATTATATCTGGATCTTGTTTAATGCAAGACGGTTATTCATTCAAGTCTGAGAATAATGGTTGTTCTATTTTTATGAATAATATCTTTTATGGTCGAGCACCACAAAAGAATGGCTTATTTCTATTAGATCTCGATAGTAGTGATACGCATATACATAACATTGATGCTAAGCGAATTAAATTGAATGATAATTCTACTTATATGTGGCACTGTCGTCTTGGTCATATTGGAGTGAAACGCATGAAGAAACTCCATACAGATGGATTACTTGAATCACTTGACTTTGAGTCACTTGATAGATGCGAAGCATGTCTAATGGGAAAAATGACAAAGACTCCATTTTCTGGTATGATGGAGCGAGCTGCGACTTATTGGAAATCATACATACCGATGTGTGCGGACCAATGAGCGTAGCATCGCGCGGTGGTTATCGTTATGTTCTAACCTTCACAGAGATGATCTGAGTAGATATGGGTATATCTATTTCATGAAACATAAATCCGAAACTTTCGAGAAGTTTAAGGAATTTCAAAGTGAAGTAGAAAATCAACGTAACAAGAAGATTAAATTTCTACGATCTGATCGTGGAGGTGAATATCTGAGTTATGAGTTTGGCATGCATTTAAAGAAATGCGGAATACTTTCACAATTGACACCGCCGGGAACACCTCAACGTAACGGTATGTCCGAACGTCGTAATCGAACTCTCTTAGATATGGTTCGTTCTATGATGTCTCTTACTGATTTGCCGTTATCATTTTGGAGTTATGCATTAGAGACAGCCGCATTCACTTTAAATAGAGCACCATCAAAATCCGTGGAAACGACACCGTATGAATTATGGTTTAATAAGAAACCTAAGCTGTCGTTCCTGAAAGTTTGGGGTTGCGAAGCCTATGTAAAGAAGTTACAACCGGACAAGCTAGAACCCAAAGCGGAGAAATGCGTCTTCATAGGATACCCTAAGGAAACTATAGGGTACACTTTCTATCACAGATCCGAAGGCAAAATCTTTGTTGCTAAGAATGGAACCTTTCTTGAGAAAGAATTTCTCACTAAAGAAGTGACTGGAAGAAAAGTAGAACTCGATGAGATTGATGAATCTATACTCGTTGATCAGAGTAGCGCCAGATCGAAGTTGTACTGTACTTACCGCCTACACCGGCAACAGAGGAAGCTAATGATAATGATCATGAAACTTCGAACGAGGAAACTACTGAATCTCGCAGATCGACAAGGGAACGTGCCACTCCTGATTGGTATGATCCTTGTCTAAATGTCATGATTGTGGATAACAATGATGAGGACCCTGCGACGTATGAAGAAGCGATGATAAGCCCAGATTCCAACAAATGGCAAGAAGCCATGAAATCCGAAATGGGATCCATGTATGATAACAAAGTATGGACTTTGGTAGACTTACCTGATAGCCGAAAGGCTGTCGAGAATAAATGGATCTTCAAGAGAAAAACAGATGCTGATGGTAATATTACTGTCTATAAAGCTCGACTTGTCGCAAAGGGTTTCCGACAAATTCAAGGAGTTGACTACGATGAGACTTTCTCACCTGTAGCGAAGCTAAAATCTGTGAGGATTTTGTTAGCAATAGCTGCATTTTTCGATTATGAGATTTGGCAGATGGATGTCAAAACGGCGTTCCTTAATGGAGACATTGAGGAAGAGTTGTATATGGTACAACCCAAAGGTTTTGTCGATCCTAAAAATGCTGACAAAGTATGCAAACTTCAGCGTTCAATCTATGGACTTAAGCAAGCATCAAGAAGTTGGAACCGACGCTTTGATAAGGTGATCAAAGACTTCGGGTTTATACAGTGTCATGGAGAGGCCTGTATTTACAAGAAAGTGAGTGGGAGCTCTGTAGCATTCCTGATATTATATGTAGATGACATATTATTGATCGGGAATGATATAGAACTATTAAGCAGTGTTAAAGGTTATTTGAATAATAGTTTTTCAATGAAAGACCTTGGTGAAGCATCATATATATTAGGCATCAAGATCTATAGAGATAGATCAAGACGCCTAATAGGGCTATCACAGAGTACATATCTGGACAAGATTCTAAAGAAGTTTAGAATGGACGAAAGTAAGAAAGGGTTCTTACCTATGTTACCAGGCAAGGTATTGAGTAAGACTCAAGGACCAGCTACGGCAGAAGAAAGAGAAAGGATGAGTAATATCCCCTATGCCTCGGCAGTAGGATCTATCATGTATGCCATGCTATGTACTAGACCGGATATAGCACATGCTGTTAGTTTGACTAGCAGATATCAAAGTGATCCAGGAATGGAACACTGGACAGCGGTCAAGAATATCCTGAAGTACTTGAAAAGAACTAAGGATATGTTTCTTTGTTATGGAGGTGACCAAGAGCTCGTTGTAAACGGTTACACCGATGCAAGTTGGAACACTGATCCTGATGACTCTAAGTCACAATCTGGGTACGTGTTTATATTGAATGGTGCTGCAGTAAGCTGGGCAAGCTCGAAGCAGTGCACGGTGGCGAAGTCTTCAACAGAATCAGAGTACATAGCGGCTTCAGAGGCTTCATCAGAACCGGTATGGATGAAGAGGTTCATTGTAGAGCTCGGTGTGGTTCCTAGTGCATTGGACCCATTAATCATTTACTGTGATAACATGGGTGCCATCGCCAATGCACAAGAGCCAAGGTCACACAGAGGTCAAGCATATCAAGCTGCGTTACCACTCGATTCGCGAGTACATCGAAGATGGAGAAGTAAAGATTTGCAAAGTACACACTGATCTGAATGTAGCAGATCCGTTGACTAAAGCTCTCCCTAGGGCAAAGCATGACCAACACCAGAATGCCATGGGTGTTAGGTATATTACAATGTAATCTAGATTATTGACTCTAGTGCAAGTGGGAGACTGAAGGAGATATGCCCTAGAGGCAATAATAAAGTGGTTATTATTTATATCTTTATGTTTATGATAAATGTTTATATATCATGCTAGAATTGTATTAACCGAAACATTAGTACATGTGTGATATGTAGACAAACAAGAAGTCCCTAGTATGCCTCTTAAACTAGCTTGTTGATTAATGGATGATTAGTTTCATAATCATGAACATTGGATGTTATTAATAACAAGGTTATGTCATTGTATGAATGATATAATGGACACACCCAATTAAGCGTAGCATAAGATCTCGTCATTAAGTTATTTGCTATAAGCTTTCGATACATAGTTACCTAGTCCTTATGACCATGAGATCATGTAAATCACTTATACCGGAAAGGTACTTTGATTACACCAAACACCACTGCGTAAATGGGTGGTTATAAAGGTGGGATTAAGTATCCGGAAAGAATGAGTTGAGGCATATGGATCAACAGTGGGATTTGTCCATCCCGATGACGGATAGATTGAAGGAGATATGCCCTAGAGGCAATAATAAAGTGGTTATTATTTATATCTTAATGTTTATGATAAATGTTTATATATCGTGCTAGAATTGTATTAACCGAAACATTAGTACATGTGTGATATGTAGACAAACAAGAAGTCCCTAGTATGCCTCTTAAACTAGCTTGTTGATTAATGGATGATTAGTTTCATAATCATGAACATTGGATGTTATTAATAACAAGGTTATGTCATTGTGTGAATGATGTAATGGACACACCCAATTAAGCGTAGCATAAGATCTCGTCATTAAGTTATTTGCTATAAGCTTTTGATACATAGTTACCTAGTCCTTATGACCATGAGATCATGTAAATCACTTATACCGGAAAGGTACTTTGATTACACCAAACACCACTGCGTAAATGGGTGGCTATAAAGGTGGGATTAAGTATCCGGAAAGTATGAGTTGAGGCATATGGATCAACAGTGGGATTTGTCCTTCCCGATGACGGATAGATATACTCTGGGCCCTCTCGGTGGAATGTCGTCTAAATGTCTTGCAAGCATATGAATGAGTTCATAAGAGACAACATACCACGGTACGAGTAAAGAGTACTTGTCAGGAGACGAGGTTGAACAAGGTATAGAGTGATACCGAAGATCAAACCTCGGACAAGTAAAATATCGCGAGACAAAGGGAATTGGTAATATATGTGAATGGTTCATTCGATCACTAAAGTCATCGTTGAATATGTGGGAGCCATTATGGATCTCCAGATCCCGCTATTGGTTATTGGTCGGAGTGAGTACTCAACCATGTCCGCATAGTTCACGAACCGTAGGGTGACACACTTAAAGTTGGATGTTGAAATGGTAGTACTTGAATATGGAATGGAGTTCGAATATTTGTTCGGAGTCCCGGATGAGATCCCGGACATCACGAGGAGTTCCGGAATGGTCCGGAGAATAAGATTCATATATAGGATGTCATTTTATGTGAAATAAAATGTCGCGGAAGGTTCTATGGAAGGTTCTAGAAGGTTCTAGAAAAGTCCGGAAGAAACCACCAAGGAAGGTGGAGTCCACATGGGACTCCACCTCCATGGCCGGCCAGCCCTAGATGGGGTGGAGTCCCAAGTGGACTCCACCATAGGGGGCCGGCCCCCCCCCACAGGGGCGGTGGACTTCCCACCGTGGGGTGGGAGTCCTAGTTGGGCTAGGTTTCCCCTCTTATGGAAGGTTTTGGTTTCGGGTCTTATTCGAAGACTTGGACACCAACACTTGGGATCCACCTATATAATGAGGGGCCAAGGGAGGGGGCCGGCCACCCCAAGACCACAAGCTGGCCGCCCCCCATAGAGTGGCCGGCCACCCCTCCCAAACCCTAGCCGCCCTCTCCTCCATATTGCCCGCGTAGCTTAGCGAAGCTCCGCCGGACTTCTTCACCGCCACCGACACCACGCCGTCGTGCTTTGTCGGATTCAAGAGGAGCTACTACTTCCGCTGCCCGCCGGAACGGGAGGTGGACGTCGTCTTCATCAACAACCGAACGTGTGACCGAGTACGGAGGTGCTGCCCGTTCGTGGCGCCGGAACCGATCGTGATCAAGATCTTCTACGCGCTTTTGCAAGCGGCAAGTGATCGTCTACCGCAGCAACAAGAGCCTCATCTTGTAGGCTTTGGAATCTCTTCAAGGGTGAGACTCGATACCCCCTCGTTGCTACCGTTTTCTAGATTGCATCTTGGCTTGGATTGCGTGTTCGCGGTAGGAAAATTTTTGTTTTCTATGCAACGTTATCCTACAGTGGTATCAGAGCCGTGTCTATGCATAGATGGTTGCACGAGTAGAACACAATGGTTTGTGGGCGTTGATGCTCTTGTTATCTTTAGTTTGAGTACTTTGCATCTTTGTGGCATAGTGGGATGAAGTGGCTCGGACTAACTTTACATGACCGCGTTCATGAGACTTGTTCCTCGTTCGACATGCAACATGTATTGCATAAGAGGCTTTGCGGGTGTCTGTCTCTCCTACTATAGTGAAGATTCAATTTACTCTTCTATTGAAAACATTAGTATCAACGTTGTGGTTCATGTTCGTAGGTAGATTAGATCTCTCTCGAAAACCCTAAACCACGTAAAATATGCAAACCAAATTAGAGACGTCTAACTTGTTTTTGCAGGGTTTGGTGATGTGATATGGCCATAATGTGATGATGAATATGTATGAGATGATCATTATTGTATTGTGGCAACCGGCAGGAGCCTTATGGTTGTCTTTAAATTTCATGTTGAGTAGTATTTCAAAGTAGTTGTAATAGTTGCTACATGGAGGACAATCATGAAGACGGCGCCATTGACCTTGACGCTACGCCGACGATGATGGAGATCATGCCCGAAGATGATGGAGATCATGTCCGTGCTTTGGAGATGAAGATCAAAGGCGCAAGAACAAAAGGGCCATATCATATCACATATGAACTGCATGTGATGTTAATCCTTTTTATGCATCTTATTTTGCTTAGATCGCGACGGTAGCATTATAAGATGATCCCTCACTAAAATCTCAAGATAATAAAGTGTTCAACCTTAGTAGCACCGTTACCAAGTCTTGTCGTTTCGAAGCACCTCGTGATGATCGGGTGTGATAGATTCAATAAGTACATATGACGGGTGCAAGACAGCTTTGCACATGCGGATACTAAGGTGGCCTTGACGAGCCTAGCATGTACAGACATGGTCTCGGAACACGAGATACCGAAAGGTAGAGCATGAATCATATGGTTGATATGATGAACATTTTGAGTGTTCGCCATTGAAATCACACCTTTTATCGTGATGATCGGGTTTAGGTGCGGTGGATTTGGTTCGTGTGATCACTAAGACAATGCGAGGGATATTGTTTTGAGTGGGAGTTCACTTAGGTTTTTAATTATGTTGAATTAAAATTTGAACTCAATTTGTCATAAACTTAGTCTAAACTATTGCAAATATATGTTGTAGAGATGGCGTCCCCAATCAATTTTAATCAGTTCCTAGAGAAAGAGAAACTTAAGAGCAACGGTAGCAACTTCACCGACTGGTTCCGTCATGTGAGGATCTTCCTCTCTGGCGGAAATCTGCAATATGTGCTTAATGCACCGCTAGGTGACCCTCCTGCAGAAACTGAAACCGATGAAGTAAAAGCTGTTTACAAGACTCGAAAAATTAGGTACTCTCAAGTTCAATGTGCCATCCTATGCAGTCTGGAATCCGATCTTCAAAAACGTTTTGAGCACCACGATCCTCATGAGTTGATGAAAGAGCTGAAAACTATTTTTGAGACTCATGCGGCCGTGGAATGCTATGAAGCATCGAAACAATTCTTCAGCTGCATGATGGAAGAAGGTAGCTCCGTTAGTGAGCACATGCTCGCCATGACCGGGCATGCGAAGAAACTCAGTGACTTAGGAATAGTGATTCCTAACAGACTGGGGATTAATCGTGTCCTTCAATCACTGCCACCAAGTTACAAGAACTTTGTGATGAACTACAATATGCAGAACATGAACAAGGAGTTACCTGAACTCTGTGGTATGCTAAAAGCTGCTGAGATTGAGATCAAGAAAGAGCACCAAGTGTTGATGGTCAACAAGACCACCAGTTTCAAGAAACAGGGCAAGTCTAAGGGAAAATTCAAGAAGGGTGGCAAGAAAGCTGCCACGCCTCCTATGAAACCTAAGAACGGCCCTAAGCCTGATGCTGAGTGCTATTACTGCAAGGAGAAGGGACACTGGAAGCGTAATTGCTCCAAGTATCTGGCTGATCTGAAGAGCGGCCTTGTCAAGAAGAAGAAAGAAGGTATATCTGATATACATGTTATAGATGTTCATTTCACTGGTTCTCGTTCTAGTACCTGGGTATTTGATACTGGTTCGGTTGCTCATATTTGTAACTCGAAACAGGAACTAAAGAATAAACGACAACTGCTGAAAGATGAAGTGACGATGCGCGTTGGAAACGGATCCAAGGTCAATGTGATCGCAGTCGGCACACTTCCTCTACATCTACCTTCGGGATTAGTTTTAAGCCTAAATAATTGCTATTATGTACCTGCGTTGAGCATGAACATTATATCTGGATCTTGTTTAATGCAAGACGGTTATTCATTCAAGTCTGAGAATAATGGTTGTTCTATTTTTATGAATAATATCTTTTATGGTCGAGCACCACAAAAGAATGGCTTATTTCTGTTAGATCTCGATAGTAGTGATACGCATATACATAACATTGATGCTAAGCGAATTAAACTTAATGATAATTCTACTTATATGTGGCACTGTCGTCTTGGTCATATTGGAGTGAAACGCATGAAGAAACTCCATACTGATGGATTACTTGAATCACTTGACTTTGAGTCACTTGATAGATGCGAAGCATGTCTAATGGGAAAAATGACAAAGACTCCATTTTCTGGTATAATGGAGCGAGCCACTGACTTATTGGAAATCATACATACCGATGTATGTGGACCAATGAGCGTAGCATCGCGCGGTGGTTATCGTTATGTTCTAACCTTCACAGATGATCTGAGTAGATATGGGTATATCTATTTCATGAAACATAAATCCGAAACTTTTGAGAAGTTTAAGGAATTTCAAAGTGAAGTAGAAAATCAACGTAACAAGAAGATTAAATTTCTACGATCTGATCGTGGAGGTGAATATCTGAGTTATGAGTTTGGCATGCATTTAAAGAAATGCGGAATACTTTCACAATTGACACCGCCGGGAACACCTCAACGTAACGGTGTGTCCGAACGTCGTAATCGAACTCTCTTAGATATGGTTCGTTCTATGATGTCTCTTACTGATTTGCCGTTATCATTTTGGAGTTATGCATTAGAGACAGCCGCATTCACTTTAAATAGAGCACCATCAAAATCCGTAGAAACGACACCGTATGAATTATGGTTTAATAAGAAACCTAAGCTGTCGTTCCTGAAAGTTTGGGGTTGCGAAGCCTATGTAAAGAAGTTACAACCGGACAAGCTAGAACCCAAAGCGGAGAAATGCGTCTTCATAGGATACCCTAAGGAAACTATAGGGTACACTTTCTATCACAGATCCGAAGGCAAAATCTTTGTTGCTAAGAACAGAACCTTTCTTGAGAAAGAATTTCTCACTAAAGAAGTGACTGGAAGAAAAGTAGAACTCGATGAGATTGATGAATCTATACTCGTTGATCAGAGTAGCGCAGTAACGGAAGTTGTACCTGTACCGCCTACACCGGCAACAGAGGAAGCTAATGATAATGATCATGAAACTTCGAACGAGGAAACTACTGAACCTCGCAGATCGACAAGGGAACGTGCCACTCCTGATTGGTATGATCCTTGTCTAAATGTCATGATTGTGGATAACAATGATGAGGATCCTGCGACGTATGAAGAAGCGATGATGAGCCCAGATTCCAACAAATGGCAAGAAGCCATGAAATCCGAAATGGGATCCATGTATGATAACAAAGTATGGACTTTGGTAGACTTACCTGATAGCCGAAAGGCTGTCGAGAATAAATGGATCTTCAAGAGAAAAACAGATGCTGATGGTAATATTACTGTCTATAAAGCTCGACTTCTCGCAAAGGGTTTTCGACAAATTCAAGGAGTTGACTACGATGAGACTTTCTCACCTGTAGCGAAGCTAAAATCTGTGAGGATTTTGTTAGCAATAGCTGCATTTTTCGATTATGAGATTTGGCAGATGGATGTCAAAACGGCGTTCCTTAATGGAGACATTGAGGAAGAGTTGTATATGGTACAACCCAAAGGTTTTGTCGATCCTAAAAATGCGACAAAGTATGCAAACTTCAGCGTTCAATCTATGGACTGAAGCAAGCATCAAGAAGTTGGAACCGACGCTTTGATAAGGTGATCAAAGACTTCGGGTTTATACAAGGTCATGGAGAGGCCCGTATTTACAAGAAAGTGAGTGGGAGCTCTGTAGCATTCCTGATATTATATGTAGATGACATATTATTGATCGGGAATGATATAGAACTATTAAGCAGTGTTAAGGGTTATTTGAATAATAGTTTTTCAATGAAAGACCTTGGTGAAGCATCATATATATTAGGCATCAAGATTTATAGAGATAGATCAAGACGCCTAATAGGGCTATCACAGAGTACATATCTGGACAAGATTCTAAAGAAGTTTAGAATGGACGAAAGTAAGAAAGGGTTCTTACCTATGTTACTGTGCAAGGTATTGAGTAAGACTCAAGGACCGGCTACGGCAGAAGAAAGAGAAAGGATGAGTAACATCCCCTATGCCTCGGCAGATAGGATCTATCATGTATGCCATGCTATGTACTAGACCGGATATAGCACATGCCGTTAGTTTGACTAGCAGATATCAAAGTGATCCAGAATGGAACACCGGACAGCGGTCAAGAATATCCTGAAGTACTTGAAAAGAACTAAGGATATGTTTCTTTGTTATGGAGGTGACCAAGAGCTCGTTGTAAACGGTTACACCGATGCAAGTTGGAACACCGATCCCGATGACTCTAAGTCACAATCTGGGTACGTGTTTATATTGAATGGTGCTGCGATGGTTCGGGCAAGCTCGAAGCGGTGCACGGTGGCGAAGTCTTCAACAGAATCAGAGTACATAGCGGCTTCAGAGGCTTCATCGTAACCGGTATGGATGAAGAGGTTCATTGTAGAGCTCGGTGTGGTTCCTAGTGCATTGGACCCATTAATCATTTACTGTGATAACATGGGTGCCATCGCCAATGCACAAGAGCCAAGGTCACACAAGAGGCTGAAGCATATCAAGCTGCGTTACCACTCGATTCGCGAGTACATCGAAGATGGAGAAGTAAAGATTTGCAAAGTACACACCGATCCGAATGTAGCAGATCCGTTGACTAAAGCTCTCCCTAGGGCAAAGCATGACCAACACCGAATGCCATAGGTGTTAGGTATATTACAATGTAATCTAGATTATTGACTCTAGTGCAAGTGGGAGACTCGAAGGAGATATGCCCTAGAGGCAATAATAAAGTGGTTATTATTTATATCTTAATGTTTATGATAAATGTTTATATATCATGCTAGAATTGTATTAACCGAAACATTAGTACATGTGTGATATGTAGACAAACAAGAAGTCCCTAGTATGCCTCTTAAACTAGCTTGTTGATTAATGGATGATTAGTTTCATAATCATGAACATTGGATGTTATTAATAACAAGGTTATGTCATTGTGTGAATGATGTAATGGACACACCCAATTAAGCGTAGCATAAGATCTCGTCATTAAGTTATTTGCTATAAGCTTTTGATACATAGTTACCTAGTCCTTATGACCATGAGATCATGTAAATCACTTATACCGGAAAGGTACTTTGATTACACCAAACACCACTGCGTAAATGGGTGGCTATAAAGGTGGGATTAAGTATCCGGAAAGTATGAGTTGAGGCATATGGATCAACAAAGTGGGATTTGTCCATCCCGATGACGGATAGATATACTGGGCCCTCTCGGTGGAATGTCGTCTAAATGTCTTGCAAGCATATTAATGAGTTCATAAGAGACAACATACCACGGCATTTAGTAAAGAGTACTTGTCGGAGACGAGGTTGAACAAGGTATAGAGTGATACCGAAGATCAAACCTCGGACAAGTAAAATATCGCGAGACAAAGGGAATTGGTAATATATGTGAATGGTTCATTCGATCACTAAAGTCATCGTTGAATATGTGGGAGCCATTATGGATCTCCAGATCCCGCTATTGGTTATTGGTCGGAGTGAGTACTCAACCATGTCCGCATAGTTCACGAACCGTAGGGTGACACACTTAAAGTTGGATGTTGAAATGGTAGTACTTGAATATGGAATGGAGTTCGAATATTTGTTCGGAGTCCCGGATGAGATCCCGGA
Organism: Lolium perenne; assembly: GCF_019359855.2. Taxonomy (NCBI): domain Eukaryota; kingdom Viridiplantae; phylum Streptophyta; class Magnoliopsida; order Poales; family Poaceae; genus Lolium; species Lolium perenne. The sequence continues at coordinate 94,731,018 of NC_067250.2, read as the reverse complement.
CATCACGAGGAGTTCCGGAATGGTCCTGAGAATAAGATTCATATATAGGATGTCATTTTATGTGAAATAAAATGTCGCGGAAGGTTCTATGGAAGGTTCTAGAAGGTTCTAGAAAAGTCCGGAAGAAACCACCAAGGAAGGTGGAGTCCACATGGGACTCCACCTCCATGGCCGGCCAGCCCTAGATGGGGTGGAGTCCCAAGTGGACTCCACCATAGGGGCCGCCACCCCCACATGGGAGGTGGAAATCCCACCTTTGGGTGGGAGTCCTAGTTGGGCTAGGTTTCCCCCTCTTATGGAAGGTTTTGGTTTCGGGTCTTATTCGAAGACTTGGACACCAACACTTGGGATCCACCTATATAATGAGGGGCCAAGGGAGGGGGCCGGCCACCCCAAGACCACAAGCTGGCCGCCCCCCATAGAGTGGCCGGCCACCCCTCCCAAACCCTAGCCGCCCCCCTCTCCTCCATATTGCCCGCGTAGCTTAGCGAAGCTCCGCCGGACTTCTTCACCGCCACCGACACCACGCCGTCGTGCTGTCGGATTCAAGAGGAGCTACTACTTCCGCTGCCCGCTGGAACGGGGAGGTGGACGTCGTCTTCATCAACAACCGAACGTGTGACCGAGTACGGAGGTGCTGCCCGTTCGTGGCGCCGGAACCGATCGTGATCAAGATCTTCTACGCGCTTTTGCAAGCGGCAAGTGATCGTCTACCGCAGCAACAAGAGCCTCATCTTGTAGGCTTTGGAATCTCTTCAAGGGTGAGACTCGATACCCCCTCGTTGCTACCGTTTTCTAGATTGCATCTTGGCTTGGATTGCGTGTTCGCGGTAGGAAATTTTTTGTTTTCTATGCAACGTTATCCTACATAGATATACTCTGGGCCCTCTCGGTGGAATGTCGTCTAATGTCTTGCAAGCATATGAATGAGTTCATAAGAGACCACATACCACGGTACGAGTAAAGAGTACTTGTCAGGAGACGAGGTTGAACAAGGTATAGAGTGATACCGAAGATCAAACCTCGGACAAGTAAAATATCGCGAGACAAAGGGAATAGGTATTATATGTGAATGGTTCATTCGATCACTAAAGTCATCGTTGAATATGTGGGAGCCATTATGGATCTCCAGATCCCGCTATTGGTTATTGGTTGGAGTAAGTACTCAACCATGTCCGCATAGTTCACGAACCGTAGGGTGACACACTTAAAGTTGGATGTTGAAATGGTAGTACTTGAATATGGAATGGAGTTCGAATATTTGTTCGGAGTCCCGGATGAGATCCCGGACATCACGAGGAGTTCCGGAATGGTCCGGAGAATAAGATTCATATATAGGATGTCATTTTATGTGAATTAAAATGTCGCGGAAGGTTCTATGGAAGGTTCTAGAAGGTTCTAGAAAAGTCCGGAAGAAACCACCAAGGAAGGTGGAGTCCACATGGGACTCCACCTCCATGGCCGGCCAACCCTAGTGGGGGAGGAGTCCCAAGTGGACTCCCCCTTAGGGGGCCGGCCACCCCCCCATATGGGAGGTGGAAACCCCACCTTTGGTGGGAGTCCTAGTTGGGCTAGGTTTCCCCCTCTTATGGAAGGTTTTTGGTTCGGGTCTTATTCGAAGACTTGGACACCAACACTTGGGGATCCACCTATATAATGAGGGGCCAAGGGAGGGGGCCGGCCACCCCAAGACCACAAGCTGGCCGCCCCCCTTGAAGTGGCCGGCCACCCCCTCCCAAACCCTAGCCGCCCCCTCTCCTCCATAACTCCCGCGTAGCTTTAGCGAAGCTCCGCCGGACTTCTCCACCACCACCGACACCACGCCGTCGTGCTGTCGGATTCAAGAGGAGCTACTACTTCTGCTGCCCGCTGGAACGGGAGGTGGACGTCGTCTTCATCAACAACCGAACGTGTGACCGAGTACGGAGGTGCTGCCCGTTCGTGGCGCCGGAACCGATCGTGATCAAGATCTTCTACGCGCTTTTGCAAGCGGCAAGTGATCGTCTACCGCAGCAACAAGAGCCTCCTCTTGTAGGCTTTGGAATCTCTTCAAGGGTGAGACTCGATACCCCCTCGTTGCTACCGTCTTCTAGATTGCATCTTGGCTTGGATTGCGTGTTCGCGGTAGGAAAATTTTTGTTTTCTATGCAACGTTATCCTACACAGTCCTCCCTTCATTTTTTGTTTACAAACCATTTCCCAAGTAGCAAGGGACTGTGAGGGCTCACCATCTTGACGCCTCCACAAGCACTGTCCGAGAATCCTATCCAACTGCTTGGTCAAGCCAGGAGGAAGCTTCAAGGTGCAAAGGAAATGTAATGGCATAGATGCCAAAGTAGAATTAATAAGCTGGAGTCTAGCACCTTGTGACAGAAAACTAGAAATTGAGGTTAACTTTCTCTCCAATGGACACACTGATACGTCTCCAACGAATCTATAATTTCTTATGTTCCATGCTAGTTTTATGACAATACCTACATGTTTTATTCATACTTTATATCGTTTTGATGCGTTTTCCGGAACTAACCTATTAACAAGATGCCGAAGTGCCAGTTCCTGTTTTCTGCTGTTTTTGGTTTCAGAAATCCTACAAAGGAAATATTCTCGGAATTGGACGAAATCAACGCCCACGATCTTATATTTCACGGAAGCTTCCAGAGAGCCAGAGAGGGACCAGAGGGGAGCCCTGGGGGCCCCACCCCACATGGCGGCGCGGCCAAAGGGGGGGCTGCCTATGGGGGGCCACCCCCTAGCTCCTCCGACGCCGCCCTTCCGCCTATATATTCTCTCCGCCTCGAAAACCCTAAAAAGATAAGCCACGGGACGAGAAAAGTTACGCAGCCGCCGCCATCGCGAAGCCAAGTTCGGGGGACAGAAGTCTCTGTTCCGGCACGCCGCCGGGATGGGGAAGTGCCCTCAGAAGGCATCTCCATCGACATCACCGCCATCTTCATCGCCGCTGCTGTCTCCTATGATGAGGAGGGAGTAGTTCTCCCTCGAGGCTAAGGGCTGTACCGGTAGCTATGTGGTTCATCTCTCTCTCCCATGTGATCTTTATGTGATCATGAGCTTTGTGATCTAGTTGAATATCATCTATGTGCTACTCTAGTGATGTTATTAAAGTAGTCTATTCCTCCTTCATGATGTAATTAAAGTGGACAGTGTGTGCATCATGTAGTACTTGGCGTAGGTTATGATTGTGATCTCTTGTAGATTGTGAAGTTAACTATCACTATGATAAATATATTATCTTGGATTTATGATTTGACGTGGATATCCCTATGAGTGGTGTTTGTCAAGTACTTGATGAACTCTGAGCGGAGCTTTTGTAGCCACTACACGATTAGTGATTCCATTTGGAGAGTTATCCAGAGTAGCACTATTATACACTCTAGAGGTTACTTTAATATGAACTCCGGATTCACTCTCCACGGTGTGACGGTGATGGTGTGCGCATCGTGTGTGTTTCCTTTATGAAGTTGTGGAGCTTGTTAACTCCGGCTTGAGGTGTGCTTTTGTAGCCCTACACAATGAATGGTGTTTGCTATCCAACAAGAGAGTGTAGCATTTATTTATTCAGTTATGTGATCAATGTTGAGAGTGTCCACTAGTGAAAGTATGATCCCTAGGCTTGTTTCCAAATACTGCAAACATCGCTTGTTTACTGTTTTATTGCATCTTTACTTCCTGCAATATTACCACCATCTATACCACCTGTGTTTTACTATCTCTTCGCCGAACTAGCTAGTACACCTATACATCTGACAAGTGTATTAGGTGTGTTGGGGACACAAGAGACTTCTTGTATCTTAATTGTAGGGTTGCTTGAGAGGGATATTGCTGTTGGCGTGGTAGTTAACACACGTCCGTTCGGAACCCCAAGAGGAAGGTGTGATGCGTACAGCAGCGAGTTTTCCCTCAGTATGAAACCAAGGTTATCGAACCAGTAGGAGTCAAGGAACACGTGAAGGTTGTTGGTGACGGAGTGTAGTGCGGCGCAACACCAGGGATTCCGGCACCAACGTGGAACCTGCATAACACAATCACAATACTTTGCCCCAACTTAACAGTGAGGTTGTCAATCTCACTGGCTTGCTGTAAACAAAGGATTAAACGTATGGTGTGGAAAATGATGTTTGTTTGTGAAGAACAGTAAAGAACAGAGTTTGCAGTAGATTGTATTTCAGATTTAAAAGAATGGACCGGGGTCCACAGTTCACTAGTGGTGTCTCTCCCATAAGATAAATAGCATGTTGGGTGAACAAATTACAGTTGGGCAATTGACAAATAGAGAGGGCATAACAATGCACATACATATCACGATGACTACTATGAGATTTAATCAGGGCATTACGACAAAGTACATAGACCGCTATCCAGCATGCATCTATGCCTAAAAAGTCCACCTTCAGGTTAGCATCCGCACCCCTTCCAGTATTAAGTTGCAAACAACAGACAATTGCATTAAGTATGGTGCGTAATGTAATCAACACAAATATCCTTAGACAAATCATTGATGTTTTATCCCTAGTGGCAACAGCACATCCACAACCTTAGAACTTTTTGTCACTATCCCAGATTCAATGGAGGCATGAACCCACTATCGAGCATAAATACTCCCTCTTGGAGTTACAAGTATCAACTTGGCCAGAGCCTCTACTAGCAACGGAGAGCATGCAAGAACATAAACAAATAATATATGATAGATTGATAATCAACTTGACATAGTATTCCATATTCATCGGATCCCAACAAACACAACATGTAGCATTACAAATAGATGATCCTGATCATGATAGGCAGCTCACAAGATCTAACATGATAGCACAATGAGGAGAAGACAACCATCTAGCTACTGCTATGGACCCATAGTCCAGGGGTGAACTACTCACACATCAATCCGGAGGCGATCATGGTGATGAAGAGTCCTCCGGGAGATGATTCCCCTCTCCGGCAGGGTGCCGGAGGCGATCTCCTGAATCCCCCGAGATGGGATTGGCGGCGGAATCGTCTCTGGAAGGTTTTCCGTATCGTGGCTCTCGGTACAGGGGTTTTCGCGACGAAGGCTATAAGTAGGCGGAAGGGTAGGGTTGGAGGCGGCGCGAGGGGCCCACACCGTAGGGTGGCGTGGGCCCCACCCAGGCCGCGCGGCCCTGTTGTGTCGGCGCCTCGTCGCCCCACTTCGTATCCCCTTCGGTCTTCTGGAAGCTTCGTGGAAAAAATAAGACCCTGGGCGTTGATTTCGTCAAATTCCGAGAATATTTCCTTTGTAGGATTTCTGAAACCAAAAACAGCAGAAAACAGCAACTGGCTCTTCGGCATCTCGTCAATAGGTTAGTGCCGTAAAATGCATATAAATGATGTAAAGTGTGTATAAAACATGTGAGTGTCATCATAAAAGTAGCATGGAACATAAGAAATTATGGATACGTTTGAGACGTATCAAGCATCCCCAAGCTTAGTTCCTACTCGCCCTCGAGTAGGTAAACGATAACAAGGATAATTTCTGAAGTGACATGCTATCATAATCTTGATCAATACTATTGTAAAGCATATGAGATGAATGCAGCGATTCGAAGCAATGGTAAAGACAATGATTAAACAACTGAATCATATAGCAAAGACTTTTCATGAATAGTACTTTCAAGACAAGCATCAATAAGACTTGCATAAGAGTTAACTCATAAAGCAATAAATTCTTAGTAGAAAGCTTTGAAGCAACACAAAGGAAGATATAAGTTTTAGCGGTTTCTTTCAATTTCAACATGTTTATCTCATGGATGATTGTCAACATAAAGCAATATAACAAGTGCAATAGGTAAACATGTAAGAATCAATGCACACAGTTGACACAAGTGTTTGCTTCTAAGATAGAAAGAGGTAGGTAAACTGACTCAACATAAAGTAAAAGAATGGCCCTTCGCAGAGGGAAGCATGGATTACTATTTTTGTGCTAGAGCTTTTTATTTTGAAAACATAGAAACAATTTTGTCAACAGTAGTAATAAATCATATGTGTTATGTATAAGACATCCTATAAGTTGCAAGCCTCATGCATAGGATACCAATAGTGCTCGCACCTTGTCCTAATTAGCTTGGATTAACATGGATTATCATTGCATAACATATGTTTCAACCAAGTGTCACAAAGGGGTACCTCTATGCCGCCTGTACAAAGGTCCAAGGAGATAGATCGCATTTGATTTCTCGTTTTTGATAGATCTCAACTTAGGACATCCATACCGGGACAACATAGACAACAGATAATGGACTCCTCTTTAATGCGTAAGCATTCAACAACAGATAATATTCTCATAAGAGATTGAGGATTGATGTCCAAACTGAAACTTCCACCATGATTCATGGCTTTAGTTAGCTGCCCAATGTTCTTCTCTAACAATATGCATACTCAAACCATTTGATCATGAAAATCGCCCTTACTTCAGACAAGACGAACATGCATAGCAACTCACATGATATTCAACAAAGGTGTAAAAGTTGATGGCGTCCCCAGAAACATGGTTACCGCTCAACAAGCAACTTATAAAAGATAAGATACATAAGCTACATATTCTTTACCACAATAGTTTTTAAGGCTATTTTCCCATGAGCTATATATTGCAAAGACAAAGAATAGAATTTTAAAGGTAGCACTCAAGTAATGTACTTTGGAATGGCAGAGAAATACCATGTAGTAGGTAGGTATGGTGGACACAAATGGCATAGTTTTTGGCTCAGGGATTTGGATGCACGAGAAGTAATCCCTCTCAATACAAGGCTTAGGCTAGCAAGGTTGTTTGAAGCAAACTCAAGTATGAACCGATACAGCAAAACTTACATAAGAACATATTGCAAGCATTATAAGACTCTACACTGTCTTCCTTGTTGTTCAAACACCTTAACCAGAAAATATCTAGACTCTAGAGAGACCAATCATGCAAACCAAATTTTAACAAGCTCTATGTAGTTCTTCATTAATAGGTGCAAAGTACATGATGCAAGAGCTTAAACATGATCTATTTGAGCACAACAATTGCCAAGTATCAAATTATTCAAGACATTATACCAATTACCACATGAAGCATTTTCTGTTTCCAACCATATAACGATGAACGAAGCAGTTTCAACCTTCGCCATGAACATTAAAAGTAAAGCTAAGAACATATGTGTTCATATGCAACAGCGGAGCGTGTCTCTCTCCCACACAAAGAATGCTAGGATCCGAGTTTATTCAAAAAAAAAAACAAAAACAAAAACAAACAGTTGCTCCAAGTAAAGCACATAAGATGTGACGGAATAAAAATATAGTTTCACTAGAGGTGACCTGATAAGTTGTCGATGAAGAAGGGATGCCTTGGGCATCCCCAAGCTTAGATGCTTGAGTCTTCTTAAAATATGCAGGGATGAACCACGGGGGCATCCCCAAGCTTAGACTTTTCACTCTTCTTGATCATATTGTATCATCCTCCTCTCTTGACCCTTGAAAACTTCCTCCACACCAAACTCAAAACAAACTCATTAGAGGGTTAGTGCATGATTGAAAATTCATATATTCAGAGGTGACATAATCATTCTTAACACTTCTGGACATTGCACAAAGCTACTAAAAGTTAATGGAACAAAGAAATCCATCAAACATAGCAAAATAGGCAATGCGAAATAAAAGGCAGAATCTGTCAAAACAGAACAGTCCGTAAAGAAGAATTTTTCTGGGGCACTTAACTTGCTCAGATGAAAATGCTCAAATTGAATGAAAGTTGTGTACATATCTGAGGATCACGCACGTAAATTGGCATATTTTTCTGAGTTACCTACAGACGGGGCTGCTAAATTTCGTGACAGCAAGAAATCTGTTTCTGCGCAGTAATCCAAATCTAGTATCAACCCTACTATCAAAAACTTTACTTGGAACAACAATGCAATAAAATAAAGATAAGGAGAGGTTTCTACAGTAGTAACAACTTCCAAGACTCAAATATAAAACAAAAGTGCTGTAGTAAAATAATGGGTTGTCTCCCATAAGAGCTTTTCTTTAACGCCTTTTAGCTAGGCGCAGAAAGTGTGAATCAAGTAACATCAAGAGATGAAACATCAACATCATTACCAGGGGAGTTGGGAGTTTTCTCAACAATGCATTGTATCTTGTATATGTAAGTAACTCCTCTTTTGTTGCTCCTAGGCTTACTATCCTCATCAAACAAATTTTCAGGAACAAGCCAAGCATAGTTATTTTCTAGAGTTTCATGCATTCCTAGGAGCTTACTAGGTATCGGTACTTTAATCTCCCCACCATCATTAAAATTATTAGTGTACTTTATTCTATCCATGTCCATCTTTTCAAGTGTTCTTGCAAAGTCGGTGAAAAGACCAAGCCTCTTATGCTTAATAAAAACTTTTCTAGGTTCTTTAGCTATATCACCAAATTCTCTAAGAAGGACATCTAAAACAAAATCTCTCTTTTCTCCCCTTTCCATATCAGAGAGTGTAAGAAACATATGTTGGATTATAGGATTGAGATTAACAAATCTAGTTTCCAACATGCGTATTAAACAGGCAGTAGTACTTTCATAAGTAGGAGCAACTTTTACCAAGGGTGTATCTTCAAAATCTTCATTCATACTAACATGGGTGAAAAATGCTTCTATATTATCCCTTCCAATGATAGACCCTTGTCCTACCGGTATATCTTTCAGAGTGTATTTAGGAGGAAAGATGATGAAATAAACAAAAGGTAAATAAAGTAAATGCAAGTAATTAATTTTTTTGTGTTTTTAATATAGAGAACGCAAACAAGAAACTAAATAAAGTAAATGCAAGTAACTATTTTTTTTTGTATTTTTGATATAGAGAACAAACAAAGCAGTAAATAAAATAAAGTAAAGCAAGACAAAAACAAAGTAAAGAGATTGGATGTGGGAGACTCCACTTGCAGCGTGTCTTGATCTCCCCGGCAACGGCGCCAGAAAAATCCTTGCTGTTGGCGTGGTAGTTAACACACGTCCGTTGGGAACCCCAAGAGGAAGGTGTCATGCGTACATCAGTGAGTTTTCCCTCAGTATGAAACCAAGGTTATCGAACCAGTAGGAGTCAAGGAACATGTGAAGGTTGTTGGTGACGGAGTGTAGTGCGGCGCAACACCAGGGATTCCGGCGCCAACGTGGAACCTGCACAACACAATCACAATACTTTGCCCCAACTTAACAGTGAGGTTGTCAATCTCACCGGCTTGCTGTAAACAAAGGATTAAACGTATGGTGTGGAAAATGATGTTTGTTTGCGAAGAACAGTAAAGAACAGAGTTTGCAGTAGATTGTATTTCAGATTTAAAAGAATGGACCGGGGTCCACAGTTCACTAGTGGTGTCTCTCCCATAAGATAAATAGCATGTTGGGTGAACAAATTACAGTTGGGCAATTGACAAATAGAGAGGGCATAACAATGCACATACATATCACGATGACTACTATGAGATTTAATCAGGGCATTACGACAAAGTACATAGACCGCTATCCAGCATGCATCTATACCTAAAAAGTCCACCTTCAGGTTAGCATCCGCACCCCTTCCATTATTAAGTTACAAACAACAGACAATTGCATTAAGTATGGTGCGTAATGTAATCAACACAAATATCCTTAGACAAATCATTGATGTTTTATCCCTAGTGGCAACAGCACATCCACAACCTTAGAACTTTTTGTCACTATCCCAGATTCAATGGAGGCATGAACCCACTATCGAGCATAAATACTCCCTCTTGGAGTTACAAGTATCAACTTGGCCAGAGCCTCTACTAGCAACGGAGAGCATGCAAGAACATAAACAACACATCTATGATAGATTGATAATCAACTTGACATAGTATTCCATATTCATCGGATCCCAACAAACACAACATGTAGCATTACAAATAGATGATCTTGATCATGATAGGCAGCTCACAAGATCTAACATGATAGCACAATGAGGAGAAGACAACCATCTAGCTACTGATATGGACCCATAGTCCAGGGGTGAACTACTAACACATCAATCCGGAGGCGATCATGGTGATGAAGAGTCCTCCGGGAGATGATTCCCCTCTCCGGCAGGGTGCCGGAGGCGATCTCCTGAATCCCCCGAGATGGGATTGGCGGCGGCGTCTCTGGAAGGTTTTCCGTATCGTGGCTCTCGGTACAGGGGTTTTCGCGACGAAGGCTATAAGTAGGCGGAAGGGTAGGGTTGGAGGCGGCGCGAGGGGCCCACACCATAGGGCGGCGCGGGCCCCACCCAGGCCGCGCGGCCCTGTGGTGTCGGCGCCTCATCGCCCCACTTCGTATCCCCTTCGATCTTCTGGAAGCTTCGTGGAAAAATAAGACCCTGGGCGTTGATTTCGTCCAATTCCAAGAATATTTCCTTTGTAGGATTTCTGAAACCAAAAACAGCAGAAAACAGCAACTGGCTCTTCGGCATCTCGTCAATAGGTTAGTGCCGGAAAATGCATATAAATGATGTAAAGTGTGTATAAAACATGTGAGTATCATCATAAAAGTAGCATGGAACATAAGAAATTATGGATACGTTTGTGACGTATCAGATATCTCTGACCTCTACCTCCCTGAGTTCGATAAACCTTGGATGATTCACTTAAGGGAAACTTGCTGCTGTTCTACAAACCTCTGCTCTTGGAGGCCCAACACTGTCTACAGGAATAGAAGCGTGCGTAAACATCACACACCAGTGGTGATAATTCAGAGATTGTCGGCCTGGTATTACCCAAAGGCAACCCAAGATAAGTGAAAGGCAGTTTTAGTAGTTGTCCTCCCTGTCATAGCAATTATGTGGCTGTGGTAAAGGGTGGCACATGTAATGATTAGTTGAATAAGTAGCTAATTTAGTAAGTTGAATTGTTATTCAATGGATGGATGTGAGATCATGTTCAATCTTTAGCTCGACACAATTGTACTTCTTGGTTATTTAGTGGGGAAGCTCAATGTAATCGTCAAATGTTGATGGGATTGTTGATTGTACCAAACACGTATTAGAGAGTACAATTGGTATTCAATGGATGGTTGCTCAATATTGAGCTGTAATGTAGACACTATTTAGTGTATAGATACATCTAAAATTTGACAAATCGAAGACATCTATTTATAGAGGAGGGAGTAGTACTACTTATGAATCAGCTTTAGAGCGTCCCACCAGCCTCAGGGTTCAAATACTTATTAATTTTCATCCATATCATACATAGTTTGATCATATATTACTTAAGTCACAGACTCACTCAACACTCTAAGCCCTCCTTTAGATAAACCATCAATAACCGAGTTCCAATCTTGTTATCAGGTTCCTTCACAGCCAGAATGAGAAAAGCATTTATCCCAATTTTAAAGGACCCTAAAAAAATACTACTTGCGATGTCGTTCGTCGTATATTCCTCATCGGTGCCGCCCAACACGTTGACGATGAGCTCGCCACCCTCCCTGCCGTATGTGCATTCCAAGAAGTGGCCTTGTTAGAGGCCGTGCGGACGGGAAAAATGCTCCCAGCCGGCCGCAAGGTACATTCGGCCTTTACCGTCAAAGTGCACCTTCACGTGCCAGCTGCGGCTGCCGCTTACCTCCCACGTCGTGAGTTCATGAGGCTCTTGGCTGGTAAGCAGGTCAAAAAACTTCGCCCGCAGCCTAAGGCTGTGCCACGAGTCTTCGTAAATGGGGACGCAAAACTTGGAGGTGGAGAGGTCCGGCAAGGCAGTGGTTGGTGATGCCGATCCTCCATGGCCGCGTCAACGGCCACGGCCATGGCCAGGCGGTCATCCTCTCAGCCTACCGCTGCCCCGTACCCTTGGCGGGAAGTGGGAGCGGGCGGAATCGGAGGGCCCGGGTGGCGGACCGCTTATGGAATGAGCTTGCGGTCGACATGGTGGTGATTTGCACCGTCGGAAGGCTCCAACGGGTGCTCTCGTATCACAAGTACGAGGTCGGAGGGCTGGATCTACGTCGTTGCAACGATGGTGAGGATGATGGCTTCAATCGTCATGGCATCGATGACCACTATCGGCACCGCCGCTGTCTTGGTGTCCTTCATCAGCAATGGAACCGAGGGGAGGAACGGAAGTGAGACAGATAGCCACATTTCAGAAATTTCAGATGCTTAGATCCTCACCGCCGCATGTCGTTCCAACCGCCAAGCTTAGATCCTCACCGCCACACATTGTTCCGACCACCACGATTAGATCCGCTCCGCCGCACGCCGTTTGGACCGCCACACTTAGATCCACGCCGCCGCACGTCGATTCTACTGGCAGGGTTGGTAGGTACGTACAAGGTAGGTGCGTCCATCGGGGGGGAGAGGCATCCAGCCATAAAGGATCCAACAGTGGTTGGCCAAGATCCATGTGACATACATCTCGACCAATCATAGCGCAACCAAAGTGAGAGCAAGTTGAACTATTGCGAGGGTTTAGAAACATGAGAGAGGGGGAAGTGAGGAAAATTTAGCAGAAGGGGCAAACTGAGTAGAACTAAGTAAAACAAGGGCACCAAAATAAAAATAAAATGAGTAAGGTAAATTCAAAATTTTGGCATAAAAATGGAAATGTGTTTTTGAACAAAATAATCCATCTTGCCCAACATGATATTGTTTGCAATTCAAAGATACACAAGTGTTCCAAATTTGGCCTCTTTAGACAAAGCTTTATTGTGGGATGTGTTATTTGGAAGGTGGGTTGAGTAGAAAGCCATGCATCTTCATAGCTAGTAGCTCATTCTAAGAAGGGACTAAGAAGGGGTTTTGGGAAAAAATCCATTTCTCCATATTTCTTTTTCCCTTCTTATTTTTTCTAGGTCGTAGGTAACATAACAAAACTCCATCTGAAGGTTACACTATGTTTTATTTTTTTGAATGAAACTAACCCTAAAACTATTTTTTCAATTTAGTCACTTAGAAAATAAAAAAATGTGGATGATTACAAGTGAATCCAACATTTCCAACATCATATGGTGGATCAATCCAATATACATGTGTGTGCTAAATTTTGGATCAATTGGTCAATATTTGGTATGGTTTAAGCCATGAACTACCTAAACCCCATCCGTTGACCACCTGTCGAGGGAAAAACTAAACAGTGCTAAGCAACTTGGTGCATGACCATAGGAAACTTGCAATAACACATACATTATTGAGATTATTCAACCTACAAACTTGGGAGCATCAAACTAGTTCGAATTCAATACAAACATTGACAATAGTTCAAATTCATCATGCAAATTCAAATTAATAGTTCAAATTCAAATCTTTTTCTTGCTCCTGGTGTTTTTCGCCGGGTTCGCCACCTTGCTCTGGATGATCCTAGCTGGGATATCGGAGTCCACCATCAGCTTCTTATTTCTTTTGTTCCCTTTGTTATTCTTCTCTTTGGGTTGTGGCGGTGGAGGTGCCGACATGATGACCAACTGACGATTAGCTATGGGTTCAACTCTACACTTCTCGAGCAAGAGCGACATACAGTCACTGTACATAGCCTCTGATTTTTCTCGGAACTTGGCCTATCTTTCATTCTCCACTTTATTTGCTTCAATCTGCAATGAATCTAATGCTTCAGTTGTAATTACATTGTTCAATCTCCTATCGTTGCACTGGTTCAATCTCCTCTGGATCCATTGGTTCAATCTCCTATCGTTGCATGGCTTCAATCTCCTCTCTCATTCAATTGCTTCATTCTCCTCTGCATTTGCTGCTCCCGCCTGATCATCCATTCCAAAAGCTGGGTCCACTGCATTTTTACAAAGCCTAGTGTAAGGGTATTTTACCCTTATCCATTATTTTGGTAACTATGACACCGTGCTAGAGTATTTGGTCTAATACATATCTACAAGATGATTCCCAGGTAATAGCCAAAGAGGTATAATGGTGTATCAATGGAACAAGAAGGCAATGGGAGACCCCCCACTTCGATGAAAAATCAACAAAGGATTTTTAGAGCTTGGCCGGTCAGTGGCCCGGTCAGACCGGCCCTGGCACCGGCCAGACCGGCCCCAGGACCGGTGCTAGCCGGATGGAGTCCAATAAGCCAGAAGGAGTGGTCCGGTCGGAGACCCGGTCTGGACCGACCGTTTCGGTCCTAGGCCCGGTCGGACCGGGTGATGGGCCAGGTGCCCCGGCGCCAGCCGGGGGGAGTCCAGTACGCCTCATAAGCTCGCCCGGTCGGGATCCGCCCGCAGATCCGGTTTAAACCGGCGATCTGGTCCCTGGCCCGGTCTGACCGGCCCGTGCGCCGGCCTGTCCGGCGCCAGGCCCGGTTAACCGGGTTTCTCGAGGAATCTGCTGATGTGGCAAGTGTGCAACGACCAGAATTCAAGTGACACTATATATACCCCTTCTTCTACCTCTGAAGGGGTAGGCATTACACTACAAGCTGTTCTTGAGCTCTCTCTCACATACTCCATTGTTAGAAACACCAAAAGCCTCAGATCTCCCTCCTCCTCCACCCAAACTCAAATCCCTCCGGGGAAACGATAGAGGAGGACCCGATCTACTATTCTACCAAGCCAAATCTCATTCCCCCTTGTATTCATCAAGAAGCTTGCTCTCTAGGGTTCCTTGGAAACCCTAGGTGGGAAAGAGTGGTCCGGAAGCATCCGGGCTGTGGATTTGCTCCTGACAAGATTGTGAAGGTTTGGAGGCTACCTCAAAGTCTACCACGAGTGAGTGAGCTATTCCTTCGTGGGATAGGCTCCGGAGAATAGGGTGAGCCTTCGTGGCGCGGGGAATCCTTCCCGGGACCTCCACTCCTCCAAACGTGACGTACCTTCTTGTAAAGGAAGGGAACACGGGAATAAACCCTCGTCTCCGCGTGCTATCGGTTATCTCTAACCGAACTCTTTACTTGTGATTTAACTGCCTGTGAGAGCCTTCGTGCTCGAGTTAGTTGTATCCTCATATATGTTGTTTCACCTAGTTTGCATTAGGCTCACCTTTATATTCCGCAAAGCCTAATATTGCAAAGAAAGAATTAAAATCTATAGAAACCTATTCACCCCCCTTCTAGGTTTACCATCTCTGAACTTTCAATTGGTATCAGATCCTGGACTCTTATTAAGGGCTTCACCGCCTTAAGAGTGAGATGGAAAAACTATTCGAGGGTCTAGATGAAGACTCTAACCTTTCGGTTAGAGAAATGAAATCTAGATTCTTGGCATATGATGCCGAGAAGAAGAAAAAGGAGGATGAACTACAAAGCCAAATGGCACAGATGACTGCTATGCTTAAGAACTTGACTAGTGGAACTCCTAGTGGGTTTCGGCCTCTCAAGGAAGTTTCCATGAAGTCAACCATGACTATCCCAAAAACACTTCACCCATGCCTCATATAAACCATAGTGGGAATGTTCCCCATTTTGATGGAACTCACTTTCCTTTTTGGAAATCTGCTATGGAATCTCATATTCGCAGCTGCAGTGTGGAGTTATGGGAGATCATTGTTCATGGATACCGGGAGCCACACGATCCCGCTCGGTTGACCTCCACCGAATTCTACAACCGTCAACTCAATGCCTCCGCACGTGACAAGATTAGGAGTGGCATCAACCGCAAGCTCCTTGATCAAGTCAATGACATTGACTCCTCTAAAGAGTTGTGAGATTGGATCGTAGTACTCCAAGAGGGAACCGATCTGATCCAATCAGCTCTTTATGAGTCCGCAAAGCAAGAGGCCACCATGTTCATGATTAGAGAAGGATAATCCGTGGACGATGCCTATGCAATGCTTGGTGCTCTTAAAGTGAGGGTCAAGGGACTTGGAGTTGAGAAGTACAATGACGGCTTTGAGATGAATGAAGCATTCATAAAGTCCAAGGTCATTGCCATGATTGCAGTCAAGAAAGAAGACACCAACCTTGCACTCAACTTGCAAATCATTACCAAGAGTGCTGATCTGAACTCCGATGATCTAGTCTCCTATGTGGCAGCCAATGAAAACATGGCCAAGACAGGAAAAAGGCTCATGGCGATGAACCGTGTTGATGAAGCCTCACGCAACCATGAAGCGTCACACAACCTTGCTCTCAAAGCTAGAGCTGACCATGGAAGAGAAGAAGGATATGAAATTGAAGAAGATGAAGAGATGACTTCGACTAGTGACATTGCTACCGACTTTGCTTTCTTTGCCAAGAAGTACAAGGCAAAGTTTCCAATGCTCCTCAATGACAAGAAGAAGAGAACCTGCTACAACTGTGATGAAGATAGCCACTTTGCAAATGAGTGCCCTTATGAAAAAAGGGTAGACAAGCCAAAGTTTGTCAAAGGGGTCAAGCCAAGATTGAAGCCAAACCCAATCAACGATCGATACAAGAAGAACAAGGGAAGAGCCTTTGTTGGGGCCGAGTACATCTCCGATGAAGAAGAGGAAGATGAGGAGAAGGAGGCCGGAGTGGCCGGTTTGGCTTTCTCCAAGCCCGGGTCACTCTTCACATATGACTACTCCAAGGACTACTCCACGGAGAATGATGTCAGTTCTTCCTTCATGGCAAGAATGACTCAAGATGATGACTCCGATGATTCTCTCCCCTCTACGATCGTTGGCTCTTGTCTAATGGCAAGAGAAACCAAGGTAATGGAATCCCCACCTTCTCTAACTAGTGTTCTTGATGATGAATCTAAAAATCAAGAAGAATTAGCCATGCTTAAGGAACTTTACAAAGTTAGATGCACCCTTCGTGGTGAAGCTCTTGTGAAGTTTGATTTCTTGATGGACTCCCTCAAGGAAAAGGATGAGTCCATTGAGGAATTAGAATATCATTTGAATGATAAGGAATGGAGATTCAATCTCCTAAGACAAGAGCTAAAAACCGAAAGGTGCATATCTCAAGGCCTTAAGCAACAAATTGAAACTTATGAACTAGATAAAGTTAAGGATCTTGAAACTATTGAAAGGGCTCAATCATTTGACCCAAGAGCTCAATGCCTCGAAGGAGGAGCTTGAAGTTGCTCATGCTTCTCTCACTAGGGATCTTGACCACCTTGAAAGAGCTAACAAGCTTGTTAATGATGAGCTCAATAAACTTGGAGAGAACCATGATCTACTCCAAGAAACCTACACGAAGGCTCTTGAATCAATGAATGATCCCATTATTGATAAAGATGTTGCTAGTTCCTCCACCTCCTTTACTAGTGAGCATGCTAAGCTTGTTGCGGAACATGTTCGTTTACAAGAGGAACT
Organism: Lolium perenne; assembly: GCF_019359855.2. NCBI lineage: Eukaryota > Viridiplantae > Streptophyta > Magnoliopsida > Poales > Poaceae > Lolium > Lolium perenne. The sequence goes on along the minus strand of NC_067250.2, from coordinate 94,713,823 downwards.
ATCTTTGCATGTTGAGACCAATACATATCTTGAATCTTTGGTAACCAAATATGGTCTCAACTATCATCCTAATGAATCGGCTTGTGAGCAAGCAACTATTCTTGAGGAAAATTTTAGGTTGAAGAATGAACTTGCCAAGTTCACCACAACCAAGAATAAGATGGGATTGGATGACCTCTTGAGTAAGCAAAGGTCAAACAATCAAAAGCATGGACTTGGGTATGTTCCCAAGCTCTACAAGAAGAACAACTACAAGAAGGAAAAGCCCGCTCAAGAAAAGAACAAGAAGGTCACTAATGATGGCAAAGCCCAAAAGGGCAAAGCCACTAGTAGTGACCGCACGGGGCCAAACAATCACTATGCTTTATTTATTGATTATTATGGTGATTTTTATGCTAACTATGTTGGCCCTCGTAATGGCTATGCTTATAGAGAGTACTCAATTTGGGTACCAAAAGATATTGTTGCCACTGCAAAGGAACCCATTAATCGATGGGTTCCTAAATCCTCTACTTGATTTTGTAGGGGTATTCCTCCGGTGGTCCAAAATGGGTGTTTGATAGTGGATGCACCAATCATATGACCCGAGGAAGAGGTGTGCTTGATCAATTCATTGAGGATATCAACAAGAAGTCAAGCATCACCTTTGGTGACAACTCAAAGGGAAAGGTACTTGGGTATGGCAAGATGGCAATCTCTAAGGACTTGTGCCTTGAGACCGTCATGCTTGTTGAATCCCTTGGGTATAACTTACTTTCTATATATCATCTTGCCGATACCGGTTACAATTCGTATTTTACTAATTATTGTGTGAAAGTCTTTAGGAGAGACAATCTCAAATTGGTCCTTGTTGGATATGTGGAGAACAAACTTTATGTGGTTGACCTCTCGAAAGAGAGCCCCTCTCCCTCCACATGTCTAATGGCGGCCAAACATGACGAAGGTTGGTTGTGGCATCGCCGCCTTGGTCATGTCAACATGACAAATCTTAAACAACTCCTAAAGGGTGAGCACATTGTTGGACTAACCGGCATTTCTTTTGAGAAAGATCGTGTATGCAGTGCATGTGTAGCCGGAAAACAACTCAAGAAGAGTCGTCCTATCAAGAGCATCGTCACCACATCTAGTCCTTTGGAGCTCCTTCATTTGGATCTCTTTGGACCCTCACATTATGATACTCTTGGTGGAAGCAAGTACGGACTCGTCATTGTCGATGATTACTCAAGATACTCTTGGGTCTTTCTCCTCAAGTCTAAGGATGAGACCCATAGAGAGTTCATTACCTTTGCCAACAAGGCTCAATGGATGTATGAATCTGAGATCAAGGCAATAAGGACCGACAATGGCACCGAGTTCAAGAACTACACTATGCAAGAGTTTGTTGATGATGAGGGCATCAAGCATGAGTTTTCAGCTCCGTATACCCCTCAACAGAATGGTGTTGTTGAAAGGAAGAACCGGACTATCATTGAGATGGCAAGAACCATGTTGAGTGAATTCAACTCATCCCGCAACTTTTGGGGAGAAGCCATCTCTACAGCTGTCCACTACTCCAACAGACTCTTCCTTCGCCCCCTCCACAACAAAACTCCATACGAGCTTCTCACAGGTAACAAGCCTAATGTCATGTACATTCATGTCTTTGGATGCAAATGTCTTGTTAACAACAATAAAGGGAAGCTTGGTAAATTTGAAACTAGAACCATAGAGGGCACATTTGTTGGATATGCGGAGAACTCCCACGCCTATAGATACTACAACAAGTCCACTGGGACTATTGAAGTATCTTGTGACGTGGTGTTCTTGGAGGATAATGGCTCCCAAGTGGAGCAAGTTGTTCCATGTGTTGCAGGTAATGATTATGATCCATCTAGTGCCATCAAGCTTATGGGCATTGGACACATCCGGCCCGTAGAAGTTCATAATGATGATCAAGATGATGGAATAGAAGTATCAAGCTCACCTCAAGTAGAGCCTAGCTCAACTCAAGCTGAGCCATCAGGTGCAACTCAAGATTTATCCTCCTCTCAAGATAAGCCACATTCTGAAGAACAAGAAGAAAGCCCTCAACCCACTGAGCAAGATCATGATGATGATCAAGAAACATCCTCAACTCATGTTCAAGCTCAAGTTGTCCCTCATGATCAAGTATTAGCAAGAGATGAATTCATTGATCATGAAGGAACCATTCGGAAGATCAAGGCTGCTACAAGGGCAAGTGACATGAAAGTAGATCAATTCCTTGGTAGCATCTCAAAAGGAGTGGTAACTCGTAGACACCATGCATTACTTATCACTTATTGTCAACATCATGCTTTTGTGTCTAGTTTTGAGCCACTCAAGTTAGATGAAGCCTTGGTTGATCTGGATTGGGTAATTGCCATGCAAGAAGAATTGGAGTATTTCACTCGTAATGAAGTATGGCCTCTAGTTGAGAGACCCAAGGATCATCGCATCAATGTTATTGGGACCAAATGGGTATTCAAGAACAAGCAAGATGAGAATGGCATTGTCATTAGAAATAAAGCAAGGTTAGTGGCGCAAGGGTTTGCCCAAATAGAAAGTATGGATTTTGAGGATACCTTTGCGCCGGTAGCCCGTCTTGAAGCTATTCGTCTTTTGCTTGCATTTGCATCTTTCCACAATTTCAAACTATATCAAATGGATGTGAAAAGTGCATTTTTGAATGGTCCCCTAAAAGAAACTGCATATGTAGCTCAACCCCCGGGTTTCGAAGACCCACGCCGACCCAACCACGTGTATTTACTCCATAAGGCACTCTACGGTCTCAAGCAAGCTCCACGTGCTTGGTACGAGTTCCTTAGGGATTTCTTACTACATGATGGGTTTTGCATGGGTACGGTCGATTCCACACTTTTCACCAAACGGGTTAAAGGGGGTGGCTTATTTATATGTCAAATATATGTTGATGATATTATATTTGGTGGAACTAACCCCAATCATAACAAACCTTTTGAGCTATTGATGACAATGAAATTTGAGATGTCCATGATGGGAGAGTTGAAGTTCTTCCTAGGATTCCAAGTGAGGCAACTTGCAAAAGGCACCTTCATCTCTCAAGAAAAGTATGTGAAGGACATGCTCAAGAAGTTTGACATGACCAATGCGAACCCAATGAAGACACCCATGCCCGTAAAGGGGCAACTTGGCTCATGTGATGGTGAGAAGGATGTGGATATAAAGGTATATCGTTCCATGATAGGATCCTTGCTCTACCTTTGTGCCTCTAGGCCGGATATCATGCTAAGTGTAGGGATGTGTGCTCGTTTTCAATCTGCTCCTAAGGAGAGCCATTTGATGGAGGTCAAACGGATTCTAAGATACCTTGTTCTTACTCCTACTCTCGGGCTGTGGTATCCAAAGGGGTCAACCTTTGAACTCATTGGCTATTCGGATTCCGATTGGGCCGGTGATAAGGTTGACCGGAAGTCTACCTCCGGGGCTTGCCAATTTATTGGCCGGTCATTGGTGAGTTGGTCATCCAAGAAACAAAACTCCACCGCTTTATCCACTGTTGAAGCCGAATATATATCCGCGGCATCTTGTTGCACTCAGTTGTTATGGATGAAGCAAACCTTGAAAGACTATGGTATGTCTCTTGGTACGGTGCCTCTTCTATGTGACAACGAAAGTGCAATAAAGATGGCCAATAACCCGGTTCAACATTGTCGCACCAAACACATTGACATTCGCCATCACTTCCTACGTGACCATGTTGCCAATGTGGACATTGCTCTCACTCATGTGGGGACAACATACCAATTGGCGGATATTTTCACTAAGCCTTTGGATGAAGCCCGGTTTGTAAACTTGAGAGGAGAACTTAGTATTCTTGATCCTAAAAACTTAGATTGAATACCTTCTTGCACTATATTCTTGCATTTATCTAGCTATCTAGCTTAGAGGCACATCACATATGGGGATAGTCATCTTACCATATCTTGGTATGATGCATACCTATGTGTGCAACATAAATAGACCCAATGTCATTATATGGACCCAAGCATGTCTCTTCGAGGTCTCATGACATTTCCGCTTTCACATAGGGGGAGTAATCCCCCACCCCTCATTAAGCCTCAATTGCAAATTAATTCGACTATACAAGGCTAAATGATCTTATTGCAAAAACTATTTCAAAATGATTTATGATTCTTGATATACTTCGAATCATGCCCATTGTTGCTATTTATATCTTGTTTGGATTTCATTCCAATGGGTGTGCCTAGAAAATCTTGTGTTTCCTACCCCATGTCTATGCTCATCTCGTCATACCTCTATCTATCTATATGTACATGTCATCATCTGAGCATTCACACACAATTGCACAAAGAATAGGGGCAAAAACGAGGCAAAACGAGGCAAAACAAGGCAAAATAGCTTGGCCGGCCTAGGGCCCGGTTGGACCGGCCTCTGCGCCGGGTCACCCAGTCTGTGGCCCGGTCGACCGGCCTGTGCGCCGGTCGTGCGTCTGGTTAAGTGGGGAGGAGGTTACCCCTTGGGGGTCTTCTTCCTCACTTCCCCCTTTCACCATAGACACCATGGCCGCCGCCTCCATCATCTCCACCACTCCCTAGCGCTCTCCCACCACTAGAATCCCCTCAAACTTCACCAAAACATAGATCGGGACACTTGCATCATCTCCACCAAGGGATTTGGTCCCTCTCAAGCTACTTTTGGAGATCTTGAGGATTTGGCCCTCAAGCCCTCCCTAGGTGTTCTCTTTGTTCCCTTGAGCAAGGAGGACAATGTCTTCGGGTAAATCCTTCTCCCTTTCCCTCTATTTCTAAGTCCTCATCACACATTGCACATCTTTGAGAAAATTTGAGGAAATCTTAGGGTTAGGGTTAGGGTTTGTAAGTCCTCTTGCCATTAGAGTGTATCACACCACTATGCACATACTCCACTCTACTGCTATAGTATATGTTCAAGTTTATGAGTTTTGGATGTTTTTGTGGTTGGATTTCTGGGCGAACCTCACAAATCGACAGCACCCGGTCTATGGCCCGGTCAACCGGCCTCTCAACCGGCCGGTCCGGCGTGTGGCCCGGTCGACCAGATGGGAAACCGGCTCGCCCGGTCTCTCATCCGGTTGGAGCGGCCTGTGCGCCGGATCGCCCAGTTCTTCGCATAATTCCATCGAAATACTTGAATATATGCTATGCTCTTTGGCCTCCCTATTTTCTGATTACATGTACACTTACCCCACTGCTATCCTCGCTCTATTTTTATGATTCACAGATGATTGGAGTGGTGATGACCGTGGCACTCTTGCTAAGAGAAGAAGGCCTACAGGGCCTCCAGCACGCCGTACTAGCGGTCGCGTGCCTTCTAGAGCACCTCCGCCTACTGGTCGAGGCAGCTCAACTGGGAGAACCAAGTCAGTTGCCAAGAGAAAGAAAGACAAGCAAGCAGCACCAGATGATGACCTTGTTGAGAGAGTGCCAAATTACAATGTTGGCACAGTACATGTTGGTGCCTGGAGAAGGCTTCGAGAAGAGAACCCCTATCGATTCGAGCAACCCACTTACACTCATGGAGATAAATTTCTCTGGACCATCACTCAGCAGCATTTGTGGGATGACTACTACAACTCTCCAGAGTGCATGAAGAATGGTCTTATTGTGATGCCCAAGGCCATCAACACGGATGCTCTTATGTTGCATCAAGCCACCAAGTATCGCTTTGTGATTGATACTTTGAAGAGGATGGGGCTGTTTGATCTGATGTGTTTGACGCCTAATGAAGGGTACTATTGTCCAATCCTTGTGAGGCAATTTCACTGCACTGTGTTCTTTCATGATGACGCAGCTCGCACTATGACTTGGATGACAGGACAAGGAAAATACACTTGCAACTATCTTGATTTCTGTGAAGCCATGGGGTTTGGTGTTGGACGTGCTCATGGTTTCAAGATATACTCTCAGCGCACGCTCTCTCATGGGGACATTTCCTTCTGCTACCCTCTGGAACCCACAGCTGGTCCTCCCACTATCTCTGGCATGTATTACTCCTACCTTGTACTTGCCAAGCTATTCCGTGAGACTCTCATCAGCAAGTCTGGAGATTCTAGTGTATGCCGTGCATATCATCCGAACCTGATGTACCACTGTCGTCCTGACAACCAGAAGACCATTGATGGCTGTGATCTCCTCTACTGTGAACTGAGGCGCTCTGTTCGTGAAAGGATGACTCCAAATTATGCTCAGTACGTTCAGCTGCTCATCGATAAGGTTGTGCAAGCACCTTACAATAAGAAAGATGAAAGGGTTAAGATGGAACCTTTCAAGATGCCTAAACTAGGAGATAAACCGGAAATCCCATCCATGATGCCTTCTGAGCGCCGGTCCAAGGAGAAGCATGACCCTGCTAGCTCCAGCTACTCTAGGCGCCCCAAGCGTGGTGCCTCACGATTCCTCACCAGCTTGTGGCAGATGTGCAAAAATACCAATGATGTTGCACATCAAAGCCTTGCCTTGAGCCAGGAAACTCGGAGGCGCCAAAATCACTTCATGGCTGCTAGAAACACTCCTGTTCCTCCTCCTGGACCTGGGATGGAGCCTATGCATGCACCTACTTGGGAGATGCCTCCTATTTATGATGAGATGCTTCAGAACTTTGATCTCTCCATGTATGCTCACGGTGGTCTTCCTCCTCGCAATGCTCCTGAGCCTGAGACTTCTGGATATGGAAACAATGGTGATGAAGACGAGGATCAGTACGATGACGATGATGATGAAGAGGATGATGATGATGATGGCAGCTCTCCCGCCGCGGGGACCGAGTTCTATTGATGGGAGCGCTAGCATCTCTCCTCTTTTCTTCGCCTTTTTGGTGTTCCGATGCCAAAGGGGGAGAAGAGAGTAGAGTCTAGGATTATGGGGTCCTTGGTTGCACAAGCCATGCTTGACATTTTGATTTGCTTCTTACTTGGCTTGTGCTTATTTGCTTGCTTTTTCATTCCAAGAACCATTTGCTACTTTAAATAATTCGTGTATGGACATGTACCTATATGCTTAATCTCTATGTTAGGATGATTATGTGTGCTATGCTTATATATCTTGATATGCACATGTCCATACCATGCTTGTTTCCTAAAGATATTGGGGGAGCTTCTCATGTTCCACAAATGATGCACTTTACATTCAAACGCAAACTCCAAGTGCACACATTATGTGGGAGCTGTCTCAATATCTCATATGGAATCAAGGTTTAAACCTTATCATAATATCTATATATGACTCTAGCTCATTTTTTCATCGTATACCAAAAAGGGGAGATTGTAAGGGTATTTTACCCTTATCCATTATTTTGATAACTATGACACCGTGCTAGAGTATTTGGTCTAATACATATCTACAAGTTGATTCCTAGGTATTAGCCAAAGAGGTATAATGGTGTATCAATGGAACAAGAAGGCAATGGGAGACCCCCCACTTCGATGAAAAATCAACAAAGGATTTTCAGAGCTTGGCCGGTCAGTGGCCCGGTCAGATCGGCCCTGGCACTGGCCAGACCGGCCCCAGGACCGGTGCCAGCCGGATGGAGTCCAGTAAGCGAGAAGGAGTGGTCCGGTCGGAGACCCGGTCTGGACCGGCCGTTCCGGTCCCAGGCCCGGTCGGACCGGGTGATGGGTCGGGTGCCCCGGCGCCAACCAACCCCCACACCTGTGCTAGCCGGGGGGGAGTCCAGTACGCCTCAGAAGCTCGCCCGGTCGGGATCCGGCCGCAGATCCGGTTTAAACCGGCGGTCCGGTCCCTGGCCCGGTCTGACCGGCCCGTGCGCCGGCCTGTCCGGCGCCAGGCCCGGTTGACCGGGTTTCTCGAGGAATCTGCTGATGTGGCAAGTGTGCAACGGCCAAAATTCAAGTGACACTATATATACCCCTTCTTCTACCTTTGAAGGGGTAGGCATTACACTACAAGCTGTTCTTGAGCTCTCTCTCACATACTCCATTGTTAGAAACACCAAAAGCCTCAGATCTCCCTCCTCCTCCACCCAAACTCAAATCCCTCCGGGGAAACGATAGAGGAGGACCCGATCTACTGTTCTACCAAGCCAAATCTCATTCCCCCTTGCATTCATCAAGAAGCTTGCTCTCTAGGGTTCCTTGGAAACCCTAGGTGGGCAAGAGTGGTCCGGAAGCATCCGGGCTGTGGATTTGCTCCTGACAAGATTGTGAAGGTTTGGAGGCTACCTCAAAGTCTACCACAAGTGAGTGAGCTATTCCTTCGTGGGATAGGCTCCGGAGAATAGGGTGAGCCTTCGTGGCGCGGGGAATCCTTCGTGGGACCTCCACTCCTCCAAACGTGACGTACCTTCTTGCAAAGGAAGGGAACACGGGAATAAACCCTCGTCTCCGCGTGCTATCGGTTATCTCTAACCGAACTCTTTACTTGTGATTTAACTGCCTGTGAGAGCTTTCGTGCTCGAGTTAGTTGTATCCTCATATAGGTTGTTTCAACTAGTTTGCATTAGGCTCACCTTTATATTCTGTAAAGCCTAATATTGCAAAGAAAGAATTAAAATCTGTAGAAACCTATTCACCCCCCTCTAGGTTTACCATCTCTGGACTTTCACCTAGCAATGTGCCCTAGGGTTCCACACATTTGCACTTACGTTGTTAAGGTGGTGCACCACCCTCTACACTAGCTCTGATCATGTTCTTCCTTGGCCGAACTATTGGTCTAGTCAAAATTGGAGCGTATATCTTAAAGCCTGGATTGACTTGCATCCATTGGGCTTTTCCCAACAAGGTAGGAACATTCTGAGCATATTCTTCCCTAAATTTGGCAACAGAGAAATACTCTAACATGTACTGATCAACTTCACCTTCTTGACCCCCTATAAGACCCATGAAAAACAATGCATGTATCCAGGGTTTCCCACGGATCTTCCATTGCCTACAGTGGCATGTCCTATCAACCAAATTCAGTGGATACCTATAATGCATGTTTTTACTGTCAGTGTATGTTACCTCAGCCTCCATTCCTCTTCTAATGCATTTCTTCTTCAATTGTTTTTCCCTTGGCATGCAAAGCCTTAATCAGAGATGGGAGGATGAGATGGCCAACATATTTTGTTGCTGCAACCTCTGACGCAAATCGATCATTATCATGATCATCTACCTAATCTTATCAAATATTTGCCACATCATTAGCCCTTTCATTGACTTGACCTTTGCATTGAAACTCTCTGCAAGGTTACTTGTTCCATAGTATACCTTCCAAACTTCATTGAATTGGCTTCTTGATCACACCCTTCCATGATGTGCATCTAAGTACTCCTTCACCCCAGGTTTTTGTTTATACAACACTTCCAAATGATATTGATGCTTCCTCAAGCTGTATTTGTATGAAGCTGGCCATAAGTTGTCAGTAAAAACTTGACCCTTGATTTTTTTGTAAAATTATGTACTAAGTGTTGCATACATTCCCCATGCTCAACTGCTGAGAATACTGCTTCTGCCGCACTGTCCAAACCTTTGCAAGCGTCTGTGTGGATAGTAAGTCCTGGTGGATGACCTATAAGTTCGCGCAACTGCTACAAAAACCATGTCCAACTTTCGTCTGACTCAGTCTCCAAAACTCCATAAGTAACAGGGAACATCCAATTGTGTCCATCAACTGCAATGGCAGCTACTAGCTTTCCTTTAAATCTTCCATGAAGAGTTGTTGCATCCACGGCCAAATAAGGCTTGCAGTATCCAGAAACCCTTGCCAGCGAGCTTTGAAACAAACAAAAGCCCTACTAAAGCATTCCTTCTCCATTGTCTTCCCTCTACCCTTTAATTTGTACTGAACTATATGAGTGTATATCTCTACAACACTGCATGGACAAGTCATCTCCACTTCAGCTTTGAAGGTGCAAAGCAATAGAAATCTTCCATTCCATGGACCATTGATCCTATCAAGAGCCATTTACTTCGCATAGAACATCATCATGTAAGGTATTTCAATATTAAACTTCTCAATAACCTTTTTTATGAGTGCTTTGGCACCAAGTGATGGCATTTCTCTCAACCAATCCATGATTGCATCTGCCAATCACCTAGTCTTTGCTAGCTTTGTTTTGTCTTTTGGTTGTCCCGTTTGAGGTGGTCAAGTATGGTCATTACGGTTATTTAAATATCCAAAACATACTGAAAATGTTAGGTACAGTTAACAAAATTTACACAATGATCTAAAATACACAACTGGTTGTAATGCCTGAACCAAGCTGCTCCTGTGCATAGTGGATGCATGCATCCTCCACCTACACCTCTTGTATGGGCACTTAAATGTGAACCTTGTTGGCTCACTCTTGATAAACTCATAATCATTCATTGTGAGAATGAAATATGTAGTAAGTGCATTACGAAAGTCCCGCATCGTTTGAAATACGGTGCCTTCTAAAAACTGATGATTTTCCTTGTTCCGTTCAATTGTTGGCAAGTCATCACCATCGTAGTCGGCTACAACAAGGTTGTCATTGTTCTCCTCGTTCTCTTCTTCATCAATGTCATCAAATCAGGGACCTTGGGCCATTTCCTCCATGTATTGATCCTTCATTGCCCACTTACTGAATTTATCTACCAAATCAGGAAACATCAACTCATCCTCCTCATCTAGAGGAGCGGTGCATCGTCACTCTCTACAACGTTCTCCACATCGACCGCAGGAGCGATCTGTCTGATCTGTCTTACACTCGCACTGGGTAGAGATGGTACTGTTGTGGACCTACAAGGAGCGTCGGGGCGAACACTATTAGCAGAGACACATGATGAATGACCACCTGGTGATGCCTGACCACCAGGTGATGCTTTAACCCTCTTTCCCTTGTTCACAACTTTAGGTTGCACATGGATACGAATTTGACCGAAACGGCCAGCAGCATTCAAAGAGAAAATCATTCTCAGATGCTCGTCGTAAGTTAGTGGAAGAAATATGTGCTCGCTATTGTTGAAATATTGCAAATCAACTGAATCTCCAGGGCTCCATGGGTATTTAGAATAGGAATTTTCTTTCATATATTTGAGAGCAATGGAGGTTGCAACCACCAAAGGAAAGTAAAATCCATATATAGATGGTTCAGAACCGCCAGCTGAAACGCCAGCACTGGATCAATCCTATTCGAAAAACAAGACAATTAGTTGAGAACCAACGATTCAACGCTCAAATACTGCCTATCATGAATTCGCAAAGGGAAACAATGCTTACCCAGATGGAATCCGCGTGTTAGATCCCTCCGATTCCACCCAATCTACTTCGCGGTCGATGGCCATAAGCGGTACATCAGTCGGCGTTGCATACTCCGCCGCGATAGGGGTAGATCTAGCGGAGGCGGAGTGGGCTCCGCGGCCCGGTGGCGTGGCCGACTCGGGGGGGGGGGGGGGGGACGACATAAGGTAGGAGGGCACGTCGGTGGGGCATCAGAGGGGGCGGTGTAGGAGCTGTTCTAGGCTCGGGAGACAGGAATGCTTTCAGTGAACGAGAGATGTCCGGTCCGATGTGTCTCCATGCAGCCCCACCCTTCACCACATAACGGGCAATGCAGGACCCGTCCGAACGCGACCCCACCTATCAGCATGTAACGGTCAAGGCCTTCGACCAGGCCGGGGAAAACTGAGTACAACTAAGGAACCAAGGGCACCAAAATAGATATCCCTTTTATCTACATTTTGTGTGACCCATGAGTTGTAAAACTTCTATACTCTCTACTCTGAATTTCAAAAATTCGCAATAAATGGTTGTGTGCATTAATTGATGCAGAGGCCAAGGCTATGCTCCCATTTCGGAAAAAAGAATTTCTTTTTCTTTTTCTGTCCCTTTCATGTATTGGTTTCTTGTGTTTTTTGTTGGGTTTCATATCAAGCCTACTCAACTTGCTCATAAAAAAGACTTTTATATTCTTATTGTTGTTGGTTTATGAGGGACCTATAGTGTTTAAGGCGAGGAAATTTGGAGGTGATACAATTCATCCTCGACATGAAAGTGGCTAGACCTAGAAAGCCGAAAACCTCTAAACATGGCCGGGCCAGCAAAATTGGGAACCCTGTGCCAAACTCTAAAATGGGGCGCCAACGCAAGATAGATATGCCAGAAAAAGAATCCACTACCGATTTGGAATCCTAGCGTCTCACGGTTTACAAAAACAGCATAGTACTCCATCTGTCTCATATTAAGACATTTTGGCAAAACTAAATTAGTATGCGAAAACATATTGTGAAGTTATATTATGGAACAGACTGTTGAAAACTGACACCATGATGCGGAAATATTTCGATCAGCAATTTATGCCGAATTAGTCCACACGAATGCTTACGAGTAAAATGAATACAAGAAAAGAAAAGAAAAGGAATGGTGCAGAATGAACAAAAACAATGCTGATCACTAGGGAGAATGGAGGAGCTCTACTGTAAGCACGCAAGAACAGCTACTGAAAACTACTGCCAAGGGAAGGGCAGAGACGGCGGTGCGCCCTCCGAGGAGCCTTCGCCGCCGACATGAAATATCCCGTTGTAGCTCATGTCATTGTTGTCCGAGCTTAGGACAGTGTTCAGCTGCTGCTCATTTCCTGCCACGGGGCAAGAAAACCCCGTCGCCGACACGGCACCGGTTGAAGCCTGAGAGCGTGAGAACCAGGATGAGCTGCCGAATTGCAGGTTAGAGAACAGAGGCTGGGCAATGGGGATGTGATCGGTCTGCTGGACCATCTGGCCAACATCGATACTGGAGGAGTTTGCTGGAGCTGACAGAAGAGAGAGAGCACAATCCGAGTCGAGCACCGGAGTCAGCCCATTGGAGAACATCTTGGTGCTGCTGCTACTGCTCTCGGGAGGAGCTACAGTCTTGAGGAGGGGTTGGCAAACTGAAGGCTCATGCACCACGCCCGTGGCGAAGTTTATTTCGCCTTCCTGTAGGAAAGGAAAGCGCCGTCCTTCTTTGGCAAAAGTAGATGTAGAGCCAACAAACTGCTGCCTGTTGCCGATGCCTAGAGGGATTTGATGTGCGTAATATGGGCTCTCCTCAGTTTTAATGATCCCTGACCAGTTTTGCTCCGATCTTGGGGTTGGAAATGACGAAAACCTTGTTCCTGCATTACAAGACAATGTCAATTGGCTGCGACAAGAAGGTAATGAAACTGCCCCATGGCAAAAGAATGAGTAAAATCATGTTACTATGCAACCATTTCATTGTCCAAAAGAATGAATCAATACGGAATCCTCATATAATTCTTCAATTAATTTAAAGTGAATTAAGCACCAAAACTAATGATAATTAATATTCAATCAGCACGCCAAAAAGGTAAACCAACATTTACACTTGGCTGGGATTTATATGTTTGGTTAGGCTTGTTTCTGTCGTTTGGCTTATAAACCACGACACTTAAATTTGTGCTTTTGGTTTATATCATCAGGCTACAGTGTCTAGTCAAAAGCCAAAACCGAAGCTAGGTGCTTTTGTGGCTTATAAGCCAAAATCTAAAAGCCCGAAATAAGCCCCACACCAAACAGCCCCTAATTGTGCAGAAAGAAAAAGGTGGTTGTTCTCCTAATGAACTAGAACTTTGGCTTGTGTTACAAATGGAGCGAGATAACAAAATATTCTTCTTTGTAAGGTGTTATTCATCCAACCGCAGCTTGAAAGGGGTACATTAACAGATAAAGTAAGGTTTTATTCATGCAACTTTGAATTACCGGATATCTTCTTTGTGAATACTAATCGCATGACTAATTTACAGAAAGAAAATAGCTGAATAAAGTACAAATGCGCAACCTGGTGAAGTAACAGGCTACCAGGTAATTACACAGCTACAACATACCGAAGAATGTCAAGGCAATAGATCAACATCCTAGGTGAGTCATGAGTTAAAATATGTCTGACAAACTATTCCGTGTTTCCAACAATGTATGCACTGTTAAAAAAAATAGAACAGTAGGAAAAAGTGACCTTGTTGACTTGTCATAAAACTTGCAGAATTCATGGTATCTGGCTGCGGCTTTCTGCGACGACGGTTATGCCCATCCAGGCGCTTTCTACAGCTGCGCTTTGCCTCGTCAAATTCGGTAAGCAGGTGAAACCTACAAAGACATAAACTGATGATCAGACAATTGCATATAAGTCAGGGAAATGAAGAAATTGCAAGATCAATACATTATTTACTGCTTATGCGCACAGGATCAATATCAAGTCACAACACCAGGAAATGAAGATAAGGCAATGCAAATGTGCAAACAGTTGACATAAAATCTTAATAACATGCTGAAACTTGATTTACAAACATCTCACATTTTGGTGTTTCCAGCTACTTTCAAAAGCAAAGCTACCACTACAAATAATGGAATAAGCAACGCCTCAAGTGTCTTCCAGTAAAAAAAAAAAAATCAACTCCCAAGTATCAAAATCTAATGGTGGAAAGCAACTTTAAGAAAACGAAGGAGAAAATTTTGCGGAAAATATTTTCCATAACTAAAAAACATACATCTGAAACATAGCAACACTATGTTATCCTTACTGATATAAAGATGAGGCATCATGCGCCTTTTTTCTACAAAGAACACGGCAACAGAGATTATAACTTGGATGATGCTTTCTTTTCTAAGTTCTAAGGAGACAACATATTCTACTATTCTAGTCTTATTTTATTAACTAAATAAGAGATTCCTGACCTATGTTTATTTTATAACAAGATAAGATACTCCTAGGTAGCTAGACACATGACTTGAAGTTTAAAATATGCTCCCACTAAACCACGGAACTACATATTGTCAGAATACTTAATATTGCTCATACATATTCTTGGAATATATAATGTACAGTACACAAAGGGACCACTTAATTCATCTGTTGAGCACTGCTTTCAGTGCTTAGGCGCCTTCATCATGGAAAAAAAAATTGTATTCAAGATTTGGCGGCGACAGACTAAAATATTGCGAAGCCTATTTAGCTTGGACCATATGTTTAGAGGGATGCAAGTTTGTTGGGACAATGGAAGCACTTGATTAATAAAGTTTGTAACAACTAACGAAGCAATCATCATTGGGAACTCTCCCCACTTGGTAAGATATTCATGTACATCAAGGGAATAAACATGATGAGAGGAACACATTAGCATCCTATCAAGTTATAAAGGTGCAAAGGTAGAATGGAATTGTCTGCTTTGCTCACCAAGATATAAAAATATTGGAAGAACCATGACTGTGCTTTAAAGTGACCCAAGTTACGAAAAGATGGCACATATATGAAATACTTCAGGAGGAATAATAGTATCACATATATGAAATACTTCAGGAGAACAAAATACAGAATAATAATATCACATATATGAAATATTTCAAGAGAACAAATACAGAATAATAGTACATAGATGGTCCAGGCTGAGGTAGAGGATGTACAGTAGGAGTGTAGGACTACTGATTTTATCTTTGAAATGGACAACTAAAACTCTAGTAAAAAAATTACAAAAATTAGATGTAACTTTTTTGATCTAACAAGTTCAGTTCATATAGCACGATTATTTCAGTATTCTAATTAAAAGGCTGATGAATGCAAATAAAGATAGATAACTGCAGAAGTGAAACTCGGATAAAAAGTGGGTCAAGTGGTACCAAAGCACCTGAAACAAGCAAATTATCATTCACTATTTAAAATGCACACCTAAAAAGGGGTATTATCATTATATAGAAATATAGTACTGTTCTTGTTTTTTATTTTCTGAGGACCACCATATGTTACTTTAATGTCCTAGAAATGCTATCCCCACAACATAGTGCCAAAAACTATGAAACATTAACATCACAAACAGTAGTTGCCCTGCATGGCTGCATGTTTAACAAATTGTTCATCTTAATTAAAAAATCACTCATCAGTTTCCCATGAAGTCCAAACTGAGGATGCTAGATATCTCATTTTTCTCTTGGTCATCCACCCAATCTATATTTCACATAATATGGGTTAGTGTCATCCTTTTAATATTTAGCTGGAGAACATCATTTTCAGTTGTCACTAACATTGACCTTTTAATGAAACTAAAACATTCAGAAGGTTCAGGCCCTTGGCAGTTGGCAAGGCTGGCCAACCTGACAATATAAAGCTAAGGTTGTCCTTGTACTGTACAGAAGTGCATCCACAATCATACAGAGTAGGCGCTCTTTGTAGCGGTACTAAAAACTTTCAAGATTTGGGCGTTAGCACCAGCTTTTGCTTTGAAACAGAAGGCTTCACTGTCACAGATGTGGTAGGGCAGTTGTTGCCGCGTGATGAATAAAGCGGGCTGCCATATTTAAGGAATTGACAGTCCGAGTCCCACGCAAAACATTCTGTCGCGGCCAAGAAATCCACAGGAAAAGGCGCAAAAATGCACATGGCCACCTATTTCTTGCTAGTTTGCACATGGAAACGGATGTACTACAAGAAAATCATAACAGGCGTCTGGGGTAATCATCAATCGCCCGGCCGGCCGATATCAGAACAGTGTCATAAAACAGAGAAAACACATCTCCAGTTACAGCGCAATTGACCTTCAGAAAACGATATAACGGCGCAACTGAAAACTGGACAGAGGCACACAGGGACTGATTCAGTTGGGTGATCGGCTGATGATCATTGGGTGCCTGTGTGATCTTTGACAGCTGGATGCAAATGTGCAGTGTTGAATTCTCATGAAGGGGGGGTCAGGATTCAGAAAGCGATTCCGAGCAGCGGAAAAGCAGTGCTGAGAGGAATTGACGTACTTGAAAATCGGTGCAGTCCAACAAGCTCTGAGCAGCACAAAAGCAGTGGGGGAAACAAAGGAAAAGCGGTGCAATAATTCAGGTAACACAAGCTGCCACGATAAAGGGTGACAAGAGAAAACGAGAGGCCGAAAAGGGATGGTGCCGGGAAAGGTAAAGATGTGCATCCTTGAAATGAGACAGGCAGAATTATGCTCAAACAAAGAGAGAAAGAAAGAAAGAAAAAATGATCAATGAACATAGCAGACAAGGATCAGAACGGAGCCTGCCAAATTATACATGTCTAGTGAATTTTGGCGGGTGAATGAGCGAATTTTACCTGCTGCACTGCTGGCAGAAGCGCATCTCGCGGCCGGCGACGGTGACCACGGGGGTCTTGGAGTGCGCCTCGCACACCTTGTGCCGCCGGTGGTAGTCGCGGCACTTGCTCAGGTCCGCCCTGCACCCGTCCACCGCGCACGACGGGCACTGCTGCTGCTGCCCCGCGCCGCTCGACATCGCGCGCGGCCGCTTGGACGCGCCGGGCGACGACGACGCGGACGCCGCCGCGGGCGCAGGCACCTTGCCGCGACTGTCTGCGGCTGCGCCGAACTCGCCCAGCCCGCCGAGCTTCAGGTCCACGGAGCACTCCGGCCGCCCGCCGGCGGCATTACCAATGCCACCCGCCGACGCCGGCCCGCCCGCGGGCGCGGCGGCGGCGTCGTGCTCCAGCTCGGCGAGGTCCCATGCCCCAGGCGGCATCTTGAGGTCCCAGTCCATGCCGACCACGAGCACTCCGGCAGCCCGGCGGAGGACACGTAGCTTGGCTGGTCTTCCTAGCCTAGCTAGGTGTATAGTGGTAGCTCGCAATCGCTAGTTATGGCCAAAGCTGAGAGCTTTCCCTTTCATCTCGCGCACACCCACACAACACAAGCACCTCGGGTCGCTGTCTGAAGCTTGTGTGTTGGGCTTGGCTGCTCCTCTTCCTCCGCTGTCCCTCTCATTCCGAGGGGCTTCTCCTCCCTTTTGTGCAAGCGGGCGGCGCCTAGCTAGCTGCCAGTACAGCTTCTACAGTAGCTGGTACTAGCACTGGATCTGTGTCTGTGGGTTAATTGCCACACCAAACCAAAGATGCCAAATAAAAACACGGCAGATGCAGCAATGGTGGTGGAGGGTAGCAGGAGCAACAAAGATACGGAGGAGGAGCAACAATACCAAGAGGCCACCCAGAAGCTGGGGTAGTCAGTACAAGTACTTGCACTGGAGGAGAGAGAGGTGGTTTGTGTTTGTGTCGCTGGGGTTGCAGCCATTCAATCCCTGACAAGCAAGGCGATGGGCCATGTTCGCCTTTAACACTGCCATGGAAGGCTTGTTTGTGGCGCGCGCGTCAATTATTGGGGGTTCGGACCGTTCGAGCAATGCATGCACTACTATATACTAGCCAAGTGCCCACGCGTTGCTGCGAGTTCTTATAAGTTTCTTATGGTACACATTTAACTATATACAAGTTAACAAATTTAGCTTTATATTAATTTTAATGTATCTATACACTAAAACGTGTCACATAAATTATTATGAAACCCTTCACAAAAAATTGAAACATATAATTATTTTCTATATATCCAATAAAATAGGGACATATAAACACATAATAGTTTTAATTGTGGCTCGCAACACCTCACTCTTGCACATGGTACGAAAATAGTAGCTTCCAACAAACTAAAATTATGCAAAGTGAACACCCGATCAGCTTGCACAACGTCACTGAGTTGTGCTTAGAGCATCTCCAACAGTCGCGCGAAACGGCGCTATAGCGGTTTAACTGACTTTTACCACGCGTGAACCTTCCTGCGCTCCTCCAGCGGACGCGTCAAACCGGCGCAGGAAAGGAATATTTTCCCGCGCGCTATCGCACGCGCCAAATTTGCCGCGCCGCTTCGAGCGCGCGCTATAAAACGCGGCGTGCACGCGCAACAAACGGCCAGGAAACTTTCAGTCGCCGCTTCGTCTCGCCACGCCTCGCCGCTTCGTCGTGCCACGCGTCGCCGCCGCCGCTCCACCTTTGTCGCCGGAATGCCACCGCTCCGCCGCGGTTCGTCCGGTTTCGGCGGCGTCCGAGCGCGGCCTAACGGCAGGTTCTACGCAGAGCTTCACGCCGACGGATTCCGCCTTACCCTCGGTACGTACGACGCGCCGGAGCTAGCGGCATGCGCGAACGCTGCGGCCGCTTGGCGATTCCGGTGGTGCGGCGCAACCTCAGCTTCCCGGACGTGGAGTCCCTGGAGAAGGTAGAGTTCCTCGTGCCAGCGCCGTGCCTTGTCGATGATGAGGATCGACGCCAGCACCGCCAGGCGTAGCGCCGACTCGCCATCGACGAGCGCGACAAGGAGCTGATGCGCCAGTGGAGGGCGCAGTTCCCCAGCGACGTCGTCGACAGGAAGGTGTTCTTCGCCGACCTCAGGGCGCGGCGAAGGGCAGACCAGCGCCGCCGTCGGGACATCGCTGAGCGCGAGCTTGTCAACCCCACTACGACTTGGGCCGACGATGATGATCGCTGGGACGATGTCTGGACTGAGACCACCTCCGACGACGAGTAGATTAGCTAGTAGTTTATGTATTTTAAATGTATTTATAATGTTTTTTAATCTTCTATTAAGAATATGTACTGTTAAAATGTGTTTGTGGCGCTTAAAATAGCGATTCCGCTGCGGGCACTTTTCCAACAGGCCACGCGTGCTGAGAAATAGCGTCTCCGGTGGAAGAGAATTGGGCACCTCGTAGTGCCAAAATATTGCGTCTCTGTTGTAGATACTCTTATATATAGTATTGGCCCATACGTGAACATGGCCCACCATACTTGCTATAGAAGATCAAAGTTTAGCCTGATGCGATGATAGATTAGCAAATTCTTCTGCGTTGACATTTCCCTAGCTATTTACTTGCAATCAATTAGCTCATCAATTTCGTCTATAACCAAAAAAGCCAGCGCACCTGTCATCCTGTGAGCGCGCACACGCACGCGCGTCACGGACGATCGGCAGCGGAGGCAGCACAGCCAGTTGCTCTTCGATCGCAAATATAGGCTCGCCCAGCCAGCCAGCTATAGGCTCCTCGATCCCGCGTCCCCGAACGCTGCGCTGCTATATTATCGGTTACGTACCTTTGCTTTATATTATTACTACTGCTATTTGTAGCCTTTACACGCAGCAGAGATCGTCTGATTTTATAAAACTGGTTGAGCAGAGCATGTTTATCGACATCACCAGTTGCCTCATCGTTAGCTAGCCTAACCACTCTCTTTTAGCATGCCTGAACGGGTTAAAATAGCACACACATCACTAAAGCTAAGCACATGTTGTTTCCTTGTTCTGGGATCTTTCTGCTTGCGAGCTTGCACTTGCAAGCATTATCTAGGAAAAGAGCCTAGCTACGCTAGTTAATTCATTTTAAAAGTCACAAGTACAATCATATGTTAGAAATTCATCTGATGATGGGAGCCAGGAAACAAGACCTTTGAGTGACATGTTGCTCGTTTGTATGCTCTTTCTAGGTCTTGCTCTAGTGTTTGTTTTCTGAGAATAGATGATAATGGCTGACACATTGCACTGGCCAATATGTTTGATGATAAAGTGTCATGCATGGGATAGGAGCATGATTGGTCATGCATGTGGACTCTATCTTTCCTCCTCCTGCTATCCACCTTTTCCTTTTATTGTACAAGCTGAAATGACAATTATTCGCCCTTTTTTTTTGCATCCTATGGTTTTTAGTATTCAAAATAACAGTGGTATGACATTTGATGTAACAGTAGTTTTCTTATAGTTTTCCTAATTCTCGATCAAATAAGAATTAACTTAATTCTCAGTTGACTCCTAAACTGTAAAATTGCACCATGTTTCGTACTAAATGAGTTGGAGTGGGTTGCGATTAGGATTATTGTACTTGCACCTAGGGTTGCAATTGAGAAAAGTGTCTGAAATGTGAGATTGCTTCGTGATTCGATGCTAATCATGAGATGCAACATGGGTCAAATGCTGCAGATCGTTGCATTGCTTTGTGATTCATGCTGACCATGAGTTGCAACTGGAATTCGATGGCATCACCAGAGTGAGAATTAGCTTAATTCTAAATTTGTTACACCCATTTTTAATGGAAGATTGATGATCCACAAGTATAGGGGATCGCAACAGTCTTCGAGGGAAGTAAAACCCAAATTTATTGATTCGACACAAGGGGAGCCAAAGATTATTTATAAACTTTAACAGATGAGTTGTCAATTCACTTGCACCTGAAAATAGACTTGCTTGCAACAGTTTATCAGTAGTAACAGTTTTATAGCAGTGGTAGTAGTGAAGTAACAGCAGTAATGAAATGAAAACAGCACTAGCGATGATTGTAGTAGACAGCGGGATTAAAATACTGTAGGCACAGGGATGGATGAACGGGCGCTGCATGAATGAGATAGTTCATATAATAGCAAGACATGGGCATTGCAAGTAATAATGATAAAAGCATCCTAGTATAAAATAACCATAGACGTGTGTTCCTATTTAGTTGTGCATGCTCGCAATGAGAAACTTGCACGACATTTTTTGTCCTACCAACCCGTTGCGGCCTCAAGGGAAACTACTGATAATTAAGGTACTCGTTTTAATAGAGTACTGGAGCAAAGCATTAACACTCTGTGAACACACGTGATCCTCACATCATAGCCATCCCCTCCGGTTATCCCAATTTCTGTCACTTTGGGGCCTTGGGTTCCGGACAACAATATGTGTATACAACTTGCAGGTATGATCAAAAACAATAATTATCATCATGAATCAATAACATGTTCAGATCCGAGATCATGGCACTCGGGCCCAAAGTGACAAGCATTACGCACAACAAGTTACAACAATGTCAAAAATACTAACAATGGATACTAGGCACTATGCCCATAACAATCTTATAGCTATTACATGAACAATCTCATCCAATCCTTACCATCCTGATACGCGTACAGCATGCGTCCGTTGGGAACCCCAAGAGGAAGGTGTGATGCGCACAGCGGCAAGTTTTCCCTCAGTAAGAAACCAAGGTTTATCGAACCAGTAGGAGCCAAGAAGCACGTTGAAGGTTGATGGCGGCGGAGTGTAGTGCGGCGCAACACCAGGAATTCCGGCGCCAACGTCGAACCTGCACAACACAACCAAATTACTTTGCCCCAACGTGACAGTGAGGTTGTCAATCTCACCGGCTTGCTGTAACAAAGGATTAGATGTATAGTGTGGATGATGATTGTTTGCAGAGAACAGTAGAACGAGTATTGCAGTAGATTGTATTCGATGTAAAAGAATGGACCGAGGTCCACAGTTCACTAGTGGTGTCTCTCCGATAAGAATAAGCATGTTGGGTGAACAAATTACAGTTGGGCAATTGACAAATAAAGAGGGCATGACCATGCACATACATGTTATGATGAGTATTATGAGATTTAATTGGGCATTACGACAAAGTACATAGACCGCTATCCAGCATGCATCTATGCCTAAAAAGTCCACCTTCAGGTTATCATCCGAACCCCCTCCAGTATTAAGTTGCAAACAACAGACAATTGCATTAAGTATGGTGCGTAATGTAATCAATAAATATATCCTTAGACATAGCATTGATGTTTTATCCCTAGTGGCAACAGCACATCCACAACCTTAGAACTTTCTGTCACTGTCCCAGATTTAATGGAGGCATGAACCCACTATCGAGCATAAATACTCCCTCTTGGAGTTACAAGCAAAAACTTGGCCAGAGCCTCTACTATTAACGGAGAGCATGCAAGATCATAAGCAACACATAGATGATAGATTGATAATCAACATAACATAGCATTCACTATTCATTGGATCCCAACAAACACAACATATAGTATTACAGATAGATGATCTTGATCATGTTAGGCAGCTCACAAGATCCAACAATGATAGCACAATTAGGAGAAGACGACCATCTAGCTACTACTATGGACCCATAGTCCAGGGGTGAACTACTCACGCATCACTCCGGAGGCGACCATGGCGGTGTAGAGTCCTCCGGGAGATGATTCCCCTCTCCGGCAGGGTGCCGGAGGCGATCTCCTGAATCCCCCGAGATGGGATTGGCGGCGTCGGCGTCTCTGGAAGGTTTTCCGTATCGTGGCTCTCGGTACTGGAGTTATTCTCGACGAAGGCTTAAGTAGGCGGAAGGGTAGGTCAGGGGGCACCACGAGGGGCCCACACCACAGGGCCGCGCGGCCAGGGGCTGGGCCGCGCCGCCCTAGTGTGGCGTTGCCTCGTCGCCCCACTTCGTATCTCCCCCAGTGTTCTGGAAGCTTCGTGGAAAAATAAGATCCTCGGTGTTGATTTTGTCCAATTCCGAGAATATTTCCTTACTAGGATTTCTGAAACCAAAAACAGCAGAAAACAGCAACTGGCTCTTCGGCATCTCGTTAATAGGTTAGTGCCGGAAAATGCATAAATATGACATAAAGTATGTATAAAACATGTGAGTATCATCATAAAAGTAGCATGAAACATAAGAAATTATCGATACGTTGGAGACGTATCAGCATCACCAAGCTTAGTTCCTACTCGTCCCGAGTAGGTAAACGATAACAAAGATAATTTCTGAAGTGACATGCCATCATAATCTTGATCAATACTATTGTAAGCACATGTAATGAATGCAGCGATTCGAGGCAATGGTAAAGATAATGAGTAAACAATTGAATCATATAGCAAAGACTTTTCATGAATAGTACTTTCAAGACAAGCATCAATAAGTCTTGCATAAGAGTTAACTCATAAAGCAATAAATTCATAGTAGAGGCATTGAAGCAACACAAAGGAAGATTAAGTTTCAGCGGTTGCTTTCAACTTGTAACATGTATATCTCATGGATATTGTCAACATAAAGTAATATAACAAGTGCAATATGCAAGTATGTGGGAATCAATGCACAGTTCACACAAGTGTTTGCTTCTTGAGATGGAGAGAAATAGGTGAACTGACTCAACATAAAAGTAAAAGAAAGGCCCTTCGCAGAGGGAAGCCTCGATTGCTATATTTGTTCTAGAGCTTTTATTTTGAAAACAAGAAACAATTTTGTCAACGGTAGTAATAAAGCATATGTATCATGTAAATTATATCTTACAAGTTGCAAGCCTCATGCATAGTATACTAATAGTGCCCGCACCTTGTCCTAATTAGCTCGGATTACCTGGATTATCACCGCAATACATATGTTTTAACCAAGTATCACAAAGGGGTACCTCTATGCCGTCTGTACAAAGGTCTAAGGAGAAAGCTCGCATTGGATTTCTCGCTTTTGATTATTCTCAACTTAGACATCCATACCGGGACAACATAGACAACAGATAATGGACTCCTCTTTAATGCATAAGCATTTAGCAAAAATTAATATTCTGATAAGAGATTGAGGATAGTTGTCCAAAACTGAAACTTCCACCATGGATCATGGCTTTAGTTAGCGGCCCAATGTTCTTCTCTAACAATATGCATGCTCAAACCATTCAACTCATGGTAAATCGCCCTTACTTCAGACAAGACGAACATGCATAGCAAATCACATGATATTCAACAAAGGGTAGTTGATGGCGTCCCCAGGAACATGGTTATCGCTCAACAAGCAACTTATAAGAGATAAAATGCATAAGTACATATTCAATACCACAATAGTTTTTAGGCTATTTGTCCCATGAGCTATATATTGCAAAGATGAAGGATAGAAATTTAAAGGTAGCTCTCAAGCAATTTACTTTGGAATGGCGGAGAAATACCATGTAGTAGGTAGGTATGATGGACACAAATGGCATAGTGTTTGGCTCAAGGATTTTGGATGCATGAGAAGTATTCCCTCTCAATACAAGGCTTAGGCTAGCAAGGTTATTTAAATCAAACACAAGTATGAACCGGTACAGCAAAACTCACATAAAAGACATATTGTAAGCATTATAAGACTCTATACCGTCTTCCTTGTTGTTCAAACCCTTACTAGAAAATATCTAGACCTTAGAGAGACCAATTATGCAAACCAAATTTTAGCAAGCTCTATGTATTTCTTCATTAATAGGTGCAAAGTATATGATGCAAGAGCTTAAACATGAGTACAACAATTGCCAAGTATCAAATTATTCAAGTTATTATACCAATTACCACATGTAGCATTTCCCGTTTCCAACCATATAACAATTTAACGAAGCAGTTTCAACCTTCGCCATGAACATTATGAGTAAAGCCTAAGGACATATTTGTCCATATGCAACAGCGGAGCGTGTCTCTCTCCCACACAATAAATGCTAGGATCCAACTTATTCAAACAAAACAAAAATAAAAACAAACAGACGCTCCAAGCAAAGTACATAAGATGTGACGGAATAAAAATATAGTTTCACTAGAGGAACCTGATAATGTTGTCGATGAAGAAGGGGATGTGATACGTCTCCGACGTATCGATAATTTCTTATGTTCCATGCCACATTATTGATGATATCTACATGTTTTATGCACACTTTATGTCATATTCGTGCATTTTCTGGAACTAACCTATTAACAAGATGCCGAAGTGCCAGTTGCTGTTTTCTGCTGTTTTTGGTTTCAGAAATCCTAGTAAGGAAATATTCTCGGAATTGGACGAAATCAACGCCCAGGGTCCTATTTTGCCACGAAGCTTCCAGAAGACCGAAGAGGAGACGAAGTGGGGCCACGAGGTGGCCAAACCATAGGGCGGCGCGGCCCAAGCCCTAGCCGCGCCGACCTATGGTGTGGGCCCCTCGTGACGCCCCTCGACCTGCCCTTCCGCCTACAAATAGCCTTCGTCGTGAAACCCCCAGTACGGAGAGCCACGATACGGAAAACCTTCCAGAGCCGCCGCCATCGCGAAGCCAAGATCTGGGGGACAGGAGTCTCTGTTCCGGCACGCCGCCGGGACGGGGAAGTGCCCCCGAAAGTCTCCTCCATCGACACCACCGCCATCTCCATCAACGCTGCTGTCTCCCATGAGGAGGGAGTAGTTCTCCATCGAGGCTCGGGGCTGTACCAGTAGCTATGTGGTTCATCTCTCTCCTATGTACTTCAATACAATAATCTCATGAGCTGCCTTACATGATTGAGATTCATATGATGATGCTTGTAATCTAGATGTCGTTATGCTAGTCAAGTGAATTTTACTTATGTGATCTCCGGAGACTCCTTGTCCCACGTGTGTAAACGTGACAGTGTGTGCACCGTGTGGGTCTCTTAGGCTATATTTCACAGAATACTTATTCACTGTTATGAATGGCATAGTGAAGTGCTTATTTATATCTCTTTATGATTGCAATGTGTTTTGTATCACAATTCAACTATGTGCTACTCTAGTGATGTTATTAAAGTAGTTTTATTCCTCCTGCACGGTGTAATGGTGACAGTGTGTGCATCCGTGTTAGTACTTGGCGTAGGCTATGATTATGATCTCTTGTAGATTATGAAGTTAACTATTGCTATGATGGTATTGATGTGATCTATGCCTCCTTTCGTAGCGTGAAGGTGACAGTGTGCATGCTATGTTAGTACTTGGTTTGGTTATGTTGATCTGTCATGCACTCTAAGGTTATTTAAACATGAACATCGAATATTGTGGAGCTTGTTAACTCCGGCATTGAGGGTTCGTGTAATCCTACACAGTTAGTGGTGTTCATCATCCAACAAGAGAGTGTAGAGTCTAGCATCTATCTATTTATTCTGTTATGTGATCAATGTTGAGAGTGTCCACTAGTGAAAGTATGATCCCTAGGCCTTGTTCCTAAATACTGCTATCGCTGCTTGTTTACTGTTCTACTGTATTTGTACTGTCCGCAATACTACCACCATCAACCACACGCCAGTCCTGGATAGCAAAGCACTTTTCTAGCGCTGTTGCTACTGCTCATACTTATTCATACCACTTGTATTTCACTATCTCTTCGCCGAACTAGTGCACCTATTAGGTGTGTTGGGGACACAAGAGACTTCTTGCTTTGTGGTTGCAGGGTTGCATGAGAGGGATATCTTTGACCTCTTCCTCCCTGAGTTCGATAAACCTTGGGTGATCCACTTAAGGGAAACTTGCTGCTGTTCTACAAACCTCTGCTCTTGGAGGCCCAACACTGTCTACAAGAATAGAAGCTCCCGTAGACATCAAGCACTTTTCTGGCGCCGTTGCTGGGGAGGAAAGGTAAACGGCACACACACAACGGACCCCGGCAACTAGCCACTTTTCTGGCACCGTTGCCGGGGAGGAAAGGTAAAAAGGCACTCATACTCCGGTTCCAGGTAACAGTACTTTTCTGGCGCCATTGTGTTTGTGCTCAAAGCTATTTCCTTTAGATCCTGCAATTGCATCTTTTTGTTTCTTGTTTACACTAGTTAGGCATAATGGAAAACAACAAAAATATGAGAGATCTTTATGAACTTTATCTTGAATTAGGACATGATGTGTTTGAAGAGAGAATTTAAAAACCCATGGAACTTTATATGCATGCTAATGGGAATGTTATTAATATGAATGCTTTGAACACTATTGTTGCTAATGCTATGGAAAATTCTAAGCTTGGGGAAGCTGGTTTTGATGAGTATGATCTTTTTAGTCCCCCGGGCATTGAGGAGAAAATTTACTTTGATGATACTTTACCTCCTATTTATGATGATTATAATGATAGTAGTCTTTTGGTACCACCTGTTATGGAGTATAAATTTGATTATGATTACAATATACCTCCTATATTTGATGATGAGAATAATAATGATAGCTACTTTGTTGAATTTGCTCCCGCTATTACTAATAAAATTGATTATGCTTATGTGGAGAGTAATAATTTTATGCATGAGACTCATGATAAGAATGCTTTATGTGATAGTTATATTGTTGAGTTTGCTCATGTTGCTACTTAAAGTTATTATGAGAGAGGAAAATATGGTTGTAGAAATTTTCATGTTACTAAAACACCTCTCTATGCGCTGAAATTTTTGAAGTTACACTTGTTTTATCTCTCTATGCTTGTTACATTATTGAAAGATCGAGATGTCGCCTAGAGGGGGGGGGGGTGAATAGGCAATTACAAACTCTCGCGGATTTGTCTTGTAAGAATGCGGAATTAAACTATCGTTTAGTTTACAAGCACAAACCCTAAATATGCTAAGCTCAACTAGGTGTAACAATAGCAACTAGAGCTAAGCAAGATAGGCACAAGATATATGTAGCACAAGTGATAGCAAGATATATGTACTTCAAGCACGATGGCTATCACAAGGAAAGAGAGCTCGGGTATAGAAATAACCGAGGCACGCGGAGACGAGGATGTATTCCCGTGTTCCCTTGCTTTGCAACAAGGTACGTCACGTTTGGAGGAGTGGAGGTCCCACGAAGGATTCCCCGCGCCACGAAGGCTCACCCTATTCTCCGAACCACACCCACGAAGGATAATGGCCCTTTCCTTATGGTTAGCTTTTCCTCCGCTCCGGAGATGGCAAGCTCCACAACCACTTCACAAGCTCCACGAAGGAGAAGCCCGGGCCTCTTCACAATCTTCTTGAAGAGATCACCGGAGCACCAATCACCAAGCCAACTAGGAGGTCACCCTCCAAGAGTAACAAGCTCACGGTCTCTCACTTGAACAAATCGTGGTGGAGAGCTCAACACTATGCAATGATGCAAAGCAAGAACACCGGAGGTGTTCAAGTCCTTCACACTCAAATCCCACCAAAGCAACGAATGCTAGGATGAGATTGGAGAGGATGAACAAGGGGGAAGTCAACCAAAGACTCCAAGATCTAGATCCCAAGAGATTCCCTCACTTAGAGAAGAATTGGTTTGGTGGAAGTGTAGATCTAGATCCCCTCTCTCAAATCCTCAAATATGAGCAAGTATGGTTGGAGGATTCAAGGGGAAGAGCAAGTTCTTCAAATAGTAGCAATGGAGGAGAGAGAGTAGGAAGAACTAACTTGGCTCAAGGTGGAAGAAGCCTATTTATAGCAAAGGGAGAAATAGAGCTGTTGGGGAAAAAGACAGGAAATAAACAAAGTAAAACGGGCTGAAAAAACGCTCTAAAAGGCAGCCCACCGGCCAAAGAGTTGCTGACCGGAGCTGGGCCGGAGCGGCGGAGGCCTGCCCGGTCGGACCGGCCCACCGACCGGGGCTGGGCGATGGTGCGCACAGCGGCGAAAGCCAACAAGCCGCTCGGGGAAGCGGCCCGGCCGCGTGGGCCTCACAATGGGAGGCGGCCCGGCACGGGCTTCGGCGCGCGGGCGGGCAGCCGGCCGCGGCGCGCGGGCGGGCAGGCGGCCCATAGCCGCGCGGGCGGCGCGGAGGCTGGGGAGGCCGTGTGGGCCGGCGGGCGGAGGCGGCCCAGGTGCCGAATCCGGTCGGACCGGGGCACCCGCCAGGCTGGCCGGTCAGGGACCGGGCCTACAGCCGGTCCTGGGCCAAAAGGCCTCTGGCTGCGGCCCGGATGGCACCGGTCACCAGGCCGGTTTGGGCCCGGGTGGGCCGGCGCACGGCCCGGCTGACCGGGCGGCCGGCCGGCTGCCACCCCTCTGTTTTTTTCTTTTCTTTTCTTTTTATCCTTTTCTCTTTTTCCCTTTTCTTTAATAACAAATGCTCCCGAACTCCGAATCGCATGAAACCAATTTTGTTTGGAAGATAACAACGAATGCTATCTTATAGAAAGTGAAAACCCAAGAATCTGTAGGAGGGGATTTTATCATAAATATAAAAGGTAGAACCTTATATCATGAATAACCGGTAAAATCACCCAACCTCGAAAACGCAATAGAAGATGCATGTGAACTCCGTTTTCGATGAACTTGGGCTTGTTGTAAAGCTAGCAACAAGCTCAAGAACCTCACACCGAGAAATAACAAGAAGCAATAAGAATATGCAAAGTATGCAAGGATTGAGCTCCCTAAGACGATGTGATCAAGTTAACCAACCGAAAGCCCCTCTTGATAGTGCGGCTATCTATCCTATAATCCGGTCTCCCATCAACCACCTCGAGACCGGTAAAAGGAAAACCTATCAAGGTCATACCTTTGCCTTGCGCATCCCATCACTTGATCATTGTCGCTTTGTGTATACTCACAAATGCTCCCCCATACACTATGATGGGAAAGGTTCATTGATGCACATCTTCACTATCACCAAGTGGACGGCAAGCTTCAAGCATGTGATCCACACAAGATGCTCATCTTGAACTTGCCCAACTCAACCTTGTATCTTCTCATACTCACTTAAGATAGAGCATGGGTAATATTGAGTTCCACATAAGAACTCCATCTTCATTTCTTCTTCTTGATCATATCACATATATATCTTCATATCGATGATCATGATGCCAATACACAAGGTATATCTTTATCTTCATGGCATCCATACTTGAATCCAACACATGGAGAGCAAGTAGTACCTATGGAATATTCCTTCATATAAACTCAATGAAAACATTAGTCCATAGGGGTTGTCATTAATTACCAAAACCACACATAGGGGCAATGTATCCTTACAATCTCCCCCATTTTGGTAATTGATGACAACCACAATAAGAGGGTTTATATAATGAATATTAGTGACAAGTACGCAACTTATCCGAGAATAAGTTGTATACAAGAGGTTGTATTTGATATGGTCAAGTAACACAAAGCTACTAGCCCATCTCAAAACCGGCTCTACTCACACAACTACAACAAATGCAAGAGATGTGAGTAGAACCAATATATATAGAGAAAACTCCCCCACAATGTATGCACGTGTGATGAACATGAATTCATTGCATATATTGTCAAGATTAACCTTTGGGATAGTTTCCACTATATATATACAACCATGCAAGACATATAGATATGGAATGCATGAGAGGCAAAACACTTAAGCACAAACCAAACTTAAGTATAAAACCATTCCCTTAAACCCTCTAAACTTCTCCCCCATTGGCATCGATTGTCAAAATGGGTGAAAAATTTAGAAGCCCAATATAATGTGAGTTCCTCCCCAAAGTGTGCACTTCTCATAATTTGAGTGGAATCAAGTGCACATATCCAATGATGAATACTTGAAGGAAATCAAACTATATTGAGGATCAAAGATTGCATAAAGACAACATGGTGAAGTGAGCTTCAACAAATAAAGCAAGCAATCAAAGATCCAATTGGACAAACAAAGATATCATGATAATAGAGATATGGTGCTCTAAAAATAAGAAAGCTCCCCAAGGTTCGTGCACAATTTATAATGTTTGTATTTGAATACAATATGCACAAACATGGAATCCTCACTCCCTATATATCATTTAGAACACAACTAAGATAAAGAGAGTATGCTTATCAAGAACAACTTTAGTCCAACAATTACGAGATATGAGTGCAAGAAGGAAAACAAATAAACTAAGCACTCATAAATCTTCTTTACCAACAACACTAAAATCAAAAGGATAAGAAGATGGTTGGCAAGGAACAAGGATATCAAGGTGTTGGATTAGCGCTCTTATGTATATGAGTTTCTAAAGTGGACAAAGTGATCCATAAAGAAACATGCACACACAAGAGGTTAACAAAAATAGATAAGACAAGGTATCCAAGATGAAGTCATAAAATATACCAAAGGATGTTTGCTTAATAAAGCATATATATAGCCTATGGCTCCAATTTTCACTTATGGTATATGAATGAGCTTCAACCAAGTAAAATCTCAAAAACATCACAACCAACAATAAGGGAAGTAAAGCTAGTTGGAATGTTTTGAGAGAGGCAACAAGTATCACAAATGCGGATTTATTTCGCAATTTCATCAATATTGCACATAAGAGTTCTTTGAGGAATTGATATGCAATAAATTGCTAGAGGGCATATTTGGGATAGGTGAATCATAAACATGATATATATATATATCCCCATCATATGCATCTTCTCAAATTACTCAAGTGTACAATAAGAAGTTTTCTTTAAAAGGATTTTTCAAGAACCTCAATATTTTCGAAATAAAGAATTTCATGCCAAGATGCAACCTACAAGAGGTTGGATGCTATATGAGTATGCATGAATAAGATACTTGTTACCGAGATAGCAATGGCATGATGTAGTAGATAGGAGTTCATCGATCATCCTAGTCTTGACTCCAATTCTCATATGGTGATAACACATTCCTTATAGATGAGACAAGCCTCCATTGCATCTCCAATGTACCTAAAACATCATTCAAGTACATCTTGGCCCCCAAACTTATTGGGTCCAACATGGTTAGACAAACCACAATATATAGGACACACTCCATATAAATATGTGCATATTTAGATGAAATTTGAATTTCATGCACATCTTAGCCATTTAGGATTTGATGGAGTATACCCTATATAATGGATCAAACAAAGCAAGCATGCTACAAATATAAACAAATTACATATAAGCACACATAAAGACTTTAAAGATCCAAGAAAGATATACTTTGGACAAAACACCAAAAGAAATAGATAAGGCATAGAGGTGCCACAAAACAAATTTGTTGTCCAAGTTATATCTAAGAAGCAAATCACAAAAGATTTGTTCAACAAAGTTCAACAAATGAACTAAGAAGAAACCATTGGGCATAACGGATGAAATAAAGCAAACATGCTCAAGGATTTATCTTATTCAAGCAAATAAATCATGTAGGAAAGAAGGAGATAGCAAACTCCCCAAAAGAGCAAGGTTCAACTAAGATAAACCAAACCCTATACACTTTTCACAATGGCACAATGTACCGTAAGGAAAAGGTTTGTCTTCCAAAACAAACACTTGATATGAATCAAGAGAATTTATCAAAACATTTTTCAAAGGGACAAGGAAGACATATGGGAGCAACAAGGATTTGTTGGAAGTAAAATAAGGCAATAAGAAACAATCCAAGGTGAAGATGATCCAAGAATTGAACCACATACAAGGTTATCAATTGTCAAAGACAATGAGTATATTGGAAATAATTTCCGGTGGAGTATTGACAATGTTAGAAAGGATCAACTTCACAATAAAAGGCATAGGATAAGTATATAGAATTGAGCACTATGCACGGATGAAGATTCTTGATAGCTTCAACTAGTCACACAATCACGCACGGCAATGATTAGAATAACTTGAAGCAAACGGTGTCCCAAATAAGATATAGAGATATGTATTTGAGGAAAAAACCGCACCAAGAATTTCATATTCAAACAAAAGCCCACAAGGTGAGTAATAAAATATTTTTATTAGGAATGGAACTTGTTTGAGCAAACATGCCACCTAGGAACAAGATAATTAAGAGCATCAAATCTAAGTGGCATAACCTCATATGTTCACATTTTCTAGGCTTGTGATATGTACAAAACATATTACTCCCCCATAATGTGATAAAACATTTCTTCTAAATAAGAGGCAACTAAAATTCAACTAGAGATGATTAATGGATATTTAGAATTTGAATTTCTCATGAGTATTGCACACCACATAGTGACTAGATAATCTTGCAATATCAATACTAAGTGGTGGTACCCATGTACACACATTTTGAAGAAAGAGAGATGCACAAAGCATATCACTCCCCCAAAATGGGATGTTCCATTAATCACTTCAAAGAGAGCCAAATAAGATATCATCAAGGTGCATTAGGCTCAAAACAATACACAAGTATATGGTGAGTCAAACAAACATACTTGAATACACAAGATAAGCAAGTAAGACACAACACATACATACATATATTTGGTACAAAACCAAACATGCAAAGGGGCAAGTAACTTACAATAAACATGAAGAGTTGAAGTATAAGTTACTGCAAGGAGGAACATTGGATTATGAGATATAGATGATAATCCATACGACTTGGCTTGGTCAAAAATATAATATATGAAGATCCCTTAATTCTTCATGAAGTAGCCAAATCTCCAATGCCCTCCACATGTACCTATTGATCAAGTTTGAGATTGTTGGTCCCCAACCAAGTTGGGTCCTAAGAGGTTAGTCACAATAGGCTTGGCAACCCAAATGGTTCTTTTCTTGAAACCACTTTGAGCTCCAACAAACTTGGCAAACACATTGCCATCCTTATCCTTCCCTAGAGAATAATCATCATCAACAATTATAGGGTTAGATAAGGTACCACCTAAGCAAGAAGAAGCAAAGTGCCCCTTCTCACGGCATAAGTAGCAAGTGTTCCCCTTTCTCTTCTTTATTGATTTCTTCTCTTGGGGAACAATATCTTGATTCTTCTTGGGAAGTGGCCTATCTTCAACTTGAGGTCGAGCATGAGCTTGACCTTGACCTTGTGGCCGTTTCCCTTGTTGTTTCTCACTCAAGTGCTTCTTTTTCTTCAATGGGCATGATCTAACATGATGCCCTTCAACCTTGCACTTGAAGCAAACCAACTTGGCCGGATCCTTGACTTTGTCTTGGCCCTTCTTCTTGTTGCTCTTGCTCTTGGACTTGTTCTTGTTATTGGAGTTGAAACCAAGTCCACTCTTGTCATTGGGGGATTGTTGCACACTTAGCATCTTGTCAAGTGCGGATTTCCCTTCATGACGCTTTTCCAAGTCTTTCTTCAAAGAAAGGACTTGGGCCTCGAGCTCTTTTATTTCCTCTACATGGTTAGTAGAAATACAAGTACTAGAGGAAGTAGGAGCTTCATTGTTAGAGCAACAAGGCAAAGTGAGTAATCCAACACAAGGTGTATCACTAGTTTGACTAGATGGATTACAAGGACTAGCACATGAAGATATAGCATTTGTAGTAGAGATTGTGCTAATGTCCACATGAGGCTCACAAGATGTTACCTTAGTGATACTAGCCTCATGAGCTAACTTTAGCCCATCATAGGAAATTAGAAGTTCATCATGAGAGCTTGAGAGCTTTTTATGACTTTCTTCCAATTCCCTATAATTGCTAGTTAGCAACTCAAGTTGAGCCCTTAGCTCAACATTCTCCTTTAAGGTCGATGCTTCACAAGAATTAGAGTTAGTAGCACAAGCATCAACAATAGTTTTCTCATTTTCATGCATATAGGATTCAACTTTTTGTGTAAGCATGAAATTAGCATGCTTCTCATCTTTTAGCTCATGCTTGAGGAGAGTGAATCTCATTTCCTCATTTTCAACATGGGATTCCAACTTCACTATGGTTTCCTTATATTTATTCAAGATATCCATAGAGTATTCGAGATTAGCACGAGCTTCTTTATTACCATGAAGAGAAGCATATATCATTGCCATATTATGCACCAAGGTATTATATTCTTCATCATTATCATCATCATCACTCTCATCATTAGAGGAAGTGTTAGGAGTCAAAGTAGGAGATACCTTTGATCCATTTGCCATAAGGCACATGTGCATACCGGAGAATGAAGATGAAGATATTCTTGAATCCTCATTTGAAAACATGTCTTGATCCATATAGTGTTCGGTTTCCTCTACATTGTTAGTCAACAAACAACTAGAGGAAATATAAGCATTTTGATTATGGGGGCAAGACAAGGTAAGCATATCTTCATGAGATCTATGTAAGCAATTTACACATGATATGCAAGGACTAACAACACAAGCATGTAGGTCATTTTCAATGCTAGATGTGTTTAAGTCCAAAGAGGAAACATTGCAATGAGATAGAGATGAAGAGTCATCACTATTGAGCACAATATCAACATTGCAATTTCCCTCACCACTCACCATATCATTACCTTGTGTCTTGCAACACGTTGGTGAAGTGGAAGAAGATGATATATCATCACGACCGGAGGTGGAAGCAACTTGGAGCTCTTCATGATGTGAAGGGGAAGAGAGCTCCTCGGAGACACCACCGACCAATTGAGAAGTGGATCCACCAAACATTTCCTTAAGCTTGATCCACATCTCATGAGACGATTTTCGCTTTATATATATCAAGAACCTACGAAAATCGGGTCTCAAAGAGAATAAAAGCTCATTAGATACTTGAGCTTCAAGATGTAAGTTTTTCTCATCCTCTAAAGATAGATTTTGAGAATCCATCGGAGGAGAAAAACCGACATCTAGAAATTGCTCTATATGTGGACACAAGGTCCGAAGCTTACAAAGCAAGCAATTTCTCCACAAAAGATAATTTGTGCCATTAAAGACAATTGTGTCATTGTGCACTAAATTACTAGCCGACATCTTTACTCTCAAGGCGGTGAAGCCTAAAACAAGGAGAGACCTTGCTCTGATACCAATTGAAAGATCGAGATGTCGCCTAGAGGGGGGGGGGGTGAATAGGCAATTACAAACTCTCGCGGATTTGT
The DNA here is from genome assembly GCF_019359855.2 of Lolium perenne. Classification (NCBI taxonomy): domain Eukaryota; kingdom Viridiplantae; phylum Streptophyta; class Magnoliopsida; order Poales; family Poaceae; genus Lolium; species Lolium perenne. Next base: position 94,677,810 of record NC_067250.2, on the reverse strand, counting down.
CTTGTAAGAATGCGGAATTAAACTATCGTTTAGTTTACAAGCACAAACCCTAAATATGCTAAGCTCAACTAGGTGTAACAATAGCAACTAGAGCTAAGCAAGATAGGCACAAGATATATGTAGCACAAGTGATAGCAAGATATATGTACTTCAAGCACGATGGCTATCACAAGGAAAGAGAGCTCGGGTATAGAAATAACCGAGGCACGCGGAGACGAGGATGTATTCCCGTGTTCCCTTGCTTTGCAACAAGGTACGTCACGTTTGGAGGAGTGGAGGTCCCACGAAGGATTCCCCGCGCCACGAAGGCTCACCCTATTCTCCGAACCACACCCACGAAGGATAATGGCCCTTTCCTTATGGTTAGCTTTTCCTCCGCTCCGGAGATGGCAAGCTCCACAACCACTTCACAAGCTCCACGAAGGAGAAGCCCGGGCCTCTTCACAATCTTCTTGAAGAGATCACCGGAGCACCAATCACCAAGCCAACTAGGAGGTCACCCTCCAAGAGTAACAAGCTCACGGTCTCTCACTTGAACAAATCGTGGTGGAGAGCTCAACACTATGCAATGATGCAAAGCAAGAACACCGGAGGTGTTCAAGTCCTTCACACTCAAATCCCACCAAAGCAACGAATGCTAGGATGAGATTGGAGAGGATGAACAAGGGGGAAGTCAACCAAAGACTCCAAGATCTAGATCCCAAGAGATTCCCTCACTTAGAGAAGAATTGGTTTGGTGGAAGTGTAGATCTAGATCCCCTCTCTCAAATCCTCAAATATGAGCAAGTATGGTTGGAGGATTCAAGGGGAAGAGCAAGTTCTTCAAATAGTAGCAATGGAGGAGAGAGAGTAGGAAGAACTAACTTGGCTCAAGGTGGAAGAAGCCTATTTATAGCAAAGGGAGAAATAGAGCTGTTGGGGAAAAAGACAGGAAATAAACAAAGTAAAACGGGCTGAAAAAAACGCTCTAAAAGGCAGCCCAGCCGGCCAGCAGGCCGGTTGACCGGAGCCTGGGCCGGAGCGGCCGGAGGCCTGCCCGGTCGGACCGGCCCACCGACCGGGGCTGGGCAGTGGTGCGCACAGGCGGCGAAAGCCAACAAGCCGCTCGGGGAAGCGGCCCGGCCGCGTGGGCCTCACAGCGGGGAGGCGGCCCAGCACGGGCTTTGGCGCGCGGGCGGGCAGCCGGCCGCGGCGCGCGGGCGGGCAGGCGGCCCATAACCGCGCGGGCGGCGCGGAGGCTGGGGAGGCCGTGTGGGCCGGCGGGGCGGAGGCGGCCCAGGTGCCGAATCCGGTCGGACCGGGGCACCCGCCAGGCTGGCCGGTCAGGGACCGGGCCTACAGCCGGTCATGGGCCAAAAGGCCTCTGGCTGCGGCCCGGATGGCACCGGTCACCAGGCCGGTTTGGGACCGGGTGGGCCGGCGCACGGCCCGGCTGACCGGGCGGCCGGCCGGCTGCCACCCCTCTGTTTTTTTCTTTTCTTTTCTTTTTATCCTTTTCTCTTTTTCCCTTTTCTTTAATAACAAATGCTCCCGAACTCCGAATCGCATGAAACCAATTTTGTTTGGAAGATAACAACGAATGCTATCTTATAGAAAGTGAAAACCCAAGAATCTGTAGGAGGGGATTTTATCATAAATATAAAAGGTAGAACCTTATATCATGAATAACCGGTAAAATCACCCAACCTCGAAAACGCAATAGAAGATGCATGTGAACTCCGTTTTCGATGAACTTGGGCTTGTTGTAAAGCTAGCAACAAGCTCAAGAACCTCACACCGAGAAATAACAAGAAGCAATAAGAATATGCAAAGTATGCAAGGATTGAGCTCCCTAAGACGATGTGATCAAGTTAACCAACCGAAAGCCCCTCTTGATAGTGCGGCTATCTATCCTATAATCCGGTCTCCCATCAACCACCTCGAGACCGGTAAAAGGAAAACCTATCAAGGTCATACCTTTGCCTTGCGCATCCCATCACTTGATCATTGTCGCTTTGTGTATACTCACAAATGCTCCCCCATACACTATGATGGGAAAGGTTCATTGATGCACATCTTCACTATCACCAAGTGGACGGCAAGCTTCAAGCATGTGATCCACACAAGATGCTCATCTTGAACTTGCCCAACTCAACCTTGTATCTTCTCATACTCACTTAAGATAGAGCATGGGTAATATTGAGTTCCACATAAGAACTCCATCTTCATTTCTTCTTCTTGATCATATCACATATATATCTTCATATCGATGATCATGATGCCAATACACAAGGTATATCTTTATCTTCATGGCATCCATACTTGAATCCAACACATGGAGAGCAAGTAGTACCTATGGAATATTCCTTCATATAAACTCAATGAAAACATTAGTCCATAGGGGTTGTCATTAATTACCAAAACCACACATAGGGGCAATGTATCCTTACAATTATGCTTCTTGAACTTGTTTATTTACAAGATTCCTTTTCATAGGAAGCATGTTAGGCTTAAAGTTGTTTTTAATTTTCTTCTTGATGCTCTCTTTTGCTTCAAATACTATTTCTTGCGAGTGCATCATCAAAACTGCTGAGCCCATCTTAATGGCTATAAAGAAAGAACTTCTTGGGAGATAACCCATGTTTTTACTACAGTACTTTGTTTTATATTTGTGTCTTGGAAGTTGTTTACTACTGTAGCAACCTCTCCTTATCTTAGTTTTGTGTTTTGTTGTGCCAAGTAAAGTCTTTGATAGTAAGGTTCATACTAGATTTGGATTACTGCGCAGAAACAGATTTCTTGTTGTCACGAATCTGGGCCAAATTCTCTGTAGATAACTCAGAAAATTATGCCAATTTACGTGAGTGATCCTCAGATATGTACGCAACTTTCATTCAATTTGAGCATTTTCATTTGAGCAAGTCTGGTGCCTCAATAAAATTCGTCTTTACGGACTGTTCTGTTTTGACAGATTCTGCCTTTTATTTCGCATTGCTTCTTTTGCTATGTGGGATGGATTTCTTTGTTCCATTAACTTCCAGTAGCTTTGAGCAATGTCCAGAAGTGTTAACAATGATTGTGTCACCTCTGAACATGTGAATTTTTGATTATGCACTAACCCTCTAATGAGTTGTTTCGAGTTTGGTGTGGAGGAAGTTTTCAAGGGTCAAGAGAGGAGGATGATATACTACGATCAAGATGAGTGAAAGCTCTAAGCTTGGGGATGCCCCGGTGGTTCATCCCTGCATATTTCAAGAAGACTCAAGCATCTAAGCTTGGGGATGCCCAAGGCATCCCCTTCTTCATCGACAAATTATCAGGTTCCTTCTCTTGAAACTATATTTTTATTCGGTCACATCTTATGTACTTTACTTGGAGCGTCGTTTTGTTTTTGTTTTTTGTTTTTGTTTGAATAAATGCTTGTGTGGGAGAGAGACACGCTCCGCTGGTTCATATGAACACATGTGTTCTTAGCTTTTAATTTTCATGGTGAAGGTCGAAACTGCTTCGTTAATTGTTATATGGTTGGAAACGGGAAATGCTACATGTAGTAATTGGTAAAATGTCTTGGATAATTTGATACTTGGCAATTGTTGTGCTCATGTTTAAGCTCTTGCATCATATACTTTGCACCTATTAATGAAGAAATACGTAGAGCTTGCTAAAATATGGTTTGCATAATTGGTCTCTCTAAGGTCTAGATAATTTCTAGTAAAGAGTTTGAACAACAAGGAAGACGGTGTAGAGTCTTATAATGTTTACAATATGTCTTTTATGTGAGTTTTGCTGTACCGCTTCATCCTTGTGTTTGTTTCAAATAGCCTTGCTAGCCTAAACCTTGTATCGAGAGGGAATACTTCTCATGCATCCAAATCCTTGAGCCAACCACTATGCCATTTGTGTCCACCATACCTACCTACTACATGGTATTTCTCCGCCATTCCAAAGTAAATTGCTTGAGTGCTACCTTTAAATTTCCATTCTTCACCTTTACAATATATAGCTCATGGGACAAATAGCTTAAAAACTATTGTGGTATTGAATATGTACTTATGCACTTTATCTCTTATTAAGTTGCTCGTTGTGCGATAACCATGTTCCTGGGGACGCCATCAACTACTCTTTGTTGAATATCATGTGAGTTGCTATGCATGTTCGTCTTGTCTGAAGTAAGAGCCATCTACCACCTTATGGTTAGAGCGTGCATATTGTTAGAGAAGAACATTGGGCCGCTAACTAAAGCCATGATCCATGGTGGAAGTTTCAATTTTGGACATATATCCTCAATCTCATATGAGAAAAATAATTGTTGCTACATGCTTATGCATAAAAGAGGAGTCCATTATCTATTGTCTATGTTGTCCCGGTATGGATGTCTAAGTTGAGAATAATCAATAGCGAGAAATCCAATGCGAGCTTTCTCCTTAGACCTTTGTACAGGCGGCATAGAGGTACCCCTTTGTGACACTTGGTTAAAACATGTGCATTGCGATAATCCCGGTAGTCCAAGCTAATTAGGACAAGGTGCGGCACTATTAGTATACTATGCATGAGGCTTGCAACTTGTAAGATATAATTTACATGATACATATGCTTTATTACTACCGTTGACAAAATTGTTTCTTGTTTTCAAAATCAAAGCTCTAGCACAAATATAGCAATCGATGCTTTCCTCTTTGAAGGACCATTCTTTTACTTTTATGTTGAGTCAGTTCACCTATTTCTCTCCACCTCAAGAAGCAAACACTTGTGTGAACTGTGCATTGATTCCTACATATTTGCATATTGCACTTATTATATTACTCTATGTTGACAATATCCATGAGATATACATGTTACAAGTTGAAAGCAACCGCTGAAACTTAATCTTCCTTTGTGTTGCTTCAATGTTTCTACTATGAATTATTGCTTTATGAGTTAACTCTTATGCAAGACTTATTGATGCTTGTCTTGAAGTACTATTCATGAAAAGTCTTTGCTATATGATTCACTTGTTTACTCATGTCATTTACATTGTTTGGATCGCTGCATTCACTACATATGCTTTACAAACAGTATGATCAAGGTTATGATGGCATGTCACTCCAGAAATTATCTTTGTTTATCGTTTACCTGCTCGGGACGAGCAGGAACTAAGCTTGGGGATGCTGATACGTCTCCGACGTATCGATAATTTCTTATGTTCCATGCCACATTATTGATGATATCTACATGTTTTATGCACACTTTATGTCATATTCGTGCATTTTCTCGGAACTAACCTATTAACAAGATGCCGAAGTGCCGATTCTGTTTTCTGCTGTTTTTGGTTTCAGAAATCCTAGTAAGGAAATATTCTCGGAATTGGACGAAATCAACGCCCAGGGTCCTATTTTGCCACGAAGCTTCCAGAAGACCGAAGAGGAGACGAAGTGGGGCCACGAGGTGGCCAAACCATAGGGCGGCGCGGCCCAAGCCCTGGCCGCGCCGACCTATGGTGTGGGCCCCTCGTGACGCCCCTCGACCTGCCCTTCCGCCTACAAATAGCCTTCATCGCGAAACCCCCAGTACGGAGAGCCACGATACGGAAAACGGGGAAGTGCCCCCGGAAGGCTCTGGGGGACAGGAGTCTCTGTTCCGGCACGCCACCGGGACGGGGAAGTGCCCCCGGAAGGCTCCTCCATCGACACCACCGCCATCTCCATCAACGCTGCTGTCTCCCATGAGGAGGGAGTAGTTCTCCATCGAGGCTCGGGGCTGTACCGGTAGCTATGTGGTTCATCTCTCTCCTATGTACTTCAATACAATAATCTCATGAGCTGCCTTACATGATTGAGATTCATATGATGATGCTTGTAATCTAGATGTCGTTATGCTAGTCAAGTGAATTTTACTTATGTGATCTCCGGAGACTCCTTGTCCCACGTGTGTAAAGGTGACAGTGTGTGCACCGTGTGGGTCTCTTAGGCTATATTTCACAGAATACTTATTCACTGTTATGAATGGCATAGTGAAGTGCTTATTTATATCTCTTTATGATTGCAATGTGTTTTGTATCACAATTCAACTATGTGCTACTCTAGTGATGTTATTAAAGTAGTTTTATTCCTCCTGCACGGTGTAATGGTGACAGTGTGTGCATCCGTGTTAGTACTTGGCGTAGGCTATGATTATGATCTCTTGTAGATTATGAAGTTAACTATTGCTATGATGGTATTGATGTGATCTATGCCTCCTTTCGTAGCGTGAAGGTGATAGTGTGCATGCTATGTTAGTACTTGGTTTGGTTATGTTGATCTGTCATGCACTCTAAGGTTATTTAAACATGAACATCGAATATTGTGGAGCTTGTTAACTCCGGCATTGAGGGTTCGTGTAATCCTACACAGTTAGTGGTGTTCATCATCCAACAAGAGAGTGTAGAGTCTAGCATCTATCTATTTATTCTGTTATGTGATCAATGTTGAGAGTGTCCACTAGTGAAAGTATGATCCCTAGGCCTTGTTCCTAAATACTGCTATCACTGCTTGTTTACTGTTCTACTGTATTTGTACTGTCCGCAATACTACCACCATCAACCACACGCCAGTCCTGGATAGCAAAGCACTTTTCTAGCGCTGTTGCTACTGCTCATACTTATTCATACCACCTGTATTTCACTATCTCTTCGCCGAACTAGTGCACCTATTAGGTGTGTTGGGGACACAAGAGACTTCTTGCTTTGTGGTTGCAGGGTTGCATGAGAGGGATATCTTTGACCTCTTCCTCCCTGAGTTCGATAAACCTTGGGTGATCCACTTAAGGGAAACTTGCTGCTATTCTACAAACCTCTGCTCTTGGAGGCCCAACACTGTCTACAAGAATAGAAGCTCCCGTAGACATCAGGATGCCTTGGGCATCCCCAAGCTTAGACGCTTGAGTCTTCTTGAAATATGCAGGGGTGAACCACCGGGGCATCTCCAAGCTTAGAGCTTTCACTCTCCTTGATCATATTGTATCATCCTCCTCTCTTGATCCTTGAAAACTTCCTCCACACCAAACTTAAAACAACTCATTAGAGGGTTAGTGCATAATCAAAATTCACATGTTCAGAGGTGACATAATCATTCTTAACACTTCTGGATATTGCACAAAGCTACTGAAAGTTAATAGAATAGAAAAATCCATCAAGCATAGCAAAACAGGCAATGTGAAATAAAAGGCAGAATCTATCAAAACAGAACAGTCTGTAAAGACGAATTTCTAAGAGGCACCAGACTTGCTCAAATGAAAATGCTCAAATTAAATGAAAGTTGCGTACATATCTGAGGATCACTCACGTAAATTGGCAGAATTTTCTGAGTTACCTACAGAGAATTCAGCCCAGATTCGTGACAGCAAGAAATCTGTTTCTGCGCAGTAATCCAAATCTAGTATGAACCTTACTATCAAAGACTTTACTTGGCACAACAATGCAACAAAACTAAGATAAGGAGAGGTTGCTACAGTAGTAACAACTTCCAAGACTCAAATATAAAACAAAAGTACTGTAGTAAAATCATGGGTTGTCTCCCATAAGCGCTTTTCTTTAACGCCTTTCAGCTAGGCGCAGAAAGTGTGTATCAAGTATTATCAAGAGATGAAGCATCAACAGCGGGGTTCGGAGTTTTCTCAACTATGCATTGTATCTTATCTATGTAAGTTTCAGAGGCTCCCTTTTCATTAGTCTTAGGCTTGCTATTTTCATCAAACAAATTTTCGGGAACAAGCCAAGCATAGTTATTTTCTAGTGCCTCGCATATTCCTAAGAGCTTGCAAGGTATTGATGTTTTAATATCCCCCTCATAATTAACTTGATTAGTATACTTTTGTCTATATTTTTCCATCTTTTCAAGGGTACTAGCAAAGTTGGTATAAGAGCCAAGCATATTATATTTAGTGAAGACTTTTCTAGCTTCTCTTGCTATTCCCCCAAATTCTTTAAGAAGGATTTCTAATACAAAATCTTTCTTTTCTCCTTCTTCCATATCACTGAGCGTAAGAAACATATGCTGAATCACGGGATTGAGATTAACAAATCTAGCTTCTAACGCGTGTACTAAAGAAGCAACATCAATTTCATAAGTAGGAGCAAGTTCTACCAAGTGTCTATCTTCAAAATCTTCAACCGTACTAATATGAGTGAAAAAATCTTCTATATTATCTTTCCCAAGGATAGACCCTCGGCCTACCGGTACATCTTTAAGAATAAACTTAGGAGGAAACATGATGAAATAAGCAAAAAGCAAATAAAGTAAATGCAAGTAACTAATTTTTTTGTGTTTTTAATGTGGAGATTGCAAACAAGACAGTAAATAAAGTAAAGCTAGCAACTAATTTTTTTGTGTTTTGATATAATGCAGCAAACAAAGTAGTAAATAAAATAAAGCAAGACAAAAACAAAGTAAAGAGATTGGAAGTGGAGACTCCCCTTGCAGCGTGTCTTGATCTCCCCGGCAACGGCGCCAGAAAAAGAGCTTGATACGCATACAGCACGCGTCCGTTGGGAACCCCAAGAGGAAGGTGTGATGCGCACAGCGGCAAGTTTTCCCTCAGTAAGAAACCAAGGTTTATCGAACCAGTAGGAGCCAAGAAGCACGTTGAAGGTTGATGGCGGCGGAGTGTAGTGCAGCGCAACACCAGGGATTCCGACGCCAACGTGGAACCTGCACAACACAACCAAATTACTTTGCCCCAACGTGACAGTGAGGTTGTCAATCTCACCGGCTTGCTGTAACAAAGGATTAGATGTATAGTGTGGATGATGACTGTTTGCAGAGAACAGTAGAACGAGTATTGCAGTAAATTGTATTCGATGTAAAAGAATGGACCGGGGTCCACAGTTCACTAGTGGTGTCTCTCCGATAAGAATAAGCATGTTGGGTGAACAAATTACAGTTGGGCAATTGACAAATAAAGAGGGCATGACCATGCACATACATGTTATGATGAGTATTGTGAGATTTAATTGGGCATTACGACAAAGTACATAGACCGCTATCCATCATGCATCTATGCCTAAAAAGTCCACCTTCAGGTTATCATCCGAACCCCCTCCAGTATTAAGTTGCAAACAACAGACAATTGCATTAAGTATGGTGCGTAATGTAATCAATAAATATATCCTTAGACATAGCATTGATGTTTTATCCCTAGTGGCAACAGCACATCCACAACCTTAGAACTTTCACATCGTCCTGCATTTAATGGAGGCATGAACCCACTATCGAGCATAAATACTCCCTCTTGGAGTTTGAAGCAAAAACTTGGCCAGAGCCTCTACTAGTAACGGAGAGCATGCAAGATCATAAACAACACATAGATGATAGATTGATAATCAACATAACATAGCATTCACTATTCATCGGATCCCAACAAACACAGCATATAGTATTACAGATAGATGATCTTGATCATGTTAGGCAGCTCACAAGATCCAACAATGATAGCACAATTAGGAGAAGATGACCATCTAGCTACTGCTATGGACCCATAGTCAGGGGTGAACTACTCACTCATCACTCCGGAGGCGACCATGGCGGTGTAGAGTCCTCCGGGAGATGATTCCCCTCTCCAGCAGGGTGCCGGAGGCGATCTCCTGAATCCCCCGAGATGGGATTGGCGGCGGCGGCGTCTCTGGAAGGTTTTCCGTATCGTGGCTCTCGGTACTGGAGTTATTTTCGACGAAGGCTTAAGTAGGCGGAAGGGTAGGTCAGGGGGCGCCACGAGGGGCCCACACCATAGGGCCGCGCGGCCAGGGGCTGGGCCGCGCCGCCCTAGTGTGGCGTCGCCTCGTCGCCCCACTTCGTATCTCCCCCGGTGTTCTGGAAGCTTCGTGGAAAAATAAGATCCTGGGCGTTGATTTCGTCCAATTCCGAGAATATTTCCTGACTAGGATTTCTGAAACCAAAAACAGCAGAAAACAGCAACTGGCTCTTCGGCATCTCGTTAATAGGTTAGTGCCGGAAAATGCATAAATATGACATAAAGTATGTATAAAACATGTGAGTATCATCATAAAAGTAGCATGGAACATAAGAAATTATCGATACGTTGGAGACGTATCACATCCCCTACAACCTACAGTGGGGAATTACTCACACGTGGAAGGGGGAATCATGGATGGTTGATGGAGAGGCGTCGGTGATGGCAATGATCTTCTCCAATTCCTTGTCCCGGCAGGGTGCCAGAACGGAGTTTCTCGTCCCCGGATTGGGGGTTTTGGTGGCGGCGGAGCAGCGGACCTCTTTCTGAAAAAACATCGAACCCCCCGCGGTTTTCAGGTCAGGAGGCTTAATATAGTCGGGAGGAGAGGCCGAGGGGGTGGCCGAGGCGGCCAGACCACCCTAGGCGTGGGCCCCTCGTGCCCTCCCCCCCCGTCTCGTCTCCTGGCTCCGTGAGTCTTCGGGTGAAATATGAACTTTGCGATATTTTCCGCGAGGAAGGGAAGACGGGCTGCAGCTAATGTTGCTTCATATATATGCCCGGGTGGTGTGGCCGGCTGGCAGGCCGCAGTGTGCTATGAACGATCGCTTCATGCCTGCTCTATATTTCACAGATGCTCTGCTTGTGATGTAAATTATTTTTGCTGCTTGCCCACATTTGCACTAGCTTCCATGACTTGATCTTATGTTGCAGACTTTGATGGGATCTCTAATCATGTATGCACGCTCTGATGGAAATCATGGGATGGAGTCCAAGGGCTCTAATACTTAGATTATCTACTGGTCGTGATGGAGGATTCCTAGGAGCCATCTACTGGTAAACATATATCATCTCCACTTATACTCGCTGGAAGAGTCCAGGCAGGTCACTGTTATACGTTGCGACGATCACTCCCGCACTACCAGTCTCGATCTGAAAGACTGCATAAGATGATACTGGATTATTCTGCTGCATTTTTTTTGCCGACTTATACTCTCCATCTGGAATCTTGTATACCGTTCCATTTGTTCTGTTGTATTTATTGCTCTACTTATACTCTTCATCTGAAAACTTTTGTACAGTTCCACTCAGTCACAAGAAAATTATGGTGCATCAAAAGTTCAAAACAAGTTTCTGTCTCAGGTACTGTGATGATCCATGGTAATGCTACCCCTCCAAATTCTGAATTTATACATGGATCCACGGGGAAAATATATAAGAAATTTGTATGCATTGCATTCGGTAGTGCTGCACACATTGATCCCATTAATAAGGATCATGCGTACAGATGCTCAACCTTATTGTGTAGTATTCTATCTATGTTGGATAAGCTTCACAGTCTGCTACCTTGGTGTTGTTGGCAAATAAGATATGCATTTACTTGGTTTGTGCTTGATTATTAGATAAGTCTGAATGAATCTTAGTTATTGTAAGAGCTTGCATTGTTTGATAGCTCTGCACATACATGCACAATTTTTCGTTCTGCAGTTTGGCAATACATATACTTCATCTTTTACTAATGATCACAACTAACATTATTTTGATCACTCTGTTGATATTACAGATATATTGTATGCATGTGCCGATTAAAATGTCCATGGTTTTTTTATATTATTTGACATTTGCATGATGGCATGATATATATATATATATATATATATATATATATATATATATATATATATATATATATATATATATATATATATAGGATAAATACTTCCTACCCCTGGGTGTAGTTACACCCATGTCTAATATACTACCATACGGAAGTATCTATGATACTTTATCGGTTTGAGTATGTTCGTATACTATATCTAAGATACTCCAAATAAAGTTTTGTGAAAAAATGCAAGTGAACCCATAGTTTGCACTATATATCCGAAATACATGCATATGTATACGTATAAAATGAGTCTACGTAAAAAATGTACATACTGCCTGCAAAGTAGTATATATACTTCCAAAATAGTTTTATATACTTCATACTACATGTACATACTATCCGGTATGATAGATACTCTCTAGATTATGAGAAACACGCGTGGGTGTAACTACACCCGGGTGTAGTATGAATATGTCCTATATATATATATATATATATATATATGTGAATAAAAATCTCATCTGCATGTTATAGATTTTTCTTTTGGGCATGATCGCTCTCAACCAATTCTCATATATCCTCATGTGTCTAGATTTTGTTTGAAAGATAATTTTGAATTTTTTTTTTAATTGTGTATCGGTTACCTCATGCCGCAGGCTGGGTTTGGTCTGTGGCTTGATCCACAAATATATGTTCTGGGCGAAAGAAATATTTAATACTATTTGTTTGCTTACATATAAAAGTTAATTTTACCAATCTTATGTTTCTACATCAGTTATGATCTCTTTACATGGAATCACTTAGATTAGGAACTTAACTGCACATGTAGGGCATCACTTTGATCAGTGACTTTGCTGTAACCTACATATTACATGCCTTTAAAAAAAACATACTCAAGTTCATGTACACTAGCATTTGTTCATGGTAAGGTAAAAATGAAAGGAAAACATTGTGTAGTTTCAGAGATAATTGGTTCTATTTAAATAATCATGAAAAAGGGGTCTCATCCTTTTCAGTTTTCTTTGTCGTTCATTAACTGATCATATTTATGGTATTGTTTAGTTATTTCTGCTTTACTATAGTTTTATCTCTTCCAACTTAGACATTTTTCATGCATTCATGACATTTGCCATGGTGTAGAGCAACTCACATGACTTAAGTATTTTTTTTTCTGGGAGCTGGAATCTTTTTCTTATGTAGATATATTTCCTTGGAGGTATACTCCAATTTATATTTATCATTTAAATAGGTCAACAAGTACATTTTCTCTCCCAAATTCTATGGTGCCAACTACATTATTTGCTAATAGAGCCTACACCCTTGGATGCTTCAGCTGAGGGACCACCGAAGATTCAAGTTAACTTTGGTGTACGGTTTTATGATGAAAACCAGATGACAAATGATTGCTCAATTCTATTTCGATCATTTGTACAGTTTTCCGCATGAGTCGACTCCCTTTATTGCTCAATGTTATCATTCATAATCAAGGAAATGCTAATATGGTCTAGCATACATACTCAGGTATCCGTCGAAAGAAATGCCATGCCTCGCCCAAATACAAAAATATACAATTGCATTACTATTTAAATGTAGTAGATGATATCCATATGTTATATCCAATAATATATTCATATAGTATCCGAAGACATCTGACTGCACAACATGATCTAAAATTACAGGTATCGGTTAGTTATTTGTAAATTCGTTGACTATCGTGTGAAGATAGTATCGGGCTATATGATCGCTATATTCCTTACATATATTGTTTCGGTAATTATATTCATATTATTTTCAAGGCCACATAACACGTTGGAAGGAGTAAGTTCACTAATGACCACAAGTGGAACATGTTTAGTGTTTAATATTTATAGTAGGGTGGTTGCAAATCTAAACTTACACTAACAATAGTAGTATAGTTACATGTTTGTAAAAGTTCTACATGATATTATTTAAGCATGTGGAGTTTGCGTGTGATGTTGGATCACACAGTATTACTAGCTAAAGATGATGCCACTAGTGAAAAACAGGGCTTTCATCCAAGCCATTTGTCGCGGCCGGCCACGTCGTCCCGAAACTAGCTGGAGCGCTCTGGGCCTTTTGTCGCGGCCTTTTGTCGCGGGCCGTACCACGACCCGCGACAAAAGGGGTCTGAGGCTGTCCGCGGCCTGCTGGCACCCCTTTTGTCGCGGGTCGTGGTACGGCCCGCGACAAAAGGTCCAGGCCTATATACACAGCCAGCCACCCCCCACTTCCCTACATTTTTTTCCTTGGTGGTGAAAGGTGGAGGTTTATGCTAGCTCTTTTTTTCTTCATGTGCACAAGAGGAGTTTGATGAAATGTTTGTGAGGATGCTGATACGTCCAAAACGTACCCCGAACACTTTTGCTATTGTTTTGCCTCTAATTTGTGTATTTTTGATACAACTAACATGGACTAACGCTGTTTTCAGCAGAATTGCCCTGGTGTCTCGTTTTTGTGCAGAAATTCAACTTTCAGGAAAATCCACTGAATTTATGTCGAAGGGCTTATTTTTATAGAAGATTCACGGAGCCAGAAGGGCAGGCCTGGGGGAGGCCCAGGGCCCCCACACACTAGGCCTGCGCGGCCTAGGAGGGGGGGCGCCGCCCTAGTGTGAGGCCGCCTCGGCCAGCCTCTGACGCCCCCCTCTGGATTATTTGAGGGTTTCGATCTAAAAACGCGAGACGGGAAGTCGAAGTCGCTAGAAACCATCCAGAACGCCGCCACCATCGCGAAACTCCGTCTCGGGACCAAAAACTCCATCCTGGCACTCCGCCGAGACGGGGAATTGGAGGAGATCATCGCCATCATCACCACCGACGCCTCTCCATCGACCAACCATGTTTCCCCCATCCATGTGTGAGTAATTCCCCCGCTGTAGGCTGAAGGGGATGGTAGGGATTGGATGAGATTGGTCATGTAATAGCATAAGATTGTTAGGGCATAGTGCCTAGTGTCCGTAATTGGTACTTTGATGATATTGTTGCAACTTGTTATGCTTAATGCTTGTCACTAGGGCCCAAGTGCCATGATCTCAGATCTGAACATGTTATTTTTTCATGATGATATGCATTGTTTTATGATCTTACCTGCAAGTTGTATACACATGTCGCTGTCCGGAACCCGAGGCCCCAAAGTGACAGAAATTGGGATAACCGGAGGGGAAGGCAGTGATGTGAGGATCACATGTGTTCACGGAGTGTTAATGCTTTGCTCCGGTACTCTATTAAAAGGAGTACCTTAATTTCCAGTAGATTCCCTAGAGGCCCGGCTGCCACCAGCTGGTAGGACAAAAGTTGTTGTGCAAGTTTCTCATTGCGAGCACGTACGACTAAATATGGAACACATGCCTATGGATTGCTTAGTACTTGGACACCGTTTTATTATTATCTGCAAATGCCCTGCTTTGATTGTTACATGAGTTTCTCTCATCCATGCAACGCCCGTTCATCCATCCCCGTGCCTACAGTATTTTAATCCTGCTGTTTACTATAATCACTACTGCTGTCTTTGTTACACTGCTACTGATATTTCACTACTGCTACTGCTATAAAACTGTTACTACTGATAAACTCTTGCGAGCAAGTCTGTTTCCAGGTGCAGCTGAATTGACAACTCCGCTGTAAGGCTTTCAAGTATTCTTTTTCTCCCCTTGTGTCGAATCAATAAATTGGGTTTTACTTCCCGCGAAGACTGTTGCGATCTCCTATACTTGTGGGTCATCCAGACTATTTTCTGGCGCCGATGCCGGGGAGCATAGCTTTATTTGGAAGTTCACTTGGATTGATATTGTTCGCTGCAAATTCTCCATCATGCACTACAAGAAAAGTTGCCATGGCCGACGAAGTTGAAGTCGCGCCGTGGTTGCTGGTGTACCATGGCCGACGATTTTTTGTCCCTCCGTGGTGCATGTCAAAACTTTTTTTTTCTCGTTTTTGAGGCCACCTAGCCCGACGAAAGCGGCCAAAACGTCGCGTATGGTGGCCCGGGACGTGGTGCATCTCGAAATCTCGGGTTCGCCGGCCGAGTCAACGCAAATCCGCACCGCCGAGGGATGTAGGGCCCAGATGGCAGCCTCTCTGGCATTGTTTTTTTTCTAGATCGCGCCGTCTCGTTCAACGTTCTCCGATCGAGCCGTTTACGATGCAGGATCATGGGTCCCGCATGTCATCCTCTATGAACCAAAATTCTTTCTATTCTTGGATTTTTTTTGACCCCCTGATTTCTGGCTACTTCCTTTTTCTTTTGATCCCTTGCCGCCTTGGAAACGTTGAGACCGCTGCTGCTAAATGGGACCCGCATGTCATCCTCTATGTGCAATCAACTTTCTTTTCTTGGAGTTTTTTTTGGCACCTCAAATTTGGTCACTTGCCTTTTTCTTTCGATCCCCTGCCGCCTCTCAAACGGTGATACCGCTGCTGCTAACTAGGACCCGCATGTCATCCTCTATGTACTATAAAACTTTCTTTTCTTGAATTATTTTTGGCACCTCATATTTGGTCACTTACCTTTTTCTTTCGATCCCCTGCCGCCTCTCAAACGGTGATACCGCTGCTGCTAAATGGGACCCGCATGTCATCCTCTATGTACTATAAAACTTTCTTTTCTTGAATTATTTTTGGCTCCTCATATTTTTTCACTTGCCTTTTTCTTTCGATCCCCTGCCGCCTCTCAAACGGTGATACCGCTGCTGCTAAATGGGACCCGCATGTCATCCTCTATGTACTATAAAACTTTCTTTTCTTGAATTATTTTTGGCTCCTGATATTTTTTCACTTGCCTTTTTCTTTCGATCTCATGCCACGTTTGAAACGTTGAGGAACCTGCAGGCTCATGGGACCCACATGTCATCCTCTATGTACTATAAAAGTTCATTTTCTTGGTTTTTTTTCACCCTCCGATTTTTGGCAATTTCTTTTTTCTTTTGATCCCCTGCTGCCTCTCAAACGGTGATACCGCTGCTGCTAAATGGGACCCGCATGTCATCCTCTATGTACTATAAAACTTTCTTTTCTTGAATTATTTTTGGCTCCTCATATTTGGTCACTTGTCTTTTTCTTTCGATCTCATGCCACGTTTGGAACGTTGAGGAACCTGCTGGCTCATGGGACCCGCATGTCATCCTCTATGTGCTATAAAAGTTTATTTTCTTTATTTTTTTTTCACCCTCTGATTTTTGGCTATTTCCTTTTTCTTTTGATCCCCTGCCGCCTTGGAAACGTTGGGTAAGCTGCTGACTCATGGGACCCGCATGTCATCCTCTATGTACAATCAACTTTCTTTTTCTTTTGATCTCAAGCCGCATTTGAAACGTTGAGACCGCTGCTGCTAAATGGGACCCGCATGTCATCCTCTACGTACAATAAAGTTTCTTTTCTTGGATTATCTTTGGCTCCTGATATTTTGTCACTTGCCTTTTTCTTTCGATCTCATGCCGCCTTTGAAACGTTGAGTAAGCTGCTGGCTCATGGGTCCCGCATGTCATCCTCTACGAACAATAAAAGTTTCCTTCCTTGGAGTTATTTTTTACCCCTAATTTCTGGCTATTTGCCTTTTTCTTTTGATCTCCTGCCCCCTCTGAAACGATGAGGACGCTGTTGGCAGGTCGGTCCCACATGTCATCCTCTATGAACAATAAAAGTTTCCTTTGATGGATTTATTTTGAACCCTAATTAATTTCTCGGATATTTCCCCGCCGCCTTGGAATCGTTGAGGATGCTGCTGCCTCATGGGTCCCGCATGTCATCCTCTCGTAACGGTAAATGTTTATTTTCTTGGATTTTGTTGACCAAACGATTTTTGGCTTATTTTTCTTTCGATCACGTGCAGCCTTTAAAACGTTGAGGACGCTGCTGGCTCACGGGTCCCACATGTCAACCTCTATGAACAATAAACACTGAGGATGCTGCTACCTCATGGGTCCCGCATGTCATCCTCTCAGAACGAAAATGTTTCTTTTCTTGGATTTTTTACCAACAGATTTATGGTTTATTTTTTCTTTCCATCCCCTGCCGCCTTTAAAACGTTGACGACGCTGTTGGCTCATGGGTCCCCGATGTCACCTCCCGTACAAGAAACATATGATATCTTGATTATTTTGCGCATAATAAACAATGTATTGCGCTCTGAGCTATTTCAAACGGATAAAAAAAACTTTATATATAAATAAACAAACTAATATGATGAATCTCCTTGTTTTTTTGTCTTTGCGAAGCATAGGACTTTCTGTTTTTTAGAAAATTCGGAACTTTCCCTGTTTTGGAGTGGGCTGAAATTGTACGAGTCAAAAGGCCAAGCAGATAGTTCGAAGGCCCAGATGTCCGGATGCAGCCCAATTGAAATCTTTCTTCTTGGATTTTTTCACCCCCGATTTCTCGGCTACTTCATTTTTCTTTGGTTCTATGCCGCCTTGGAAACGTTGAGACCGCTGCTGCAAAATGGGACCCGCATGTCATCCTCTACGTACAATAAAATTTCTTTTCTTGGATTATTTTTGGCTCCTGATATTTGGTCACTTGCCTTTTTCTTTCGATCCCGTGCAGCCTCTCAAACGGTGATACCGCTGCTGCTAATTGGGACCCGCATGTCATCCTCTATGTAAATAAAGTTTCTTTTCTTGGATTATCTTGGGCTCCTGATATTTTGTCACTTGCCTTTTTCTTTCGATCTCATGCCGCCTTTGAAACGTTGAGTAAGCTGCTGGCTCATGGGACCCGCATGTCATCCTCTATGTACTATAAAAGTTCATTTTCTTTGTTTTTTTTCACCCTCTGATTTTTGGCTATTTCCTTTTTCTTTTGATCCCCTGCCGCCTTGGAAACGTTGAGTAAGCTGCTAGCTCATGGGACCCGCATGTCATCCTCTATGTCCATCAACTTTATTTTCTTGGATTTTTTTTGTCACCTTAATTTTGGTCTATTTTCTTTTTCTTTTGATCCCTAGCCGCATTTGAAACGTTGTGACCGCTGCTGCAAAATGGGACCCGCATGTCATCCTCTATGTAAATAAAGTTTCTTTTCTTGGATTATCTTGGGCTCCTGATATTTTGTCACTTGCCTTTTTCTTTCGATCTCATGCCGCCTTTGAAACGTTAAGTAAGTCTTTGGCTCATGGGTCCCGCATGTCACCCTCTACGAACAATAAAAGTTTCCTTTCTTGGAGTTATTTTTTACCCCTAATTTCTGGCTATTTGCCTTTTTCTTTTAATCTCCTGCCCCCTTTGAAACGATGAGGACGTCATTGGCAGGTCGGTCCCACATGTCATCCTCTATGAACAATAAAACTTTCCTTTGATGGATTTATTTTGAACCCCTAATTAATTTCTGGCTATTTCCTTTTTTTCTTTGATCCCCTGCCGCCTTGGAAACGTTGAGGATGCTGCTGCCTCATCGGTCCCGCATGTCATCCTCTCAGAACGATAAATGTTTTCTTTTATTGGATTTTTTTACCAACTGATATTTGGTTTTTTTTATTTTTGATCCTCGCCGCCTTTGAAACGTTGACGATGCCGCTGGCTCATGGGTCCCTGATGTCACCTCCCGTACAAGAAACATGTGATATCTTGATTATTTTGCGTACAATAAACAGTGTATTTCGCTTCGAGCTATTGCAAACGGATAAATTAAATCTTTATTTTTACAACTTATATCTTGAATCTCCTTGTTTTTTGTTTTGGCGAAGCATAGGACTTTCCTGTTTTTTTTTGAGAAAAATCCGAACTTTCATGTTCGAGTGGGCTGAAATTGTACGAGTCAAAAGGCCCGAAGGATAGTTCGAAGGCCCAGATGTCCGGATGCAAGACAATTGAAATCTTTCTTTTCTTGGATTTTTTCACCCCCGATTTCGGCTAATTCATTTTTCTTTTGGTCCTGTGCCGCCTTGGAAACGTTGAGACCGCTGCTGCAAAATGGGACCCGCATGGCATCCTCTATGTACAATCAAGTTTCTTTTCTTGGATTATTTTTGGCTCCTGATATTTGGTCACTTGCCTTTTTCTTTCGATCTCATGCCACGTTTGAAACGTTGAGGAATCTGCTGACTCATGGGACCCACATGTCATCCTCTATGTACAATAAAAGTTTGATTTCTTGGATTTTTTTCACCCTGATTTTTGGCTATTTCCTTTTTCTTTTGATCCCCTGCCGCCTTTGAAACGTTTAGTAAGCTGCTGGCTCATAGGTCCCACATGTTAGCCTGTATGAACGATAAAGCTTTCCTTTCTTGGAGTTTTTTTTTGACCCCCTAATTTCTGGCTACTTTCATTTTCTTTTGATCTCAAGCCGCATTTGAAACGTTGGGACCACTGCCGCACAATGGGACCCGCATGTCATCCTCTATGTACAATCAAGTTTCTTTTCTTGGATTATTTTTGGCTCCTGATATTTGGTCACTTGCCTTTTTCTTTCGATCTCATGCCACGTTTGAAACGTTGAGGAACATGCTGGCTCATGGGACCCGCATGTCATCCTCTATGTACTACAAAAGTTTATTTTCTAGGGGTTTTTTTTTCACTCTCTGATTTTTGGCTATTTCCTTTTTCTTTTGATCCCCTGCCGCCTTGGAAACGTTGAGTAAGCTGCTAACTCGTGGGACCCGCATGCCATCCTCTATGTACAATCAATTTTCTTTTCTTGGAATTTTTTTTACCCCCTAATTTCTGGCTACTTTCTTTTTCTTTTGATCTCAAGCCGCATTTGAAACGTTGGGACAGCATGTCATCCTCTATGTACAATAAAAGTTTCTTTTCTTGGATTATTTCTCACCCTCTGATTTTTGGTCACTTGCCTTTTTCTTTCGATCTCATGCCGCCCTTGAAAACGTTGAGGAACCTGCTGGCCCATGGGACCCGCATGTCATCCTCTATGTACTACAAAAGTTTCTTTTCTTGAATTTTTTTCACCCTCTGATCTTTGGCTATTTCCTTTTTCTTTTCATCCCCTGCCGCCTTGGAAACGTTAGTAAGCCGCCGATCGTGGGACCCGCATGCCATCCTCTATGTACAATCATCTCTCTTTTCTTGGATTTTTTTACCCCCTTATTTTTGTCACTTGCCTTTTTCTTTCGATCTCATGCAGCCTCTGAAACGTTGAGGAAGCGGGTGGCTCATGGGACCCACATGTCATCCTCGATACTATAAAAGTTTCTTTTCTTGGATTTTTTTTCACCCTCTTATTTTTGGCTGTTTCCTTTTTCTTTTGATCCCCTGCTGCCTTGGAAACGTTGATTAAGCTGCTGACACAAGGGGCCCGCATGTCATCCTCTATGTACAATCAACTTGCCTTTTTCTTTCGATCTCATGCCGCCTCTGAAACGTTGAGTAAGGTGCTGGGTCATGGGACCCGCATGCCATCCTCTATGTACAATCAACTTTCTTTTCTGGGAGTTTTTTTTTACCCCTAATTTCTGGCTACTCTGTTTCGTGGGATCTCACGACGCATTTGAAACGTTGACACCGCACGCTGCAAAATGGGACCCGCATGTCATCTTTTATGTACAATAAAGTTTCTTTTCTTGGATTATTTTTGGCTCCTGATATTTGGTCACTTGTCTTTTTCTTTCGATCTCATGCCCCCTTTGAAACGTTGAGGAAGCTGCTAGCGCATGGGTCCCGCATGTCATACTCTATGAACAATAAAAGTTTCCTTCCTTGGAGTTATTTTGACCGCTAATTTCTGGCTACTTCCTTTTTCTTTTGATCCCCTGCCGCCTTGGAAACATTAAGTAAGCTGCTGACACAAGGGGCCCGCATGTCATCCTCTATGTACAATCAACTTGCAAGATCTTGGAGCGAAAGAGCTTGTATAAGTGGGACCCATATGTCATCCTCTATGTACAATAAAAGTTTCTTTTCTTGGATTATTTTTTGCTCCTGATATTTGGTCAATTTCCTTTTTCTTTCTATCTCATGCCGCCACTGAAACGTTGAGTAAGGTGCTGGCTCATGGGACTGTACAATAAAGTTTCATTTCTTAGATTTTTTTTACCCACTGATTTTTGCTAACTTGCTTTTTCTTTTCGATCATATGCCGCCTTTGAAATTGAGGTCGCCGCTGGCTCATGGGTCCCACATGTCAGCCTCTATGAACAATAAACCTTTCCTTTGTTGGATTTATTTTTTACCCCTAATTTCTGGCTATTTGCCTTTTTCTTTTGATCCTGCGGCCTTTGAAACGATGAGGACGCCATGGCAGGTCGGTCCCACATGTCATCCTCTATTAAGAATAAAAGTTTCCTTTTTGGATTTATTTTTTACCCCTAATTTCTCGGCTATTTGCCTTTTTCTTCCGATCCCCGCCGACTTCGAAATGATGAGGATGCAAGTGGCAGATCGGTCCCACATGTCACCTCTATGAACTATAAATGTTTCCTTTGTAGGATTTATTTTTTACCCCTATTTTCGGGCTACTTGCCTTTTTCTTTGAAACGTTGAGGACGCCATCGTCTCATGGGTCCCACATGGCATCCTTCTCCGAACGATAAACCTTCATTTCTTGTTAACGACGGGTTTATCGCATTATTTTCGCAGACTAATACAAGCTCTTTGGCTCCAAGATCTTGCAAGTTGATAGATTAAATCAAGGAATTATTAGGATATGTTTTAAATTTCAAATCCACTTTATGAATTTTTAAAAATACCGTTATCCATGTGGGTATGGAGCGATCAAGGATTTTCATATTGGGCATGAGCAGTTTCAAAAATTGGAACCCTATAATTCAAAATAAATAAAAACAACTTTTATGTAGAATCTCCGTGTATTTTTATTTGCCAATCATAGGATCTGTGTTTCATTAGAAAAGGGCCGAAATTGCATGAGCAGAAAGGCCCATTTGTAGTTATTGGGCTTCGACAGCCGGATCAAGTAGACCGATAACAATTACCATGTAGATGTTCCTTGGCAACCCAAAAGTGAAATATTGGGCCCAACAGGGGAAGGTTGAACAGTACTTTTTCTATTGGGAAGGTGGTACATGGGGTTATCCCGACAAAAAATGGAACATGGGTTACCGAAGGTTGCCCATTTGTGCCTAATATGTTTGTCGGCCAGGAGCTTTACCTTCCGCCGCCGCAGCTCCGCTTCCGCCGCCGCCGCCATGCCTCGTCGCGGGTCGAGCTACCGGTACGGCGGCGTCTCGAGCTCGGGGTACCGCAGCGTCCGCGCGCGCCCCAAATTAAGGTACTTCCTCCTCGGGACGGCACCTACGATAGGCTCGGCTGGCCTTGGGGCATTTACCCCTAGCCTCTTCCATGCTCAAGTTTTTGAAATGTTTCTGGCTCTGTTCAACACTGGATCAAATTTGTCAACATGACCATTCTTATGGAGTAGCAACGAGTTGAATCTCTCAAAACTCTTTAAGTTCTGCAATATTACGACTAATTGGTACTACCTTATACAAAATGATTACATATCCTTATTTTGGAAGCAAGCAATCACACACTTATAGTTTGCTAGTCAGCTGCACGTAACGTTAAAAATCGGCAATTATAATGAATAAACCTGTAATTTTCACTTAAAATGCATTAAGGAGCATCAAATTTGACAAATCAAACCATGTCGTACTGAAAATTGACATGTCTTTCTCATGCAGAAATGTAAAATTATCCATGCATGTGCGTTTATACAGGTTAAGTTTTGCACGTATTATTTTTTGTAACTTTTCTGACTACCTTCAAAGCTCCAATCCTTCTTCATCATCTTTGTTGTACCGCACTGATGCAAGTGAATGCGAGCTGCTCGCGTACGCGACTTCGTGTCCGATATGTGTACTATGCCTTCTCCATCTAGTGCTAGTTACGCCTCTGTGCTAATTAATTCAGCACAAACCTCTGTCATTGCAGCTGTGACTCACCTCGACCATTGGAGCCCAATCACAAGAGCGAGCTCAGTCTCAACCAGAGAGGCATGTGTCTCATGGTTAGCTATCTACAACTTGCTGTCTTACTAAAACCGTGCCTATCATAGAGATCACCTCGCTGGTGTAGAAATGGCTGCAAGTAGCTGCTAGCATGAGCGAAGGGGATAAGGAAGAAAAGATTAAAAAAATGGGTTGGGGCCAACAAGCAGGAAAGCTATCTACTAGCTTTATGGATGTTTCTGGAATTGGGTAGAAAATAGTAGATGATACCGTAGCAGCGAATCCCGTAGACCAAGGCCGTTGGATGATGTCTAATGAACGGCGAGAACAAAATCGGCGAAATTAGCTTGAATTTAGAAAATAATTCTTGGGCATTTTCCCTCGAACAAGATTTAACAACTTTGGGTAGTCTCTGGACTATTCTCCCTCCTCCACCAATTAATATCATACAACAGACGACAGTTGAGTGCAGTCCCTAGTCCCGAGCACTTCGCCCACTTCCCCGGCCTCATCCTAGAGATCTCACACTAACCACCTCACCGTCGACTAGCCGCCGCCCACAGCCCTCCGAAGAATCCCCAATGGCGGCGACGCCCCTACTAGAGCGCTCCTCACGCGAGCGCATCATCGAGTCCGGCCCACATGTCTTCCGTGCCTGCCGTGTGTCGGCAAGCACGACCGACTTCTCCGTCGGCGAGCCGCCGCCGTGGGCGAGGGCGAGGCGTCCCCGTACACTATGACGGTGCACATCATCTTCTCGAGGACGTACGAGCTCAGGAGGATGGCCGGCCCCTCCCTGCCCCACCGGATGAGGACGATATCACCACTACACCCGCGAAGAGGTGGTGCTGGATCTTGGCTTGCCTCCGAGGGAGCTGCGTAGTGGGGGCAATGTCGTGCGAACTATGCGCGAGATTCTTGCCCGTGTATGGCTGCTCAAGAACCTGAACCTCACGGAGGAGGAGTGGGACATCATCATGCCTTACGATGTTATGCACCTGATGTGGCAGCAGCGTGTCGTCGGCTCGGTGGTCTCCACTTCGACCTCACCCTTAGGGTGGACCACCGGCTCATCGTCAACTTGCCGGCGCTGCAGACGCTTGGGTCCTAGTTGCGCCGGAGGATGGCCACCGCAGCATATGCATGCTCGGGTTGTCGCAGCGCACAACGGTGCGTCTCCGGGGATGCAAACACCCGTTCCATAGGAAGTGCATCTTCTCCTGGTTTGTAACGAACGCCACCTGCCCTATCTCGCGATAAAGTGCTGACCCATCTTATTTTCAATTTGTAGCATAGTATGAATAAAACCCCTGTATGATAGGGATGCCATGCCAACTTGAATCCTATGTCAAGAGAAATTCTATTTGATTGTGGTTATAAGATATTCTCGCATTAGTTTGATCAAGTATTATCATTCTATTTTCCTATGGGATATGACCCTATGAATCAAACAACATGGGATTACTTCCACACAATTAAGTTTGACCAACTTTTAGTAGGACAACAAACATAAATAATTAGTCATCATGGGATTACAATCCAACAGATAATTGTCTTCAGGACTCATACATTTTCCAAATAGAAAAATCAAAACAAATCATGGTTCTTCATCTCACAAAGATGATACAGAGACAAGAGTCTAATCATCATCATCATCATCATCATCATCATCATCATCATCACCTCCGTCTTCATTCGATATTCGTGCATGGTCTCATCCTGCTCGTCGTGTCCATTCTCCTCCCGAGATTCACCAGTAGCTTCAGTTTATCCATCTCTTTGTCGACTATGCTAACCTCAACAGTGAAATCTACTTCTCCATCATGTGCAGGGATACCTGTATCCAACGAGGTTTCATCAATGTCAGCAACTTTAGTTTGCATACAACCAGCGAAATCATCTTGTCGGGCACCAATTATTGGATCCGCATTCTCATCCAAATCATATATGTTCCTTGCCACAAACTTTTGCACATACTGCCATCCTTTTCTAGATCTGTCTTCCAAGAAAAGTACCTTGGCCGCTTGAGGTACCAAAATATAAGGATCATCCTTGTACCACCGAGCAGAGTATTAATCGATATGAAATACCCATCATTTCTGGCACCTTTGCCCTTGTTTGGATCTTGGTTGTACCAATAACACTTAAATAGAACCACAGATCGGACAGTAACCTTATCACTATAGAACAACTGAATAACCTCTTCTATGTGACCATAATGGTCAAATGACTCTGATCTCTTCTTTCTGGTTGTCAAGTGATCTCCACTAGTTGTGATGCCACTATTTCGTGTCTTCAAATGTTGTTCACGCTCATAGGAGCTGTAATGGACACCATTGGCATTGCAAGCTGCAGCTACCAACACCCTCTTATCTGGACCACGTGATAGGACAAGGAGATCAGCACTAACAGCGCCTGGATTCTCCGCATGGAGTTTCGAGATCTACGATTACAAAATATACAAGAGGTCATCTCATGTGAAAACACATAGACAAGTTAGAGTGCAATTGAACATCTTACATATTTCTCAAACCAGTCCTGAAACCCACTCCCACGTGCCGATAGCTTTCCATTCGTTTCCATGTACAACCTGCAAAACATAGCCAAGTCAGCTGAATATATTTCATTTTGATACAAGTTCATAGTATATGCGAGGAACTGAGTATTTCGTGTGCATAGTACTCACTTAACATATTCATCAGCCTCTGTAGCATTATTCAGCACATACCAAGACAGCTGTTCAAATTCAGACTGCTCTAATGTTTTTTCGGTCCTCTTTCCTATTAGCTCAACACCATGATTAAAAACACATCCTCCAACTTCCAAAATTCTGCGACCCCGGTTGAATCTGGTCTCAATATCAGGAATATATCTTGAGGCAAATGTATATGCTTCAGCAGCAATATACGCCACTGCAATGCAAGCCTCCGGTCTAGCTTTGTTCCTAACTGTATTCTAGAAAGTGCACAGTCGACGTTCTATAGGGTACATCCATCCATACTGTACCGGACCTCTTAAAAGTGCCTCATCAGGTAGATGAACAGCCAAATGCACCATCACATCAAAGAAGGCTGGAGGATATATCAGCTCCAGCTTGCACAGGATTACTGCTATGTCCACCTTAAGACGTTCTACAATAGCTCTACTTAGAGTTTTACTACATATTTCCCTAAAGAACCTTCCCAACTCTGCAATCATGTTGTACATATTTGGCTTCACTAAATCTTTAATGCCAATAGCTAAAAGCCTTTGCAGCAGGATATGACAATCGTGAGTTTTCAACCCTTGGAGCTTGTTTCCTTCGGCATTGAGACAATTTGCAATGTTGGAAGCAAATCCGAATGGGAACATCACACCTCGGAGGTACTCACAAAATAATCTCCTTTTAGGCATTGGCAATGTGAATTCCGCGCCTCGAAATTTATAATGTTTTTCCTTGCCTTTGTTCACTTTGTCATTACGATCCAGTTGCAAGTGCCTGTTAACATTCAATGTTGCACAATCAATCCTAGCATTTGAGCTATCTTTTGTCTTGGATGGAATGTTGAGTAATGTGCCGACAATGCTGTCACATATATTCTTCTCCATGTGCATGATATCAATATTATGCCGAAGCTTCTTACCAGCCCAATACGGCAAGTCCCAAAGAGTGGTCCTGCGCTTATAAAATATTCTTGGTCTATCATTTTCCATTTCCTTCCTCTTGGTACGTGCTGCTATTTCACCTCCCATCTTCCTTTTGGTAGCTGCTAGACTCAGTTCATCTCCTCTCTTCTTCCTTTTTCTATCTGCTACTACTGCTGCTGCATCTTCTGTATCCTTCTCTGCTGTACCTGCTGTGGCGGCTGGTGGTTTTCCTGGTTTAACATTTCTGACCGCTTCTAGGTGCGCCTCCAACTCGTGACTCTTAAAGTGCTGCGGTTTAGTCTTTTTACAGGCCTGATCACCAATAAATTGCAATTTTTTTCTATTTTTTCGGAAACTGTGATCTAATGGAAGGAAACGGCGATGACCCATATAGCATATCTTGTTTATTATCCTCACTGTCAGCTGATCAGTATCACAGTGAACACATGCATTATAACCTGATGTTACTCTGCCTGACATAGTGCCCAAAGCTAGATAATCATGGGTGCAATACAGTACAGCAGCACGTAATAGAAAATTTTGTTCTTTAGGTTGACACACATCCCGTGTAGGGACACCCTCCCATAATGTTTGCAAGTCTCTAATAAGAGGCTGCATGAACACATCAAAATCCTTCCCAGGAGATTTGGGACCTGGGATGAGTAAGGCCATCATACAGTTCGACTGATCGGTGCATGTCCAGGGAGCCTGGTTGTAAGGTGTAACTAGTACTGGCCACATGCTATACGAGTTGCTCATGTTGCCAAATGGGTTGAATCCATACGTAGCAAGGCCAAGTCTCGGGTTCCTTGGATCTGCAGCAAAATCTGGATGATCCGTGTCGAATTGCTTCCATTCATCGCCATCGCAGGATGCCTCGATAAATCGAGGGTCGGGCGTGAGAATCTCTTTGTGCCATCTTGTTTCCCGAGATGTTTGTTCTGAAGCAAACAACCTCTGCAATCTTTGTACAAGTGGAAAGTATCTCAGAACCTTCCAAGGAATCTTTTTCTTACCACCAGCTCCATCATGTTTCCATCTTGATTCCTTCCATACTGGACATTCATCGAGGTCATTATACCCCATCCAAAACAGTGCATAGTTATTTTTGCAAAAATCAATCTTCTCATATCCAAGTCCCAGTACCTTGATGTACTGCTTCACCTCATAAAAGGATTTTGGCAGTCCAGCCCCAGGGAGTGCATCGCTGTATGTCTTCGCAACTGCATTGAACGCTTTATTGGTAATCCCCTGGTATGACTTGTCATGAAGTAATTTCACAATTAATTCGAATCTTGACACAACAGAACCAGGGGCCACTAAGCGCTTAGCATCTTCTATCAGGTCATGGAAAAGAGGCTTTTTGTGATAACCATGGGGCTGTTGGCTTGCATATGGATACAGATCCCGTAACAAATTAGCAGTAGCCTCATCCTGGACGAGATCTTCAGGCTGATAACCATCAGAATAAAGAGGATCAATAATGTCAGGCTGATCATAGTGTTCACCATGGTTAATCCACCTGATATATGTCTGGTCCATCCCATAAACGAATAAATGATCTGAGACTACATGTTGAGGCTTGGACCCAATATTCAAACATACGCGGCATGGACAAATCACTTCCTTTGTCTTGTCGCCGTCAGTAAAATCACTAACGTGCTTCATGAAGTCTTCAATACCACTCAAATATGTTGGTGTGTTTAATGAGTGAAATAATATCCAAGTTCTGTCCATCAATTGAGGAGATAGATGGTCAGAGAAGCGATAAGCTATTTCAACAAACAGGTCACCTACGAATGTAAGCAAACATACCTGAGCAAACAGGTCGAATATAAAACTATAAATGCTACATTATTTGAGCCGATTTCAGCAAACGAACTGAGTGCAAAACTACGGCTACCTAGCGAACAGATTTTTTTTAGGCTGACCACTGGGTTTCCCCACTTTGTATTTTTTTATTAATAAAAAGAGGGAAATATGTACAAAAGTTGCTGGAGAGCAGCAACTAAAAGGATCATAGATCCCAAACAGCAAAATATATATAAAATATTCTACCCATGATATGATTTCCTCTTTGCCTTATGAACAAGGAGAGCAATTTCATCCTTGAATCTCTTGTGCCATCTGTAAATGCTTGGGGGGGGACAGATATATCGAAAGCAATACAATACCAACACATTCTTTCTTCTTTTTTGCCGTAATTCCGCCGATCTATTAGCAAGTGCAAAGAAGCCAAAAGTAATAAGATTACATACAAGTTCATAGACCACCAGGGCCGTGCACGAGAATACGGAGGGCACGAGCAAAACAAGAAATAGAGGCCCTCAACATGATCATTGGCAACTAAAATGATTTTATATATACTACTCACTCCATTTCAATAAACAATGCACCCTTGTTTTTCGTATTTTATCTTCGAAAAAATATTAATCTATATCTCTCTATTTAAAAATGATGTTTCAATTTTATGTAGATATACATGTATTTAGATGAGTTTAGTTTGCAGATACATGCAAGTTTTGATGAAGTTGAAACATATTTTTCGGGTGGAAGTATATAAAAAAATTGATATAAAAGCTGGTATCATTAGAAAGTATTTTCCAACACGATTCTAACAATGCTGCTTATGTATTATATGATCGTGATATTGTTGTCCTATTTATTTGGTCAAGGTTCACATTGAAATGTGGTAAAATAAATTAAAAGAAGTGCATCGTGTGAAAAAGCAATCTAAGAATTCAAAAGTGCTAATTGTTAGTCGAAACATGACATCATTGAGACAAAATATTAATATTCATTGGAAGACTAACTGAATTAGCTGCACTCGCGATGAAAGAGAAAGAGAAGATATGGGTAAGAGCAAGTACAATAAGGTACAGTCTTTTTTTGTTTGTTTGGGTTGCTCATCAAGCTTATCGCTCGATACAATAAGGTACAGTCAGCGGGAGTGGTGTTTGGAACATGGGTGCATAGTGGGTGGTATCATAGAGTACTATCATAGATATGCTATATTTATTATAGTGGAGTATTGAAAATGGCATATATAGAAGGGGATATTGAGAATTGAGAGTGGCATAAACACAACTTCAGTTTTTGTAATGGCATAAACACAACTTGTGAATTGAGGAGTGGCATAGAACCAATTAACACTTGTTTCAATAACAGCCATCAAAAGCCAATCGAACGCACGAGAATGGATCCAAAATTTACCATTTTAAGTTTCACGAGAAAATTTTAAACTTAAAATTAAATCTTGCCTAGAAGTTTTTGAAACAAAAATCCAAATTAAATTTTATATGTCTGTTTATGTATTCTTTGGGAGTTTCATCAGATTCAGCCATATTGTTTATCAATAAACCTCATTTTATGTTTTACAACCAACTTTAAACTTAAAATTCAAACTGTCCAGTAAAAAGAACAACATTCCAGTAAATCTTATATATTTCTTCTGCATTCCGGGAAAGATTGGTCAGATTCAAAAAAAATAGTTTGGGAATAAACATTGGTTTAGTCTGGAAACGACTTATTGTAGAGTGATTTTTGGTTGGATACATTCATGTGTGTTCGATTGGCTTTGGATGGCTGATATTGAACCAAAGTCAACGCTGGGCTTTTGACCTGAACGTCACTGGAGCTACGTCAAAAGTCCAGCCATGACTTTGTCTCAATAACAGCCATCAAAAGCCGATCGAACGCACAGGAATGGATCGAACCAAAAATCACTCAACCGCTGGAATTTTGACCTGAAAGTCACTGAAGCTGTGTCCATACTTGCCCAACAGGTTGCGTATGAATGTAAACCAACATATCTGAGCAAACAGGTCGAATATAAAACTATATAACTAAATGCCACGTTATTTGAGCCGATTTCAGCAAACCAACTGAGGTCTATTTTTTAGGGTGGGACGGTGGTTTCCTCATTGTGTATTTTTCATCGTAATAAAAAAGAGGAAAATGTTCTTGGAGAGCAGCAACTAAAAGGATCATAGATCCCAAACGACAAAATCTAGCTAAAAAGGTTATACCCATGATGATAAGCCATGATATGATTTCCTCTTTGCCTTACAAACAAAGCGATTATACGATCTGAGCGAATTCGAGCAAATAGGTAAAGCGGAAAACAATGTCAAACAAACACATCGAGAGGAAAACAATATCAACCGATCGATTCGAACGAACTAACGAACTTATAAGGGCTGGGCGACGGCGACTGACTTCGATTGAGCTATAATGAATCGTACTTGCCCATTCATGAAGATAGCATTAATACCCTGAGGATCTACCAGTGACCGCGCTTTGCCGGTGCGGCTGGAGAAGAACGGCGCCACCAGCCGATCGCCGGGCGACGCGGTGATAGACAGCGTGGGGAAGTTTTGGTGCGCGGCCTGGTTCACCAAGGGTGTGTCTAGAGAAGAACAGTGGCGCCGAAGGAGGTGTCTAGAGAAGAACAAGGTGGGCTGGGTCTTTGAGTTAAAGGCGAGCGTTCGAAATATTGGGCGCGCGTTCGAAAGTTTAGGTGCGCGAGGGAGGTGTCTGCTGAGTTAAAGGCGAGCGTTCGAAATTTCCCCGTCCTCTTCTTTTTTGGGCTAATCTATCTATACCTCTATTCTATCTACATGTTTTTTATTTTTTTTCTATTCTATACATGAGTTTTTGAATTTGAATTTTTTCACTCTGTCAGCCTTCTGGCCAATGCTCATTTGAAGTAATTGAAGCTGTTGATTTGCAGCTTAGAGGTGCTATCTACCGCTCATCATACAAGGACTCTTCAGATCTAACGGCTGTGAATGCACGGATTCGTCACCCATCCTTCCCTTGGGTGGCGATCTTGAAAGCGAAACACTTTGGAACCCTCTAGATACTTCGGGATACCACATGCCCCACATTATTAAACAGGCCTTTTCCGACACGGGAAGTCAAAAGTTGGGGGCTCCATGCAGTACATATGAATACTCGCTAGCTGCATGGTCTAGAAGCAGACTAGAGTAAATCATCAATTCGTCAAATCAATTGGTGTATAATTTTTTTTTAGGAGCTAAGACGCCGGCATGAACCATTTTATCAACTTGAATGCTTACTACATGACATAAGAAGACTATGTACTTTGGTTTTTCATTTTTCTGATTTTTTAAATTTTGTGCCCATTTGAATCTTGGTCAAATCCTAGGTTTGACCAAGATTAAACAAGTTTAAAACATGAAAATGAAAAGGTAATCATGGATCCTTCTTAGTCACTCTAAAATGAAGCTTTTGGGATGTTCTTGAAATTTCCATGTTTGAAACCCAAAACGACTTCTCTTCATGCTTGACTTCATAAGACAGAGTTTAGGGGTTAGGGGGTAGATACATGATTTGTCTAGTTTGCTTATGTCTAGACCTTGTTTATCAACTTTAATGCTTACTATATGACATAAGAAGACTATGTGCTTTGGTTTTTCATTTTTCTTTTTTTTGAATTTTATGCCCATATATTTGAATCTTTGTCAAATCCTAGGTTTGACCAGGATTTAAACAAGTTTAAAACATGAAAATGAAAAGTTAAGCCTGTATCCTTCTTAGTCACTCTAAAATGAAGCTTTTGGGAGGTTCTTGAAATTTCCATGTTTGAAACCCAAAACCACTTCTCTTCATGATTGACTTCATAAGACAGAGTTTAGGGTTAGGGGTAGATATATACATGATTTTCTGGTTTGAATATGTCTAGACCTTGTTTATCAACTTGAATGCTTACTATATGACATAAGAAAACTATGTGCTTTGGTTTTCATTTTTCTGATTTTTTTATGCCCGTTTGAATCTTTTGGTCAAATCTTAGGTTTGACCAAGAATTAAACAAGTTTAAGACGTGAAAATGAAAAGGGGAGCATGCATCCTTCTTAATTAGTCACTCTAAAATGAATTTTGTAAGAGGTTTTTGAAATTTCCATGTTTGAAACCCAAAACCACTTCTCTTCATGCTGGACTTCATAAGACAGAGTTTAGGGGTTAGGGGGTAGATACATGATTTGTCTAGGTTGAATATGTCTAGACCTTGTTTATCAACTTTAATGCTTGCTATATGACATAAGAAGACTATGTGCTTTGGTTTTTCATTTTTCTATTTTTTGAATTTTATACCCATATATTTGAATCTTTGTGAAATCCTAGTTTTGACCAGGATTTAAACAAGTTTAGAACATGAAAATGAAAAGGTAAGCCTGGATCATCCTTCTTAGTCACACTCTAAAATGAAGCTTTTGGGAGGTTCTTGGAATTCCAATGTTTGAAACCCAAAACCACTTCTCTTCATGATTAACTTCATAAGACAGAGTTTAGGGTTAGGGGTAGATATATACATGATTTTTCTGGTTTGAATATGTCTAGACCTTGTTTATCAACTTGAATGCTTACTATGTGACATAAGTAGACTATGTGCTTTGGTTTTCATTTTTCTATTTTTTATATTTTATACACATATATTTGAATCTTTGTGAAATCCTGGGTTTGACCAGGATTTAAACAAGTTTAGTACATGAAAATGAAAAGGTAAGCCTGGATCCTTCTTAGTCACACTCTAAAATGAAGCTTTTGGGAGGTTCTTGAAATATCCATGTTTGAAACCCAAAACCACTTCTCTTCATGATTGACTTCATAAGACAGAGTTTAGGGTTATGGGTAGATATATACATGATTTTCTGGTTTGAATATGTCTAGACCTTGTTTATCAACTTGAATGCTTACTATATGACACAAGAAGACTATATGCTTTTGTTTTTCATTTTTCTGATTTTTTTTTGAATTTTATGCCCGTTTGAATCTTTTGGTCAAATCTTAGGTTTGACCAAGATTTAAACAAGTTTAAGACATGAAAATGAAAAGGGAAGCTTGCATCCTTCTTAGTCACTCTAAAATGAATTTTTAAGAGGTTTTTGAAATTTCCATGTTGGAAACCCAAAACCACTTCTCTTCATGCTTGACTTCATAATACAGAGTTTAGGGGTTAAGGGGGAGATACATGATTTGTCTAGTTTGAATATGTCTAGACCTTGTTTATCAACTTTAATGCTTACTATATGACATAAGAAGACTATGTGCTTTCGTTTTTCATTTTTCTATTTTTTTGTATTTTATGCCCATATATTTGAATCTTTGTGAAATCCTAGGTTTGACTAGGATTTAAACAAGTTTAGAACATGAAAGTGAAAAGGTAAGCCTGGATCCTTCTTAGTCACACTCTAAAATGAAGCTTTTGGGAGGTTCTTGAAATTTCCATGTTTGAGACCCAAAACCACTTCTCTTCATAAGACAGAGTTTAGGGTTAGGGGTAGATATATACATGATTTTTCTGGTTTGAATATGTCTAGACCTTGTTTATAAACTTGAATGCTTACTATATGACATAAGAAGACTATATGCTTTTGTTTTTCATTTTTCTGATTTTTTTGAATTTTATGCCCGTTTGAATCTTTTGGTCAAATCTTAGGTTTGACCAAGATTTAAACAAGTTTAAGACAAGAAAATGAAAAGGGAAGCCTGCATCATATCCTTCTTAGTCACTCTAAAATGAATTTTTAAGAGGTTTTTGAAATTTCCATCTTTGAAACCCAAAACCACTTCTCTTCATGCTTGACTTCATAAGACAGAGTTTAGGGTTAGGGGGTAGATACATGATTTGTATGGTTTGAATATGTCTAGACCTTGTTTATCAATTTGAATGCTTACTATATGACATAAGAAGACTATGTACTTTGGTTTTTCATTTTTATGATTTTTTTAATTTTCTGCTCATTTGAATCTTGGTCAAATCCTAGGTTTGACCAAGATTTAAACAAGTTTAAAACATGAAAATGAAAAGGTAAGCCTGGATCCTTCTTACTCACTCTAAAATGAAGCTTTTTGGGATGTTCTTGAAATTTCCATGTTTGAAACCCAAAACGACTTCTCAGTACTACGGTTGTACATACTCTCGAGATAATCTGGACCGTACTTTGCACCTATGTTTAATGGATCATATGTGCCCAGAAATGGCTCATATTAGAATAGTAGACTCATATTAGTGTTCTTGACATTCTGTAAAATTATCAGATTTTTCGAAGTTTGTTTTTTTGGACAAAATTTTACCAATTTCTAGACAGAACAGAAAATGTCAGTCTTTTTATGCAAATCTGCACATAAATGACTCAAATTAAAACAGTATACTCGTTTCAGTGTTTTTGATTTCCTATAAAAAAATAGATTTTCCTGAGAAGTTCTAATTTTTGCCAGAATTTGAAAATTTTGGATTTCTTGTGTGCCCTAAACACCCAAAAGTCGCTCCAAATCTGAACACAGGATTATTTTGGTCAATACGAAAGTATAAACTGAAATACGACTATTTATTGAACCGTTTTCATGTTGTATTGTTGAAAATGGCATAGAAGGGGGTATTGAGAATTGAGAGTGGCATAAACACAACTTCAGTTTTTGGAATGGCATAAACACAACTTGTGAACTGAGGAGTGGCATAGAACCAATTAATCCTAGAACCAATTAACCCCACCAAAAATGGGTGATGCATGTCTTCTTCACCAAAACAGCAATACCTGTCTGAAACAAGTACATGAACACAAGTACACCACCATAATAATAATACTAGGTGACTCAACGACTCAACATTGACTCGACTCAGACACAACTACTACATTGACACAAGTACTAATATAATAAAGTAAGAGTACTAGTTTGTTTACATTTCCACAGGCCAATTTTACGAACAAAATTTCGAAAATTAACCTTCAGAAACTCGGAAGCTGTGTGACACAGCGGTCATCAAGGATTGCAGCTAGTGGTACACGGTGACCTGGTCAAGATCTACCTTGAGCACGCTTGACGCTTCAGCTCGGAGTTGAGAGCCTTCTCCTGTGACAGCTCGGCCTCTAGTTTGTCCGTCCTAACCGTGAGGTTCGGGATCGATCCGGCGAGTTTGTCCATGGTCTCCGCCTGGCCGAGGCTCCGCCGCTGGATCTCATTACTCGCAGTGAACGATTTCATGGCGATATCGTCGAGAATGCGAATCCGGATCTTCTCAGTGGCGAGCTCAGAATAAAGTCTCATGCACTCATCGGCGAGGGCGCTTCTGTCCGCCGTCTCTAAAATGGGCCCGATCTGGTAGCGGGGCTTCTATCAGATGGGGATGGAGCACAAAATCAGAAGTGTACCCAGAGAAGTACCAAGAAAGAGAAAATGGGAATCCCAATTTGCACGAATGTCTATACCTCGCTGCTTTGAGAACTTGGCTCCGTGGAAGATGTTTCCGCAGGCAGGAGGGCTGCGGGAAAACTAAGGCCGCCCGACCTGAATATACGATTGAGAGAAGGTAAGAAAAGGAGGGGATGATAAGTTGTGAAAGACATAGAAAGATGCGCAAGAACGGAGGATCGCCTGAAGGTGGCAGTCGCGGGCTGCGACTCCCTTGAAGACTCTTGCGCAGAAGGCACCTCGGACAGCCGACACGGGGACGGCATTGCTGGGATTCCCTCAGCTTCGCCGCAGCCGCACGAGCCCTTCTGTGGCGAGACTTGCTCCCGGTCATGGTGGCGAAGTAGTATTCCAAGAGGTAAACAAAGTGGTGAACTGAGGAAGACGGCAAGAGCAAAGGTTAGTCCTTAAATTTGGCCTCCCCGTCTCCTCGGCACCTCGCGAGTAGTAATACTTATCTGGTCAAAGAGCAAACTTCGAGGCAGAGACTTGGTGGGCCATTCATCTCCAACTATACTTCCTCCGATCCGAATGATACCAAATTTTTGAATGACAAATCACCCAAAACAGTATTCCAAGAGTATATGTAAGCTTTCATTTTGGAGTGACTAAGAAGGATGCAGGCTTACCTTTTCATTTTCATGTTATAAACTTGTTTAAATATTGGTTAAACCTATGATTTGACCAAGATCAAATGGGCATAAAATTCAGAAAAAATCTAAAAAATGAAAATCAAAGCACATAGTATTATTATGTCATATAGTAAGCATTCAAGTTGATAAACAAGGTCTAAACAACAAACCAGACAAATCATGTATCTACCCCCAACCCTAAACTCTGTCTTATGAAGTCAAGCATGAAGAGAAGTGGTTTTGGGTTTCAAAAATGGAAATTTCAAAAAACTCCCAAAAGCTTCTCATTTTAGAGTGACTAAGAAGGATTCATGCTCACCTTTTCATTTTCATGTTTTAAACTTGTTCAAATCTTGGTCAAACTTAGGATTTGACCAAGATTCAAATGGGCATAAAAATTGGGAGGAAGGGTATGAATTACAATTCAAAAAAAACAAGGTAACTTAAATACTTGGATGACTCATATTAGTGTTCTTGACATTCTGTAAAATTATCAGATTTTTCGAAGAAGTTTGATTTTTTGGACAAAATTTTACCAATTTCCAGACAGAACAGAAAATGTCAGCCTTTTTATGCAAATCTGCACATAAATGGCTCAAATTAAAATAGTATACTCGTTTCAGTGTTTTTGATTTCCTATAAAAAAATTAGATTTTTCTGAGAAGTTGTAATTTTTGCCAGAATTTGAAAATTTTGGATTTCTTGTGTGCCCGAAACACCCAAAAGTCGCTCCAAATCTGAACACAGGTTTATTTTGGTCAATACGAAAGTATAAACTAAAATACGACTATTTATTGAACCGTTTTCATGTTGTATTGTTGAAAATGGCATAGAAGGGGGTATTGAGAATTGAGAGTGGCATAAACACAACTTCAGTTTTTGGAATGGCATAAACACAACTTGTGAATTGAGGAGTGGCATAGAACCAATTAACCCTAGAACCAATTAACCCCACCAAAAATGGATGATGCATGTCTCCTTCACCAAAACAACAATACAACACTGAAACAAGTACATGAACACAAGTACACCACCATAATAATAATACTAGGTGACTCAATGACTCAACATTGACTCGACTCAGACACAACTTGATATAGTAAGCACTCAAGTTGATAAAACAAAGTCTAGACATATTCAAACCAGAAAAATCATGTATCTCTACCCCTAACCCTAAACTTTGTCTTAATTATGAAGTCAAGCACGAAGAGAAGTCGTTTTGGGTTTCAAACATGGACATTTCAAAAACCCTCCCAAAAGCTTCATTGTGGTGTGACGTACTAAGAAGGATACATGCTTACATTTTCAACAACCCCCCTAAAAGCTTCATTATAGAGTGACTAAGAAGGATCCAGTCTGGCGGGCTTACCTTTTATTTTATTGTTTTAAACTTGTTCAAATCTCGTTCAAACCTAGGATTTGACCAAGATTCAAAATGTGCATCAAAATTCAAAAAAAATATAAAAATTAAAAACCAAATTAAAGCACATAGTGTTCTTATGTCATATAGTAAGCATTAAAGTTGATAAACAAGGTCTTGACACATATTCAAACAAGACAAATCATGTATCTATACCCCTAACCCCTAAACTCTATCTTATGAAGTCAACAACATGCATGAAGAGAAGTGGTTTTGGGTTTCAAACATGGAAATTTCAAAAACCTCCCAAAAGCTTCATTTTAGAGTGACTAATATATATAAGAAGGATCCATGCCTGCTTACCACCTTTTCATTTTCATATTTTAAACTTGTTTAAATTAATCCGTGTCAAATTAAACCAAGGATTTGACCAAAAGATTCAAATGGGCATAAAATTTTAAAAAAAATCAGAAAAATAAAAAAAAGCATATAGTCTTCTTATGTCATATACTAAGCATTCAAGTTGATAAACAAGGTTTGGACATGCATATTCAAACCTAGGCAAATCATGTATCTATCCCCTAGCCCCTAAACTCTATCTTATGAAGTCAAGCATGAAGAGAAGTGGTTTTGGGTTTCAAACATGAAAATTTCAAGAACATCCCAAAAACTTCATTTTAGAGTGACTAAGAAGGATACAGGCTTCCCCTTTTCATTTTCATGTTTTATACTTGTTTAAATCTTGGTAAAACCTAGGATTTGACAAAGATTCAAATGTGCATCAAAATAAAAAATCAGAAAAATTAAAAACCAAAGCACATAGTTTTCTTATGTCATATAGTTAGCATTCAAGTTGATATAAACAAGGTCTAGATATATTCAAACAAGAAAAATCATGTATCTACCCCTAACCCTAAACTCTGTCTTATGTAGTCAAGCATGAAGAGAAGTGGTTTTGGGTTTCAAACTTGGAAATTTCAAGAACCCCCCAAAAGCTTCATTTTAGAGTGACTAAAGGATCCAGGTCGGGCTTACCTTTTATTTTCATGTTTTAAAATTGTTCAAATCTTGGTCAAACCGTACCTAGGATTTGATCAAGATTCAAAAATGGGCATAAAATTTCAAAAAAAATGAAAAACCAAAGCATATGGCCTTCTTATGTCATATAGTACGTAAGCACTCAAGTTCATAAACAAGGTCTAGACATATTCAAACCAGAAAAATCATGTTTCTACCCCTAGCCCTAAACTTTGTCTTATGAAGTCAAGCACGAAGAGAAGTCGTTTTGGATTTCAAACATGGAAATTTCAAAAACCTTCCCAAAAGCTTCATTTTGGAGTGACTAATTAAGAAGGATACAGGCTTACCTTTTCATTTTCATGTTTTAAACTTGTTTAAATATTGGTTAAGCCTAGGATTTGACCAAGATCAAATGGGCATAAAAATTCAGAAAAAATCAAAAAAAAATGAAAACCAAAGCACATAGTATTATTATGTCATATAGTAAGCATTCAAGTTGATAAACAAGGTCTAAACAACAAACTAGACAAATCATGTATCTACCCCTAACCCTAAATTAACTCTGTCTTATGAAGTCAAGCATGAAGAGAAGTGGTTTTGGGTTTCAAACATGGAAATTTCAAAAAACTCCCAAAAGCTTCTCATTTTAGAGTGACTAAGAAAGATTCAGGCTTACCTTTTCATTTTCATGTTTTAAACTTGTTCAAATCTTGGTCAAACTTAGGATTTGACCAAGATTCAAATGGGCATAAAAATTGGGAGGAAGGGTATGAATTTCAATTCAAAAAAACAAGGTAACTTAAATACTTGGATGCCCCAAAGATGTGTCGAAGCCCAAAACAATGGCAAAACATGTGCGCACGCTGCATCCAATTCAAGTAGAACACATAGTAGGCATCGATAGTTTGACCTAAATTTGAAATCAAAGAGAAGGTGGTTAGAAAAAATTGAAATTGGCAAAGCAAAGCATGAAATCATAAATTTGTGATGCACTATAGCTATGAAAAGTATCAAACAATGCATACCAAAATGATTTTTTAGAGGAATACTAGTTCAACTTATTTTAATTTTATATTAGTAGCCCAAAATCGAAGTAGTAGTTGGATATTTTTGAACTTGATCTGTAGTAGTGGGCAAAACCCTAGTTTAACCTATTTAATCATAGATTCGTAGGTCGATTTTTCTACTTTTTTATTATTACTATGCAGCACATGTGTGTTTGCCCGTCGAGTGAAACTCGGAGGAAGAGGGATCACTCGGAAGGAGAGAAGAAGGGAGAGAATTATGGTGTCTCCCCTTTTCCGTGTGATGATGTTGACTTTTGTGCAGGGTTTGTCAGTGAGCAGGAGCGAGCGAGCGAGCGAGCGAGTCGAGCGAGGCCGAGAATGAGAGAGATTTGTTTTTTTTTGTGAGAGGGACAACCGAAGGATCCAGAAGGACCCACATACTTCCGATACGCATCCTGATGCGTCTTCTCTTGACAAAGAAAATGGCTGGGAGTTTGCGTACATATTGCACGTGACTTGTGCTCACTGAAGTGTGGGACCTCACGCATGGGCACCACACGTAAGTGATAGACCTATTGATGTAAAAACTCGGTTGATTATTATACTACTACATTTATACAAAGTTTCCTATGGATTCAAGGGTACGAAAGCCAAGTTAAATCATTTACATGACATTATTTTTTCCATGAAGCCAAGTTAACTCATTTATCAATTGGTACATTTTGGAGTGACTAAGAAGGATCCAGGCTTACTTTTTCATTTTCATGTTTTAAACATGTTTAAATCTTGGTCAAACCTATGACTTGACCAAGATTCAAATGGGCATAAAAAATCAAAAAAAAATCAAAAAAAAAAAACAAAAGCACGCCGTCTTCCTATGTCATATAGTAAGCATTCAAGGTGATAAACAAGGTCTGGCATATTCAAACCACAAAAATCATGTATCTACCCCTAACCCTAAACAAGGATCTAGGCTTACCCTTTTCGTTTTCATGTTTTAAACTTGTTCAAATCTTGGTCAAACTTAGGATTTGATGAAGATTCAAATGGGCGTAAAAATACTTAGAAAAATCATGTACGTATCTACCCCAAACCCTAAACTCTATCTTACGAAGCCAAGCATGAAGAGAAGTGGTTTTGGATTTCAAACATGGAAATTTCAAAAACCTCCCAAAAGCTTCATTTTAGAGTGACTAAGAAGGATCCATGCTTACCTTTTATTTTCATGTTTTAAACATGTTCAAATCTTGGTCAAACCGTACGTACCTAGGATTTGACCAAGATTCAAATGGGCATAAAAATTCAAAAAAAAAATGAAAAACCAAAGCACATAGCGTAGCTTCTTATATATGCCATATAGTAAGCACTCAAGTTGATAAACAAAGTCTAGACATATTCAAACCAGAAAAATCATGTATCTACCCCTAACCCTAAACTTTGTCTTAATTATGAAGTCAAGCACGAAGAGAAGTCGTTTTGGGTTTCAAACATGGACATTTAAAAAACCCTCCCAAAAGCTTCATTGTGGTGTGACGTACTAAGAAGGATACATGCTTACATTTTCAACAACCCCCCTAAAAGCTTCATTATAGAGTGACTAAGAAGGATCCAGTCTGGCGGGCTTACCTTTTATTTTCTTGTTTTAGACTTGTTCAAATCTCGGTCAAACCTAGGATTTGACCAAGATTCAAAATGTGCATCAAAATTCAAAAAAAATTATAAAAATTAAAAACCAAATTAAAGCACATAGTGTTCTTATGTCATATAGTAAGCATTAAAGTTGATAAACAAGGTCTAGACACATATTCAAACAAGACAAATCATGTATCTATACCCCTAACCCCTAAACTCTATCTTATGAAGTCAACAACATGAAGAGAAGTGGTTTTGGGTTTCAAACATGGAAATTTCAAAAACCTCCCAAAAGCTTCATTTTAGAGTGACTAATATATATAAGAAGGATCCATGCCTGCTTACCACCTTTTCATTTTCATATTTTAAACTTGTTTAAATCCGTGTCAAATTAAACCAAGGATTTGACCAAAAGATTCAAATGGGCATAAAATTTAAAAAAAATCAGAAAAATGAAAAACAAAAGCATATAGTATTCTTATGTCATATACTAAGCATTCAAGTTGATAAACAAGGTTTGGACATGCATATTCAAACCTAGGCAAATCATGTATCTATCCCCTAGCCCCTAAACTATATCTTATGAAGTCAAGCATGAAGAGAAGTGGTTTTGGGTTTCAAACATGAAAATTTCAAGAACATCCCAAAAACTTCATTTTAGAGTGACTAAGAAGGATACAGGCTTCCCCTTTTCATTTTCATGTTTTATACTTGTTTAAATCTTGGTCAAACCTAGGATTTGACAAAGATTCAAATGTGCATCAAAATAAAAAATCAGAAAAATTAAAAACCAAAGCACATAGTTTTCTTATGTCATATAGTTAGCATTAAAGTTGATATAAACAAGGTCTAGATATATTCAAACAAGAAAAATCATGTATCTACCCCTAACCCTAAACTCTGTCTTATGTAGTCAAGCATGAAGAGAAGTGGTTTTGGGTTTCAAACTTGGAAATTTCAAGAACCCCCCAAAAGCTTCATTTTAGAGTGACTAAAGGATCCAGGTCGGGCTTACCTTTTATTTTCATGTTTTAAAATTGTTCAAATCTTGGTCAAACCGTACCTAGGATTTGATCAAGATTCAAAAATGGGCATAAAATTTCAAAAAAATGAAAAACCAAAGCATATAGCCTTCTTATGTCATATAGTACGTAAGCACTCAAGTTCATAAACAAGGTCTAGACATATTCAAACCAAAAAAATCATGTTTCTACCCCTAGCCCTAAACTTTGTCTTATGAAGTCAAGCACGAAGAGAAGTCGTTTTGGATTTCAAACATGAAAATTTCTAAAACCTTCCCAAAAGCTTCATTTTGGAGTGACTAATTAAGAAGGATACAGGCTTACCTTTTCATTTTCATGTTTTAAACTTGTTTAAATATTGGTTAAGCCTAGGATTTGACCAAGATCAAATGGGCATAAAAATTCAGAAAAAATCAAAAAAAATGAAGACCAAAGCACATAGTATTATTATGTCATATAGTAAGCATTCAAGTTGATAAACAAGGTCTAAACAACAAACTAGACAAATCATGTATCTACCCCCTAACCCTAAATTAACTCTGTCTTATGAAGTCAAGCATGAAGAGAAGTGGTTTTGGGTTTCAAACATGGAAATTTCAAAAAACTCCCAAAAGCTTCTCATTTTAGAGTGACTAAGAAGGATTCATGCTTACCTTTTCATTTTCATGTTTTAAACTTGTTCAAATCTTGGTCAAACTTAGGATTTAACCAAGATTCAAATGGGCATAAAAATTGGGAGGAAGGGTATGAATTACAATTCAAAAAAACAAGGTAACTTAAATACTTGGATGCCCCAAAGATGTGTGGAAGCCCAAAACAATGGCAAAACATGTGCGCACGCTGCATCCAATTCAAGTAGAACACATAGTAGGCATCGATAGTTTGACCTAAATTTGAAATCAAAGAGAAGGTGG
Organism: Lolium perenne; assembly: GCF_019359855.2. NCBI lineage: Eukaryota > Viridiplantae > Streptophyta > Magnoliopsida > Poales > Poaceae > Lolium > Lolium perenne. Next base: position 94,634,000 of record NC_067250.2, on the reverse strand, counting down.
TTAGAAAAAATCGAAATTGGCAAAGCAAAGCATGAAATCATAAATTTGTGATGCACTATAGCTATGAAAAGTATCAAACAATGCATACCAAAATGATTTTTTAGAGGAATACTAGTTCAACTTATTTTAATTTTATATTAGTAGCCCAAAATCGAAGTAGTAGTTGGATATTTTTGAACTTGGTCTGTAGTAGTGGGCAAAACCCTAGTTTAACCTATTTAATCATAGATTCGTAGGTCGATTTTTCTACTTTTTTATTATTACTATGCAGCACATGTGTGTTTGCCCGTCGAGTGAAACTCGGAGGAAGAGGGATCACTCGGAAGGAGAGAAGAAGGGAGAGAATTATGGTGTCTCCCCTTTTTCGTGTGATGATGATGAATTTTGTGCAGGGTTTGTCAGTGAGCAGGAGCGAGCGAGCGAGTCGAGCGAGGCCGAGAATGAGAGAGATTTGTTTTTTTTTGTGAGAGGGACAACCAAAGGATCCAGAAGGACCCACATACTTCCGATACGCATCCTGATGCGTCTTCTCTTGACAAAGAAAATGGCTGGGAGTTTGCGTACCTATTGCACGTGACTTGTGCTCACTGAAGTGTGGGACCTCACGCATGGGCACCACACGTAAGTGATAGACCTATTGATGTAAAAACTCGGTTGATTATTATACTACTACATTTATACAAAGTTTCCTATGGATTCAAGGGTACGAAAGCCAAGTTAAATCATTTACATGACATTATTTTTTCCATGAAGCCAAGTTAACTCATTTATCAATTGGTACATTTTGGAGTGACTAAGAAGGATCCAGGCTTACTTTTTCATTTTCATGTTTTAAACATGTTTAAATCTTGGTCAAACCTATGACTTGACCAAGATTCAAATGGGCATAAAAATTCAAAAAAAAATAAAAAAAAAAAAGAAAAAACAAAAGCACGCCGTCTTCCTATGTCATATAGTAAGCATTCAAGGTGATAAACAAGGTCTGGCATATTCAAACCACAAAAATCATGTATCTACCCCCTAACCCTAAACAAGGACCCAGGCTTACCCTTTTCATTTTCATGTTTTAAACTTGTTCAAATCTTGGTCAAACTTAGGATTTGACGAAGATTCAAATGGGCGTAAAAATACTTAGAAAAATCATGTACGTATCTACCCCAAACCCTAAACTCTATCTTACGAAGCCAAGCATGAAGAGAAGTGGTTTTGGGTTTCAAACATGGAAATTTCAAAAACCTCCCAAAAGCTTCATTTTAGAGTGACTAAGAAGGATCCATGCTTACCTTTTATTTTCATGTTTTAAACATGTTCAAATCTTTGTCAAACCGTACGTACCTAGGATTTGACCAAGATTCAAATGGGCATAAAAATTCAAAAAAAAATGAAAAACCAAAGCACATAGCCTAGCTTCTTATATATGCCATATAGTAAGCACTCAAGTTGATAAACAAAGTCTAGACATATTCAAACCAGAAAAATCATGTATCTACCCCTAACCCTAAACTTTGTCTTAGTTATGAAGTCAAGCACGAAGAGAAGTCGTTTTGGGTTTCAAACATGGACATTTAAAAAACCCTCCCAAAAGTTTCATTGTGGTGTGACGTACTAAGAAGGATACATGCTTACATTTTCAACAACCCCTAAAAGCTTCATTATAGAGTGACTAAGAAGGATCTAGTCTCGCGGGCTTACCTTTTATTTTCTTGTTTTAAACTTGTTCAAATCTCGGTCAAACCTAGGATTTGACCAAGATTCAAAATGTGCATCAAAATTCAAAAAAATTATAAAAATTAAAAACCAAATTAAAGCACATAGTGTTCTTATGTCATATAGTAAGCATTAAAGTTGATAAACAAGGTCTAGACACATATTCAAACAAGACAAATCATGTATCTATACCCCTAACCCCTAAACTCTATCTTATGAAGTCAACAACATGAAGAGAAGTGGTTTTGGGTTTCAAACATGGAAATTTCAAAAACCTCCCAAAAGCTTCATTTTAGAGTGACTAATATATATAAGAAGGATCCATGCCTGCTTACCACCTTTTCATTTTCATATTTTAAACTTGTTTAAATCCGTGTCAAATTAAACCAAGGATTTGACCAAAAGATTCAAATGGGCATAAAATTTAAAAAAAATCAGAAAAATGAAAAACAAAAGCATATAGTCTTCTTATGTCATATACTAAGCATTCAAGTTGATAAACAAGGTTTGGACATGCATATTCAAACCTAGGCAAATCATGTATCTATCCCCTAGCCCCTAAACTATATCTTATGAAGTCAAGCATGAAGAGAAGTGGTTTTGGGTTTCAAACATGAAAATTTCAAGAACATCCCAAAAACTTCATTTTAGAGTGACTAAGAAGGATACAGGCTTCCCCTTTTCATTTTCATGTTTTATACTTGTTTAAATCTTGGTCAAACCTAGGATTTGACAAAGATTCAAATGTGCATCAAAATAAAAAATCAGAAAAATTAAAAACCAAAGCACATAGTTTTCTTATGTCATATAGTTAGCATTAAAGTTGATATAAACAAGGTCTAGATATATTCAAACAAGAAAAATCATGTATCTACACCTAACCCTAAACTCTATCTTATGTAGTCAAGCATGAAGAGAAGTGGTTTTGGGTTTCAAACTTGGAAATTTCAAGAACCCCCCAAAAGCTTCATTTTAGAGTGACTAAAGGATCCAGGTCGGGCTTACCTTTTATTTTCATGTTTTAAAATTGTTCAAATCTTGGTCAAACCGTACCTAGGATTTGATCAAGACTCAAAAATGGGCATAAAATTTCAAAAAAAATGAAAAACCAAAGCATATAGCCTTCTTATTTCATATAGTACGTAAGCACTCAAGTTCATAAACAAGGTCTAGACATATTCAAACCAGAAAAATCATGTTTCTACCCCTAGCCCTAAACTTTGTCTTATGAAGTCAAGCACGAAGAGAAGTCATTTTGGATTTCAAACATGGAAATTTCAAAAACCTTCCCAAAAGCTTCATTTTGGAGTGACTAATTAAGAAGGATACAGGCTTACCTTTTCATTTTCATGTTTTAAACTTGTTTAAATATTGGTTAAGCCTAGGATTTGACCAAGATCAAATGGGCATAAAAATTCAGAAAAAATCAAAAAAAAATGAAAACCAAAGCACATAGTATTATTATGTCATATAGTAAGCATTCAAGTTGATAAACAAGGTCTAAACAACAAACTAGACAAATCATGTATCTACCCCCTAACCCTAAATTAACTCTGTCTTATGAAGTCAAGCATGAAGAGAAGTGGTTTTGGGTTTCAAACATGGAAATTTCAAAAAACTCCCAAAAGCTTCTCATTTTAGAGTGACTAAGAAGGATTCAGGCTTACCTTTTCATTTTCATGTTTTAAACTTGTTCAAATCTTGGTCAAACTTAGGATTTGACCAAGATTCAAATGGGCATAAAAATTGGGAGGAAGGGTATGAATTACAATTCAAAAAAACAAGGTAACTTAAATACTTGGATGCCCCAAAGATGTGTGGAAGCCCAAAACAATGGCAAAACATGTGCGCACGATGCATCCAATTCAAGTAGAACACATAGTAGGCATCGATAGTTTGACCTAAATTTGAAATCAAAGAGAAGGTGGTTAGAAAAAATCGAAATTGGCAAAGCAAAGCATGAAATCATAAATTTGTGATGCACTATAGCTATGAAAAGTATCAAACAATGCATACCAAAATGATTTTTTAGAGGAATACTAGTTCAACTTATTTTAATTTTATATTAGTAGCCCAAAATCGAAGTAGTAGTTGGATATTTTTGAACTTGATCTGTAGTAGTGGGCAAAACCCTAGTTTAACCTATTTAATCATAGATTCGTAGGTCGATTTTTCTACTTTTTTATTATTACTATGCAGCACATGTGTGTTTGCCCGTCGAGTGAAACTCGGAGGAAGAGGGATCACTCGGAAGGAGAGAAGAAGGGAGAGAATTATGGTGTCTCCCCTTTTTCGTGTGATGATGTTGACTTTTGTGCAGGGTTTGTCAGTGAGCAGGAGCGAGCGAGCGAGTCGAGCGAGGCCGAGAATGAGAGAGATTTGTTTTTTTTTGTGAGAAGGACAACCGAAGGATCCAGAAGGACCCACATACTTCCGATAAGCATCCTGATGCGTCTTCTCTTGACAAAGAAAATGGCTGGGAGTTTGCGTACCTATTGCACGTGACTTGTGCTCACTGAAGTGTGGGACCTCACGCATGGGCACCACACGTAAGTGACAGACCTGTTGATGTAAAAACTCGGTTGATTATTATACTACTACATTTATACAAAGTTTCCTATGGATTCAAGGGTACGAAAGCCAAGTTAAATCATTTACATGACATTATTTTTTCCATGAAGCCAAGTTAACTCATTTATCAATTGGTACATTTTGGAGTGACTAAGAAGGATCCAGACTTACTTTTTCATTTTCATGTTTTAAACATGTTTAAATCTTGGTCAAACCTATGACTTGACCAAGATTCAAATGGGCATAAAAATTCAAAAAATCAAAAAAAGAAGAAAAAACAAAAGCACGCCGTCTTCCTATGTCATATAGTAAGCATTCAAGGTGATAAACAAGGTCTGGCATATTCAAACCACAAAAATCATGTATCTACCCCCTAACCCTAAACAAGGATCCAGGCTTACCCTTTTCATTTTCATGTTTTAAACTTGTTCAAATCTTGGTCAAACTTAGGATTTGACGAAGATTCAAATGGGCGTAAAAATACTTAGAAAAATCATGTACGTATCTACCCCAAACCCTAAACTCTATCTTACGAAGCCAAGCATGAAGAGAAGTGGTTTTGGGTTTCAAACATGGAAATTTCAAAAACCTCCCAAAAGCTTCATTTTAGAGTGACTAAGAAGGATCCATGCTTACCTTTTATTTTCATGTTTTAAACATGTTCAAATCTTTGTCAAACCGTACGTACCTAGGATTTGACCAAGATTCAAATGGGCATAAAAATTCAAAAAAAATGAAAAACCAAAGCACATAGCCTAGCTTCTTATATATGCCATATAGTAAGCACTCAAGTTGATAAACAAAGTCTAGACATATTCAAACCAGAAAAATCATGTATCTACCCCTAACCCTAAACTTTGTCTTAATTATGAAGTCAAGCACGAAGAGAAGTCGTTTTGGGTTTCAAACATGGACATTTAAAAAACCCTCCCAAAAGCTTCATTGTGGTGTGACGTACTAAGAAGGATACATGCTTACATTTTCAACAACCCCCCTAAAAGCTTCATTATAGAGTGACTAAGAAGGATCTAGTCTGGCGGGCTTACCTTTTATTTTCTTGTTTTAAACTTGTTCAAATCTCGGTCAAACCTAGGATTTGACCAAGATTCAAAATGTGCATCAAAATTCAAAAAAAATTATAAAAATTAAAAACCAAATTAAAGCACATAGTGTTCTTATGTCATATAGTAAGCATTAAAGTTGATAAACAAGGTCTAGACACATATTCAAACAAGACAAATCATGTATCTATACCCCTAACCCCTAAACTCTATCTTATGAAGTCAACAACATGAAGAGAAGTGGTTTTGGGTTTCAAACATGGAAATTTCAAAAACCTCCCAAAAGCTTCATTTTAGAGTGACTAATATATATAAGAAGGATCCATGCCTGCTTACCACCTTTTCATTTTCATATTTTAAACTTGTTTAAATCCATCTCAAATTAAACTCTACACATATTCAAACCAGGAAAATCATGTATCTACCCCCTAACCCTAAACTCTGTCTTATGAAGTCAAGCATGCATGAAGAGAAGTGGTTTTTGGTTTCAATCATGGAAATTTCAAAAACGCTCTCAAGAGCTTCCATTTTGGAGTGACTACGAAGGATACATGCTTAATTTTTCATATTCATGTTTTAAACTTGTTTAAATCATGGTCAAACCTAGGATTTGGCCAAGATTCAAATGGGCAAAATTTAAAAAAAAATCAAGGCACATAGTCTTCTTATGTCATATAGTAAGCATCATTCAATTAAGTTGATAAACAAGGTCTAGACATATTCAAACGAGAGAAATCATGTATCTACCCCCTAACCCTAAACTCTGTCTCATGAAGTCAAGCGCATGCATGAAGATATGTGGTTTTTGGTTTCAAACATGGAAATTTCAAAAACCCTCCCAAGAGCTTCATTTCGAAGTGATTAATTAAGAAGCATACATGCATGGTTACTTTTTCATAGTCATGTTTTAAACTTATTCAAATCTTGGTGAAACCTAGGATTTGACCAAGATTCAAATGGGTATAAAAATTCAAAAAAAAAACAAAAAAGGTCTTCTTATGTTATATAGTAGGCATTCAATTAAGTTGATAAACAAGGTCTAGACATATTCAAACAAGAAAAATCATGCATGTATCTACCCCTACCCCTAAACTCTGTTTCATGAAGTCAAGCATGAAGATATGTGATTTTTGGTTTCGAACATGGAAATTCAAAAACCCTCCCAAGAGCTTCATTTTGAAGTGACTAAGAAGCATACATGCTTACTTTTTCATATTCATGTTTTTAACTTATTCAAATCTTGGTGGAACCAAGGATTTGACCAAGATTCAAATGGGTATAAAAATTCAAAAAAAAAAGGTCTTCTTATGTTATATAGTAAACATTCAATTATTTTGATAAACAAGGTCTACACATATTTAAACCAGGAAATTATGTATCTACCCCCTAACCCTAAACTCTGTCTTATGAAGTCAAGCATGCATGAAGAGAAGTGGTTTTTGGTTTCAAGCATGGAAATTTCAAAAACCCTCCCAAGAGCTTCATTTTGGAGTGACTAAGAAGCATACGTACGTGCTTACTTTTTCATATTCATGTTTTAAACTTGTTCAAATCTTGGTCAAACCTATGATTTGACCAAGATTCAAATGGGTATAAAAAATGAAAACCAAGGTCTTCTTATGTCATATAGTAAGCATTCAATTAAGTTGATAAATAAGGTCTAGACATATTCAAACCAGAAAAATCATGTATCAAGCTACCCCTAACCCCTAATTAACTCTGTCTTATGAAGTCAAGCATGAAGATAAGTATGTGGTTTTTTGGTTTCAAACATGGAAATTTCAAAAACCCTCTCAAGATCGAGCTTCATTTTGGAGTGACTACGAAGGATACATGCTTACTTTTTCATATTCATGTTTTAAACTTGTTTAAATCATGGTCAAACCTAGGATTTGACAAAGATTCAAATGGGCATAATTTAAAAAAAATGAAAAACCAAGGCACATAGTCTTCTTATGTTATATTGTAAGCATTCAATTAAGTTGATAAACAAGGTCTAGACATATTCAAACCAGAGAAATCATGTATCTACCCCCTAACCTAAACTCTGTCTCATGAAGTCAAGCATGATGATATGTGGTTTTTTGGTTTCAAACATGGAAATTTCAAAAACCCTCCCAAGAGCTTCATTTTGAAGTGATTAATTATGAAGCATACATGCATGCTTACTTTTTCATATTCATGTTTTAAACTTATTCAAATCTTGGTGAAACCTAGGATTTGACCAAGATTCAAATCCGTATAAAAATTAAAAAACAAAATAAAAAAAACAAGGTCTTCTTATGTTATATAGTAAGCATTCAATTAAGTTGATAAATAAGGTCTAGACATATTCAAACCAGAAAAATCATGTATCTACCCCTAACCCTAAACTTTGTCTTATGAAGTCAAGCATGAAGAGAAGTGGTTTTTGGTTTCAAGCATGGAAATTTCAAAAACCTCCCCGAACTTCATTTTAGAGTGACTAAGAAGGATACAAGCTTCCCTTTTCATTTTCATGTTTTAAACTTGTTTAAATTATCTTGGTCCGCCCATGCTATAGTCTGGATCCGCCCATGCTATAGTTTGAGGCCATTTGGATGACGTCGAAAAAATTCTTTGATTAGAAATGGGGTTGTTCGAACCCCGTAGTTGGATTTTTTTGAACCTTGATCTGTAGTACTGGGCAAAACCCTAGTTTAACCTATTTAATTATAGATTCGTAGGTCGATTTTTCTACGTACCTTTTTATTATTACTCTACTATGCAGCACATATGTGTTTGCCCGTCGAGTGAAACTCGGAGGAAGAGGGATCACTCGGAAGGAGAGAAGAAGGAGGGAGAGCATTACGGTGTCTCCCCTTTTTCGGGTGATGATGTTGACTGTTGTGCAGGGTTTGTTAGTGAGCAGGAGGTGCGAGCGAGCGAGCGAGTCGAGCGAGGCCGAGAATGAGAGAGATTTGTTTTTTTTTGTGAGAGGGACAACCGAAGGATCTTGAAGGACCCAGAGACTTCCAATACGCATCCTGATGCGTCTTCTCTTGACAAAGAAAATGGCTGGGAGTTTGCGTACCCATTGCACGTGACTTTTGCTCACTGAAGTGTGGGACCTCACGCATGGGCACCACACGTAAGTGACAGACCTATTGGTGTAAAAACTCAGTTGATTATTATAGTGCATTAGAACAAAGTTTCCTATGGATTCAAGGGTAGGAAATCCAAGTTAACTCATTTACTCCCTCTGGTCTATTTTAATTGACTCGGATTTAGCACAACTTTGTACTAAATCTGAGTCAATTAAATAGGACCGGAGGGAGTACATGACATTATTTTTTCCATGAAGCAAAGTTAACACATCTATCAATTGGTACATTTTGGAGTGACTAAGAAGGATCCATGCTTACCTTTTCGTTTTCACGTGTTAAACTTGTTTAAATCTTGGTCAAACCTAGGATTTGACAGAGATTCAAATGGGCGGAAAATTCAAAAAAAAACAGAAAAATGAAAAACCAAAGCACATACGTAGTTTTCTTATGTCATATAGTAAGCATTCAAGTTGATAAACAAGGTCTAGACATATTCAAAACATACAAATCATGTATGTACCCCTAACCCTAAACTATGTCTTATGAAGTCAAGCATGAAGAGAAGTGGTTTTGGGTTTCAAACATGGAAATTTCAAAAACCTCCCAAAAACTTCATTTAGAGTGACTAAGAAGGATAAATGCTTCCCTTTTCATTTTCATGTTTTAAACTTGTTTAAATCTTGGTAAAACCTAGGATCTGACCAAGATTCAAATGGGCATCAAAAATAAAAAAAATCAGAAAAATGAAAAACCAAAGCACATAGTCTTCTTATGTCATATAGTAAGCATTAAAGTTGATAAACAAGGTCTAGACGTATTCAAACCAGACAAATCATGTATCTACCCCTAACCCTAAACTCTGTCTTATGAAGTCAAGCATGAAGAGAAGTTGTTTTGGGTTTCAAACATGGAAATTTCAAAAACCCTCTCAAAGAGCTTCATTTTGGAGTGACTAAGAAGGATCCATAGGAAACTATGTACTAATACAGTATAATGATCACCCGAGTTCTTAGAGCAACAAGACTGTCACTTACGTGTGGTTCCCATGCGTGAGGTCCCACACTTCAGTGAACACAAGTCACGTAGTCTTCTTATGTCATATAGTAAGCATTCAATTAAGTTGATAAACAAGGTCTAGACATATCAAACCAGAAAAATCATGTATCTACCCCCTATATATCCCTAAACCCTGACTTATGAAGTCAAGCATGAAGAGAAGAAGTGGTTTTTGGTTTCAAACATGGAAATTTCAAAAACCCTCCCAAGAGCTTCATTTTGGAGTGACTAGTTAAGACGCATACATGCTTACTTTTTCATATTCATGTTTTAAACTTGTTCAAATCTTGGTCAACAAACCTAGCTACGATTTGACGAAGATTCAAATGGGTATAAAAAAATTAAAACCAAGGTCTGCTCATGTCATATAGTAAGCATTCAATTAAATTGATAAACAAGGTCTAGACATATTCAAACTAGTAGGAAAATCATGTATCTACCCCCTAACCCTAAACTATGTCTTATGAAGTCAAGCATGCATGAAGAAAAGTGGTTTTTGGTTTTCAAGCATGGAAATTTCAAAAACCCTCCCAAGAGCTACATATTGGAGTGACTAAGAAGGATAGATGCTTAATTTTTCATATTCATGTTTTAAACTTGATTAAATCATGGTCAAACCTAGGATTTGACCAAGATTCAAATGGGCATAAAAATTCAAAAAAATGAAAAACCAATGCACATAGTCATCTTATGTCATCTAGTAAGCATTCAATTAAGTTGATAAACAAGGTCTAGACATATTCAAACAAGAAAATTCATGTATCAAGCTACCCCTATCCCCAAACTCTGTCTTATATATGAAGTCAAGCATGAAGAGAAGTACGCGGTTTTTTGGTTTCAAACATGGAAATTTCAAAAACCCTCTCAAGAGCTTCCATTTTGGAGTGACTACGAAGGATACATGCTTAATTTTTCATATTCATGTTTTAAACTTGTTTAAATCATGGTCAAACCTAGGATTTGGCCAAGATTCAAATGGGCAAAATTTTAAAAAAAAATCAAGGCACATAGTCTTCTTATGTCATATAGTAAGCATTCAATTAAGTTGATAAACAAGGTCTAGACATATTCAAACGAGAGAAATCATGTATCTACCCCCTAACCGTAAACTCTGTCTTATGAAGTCAAGCATGCATGAAGAGAAGTGGTTTTTGGTTTCAAGCATGGAAATTTCAAAAACCCTCACAAGAGCTTCATTTTGGAGTGACTAAGAAGCATACGTACGTGCTTACTTTTTCATATTCATGTTTTAAACTTGTTCAAATCTTGGTCAAACCTATGATTTGACCAAGATTCAAATGGGTATAAAAAATGAAAACCAAGGTCTTCTTATGTCATATAGTAAGCATTCAATTAAGTTGATAAATAAGGTCTAGACATATTCAAACCAGAAAAATCATGTATCAAGCTACCCCTAATTAACTCTGTCTTATGAAGTCAAGCATGAAGATAAGTATGTGGTTTTTTGGTTTCAAACATGGAAATTTCAAAAACCCTCTCAAGATCGAGCTTCATTTTGGAGTGACTACGAAGGATACATGCTTACTTTTTCATATTCATGTTTTAAACTTGTTTAAATCATGGTCAAACCTAGGATTTGACCAAGATTCAAATGGGCATAATTTAAAAAAAACAAAAAATGAAAAACCAAGGCACATAGTCTTCTTATGTTATATTGTAAGCATTCAATTAAGTTGATAAACAAGGTCTAGACATATTCAAACCAGAGAAATCATGTATCTACCCCCTAACCTAAACTCTGTCTCATGAAGTCAAGCATGATGATATGTTGTTTTTGGTTTCAAACATGGAAATTTCAAAAACCCTCCCAAGAGCTTCATTTTGAAGTGATTAATTATGAAGCATACATGCATGCTTACTTTTTCATATTCATGTTTTAAACTTATTCAAATCTTGGTGAAACCTAGGATTTGACCAAGATTCAAATCCGTATAAAAATTAAAAACAAAATAAAAAAACAAGGTCTTCTTATGTTATATAGTAAGCATTCAATTAAGTTGATAAATAAGGTCTAGACATATTCAAACCAGAAAAATCATGTATCTACCCCTAACCCTAAGCATGTATCTCGTTGTTTGCGCTATGATACAATATCTACCTATGTTACACTAATCTCCTCTCTCCTACTTAATTAGCTGCCACATCAGCAGTTTTGTGGGACCAATGTGTATGATACTAGCTATGATACTAGCACTATCATGTGGGTACCTAAATCTCGAGTCAAAGTTTGACACGAGACCGATGTGGACTTTATTAATGGTGGAAGGGAGTAACAATCATAAGCACATTATTATTATTGATTGAACAACATTTTATTTGATGTGCCATAAGAAGTTTAGAAACTCCTAGCCCCTGGAGGTGGCGTTTTGGCACACACGTGCATATGCACCGATTATTGGAAATAATAAAAAAACAATTATATAAATGTTAAAAAAATCTGACATAAATTTTTTGGTATACATTGTGACATCCTATGTTCGTTCATAAGTTTTCGTGGAAAAACAACATTTTATGTGGTGTGTACGAAAAAGGCAAAAAATGTACGTAGTCGTGTATTCTGACATCAAAATTTGTCTTTTTTACAGAGCCACATATTTTTTTAAAAAAACTTATGTACCAACATAAAATGTCTAGATATACATGTAAAATTTCAGTTTAGAATTTTTGGACACTTTGAAATGTGGATTCACATAATGGATTCCTCTACCTCGACCCCCTTGGATTACTGAACAGACTTACAGTACTACTAGTAGGGCCTACTATTTATTATTATTATTACCTACTGCAGGCAAAATTTAATCTCATCGAGCGGTAAAATTCCCCGCCAACGCCCAAATATCTCGCGCCGCAAAGTCTCAGATCTGCGAATATTTTTTTCCCTCAAAAGAAGGACTGCGAAATTCCCTTTTTCTCCTCTATCGCCCAGCTTCGCCCTAGTTTCGCCCGCAAGCCCTCAGAGAAACCGCTCCTCTTACCTACCTCCCACCTTAACGGCCGCCGCACCGGAAAATCACCGCCGCACTTCGCCGTTCAAGCTGCCACGGCTTCAAACCTCGAGGCTGCCCTATCCGCTTGATCTGCACCTACTCCAGCGTCCACCGCACCGTATCTCGTTCGCCGACTCTATCGACCACCGCACCTGACCAGCTTCGCCGACACCGACGTCCCCGTGCACTGCACATCATCTGCTTCACCGACCTTCTACTTCGGCCGGCGCGCTGAACACTTCATCGACCACCCAGCATGTCCTTCTCCGACCCCCCAAGATCTGCTTCCCCGGCACCCACCGCAACAGCAGTCCCCTCGCCGACCTCCACGTCACCCGTAAGAACGCGGAACACGTCTAAACGCTGCCCAGAAATAGGTAACCAGACATTCCTGCGCGTTTTGTTCTGTTAGGAGTATTGCAGCTGACTGTATTTCTGAATTCGTGCTAGTATATTTTTAACTTACAAGTGCTTTCGTTTGTAACCACCTCATCCTTTAAATTTAAACACGACGCATAAGTATTTTTTTTCCGTGACCTAACCCACCCATTTGCTGAAACTCTACATGGTATCAGAGCCTAGGTTTCCTTCCTGCTAGTGCTAGCCGCCCCAAATAGTACCATACAAGTTCTTCCTTTGACCACAAAAACCACCGTTGAGATGTACAAATCCAGGCGGCGGGAGGCCGCATCAGGTGCTCTGCGTGGGTTGCAGCTATCACACACAGCGATGCGAGTTGTGTGAGATCGGCGGCTGCTCGCGCGGGGACAAAGAAGAGGGTCAAGATCGTTTTGGTTTAGAAAGGAGAGAAGAGGAAGTGAATCCGTGGCAGAGAGATCTGGATCCGTGCGAGGGGGAGATGTTGGAGGCGTGCGGAGTGGGCCGAGCCTTTGAGCGCAGGGCGGAGCCGGAGGTTGGTGCTGGATGTTGACCAGCGCGAGCCGGTCGATGTGGCCAGGTGCGGTCTGCCAGGTTGGCCAGGGCGCGCAGACGAGGCGCCATCCGAGTGGAAGTGAGGAGAAAATGGAGATGTGAGGCTGTGAGGATATGTTGTGATGGAGTTGATGAGGCTGCGATTGAGTCGTGATGGAGTTGATGAGGCTGCGGTTTAGTGGTGATGGTGATGGTTGTGGATATGTCCAGGGGAAAGGCATGCGTGCCTGAGGTGAGACTGGTTGAGGCCTGACTGGGGGATAGGCATGGGTGCTTGAGGAGTGGATGGTTGAGGCAGGAGTTGGCTGGGAGTTTGTGGGAGACACGGAAGAGGTCAGTGGCCGGGCAGAGTGGAGAAGAGAGGCTGAGGACATTGAGGCGAGTGTGGATGGTTCTGCGGAACTTGTGTGGTGAGGCAGCCGGGGTTGTTGAGGATGTGTATGGTTAGGAGTTGTGCGTATCCCAGATGGTTGAAGCTGGATGTCTTCGCTGCTGATGAAGAGATGAATCGAGATGACAAGATGATGGAAAGTGCAATGCTGTCATGTATCCTAGGAGTTATGCTGAAAGTTCATTACTCGTAGTTGTCATATGTGTCATGTTGTTGCAAGATGGCCATGGTTGTTTACCCATGATCATCTTGAGGGGGTGTGTTGGACCATGAGTGAGTTTAGTAGTAGCGCTGTAGTAATATTGTATCCAGTGTGAGGCCCATAGAGGCCCATGTCCAGTGGTATTGTAACCCTAACTCAGATGATATAAATACAGAGTGTCGTGGTCTGAGTGACCTAACCCACCCATTCGCTGAAACTCTACAAAATATGAGCCACCAATCATGAGCCGTTGAATGCTCTACATGTCCACGATTGACAACAACAACAACAACACCACCAACAACAAAGCTTTATTCCCAAACAAGTTGGGGTAGGCTATACAAGTCCACCATTGACACGATTACAATTTCTCACTATTTGGCCGTAGGCTACTGCTCTAGTTACATCATGTTTGATATCTTTCTGCGATCCTGTATTACATGTTTATGCACATCATAATGTTTCTACTACTGTTTGGTGTCAATTTAATTATAGCAAATCCTTGACTCGTAACTGTTTGTTGTTATTACACGTGCAGCAGGCACATCTTACACTCAGAAACGTAGAGTAAAGCTCGCCTATAATCATGTAAGTACCTGCTGTTTTTTGTATATTGCTTAATGCAAACTTCTATATCTTGGATCCTGTTTCTGTTTACAATTGGCCTCTCCTTCATGCAGAGGAGAAACGATGTGGCACTGTGTTCTTCTCGCCCAAGTACCTGATGAGGTCCGTGTGACTCAAAAAAAGCTCACGTAAGTTCCCTGTTTTTTTTTGGAATGTTAATTTACCTCCTGTGCGTAGTTCAATTGCATCATTTTCTGTATGTTGCACTACCTAAGTTGCCTAATGGAATCTAATAAAATATAAACAATGACCATATGAAACATTGCACACTACCTTTGACCCATCTGGCATCCGGCATGCCTGGGTATAAGTTACATGATTTGGCTATGTTAAACAAGTCCTAAAATTCTATTATGTTAATTTTTTGCCTGTTGCTTCATTGAGTTTGCCTGTTGTTCCATGGCTAGTGCATGAAGTTTGATAGAAATGATCCTAGCTGAAATGATGCACTTCGTGTTTTTTTATTGCTTTATTCCTAACCTAGCTTCCTATTCTACTTGAAACATGATTGCTTTATTCCTAACCTAGCTTCCTATTCTACTTGAAACATGATTGCTTTATTCCTAACCTAGCTTCCTATTCTACTTGAAACATTGTGAAAAAATAGTTATATTACTTGTTTAAATGTCTAGCTTTGTTTTTCTGAGTCCCATTGACATGATGTGGTATATCCATATTCAAATGATCTGGCTGTTTATATAATACGCTCCATGTTCAATTGCTTCATTCATTTTCTAGTAATCTACTAGTAAGTAGCACGTGCTTTGCACGTCACGACATATATAATTTTAAAATATATTTCCATATTTTATTTGATGTTGATAATTATTATTTTTTGCTAAAATTAGTCACAAAGCCTAAAGTTTGGCTTTTGAAAAACTAATACACCCTAAAAGAAGTAATGGAAGGAGTAATATGTGAGTTCATTACAATTAAGTTTTTTAGTCAGTATGAAATAGAAGTATACCCTAATACGAAAGTGACAAAACTTTTTCATGGACACCCCATTAGGATTATGTATATTTTTGTGATTAGAGTCGAGAATTTTTAAGGATCTATCTTACCTTTTGCGGCATGCATATTGCACGGCAAGACTATCTAATTTATATATTTCTACCATATTTTTTGAAATTTAAAATACATTATCCAATATCTATGTATAAATTTACTACCTCAATACTTTTTATGTGACCCACACATGGCCACCGTTAGATTTTATATCAAAACTGGGTTGTCATGGGGAAAAAGTTAGACCTTAATATGAGTAAATATGAAATATTAGTACTAAATTAATATATAATATTTTATCAGCCTTGGTTGGTGGACCAATGAACTTCGTATCTTCGAGCTTGAAGATGGTTCTTGTAACATAGTAATTGCTATTTGTTTTCCTAGCACAGAATTATATATCAATATCTTCACATAACCATGTACGATGAAGATGATATTTTTCATAACATAGTGCCAATGTAGACGATGGCTTGTGCTTCTATAAACTCCCAAAATAAAAATGTTTTCTTGAGTAAAACAAAAGAACGGCTGAGATTAAATGATACATGTTTGGTATTAGGGGTGAGATAGCTGAGATTAAATGATACCATGATACCCTTTCGGGGGATTACACTATTTTAAATTTTGAGGGTATATGAAAGCTAAGGCCCTGTTTGTTTGGGCTTCTGCTTCTGCTTTTAGAGCTTTTGAGGTCCAAAAGTAGCAGCCCAAACAAACACCAACAATTAGAAAAGCGCTTTGAAGAAGCGTTGTGCCTAAATGAACTAGCAATCCGGAAGTTGGGCGAGACCTGCTTCCCGAGCTTCTTCTGCTCCCGAGCGGTGGTGGACCAAAATGCCCCTAACACTTGCTGCTAACAACGAAAAAACTGCCCTCACGTACAACTCTGGCCCGCCCCTTCCAATCGTTCCCCGCCCGAGAGCCCAGTGCCCATTTTCCCCTTCTTCCTGTCCCGTTCAATGAAAGGATAGGGTTAGGGTTTCCTGCCCGGCCGCCGTCGTCGTTCCGGCCGGCATCGTCGCCAGTATCCGCCGCCGCCGTCCCAGTAGTCCGTCCCCACTTGCAAGCTCGTCGGGAACGCCAGAGAGCATGGTGTAGGAGCTCCTGCAGCAGGGGCGCGCCTCCGCCGCGATAGCATGCGTGGCCCCATGGTCAGCCTCGAGGCCGAGGGCCAGGTCGACCGCCTCCTCTGCGCGTAGGCGGACAAGCAGGGAAGCGCGGCCTAGGAGGAGGACGCTGAGCAGGGAGGCGCGACCTAGGAGGAGGAATCTGAGCACGGCCGCCGGCGACAGGAGGTGCTCGAGGCGTCGCGGGTCGCAATTTCTCATTCAGCAGACCGCCCGGAGCTGCTCTTCCATCGGTTGGTCCATCTTCACTCGGCGCGAGGCTCTTCACTACCCGCTCGGCCTGCTGCAGAAATTCTTCCTCCACAATTCCGTCCAATCCACAGTATTGAAGTATTGATGTACAGAGTAATTGGTAGTTTGGTACAGAGCACGGTGTTCATGCGATGCAATTTTATTTTCCTCTCCTGTACTGTATATGGTAGCTACCAGTTTCACATGACGGTGAAGATGAGAAGGATTTGACAATCCTATTCATATATATTTTATTTTGGATGTCATCGTTTACTTCAAGCAATCAAGGCAATACTTCTGCAAAAATCCTTTTGTGCGCTATTTTGCAAATCCTACTTTTCAATATATAGTAGCATATTTTAGAGCTTAGAGCCTGCCCATTTAAAGCAACCTCGCTGATTAACAATCGACTGATTAATTCCTAAAATTAAGGTGATCGATCAATTAACGGTTAGTGAGATGTCTTGTGATATTGTTTACACTTTTTTAAAGCCGTAAAAACTTTAACTTAGAAGCCAAAAGCTATATTTAATTCTAAACAACACTCCAAAATATTCCGATACAAAAAGTGTTCAAAATTATTTTAGCAAAAAAGAAAGATAAATTGAAGTATTTTGGGGTTATTAAACATGATAATTATGTAATGAAACTATTATAAATAGCAAATTCGTTTCAAATCTGCATATATTCAACATCTTCAGCACTCAGGGCATTTCAGACATTTCACTCCTAAACCAACAGCAGCAGCCATAAAAAGCACTTCAACCAGACATCAAATCTCTGCTTCCAACAGCTGCTTCTCACAGATTCTTTTTCTCAGCCCACCACTAAATGCTTCTCAAAAGCTGCAGCCCAAACAAACAGACCCTAAATCCTTAGATTTTTTTGGCAAGTGAATGTTGTCATTGGCCCTATTATGGATTTTGCATTTCTATTGCCACTACTTGTACTGACATCTCGCTTCATTCTTGTTTAATTCGGTCCCGTTGGTACTCGAACCCGGGTGGGCTGGCTGTGCACTCGCAAGCCTTGCCACTGAGCTAGCACTCAGTTCTCAGATTAAGCAATGCCTCGTTATGCTTAATTTAAATGTTATGGCACTTCATACAAGCCATACAATTAATTGTTGCATTGACCTTCTACGTTGTCGAAGGCACTATCTGAGCATGCTTAAATCAATCATACATTATTTTCCTAATTGTATCCAATCCAACATGCACATGTTTTGACTGTATTTGGCTATTTGCTAGATTTCTTCGTGCGGTGACTGGCTTCATTATTGGGCACATGATGTCTAGTTGCTTGGTTCATTGTATACATCATCGCCATGATCTAGTTTGGTTTGTTCTAAGAGGCATGTGGCTTAACTGGTTTCTTTGTTATATCTGCCTATGGTTCTTTCAAAATTATGTCAACAGTGCTGTTTGTTTGCCGTGTATTCTAATCCATTTTAACTAGTTTTGTATTAGTTTCAGCCTGCTAACATACCTGTAATGTCAGATGGGAAAAACCATTTATCAAGTCTTGCGGACATTTCACAGAGCAACAAAGGATGTGGCACGTGCTCTCATTGGTCCACTGAGTCCAGTACACCAACCATTCCAGAAGAAATAGATGTACGAGGCTCTATTTTGGATTGCTTGCTATGTTATATCAGCTCAATGATGCTCTTGAAATTGGAGGTCTTTTATTGCATCATATGATGTTG
The DNA here is from genome assembly GCF_019359855.2 of Lolium perenne. Taxonomy (NCBI): domain Eukaryota; kingdom Viridiplantae; phylum Streptophyta; class Magnoliopsida; order Poales; family Poaceae; genus Lolium; species Lolium perenne. Next base: position 94,615,302 of record NC_067250.2, on the reverse strand, counting down.
TAACTTGTTTTATCTAAATTTCAGGCTTCAAATAAAGCTACAAAGCCGAAGCAAGGGCCAATGCCTCAAGTATTGATGTTTCACAAAGCAAAGTTGAGAGTGCATATTGCTCGCATAGGCCCATGGTATCTATTGCTCAACTTAATCCGACACAAAGAGATTTGGGGATGCACTCCAAGAGGCGCTTGATATATTTGGGCGGGAAAACAAAGATGTCGATGAAATAATTGCCAACACACGCCAAGAGATACATGAATTGAAAAATAGGCAAACTTTGACAGAAAATGTTCTAAAGTATCTCCTGTGCACTTGTCTTGGTAAGCCGGTTGTGATGTGTCCTGGGAATTAAAGGTGTCTAAATAAACTTTGATTCTATTGTTCGATCAAGTGGATCATTGATGCCAATGCTGTAATTAATTACTTGCTCAAAATTTCGTTCAAAATTTCCTGGTCTGTAATAATTGCAAATTTTGTTGTTGTACTAAAATTAGATATGTTCCATGTGGCTGCTGTATTTTGTGTGAAATAATATAATGATGTGTACTTCAATTAAACCATAAATCGGCTGCATGCTGAAAATTTGAATCTGAGCGCACGTGTGAACTGTTTTCTGCTCGTAATGCAATAAAGGCTGTTTCTTCGAAGACTATGAACATGGTAGCCCATTAATAATACCTTAATAATTATGCCTGCTAGCAAGATAGACGGTCCTTATTATAGTCAGGCATGCCAACTTGTATGATTAAAAGTAGTTCGTACACATTAAATCTACCATCTGCATTTTCGTCGTAATAACTTTTCTTTTTACACAACTCAAAACTTGTCATGCTAATATGAAATTCGAGATGGCAAAACATGGGAAAGATAAAGATATCTCTTTCCTGCGAAATGCTGGGTTTTGAAGCCCAAGTCCAAGTCTTTCTCTGCTCAAGTTTTGGAGGAACAACTCCAAGTAGAACGAGTTGCAACAGCTATGCTAAGAACAAAAGTTAACATGTTGAGATCAAGATTAGAAGCATGTGATGCCCTATTGCACGAGGCCAATCAAGTTCGTTATAATCTCCCAAAGACTTAGAAAATGCCATAGATAATTGGAGATGAACACTACATAGTGAGTACATTGGTCTTGTGAAATGTTTCCTTAGAATAAGGCACCGTTCCTACTTTTGTTGGTGGATGCATTTATTCTGCGGTTGGGATCAACTTGGTAGTTGTTCCTGTGGATGTTATATAAATTAATTGCATAGCCTTTTTCAATCAGTTCGAACTTAAATGGTATCATAGCCTTGGTCTCAAGTTTGAATTGTCGAACGCGTGGTTTAATTTAATCTCAGTCGGGCGGCAAAATCTCCCACCAATCCTGAAATATTTCAAACGCATTTTTGATTGGGATTAAGAAGATAGGGACATAGATCCAGTGCCCCCACGTTCACGGGGGCACATCAAACTTGAGATTAAATTATGCGTTCTAGTTCTATACAAAACCCAGTAGGAGGTTGAGCGGCAGCGGCTAGGGTTTAGTGTGGGAGGAGATGATATGCGTACGCTCCTGTTTATATAGGTCGGAGGCACGCGACGGCTGCTGCACGCGTGGCATCGCCATTCGCAGAGGTAGGTGATGACGCGTGCCACCCGAGGCATCGCCATTTTACGCGACCGCAGATCGCCAAGCGGCGCCGCTGAGAAGACGCATCGACGCTGGGTCACTGCCAAGCGGGCCCGACGAAACGTTCGCCAGACGCGAGCGGACACTTTACGCGTCCACGCAGCGTCCGCGCGACGGATCCGAGACACATATTTGGGCATGTTTGCGTCGCTGCGAACGGCCCAGTCACTATGCGTCGTCCCGCTGGAGTTTGTACCAGATACATTTTTGGCCCGGACAGATGCGCTCGAACCGAAATCATCTTCGTTCCCTTCTCTATTTCTTCGAGTTCGAGAGAACACGGCAGCTCTTCACTCAGCAGAAATTAATCGGGTCACGCAGCTTGCTTTCCTTGCCGTTGGATTGAAACGAATGGTGGATGGGAAGCCTCAGGTCACGTTGTGCCCCTGTGAACGTGGGGAGCACCGGATCTCTGTCCGTAAGATAGATCATGATCATGGTAGTGACCTATATTCAACGTGATGATGATTTGATTTTGCACTCGGCCTTGAACAGAGGTACTAGTACGGTGTCACAATTTTTTATCATTATACTTGGACGGTGGCCAAATTCAAAATCTCATAGCGGCAAAACTTGCCGCCCACAAAATACAAAAATTTCACACGCTTCCAAATTCCTATTCTACCCCTGTGGAGATGGCAGCAAAGTCGGTTGGTGGGGGGGTCTGCCCGTCATTTTTTGGATCACCACCTCCCTAGCCCAGGAAACCCTCCCAAAAAAAATACATTTCCTTCAGACCACCCACCGGAACTTCCCAAGTCCCTCTCCCCCACCTCCACGACCACCGCACCGGAACATCCCCGCCGGACTTCCCTGGCCTACCCGAGCCCTCGCGATCCTCGTCATCCGGCTGCCTGCCGGAGCCGCTTCATCGTTGCCGTCATCAACCGGACCGGATCATCCCCGCCGAACCTCGAAACCATATGCTCATCCAGCAGTCTACCGCAGTCGCTTCAGCTGCGGTATCGTCCACCCCACCGGAGCCGCTTCGCCGGATCCGTCGTCCACCGCATCGTATCTTGCTCACCGACACCACTGTGCATGAACCGGATCTGCTTCACCGGCGCCGTGCATGATCTAAACTCTTCTACTGTCGCTTTTCTATTGCTTGCCTGCAAGTTCTTGTTTAATCTTGGGGGAACCTGTTTGTGCTAACGACGCGCCGTTACGTTTTTGTAGATGAGATGAGTAACCATGAAGTGTAATGGCCGTCTCTCCAACCCCAAGTAGCACATGTAGCGTACTTCATCACCGGATCTATCAACCCCAGGAAGATCTGCTGTGACTCCCACAGAGTGCTTCTCCTAATGTAAGTCCCTTGTTTTAGCGCCATGTTCTGGGTTCAGATGCTTGTTTGTCTGAAGCTCTTTTAGTTCATTCCTAGCTATGACCGTAACACGTTGCTATTTTCTACTTCATTGCTAACTTTAAGCGATTGAACATTTTGGTTTGCATTCCCTGCTCTGTAGATGTAGCCATCATAACTTCTATCTTGCTCAGTCGTTGTTACAAAAATTATAGGTATTATAGTAACATCCTGCTATTATTTAGTTCATGGCCAATTTTAAGTAATTGCACATGTTGGTTCGCATTCCCTGCTCTATAGCTTTTGGCATCGTAACTTCTATATTTGGTTTACATTCCCTGCTCTGTAGATCTAGCCATCATAACTTTATCTTGCTCAGTCGTTGTTACAAAAATTATGGCCTGCTACTATGTTGTTTGTGCCAATTTTTTACTCCATGAACATGTTGGCTTGCATTCCCTGTACTACAGGTGATGCCATTTTTTGTATCTAGTTCATTGTAAGCTAACAAAGTAAGGACTTAGTTTGGCATGCTATCACTCTGCTATCTAGCCTGTAGTACAAATAAACTTGTCATACTACTAGATAATAATTTTGCGTGCCATCTTGTTCTTCAAAAGCTGCATTATTGACTTGTTTCTCTGACTTGGCATGACGCTCACATATGGAAAGCTGAACATATTGGTTTGCATTCCCTCTTATACAAGTTCACAGGTGATCCCACTATATTCTGTATCTGGTCCATCCTAAGCTCCAGCATTAACTATCCTCTATGTGTTGCTCATTACAAGTTTATATCCCGAAACATCTTGATTTGCATCCCCTTCACTATAAGTTCAGGAGTATTATTTAGTTCACGGCCAAAATGAAGTAATTGCACTTGGCACATGTTGGTTCACATTCCCTCCTCTTTAGCTTTTGCCATCGTAACTTCTATTTTTGGTTTACATTCCCTGCTCTGTAGATGTAGCCATCATAACTTCATCTTGCTCAGTCGTTGTTACAAAATTTATAGCCCGCTACTATGTTGTTCATGCCAATTTTGTACTCCCTGAACATGTTGGTTTGCATGGGACTCGACAAAGAGTAAGTCCTGCTATTTCATTCTAACATGCTCTGTTATATTGGCTGTTGGTATGCGGCATGCACTCTTTGTTTGCTTATTGTGCGCATTACAATGATCTTGTTATAACGACGAAATGATGAGTTCCAAATTCTTTGGCAAACAATATTGTAGTGTCTTTGCCTTTCCATTGTTGATGTCTTAACTTGTAATGTCTTTGTTTCGGATATAGGTGCTGCATGGACAACTTAAAAGATTGCCGGATCCCTTCATTGTATTGCTAGGTTTAATTACCATTCAATTTCTCTGGGTTTTGTAATATTTTTTCAATGCCTTGCAGCTGATGTAATATTTAGTTAGTTTTTATAGTTCTTTCGCGCATTTTTTCTTTGGTGCTTGTGGTAAGTGAGGCTATCCGACAGAAATCAATGCTGCGTAAATATTTTCAGTATCTAAATCACGAATTCCCATCCCTTAAACGGCCCAATTAAGCGAAATCACATATGTGCCGGCCCGCAAAATCCTAAAGCGCCTATTACGCCGGCATATAAACAAAGAACTAAACGGGCTGGCCCACTTACTTATTGGGCCAGCCCACTTGATTTACTGTGGACCCCACACTTTTATTGGGCCGGCCCACTTGCTTTAAGGTGGACCCCACCCACTACTGGGCCGGCCCACTAACTAGTTGGGCCAGCCCAATTGCTTTTGTGGTGGCCCCCACATACTAAATGGGCCGGCCCTTTAAGACGAAAGTTGGACCCACCTGTGTTTTTGGCCCGGCCCACTATCTTGTTGGGCCGGCCCACTTGCTATACGGTGGACCCCACATACTAAATGGGCCGGCCCTTTAACTGGAAAGTGGGACCCACCTGTGTTTTTGGCCCGGCCCACTAGCGTGTTGGGCCGGCCCACTTGCTATATGGTGGACCCCACATACTAACTGGGCTGGCCCTTTAACAGAAAGTGGGACCCACCGGTGTTTTGGCCCGACCCACTATCTTGTTGGGCCGGCCCACTTGCTCTATGGTGGACCCCACATACTAAATGGGCCAGCCCTTTAACCGGAAAGTGGGACCCACTGTGTTTTTGGCCCGCCCACCGTCTTGTTGGCCGGCCCACTTGCTATATGGTGGACCCCACATACTAAATGGGCTGGCCCTTTAACGAGAAAGTGGGACCCACCGGTGCTTTTGGCCCGCCCATCGGCTTGTTGGGCCACCCATTTGATCAAATGTGGACCCCACGTACTAAGTGGGCCGGCCGATAGCGGAAAGTGGGACCCACATGCTAATTGGGCCGGCCCAAGAAATTCTTGGGCCGGCCGGTTGCTTTAATGTGGACCCCACTTTGTAAATGGGTCGGCCCGATACCAGAAAGTGGGTCCCACATGTCTTGTGGGCCGGCCCTTTTGCTCGTTGACCGGTCAAACGAGTGCATTCGGCCCGGCCCACATACTTAGTGGGCCGGCCCATTAAAGTTTTGACCAGTCAACCTTAGAGGTTAGGCCCGGCCCACGTAACTAATGGACCAGCCCAGCTATATAGTTGACCGGTCAAACTAAGTCAGCTGGCCCGGCCCGCAAACTTAATGGGCCGGCCCGCTTAAGACGTGGCAGGCCTCGTGTGGGCCTACCATCTACCACGGGGTTTCATCCGGTTAACGCCGTTAACTGCCAGTTAACGGCGTCTGCCACGTGTCAGTTTGCATGACGTCAGCAGTCAACGGGCTCCCGGAAACACTTGGGAAACAGTCCGATTTTTCGTGGCGGAAGGGCGCCCAAGCGCGACGGACCGAAAAAATCGTCGTAGGACTTTGCCTGACGCAGTTTCCACAACAGAACCCATATCGTCGGGTTAGGCCCATAGGCGACGAAAAATACCCCTTAGCGGACGATTTTGAGACGTTGTCTATCAGAACTTTTCTTGTAGTGATGGGTAAATCTCGCGATCCTAAAGTCGCCATATTACCATCCACTACAAGAAAAGGTACAACTCTGAGTACCTCTGCTGCTCTTGATTCACCATCTGTGATAAGTCAACTTGTTTCACCACCACAAGCTTCACATGCTGGTACTTCTGCTGAATCTGAAAACTCTGATAATTTTGATGATGCTTCTGCTGTGCTTGATGATAGTGGTTCATTGGGATCTTTTCTAGATGCTACAATTGCTAGGTCTAGACAAATTGAAAATGCTGAAACTCCTAATGAAAATACTGCTACACCTGTTAATTCACCTGAGTCTGTTGAATACTCTAGTGATGATCCTGATGAGGATTATGTGGAACTTGATGATGATTTTATTGATAAATGCAATGCTACTACTGATGCAAGAAAAATTAAAAAGTTTCTTGCACAACATACTGTTAGATATAAACTGTCTCCTGATCCTAAATTTGCCACATCTCCTATAAACATTAAGGATAAAGATTATGATTTTTCTCTTGATCTATCTCATATAGCTATTGTTGAGAAAACACCCTTTTGTGGTACTGAAAAAGAAAGTGTTGTAGAACACATGAATGAACTTTCTACTTTGAGTAGCTTGTTTTCTGATGATGTCAAGATGCGTACTTATTTTGTTGCTAAAATTTTTCCTTTCTCATTAAAGGATGATGCTAAAACTTGGTATAATAGTTTGCCTCCTGGTTCTATTGATAGTCCAAGTGGTTTGCTTGATGTTTTCTTTCGGAAATACTTTCCTGCTAGTGCTCAACATATTGCTTTGCAGAAAATTTATAGCTTTGACCAGGAAGATGGAGAGAAATTGCCTGAAGCATGGGCATGATTTTGTTCTCTTATCAGAGCTCGACCTGGACATGATTTGGAAAAGCATGATTTACTTGATATATTTTATAGTGGACTAACTATTGAGTCTAGGGCATACCTGGATAGTTGTGCTGGTTGTGTTTTCAGGAAAAGAACTCTGCATTTAAGCTGAAGAATTATTGGCTAAAATAGGCCGGAATTATGATGATTGGACTACACCTGAACCAGCCCCGATGCCGATATTGAAGAAGAGGGGTTTGATTAAATTAAATAATGAAGATATGAGGGAAGCCAAGAAATCTCTTAAGGAGAAAGGTATTAAATCTGAAGATGTGAAGAACTTACCTCCCATAGAAGATTTATGCAAGATAATTCCCCCTTCATCCATGATTGAGGTAAACTCTCTTCAACGCTTTACTAGGGAAGATATTCCGTATTCGAAACCTCCTGCTCAATGCTTAGATGAGTTTGATAATTATATTGTTAAGCAAGAAAATTTTAATATGAGAGTAGAGAATCATTTAATGAAAAATTCTCAAGCTATTAGTAATTTGCATGATATTATGGAGAGGACCTCCAATGATGTTAAGATGCTTGTTAAACATTTTCATATGATTCAAACTCAAATTGATCAACTCACTAAAGTGCAAAATGACTTGTTAAAAAATAGTTCTAAAGAAAAACATGCTTATGAAGTAACAACTAGAGGCGGTGTTTCTACTCAGGATCCTCTATATCCTGAAGGGCATCCCAAAAGAGTTGAACAAGATTCTCAACGAATTGAACCTAGTGCTCCTTCTAAGAAAAAGAAGAAGAAACATAAAAATGTTGTAGAATCCTCTGAACCTGTTAATGATCCTAATAGTATTTCTATTTCTGATGCTGAAACTGAAAGTGGTAATGAACATGATAAAGATAATGGTAAGAATGATGCTTCTGATAAAGAAGAAGTTGAAGATGAACCTGTAAAGCATGATAAAAATATAAAGTATACTAAATAAGATTTTATTGCTAAGAAACATGGTAATGAAAGAGAACCGTGGGTTCAAAAGCAAATGCCTTTTCCTGCTAAGAAACTAAAATCAAAGGAAGAAGAACACTATAATAAATTTTGCGATTGGATGAAACCTTTATTCTTGCAAATCCCTTTGACTGATGCTATTAAATTGCCTCCTTATTCAAAGTATATGAAAGATATTGTCTCTAACAAAAGGAAAATTCCTAATGAGGAGATTTCCACTATGCTTGCTAATTACTCTTTCAATGGCAAAGTTCCAAAGAAGTTGGGCGACCCAAGTATACCTACTATTCCTTGTTCTATTAAGAATAATTATGTTAGTGCTCTATGTGATTTGGGAGCGGGTGTTAGTGTTATGCCTTTTTGTCTTTACAAGAGATTTTATTTAGATAAGTTGATACCGACTGATATATCTTTGCAAATGGCTGATAAATCTACTGCTATTCCTGTTGGTATATGTGAGGATGTTCCTGTTCAAGCTACTAATAACTGCTAGATATTAACTGATTTTGTTGTGTTGGAAATGCCTGAAGATGATAATATGTCTATTATTCTTGGGAGACCTTTTCTTAACACTGCAGGGGCTGTTATTGATTGCAATAAAGTAAAAGTTACTTTCAATGTCGATGACAAGGAGCATACCGTTTATTTCCCCAAGAGGATTGATAAAGTATGTGGAGTTAGCACAATTTCTAATGTGAGAACTATCAAAGTGGGAGCTATTGATTGTCCTATATATGAGCCTAAAGAAGGATATCAAAATATTATGATTGGATCCATATCAATACAATGCAAGGTAACATGATTGATTTGAGGTTTATTTCTTCGTATGCTATGTAAAATTTATTTGGTGGCAAGACTTGATCAACCTTGTTAACAAATTCATTTTATATGCATAAAGGAACTAAACAACATCTCTTTCTTCCTCCACTTCTTCTACTTGCTGTAGCATTTTTGTTTTGCAAAGTTCTTTAGTTAATTAGAGATTTCAAAATCTTTTTCTGCCCAGTAATAATAAATTTAATACCCAGAAATGTGCATTTTTCAAAGTTTTCAAAAATTCACAAAAATTATACCGTTGGTCTTATTTTTCGAAGAGGCACCTAGGAGCACCTGGGGATGACCAGTGGGGCACCCCAGGGTGGCACCTCACCAGCCGGCGCGGCCAGCAAGGGGGGCGCGCCACCCTGTTGTGTGGGCCCCTCCTTGCCCCCCACTACTTCATCTCTTTCTCCCATCTCATTCTCTCTCCCGAAAAAACTCGCACCAGCTTTCTCTCACTCGCGTTTCTGCTCAAGAGCTCGAGATTTCTCGATCTCTTTGCTCAGCCCAGATTTCTGTCTGAAATTTGGCACATTTGCTCTCCGGTATGTGACTCCTCCGATTATCCAAGTAGAATTTTGTTTGGTTGAGTATATCTTGAATATTTTGCTGCTGTAGGTAACATGTTTAGTGAGCTTGCATGCTTGTTCTAAGTTGTAAAAACTAGTTTTGATGCATGTTTAGTACTCTACCAAGTTCCTATAGTAGTTTCCCTCAATTATATGTCACCAAATCAAATTTTATAATGTTTGTTGAAAAATTTCAGAAAAGGAAGATGGATAACTATAACTTTGGAGAAGTGTTTGAAAGAGAGACGACAAGCACGGGGAGGCCCTCAAGGTCATCCACTCGGGTTAGACGATCCTATAATGAGGACGTCATCGCACCGAGCTTCGAAGCCGAAGAGGACAATGGAGTCCCTAACGCTTCGTCATTTCCATGTTATAACTTTTTGAGTAATGCAGGGTTGCTGGATGATTTCTTGGTTCTCGTCGGTAATGTGGGCTTAACCACCTACATGGGAGATGAGAGGGATCAATATCACATGCTAACTAAAATCTTTGTTGAGAGCTTTCAGTTCAACAACAAGCACTATCAACCAACAGTTGCATTCAGGATTTATGGTAATCCTATTACTATGAAGTTGGATGATTTTTGTGCTGCATTGGATATTGCCCCTGTAGGTACAACGAAGAAGATCGAGAATAATCCCAAGGCTTTGTTGGAGCTCTATCGAGGAGTCACCAATGATGATTGCCGCACCATTCAGCGCGGCAAGATAAGAAACATTCAACCCTGCCATTAAATATTTCGCTTACTATCTTGCTACTAGTATTCTTGGTAGGGAGAACACTAGTAATATCTCTAGTTATCATCTTGCTTTCTTAGTTGCTGCGCTTACTGGAGAGACACCTTATCATCTTGGTGCTCTTGTTGTTCGCCGTTTGTCTAACAAAGGGCCTATTTTTGGAGGAATTGTTGCAGCAGGCATTTTAGCATATCTAGATCTTCCTCTTGACCCTACTAATGTGAAATTAACTCCTATAAGGCTTGATATTGCTGCTATGAAGAGTCATCAGTTTGTTACAACTGACTCTAGTTTAGATAATATGGTCTATAAAATGTTGTTTGCTGACGGGGATGAGAGGAAAATCCCTTTGCCGCAGCCAGATTTGTTCAGTATTCACAGGAAACCGTGGTCGCGCTCTAAGGAGGAGGTGGATGAGCAACTGGAGATACAGGGCTTCCACTAGCAGCATGACTCCGAGGACGCCGAGCCCTCCTACGACTACACCGTCACGTATCCGGGTGCTTCTTCCAGCACATACCCGGATCCATCTTCGTCGTACTACGGAGGTGCTACTTCATGGGCACCATGGGATTGAACTCCACTTAGGCCAAAAGCCTAAGCTTGGGGGGAGGTATACCGGCATCACTCATTATTTGCATATTATAGTTGCTGGATACTTTTACATATTTGTTTAGCTTCTTAAAGTGGTTTTCTAATAAGAGGGAGATGATATTTGGGGAAGTGCTGCCTGAAAACAGATTCTGGACTGATACCAAAAAAATTCTCAAAAACAGCCAGAACGTTATTTTGCGAAGCCAATTTTGTGCATGTTCCCCAGGTTGTTATATAACTTTCATTAGTTGAACACTTTTCGAGCTGAGCAGCGGAAGAATTTCTTAAAAATCGATTACTGTACTGCTGTCATGTTTGACGAATTCCTGCTGCTTTGTGTTTATGTAACTCTTCTAGTTTTCATTTTCTTGTTTTTGCTTTGTTTCTTTCCTAAAACACAAAAAGACCAAAAATATTTCTGTTGTTTCTCTTCACCATTTGTTTATTTTGATTTCTTGCTTTTATTTTGATTTATTTGCTATTGTTGGTTTGCTATAAGAAAATCCAAAAAGATTTTGCTTTGTTTGCTTGTTTCCTTTTGTTCTTGTTTCCAATTCGAAAACACCAAAAATATTTTGTTATTTGGTTTTGTAAAGTTCATTATGGAGTTCAATGGTCTTCGGTGGCTAGAGAGTGGTTTTCATTCCATATTATTCAAGCTACACAAGTGAAAGGCAATAATGACGATCTACGACAATTCGACTGTGGTGAGAGGCTGGTATGAACTCTATTTGTTTTCATTTTTGTACATATACTCATCCATGTGAGCATGCTTAGTTTGTTCATGTGAGGTATTTGTCATTTAAGAAAGTCTAGTAGTTCATGATGTCTCATGTTTAGCTCCAGTTTATTAATATGAGTAGCATGTCATAGATATTTGCTTGCATTGTTTTATTCATAAATAGGTATGACATTGTGGTATCCTCCTCTGAATAATTCATTCGAATCGACTTGGCACATGCTCACGCATGCATATGACTGAACAAAAGTCAATTAAGCCTCGTTGATTTACTTTGCCTCAGAGTTCTTGTATCACTTTTATGCCTCCGTTAATTTATTTTGCCGCAAGCATGATTATGATACTGACTGCTCTCTTGATTGTCGCTCCCCAGTCTATTGCTAGCCTTCACTTGTACTGAGCGGGAACGCTGCTCGTGCTTCCAAACCCCTGAAAACCAAGTTATTCCAAAGTGTCCACCATAAATACCTATGCATGGCCTTTCAAACCATTCCAAGTAAATTCTCATGCGCTACCTTTAAACCTTCAAAATGCTTCTCAATTTGCGTCAATGTTTTATAGCTCATGAGGAAGTATGTGGTGTTTATCTTTCAACCTTGTCATTTACTTTTGACAGACTTTCATACTAAGAGCTGGCAACGGGGTTCCTAGCCCCAATTAATCAAACCTAATTCTCTTCACATGTTTTGCCCTGATTCATCAGTAAGCAACTTAACTTTGCAAATAGACACTCCTCCATGGTATGAGATTGATTGGAAGGCACCCGAGGATTCGGTTAGCCATGGCTTGTGTAAGCAAAGGTTGGGGGGAGTGTCACCCATAATAAAACTAAAGTACGTGTGTAAACAAAAGAGAAGAGGGATGATCTACCTTGCTGGTAGAAATAACGTCCTTCATGGGAGCCGCTCTTGGAAGTCTGGTTGACGAGGTAGTTGGAGTACCCATTACCATTCGTTGACAACAACAAACACCTCTCAAAATAATTTTACTCCTGTTTTTAAAAAATGAAAAGCTCTAGCGCATGTTAATCCCTGCTTCCCTCTGCGAAGGGTCAATCTTTTACTTTTATGTTGAGTCACCATCCTTTCTTTGAGCACTTTCTTGAGAGCACAACTATCATTCTTAGTATAATATGCTTGTCCCAAAATGTGATTGACTGTGGTATAACTTTGATGCTTTCATCTTTGACAATCTCTACTTCTAGTCTTTCCATGAACTTCAGAGGTGCCCGAGCATTTATGTTTTGCTGTACAAATACGGGCAAGCGAGATACCACTTTATTATATCTTTTTATGAACATTTCAATCCTGTTGATAGACATGATTCATGATGCTTATTATTAATTTGTTGGTACCTTTTCCATGATTGACATAGCTATTAGATGATTTTATTTGCATGTATCTTATTATGAATTGCCTAAGTACTTGTCCATATCATGAGAATATTTACATCATATGAGCAAATGTGTTCGTGAAAGTTCTTTTATCGCACTCAGTTGTTAACTGAATTGCTTGAGAACAAGCAATAAGCTAAGCTTGGGGGGAGTTGATACGTCCAAAACGTATCTACTTTCCCGAACACTTTTGCTATTGTTTTGCCTCTAATTTGTGTATTTTGGATACAACTAACACGGACTAACGCTGTTTTCAGCAGAATTGCCATGGTGTCTCGTTTTTGTGCAGAAATTCAACTTTCAGGAAAATCCCCGGAATTTATGTCGAAGGGCTTATTTTTATAGAAGATTCACGGAGCCAGAAGGGCAGGCCTGGGAGAGGCCCAGGGCCCCCACACACTAGGCCGGCGCGGCCTAGGAGGGGGGCGCGCCGCCCTAGTGTGAGGCCGCCTCGGCCAGCCTCTGACGCCCCCTCTGGACTATTTAAGGGTTTCGATCTAAAAACGCGAGACGGGAAGTCGAGGTCGCCAGAAACCATCCAGAACGCTGCCACCATCGCGAAACTCCGTCTCGGGACCAGAAACTCCGTTCTGGCACTCCGCCGGGGTGGGGAATTGAAGGAGATCATCGCCATCATCACCACCGACGCCTCTCCATCGACCAGCCATGTTTCCCCCATCCATGTGTGAGTAATTCCCCCGCTGTAGGCTGAAGGGGATGGTAGGGATTGGATAAGATTGGTCATGTAATAGCATAAGATTGTTAGGGCATAGTGCCTAGTGTCCGTAATTGGTACTTTGATGATATTGTTGCAACTTGTTATGCTTAATGCTTGTCACTAGGCCCCGAGTGCCATGATCTCAGATCTGAACATGTTATTGTTTCATGATGATATGCATTGTTTTATGATCTTACCTGCAAGTTGTATACACATGTCGCTGTCCGGAACCCGAGGCCCCAAAGTGACAGAAATTGGGACAACCGGAGGGGAAGGCAGTGATGTGAGGATCACATGTGTTCATGGAGTGTTAATGCTTTGCTCCGGTACTCTATTAAAAGGAGTACCTTAATTTCCAGTAGATTCCCTAGAGGCCCGGCTGCCACCGGCTGGTAGGACAAAAGATGTTGTGCAAGTTTCTCATTGCGAGCACGTACGACTAAATATGGAACACATGCCTATGGATTGCTTAGTACTTGGACACCGTTTTATTATTATCTGCAAATGCCCTACTTTGATTGTTACATGAGTTTCTCTCATCCATGCAATGCCCGTTCATCCATCCCCGTGCCTACAGTATTTTAATCCTGCTGTTTACTATAATCACTACTGCTGTCTTTGTTACACTGCTGCTGATATTTCACTACTGCTACTGCTATAAAACTGTTACTACTGATAAACTCTTGTGAGCAAGTCTGTTTCCAGGTGCAGCTGAATTGACAACTCCGTTGTTAAGGCTTTCAAGTATTCTTTGTCTCCCCTTGTGTCGAATCAATAAATTGGATTTTACTTCCCGCGAAGACTGTTGCGATCCCCTATACTTGTGGGTCATCAGATGCCACTTGATTTTATTTGATAAGATTTTTCCTCTTTTTGATCCTAAAATGTTAGCAACTATTTTCTCGTATACATAGTCCGCACAATACTAATTTTAGCATGGTGATTGCATCTGATACATAATTGTACTTATGATGCAGATGAGTCATCCATGGATGTACGGTAACCGATGTGATCCTGCTTTCAGAGAGGGCGTGAAATCCTTCCTGCTTGTGGCCGAGGCCAACAAGTCAAAGCAAGGTTTTATTTGTTGTCCATGTCTGAAATGTAAGAATGAGAAGGATTATTCTTGCTCAAGAGACATTTAGAGCCACCTGCTTCGGTTCAGATTCATGTCCGGCCATAATGTTTGGACCAAGCACGGAGAAGAAGGGGTTATGATGGAAGATGGCGATGAAGAAGAAGATAACGATGACCAGTACTGATATATGTTCTCTGAATACGATGATATCGCAATGGAAGATAATAAAGAAGAAGGAGGTGAAGAACGGGCACCAGATGATCCTGGTGATGATGATCTTCTTCGGGCCATTTCTGATGCAAGGAGAGACTATGGCACAGATAAGGAGAGGTTGCAGTTCGACAAGATGTTAGAGGACCACCAAAATTTGTTGTACCCAAGTTGTGAAGATGGGCAAAGAAATCTGGGTAGCATATTTCAATTGCTAAAATGGAAGGCAGAGGAAAGATGGGCAGAGAAAGTGGTGTGACTGACTAGGGATTTGAAAAATTGCTGATAATATTAAAGAAGTTGCTTCCAAGAAAGAACGAATTGCCCGCCAGTACGTATGAAGCAAAGAAGCTTCTCTTCCCTCTAGGATTAGATGTGCAGAAGATACATGCATGCATTAATGACTGTATCCTCTACCGCGGTGAGAAGTACGAGAATTTGAATAAATGCCGATATGCGGTGCATTGCGGTATAAGATCAGAAGAGATGACCCTGGTGATGTTGAGGGCGAGCCACCCAGGAAGAGGGTTCCTGCGAAGGTGATGTGGTATGCTCCTATAATACCACGGTTGAAACGTTTGTTCAGAAACAAAGATCATACCAAGTTGTTGCGATGGCACATGGAAGAATGTAAGAAAGACGCGATGTTGAGGCACCCTGCTGATGGTCGGCAGTGGAGAAACATCGAGAGAGAGTTCCCGGATTTTGCAGGTGAGGCAAGGAACTTATGGTTTTGTCTAAATACAGATGGCATGAATCCTTTTGGGAAGCAGAGTTGCAGTCACAGCACCTGGCCCATGACTCTATGTATCTACAACCTTCCTCCTTGGTTATGCATGAAGCGAAAGTTCATTATGATGTCAGTGCTTATCCAAGGCCCAAAGCAACCTGATAACGACATTGATGTGTACCTAAGGCCATTAGTTGATGAACATTTGGAGTCGTGGGCCGAACCAGGTGTACGTGTGTGGGATGAGCACACCGAGCAATAATTTGACCTACGAGCGTTGCTATTCGTAACCATCAATGGTTGGCCTGCTCTTAGTAATATTTCAGGACAGACGAAGAAGGGATACAATGCATGCACACACTATTTAGATGAGACAGAAAGTAAATATTTGGGAAAAAGTAGGAAAAATATGTACCCGTACAATCGCCGTTTTCTTCCTGATACGTCTCAAATGTATCTATAATTTCTTTATGTTCCATGATAGTTTAATGATAATACTCACATGTTTTATATACACTTTATATCATTATTATGCATTTTCCGGCACTAACCAATTAACAAGATGCCAAAGCGTCAGTTCCTGTTTTCTGCTGTTTTTGGTTTCAGAAATCCTACACAGGAAATATTCTCGGAATTGGACGAAACAAAAGCCCACAGTCTTATTTTCCACGGAGCCTTCCAGAAGTCCGAAGAGGAGACGAAGAGGAGCCGAGGGGGCCCCACACCACCTGGCGGCGCGGCCAGAAGGGGGGCGCGCCACCCTATGGGGTGGGCCCCTCGAGCGCCTCCTGACTCTGCCCCTTCGCCTATTTATTCCCTCCGTCGCGAAAATCCTATTATCGAGAGCCACGATACGAGAAAAGTTCCAGAGACACCGCCGCCGCCAATCCCATCTCGGGGGATTCAGGAGATCACCTCCGGCACCCTGCCGGAGAGGGGAATCATCACCCGGAGGACTCTACATCACCATGATCGCCTCCGGACTGATGCGTGAGTAGTTCATCCTTGGACTATGGGTCCATAGCAGTAACTAGATGGTTGTCTTCTCCTTTTGTGCTATCATGTTTAGATCTTGTGAGCTGCCTATCATGATCAAGATCATCTATTTTGTAATGCTACATGTTGTGTTTGTTGGGATCCGATGAATATGGAATACTATGTCAAGTTGATTATGGATCTATCATATATGTGTTGTTTATGATCTTGCATGCTCTCCGTTGCTAGTAGAGGCTCTGGCCAAGTTGATACTTGTGACTCCAAGAGGGGGTATTTATGCTCGATAGTGGGTTCATGCCTCCATTGAATCTGGGAAAGTGACAGAAAATTCTAAGGTTATGGATGTGCTGTTGCCACTAGGGATAAAACAACAATGCTTTGTCTAAGGATATTTATATTGTTTACATTACGCACAGTACTTAATGCAATTGTATGTTGTTTGCAACTTAATACTGGAAGGGGTGCGGATGCTAACCCGAAGGTGGACTTTTTAGGCATAGATGCATGCTGGATAGGGTCTATGTTCTTTGTCGTAATGCCCTAAGTAAATCTCATATTAGTCATCATGATATGTATGTGCATTGTTATGCCCTCTCTCTTTGTCAATTGCCCAACTGTAATTTGTTCACCCAACATGCTATTTATCTTATTGGAGAGACACCACTAGTGAACTGTGGACCCCGGTCCATTCTTTTACATCTGAATACAATCTACTGCAATCATTATTCTCTGTTGTTCTTTGCAAACAAACATCATTCTCCACACCATACGTTTAATCATTTGTTTACAGCAAGCCGGTGAGATTGACAACCTCACTGTTAAGTTGGGGCAAAGTATTTTGATTGTGTTGTGCAGGTTCCACGTTGGCGCCGGAATCTCTGGTGTTGCGCCGCACTACACTCTTTCACCAACAACCTTCACGTGGCCTTCATATCCTATTGGTTCGATAACCTTGGTTTCTTACTGAGGGAAAACTTGCTGCTGTACGCATCACACCTTCCTCTTGGGGTTCCCAACGGACGTGTGCTTCACGCGTCATGACTTCCGTGCAGGCATGCCTTAAGGGAAAAAGGAAAGCATTTCAATGGCGAGGCAGAAACCCGTCCAAAGCCTGTCTCCCGTAGTGGTGCGGATGTATTTGACATGATCAAGGATTTAAATGTTATCTTTGGAAAGGGTCCAGGCAGTCGATCTGTTCTGACAGACGCTGAAGGACACGCGCCCATGTGGAAGAAGAAATCTATTTTTTGGGAGCTAGAATATTGGAAACTCTTGGAAGTCCGCTCTGCAATCGACGTGATGCACCTGACCGAGAATCTTTGTGTGAATATTCTAGGTTTCCTGGGCGTGTATGGGAAGACAAAAGATACAACAGAAGCACGAGAGGACCAACAACATCATAAAGGACGAGACGACAATCATCCAGGGCAGTTTGAAGGGCCTGCCAGCTACGCTCTTACCAAAGAAGAGAAGAAAATCTTTTTTGAAGCCCTATTCAGTATCAAGATTCTGTCTGGTTTCTCGTCGAATATAAAGCAAATAGTAAATATGAAGGAGAAAAATTTCCAGAACATAAAGTCTCATGACTGTCACGTGCTTACGACACAATTGCTTCCGGTGCATTGAGGGGACTTCTACCAGAAAATGTTCGACTAGCCATTGTGAAGATATGTGCATTCCTCAACACAATTTCTCAGAACGTAATGGATCCAGAAACTTTGTCAGGGCTACAGGTTGATGTGGTCGAATGTCTTGTCAGCTTCGAGTTGTTGTTCCCACCATCCTTCTTTAATATTATGACGCACCTCCTCGTTCACCTAGTTGAAGAGATTAGAATTCTCGGTCCTGTATTTCTACACAATATGTTCCCCTTCGAGAGGTTCATGGGAGTCTTAAATAAATATGTTCATAACCGTGCTAGGCCAGAAAGAAGTATCTCAAAGGGCTACGGAACAGAGGAGGTCATTGAGTTTTGTGTTGAATTTCCTCCTGATCTTAAGCCGATTGGTGTTCCTGAATCTCGGTATGAGGGGAGGCTGACTGGAAAAGGCACACTAGAAAGGAAAGCAACGGTGTGCAACGCATATGCGGAATTTGCATCAGTGGTACCTTGATGTGTGCAAGGAGAACACGACATTCATCGTGGCAAATATCCCATATGCATATTACTTCCGAAGGGAGGTTCTCCATATTGAGATTTCCGAACTCTGGCAGTTATTCAATTTAGACTCCCACGACAAATATCTCATGAGCTGCTATTGCTTGTAAGTTGTTAACTACATATAAGTTCCTGTTCATTCAGTTGTTCCTGTTCATTGCATATATTCACTATATCTTATGTACTCTCTTATGCAGACTGAAGATCGATGAATGCAGAATAAAGAATATAACCAATATTGGGTTTGTTGACCCAGATAAAGTACATCATGACACGGTAAGGGATAAAGACCAAGAAACGGGGGCAACCTACTACGGTTTATAACGGAGCAACATTTCTGTGATTCAATATTGTTTTCTTACAACTAGTGAGAGTCTTATTGATCTGTTGTATACATTCAATTTTTCTAACTCGATGTTAAGTGTAATTCAAACATGTGCAGTTTCCACTGGATTTTGCTAGACATTCAAATTGATAAGGGAATAGTTGAAGTAAGGGACCCATTGAGTAGAGGTCTGGAAGGGTTCCTTGACTTGCAGAAATTGCTCCAGAGGTAATTTCAATCATTAATTGTCGCGCTATATCTTTCGTGAGATATCAATTAATTATACACTCATTCAATCATTTACTCTTGTACCGTGTGACCAATAAGGGTAACTTCGCAGAGAAGCTAACATTTACTCCTGTACTGTGCGACCAGCAGCCACAAGGGACGAATCTATGTGGATACTACGTTTGCAAGTACATTCGCATGTTAACCACTGAGAATAGCGATAATAGATTCAACGTAAGAAATAACATTCACAAATTTAATTTGTTATCGTCAATATTTCGTTATCAAGATTGATATAGTCATATTCATCTAATTTTCCTATATAGGTTGAGTTCATGCGGGAGAAGCTCCAACCACGTGAACACCTACTAGGAATTGCGGAGAAAGTGGCGGGACTTCTGATGGGAGAAATTATAGACGACAAAGGCAGGTTTAGTCCAAATAGCAAATGGTCATGATCCCCGTGTAATAGTTTGAATAGACGACGGGATCTAGTCCCGGTAGTGTGAGCTCCATGTATATGTAAGGAGTCTACGAATAGACTTTTGCTTCGAATATTTTTTTTTCTCAATCTATATATAATGCATGAATGTGTACAGCTTCTATAGTAGCGTTCAAATATATGGAAAAAAAATTGAAATGAAAAAATGAAATAAAAGGGGGCGATGGCGGGAGGGGGTGGCTGCACCCCTCAAACCCTAAAGGAGGAGCGACATGTGCGCGCCACGCAGAGGGCCTTTTTTCGTGGGCGGTATTACCACCCGCGACAAAAGGGGGTGTCCCCTGCGCGCCCTACGGCTGCCACATTGTGGACCTTATGTCGCGGGTGGTAAGCGACCCGCGACAAAAGGTTGGGCCTTTTGTCGCGCCCCCGTTGTCGCGGCTGGCCGCCCATGACAAAAGGGTCTTACGGCCCGCAATATTAGGCTTGTTTTCCACTGGTGTGCCCTCGCAACTAGTGAGCTAAAACAAAATACAAAACAAGTGGTAATTTTGAAGGTTTTAAAGGTAGCACACAAGTAATTCACTTTGGAGTGGCAATGAAATACCACATATAGGTATGTATGGTGGACACAATTGGCACTTTGATTTTTAGTGATTGGATGCACGAGTAGAGCTCATACTCAGTACAAGTGAAGGCTAGCAATAAACTGGGAAGCGATAATCAAGAAATCAGTAGCTGTCATAATTATGCTTGCAACATTTTGAAGGTTTTAAAGGTAGAACACAAGCAATTCATTTTGGAGTGGCAGTGAAATACCATATATAGGTATGTATGGTGGACACAATTGGCACTTTGGTTTTTAGTGGTTGGATGCACAAGTAGAGCTTATACTCAGTACCAGTGAAGGCTAGCAATAGACTGGGAAACGACAATCAAGAAATCAGTTGCTGTCATAATCATGCTTGCAACAGACAAAATTAACGGAAGCATAAAAGTAATACAAGAACTCCGAGATAAGATAAATCATCGAGGCTTAAATGACTTTTGTTTATTATTATGCATGCTTGAGCATGTGCCAAGTTGATTCAAATGAAGCATTCAGAGGAGGATACCACAATGTTATACGGTTATATGAATAAAGCAATGCAAGCAAACATCTATATGATATGTTACCTACTATTAGTAAATTGGAACTAATCATGAGAGAGCATAAACTACTGAGCATCATTAAGTAGCATACACCTTACACAAACAAACTAAGCATGTCCACATAAATGAGTATATATACAAAAATGAAAACAAATAGAGTTCATACCAGCCTCTCACCACAACTCGAATTGTCGTGACCGTCATTATTGCTCTTTACTTGTGTGGATTGAATAGTATGAAATGATAACCAACCTCCAATGAAGTCACGGAAGACCGTTGAACCCTGCAGCAACTTTACAAAACCAAAGAAGAATAACAAATATTTTTGGTTTTCGATTTTTAATCAACACACAAAGCATAATTTTTTTAGATTTTCGAGTAGCAAACCATAAAGGGAAAATGAAGCAAACTAAAGAAGCGAATGGAGAGAAACAACAGAAATATTTTTGGTCTTTTTATGTTTTGGAAAGTAGAAAAAAAAGAATAACAAAAATAAAGAAAACTAACATAGACATGCAAATGCAACTAGTGGCAGAAATCTGTCAACCTAGAAAAGCAGGAAAATATCGATTTTTTTGAAAATGTTCTGTAGCTTAGATCGAAAAATGCTCAACTAACGAAATTTAGGCAACAACCTGGGGCATATGGTAAAAAAAATTCAGCTCAAAATTCCATTCTGGCTGTGAGTACAAATTTTTACACTGACAGCACAGAATCTGTTTTTGGGCAGCAACTTTCCCAATTCTTACTTCCTTCCTATTAGAGGATATCCTTGGTACAAAAACAAAATAAATAGGCCAAGAAGAGGTTATTACAGTAATAACAACTTCCAAGATTCAATAAAAGAGAAATTGCAGAAATAAACTAAACAAGAACAAAAAGAAAGCGAAACATGGATATACAAAGTTCCGACGGAATATGATGTATAGATGAGTGATATGTCGGTATACCTCCCCCCTAGCTTAGGATTTTGGCCTAAACGGAGATCACTCCTAGGCAGGCCAAGAAGTGTAAGAAGTGTTGCCTCCGTAATACGACGAAGAAGCACCTTCGTCCTGATATGAACTCGAGGACGCCCTAGTGTAATGTGTGGTGTAGTCATCAGTGGCCTCCTCCTCTTGTGCTGCCCATGGAATCCAAGCAGTCGCAGCTGCTAGTCCAACTCCTCCTTTGAGCGCGACCACTACTTCATGTGAACACTAAAAAAACTAGATTGTGGTAGGAGAACCTTCCTTTCTTCTCCATCAATAAATAACATTCTATATACTATAGTTCTTGCACAAGAGTTAGCGGTAAAAAATTGAGAAAAGGGAAAAATAAAAAAGGGGAAACAAACAAACAAAGACATTGTCACGCTGATGAAACACTCTTAACAACAACACTCTAAACAACCACCGAAGACAATACCCGGACTACAAAAAATTCTTTAAAAACAATGCCTCCAAGAAGTAAACAATGCACTAGTATTATCGCTGCCCCGTTGAAGATCTTGGGTTTTCACCCTGAAGAAATCCCAAATTCACAAAATAATGCATTCAGCAAGACCATGGTCAGGTACAATCAATGAAAGGCCACCCATTGGATTTTCACTCTAAAATCGCCACTCGGTACTCAATGAGCATCACCAAAGTTTAACTTCACCAGTGTTGCCGCCCCTATTGCCAAGGCTGCTGCAGTAGGTCACCGAACACCTGACACACAAGAAGAGCATGTGCAGCATAGTCTTCATCACAACCAATACACATCCTCCTCGAAATAGGCTTTCGCCCCTCTTTATAAATAAAGCAACCACATCCATACAGAGTTCAGATACAACACAATGAACTCACACCACACACCAACAGTCTGCTGGGGCAACTGCACAACATGCCCAGAAGAACGAGTAAAGCGATACAACACCCCACAGAATAGGGCCACTCAGCGTCTAACGACGTAGAAATGTGACGGGCTGCCGCAAGAAGATCCTCCAACATGTCGTCCAGGCGCTCCCTGTCCCGCTGCCTACATAGCGGGTACCACTGCTGCAACAAAGCCAAGAAAGAGTAGACAGAGTCAGAAGCGCGTCGAGGTAAGATACACTCAATGACCATCTTATTGCGCACAGTCCACAACGTCTAGGTCAAGACCGCGAACAATAACCAGAAGAGGCGCCTCCTCCTACCGGTGTTGTTCGCATGGGCCTCAATGAACTCTCCGAGGGCTGAAGCCTGCCACTCAGGCCCCAGCGCCTCCTGGAAGAAGCTCCAAAGGAAACGGACCACGGGGCAAGACAACCATGACAACCATGACACATGTCCGCAATGACTTCAAAACCTCCGATCATAGCAACCATGACCTTTCTCCGCCTCTATCAATATCATAGAAATCTATTCTTAGACATGTTTCATGACTCCCACAAGAAAAAAGCGAAGATTCACGCCAGGTTTTGCGATCTGGATCTGTTGAGCAGGCTCACTGGTTGATTACTGTACTTACCTTTGCATGCAGCTGAAGGGAACGTACGTAGATCCAGATCCAGCAACAGGGGCTCTGCCTAATTTGCCACGAGAGGTACCGGCCTCGTACACGCATACGCATGGCGACATGGCGTACAACCGAAGCGGCCGCCGGCCGGGGCCCTGGCGCGCCGCGCCCCACCACCTCTGGGACACACAGAGCAGCGGCAACCTCTGCCAGGGCCTACCGCCGCTGCCCACCAAGCGCAGGAGCGACGGTGGTGGTATATCCTCATGGACCGTACGCCGCGCGCGCGGAGGTGGTAGAGGACTGGCACACGCACGACGGCGCCGTACTCCGGTACGCGCCGTGGCCGTCAACGTGGCCGGCGCTCCCACTCCTGTGCAT
The DNA here is from genome assembly GCF_019359855.2 of Lolium perenne. Lineage (NCBI taxonomy): Eukaryota > Viridiplantae > Streptophyta > Magnoliopsida > Poales > Poaceae > Lolium > Lolium perenne. The sequence continues at coordinate 94,591,742 of NC_067250.2, read as the reverse complement.
GCAGTTGTGCTACGCGCCAAGACCACCGCATAGTGTGTCAGCGGCGTGCATGTGCCGGCAGTGCCTGCCTGCTCGCGTCCCGATCCGGCCCGTCCATTGGCCGGCCGGCCGGCGGTCCAGGCTTCTCCTTCTTGGCACCGTTGCTCATAAATCGACAGAGCGCGTGTGTCCAAGTGCCAGGAACATGAGGACGGTAGCCGTAGCGTGCTGGGATGGAATGTTGTCGTTTGGCCATATTGCAGCGTCCGTTCGTGGATGTCGAATTTCAAATTCAGCGGCTTCTGTGTCCTTCCTGAGTCCTGAACTCCTGATCGACACTGAGGACAGACAGCGTGTTATGTCTCAACACACGGGAAAGTCCATTCTAACGGCACCGGTAACTACCGGTGCCGCATCCACCGCTCGCTGCTTCGTAATTCGTGCTACATTCTCTTCTTATATCTAGTGTGTATCATTTCCATATAATATATCTACAAAATTGAAAATAAATTTTGGTAAATTTTCGTATTTTCTTTATATGAGACGTGATTCGTGATACTTTAAACAAAAAATAACTACAACAATTCAAATATGCGCGAAATATATGTATAATGTGGTTGAAATAAGAAATTTGTTATTTTTATCTAATAAATATTATAGATATACCATATGGTAGTAAAATAGATAATAAATTGGAGATAAATTAGCACGAATCGCGAGGCAACTACTGGTCGGATGATGACCGGTAGTTACCGGATCCGTTAGAAAATCCTCTCCCCTCAACACACGTACTATAAGAAGTTAAAAGAGTTTCATCGGAGGTCTTTGACCTAAATAATGGTTCTTTCAAGACTCTAAATCACTCATGGCCTCTTTCAGAATTTTTAAATTTGTACGGCTCCTCGTACTCGCTCTATGTTCGATCGATGGCTAGTTTGAGTCACTAGATCTAGCTAGTTTTTAGCCTATGATGGGTTGAATACATGTAGAACACGCCCGTTTGTTTGGCTACTTCAGTTAGGTCACGACATTAAACATGGTTGGACTCAATGATATCAGATCCTCTGGAAAAAAATAAAACCTCAGACCCTCTAGGCTAAAAAAAAGCCCAGCTAGGTCACGTCATTTTGAATGGCAACATTCAAAGAGAACTAACCGAACTAAATGACGTGTTATGTGTTGTGAAGTGTATATGTGGATTGCCTAGCCCTTTCCATCAGTTCGGACTTTTGGTTCAAGTGGCTAGTGCATGAAGCTTAACATGGTATCAGAGCCCCAGGTCTCGAGTTCAAATCCTGGTTTTCGCAATTAAGCCTAAAAATTGTTGTTGCCCCCCTATTTAGCCACCGCTGATGTCCTGTTTCGGTGTGCTCTTCTTCTTTCACGTGTTGACTTTCTCTTCTCCCGTCACACGCGAGTGGGGGTGTTGTGAAGTGTATATGTGGATTGCCTAGCTCTTTCCATCAGTTCGGACTTTTGGTTCAAGTGGCTAGTGCATGAAGCTTAACATTATGTACATGTTAAGCTATTCAACATGGCGTGACTGAAAAGGACAATAACAGTTTTAAAGTTTTGGGAGGGGCCGTAAGTGGTTCAGAGTTTAGAAAAGAGCCATTTAGACCAAAGAACTTGATTCGTCTAGTGGTGGCTTGTCTTGTGAAACAATGCATGGCGCTAGCCACCAGAGTATCAATTCTCCTGTTCACATTTACCCATAAATAAGGATGAAACTGAGTGCTGCCATATTTGCTTCTATATTCATTTGCGAAAGCGAAGACGAGTAGAGAAACCCATGAAATAAATATGAAAACATATATTATTGAAAATAAATCCGGAGCATATACGGGACAATGTGGCACGGAAAGCGAACGCTTGTCGGAACCTAGAAAATCTTAGACCATGCAGATAGTTTCAAGCAAACCAACAAACTCGTGCTAGTTCCTACTATAAAATCAAACATGATGATATATTACGATTATATCATTAGATTGTAAGTTGCCATAGATTAGCTAGGAAATACGGGAAGGATTGAACTGTTGAAGCCTCGTCGAACGCATGAAGGGATTACGTGGTCATCATCAGCTAGTTTCCGGATTGGGTAATTTGCACTTTTCTAACTTGTCACATAGATCATATAATTAGACTGTAAGTTATCATAGATTAACTAGAAATTACGAAAAGATTGAACCGTCGAAGCCTCCTCAAACGTAGGAAGAGATCATGTACGTGGTCGTCATCTGCTAGTTTTAAGATGGGCTACTTTAGACTTTTTTTATTTATCATTTAAAGAAAACAGAAATCAGATTGTAAGTTTTCGTTTCCGTTTATGTTTAGCCGGAAAAGGGCTGTCCTGTTTTCATTTCCTTTTTCGCTAAAGAAAATGTCCGTTCAACGAAATTTCAATTTCGCTTTCATGTTTTTATTTCATTCCTTTTTTCGCGAAAAATTCAAAATATTTTCTCATCCCGGCCTTATTAAATGGGGTATTCAGTGCAGAGTTGCATTCTTCTCTAATCTTTTTTTTAAGGAAAAGTTCTTCTCAAATCAAACTGAGCCATTCTGGTCATCTAAATAAACCTGTGAATCCCATGGACCTTTAACTGAAAGATTAGCACGGCCGGTGATGATGCCTTGGACCTTTCAACCGATGATCGATAGCAGTGACCCCCTTCTTTTAGGGCGATGTCTAAGATCAACGCGCACGTCATGAAACAAATCTGCCGTGGCCTCGTAAGGGCATGAGCAATGGAGGCAGTTGTCCAACTAGGCTTGGATAAAACTTTTGGCATATACATGTCATGTTATGGTCTCATTAATATATCTTTCTCTCAAAAGCTGATTTGGTTTTTTTCTTTCTCTCTCACATTTTCACTCAGTTTTCACTTTATGGCTGAAGAGGCTGCCTCCTGATGAAGAGGCTACCTCCTCATCCGAACCTACTTTGGACCACCCGAACCTAACTAAAGTTGTGAGGCAGTACCTATAGGGCAGTGCATTGGGCATGCCCTAAGAAACCGAGTTAATAGGTACCGTGGTCCACCTGTGCACCACCCTTGCAAGAAATGCAAATCTGAAAGTACCGCGTACGTACGTTCCAATGCTGGTACCACCTGCCAATTAGTAAAGGCGCCGTGGGCGTTACATGTAATCGATGAACCTAACATGGCTACAGAAGTACCGATTAGGTAAAAGTTTTTCAGTATGCAGTTGGCTTTTCGTTGGAGAAACGAGTCGATCTATAATTAATTTGGCGCCGGCCGATTGAAAATCTTGTCCGTCCATGCGTGCATGCAAGTAATATAAAGTACTTTGTTCAGCGGGTACATGCGTGCATGCAAGTAATATCACATAGAAAATAATCCCATAAGAATATTATAATCCCATAAAAAATAGTATAGTAATTTAAATTGTCATAGAAAAATAACACGAATTTAAGCCTAATGATAAATTTCTTCCCCACAATTAAAGAGAATTTCTCATTTTCATAAAATTCAAGTTGGCATGACATCTCAACTCGGTAGGATGGTTGTCCCTTATTGCATGGTTCCACAAAAATAGTCAATAAGGTTTGTTGTAGATGGTAACGCCATCCTAATGGGACCTCTCGGATATACTAACGGTGGTCGGTTATGGTAGATGGGCTGGAAACGCTCTATCAAGCTGCACCATGGTGATAAAAGTGTGAGGAAAAGATTTGTTGGATTTAGTCCAGCATCGGTTGTGAGAGAAGATGTAACCCATGCATGAGTACCACGTGCATCTATATCAACGAGGCGCGCCAATTAGTTGACATTAGCATACTCTACTAATCTAAGGGCTATTTCAAACCTTGAATTCGTAGAGGTTCGACGAAATAAACACTAAACTATAAATTCCGGCCGTTTGTACCTTGAACTTGCGAATTTCGGTGTAAGTGAAACCTAAAACTGGTTCCCACGTGCTAGGCCCTCGGCCTGAAACTTTAAATCCATGTCGTGTTTGTAGAGGTGCGTGCTGCCATGACTACAACCTTCTTGTGCACGATCTAGCCCGTGCTAGAAGCGATGGCGCGTTCGTCGAGCCGCACAGTCGCTCTAGTCCAGTCGTCCTCTGTCGGCACCGGAACCAGAGCTACCAGAGCTCCTCCTCCTCGAGGTGGTGGTTCAGCGGCGGCTCCTTCATGCGCTTTGGGGCACTGAGCTACTTCAGATTTTGGTAGTAAAAATTAGGGAAGAAGACGAGTATGACATGTGGGTCCCATTGTTAGTGAGAGCAACCGGTGATCTCGATCGGGTTTGTTACTTTCTCTGTACACCAAACATTTTCAGGTTTTCCTTTAGACCAGGATTTAGAAGTTCAGGATACAAACGGTAGTAGTTTGAAGTTTAGGGTTCGTTTCGTCAAATCTCTACGGATTCAAGGTTTTGAAATAGAACTTTTCCTAATCTAAGCAGTGCCTCCCCCCCCCCCCCCCCCAAAAAAAAAAAAAAAAACCTTCACATGTTGAAAATTAACAACGGCTGGTACTGTTTCATACGCTATGTGTGTGCGAGAAAGTTGGGAGATGCAATCCAGTTTTAAATTATATTTGTACTTTTGTATCAGAAAGTCTTTTTTTGGCTCCAGTGCTCCTGCATATTCAAAAAAATTAAAACTATATTCGCAGGTTTTAGAAAAATCGTGAAACAAAATTCTAGTAGCAGCTAATGATGCGTGTAAAATCTCAAATCGGAATGTTTTGTATTCTGTGCAACACAGAAGTAACGAAGTTTGATTTTTCTTTTTTTGAAGATTTGGAATCACTGTACTTAGATCCACTCTTTTGTTATTGTTATGCTGCCCAAGATACACGATAGTTCCAATTGATATTTTACACGTTTGTGGAATACTTTACTAGCTACGTCATGAATTGTTTTCAGAAATTTTTAAAATTTAGAAATATGATTTTCATTTTTTATAAAAAGAATTTACCGGTGCCCATGAGCACCAAATCTCCACTCATTTTTGTATGCAATATTTAAGCTAACGTATTGGGGAGAAATTTGATGTCATGGTATGTCGCCATATGTCGAGCTGTATGGCCCCGTACAAACTGCATACTTGTGCATATGCTTGCTGACAACATGTTTGGGCTGCTGCAGAACCGATGGAGGCTGCTCGGTTTAGTCCCATCTCATCTAGAGGAAGCATGGGCGAACATAGCAGGTGGGTCGGGCCGTGACCCATCCATATATTTGACAAAAAAATCTTGATACCCCTAATCTTCTCTAGCCCAACGAGGCAAGCGACCGAGCACCACTAGTGAAAAACGGGGCTTTAGCACCAGTTGGTAAAGCCCATTTTTACCGGCTGACCAACTGGTGCAAGGCTTCCGGTTTTAAAGCCTCCCCCTAGCACCGTTTCAGTTGCGAACCGGTGCTAAAGAGGCACCGAGTGGCCTGCAGCTGAGCGCCCGGGCGGAGGACCTTTACCACCGGTTCGTAACACGAACCGGTGGTAAAGGTTTCTGCCGCGGCAGGGAATTTCACCAGAACGCTGCCGCGGCAGAGTCTGCCGCCACGCCCCATTTGAAACACGTTATAATGCACACATATAGGAAACCATTATATTACATAAAAAACATTACAAATATATCGATCGAAGTGACACACATTCATGCATATATGTGTATATCAAATTTCAAAATAATTTCTATGTATCATCGACTTCCAAAATTGATTGGGCGCTGATGGTATTGTTGGCGTCCGAAACCCACCGGCGAGCAACGGCTGGCAACACGAAGAGCCGGGAACAACCTAGGGCTGCGGCTGGCCCTGGTCCCTCCGAGCGACGGCCCGCAAAGCTCCTGGTACGCACGTCCCGATGCTGGTGCAAGGGCGTGCCACCTGATCTATACCTGATCAGGAAGGTGATGGATTTGCTTCGCTTAGTTTCCTGCATGGCATACACGTAAACATTAAATACGAGCCTCGATCGGCTCTCAGGTTGTCCCGTGAATCGGCTCAAGGAGCCGATCCACCCATGACTCGTATGGGGTTTACGATTGCATGGTGGTCCTGCTTGATCAAAACAAAGCTAAAACGACCTACGACGATCTAGGGTTTTCACCGCATAATCGGAACATCCTACTCGTGATTGAGCCTGGCAGCCACGCACGGTGATAATAAACCGACTCTAGACAAGGCCTAAAAACCAACATTAAGTTGATCCCCGGAACATCTTGTCTAGGGTTAGCAAACTACACCCTACGTGCTACTGGATCCTTCAACCCGTTTGTAAGGCCTAACTATGCAGATATTAAACTAATCCTTGAAGAATCAAGGAGCGATCATAACGGATCGGATCTACTAAACAATGATTAAGCAAGGTGCCGCCCTTACACCTAAGAAAGGTGTAAGGACGGCTAGACGTCTAAGGGTTGCATGGACGAAAACATGTAGCACGATAAAGCAATGCTAACCCTAACACATCTATGATAACTACGTTGCTCGCCATCAACAAGGCTTCAGCACGAGCAACGCATGGATAACGAATAAACGTATACTGCCTACATCGCAAGATGCGATCTAGGCAGCATGATGCTTACTCGGAAGAAACCCTCGAAACAAGGGGTTGGCGATGCGCCTAGATTGGTTTGTGATGAACGTGATTATTGTTTTTCTTGATAACCCTAGATACATATTTATAGTCCGTAGACTTTCTAACGTGGGAATAATCCCAACCGTGCACGAGCCAAACTCTAACTAACCGACACGTATCCTACTATATTTATAGATACAAGGGCAAACTAGCCCAAACTTCGTGTACAAGGCCGGTTCACGTATTTCTTCATGTATATTTCTTCAAGCCCAGTCTTGATCGCGGCCCACCTCTGATCCGGTCAAATTCTGGTGATAACACATGCCCCCCTGGTTTTGGAATTGATAATTCCAAAATCACTCTGCCTTTTCTTCGTCGGGTCATGTCGTGGCAGAACAAAACCGTCGCAGTATCCTTCATCATGATGCCTTGCCTTCTCAACTTCTCCGCGTGATTTGACCGTTGTTTTTTTTTTCTTTTGGGCACCACTTCCTCGGAAACTGCTGTGGCATTAAATCTCCACTATATCCCCTTTTATTTAACAGTTCGCCTCTTCATCCCCTTGCTCTGTTCTGGCCGTCGGCACCCAAAAAATTCCCCATCTCCCGTAGCCATGTCTTCCTCTTCTTCCTCCTCCGCCTCGTCGGATCTTTCTTCCCAGTCCTTCTCCTCTTCGTCCTCCTCCACCTCGTCAGTCTTCTCCGACTCTTCCTCATCTCGTGAGCCGACGCCGGAGTGGGGCTCGCTGGCGGCGCACGACATCCTCGCCGCATCGGAGTGGGACAAGGAGGACCACGAGCCCTACGTCTGGTCCGAGGACGACAAGTCCTTGACCTGTGGCGATGACGACCTTCAGTTCCTCGCCGATGGGGAGCTGGAAGCGACGAGCGAGGACGACTCGTTCTCGTGGGATGGCTACACTTCCTCCGAAGAGGAGGAAGAAGAAGACGACGACGACTCCCTCGAGGACTATCCGCCGGCGAAGCGCTTCCGCGCCGGATCGGATGATGACGACGACGACGACGACGACGACGAGGAGGAGGAGGCTCCCATAGAGGGCTATGGGAGCAGCGACGAGGAGCTCGCCGGCAGCAGCGCCGACGAGAGCTCCGACGACGAGGGCAGCGACGGCCCGTAGAGTAGGGTCTACTAGTATAGGTCTAGTAGTAATAGCAGATTGGCCAATAGGCCCTTCTTTTGTTCTTCCTCCCCTGAGCAATCGGCTCTTTCCTTGTAAGAAATCTCCTTTATTAATGAAGAAATATTCCCCAATTAATTCTGCTTCTTTGTCGATTTTGCCGATTGTCAAACGAAGTCGATGCACAAAGAACCGATGGCAGGGCATCGGTTTATGCCATAAACATACTTTAAGGCCATAAAAGTTGCCTACTCACACGGTCAACAGATCCAATTCGTGTCCACGCCATCTCCCGGTCTCAAACGCACAGATTCAGCAAAATCCACGGGAAAATTACCTCAGATGCCATGAACTCTGGCATGAAACTGATCTGTTAATCCGCTCCATTGAGTTTTGCTCCTCTAGAGTCGATGGCTACACATCGGCTTTTTCGTTATTCTAAAGTCGATGTCCATGCATCGGCTGTACCAATATCCATATTTCTCAAGTCGATGTCTGCGCATCGGCTATGATTTGTATATATAAAAAAAAATTTACCGGCCGATTTCATGAATCGGCCCCCATATTTCAATTACTGGTCATCCCACATGCTTGGGAAATATTTCTTGAGATGTTGGCCATTGACAGCTACTGGGAACTTAGCACCATCCAGCTGCTCTAGCATGTATGCATTACCCTTCAATGCCTGGACGACTTTATATGGACCGTGCCAATTAGGAGACCATTTACCATACGCTTTATCCTTGGTTCCTAATGGCAACACCGCTTCCCATACTAGATCACCAACTTGAAACTCCTTTGGTCTTACCTTCTTATTGTATGCACGAGCTACCCTAGCTTTATTCTCTTTAATCTTCTCCAACGACCAAAGTCTAAGTTCCGTTGCATCCTCAATAGTGTCACTCATCAAAGCTGCATATTCTTCAGCTGTTAGATCATTCTGAAACGTGACACGTCTTGATCCAGCCGTAATTTCCCAAGGCAATACGGCTTCCTGCCCATAGACGAGCTGGTAAGGCGAAGTCTTTATGGCTCCATGGCATGACATGCGGTAGGCCCACAAAGCTTCTGACAGCGTTTCATGCCAAACCCTAGGGTTCTCGTCAATCTTCCTCTTGATCAGCTTGATCAGGCTTTGATTAGATGCTTCAGCTTGCCCGTTGGCTTGAGCATAGTATGGAGATGATCGGATCAGCTTAATCCCCATGTCATCACAGAATTTTCTGAATTCTTTAGAAATAAAGACCGAACCTCCATCGGTCGTGATTGTTTGGGGAATCCCGAACCTATGAATGACGTGTTCTTTGACAAATTTGATAACATCTTCTGATTTTACCTTCTTCATAGGAACGGCCTCCACCCACTTGGTGAAGTAATCTGTAATGGCCAGAATCCACTCGTGGCCTTTGCTTGACGCAGGATGGATTTTGCCGATCATATCCATGCCCCAACCTCGAAATGGCCAAGGCTTGATGATAGGGTTCATTCTGACGGGTACCATCTGAATCTTCCCGAACATCTGACACGCTTGGCATCCCTTGTAGTACTTGAAGCAATCCTCAAGCATAGTGGGCCAATAAAACCCTGATCGCCTAATCAGCCACTTCATCTTATGAGCCGATTGGTGAGTTCCACAGGCGCCTTCATGCACCTCATGTAAGAGCCGATTAGACTCAGTTGGTCCCAGGCACTTGAGCAGTAACCCTTCCAACGTCCTGTAGAACATGTCATCTCCTATAAGGACATATTTCATAGCCTTGTATCTTATCCGTTTAGGTGCCCCCCGAGCCGAATCCTTCAAGTAATTGAAGATATCGGCTCTCCGATCATCCTGTTCCAGAACCGCACTGAACTTCGACCCGTCTGGTATGTCCTTGTACCCTGACGCCATTTGCGCGAGATCATTGGCGTCGGTATTCTGAGATCTTGGGACCCAATTGAAATTGATGTACCGAAAATGTGTCATCAGCTCACGACATTCCATCCAATATGGGAAGAGCGACTCACTCTCGCACTTGTATTCATCCGTGAGCTGGGAAATCACCAACTTCGAGTCTCCAAAAAGCTCCACCGCTTCGCCCGGCTTCCGGCAACTCCAGTCCCTTGCGTACTGCCTCATACTCAGCGACATTGTTTGTGCAAGGGGTAGATAGTCTGATGGAGAAGGAGTATGTTGCCCCCCGAGGCGACACGAGCAGAATGCCGATGCCATAACCATCGTCACAAGCCGATCCATCGAAGAACATAGCCCATGCACGTATAGATAGTGCTGCTATATTAGTATTGATCCGTTCAGCTATGAGATCGGCCAACGCTTGTCCCTTGACTGCTTTTGCAGGCTGATACCGGAGATCAAACTCCGATAACGCAAACATCCACTTACCAAGTTGGCCTTTCAAAATAGGAGCCGACAGCATGTGCTTGACAACGTCTGACTTGCATATGACGATTATTTCTGCCATCAAAAGGATGTGATGGAGCTTGGTGCAGGTGAAGAACAGGCAGAGGCATAACTTCTCGACCTCAGGATACCTTGTCTCTGCATCCAACATCCTTCTGCTGAGGTAGAATACAACCTTTTCAACGCCCTCGTAGAGTTGCACCACCACTGAAGCAATGGACGTGTCAGCTACTTATAGGTAGATATAGAATGGCCTGTCCTGCTGAGGCGGAACCAGTACAGGCGGTGTTGTTAGATACCGCTTAATCTCGTCAAACGCCTCGTCTTTGTTCGCCCCCAGTGAAACTCGTCATCAGATTTAATCTTGACTAACGCCATGAATGGCTCAATTCGTCCTGAGAGATTAGAGATGAATCGCCGGACGAAATTGATCTTGCCGATCAGACGTTGGAGCTCCTTCTTCGTGGTAGGCGGCTGCATGGTACGTACTGCCTCCTGACTTTTCAGGCCGATCTCTATTCCTCGTTCATGAACAAGAAAACCTAGGAACTGACCGGCCGTCACACCAAAGGCACACTTCTTTGGATTCATTCTGAGTCCGAACTTCCGAGTTTGGTCTAGGATGCGTCGCAAATCATCCAAGTGTCCTTCCATGGAGACAGACTTGACCACCACGTCATCGATGTAGATTTCCACCAACTTGCCGATCAGATCATGAAAAATATAATTCATGGCTCGTTGGTACGTTGCACCGGCATTCTTCAAACCAAAAGTCATGACCACATATTCGAACAAGCCCACTGATCCTGGTACTCGGAATGCAGTCTTGTGTATATCTTCTGGGGCCATGAAAATCTGGTTGTAGCCGGCATTGCCATCCATGAAACTCAACACCTTGTGGCCAGCGGCTGCGTTGATCAATGTTTACGCCACAGCATTGGATATTCATCCTTTGGAGTGGCTCTGTTGAGATCTCGGAAATCTATAGCCACACGCCATCGGCCGTCCTTTTTCTCCACAGGTACAATACTGGAGATCCATTCAGCATACCTGCATGGCCTGATGAACCCGGCGGCCAACATTTTCTCGATCTCTTTCTTGACTTCTTCGAGAATTTCGGCCTTCATCTGACGTGCTCGTTGTTGGAATGGCCGAAATCCTTTCTTGAGAGGGAGCCGATGCTCAATGATGCTCCTGTCTAACCTGCATCTCTGTGTAATCCCATGCAAAGCAATGGGTACTCTTTTAATAGAGCTATCATCGGCTCCCGAGATGGGGATCTAACTTCTTGTCGATGAAGGTTGGTCGTGGCTTATCCCCAGGACCAATGTCGACTTCTTCCAGCTCATCACCGATGTAAACCCATACCCTAACTTTCCGTCACTGTTAGATCGACGCTGAAACAAAGCGAAACGCATGGCAAGGATAATCTGGGCCGATTCTTTGGAATCGGCCCCCATCTTGATTGCATTGCTCAAAAGAGGTTTACATCTTGTTCGTGCTTCACTATGACTACGTGACATGCTTGAGACAAGATCATTACTTTTTATTTTTTGGGGCCGATCACAAGGATCGGCCTTCCCATGTACGTTCATAGACTTTGCTCTTGTTACACGGTCAGGCCAGTGGATAAGACCAGCCTCACCCCGTTTTTTGACACGTCAATGTACTCGCAGTCGTCCAAAGTGATGCCTGAGAGTGGCTCTTGGCCTTCCGTCTCCCAAACGTTCATGCCAGCCGTTGAAATCTCGGCTGCATCGTCTGCATGGACGACTTCTACTTCATCTCCATCCCACTGTATTAGGCATTGGTGCATCGTAGATGGAATGCAACAGTTGGCGTGGATCCAATCTCTCCCTAGCAGGACAGCGTAAGTGCTCTTGCTATCGACAATGAAGAATGTCGTAGGGATGGTTTTCCTCCCTACGGTCAGATCCACGTTCAGAACACCTTGCATCAGATGCTTGGCCGTTGAAATCGCTCAGTGTAACGTTGGTCTTGATCAGATTCGAGCTAGAGCGTCCCAACCGACGTAGCATGGAGTATGGCATGATGTTGACTGCCGCTCCGGTGTCCACCAGCATCCTATTGACAGGCTGCCCATTGATATAACCTCGTAAGTACAGGGCCTTCAGGTGTCTGTAGCTTCTTTCACGTGGCTTCTCAAAGATAACTGGCCGTGGGCCACAGTCGAGTTGTGCCACAGGTGCTTCGTCTATTCCAGGAGCACAAAACTCTGCTGGAAGAATGAACACCATGTTTGTACTAGCCGATGTCTCATCATCGGCTTTCCTTTGCTTGGGGCGCCACTCCATCTTTTGTGGTCGACCCTCTTCGTCCAGGGTTCGTTGAATTTTCGCGGCCAGATCAGGCCGCGCCTTCCTTAGCGTGTGCAGGTATAACCTTTCGGCTTCCTCCAAGCCACGCAGTCGCTGAACCCTACGCTTTTGGGAACGGCTGAGTCCATCAGGGCACCACCTTGGCCGGTGGTACTTGTCCTCTTCTTCTTCGTAGTCATCTTCTAACTCCTCGAGGTCTTCTTCCCGAGAGGACTCAGTTTGCTTGTTCCTAGATGGGAGAGGCCCTAGACGTTTGAACACTGACACGTCTGTTGCACCCTTCTTCTTCTGTCTACATTCTGGGCAGTTGCCGATTGTAGGCAATCGACTCATTCCTGAATCCCAGCAGTGTTTGAAGAAAGGACAGTCCCAGTGCTTGTCCACGTCGTCTTGTTCTCTTGACCTTTCCTTGGCACGGCGCTCGTATCTCTCCTCGTCTCGATCATGCCGACGATGTCTCCTGGCGTCCCTGCTAGCCAGACTATCTCTTTCGTCACCGTCGTCGTATCGTCGGCGTTGGTCGTACTGACTCACATATTTGTTGAGGAGATGATCAGAGAGAGGTCGTTGATATCGCACATTCTTCACTTCTCCCTCAGTGATGTAGCGTTTTCCATCGTGCCGGAGCCGATCGCGTGGAACGGCTTCCTCCTTGTCCTTGCTACGAGAGCGGCTGCCCTCGCCTTTGTTCTTACCAGAGTGGTGCCCAGGCTCGACCATGTTAATGCTCAACGAGAAGTCTGGCTGGCACCCTTCGGGGTAAGCGTACTCCACCGTGTTAACGGCGGGGAAGGGGTGTGTGTCGACTTTCATGGCGTACTGGTTGAAAATTAGACGTCCTTGTTCTATCGCCATTTGGATCTGCTGACGCCACACCCTGCAGTCGTTGGTGGTATGGGAGAACGTGTTATGCCATTTGCAGTATGGCTTTCCGTTCAGCTCCTGTACCGTGGGGATTTTGAGGCCTTCGGGTAACTTCAGCTGCTTCTCCTTAAGTAAGAGGTCAAAAATTTGCTCAGCTTTAGTTACGTCAAAGTCAAACCCTCTGGGAGGACCTTGTGGCTTAACCCACTTGCAGGACACGGGGGTTGCCCCCCGAGTCCATTCAGCCACTGCTACCTCTTGATCTCCCGCAGACCCTTCATCTTCCTCTGTCTCAACCAGGACTACTGCACGCTTGAATTTGTCCTGGTACAGCTCTGGGTGGCGCTGTTCATATAATGACAGTTTCTGAACCATATGCGCCAGTGAAGAGTAGTCTGCTTGGGAAGCCATATCCTTGATCGGTGATGCTAGACCCACCACCGCCAACTCGACTGCTTCTTTTTCAGTCAAACGAGCCGAATAGCATCGGTTCCTAACGGCCCTGAAGCGCTGGATGTATTCTGACACTGTTTCTCCGCGCTTCTGACGTACTTGTGCTAGATCGGCAATGCCTGCCTCGGAAGCTTCTGAGTGATACTGCATGTGGAATTGTTCCTCCAACTGTTTCCAAGTCCGGATCGAATCTGGTGGCAGTGATGTGTACCACCCAAAAGCCGATCCTGTGAGGGACTGTGCGAAGAACCTCACGCGTAGTGCATCTGCAGCTGAGATCGTGCCCAACTGCGCCAAATATCGGCTTACATGCTCGATAGAGCTGGAGCCATCTGACCCACTAAACTTGGAGAATTCAGGGAGCCGGTATTTGGGTGGTAGTGGGATCAAATCGTAGTCGTTGGGGTACGACTTGGAATAGCCGATTGCCCTTCTTTTCGGCACCATGCCGAACTGGTCTCTCAAGATCGTCTTGATCGATCCGCGATGCTAGCTGCAGGAGTGGAGCTACGAAGATTCGGCGGCGTGGCATACTTAGCTAGCCACGCTTGCTTCTCAAGATCTGAGCTAGCTACAGGAGTTGAGCTACGGAGGTTCGTCGGAGTAGCATACTTAGCTAGCCACGTCTGCTTCTCAAGATCTGATCCAGAAGCTCCTCCTGCTGTTCCGGAAGTCCCTGCTGTTGCAGCCTGGTTCGTGAGTGCCCAGTTACTGCTGTCTGGCACGTACGTGCACGTGTATCCGTGAGGGATTTCCTTAGGCGCCTCATACAAGAACTGGTAATCGCTAGGATCGCCACCGATCTTGTAGACAACGAATGCCGGTGTACTCGGCACCTTGTGTAATATCCCAGGTTTAGAGGCAATAAAATGAGAGAACACCAAAGTGTGCATTGCATTCATGCATAGAAAATCCGGGGAATTTTCGCGCTTTCAAATAAAACTTACCACAGTAACTGAAGTTTCACTTGACTTGCTGGAATTGAAGTAGATCAGCAAGTCAAGCGCTATAAACTTCACTGTGATCTTTGCTAAAACCTTATTTTGGGTAGAGATTATTTGATCTATGGATTAGATCAAATGGAATTAGAATTACAACAACACATTCTTTAAGAATCAAACTCTAACTTATTAACACTTAAAAGTTAGCAACTACCTTTGGGTGTAAATTAATTCACTTCTAAACTTATTACCAAATAAGGTAAACCACAGGGTCTAAAGTACATAAAAGCCACACATTCTTATTTAAATCATAACTTATTAAGTATATGGAATATCATAAAACTAAATCCATTTACATTACGATTTATAGTTCAAACTATTTGAATCAAACTGACTATGAGTATTTTGAAACTCATATGATCATGCCTTGGTGAAATCAAACACTAACTATCCAAATTTGAGGAATAACCTTCAACCTTGATCTTTTGATCAATATTATAATATAAATCCAATCCAATATGATATAGTGAGTCATCAACAATAATAAAACCATCCACAAGATATTTAGTAACAAATGCCACTTGGCTATCCAAATATATATCATGTGAGAGGATAATGATCATGCCACATAGGATGAAAATATCTACATGACTTGCATCCCAAGCTTTGCCACCTCATGCTCAAAGGATTGCTATGGATGAGGGCATGACAACCAAGCACCTTACTCATCAAACCAACACAAGAGTCACCACCTATGTGTCATGACACTAGAGCTTGCCCAAGCCTATAAATAGAGCCACACCCTTCATCCATTTGCTCATCAAGTACCATGATACATGGGAGCAAACACATAGAGCCACTCCATGTGAATGAGTTAGGATCAAGATGAAGAAGCTAGGAGGTGGAGGCATACCACAAGATGCAGGTTTATCAGAATTCCTGAAGAACAAGCTACAGAAGATTAGAAGGTAGAATTCCTAGGCAAACCATTTATTTAGAGGATCATGTCATCATCTCCTGAGTAGAACCTTAGAATATTCCAAGACATTTAGAAGTGAGAGAAGTTATAATACTAATCATAGCCATGCCATAAAAGAATATTAGAGTAGTACTAATCCTAGATGTTCAAGTCAATATTTAATCTTGGAGGTGAGAACCCTATTTCAATCACAATACCTTAGCAAACCAATTCCATGATCATCACAACTTGGTATTAATTATAAACCCTAAGAATCTAGGATGAGTGTGATGAGAGGAATATTAAAAAGGGATTAGTGAGGAATGAGTGAATCTTGTCTAATGCATGATTATACCTTGTAAATATAGATGATAAGTTAAACCCATGTTATTAATAGATCTCATCTATCACATAAAATAATAAGTATATCACTAGTAGTTAATCCCAAACCAATACTCATGCCTTGTGTAGTATTGATATGGTATTTAAACCCTGCCTATCCAAACACTTAAGACAAACCTAGCATAGCTTTAATACAAGAAATCTACCTAAGTGAGGAGAGTAACCCTAGCCACTAAAACATGATCAAAGCTTATGTTCATATCCTAATTCTTGGTTGTGTATCAATTGAGTGATCACAACTAAAACCCTAGATCACCTTTGCATTTCAATCCAAGGATCACTTTGGATTATAAGTAAAACCCTGCCATGCATCATGCCTATTTTATATTTCAATTAATGAAGCATCATCAAATTCTTAAACCCTAAGAACTATCATCCATCTAAAATCATAACACCATTCCATTTCCTTTACCATTTGTTAAACCCTATCCATAATTGAACTATATGTGCATAATCACTATGGTTAAGCACTAGAAAAATAAAATGTGTTCACCATGCACATGTTCTAAACTTCAAATCATTTCAATAGATATGGTTCCTAAATTAAAAAGGGAATTGAAATAAATAACTAAACCATTTATATTTTACTCAAGCCTCATAAGATATCAATTAAATCCTAAACTAAATATTTGTTTAAACAACAAGACAATGCAGTAACCACTATTATCAAGTGATATTGATATTCAAATGTTTTAGAACCTGCAAAGCAAAACCAGAATTCAAATTTGAATCCAAATAACAAATAGAAACCAGGAAATAAAAACAGAAAATTGAAAAGAAAACAGAAAAGAGAAAGAGAGGGAAACTTACCTGGACCGCAGCAGCCAAAGCCAACCCACACCACGGCCCAGGAGCAGTCCAGCCCAAACCAAATACCGTTTCGGTTGCTTTAATAATCGTGCAAGGAGAAAACACTTCGTCGTCGTCGTCTCCGAGCTCGACAGCGCGTCGGAGCCAGTAGGCCACGATCTCGTCGACGATAAGCACACCCCGGACGTCGCCAGACCTCTCAGAACCGCGCCCAACTCAAATCGCGTCCGAGCTTATCCGCGGACGAGAAGATCTTTACCAAGCAGAAGTTTCCAGAGACCACCACCTCCCGACCATGGCCGTCGCCGTGTCGAGGCCACAGGGCTTCCCTTGGCCTATAAATAGGTGGAGGGCATCGTCGTGCACGCCTTGATCGCCTCCACCACTTCAAACCTTCTCAGACACTCCCTATATCCCAAATTCGCCCACTCTCTGTCGCCGGAGTCGAAGACGAAGCCGACGGAGGAGGCCACCCCAGCCTCTGGCGCGTGGTCCAGGAGGAGCGCCTGGACTCAAGGAGCATCTGGGAGGAGCCCAGCATCCAGGGGAGCCGTGTGGAGGATCAATCTCGGCGTTCCCTTCTGCAGCACATCACCGGGAAATCGCCAATCGCCGTCGTCTCCGTCGACCATCGCCGGAGCCGACCACACCTTGAGCTTCAGGGTGAGCATACGCATCTGTAGAGCTAGATCTCACATGCTAGAACCTCCTGTAGCCTCTGATTCGATTTCCACCGGAGTAGCACCGCCGCGGGACATGGTTTCCGATGAAGCTCCGGTGACCATTAGCCCATTCCGCCACCACCATCGTGTTCCTCATGTCGTGGGGATTCTAGGGCACCTAGCCGCGCATCCAGGGGATCCCTAAATCGCTAGCGCCGCCGTATACTGGTCGCCGACGTTTAACCGCCGGCGAGGGTGACGTGTCTGGCGGGACCCTTTGGTTGCTTTGACTCGGTCAGCTGCCAACGAGGCAGGTGACCTGGACTTGGTCCCACCTGTCTGTGTCTAGGGGTAAAAGTGAACCGGTAGGTTTAGTATTTCCACTTATTTATAAATTCCAGAAAATCACTGAAACTTTGCAAAATTCTAGAAAATTCATATCAACTCAGAAAATTATGAATAATATATCAAAATGTTCACAAAAATAAACTCTATTCAAACAAAATATAAAACAAAAATGTGTGTTAAAATAAAAATTCATTTATTTTTAACTTCTTTAATTATGCCTTTTCATTTATTTAAAATGCAAATTGAATTCAATAAATAATTAAGTTCCAAACTTAAATTTTAACTATTCAGTAACTAAGTAAAATGTTAAGATTAATTTTATTTACCATATTTGCATTAATTTAATTATTAGTGGTAATGCATAAACCCTAATTTGCAAATTACTATTTTTATTTTCTTTAAATAGTAATAACTCAAGAAAATAGTAAAAGCCAATATCATTTTGGTAGCTCAACAATTATTTACTTAAACATTCTTAAGTTAACAAATTAAATATTTGAAAACCTAGTAACAATTACTAAACTCTGATTCTTAATTAAAACCTAAATAGGAGTTGCTCTAATTATTAAATCTTTTGAAAATTAATAAAATGTTAAACCATTCCTAATTTTAATTCAGAGTAATTAGTTACCACACCTATATTTCCAATCATCATTTTAGGAGTTGTGCCATAACTTAGAAACCCTAGTTTCAATTTGAGTAAGACCTTGATACCATTATTTCATGTGATCATTCCACCTTAGAACCAACTCTAAAACCCTAGATATGTGTCATATATGATCATGTGAGGTGTACTTGACATATAGCACCCTAATAAGCAACAATTGAATGCATTCTTATGATCCACTAGCATAAACCAAGTCACATAGGACTATCATTTCATGTCCATATACTTAGTTTAAACCTATATGATTCACTAGAGCCACCTTGATGCAAACCCTAGTCTGTTAATTAAATTGATACCATTGATCACTATTCATTATACCACACCATTAGGATAAACCTCAATCATTAAATCTTAGTAGAACCATAATGATAAACCCTAGTATCAACTTTATGTAGCAAATCACATCACATGCTCCTATTCCACTCAACACTACTTAGGAAATGATAAACCACTTAGCTGGGCAACCATTAGAGATTACTTAGTTAAGTAGTTGTGAAACCATAGTAAACATAATAGCTAATTTATAGAACCATCTTAATAACCACCCTTTGATATGATATCATAATCAACCATAGTAATAAACCTGCCCATACTTATTGTATATAGAACCAATTCAACTTAAGAACCCAACTAGTTCCTATTTGTGGAACTAAATGAATTCAATAATAAACCCTAGAAAGCCATAGCTCCTATGTATAGTAGTACATATTCTTATTTAACCTGTTCTTCAAAAGTTATTCTTTTAAAGTACAAATGTTAATCAAACCATAGAAGCCATAGTTCTTATTTGAACTACTTGCTAGTTCTTAATTAACATGTTCTTCAAAAGTTATTCTTTTGAAGTATAATACAAGTAATCATCAACCATGTCCTGTAGAACTAAAAATTTACAACTGTTCTTCACATATTATTCCACCACTATTCTTTATGTGTATGATTGTTATGATGTCTTATATCATTTGATTATGATGCTAGTATAACCAAACCTTAATAAGAACCTTGTTTGAGAACCATTCTAAAAGTACAACCAACCCTAAAGAAATCTTTACAACTCATACATCCTAAATCATCGAGGTTAGGTTACGGTCGGGACGATTGCATCTCATACTATGCATTATAGCATATTTGCCAGTTCTTTAAACATTGTCCTTACCGGACGATGATGGTATTTCAGAATTTGGAGTTATCACGTATCGAAGCTTTTGCCTGCATAATCTTGCAGTCAAGAAAGGCAAGTTCATCGCTTGCTCATGTCATTTGATTATTTGTATCAAACTATATGCAAAGTACTATACTTATCACTCATGCATTGAAAAGCAAAGTATTATTTTACAATTATGAATATGACTATGTGGTGGGCAATGGAACCATGGTATGTGTTGATATGGTGGAGGTTCCATTGCATGGGTTATATCACCCTAGGATTAATTACCAATGCCGTCCAGTGATTCTAGCGCCGTACAAACCGCGTTGACCATGAGATCTATAATGGCTCTGGGGAAGCCAGCCGTATCTTTTCCCTTCTGCACGCCAACGGATCGGAGAGCCGGTGGGGTGCTGGAGGCACTGCCGCAATAGGTTGGGATAGCCTTTTAAATCCCCATCCATTAGTGATGATAAGCTCTACGATCTATGAGGGATTGTCCGGAGTACACCATGAGTAAAGCCGTATTATCGGGAAGTCTTTGGAGGTGTACGGTTGGACAAAAGGGTGGGTTTGCAGTCGCGGAGAAGGCGGTGTGGGCTTGGATCTTACACCTGGCCTCACACCAAAGGAAGTGTGGACGGGAAAGCTTGCACCTGGTTGGCAACAAGGATAAGGTCTCTTATGGGAAAAGTAACGCACCTCTGCAGAGGATACCGAATTGTATTTGTCACTCCTGTTCGGAAGGGAAGCTATGACAGCGGCAGAAAGGAACTCCATGAAGTTCTGGTCAACCTGTGAAGACTGACGGGCATAGTTTTCAGAATAAAATAAACCTTTTGAAGAAATGCTTATGAAAACTTGCATTGGCCTATGACTTTCTGGTCTATGGCTGTAGCTAGTGCATGATACATATATTTCCTAATATGAACTTGCTGAGTACGCTCGTACTCATTCTATCCCATTTGAACCCCCTTCTTAGATCAAGGCACCGAAGGAGAAACTACCGTGGAACTCGAAGACAAAGAAGTCAACTGCAACAAGATGAAGAATCCAATCGAAGTAGTCATTGGAGTCAACTTCTGCATCAGCTATAATGGAAACCTAGACTAGTAATAGAAGGGAACCTTTCCCTAATCCTAGCACCTAAGTAGCTAGAATTCTATAGCAAGCCAAGTAGCTCTTAAACTTGAGTTAGCAATAAGATAGACTACGAGTCGTTCTTCTGGAGCTTTATTTGAAGTTTTACCTCCCTGTAAAGTAGGAGGCTGTGTGGATCTTATGTAAACAGTTCGTGTGTACTTCTATAGACATACCTTGGACTCGCATATGTTTCTGTTGTACCACTCTGAGAGATGTAATATGAGTGGAACGGTGTTTCACTTGTGTTATATCAACGACTTGTGTACTACACCATGCAGTGGTACGCTGGGTCATCACAGCTGGTATCAGAGCAAATGCTTTGACCCTAGGATTAAAACCTTTTAAAGGAGACCTATAGGTTTGGTAGTGTCTATAGGAAGTTATTTTAGACAAACCAACTATTCTTTTGACTTGAGATGGGTATTCACTTGAGAATAATCCTGACACACTTGAATTAATTTATCTTATCTATCTTTCTTAAGTAAAGTTAGTTAGTTATCTTGCTTCATTCCAAATAACTAGAACACCCTTGGAGCTTAAGATAATTGGTGGTAATAGACCATGGTTGGTATACAATACATGGTAGTCCAAAGAGAGGATACAACCATAAGGAAGATATCCTATTGGAAGAAGTATACCAACGCAGGTTATGGTTAAGTAAGAGTCATTTAAAATGTCAAATGACTGATGTTAAGTAATGTAGATAAGTACTATGAGGTAGTATATACTTATGATGAGTCAATCATAGGAGGTAAGGAAGAGTGATAGGAGTCATATAAGTCTACTTTTCATGGAAAAATTGATAATCATATATGATTCACTTGAGAATCATGGTATGATGGAGTAGAACGTCATAAGTACGATAACAAAAGGATGATAAGGAGTAGGATTTAGGGAATAGTTCGAAAGCTTAGGCCTTAAAATCCTGGAAATTGTGTCAAGAATGTTAGAACCATAGTCCTTAATTTAAAGAAAGCTTATTTAGAGCATATCACATAGAGAAATCCTAGAGTTATAGGTGGTATATTCTAAACAATCATGTGTTTAGAGTAGACATGTTAGAACTAATTGTATTACAGGAAGTAGTCCTCAATAGCACATACATATGGTATACTGTTTTGTTAGCATTTCCAAAGAAAACTAGGTTCACTTCAACTATCCCAGGCCATTTTGTTTCAAGTTTGTCTCATTGCAAATGTGCAATTAAGATAAATGTTGAGACCACTAGTAGAAATTCACGTATTGTGCTAAGTATCACAACCTAAACCTATCTTATGTGGTGTTATATACTACACATCTGATCCTGATGTTTAGGGATGTCTTACCCAACTACTATATTCAGGCATATAAGGATGTGTATTATAAGCACAAAGCTGGATTTTATTGGATTTTATTGGATTTTCATTGATTGACTAGATCCATACATGAAGTTTGACTTTGATATGCAAATGCATGTTGCAATATCAAGCTCTTACTTGATGTAATAGGTCTAGAGGGTAAAGGTATTCGTGTGAGGAAGTGACGAATTCTGAAGATTTTGAAGACAAGATGAAGGTTCACTTAAAGAAGGAAGTAAAATTGTGGGAAGCAACCACAATACTCTAAAGGAAGGACCAATCAAACTCACTTTTATCCTTAGTCAAGGAGTACTTCAATATGGAAGTATCATGGAAGTGAGGAAAATAGTGAATATGGAGCAGAAGAAGTAGAGCTGTATTCATTCTGGAAGAAGGGAATGCAAGTGAAGTCACTTATAATACTATTTTCATAGTGTCAACAAGTGGTTTTCTTGCAAAACAAACCCTAGAAGAAGGAAAATAGACAAGTGAAGTCGCAGCTGGTATCATAAGACCGCAGCTGATATAGGATAACCATGAAGAGAAAGAATGTAAAGTGAGGTATATCTTAACCAAAACTATGTAAGTAGCCACAGCTGGGAGGTAGATATTGCCTAAAACCATAACATAGTCACAACTGGTATCCAATAAGCCACATCTGGTACTAGGTAGTCTGCAGCTGGTACCAGATAGCCCACAGCCTGAACATTTCTTTACCCTAAAAGAAAGGGGGATTCCGTAGCTAGTATTTCACAGCTGGTATCTCGTGGTTGGTAAATATTTAGTCGGAGGTTCATAATGGATACCCACAACTGTGTGGATACACCACAAAGAATTCTTCATGAGACTTTAGAAAGGTACAAAATATAAACCAGACTTAAACCAACTACCTAACCTTGGAGTTTAATGATTAGAAGAAAGGAAGTTTGAAGATCATTAGTAAACTCCAAGGGGGAGAGGAAGGCTGAAGGAGAAATATTAAAAATATGATATTCGGAGTATGATGGACCAAGAAGAAGGTCTGAACTGAGAGGAAGTCCGATCTTATTTTTATAAGGTTGTTGGGAACTACCCATATAAAAGTACTCTCAGGAGGATATCAGACCAGAAGCCGAGGTTCATATCTCGAGGAAGTAAGGGTTAGACTTTAACTTGAGTGGGTAATTGTAATTACTCGAAACCAAGAGAACTTAAGTAAGCTTAAGATAATGAAGTTGGATGAAGAAGTTATCGGAGAACAATCAAAGCCTAAGAAGATACTATACGAAGGAGTTTGACCATACCCAAGACATAAGCCTATCAGGAAGATTCCTTTCATGGAACCTAAAGAAACCAAAGGGAAGATAACTAGTATAAACTAGAGGCCATGATTGGATGGACTAAATGAGTCTAATTCATTTGTAGGACTAAACCACCAGGACCATGCCTATTGTAAATACCTTACGAAGTACCATCACTTTCGTTATGGTAGTAAGGGACAACAATACCTTACCTTAAATAAATCTTTTAGAATTAAGGTTTGGACACCGCAGCTGGTATGCCATAGTGCCATATTACATCGCAGCTGGATTACCGCAGCTGGTAGAACCAAGATTTGAGTACCCAAATAGGAAGCTGCCACCACAACCATTAGTAAAGTCCATTAACACAATAAGATGTTTAATTCAATAATCTTTGGAGAGTAAGTCTATAGCTTAGAGTGTTGGAAGAAATCATAGAATTGAAGAAAGTATCAGTGCCAGACAACAGAAGACTCCAAGAAGGATCTGGACTAGGGATATATCCAATTATATCTAATGAGATCACCATGGAGTTTGAAGGATGGTGATCTGTTCAAGACATTTCAACATTCCGAAACCTGAGAGCGTTCGAACTTCGGGACGAAGTTCAGTTTAAGGGGGAGAGGCTGTAATATCCCAGGTTTAGAGGCAATAAAATGAGAGAACACCAAAGTGTGCATTGCATTCATGCATAGAAAATCCGGGGAATTTTCGCGCTTTCAAATAAAACTTACCACAGTAACTGAAGTTTCACTTGACTTGCTGGAATTGAAGTAGATCAGCAAGTCAAGCGCTATAAACTTCACTGTGATCTTTGCTAAAACCTTATTTTGGGTAGAGATTATTTGATCTATGGATTAGATCAAATGGAATTAGAATTACAACAACACATTCTTTAAGAATCAAACTCTAACTTATTAACACTTAAAAGTTAGCAACTACCTTTGGGTGTAAATTAATTCACTTCTAAACTTATTACCAAATAAGGTAAACCACAGGGTCTAAAGTGCATAAAAGCCACACATTCTTATTTAAATCATAACTTATTAAGTATATGGAATATCATAAAACTAAATCCATTTACATTACGATTTATAGTTCAAACTATTTGAATCAAACTGACTATGAGTATTTTGAAACTCATATGATCATGCCTTGGTGAAATCAAACACTAACTATCCAAATTTGAGGAATAACCTTCAACCTTGATCTTTTGATCAATATTATAATATAAATCCAATCCAATATGATATAGTGAGTCATCAACAATAATAAAACCATCCACAAGATATTTAGTAACAAATGCCACTTGGCTATCCAAATATATATCATGTGAGAGGATAATGATCATGCCACATAGGATGAAAATATCTACATGACTTGCATCCCAAGCTTTGCCACCTCATGCTCAAAGGATTGCTATGGATGAGGGCATGACAACCAAGCACCTTACTCATCAAACCAACACAAGAGTCACCACCTATGTGTCATGACACTAGAGCTTGCCCAAGCCTATAAATAGAGCCACACCCTTCATCCATTTGCTCATCAAGTACCATAATACATGGGAGCAAACACATAGAGCCACTCCATGTGAATGAGTTAGGATCAAGATGAAGAAGCTAGGAGGTGGAGGCATACCACAAGATGCAGGTTTATCAGAATTCCTGAAGAACAAGCTACAGAAGATTAGAAGGTAGAATTCCTAGGCAAACCATTTATTTAGAGGATCATATCATCATCTCCTGAGTAGAACCTTAGAATATTCCAAGACATTTAGAAGTGAGAGAAGTTATAATACTAATCATAGCCATGCCATAAAAGAATATTAGAGTAGTACTAATCCTAGATGTTCAAGTCAATATTTAATCTTGGAGGTGAGAACCCTATTTCAATCACAATACCTTAGCAAACCAATTCCATGATCATCACAACTTGGTATTAATTATAAACCCTAAGAATCTAGGATGAGTGTGATGAGAGGAATATTAAAAAGGGATTAGTGAGGAATGAGTGAATCTTGTCTAATGCATGATTATACCTTGTAAATATAGATGATAAGTTAAACCCATGTTATTAATAGATCTCATCTATCACATAAAATAATAAGTATATCACTAGTAGTTAATCCCAAACCAATACTCATGCCTTGTGTAGTATTGATATGGTATTTAAACCCTGCCTATCCAAACACTTAAGACAAACCTAGCATAGCTTTAATACAAGAAATCTACCTAAGTGAGGAGAGTAACCCTAGCCACTAAAACATGATCAAAGCTTATGTTCATATCCTAATTCTTGGTTGTGTATCAATTGAGTGATCACAACTAAAACCCTAGATCACCTTTGCATTTCAATCCAAGGATCACTTTGGATTATAAGTAAAACCCTGCCATGCATCATGCCTATTTTATATTTCAATTAATGAAGCATCATCAAATTCTTAAACCCTAAGAACTATCATCCATCTAAAATCATAACACCATTCCATTTCCTTTACCATTTGTTAAACCCTATCCATAATTGAACTATATGTGCATAATCACTATGGTTAAGCACTAGAAAAATAAAATGTGTTCACCATGCACATGTTCTAAACTTCAAATCATTTCAATAGATATGGTTCCTAAATTAAAAAGGGAATTGAAATAAATAACTAAACCATTTATATTTTACTCAAGCCTCATAAGATATCAATTAAATCCTAAACTAAATATTTGTTTAAACAACAAGACAATGCAGTAACCACTATTATCAAGTGATATTGATATTCAAATGTTTTAGAACCTGCAAAGCAAAACCAGAATTCAAATTTGAATCCAAATAACAAATAGAAACCAGGAAATAAAAACAGAAAATTGAAAAGAAAACAGAAAAGAGAAAGAGAGGGAAACTTACCTGGACCGCAGCAGCCAAAGCCAACCCACACCACGGCCCAGGAGCAGTCCAGCCCAAACCAAATACCGTTTCGGTTGCTTTAATAATCGTGCAAGGAGAAAACACTTAAGTCGTCGTCGTCTCCAGGAGAAGCTCGAAACCAGTAGCTTCGAGCCAGTAGGCCACGATCTCGTCGACGATAAGCACACCCCGGACGTCGCCAGACCTCTCAGAACCGCGCCCAACTCAAATCGCGTCCGAGCTTATCCGCGGACGAGAAGATCTTTACCAAGCAGAAGTTTCCAGAGACCGCCACCTCCCGACCATGGCCGTCGCCGTGTCGAGGCCACAGGGCTTCCCTTGGCCTATAAATAGGTGGAGGGCATCGCCGTGCACGCCTTGATCGCCTCCACCACTTAAAACCTTCTCAGACACTCCCTATATCCCAAATTCGCCCACTCTCTGTCGCCGGAGTCGAAGACGAAGCCGACGGAGGAGGCCACCCCAGCCTCTGGCGCGTGGTCCAGGAGGAGCGCCTGGACTCAAGGAGCATCTGGGAGGAGCCCAGCATCCAGGGGAGCCGTGTGGAGGATCAATCTCGGCGTTCCCTTCTGCAGCACATCGCCGGGAAATCGCCAATCGCCGTCGTCTCCGTCGACCATCGCCGGAGCCGACCACACCTTGAGCTTCAGGGTGAGCATACGCATACAGCAGAGCTAGATCTCACATGCTAGAACCTCCTGTAGCCTCTGATTCGATTTCCACCGGAGTAGCACCGCCGCGGGACATGGTTTCCGATGAAGCTCCGGTGACCATTAGCCCATTCCGCCACCACCATCGTGTTCCTCATGTCGTGGGGATTCTAGGGCACCTAGCCGTGCATCCAGGGGATCCCTAAATCGCTAGCGCCGCCGTATACTGGTCGCCGACGTTTAACCGCCGGCGAGGGTGACGTGTCTGGCGGGACCCTTTGGTTGCTTTGACTCGGTCAGCTGCCAACGAGGCAGGTGACCTGGACTTGGTCCCACCTGTCTGTGTCTAGGGGTAAAAGTGAACCGGTAGGTTTAGTATTTCCACTTATTTATAAATTCCAGAAAATCACTGAAACTTTGCAAAATTCTAGAAAATTCATATCAACTCAGAAAATTATGAATAATATATCAAAATATTCACAAAAATAAACTCTATTCAAACAAAATATAAAACAAAAATGTGTGTTAAAATAAAAATTCATTTATTTTTAACTTCTTTAATTATGCCTTTTCATTTATTTAAAATGCAAATTGAATTCAATAAATAATTAAGTTCCAAACTTAAATTTTAACTATTCAGTAACTAAGTAAAATGTTAAGATTAATTTTATTTACCATATTTGCATTAATTTAATTATTAGTGGTAATGCATAAACCCTAATTTGCAAATTACTATTTTTATTTTCTTTAAATAGTAATAACTCAAGAAAATAGTAAAAGCCAATATCATTTTGGTAGCTCAACAATTATTTACTTAAACATTCTTAAGTTAACAAATTAAATATTTGAAAACCTAGTAACAATTATTAAACTCTGATTCTTAATTAAAACCTAAATAGGAGTTGCTCTAATTATTAAATCTTGTGAAAATTAATAAAATGTTAAACCATTCCTAATTTTAATTCAAAGTAATTAGTTACCACACCTATATTTCCAATCATCATTTTAGGAGTTGTGCCATAACTTAGAAACCCTAGTTTCAATTTGAGTAAGACCTTGATACCATTATTTCATGTGATCATTCCACCTTAGAACCAACTCTAAAACCCTAGATATGTGTCATATATGATCATGTGAGGTGTACTTGACATATAGCACCCTAATAAGCAACAATTGAATGCATTCTTATGATCCACTAGCATAAACCAAGTCACATAGGACTATCATTTCATGTCCATATACTTAGTTTAAACCTATATGATTCACTAGAGCCACCTTGATGCAAACCCTAGTCTGTTAATTAAATTGATACCATTGATCACTATTCATTATACCACACCATTAGGATAAACCTCAATCATTAAATCTTAGTAGAACCATAATGATAAACCCTAGTATCAACTTTATGTAGCAAATCACATCACATGCTCCTATTCCACTCAACACTACTTAGGAAATGATAAACCACTTAGCTGGGCAACCATTAGAGATTACTTAGTTAAGTAGTTGTGAAACCATAGTAAACATAATAGCTAATTTATAGAACCATCTTAATAACCACCCTTTGATATGATATCATAATCAACCATAGTAATAAACCTGCCCATACTTATTGTATATAGAACCAATTCAACTTAAGAAGCCAACTAGTTCCTATTTGTGGAACTAAATGAATTCAATAATAAACCCTAGAAAGCCATAGCTCCTATGTATAGTAGTACATATTCTTATTTAACCTGTTCTTCAAAAGTTATTCTTTTAAAGTACAAATGTTAATCAAACCATAGAAGCCATAGTTCTTATTTGAACTACTTGCTAGTTCTTAATTAACATGTTCTTCAAAAGTTATTCTTTTGAAGTATAATACAAGTAATCATCAACCATGTCCTGTAGAACTAAAAATTTACAACTGTTCTTCACATATTATTCCACCACTATTCTTTATGTGTATGATTGTTATGATGTCTTATATCATTTGATTATGATGCTAGTATAACCAAACCTTAATAAGAACCTTGTTTGAGAACCATTCTAAAAGTACAACCAACCTTAAAGAAATATTTACAACTCATACATCCTAAATCATCGAGGTTAGGTTACGGTCGGGATGATTGCATCTCATACTATGCATTATAGCATATTTGCCAGTTCTTTAAACATTGTCCTTACCGGACGATGATGGTATTTCAGAATTTGGAGTTATCACGTATCGAAGCTTTTGCCTGCATAATCTTGCAGTCAAGAAAGGCAAGTTCATCGCTTGCTCATGTCATTTGATTATTTGTATCAAACTATATGCAAAGTACTATACTTATCACTCATGCATTGAAAAGCAAAGTATTATTTTACAATTATGAATATGACTATGTGGTGGGCAATGGAACCATGGTATGTGTTGATATGGTGGAGGTTCCATTGCATGGGTTATATCACCCTAGGATTAATTACCAATGCCGTCCAGTGATTCTAGCGCCGTACAAACCGCGTTGACCATGAGATCTATAATGGCTCTGGGGAAGCCAGCCGTATCTTTTCCCTTCTGCACGCCAACGGATCGGAGAGCCGGTGGGGTGCTGGAGGCACTGCCGCAATAGGTTGGGATAGCCTTTTAAATCCCCATCCATTAGTGATGATAAGCTCTACGATCTATGAGGGATTGTCCGGAGTACACCATGAGTAAAGCCGTATTATCGGGGGAAGTCTACTGGAGGTGTACGGTTGGACAAAAGGGTGGGTTTGCAGTCGCGGAGAAGGCGGTGTGGGCTTGGATCTTACACCTGGCCTCACACCAAAGGAAGTGTGGACGGGAAAGCTTGCACCTGGTTGGCAACAAGGATAAGGTCTCTTATGGGAAAAGTAACGCACCTCTGCAGAGGATACTGAATTGTGACTGTCACTCCCTGTTCCGGGAAGGGAACTGCGAACGCGGCAGGAAAGGAACTCCATGAAGTTCTGGTCAACCTGTGAAGACTGACGGGCATAGTTTTCAGAATAAAATAAACCTTTTGAAGAAATGCTTATGAAAACTTGCATTGGCCTATGACTTTCTGGTCTATGGCTGTAGCTAGTGCATGATACATATATTTCCTAATATGAACTTGCTGAGTACGCTCGTACTCATTCTATCCCATTTGAACCCCCTTCTTAGATCAAGGCACCGAAGGAGAAACTACTGTGGAACTCGAAGACAAAGAAGTCAACTGCAACAAGATGAAGAATCCAATCAAAGTAGTCATTGGAGTCAACTTCTGCATCAGCTATAATGGAAACCTAGACTAGTAATAGAAGGGAACCTTTCCCTAATCCTAGCACCTAAGTAGCTAGAATTCTATAGCAAGCCAAGTAGCTCTTAAACTTGAGTTAGCAATAAGATAGACTACGAGTCGTTCTTCTGGAGCTTTATTTGAAGTTTTACCTCCCTGTAAAGTAGGAGGCTGTGTGGATCTTATGTAAACAGTTCGTGTGTACTTCTATAGACATACCTTGGACTCGCATATGTTTCTGTTGTACCACTCTGAGAGATGTAATATGAGTGGAACGGTGTTTCACTTGTGTTATATCAACGACTTGTGTACTACACCATGCAGTGGTACGCTGGGTCATCACACCTTGATACGTCTCCGACGTATCGATAATTTCTTATGTTCCATGCCACATTATTGATGATATCTACATGTTTTATGCACACTTTACGTCATATTCGTGCATTTTCTGGAACTAACCTATTAACAAGATGCCGAAGTGCCAGTTCTTGTTTTCTGCTGTTTTTGGTTTCAGAAATCCTAGTAACGAAATATTCTCGGAATCGGACGAAATCAACGCCCAGGTTCCTATTTTGCCCGGAAGCATCCAGAACACACGAGAACCGCCAGAGAGGGGGCACAGGGCCACCAAACCCTAGGCCGGCGCGGCCAAGGGGGGGCCGCACCCCCCTATAGTGTCGGCGCCCCTTCGACCTCCTGACGCCGCCTCTTCGCCTATATAAAGCCCCTGGACCTAAAACCTCGATACGAAAAAGCCACGGTACGAGAAACCATCCAGAGCCGCCGCCATCGCGAAGCCAAGATCTGGGGGACAGGAGTCTCTGTTCCGGCACGCCGCCGGGACGGGGAAGTGCCCCCGGAAGGCTCCTCCATCGACACCACCGCCATCTTCATCAATGCTGCTGTCTCCCATGAGGAGGGAGTAGTTCTCCATCGAGGCTCGGGGCTGTACCGGTAGCTATGTGGTTAATCTCTCTCCTATGTACTTCAATACAATGATCTTATGAGCTGCCTTACATGATTGAGATTCATATGAGTTTTGTATCACAATTCATCTATGTGCTACTCTAGTGATGTTATTAAAGTAGTCTATTCCTCCTCCATGATGTATTGTTGGCAGTGTGTGCATCATGAAGTACTTGGTTTATACTATGATTGTGATCTCTTATAGATTATGAAGTTAACTATTACTATGATGGTATTGATGCGATCTATTCCTCCTTTCATAGTGTGAAGGTTACGGTGTGCATGCTATGTTAGTACTTGGTTTGGTTGTGTTGATCTATCTTGCACTCTAAGGTTATTTAAATATGAACATTGAATTGTGGAGCTTGTTAACTCCGGCATTGAGGGTTCGTGTAATCCTACGCAATGGTGTTCATCATCCAACAAGAGTGTAGAGTATGCATTTATCTATTCTGTTATGTGATCAATGTTGAGAGTGTCCACTAGTGAAAGTATGATCCCTAGGCCTTGTTCCTAAATACTGCTATCGCTGCTTGTTTACTGTTTTACTGCGTTACTACTGCTTGTTTACTGTCCTGGGCAAAGCACTTTTCTGGTGCCGTTGCTACTACTTATTTATACCACCTGTATTTCACTATCTCTTCGCCGAACTAGTGCACCTATTAGGTGTGTTGGGGACACAAGAGACTTCTTGCTTTGTGGTTGCAGGGTTGCATGAGAGGGATATCTTTGACCTCTTCCTCCCTGAGTTCGATAAACCTTGGGTGATCCACTTAAGGGAAAACTTGCTGCTGTTCTACAAACCTCTGCTCTTGGAGGCCCAACAACATCTCTACAAGGAAAAGGAGGCGTAGACATCAAGCTATTTTCGGCGCCGTTGCCGGGAGGAAAGGTAAAAGGCACTCATACTCTGGTTCCGTGTGATGCTTTTACGGCGCCATTGTGTTTGTGCTCGAAGCTATTTCCTTTAGATCCTGCAATTGCAACTTTTTGTTTCTTGTTTACACTAGTTAGGCATAATGGAAAACAACAAAAATATGAGAGATCTTTATGAACTTTATCTTGAATTAGGACATGATGTGTTTGAAGAGAGAATTAAAAAACCCATGGAACTTTATATGCATGCTAATGGGAATGTTATTAATATGAATGCTTTGAACACTATTGTTGCTAATGCTATGGAAAATTCTAAGCTTGGGGAAGCTGGCTTCGATGAGCATGATCTTTTTAGTCCCCCGGGCGTGGAGGAGAAAATTTACTTTGATGATACTTTGCCTCCTATTTATGATGATTATAATGATAGTAGTCTTATGGTGCCGCCTGTTATGGAGGATAAATTTGATTATGATTACAATATGCCTCCTATATTTGATGATGAGAATAATAATGATAGCTACTTTGTTGAATTTGCTCCCACTACAACTAATAAAATTGATTATGCTTATGTGGAGAGTAATAATTTTATGCATGAGACTCATGATAAGAATGCTTTATGTGATAGTTATATTGTTGAGTTTGCTCATGATGCTACTGAAAGTTATTATGAGAGAGGAAAATATGGTTGTAAAAATTTTCATGTTACTAAAACACCTCTCTATGTGCTGAATTTTTTGAAGCTACACTTGTTTTATCTTCCTATGCTTGTTACTTTGCTCTTCATGAACTTGTTTATTTACAAGATTCCTATGCATAGGAAGCATGTTAGACTTAAATGTGTTTTGGATTTGCTTCTTGATGCTCTCTTTTGCTTCAAATACTATTTCTTGCGGGTGCATCATTAAAACTGCTGAGCCCATCTTAATGGCTATAAAGAAAGAACTTTTGGGAGATAACCCATGTGTTATTTTGCTACAGTACTTTGTTTTACATTTGAGTCTTGGAAGTTGTTTACTACTGAAGCAACCTCTCCTTATCTTAGTTTTGTGTTTTGTTGTGCCAAGTGAAGCCTCTAATCGAAGGTTGATACTAGATTTGGATTTCTGCGCAGAAACAGATTTCTATCTGTCACGAATCTGGGCTTTTTTCTCTGTAGGTAACTCAGAAAAATATGCCAATTTACGTGCGTGTTCCTCAGATATGTACGCAACTTTAATTAGTTTTGAGTTTTCTGATTTGAGCAACGGAAGTATTTATTAAAAATTCGTCTTTACGGACTGTTCTGTTTTGACAGATTCTGCCTTTTATTTCGCATTGCTTCTTTCGCTGTGTTGGGTGGATTTCTTTGTTCCATTACCTTCCAGTAGCTTTGAGCAATGTCCAGAAGTGTTAAGAATGATTGTGTCACCTCTGAACATGTGAGTTTTTGATTATGTACTAACCCCTCTAATGAAGTTTATGAGAAGTTTGGTGTGAAGGAAGTTTTCAAGGGTCAAGAGAGGAGGATGATATACTATGATCAAGAAGAGTGAAAGCTCTAAGCTTGGGGATGCCCCGGTGGTTCACCCCTGCATATATCAAGAAGACTCAAGCGTCTAAGCTTGGGGATGCCCAAGGCATCCCCTTCTTCATCGACAACATTATCAGGTTCCTCCCCTGAAACTATATTTTTATTCCATCACATCTTATGTGCTTTTCTTGGAGCGTCGGTTTGTTTTTGTTTTTGTTTTGTTTGAATAAAATGGATCCTAGCATTCACCATATGGGAGAGAGACACGCTCCGCTGTAGCATATGGACAAGTATGTCCTTAGGCTCTACTCATAGTATTCATGGCGAAGTTTCTTCTTCGTTAAATTGTTATATGGTTGGAATTGGAAAATGATACATGTAGTAAATTGCTATAATGTCTTGGGTAATGTGATACTTGGCAATTGTTGTGCTCATGTTTAAGCTCTTGCATCATATACTTTGCACCCATTAATGAAGAAATACATAGAGCATGCTAAAATTTGGTTTGCATATTTGGTCTCTCTAAGGTCTAGATAATTTCTAGTATTGAGTTTGAACAACAAGGAAGACGGTGTAGAGTCTTATAATGTTTACAATATGTCTTTTATGTGAGTTTTGCTGCACCGGTTCATCCTTGTGTTTGTTTCAAATAAGCCTTGCTAGCCTAAACCTTTTATCGAGAGGGAATACCTCTCATGCATCCAAAATACTTGAGCCAACCACTATGCCATTTGTGTCCACCATACCTACCTACTACATGGTATTTCTCCGCCATTCCAAAGTAAATTGCTTAAAGTGCTACATTTAAATTTCCATTCTCCACCTTTACAATATATAGCTCATGGGACAAATAGCTTAAAAACTATTGTGGTACTGAATATGTACTTATGCACTTTATCTCTTATTAAGTTGCTTGTTGTGCGATAACCATGTTCACTGGGGACGCCATCAACTACTCTTTGTTGAATATCATGTGAGTTGCTATGCATGTTCGTCTTGTCTGAAGTAAGGGAGATCTACCACCTTATGGTTAGAGCATGCATATTTTTAGAGAAGAACATTGGGCCGCTAACTAAAGCCATGATCCATGGTGGAAGTTTCAGTTTTGGACAATATCCTCAATCTCAAATGAGAAAATTAATTGTTGCTACATGCTTATGCATAAAAGAGGAGTCCATTATCTGTTGTCTATGTTGTCCCGGTATGGATGTCTAAGTTGAGAATAATCAATAGCGAGAAATCCGATGCGAGCTTTCTCCTTAGACCTTTGTACAGGCGGCATAGAGGTACCCCTTTGTGACACTTGGTTAAAACATGTGCATTGCGATAATCCTGGTAGTCCAAGCTAATTAGGACAAGGTGCGGGCACTATTAGTATACTATGCATGAGGCTTGCAACTTGTAAGATATAATTTACATGATACATATGCTTTATTACTACCGTTGACAAAATTGTTTCTTGTTTTCAAAATCAAAGCTCTAGCACAAATATAGCAATCGATGCTTTCCTCTTTGAAGGACCTTTATTTTACTTTTATGTTGAGTCAGTTCACCTATTTCTCTCCACCTCAAGAAGCAAACACTTGTGTGAACTGTGCATTGATTCCTACATACTTGCATATTGCACTTATTATATTACTCTATGTTGACAATATCCATGAGATATACATGTTATAAGTTGAAAGCAACCGCTGAAACTTTATCTTCCTTTGTGTTGCTTCAATACCTCTACTATGAATTATTGCTTTATGAGTTAACTCTTATGCAAGACTTATTGATGCTTGTCTTGAAGTACTATTCATGAAAAGTCTTTGCTATATGGTTCACTTGTTTACTCATGTCATTTACATTGTTTTGATCGCTGCATTCACTACATATGCTTACAAATAGTATGATCAAGGTTATGATGGCATGTCACTCCAGAAATTATCTTTGTTTATCGTTTACCTGCTCGGGACGAGCAGGAACTAAGCTTGGGGATGCTGATACGTCTCCGACGTATCGATAATTTCGTATGTTCCATGCCACATTATTGATGATATCTACATGTTTTATGCACACTTTACGTCATATTCGTGCATTTTCTGGAACTAACCTATTAACAAGATGCCGAAGTGCCAGTTCTTGTTTTCTGCTGTTTTTGGTTTCAGAAATCCTAGTAACGAAATATTCTCGGAATCGGACGAAATCAACGCCCAGGTTCCTATTTTGCCCGGAAGCATCCAGAACACACGAGAACCGCCAGAGAGGGGGCACAGGGCCACCAAACCCTAGGCCGGCGCGGCCAAGGGGGGGCCCGCGCCCCCCTATAGTGTCGGCGCCCCTTCGACCTCCTGACGCCGCCTCTTCGCCTATATAAAGCCCCTGGACCTAAAACCTCGATACGAAAAAGCCACGGTACGAGAAACCATCCAGAGCCGCCGCCATCGCGAAGCCAAGATCTGGGGGACAGGAGTCTCTGTTCCGGCACGCCGCCGGGATGGGGAAGTGCCCCCGGAAGGCTCCTCCATCGACACCACCGCCATCTTCATCAACGCTGCTGTCTCCCATGAGGAGGGAGTAGTTCTCCATCGAGACTCGGGGCTGTACCGGTAGCTATGTGGTTAATCTCTCTCCTATGTACTTCAATACAATGATCTCATGAGCTGCCTTACATGATTGAGATTCATATGAGTTTTGTATCACAATTCATCTATGTGCTACTCTAGTGATGTTATTAAAGTAGTCTATTCCTCCTCCATGATGTAATGTTGGCAGTGTGTGCATCATGAAGTACTTGGTTTATACTATGATTGTGATCTCTTGTAGATTATGAAGTTAACTATTACTATGATGGTATTGATGCGATTTATTCCTCCTTTCATAGTGTGAAGGTTACGGTGTGCATGCTATGTTAGTACTTGGTTTGGTTGTGTTGATCTATCTTGCACTCTAAGGTTATTTAAATATGAACATTGAATTGTGGAGCTTGTTAACTCCGGCATTGAGGGTTCGTGTAATCCTACGCAATGGTGTTCATCATCCAACAAGAGTGTAGAGTATGCATTTATCTATTCTGTTATGTGATCAATGTTGAGAGTGTCCACTAGTGAAAGTATGATCCCTAGGCCTTGTTCCTAAATACTGCTATCGCTGCTTGTTTCTTGTTTCTTTGCGTTACTACTTTGTGTTACTACTGCTTGTTTCTTGTCCTGGGCAAAGCACTTTTCTGGTGCCGTTGCTACTACTTATTTATACCACCTGTATTTCACTATCTCTTCGCCGAACTAGTGCACCTATTAGGTGTGTTGGGGACACAAGAGACTTCTTGCTTTGTGGTTGCAGGGTTGCATGAGAGGGATATCTTTGACCTCTTCCTCCCTGAGTTCGATAAACCCTGGGTGATCCACTTAAGGGAAAACTTGTTGCTGTTCTACAAACCTCTGCTCTTGGAGGCCCAACACTGTCTACAGGAAAAGGAGGGGGCGTAGACATCACACCTCTGGTGCTGCCAGCGCGAACGGTAGCGGTGGTCGGCTCTGGAGTGGTAGCTCTCCTTGGTGAGTCCCTAGAGCAGGTCCTGACGGAGAGTATTGATGCCTCAAGATTTCATGGAGCACTCGAAGGGCGACATGCTCCAAAGTGTTCACCAAGCTCTCAGAGTGGCGGTGTAGAGAATGAGCTACCATGAAATTGATCTCTTGACGCAAGGACCTGGTGCGTTCTTCTGAAGGGGTGGACAGGTCCACTCCATCGAGCGCGCCTTCAGGTGTGAACCCTCTCCACCTGATGTCGTGTGAGCGGGTCCTATGGAAAGAGCCGATGAGGTCGGCTTCGAGGATAGCTTTGACGTCATCATACTTCTTCTTGAGCTCCTCGGGCAGATCCTCGTACGTGACAGGAGTACCTTCCACCATCTCAGATGTAGATGGCGATGCAGTTGATGTCGAAGACTGTCCCACCGGGCGTGCCAGAATGTGTTGGCGTCCGAAACCCACCGGCGAGCAACGGCTGGCAACACGAAGAGCCGGGAACAACCTAGGGCTGCGGCTGGCCCTGGTCCCTCCGAGCGACGGCCCGCAAAGCTCCTGGTACGCACGTCCCGATGCTGGTGCAAGGGCGTGCCATGTGATCTATACCTGATCAGGAAGGTGATGGATTTGCTTCGCTTAGTTTCCTGCATGGCATACACGTAAACATTAAATACGAGCCTCGATCGGCTCTCAGGTTGTCCCGTGAATCGGCTCAAGGAGCCGATCCACCCATGACTCGTATGGGGTTTACGATTGCATGGTGGTCCTGCTTGATCAAAACAAAGCTAAAACGACCTACGATGATCTAGGGTTTTCACCGCATAATCGGAACATCCTACTCGTGATTGAGCCTGGCAGCCACGCACGGTGATAATAAACCGACCCTAGACAAGGCCTAAAAACCAACATTAAGTTGATCCCCGGAACATCTTGTCTAGGGTTAGCAAACTACACCCTACGTGCTACTGGATCCTTCAACCCGTTTGTAAGGCCTAACTATGCAGATATTAAACTAATTCTTGAAGAATCAAGGAGCGATCATAACGGATCGGATCTACTAAACAATGATTAAGCAAGGTGCCGCCCTTACACCTAAGAAAGGTGTAAGGACGGCTAGACGTCTAAGGGTTGCATGGACGAAAACATGTAGCACGATAAAGCAATGCTAACCCTAACACATCTATGATAACTACGTTGCTCGCCATCAACAAGGCTTCAGCACGAGCAACGCATGGATAACGAATAAACGTATACTGCCTAGATCGCAAGATGCGATCTAGGCAGCATGATGCTTACCCGGAAGAAACCCTCGAAACAAGGGGTTGGCGATGCGCCTAGATTGGTTTGTGATGAACGTGATTGTTGTTTTTCTTGATAACCCTAGATACATATTTATAGTCCGTAGACTTTCTAACATGGGAATAATCCCAACCGTGCACGAGCCAAACTCTAACTAACCGACACGTATCCTACTATATTTACAGATACAAGGGCAAACTAGCCCAAACTTCGTGTACAAGGCCGGTTCACGTATTTCTTCATGTATATTTCTTCAAGCCCAGTCTTGATCGCGGCTCACCTCTGATCCGGTCAAATTCTGGTGATAACAGGTATTCTCCGTTTGGATCTATGACTTGGTCAAGTAAGAATCCCGCCAATTCTTCTTGAATTGCTCGTACACGCTCAGTTGCTAGAAGACCGTCCCGCAGCCGTATATATATATACGAATGAAGCACAACACAATTGGTCGATGGTGATAAAATAAAATTATGAATGTTGTTTATGTACTTCAAGTTGATCTAAAATTCTCCCCCTTTGGTGGGTCGCCTGGCGAATGAACTCGCAAACGTAGAATCCACATAAATTATTTTCGTCTAGCTGCCTCAAGCACTTTACGAGAATAGAGTTCAATCAAAATAATAATCAAGGATGGTAATGGTATTGAAACTAGAATCAAAGAGATGTGTGTGTCTAGCTAGTAGTACTTACCGGTATAGGTCTAAGTTCAAGCTCTTTTTTCCACACACCCGGAGCCTTCTTGGTGAACCGTTTCCAAGCCCTCTGGAGCATATCAGCTATGTCCCGCCATGTCGCAAGGGGTTTACTTTTTTAGTCCATGACTTCTACTATTCCGACGTTAGGTTCAATGACTAGCAGGATAAAGTGAAACCTCGCACATACATAACTCATCAATTACACTTAACATGGAGTAAGAGAAATAGATTTACGTGTTAAAGATAGTAACACTCCCAAGAAGTTGTAAGGAAATAGTATTTCCCTTCTGTGTGAGTTTTTCCTTAACGCCGATACCAAGTTATCCTCCGTGCCCTTGGGATGGCGTACGACACTATACTCATGCACGGTATATGGGTCAACGAACCCAATGTCATAGATTTGTCTAATTCGGTATTCGAGTATCTTCATTCTGCATAATATAGTGAGTATAGTTATATGCATGCAATGGACGAGCCGCGGTAGAGACTTAATTACATAAATAATACTTAGAAACAATATGCACTCATCATAGATTTGTCGAGGGCATCTTGATTGAATAAATGAAATAATTCAGAAAATTTGATGTTTATCACGTCATCTCCACGCCCGTAGAATTGCAGATATCACAAAAAATCCTTCACAATATGAGCTATCACGTTCGAGATTTCATGGCATTTAGGTCAAACGACCAATGTTATTGATAGAATTGTGACATAGTTTGTGATAATGTGCCCATATTGTGCACACTGATACGTCTCCGACGTATCGATAATTTCTTATGTTCCATGCCACATTATTGATGTTATCTACATGTTTTATGC
Source organism: Lolium perenne (assembly GCF_019359855.2). Lineage (NCBI taxonomy): Eukaryota > Viridiplantae > Streptophyta > Magnoliopsida > Poales > Poaceae > Lolium > Lolium perenne. Next base: position 94,551,806 of record NC_067250.2, on the reverse strand, counting down.
ACACTTTATGTCATATTCGTGCATTTTCTGGAACTAACCTATTAACAAGATGCCGAAGTGCCGATTCTTGTTTTCTGCTGTTTTTGGTTTCAGAAATCCTAGTAAGGAAATATTCTCGGAATTGGACGAAATCAAAGCCCAGGGGCCTATTTTTCCACGAAGCTTCCAGAAGTCCGAAGGAGAGACGAAGAGGGGCCACGAGGGGGCCACACCCTAGGGCGGCGCGGCCCCCCCCCTTGGCCGCGCGGCCCTGTGGTGTGGGGCCCCCGTGCCGCCTCTTGACCTGCCCTTCCGCCTACAAATAGCCTCTGTGACGAAACCCCCAGTACCGAGAGCCACGATACGGAAAACCTTCCAGAGACGCCGCCAACGCCGATCCCATCTCGGGGGATCCAGGAGATCGCCTCCGGCACCCTGCCGGAGAGGGGAATCATCTCCCGGAGGACTCTACGCCGCCATGGTCGCCTCCGGTGTGATGTGTGAGTAGTCTACCCCTGGACTATGGGTCCATAGCAGTAGCTAGATGGTTGTCTTCTCCCCATTGTGCTATCATTGTCGGATCTTGTGAGCTGCCTAACATGATCAAGATCATCTATCTGTAATTCTATATGTTGCGTTTGTTGGGATCCGATGAATAGAGAATACTTATTATGTTGATTATCAAAGTTATATCTATGTGTTGTTTATGATCTTGCATGCTCTCCGTTATTAGTAGATGCTCTGGCCAAGTTGATGCTAGTAACTCCAAGAGGGAGTATTTATGCTCGATAGTGGGTTCATGTCTCCGTGAATCTGGAGGGGTGACAAGAACCTCTAAGGTTATGGATGTGCTGTTGCCACTAGGGATAAAACATTAGTGCTATGTTCAAGGATGTAGTCACTAGTTACATTACGCGCAATACTTAATGCAATTGTCTGTTGTTAGCAACTTAATACTGGAGGGGGTTCGGATGATAACCTGAAGGTGGACTTTTTAGGCATAGATGCAGTTGGATGGCGGTCTATGTACTTTGTCGTAATGCCCAATTAAATCTCACTATACTCATCATGATATGTATGTGCATGGTCATGCCCTCTTTATTTGTCAATTGCCCAACTGTAATTTGTTCACCCAACATGCTGTTTGTCTTATGGGAGAGACACCTCTAGTGAACTGTGGACCCCGGTCCAATTCTCTTTACTGAAATACAATCTACTGCAATACTTGTTCTACTGTTTTCTGCAAACAATCATCTTCCACACAATACGGTTAATCCTTTGTTACAACAAGCCGGTGAGATTGACAACCTCACTGTTTCGTTGGGGCAAAGTACTTTGGTTGTGTTGTGCAGGTTCCACGTTGGCGCCGGAATCCCTGGTGTTGCGCCGCACTACATCCCGCCGCCATCAACCTTCAACGTGCTTCTTGGCTCCTCCTGGTTCGATAAACCTTGGTTTCTTTCTGAGGGAAAACTTGCTGCTGTGCGCATCATACCTTCCTCTTGGGGTTCCCAACGAACGTGTGAGTTACACGCCATCAAGCATATTTTCTGGCGCCGTTGCCGGGGAGATCAAGACACGCTGCAAGGGGAGTCTCCACATCGCAATCTCTTTACTTTGTTTTTGTCTTGCTTAGTTTTATTTACTACTTTGTTTGCTGCACTAAATCAAAATACAAAAAAATTAGTTGCTAGTTTTACTGTACTTGTTATCTTGTTTGCTATATCAAAAACACAAAAAAAATTAGTTTACTTGCATTTACTTTATCTAGTTTGCTCTATTTACTACTACTAAAATGAGTAATCCTGAAGTTGAAGTTCGTACGTTTAAGCAACGAGGGGGAGAATGTTTGAGAGATGCTTGGTATAGAATTAGTGATGCCCATAATAGATGCACTAAGAAACACTCCACCATTATTTTACTCAGGAACTTTTATGTTGGTATCTCTAGCTGGAATAGATATGTTCTTGATAGTCTCGCAAAAGGTGACTTCTTAAGTACTCCTGCATTAGAAGCTAGTTGCATTATTGAGAGTTTATTTGGAATACCCCCTGTTGATAAAGTTAAAACTGAAATCTCTCTTGAAGATGTTATGAAAAAATTGGAAACCATAGAGAAACTTTTTCCAAGTATTGAAGCTAAATTGGAAATATTACTTGATAAAACTGATGAACTTGATAAATCCTTAGGAGGAATTGATGAAAGAATTAGTGTCCTAGGAACTAATGCTGTCCATGATGATCAAATCAATAGGATTGACGAACTTGAAAAAGCTATGGGAACCTTGGGTTCAACATTTTCTTCTCTTAAATATAAGGAGAAAGCTTATGTGGGTAAGGAGCAAAAGTTTATGTATGTCTCTAAAGTGCCTAGACCAAAGAAGTATTATTATAGGCCTAAAATTGACAAAGCCCTTAGTACCACTATGGATGGGGGAGCTCATGATAACGATGCATCACCCTTTGATAATACTTGATACACACTTTCTGCGCCTAGCTGAAAGGCGTTAAAGAAAAGCGCTTATGGGAGACAACCCATGTTTTTACCTACAGTACTTTGCTTTTATTTTGTGTCTTGGAAGTTTTTTACTACTGTAGCAACCTCTTCTTATCTTAGTTTTGTGTTTTGTTGTGCCAAGTTAAGCCGTTGATAGAAAAGTAAGTACTAGATTTGGATTACTGCACAGTTCCAGATTTCTTTGCTGTCACGAATCTGGGTCCACCTCCCTGTAGGTAGCTCAGAAAATTAAGCCAATTTACGTGCATGATCCTCAGATATGTACGCAACTTTCATTCAATTTGAGCATTTTCATTTGAGCAAGTCTGGTGCCATTTTAAAATTCGTCAATACGAACTGTTCTGTTTTGACAGATTCTGCCTTTTATTTCGCATTGCCTCTTTTGCTATGTTGGATGAATTTCTTTGATCCACTAATGTCCAGTAGCATTATGCAATGTCCAGAAGTGTTAAGAATGATTGTGTCACCTCTGAATATGTCAATTTATATTGTGCACTAACCCTCTAATGAGTTGTTTCGAGTTTGGTGTGGAGGAAGTTTTCAAGGATCAAGAGAGGAGTATGATGCAACATGATCAAGGAGAGTGAAAGCTCTAAGCTTGGGGATGCCCCGGTGGTTCACCCCTGCATATATCAAGAAGACTCAAGCGTCTAAGCTTGGGGATGCCCAAGGCATCCCCTTCTTCATCGACAACATTATCAGGTTCCTCCCCTGAAACTATATTTTTATTCCATCACATCTTATGTGCTTTTTCTTGGAGCGTCGGTTTGTTTTTGTTTCTTGTTTTGTTTGAATAAAATGGATCCTAGCATTCACTTTATGGGAGAGAGACATGCTCCGCTGTAGCATATGGACAAGTATGTCCTTGGTTTCTACTCATAGTATTCATGGCGAAGTTTCTCCTTCGTTAAATTGTTATATGGTTGGAATTGGAAAATGATACATGTAGTAATTGCTATAAATGTCTTGGGTAATGTGATACTTGGCAATTGTTGTGCTCATGTTTAAGCTCTTGCATCATATGCTTTGCACCCATTAATGAAGAAATACATAGAGCATGCTAAAATTTGGTTTGCATATTTGGTTTCTCTAAGGTCTAGATAATTTCTAGTATTGAGTTTGAACAACAAGGAAGACGGTGTAGAGTCTTATAATGTTTTCAATATGTCTTTTATGTGAGTTTTGCTGCACCGGTTCATCCTTGTGTTTGTTTCAAATAAGCCTTGCTAGCCTAAACCTTGTATCTAGAGGGAATACTTCTCATGCATCCAAAATACTTGAGCCAACCACTATGCCATTTGTGTCCACCATACCTACCTACTACATGGTATTTTCCGCCATTCCAAAGTAAATTGCTTGAGTGCTACCTTTAAAATTCCATCATTCACCTTTGCAATATATAGCTCATGGGACAAATAGCTTAAAAACTATTGTGGTATTGAATATGTAATTATGCACTTTATCTCTTATTAAGTTGCTTGTTGTGCGATAACCATGCTTCTTGGGAACGCCATCAACTTTTCATTGTTGAATTTCATGTGAGTTGCTATGCATGTTCGTCTTGTCTGAAGTAAGGGCGATCTACACTGAGTTGAATGGTTTGAGCATGCATATTGTTAGAGAAGAACATTGGGCCGCTAACTAAAGCCATGATCCATGGTGGAAGTTTCAGTTTTGGACAAACATCCTCAAATCTCTAATGAGAAAAGAATTAATTGTTGTTGAATGCTTAAAGCATTAAAAGAGGAGTCCATTATCTGTTGTCTATGTTGTCCCGGTATGGATGTCTAAGTTGAGAATAATCAAAAGCGAGAAATCCAAATGCGAGCTTTCTCCTTAGACCTTTGTACGGGCGGCATAGAGGTACCCCTTTGTGATACTTGGTTAAAGCATATGTATTGCGGTGATAATCCAGGTAGTCCAAGCTAATTAGGACAAGGTGCGGGCACTATTGGTACACTATGCATGAGGCTTGCAACTTATAAGATATAATTTACATGATGCATATGCTTTATTACTACCGTTGACAAAATTGTTTCATGTTTTCAAAATCAAAGCTCTAGCACAAATATAGCAATCGATGCTTTTCCTCTATGAGGACCATTCTTTTACTTTCAATGTTGAGTCAGTTCACCTATTTCTCTCCACCTCAAGAAGCAAACACTTGTGTGAACTGTGCATTGATTCCTACATACTTGCTTATTGCACTTATTATATTACTCTATGTTGACAATATCCATGAGATATACATGTTACAAGTTGAAAGCAACCGCTGAAACTTAATCTTCTTTTGTGTTGCTTCAATGCCTTTACTTTGAATTATTGCTTTATGAGTTAACTCTTATGCAAGACTTATTGATGCTTGTCTTGAAGTGCTATTCATGAAAAGTCTTTGCTTTATGATTCACTTGTTTACTCATGTCATATACATTGTTTTGATCGCTGCATTCACTACATATGCTTTACAAATAGTATGATCAAGATTATGATGGCATGTCACTCCAGAAATTATCTGTGTTATCGTTTTACCTGCTCGGGACGAGCAGAACTAAGCTTGGGGATGCTGATACGTCTCCGACGTATCGATAATTTCTTATGTTCCATGCCACATTATTGATGTTATCTACATGTTTTATGCACACTTTATGTCATATTCGTGCATTTTCTCGGAACTAACCTATTAACAAGATGCCGAAGTGCCGATTCTTTTTCTGCTGTTTTTGGTTTCAGAAATCCTAGTAAGGAAATATTCTCGGAATTGGACGAAATCAAAGCCCAGGGCCTATTTTTCCACGAAGCTTCCAAGTCCGAAGGAGAGACGAAGAGGGGCGACGAGGGGGCCACACCCTAGGGCGGCGCGGCCCCTTGGCCGCGCGGCCCTGTGGTGTGGGGCCCCGTGCCGCCTCTTGACCTGCCCTTCCGCCTACAAATAGCCTCCGTGACGAAACCCCCGCACCGAGAGCCACGATACGGAAAACCTTCCGGAGACGCCGCCAACGCCGATCCCATCTCGGGGATCCAGAGATCGCCTCGGCACCCTGCCGGAGAGGGGAATCATCTCCCGGAGGACTCTACGCCGCCATGGTCGCCTCCGGTGTGATGTGTGAGTAGTCTACCCCTGGACTATGGGTCCATAGCAGTAGCTAGATGGTTGTCTTCTCCCCATTGTGCTATCATTGTCGGATCTTGTGAGCTGCCTAACATGATCAAGATCATCTATCTGTAATTCTATATGTTGCATTTGTTGGGATCCGATGAATAGAGAATACTTGTTATGTTGATTATCAAAGTTATATCTATGTGTTGTTTATGATCTTGCATGCTCTCCATTATTAGTAGATGCTCTGGCCAAGTTGATGCTAGTAACTCCTAGAGGGAGTATTTATGCTCGATAGTGGGTTCATGTCTCCGTGAATCTGGAGGGGTGACAAGAACCTCTAAGGTTATGGATGTGCTGTTGCCACTAGGGATAAAACATTAGTGCTATGTTCAAGGATGTAGTCACTAGTTACATTACGCGCAATACTTAATGCAATTGTCTGTTGTTAGCAACTTAATACTGGAGGGGGTTCGGATGATAACCTGAAGGTGGACTTTTTAGGCATAGATGCAGTTGGATGGCGGTCTATGTACTTTGTCGTAATGCCCAATTAAATCTCACTATACTCATCATGATATGTATGTGCATGGTCATGCCCTCTTTATTTGTCAATTGCCCAACTGTAATTTGTTCACCCAACATGCTGTTTGTCTTATGGGAGAGACACCTCTAGTGAACTGTGGACCCCGGTCCAATTCTCTTTACTGAAATACAATCTACTGCAATACTTGTTCTACTGTTTTCTGCAAACAATCATCTTCCACACAATACGGTTAATCCTTTGTTACAGCAAGCCGGTGAGATTGACAACCTCGCTGTTTCGTTGGGGCAAAGTACTTTGGTTGTGTTGTGCAGGTTCCACGTTGGCGCCGGAATCCCTGGTGTTGCGCCGCACTACATCCCGCCGCCATCAACCTTCAACGTGCTTCTTGGCTCCTCCTGGTTCGATAAACCTTGGTTTCTTTCTGAGGGAAAACTTGCTGCTGTGCGCATCATACCTTCCTCCTGGGGTTCCCAACGAACGTGTGAGTTACACGCCATCACACACATGTGCATATTTGGATGTCTTACGATGTTGCATGAGGAAGTTTTCATTTTCATCGAACGAAAAAGTAATTTTCCATTTTCGAGGTGCCAAAAACGGGGTGTTTTGTGAAGCAACCACCAAATTAAAGTTTCACATTGGTACCAACACATTTAAAAAAAATACTAGACCACCCAAGATGGATAATTTCCCAACCGATGTATCTGAAACCTTTCCGTCCACCCCTCATGAAAAAGGCAAATTCCTGCCGAATCGGTAGGAGTCCGGCCAGATTTGAACTACACGTACATGATATAATGCTCAAGATTTTTGTAAAAATCTTTCTTGGATTCAAAACATGCTATTTCATCAGAGATCCAATGCAAGTTTAGCGAAACCCCCCCCCCCCCCAAGCAAAGGATCTTCATGCCCGCCGTTTTGAATATAGTTTGAAACAAGCATAACAAATTCAAAAACGATCCAAACAATGCGAAACCTTCACGTGGTGTCATATTATGTGTCATAGTTGCAAGGAAAAACATTAAACTTGGAGAATTGCTGACATCACAAAAAATCCTTCACAATATGAGCTCAAGGTACAGGGTAATAATACATTATGATCGCTTCGACTGTAACCATGGAGCATCTTCCGCATTTAACGCGATGGTTGGGTCAATGTTTGCTGTGAAGGGCGGAATTTCACCAAACTTATTATAATCTTCTGACATGTCTGTCTTGTCGTTGACTCCCACGATGTTTCTTTTCCCTCAAAGAACTATGTGACGCTTTGGGTCATCGGATGAGCTCATTTGCTTATGTTTTGTGTTCTTCGGTCTGGAGGACATGCCCTTCACATAGAAAACCCGAGCCACATTATCAGCTAGGACGAATGGTTCGTCTCTGTAACCAAGATTGTTGAGATCCATTGTTGTCATTACGTACAGCTGGTCTACCTTTACCCCTACTCCATCAAGCTTGACCCATTTGCACCGAAACAAAGGGATCTTAAAAGAAGGTCCATAGTCAAGTTCATATATCTCCTCTATGTAACCATAATATATGTCCTTTTCCCGTTGTTGTTTGTTGCCTCAATGCGGACACCATTGTTTTGGTTGGTGCTCTTTTTTATCTTGGGCGATCGTGTAGAAGGTATTTCCATTTATCTCGTACCCTTGGAAAGTCAGTACAGTCGAAGATGGTGATCTCCAACATCGTTGTTATTCATGAGATGTGTTCGCAGCCAACCGCCGAAAGTCTGCATATGTTTATGTGTAATCCAGTCTTCTGACTGCCCCGGGTGTTGGGAGCGTACAATATTCTTGTGTTCAGTGATATATGGGGCCACCAACTTGGAACTTTGTAGAACTAGTGTGCTTGAGTGAAAGAAATACCGCCTATACATATCATTGATTTCTTTCCTAGTGTGCCTTTTCCACTTAGTCTCCCCTCATGCCGCCATTTAGGAACACCAAACGACTTAAGGTCAGGAATAAAGTCAACACAAAACTCAATGACCTCCTCTGTTTCATAGCCCTTGGAGATGCTTCCTTCTGGCCTAGCACGGTTATGAACATATTTCTTTAAGACTCCCATGAACCTCTCGAAGGGGAACATATTGTGTATAAATATAGGATCGAGGATGTCAATCTCTTCGACAAAGTGAACCGGTAGATGCATCATAATATTGAAGAAAAATGGCGGAAACACCAACTCAAAACTAACAAGACATTGCTCCACATCCTTCTGTAACCTTGGCAGACTAGTTGGATTGATTATCTTCTGATATATTGCATTAAAGAATGCACATAGCTTCACAATGGGTATTCGAACATTTTCCGGGAGAAGCCCCCCTCAATGCAACCGGAAAGCAACAGTCATGCAACTTCAGGTTTTGGAATTTTTTCTCTGCCATATTTATAATCCCCTTTATATTTGGTGAGAAGCCAGACGGTACCTTGATACTGTAAAGGGCTTCAAAAAAGATTTCCTTCTCTAGTCTGGTAAGAGCGTAGCTGGCAGGACTTAAGTGACGCCCTTTATCCATCTTGTTCTGTTCTTGCTTGTTTTTGGGGTCTTTCATATGTTGCTGGTCCCCCGTGCTTCTGTTGTATCTTTTGTCTTCCCATACACGCCTAGGAAGCCTAGCAGATTCACGCAAAGATTCTTCGTCACGTGCATCACGTCGATTGAAGAGCAGACCTCTAGGTATTTCCAATAGGGTAGCACCCAAAATATAGATTTTTTCTTCCACATGGGTGCGTGTCCGGTAGCGACAACATTCGGAACAGATTGACCACCAGGACCCTTTCCAAAGATTTCTTTTATGTCCTTGACCATATCAAGTAAAGCATCACCAGTACGGAGGTCAGGCTTCTCCCAGTGATCTGCCTCACCCCCGAAATGCTTTCCTTTCTTTCTGACGGGGTGCCTCTTTGGAAGAAATCGACGATGCTCCAGGTACACAACCTTGTTACATTTATCCAAATATACACCTTCGGTCTCATCTAAATACTGCGTGCATGCATTGTATCCCCTTTTTCTCTGTCCTGAAAGGTTACTAAGAGCAGGCCAATCATTGATGGTCACGAAAAGCAACGCTCGTAGGTCAAATGGCTCCTGTTTGTGCTCATCCCACGCATCTACTCCTGGTTTGTCCCACAACTGTAAGAGTTCTTCAAATAATGGCCTTAGGTAAACATCAATGTCATTGTCGGGTTGCTTTGGGCCTTAGATGAGCACTTGCATCACAATGAACTTCCGTTTCATGCACAACCAAGGCGGAAGGTTATAGATACATAGTTACAGGCCAGGTGCTATGACTACAGCTCTGCTCCCCAAAAGGATTGATGCCATCTATACTTAGACCAAACCTTAAGTTCATCGAGTCACCTGTAAATTCCGGGAACTCTCTATCGATTTTTCTCCACTGCGACCCATCAGCGGGGTGTCTCACCATCTCGTCTTTCTTACGATCTTCTTTGTGCCATCGCAACAACCTAGTATGCTCTTTGTTTCTAAACAGACATTTCATCCGTGGTATTATAGAAGCATACCACATAACCTTGACAGGAACCCTGTTCTTGGGGGGCTCGCCCTCAACATCACCAGGGTCATCTCGCCTGATCTTATACAGCAGTGCAGTGCATACCGGGAATTTTTTAATTTTTCGTACTCCTCACCACGGTAGAGGATGCAGTCATTAATGCATGCATGTATCTTATGCACCTCTAATCCTAGAGGGTGGAGAACTTTCTTTGGTTCGTACGTACTGTCAGGCAATTTGTTATCCTTTGGAAGCTTTTTCTTTATTATTTTCAGTAACTTCTCAAATGCCTTGTCACATATACCAGCCTCTGCCTTTCATTGCAGCAACTCTAGTGTGGGACTGAGCTTTTTGATACCATCTTCGCAATTTGGGAACAACATTTTTTTGCGTTCCTCTAACATGCCCTTTAACTTCCGCTTCTCGTTTGCACTTTTTTGCTTCTCTATGTGCACCAGCGATGGCCCGACGAAGATCATCATTAACAGGCTCATCTAATGCATCTTCATCTTCAGCTTCCCCTGTCTCTTCATCTTCATCATGCCCTGTTGCAGTATCACCGTAGTTAGGGTACATATCATCATCCTCTTCTTCTTCTTCATTGTCTTCCATCATAACCCCTCTTTCTCCATTCTTGGTCCAACAGTTATAGGTGGGCATGAAACCATTCCAAAGCAGGTGGGAGTGAAGGACTTGCCATTCACGGTATTGCTTTAAGTTCCGACAATCAACACATGGACAACACATAAAACCATTGATGCGTGTGGTTGGCACGTCCGTTGGGAACCCCAAGAGGAAGGTGTGATGCGCACAGCGGCAAGTTTCCCTCAGTTAGAAACCAAGGTTTAATCGAACCAGTAGGAGTCAAGAAGCACGTTGAAGGTTGATGGCGGCGGGATGTAGTGCGGCGCAACACCAGGGATTCCGGCGCCAACGTGGAACCTGCACAACACAACCAAAGTACTTTGCCCCAACGAAACAGTGAGGTTGTCAATCTCACCGGCTTGCTGTAACAAAGGATTAACCGTATTGTGTGGAAGATGATTGTTTGCGTAAAACAAGAGAACAAGTATTGCAGTAGATTGTATTTCAGTAAAGAGAATTGGACCGGGGTCCACAGTTCACTAGAGGTGTCTCTCCCATAAGACGAACAGCATGTTGGGTGAACAAATTACAGTTGGGCAATTGACAAATAAAGAGAGCATGACCATGCACATACATATCATGATGAGTATAGTGAGATTTAATTGGGCATTACGACAAAGTACATAGACCGCCATCCAGCATGCATCTATGCCTAAAAAGTCCACCTTCAGGTTATCATCCGAACCCCCTCCAGTATTAAGTTGCTAACAACAGACAATTGCATTAAGTATTGCGCGTAATGTAACTAGTGACTACATCCTTGAACATAGCACTAATGTTTTATCCCTAGTGGCAACAGCACATCCATAACCTTAGAGGTTCTTGTCACCCCTCCAGATTCACGGAGACATGAACCCACTATCGAGCATAAATACTCCCTCTTGGAGTTACTAGCATCAACTTGGCCAGAGCATCTACTAATAACGGAGAGCATGCAAGATCATAAACAACACATAGATATAACTTTGATAATCAACATAACAAGTATTCTCTATTCATCGGATCCCAACAAACGCAACATATAGAATTACAGATAGATGATCTTGATCATGTTAGGCAGCTCACAAGATCCGACAATGATAGCACAATGGGGAGAAGACAACCATCTAGCTACTGCTATGGACCCATAGTCCAGGGGTAGACTACTCACACATCACACCGGAGGCGACCATGGTGGCATAGAGTCCTCCGGGAGATGATTCCCCTCTCCGGCAGGGTGCCGGAGGCGATCTCCTGGATCCCCCGAGATGGGATCGGCGTTGGCGGCGTCTCTGGAAGGTTTTCCGTATCGTGGCTCTCGGTACTGGGGGTTTCGTCACGGAGGCTATTTGTAGGCGGAAGGGCAGGTCAAGAGGCGGCACGGGGGCCCCACACCACAGGGCCGCGCGGCCAAGGGGGGGGCCGTGCCGCCCTAGGGTGTGGCCCCCTCGTCGCCCCTCTTCGTCTCTCCTTCGGACTTCTGGAAGCTTCGTGGAAAAATAGGCCCCTGGGCTTTGATTTCGTCCAATTCCGAGAATATTTCCTTACTAGGATTTCTGAAACCAAAAACAGCAGAAAACAAAGAATCGGCACTTCGGCATCTTGTTAATAGGTTAGTTCCAGAAAATGCACGAATATGACATAAAGTGTGCATAAAACATGTAGATAACATCAATAATGTGGCATGGAACATAAGAAATTATCGATACGTCAGAGACGTATCAGCATCCCCAAGCTTAGTTCTGCTCGTCCCGAGCAGGTAAAACAATAACACAGATAATTTCTGGAGTGACATGCCATCATAATCTTGATCATACTATTTGTAAAGCATATGTAATGAATGCAGCGATCAAAACAATGTATATGACATGGGTAAACAAGTGAATCATAAAGCAAAGACTTTTCATGAATAGCACTTCAAGACAAGCATCAATTAAGTCTTGCATAAGAGTTAACTCATAAAGCAATAATTCAAAGTAAAGGCATTGAAGCAACACAAAAGAAGATTAAGTTTCAGCGGTTGCTTTCAACTTGTAACATGTATATCTCATGGATATTGTCAACATAGAGTAATATAATAAGTGCAATAAGCAAGTATGTAGGAATCAATGCACAGTTCACACAAGTGTTTGCTTCTTGAGGTGGAGAGAAATAGGTGAACTGACTCAACATTGAAAGTAAAAGAATGGTCCTCCATAGAGGAAAAGCATCGATTGCTATTTTTGTGCTAGAGCTTTGATTTTGAAAACATGAAACAATTTTGTCAACGGTAGTAATAAAGCATATGTATCATGTAAATTATATCTTACAAGTTGCAAGCCTCATGCATAGTATACTAATAGTGCCCGCACCTTGTCCTAATTAGCTTGGACTACCGGATCATCACAATGCACTGTTTTTACCAAGTGTCACAAAGGGGTACCTCTATGCCGCCTGTACAAAGGTCTAAGGAGAAAGCTCGCATTGGATTTCTCGCTATTGATTATTCTTCAACTTAGACATCCATACCGGGACAACATAGACAACAGATAATGGACTCCTCTTTTATGCATAAGCATATAACAACAATTAATAATTTTCTCATTTGAGATTTGAGGATTGTTGTCCAAAACTGAAACTTCCACCATGGATCATGGCTTTAGTTAGCGGCCCAATGTTCTTCTCTAACATATGCATGCTTAACCATATGGTGGTAGATCTCTCTTACTTCAGACAAGACGGACATGCATAGCAACTCACATGAAATTCAACAATGAATAGTTGATGGCGTCCCCAGTAAACATGGTTATCGCACAACGAGCAACTTAATAAGAGATAAAGTGCATAATTACATATTCAATACCACAATAGTTTTTAAGCTATTTGTCCCATGAGCTATATATTGCAAAGGTGATGATGGAATTTTAAAGGTAGCACTCAAGCAATTTACTTTGGAATGGCGGGAAAATACCATGTAGTAGGTAGGTATGGTGGACACAAATGGCATAGTGGTTGGCTCAAGTATTTTGGATGCATGAGAAGTATTCCCTCTCGATACAAGGTTTAGGCTAGCAAGGCTTATTTGAAACAAACACAAGGATGAACCGGTGCAGCAAAACTCACATAAAAGACATATTGAAAACATTATAAGACTCTACACCGTCTTCCTTGTTGTTCAAACTCAATACTAGAAATTATCTAGACCTTAGAGAAACCAAATATGCAAACCAAATTTTAGCATGCTCTATGTATTTCTTCATTAATGGGTGCAAAGCATATGATGCAAGAGCTTAATCATGAGCACAACAATTGCCAAGTATCACATTACCCAAGACATTAATAGCAATTACTACATGTATCATTTTCCAATTCCAACCATATAACAATTTAACGAGGGAGAAACTTCGCCATGAATACTATGAGTAGAAACCAAGGACATACTTGTCCATATGCTACAGCGGAGCGTGTCTCTCTCCCATAAAGTGAATGCTAGGATCCATTTTATTCAAACAAAACAAGAAACAAAAACAAACCGACGCTCCAAGAAAAAGCACATAAGATGTGATGAAATAAAAATATAGTTTCAGGGGAGGAACCTGATAATGTTGTTGATGAAGAAGGGGATGCCTTGGGCATCCCCAAGCTTAGACGCTTGAGTGTTCTTGATATATGCAGGGGTGAACCACTGGGGCATCCCCAAGCTTAGAGCTTTCACTCTCCTTGATCATGTTGCATCATACTCCTCTCTTGATCCTTGAAAACTTCCTCCACACCAAACTCGAAACAACTCATTAGAGGGTTAGTGCACAATATAAATTGACATATTCAGAGGTGACACAATCATTCTTAACACTTCTGGACATTGCATAATGCTACTGGACATTAGTGGATCAAAGAAATTCATCCAACATAGCAAAAGAGGCAATGCAAAATAAAAGGCAGAATCTGTCAAAACAGAACAGTTCGTATTGACGAATTTTAAAATGGCACCAGACTTGCTCAGATGAAAATGCTCAAATTGAATTAAAGTTGCGTACATATCTGAGGATCATGCACGTAAATTGGCTTAATTTTCTGATCTACCTACAGGGAGGTGGACCCAGATTCGTGACAGCAAAGAAATCTTGAACTGTGCAGTAATCCAAATCTAGTACTTACTTTTCTATCAACGGCTTAACTTGGCACAACAAAACACAAAACTAAGATAAGGAGAGGTTGCTACAGTAATAAACAACTTCCAAGACACAAAATAAAAACAAAGTACTGTAGGTAAAAACATGGGTTGTCTCCCATAAGCGCTTTTCTTTAACGCCTTTCAGCTAGGCGCAGAAAGTGTGTATCAAGTATTATCGAAGGGTGGTACTTCTACAGCGGGGTGTGGGCTTTTCTCAACCAGGCATAGTATATTAGATACATAAGTTTTAGCATCTCCCTTTTCATTAGTCTTAGGCGTGCTACTCTCATCAAACAAATTTTCAGGAACAAGCCAAGCATAGTTATTTTCTAGTGCATCATTCATAGCTAGGAGCTTACATGGTATTGGTGCTTTGATCTCCCCTCCATCATCAATATTATTAGTGTATCTTATTCTATCCATATCCATCTTTTCAAGGAGACTAACAAAATTAGTAGGAGAACCAAGCATATTAAACTTAGCAAACACCTTTCTAGCTTCTCTTGCTAGACCACCAAATTCTCTAAGAAGGGTTTCTAATACAAAATCTTTCTTTTCCCCTTCTTCCATATCACCTAGCGTGAGAAACATGTGTTGGATTATAGGATTGAGATTAACAAATTTAGTTTCCATCATGCGAACTAAAGCAGCAGCAGCAATTTCATAAGTAGGCGCAAGGTCTACCAAGTGTCTATCCTCAAAATCGTCAATGGTACTAACATGGTTGAAGAATTCTTCTATATTATTTCTCCCAACTATAGACCCACGTCCTACCGGTATGTCTTTTGTGGTAAATTTAAAAGGAAACATGATGAATAAAGTAAAGTAAATGCAAGTAAACTAATTTTTTTTTTTGTGTTTTTGATATAGCAAACAAGATAACAAGTAAAGTAAAACTAGCAACTAATTTTTTTGTATTTTGATTTAGTGCAGCAAACAAAGTAGTAAATAAAACTAAGCAAGACAAAAACAAAGTAAAGAGATTGAGAAGTGGAGACTCCCCTTGCAGCGTGTCTTGATCTCCCCGGCAACGGCGCCAGAAATTTGCTTGATGCGTGTGGTTGGCACGTCCGTTGGGAACCCCAAGAGGAAGGTGTGATGCGCACAGCGGCAAGTTTCCCTCAGTTAGAAACCAAGGTTTAATCGAACCAGTAGGAGTCAAGAAGCACGTTGAAGGTTGATGGCGGCGGGATGTAGTGCGGCGCAACACCAGGGATTCCGGCGCCAACGTGGAACCTGCACAACACAACCAAAGTACTTTGCCCCAACGAAACAGTGAGGTTGTCAATCTCACCGGCTTGCTGTAACAAAGGATTAACCGTATTGTGTGGAAGATGATTGTTTGCAGAAAACAGTAGAACAAGTATTGCAGTAGATTGTATTTCAGTAAAGAGAATTGGACCGGGGTCCACAGTTCACTAGAGGTGTCTCTCCCATAAGACGAACAGCATGTTGGGTGAACAAATTACAGTTGGGCAATTGACAAATAAAGAGAGCATGACCATGCACATACATATCATGATGAGTATAGTGAGATTTAATTGGGCATTACGACAAAGTACATAGACCGCCATCCAGCATGCATCTATGCCTAAAAAGTCCACCTTCAGGTTATCATCCGAACCCCCTCCAGTATTAAGTTGCTAACAACAGACAATTGCATTAAGTATTGCGCGTAATGTAACTAGTGACTACATCCTTGAACATAGCACTAATGTTTTATCCCTAGTGGCAACAGCACATCCATAATCTTAGAGGTTCTTGTCACCCCTCCAGATTCACGGAGACATGAACCCACTATCGAGCATAAATACTCCCTCTTGGAGTTACTAGCATCAACTTGGCCAGAGCATCTACTAATAACGGAGAGCATGCAAGATCATAAACAACACATAGATATAACTTTGATAATCAACATAACAAGTATTCTCTATTCATCGGATCCCAACAAACGTAACATATAGAATTACAGATAGATGATCTTGATCATGTTAGGCAGCTCACAAGATCCGACAATGATAGCACAATGGGGAGAAGACAACCATCTAGCTACTGCTATGGACCCATAGTCCAGGGGTAGACTACTCACACATCACACCGGAGGCGACCATGGCGGCGTAGAGTCCTCCGGGAGATGATTCCCCTCTCCGGCAGGGTGCCGGAGGCGATCTCCTGGATCCCCCGAGATGGGATCGGCGTTGGCGGCGTCTCTGGAAGGTTTTCCGTATCGTGGCTCTCGGTACTGGGGGTTTCGTCACGGAGGCTATTTGTAGGCGGAAGGGCAGGTCAAGAGGCGGCACGAGGGCCCCACACCACAGGGCCGCGCGGCCAAGGGGGGGCCGCGCCGCCCTAGGGTGTGGCCCCCTCGTCGCCCCTCTTCGTCTCTCCTTCGGACTTGGAAGCTTCGTGGAAAAATAGGCCCCTGGGCTTTGATTTCGTCCAATTCCGAGAATATTTCCTTACTAGGATTTCTGAAACCAAAAACAGCAGAAAAGAATCGGCACTTCGGCATCTTGTTAATAGGTTAGTTCCAGAAAATGCACGAATATGACATAAAGTGTGCATAAAACATGTAGATAACATCAATAATGTGGCATGGAACATAAAAAATTATCGATACGTCGGAGACGTATCAACCATCCGCCTGTGGGTTTTCCTCAGCCACACGGAGATAATATTTCAGGCCTGCAGTGAACTCGGGTAGGCGTTGGTCAACGTACATCCATTGTCGCCGGTTCATCTACATCATAAAATTAGGTTTATCAAAAAACCATTACAAAACATCATAAATAGTGAAATGACCATTGTACAAATGAAAGGGTAAAGTTGCTTACCTTGATCGAGGAGGAAAGAAAGAGCAGAAATCTTAAGTGTTTCTCCGGCACCTCATATCATTTTTGTTTTGTGTGAAACGAAGCGACATCATTCTCTCGGACATTTCATCGAGCACCTCATGTGCATGGGAAAGAAAAGCAAACAAGCACACAACCCTCACACCTTCCACCAAGAAAAAATAGAGTGAGGGCTGGCTGGGGTGAACTGAATTTATAGGCAAATGGGGGATTTAGCACCGGTTCGTGTCATGAACCGGTGCTAATGTTTACCTTTAGCACCGGTTCATGACACGAATCGGTGCTAAAGGTTTCGTGTCTGCCACGTGCCCGGCGACAAACCTTTAGCACCGGTTCACGAACCGGTGCTAAAGCTCTGCTGGTCCCCTGCGACGTCCTGGCCGCACGAACCGGTGCTAATGCAACCTTTAGTCTGGGTTCGTAGCACAACCGGTGCTAATGCTCTTTGGATAAAAAACCAAAGCCATGTTTTCTACTAGTGCACAGAGCGCCAAACCTGAGTTGGTTCAGCGAGCAGAACTGCGGAACGACGTCTCTCCTCGTCAACACTGAGCCAAACCTAGATACTGGCGCTTCCTCCGCCCTCCACTCACCCTCTCTGGCCTGCCCCTTACGCCCTCTGCCGGCAATGCGCCCGGCTCGGCTGGTCCCCCCTCCCTCTCATCCCTTGGGGTCACCACCTTCCCTCGGGATCCTCTTCCACTCTGGTCTTCTCTGGCCCTGGAGGCAGTCGACCGAATCTCGCCGGTCATTGGAGACGCGCTCGGCCGGCTACTGCTCGCCGCCGCCATGCAGCATAAAGCGCCCGGAGATAGCCAATGGTGGTCCCGAAGGAGATGCCTTTGTTAAAGATGGAAATTGTAGGAGGCCTAAAGCATTTAAGAAGCACGTGGGTGGTGTTACTAGCATTCACAACCAAGCTCAAGAGAAGTACAACTTATTTGTTGCACCCAACACCAAATTAATAATTTTATTATGAAGGTGTCTAAGAAGAATGTACATGATGATAGTGAAGAATCAACCAATCGGGGGATTTTATTGAACTTCTAAAATGGCTTGCGGAAGGTAACACTGCTAGAAAATAGCTAATCAGCTCGCACATGGGTGCATCACTGCTAACTGTTAGCAGTGGCGCACCAGTGGTGCGCCATTGCTATCTAGATTAGCAGTGGCGCACCAAGCAGTGCGCCACTACTAGCTCCTTTGTGCGCCATTGCTAAAAGTGGGAGGTGCGCCACTGGACAACAAAAGGTGTGCCACTGCTAAAATTTCAAATTTCTTGATCTAGATCTAGATATGGCACATTTTTTCGATTTTTTTGGTCATTTTTTTTTGCTTTTGTTGCTCGAATTATTTGTCCCATGTTCATCTCATTCATAGCCTAGCCGCTGGGGGTAGGATGGATGAGAGAATGGAGGAGAGGTGAGGTGAGGATGGAGGATGGAGGAGGGGAGGGTTCATAGAGAGGAGGGGGTAATGGAGGCCGAAGGGAGGAGGGAGGCCAGAGGGTCGTCGGAGTTTGCTGGAGAGGAGGATGGAGGCCGAAGGGTCTTCGGAGAGGAGTAATGAGGAGTGGATGGAGGAGTAGAAGGAAGTAAAGGAGAGGAGGAGAATGGGAGGAGAGGAGAGGAGAGGAGATGAGGAGGAGGAGGAAGTAGGGAGTAGGAGGGGGTAAGTGGCCGCCGAAGGCATTTTAAATTTTGTGAGCGGGAAGTTAGCAGTGGTGCACCAAGGCATGGTGCGCCATTGCTATTTTTTTCTTTTTTTGAAATTTCTTCCCGAAATCTAAAACCTGAAAAAATTCATGTTTCCTTTTCGACTTTTAGAAATCTAAAAATTGTCTAAACTCCCTCTATTAGTGTAATGAAGAGGTCAATAAGGTTATTTCCAATACTAGTCTATTATCTCTTAATGTTGCATTTATATCCTTGCTAAAAGATCATCATTTGTCTCCCACTCAAATTCGTGGACAAGGACATGATGGGGGCTAGAGACATGAAGGGTGATATTAAGGGGTTGAAAACATTGATCGTGAAAGAGTCACCATCTTAATTTTATATCCATTGCTTTTCACATCAACTTCAATTGGTTCTTATTGTCGTGGCAAAGAAAAGAGAAGCATGTGTGTGGTTTTTTTTATCATGTTTCTTATTTGTTCAATATCATTGGAGTTTTCTTACAAACATCATGACATGCTTTGAGATGTTAGAGCTAAATGATATGTCTCAAATGTATCTATAATTTCTTATGTTACATGCTAGTTTTATGACAATACTCACATGTTTTACACACACTTTGCATCATTTATACGCATTTTCTGGCACTAACCTATTAACGAGATGCCGAAGCGCCAGTTGCTGTTTTCTGCTGTTTTTGGTTTCAGAAATCCTACAAAGGAAATATTCTCAGAATTGGACGAAATCAACGCCCAGGGTCTTATTTTTCCACGGAGCTTGCAGAAGACCGAAGAGCATACGAAGTGGGGCCACGATGTGGCCAGACCACAGGGCGGCGCGGCCAAGGAGGGGCCCGTGCCGGCCTGTGGTGTGGGCCCCTCGTCAGCCCTCTGACTCTGCCCTTCCGCCTACTTATACTCTCCGTCGCGAAAACCCTATCACCGAGAACCACGATACGGAAAAAGTTCCAGAGACGCCGCCGCCGCCAATCCCATCTCTGGGATTTCAGGAGATCGCCTCCGGCACCCTGTCGGAGAGGGGAATCATCTCCCGGAGGACTCTACATCACCATGATCTCCTCCGGACTGATGTGTGAGTAGTTCACCCTTGGACTATGGGTCCATAGCAGTAGCTAGATGGTTGTCTTCTCCTCATTGTGCTATCATGTTAGATCTTGTGAGCTGCCTATCATGATCATGATCATCTATTTGTAATGCTACATGTTGTGTTTGTTGGGATCCGATGAATATGGAATACTATGTCAAGTTGATTATCAATCTATCATATATGTGTTGTTTATGATCTTGCATGCTCTCTGTTGCTAGTAGAGGCTCTGTCCAAGTTGATACTTGTGACTCCAAGAGGGAGTATTTATGCTCGATAGTGGGTTCATGCCTCCATTGAATGCAGGACAAGTGTGAGAAAGTTCTAAGGTTGTGGATGTGCTGTTGTCACTAGGGATAAAACATCAATGCTTTGTCTAAGGATATTTGTGTTGATTACATTACGCACCACACTTAATGCAATTGTCTGTTGTTTGCAACTTAATACTGGAAGGGGTGCGGATGCTAACCCGAAGGTGGACTTTTTAGGCATAGATGCATGCTGGATAGCAGTCTATGTACTTTGTCGTAATGCCCAATTAAATCTCATATTACTCATCATGATATGTATGTGCATTGTTATGCCCTCTTTATTTGTCAATTTCCCAAGTGTAATTTGTTCACCCAACATGCTATTTATTATTGGAGAGACACCACTAGTGAACTGTGGACCCCGGTCCATTCTTTTACATCTGAATACAATCTACTGCAATCATTGTTCTCTACTGTTCTTGGCAAACTAATACGTCTCCGACGTATCGATAATTTCTTATGTTCCATGCCACATTATTGATGTTATCTACATGTTTTATGCACACTTTATGTCATATTCGTGCATTTTCTGGAACTAACCTATTAACAAGATGCCGAAGTGCCGATTCTTTGTTTCTGCTGTTTTTGGTTTCAGAAATCCTAGTAAGGAAATATTCTCGGAATTGGACGAAATCAAAGCCCAGGGCCTATTTTCTCACGAAGCTTCCGTAAGTCCGAAGGAGAGACGAAGAGGGGCCACGGAGGGGCCACACCCTAGGCGGCGCGCGGCCCCCCCTTGGCCGCGCGGCCCGTGGTGTGGGGCCCCGTGCCGCCTCTTGACCTGCCCTTTCGCCTATAAAAAGTCTCCGTGACGAAACCCCGTACCGAGAACCACGATACGGAAAACCTTCCGGAGACGCCGCCGCCGCCGATCCCATCTCGGGGATCCAGAGATCGCCTCCGGCACCCTGCCGGAGAGGGGAATCATCTCCCGGAGGACTCTACGCCGCCATGGTCGCCTCCGGTGTGATGTGTGAGTAGTCTACCCCTGGACTATGGGTCCATAGCAGTAGCTAGATGGTTGTCTTCTCCCCATTGTGCTATCATTGTCGGATCTTGTGAGCTGCCTAACATGATCAAGATCATCTATCTGTAATTCTATATGTTGCGTTTGTTGGGATCCGATGAATAGAGAATACTTGTTATGTTGATTATCAAAGTTATGCTATGTGTTGTTTATGATCTTGCATGCTCTCCGTTACTAGTAGATGCTCTGGCCAAGTAGATGCTTGTAACTCCAAGAGGGAGTACTTATGCTCGATAGTGGGTTCATGCTGCATTAACACTGGGACAAGTGATAGAAAGTTCTAAGGTTGTGTTGTGCTGTTGCCACTAGGGATAAAACATTAGTGCTATGTTCAAGGATGTAGTCACTAGTTACATTACGCACCATACTTAATGCAATTGTCTGTTGCTTTGCAACTTAATACTGGAGGGGGTTCGGATGATAACCTGAAGGTGGACTTTTTAGGCATAGATGCAGTTGGATGGCGGTCTATGTACTTTGTCGTAATGCCCAATTAAATCTCACTATACTCATCATGATATGTATGTGCATGGTCATGCTCTCTTTATTTGTCAATTGCCCAACTGTAATTTGTTCACCCAACATGCTGTTCGTCTTATGGGAGAGACACCTCTAGTGAACTGTGGACCCCGGTCCAATTCTCTTTACTGAAATACAATCTACTGCAATACTTGTTCTACTGTTTTCTGCAAACAATCATCTTCCACACAATACGGTTAATCCTTTGTTACAGCAAGCCGGTGAGATTGACAACCTCACTGTTTCGTTGGGGCAAAGTACTTTGGTTGTGTTGTGCAGGTTCCACGTTGGCGCCGGAATCTCTGGTGTTGCGCCGCACTACATCCCGCCGCCATCAACCTTCAACGTGCTTCTTGGCTCCTCCTGGTTCGATAAACCTTGGTTTCTTTCTGAGGGAAAACTTGCTGCTGTGCGCATCATACCTTCCTCTTGGGGTTGCCCAACGAACGTGTGAAATACACGCCATCAAGCATATTTTCTGGCGCCGTTGCCGGGGAGATCAAGACACGCTGCAAGGGGAGTCTCCACTTCTCAATCTCTTTTCTTTGTTTTTGTCTTGCTTAGTTTTATTTACTACTTTGTTTGCTGCACTAAATCAAAATACAAAAAAATTAGTTGCTAGTTTTACTTTACTTAATATCATGCATGTTTTTATTACACTAGTTTGGCATAATGGACAAGAATGAGCTTCTATTTCTATTTCCTGATTTAAAACATGGATTGTTTGATGCGGAAATTAAAAACCTATGGAATCTTATTTGCATGCTGGTAGTAATATTAGTATGAATGCTTTGAACACCATTGTTGATAATAATATAGAAAGTTCTAAGCTTGGGGAAGCTGGTTTTCATGATCTTTTTATTCCCCCAAGCATTGAGGAGAAGATTTACTTTGATGATACTTTGCCTCCTATTTATGATAATGATATTGGTCTTTTAGTACCGCCTGTTATGGAGGATAAATTTGATTATGATTACAATATGCCTCCTATATTTGATGATGAGAATAATAATGATAGCTACTTTGTTGAATTTGCTCCCACTACAACTAATAAAATTGATTATACCTATGTGGAGAGTAATAATTTTATGCA
This sequence comes from Lolium perenne, assembly GCF_019359855.2. Classification (NCBI taxonomy): domain Eukaryota; kingdom Viridiplantae; phylum Streptophyta; class Magnoliopsida; order Poales; family Poaceae; genus Lolium; species Lolium perenne. Next base: position 94,528,784 of record NC_067250.2, on the reverse strand, counting down.
TGAGACTCATGATAAGAATGCTTTGTGTGATAGTTACATTGTTGAGTTTGCTCATGATGCTACTGAAAGTTATTATGAGAGAGGAAAATATGGTTGTAGGAATTTTCATGTTACTAAAATACCTCTCTATGTGCTGAAATTTTTGAAGCTACACTTGTTTTATCTTCCTATGCTTGTTACTTTGCTCTTCATGAACTTGTTTATTTACAAGATTCCTTTGCATAGGAAGCATGTTAGACTTAAATGTGTTTCGAATTTGCCTCTTGATGCTCTCTTTTGCTTCAAATACTATTTCTTGCGAGTGCATCATTAAAACTGCTGAGCCCATCTTAATGGCTATAAAGAAAAGAACTTCTTGGGAGATAACCCATGTGTTATTTTGCTACAGTACTTTGTTTTTATTTTGTGTCTTGGAAGTTGTTTACTACTGTAGCAACCTCTCCTTATCTTAGTTTTGTGTTTTGTTGTGCCAAGTAAAGCCGTTGATAGAAAAGTAAGTACTAGATTTGGATTACTGCACAGTTCCAGATTTCTTTGCTGTCACGAATCTGGGTCCACCTCCCTGTAGGTAGCTCAGAAAATTAAGCCAATTTACGTGCATGATCCTCAGATATGTACGCAACTTTCATTCAATTTGAGCATTTTCATTTGAGCAAGTCTGGTACCATTTTAAAATTCGTCAATACGAACTGTTCTGTTTTGACAGATTCTGCCTTTTATTTCGCATTGCCTCTTTCGCTATGTTGGATGAATTTCTTTGATCCACTAATGTCCAGTAGCATTATGCAATGTCCAGAAGTGTTAAGAATGATTGTGTCACCTCTGAATATGTTAATTTTTATTGTGCACTAACCCTCTAATGAGTTGTTTCGAGTTTGGTGTGGAGGAAGTTTTCAAGGGTCAAGAGAGGAGGATGATATACTATGATCAAGGAGAGTGAAAGCTCTAAGCTTGGGGATGCCCCGGTGGTTCACCCCTGCATATATCAAGAAGACTCAAGCGTCTAAGCTTGGGGATGCCCAAGGCATCCCCTTCTTCATCGACAACATTATCAGGTTCCTCCCCTGAAACTATATTTTTATTCCATCACATCTTATGTGCTTTTTCTTGGAGCGTCGGTTTGTTTTTGTTTTTTGTTTTGTTTGAATAAAATGGATCCTAGCATTCATTGTGTGGGAGAGAGACACGCTCCGCTGTAGCATATGGACAAGTATGTCCTTAGGCTTTACTCATAATATTCATGGCAAAGTTTCTTCTTCGTTAAATTGTTGTATGGTTGGAATTGGAAAATGATACATGTAGTAATTGCTATAAATGTCTTGGGTAATGTGATACTTGGCAATTGTTGTGCTCATGATTAAGCTCTTGCATCATATGCTTTGCACCCATTAATGAAGAAATACATAGAGCATGCTAAAATTTGGTTTGCATATTTGGTTTCTCTAAGGTCTAGATAATTTATAGTATTGAGTTTGAACAACAAGGAAGACGGTGTAGAGTCTTATAATGTTTTCAATATGTCTTTTATGTGAGTTTTGCTGCACCGGTTCATCCTTGTGTTTGTTTCAAATAAGCCTTGCTAGCCTAAACCTTGTATCGAGAGGGAATACTTCTCATGCATCCAAAATACTTGAGCCAACCACTATGCCATTTGTGTCCACCATACCTACCTATACTACATGGTATTTTCCGCCATTCCAAAGTAAATTGCTTGAGTGCTACCTTTAAACAATTCAAAATTTATCACCTCTGATTTGTGTCAATGTTTTATAGCTCATGAGGAAGTATGTGGTGTTTATCTTTCAATCTTGTTGGGCAACTTTCACCAATGGACTAGTGGCTTCATCCGCTTATCCAATAATTTTGCAAAAAGAGCTGGCAATGGGATTCCCAGTCCCAAATTAATTAACAAAAATAGACACTCCTCCATGGTATGTGATTGTTGGACGGCACCCGAAGGATTCGGTTAGCCATGGCTTGTGTAAGCAAAGGTTGGGAGGAGTGTCATCATAATAAAACTAAAATAAAAAGGCACTCCTTCATGGTATGAGATTGTTGGCAGGCACCCGAGGATTCGGTTAGCCATGGTTTGTGAAAGAAAGGTTGGAAGGAGTGCCACCCAAAATAAAATAAAATGGGAGCCGCTCTTTGAAGGTTTGTCTGGCAAGGGGGTTAGAGTACCCGCTACCATTCGTTGACAACGACATACACCTCTCAAAACTTTATTTTTATGCTCTCTTTATGTTTTCAAAATCAAAGCTCTAGCACAAATATAGCAATCGATGCTTTTCCTCTATGGAGGACCATTCTTTTACTTTTATTGTTGAGTCAGTTCACCTATTTCTCTCCACCTCAAGAAGCAAACACTTGTGTGAACTATGCATTGATTCCTACATACTTGCTTATTGCACTTATTATATTACTCTATGTTGACAATATCCATGAGATATACATGTTACAATTTGAAAGCAACCGCTGAAAACTTAATCTTCTTTTGTGTTGTTTCAATACCTTTACTTTGAATTATTGCTTTATGAGTTAACTCTTATGCAAGACTTAATTGATGCTTGTCTTGAAGTGCTATTCATGAAAAGTCTTTGCTTTATGATTCACTTGTTTACTCATGTCATATACATTGTTTTGATCGCTGCATTCACTACATATGCTTTACAAATAGTATGATCAAGATTATGATGGCATGTCACTCCAGAAATTATCTGTGTTATCGTTTTACCTGCTCGGGACGAGCAGAACTAAGCTTGGGGATGCTGATACGTCTCCGACGTATCGATAATTTCTTATGTTCCATGCCACATTATTGATGTTATCTACATGTTTTATGCACACTTTATGCCATATTCGTGCATTTTCTGGAACTAACCTATTAACAAGATGCCGAAGTGCCAGTTGCTGTTTTCTGCTGTTTTTGGTTTCAGAAATCCTAGTAAGGAAATATTCTCGGAATTGGACGAAATCAAAGCCCAGGGGCCTATTTTCTCACGAAGCTTCCAGAAGTCCGAAGGAGAGACGAAGAGGGGCCACGGAGGGGCCACACCCTAGGGCGGCGCGCCCCTCCCCTTGGCCGCGCGGCCCTGTGGTGTGGGGCCCCCGTGCCGCCTCTTGACCTGCCCTTTCGCCTATAAAAAGTCTCCGTGACGAAAACCCCAGTACCGAGAACCACGATACGGAAAAACTTCCAGAGACGCCGCCGCCGCCGATCCCATCTCGGGGGATCCAGGAGATCGCCTCCGGCACCCTGCCGGAGAGGGGAATCATCTCCCGGAGGACTCTACGCCGCCATGGTCGCCTCCGGTGTGATGTGTGAGTAGTCTACCCCTGGACTATGGGTCCATAGCAGTAGCTAGATGGTTGTCTTCTCCCCATTGTGCTATCATTGTCGGATCTTGTGAGCTGCCTAACATGATCAAGATCATCTATCTGTAATTCTATATGTTGCGTTTGTTGGGATCCGATGAATAGAGAATACTTGTTATGTTGATTATCAAAGTTATGCTATGTGTTGTTTATGATCTTGCATGCTCTCCGTTACTAGTAGATGCTCTGGCCAAGTAGATGCTTGTAACTCCAAGAGGGAGTACTTATGCTCGATAGTGGGTTCATGCCTGCATTAACACCTGGGACAGTGATAGAAAGTTCTAAGGTTGTGTTGTGCTGTTGCCACTAGGGATAAAACATTAGTGCTATGTTCAAGGATGTAGTCACTAGTTACATTACGCACCATACTTAATGCAATTGTCTGTTGCTTTGCAACTTAATACTGGAGGGGGTTTGGATGATAACCTGAAGGTGGACTTTTTAGGCATAGATGCAGTTGGATGGCGGTCTATGTACTTTGTCGTAATGCCCAATTAAATCTCACTATACTCATCATGATATGTATGTGCATGGTCATGCTCTCTTTATTTGTCAATTGCCCAACTGTAATTTGTTCACCCAACATGCTGTTCGTCTTATGGGAGAGACACCTCTAGTGAACTGTGGACCCCGGTCCAATTCTCTTTACTGAAATACAATCTACTGCAATACTTGTTCTACTGTTTTCTGCAAACAATCATCTTCCACACAATACGGTTAATCCTTTGTTACAGCAAGCCGGTGAGATTGACAACCTCACTGTTTCGTTGGGGCAAAGTACTTTGGTTGTGTTGTGCAGGTTCCACGTTGGCGCCGGAATCTCTGGTGTTGCGCCGCACTACATCCCGCCGCCATCAACCTTCAACGTGCTTCTTGGCTCCTCCTGGTTCGATAAACCTTGGTTTCTTTCTGAGGGAAAACTTGCTGCTGTGCGCATCATACCTTCCTCTTGGGGTTGCCCAACGAACGTGTGAAATACACGCCATCACAAACAAACATCATTTTCCACACCATACATTTAATCCTTTGTTTACAGCAAGCCGGTGAGATTGAAAACCTCACTATTAAGTTGGGGCAAAGTATTTTGATTGTGTTGTGCAGGTTCCACGTTGGCGCCGGAATCCCTGGTGTTGCGCCGCACTACACTCCGCCACCAACAACCTTCACGTGGCCCTTGACTCCTACTGGTTCGATAACCTTGGTTTCTTACTGAGGGAAAACTTGCTGCTATACGCATCACACCTTCCTCTTGGGGTTCCCATCGGACGTGTGCTTCACGTGTTATTAAGCTCTTTTTCTAGCGCCGTTGCCGGGGAGATCAAGACACGCTGCAAGGGGAGTCTCCCACATCCAATCTCTTTACTTTGTTTTTGTCTTGCTTTACTTTATTTTATTTACTGCTTTGTTTGCTTTCTTATATCAAAATACAAAAAATTAGTTACTTGTTTTACTTTATTTACTGTCTTGTTTGCGTTCTCTATATTAAAAACACAAAAAAAATAGTTACTTGCATTTACTTTATTTTGTTATCATGACTAGTCCCGTAGCTGTTACTCTATCACCTGAGGAATCGATCTTTACTTTTAAACAAGGGGGTGAGGAGAGTTTTAAAGAAGCCTGGTCTAGAATTTTTGATTCTTATAGTAAAACTGAACCTAAAATGACTCTAAGTTTGCTTCTTAGTAACTTTTATTTTGGGCTTATTCTTCGCTATAGATATGCCTTAGATGCTGTAGTGGGAGGAGATTTCCTTCACTGTGATGGGGATCAAGCTTTTAATGCCATAAAAAATTGGTTACATCATCTAGCTACGCTAATAATTTTGATTCATCTCTTGCTAGCATTCATAATAGATTAAACACTCTCGAAACAAATATATCTTGTTTAAAAGAAGGATACAACCAGATTCGCGAATATTATGATTATGTTCCAGTAAGCTTTGAACCGTCAATGTGGGTGCCTACTATTAAGGTTGCTATTTGTGGTAAAACTTTTTATGCCCGTTGTGATATTATGTCTAAGTTTTGCCTTATGCCTAAAAGAATTTATGAATCTTTGACACTGTGGGAACTTACCGAAGGAGGAGAAGGAATAACTCTTACTGATAACTCTGTTATAATTCCTAAGAGAATAGCTGAAGGTGTGTTCACAACCTTTCTTGGAAGGACGGTATCCACTGATTATCTCGTTGTTGAATGTGTAGGGACAGGACAAATCACAATTGGAAGATCCCTGCTAAAACTCGTGGGAGCAATCATAGATGTGGGGAAAGGCACTCTAAATTTTACCTCTACACCCGGATGCGGTCATATATTCCCTAAACCAAAGAGTAAGAATAAGAGTAAGAAGGGTAGGCGCAAAGCCCCTGGTAAGAATGTTAATGCTTCATCTCTCAATAATACTTGATTCACACTTTCTGCGCCTAGCTGAAAGGCGTTAAAGAAAAGCGCTTATGGGAGACAATCCATTATTTTACTTCTGCACTTTTGTTTTATATTTGAGTCTTGGAAGTTGTTACTACTGTAGCAACCTCTACTTATATTTATTTTATTGCATTTTTGTGCCAAGTAAAGTCTTTGATAATAAGGTTGATACTAGATTTGGATTACTGCGCAGAAACAGATTTCTTGCTGTCACGAATTTGAGTAGCCCCTTCTGTAGGTAACTCAGAAAAATCTGCCAATTTACGTGAATGATCCTCAGATATGTACGCAACTTTCATTCAATTTGAGCATTTTCATCTGAGCAAGTTAAGTGCCGCTAAAATATTCATCTTTACGTACTGTTCTGTTTTGACAGATTCTGCCTTTTATTTCGCATTGCCTGTTTTGCTATGTTGGATGGATTTATTTGTTCCATTAACTTTCAGTAGCTTTGTGCAATGTGCAGAAGTGTTAAGAATGATTATGTCACCTCTGAATATGTGAATTTTTGATTATGCACTAACCCTCTAATGAGTTTGTTTTGAGTTTGGTGTGGAGGAAGTTTTCAAGGATCAAGAGAGGAGGATGATACAATAGGATCAAGAAGAGTGAAAACTCTAAGCTTGGGGATGCCCCCGTGGTTCATCCCTGCATATTTCAAGAAGACTCAAGCATCTAAGCTTGGGGATGCCCAAGGCATCCCCTTCTTCATCGACAACTTATCAGGTCACCTCTAGTGAAACTATATTTTTATTCCGTCACATCTTATGTGCTTTACTTGGAGCGTCTGTATGTTTTTATTTTTGTTTGTGTTTGAATAAAATCTGATCATAGCATTCTTTGTGTGGGAGAAACACACGCTCCGCTGTTGCATATGAACACAGGTGTTCTTAGCTTTACTCTTTTAATGTTCATGGCGAAGGTTGAAACTGCTTCGTTCATTGTTATATGGTTGGAAACAAAAAATGCTTCATGTGGTAATTGGTATATTGTATTGAATAATTTGATACTTGGCAATTGTTGTGCTCAAATAGATCATGTTTAAGCTCTTGCATCATGTACTTTGCACCTATTAATGAAGAACTACCATAGAGCTTGTTGAAATTTGGTTTGCATGATTGGTCTCTCTAAAGTCCAGATATTTTCTGGTGAGGTGTTTGAACAACAAGGAAGACAGTGTAGAGTCTTATAATGCTTGCAATATGTTCTTATGTAAGTTTTGCTGTAACGGTTCATACTTGTGTTTGCTTCAAACAACCTTGCTAGCCCAAAGCCTTGTATTGAGAGGGAATTCTTCTCGTGCATCCAAAACCTTGAGCCAAAAACTATGTCATTTGTGTCCAGCATAACTACCTACTACATGGTAATTCTCTGCCATTCGAAAGTAAATTGCTTGAGTGCTACCTTTAAAATTCCATTCTTTGTCTTTGCAATATATAGCTCATGGGAAAATAGCTTAAAAAACTATTGTGGTAAAGAATATGTAGCTTATGTATCTTATTTTTTATAAGTTGCTTGTTGAGCGGTAACCATGATTCTGGGGACGCCATCAACTATTACACCTTTGTTGAATATCATGTGAGTTGCTATGCATGTTCGTCTTGCCTGAAGTAAGGGTGATTTATCATGATTAAATGGTTTGAGTATGCATATTGTTGGAGAAGAACATTGGGCCGCCAACCAAAGCCATGTATCATGGTGGAAGTTTCAGTTTGGACATTAATCCTCAATCTCTTATGAGAATATTATCTGTTGTTGAATGCTTATGCATTAAAGAGGAGTCCATTATTTGTTTTCTATGTTGTCCCGGTATGGATGTCCTAAGTTGAGATGTATCAAAAACGAGAAATCAAATGCGATTTATCTCCTTGGACCTTTGTACAGGTGGCATAGAGGTACCCCTTTGTGACACTTGGTTGAAACATATGTTATGCAATGATAATCCATGTAAATCCAAGCTAATTAGGACATGGTGCGAGCACTACTGGTATTCTATGCATGAGGCTTGCAACTTATAGGATGTCTTATGCATAACACATATGAATTATTACTACCGTTGACAAAATTGTTTCTATGTTTTCAAAATAAAAGCTCTAGCACAAATATAGCAATCCATGCTTCCCTCTACGAAGGGCCATTCTTCTACTTTATGTTGAGTCAGTCTACCTACTTCTTTCTATCTTAGAAGCAAACACTTGTGTCAACTGTGTGCATTGATTCCTACATACTTGCTTATTTGCATTCATCATATTACTTTGTGTTGACAATTATCCATGAGATATACATGTTGAAGTTGAAAGCAACTGCTGAAACTTATATCTTACTTTGTGTTGCTTCAAAACTTTCTACTAAGAATTTATTGCTTTATGAGTTAACTCCTATGCAAGTCTTATTGATGCTTGTCTTGAAAGTACTATTCATGAAAAGTCTTTGCTATATGATTCAGTTGTTTAATCATTGTCTTTACCATTGCTTCGAATCACTTCATTCACCTCATATGCTTTACAATAGTATTGATCAAGATTATGATAGCATGTCACTTCAGAAATTATCCTTGTTATCGTTTACCTACTCGAGGGCGAGTAGGAACTAAGCTTGGGGATGTGTAACATCCCAAATTTCAATAAAAAGAAAGTTAGAGAATTCCAGAGAGCAAAATTTCAAACAAACAAAAACTTTTTAAATTGCATATAGTGCCATGCATAGGACTGGTGCATTTGAGTGATATGCCATGATGAGTGTTATTATTTGTTTGTGCTATACTCTAAAACCCTAATGTGATCATATTAAGATCACCAACCAAATAAACCAAAGAGGAAGAAAATCCATTAAATGAAAAACCCTAAAAACCCTCACATATGCCCTATGGCATTTTTATAAATTTTGACCCTAGACCAATTTGGTCTTCACCATTAGTTGAATAATGTTACTAAACACTTATTACAACTTTTGGAATCAAAGAATCACAATTCAAATGAATTTCAAACACAAATCTTGCTCACATATGATAATGGTCAAAATTGACAATTATAGTCTGATCACTACTTTGAGCCATTGCAATTCAATTTTCTCAAACCAAATCTTGCTAACTCTTTGCACCATTTCAAAGTCAACATCAAGGTGAACACTTTTTGTAAAGATCACCATACCAAAATCTTTCTTGATCATTAGCTATACTCATCCAAAGTTTCAACTTTTTAACATAATCAACAATCTCCCACTTATCAAATTTTGCAAAACTTTGAATTAAACTTTGCCACCACCACCTCTCACCATCTCTGGTCAAATACAACTTATCTAAACACACAAAATTCAAATTTAGCAACCATTTGAATTACACCAAATTTGGGCAAAAATCAAAAATAGCATCTATGGCACTATTACACACTATTTGCTATAGTGATTCTACCCCATCTAATCTACCCCCAACCTACACCATTTGGTCCCCTGGTCCCCTCTAACACTAAGTGCTGCATAGCAAGCCTAAGGAGAAGAGGAGGGCAGCTAGGGCATGGCCATGCCGGCCATGTCGCCACCCCGACTACCCTCCCCTCTCCTCCTTCACTCTCTGCCCTGGCCACCGCGCCACAGCTCGCCACCGCATCGCCTAGCACCGCCTAGCATCGCCATTGTCGAGGAGTACGACGACACTGGTCGGACGACGCGCGCCCAGAACGCGCCCAAACGCCGCTCGTGTCGCGCGTGTGCACGCCGTGGACAAGCCCTGGACACGCGCCGCGCCACCACCTTGCGCTCGCCCTGGCCCCGCTGACTAGCCGTTGAGCATCACCACGCCACCACGACGCCGCCAGACATGGCCACGACCAGACCCTCGACCGCCGCTGCCGTAGACGGGGAAGAAGATCCCGCCACTGCCGCGACATGCCTGGAAGCAATGCGACTCAACCAAGCCCTGCCCGACCAAGCTGTCGCCGCCAATAGCATCGCCAGAAACCATAGAACACTGCCGCCACCTTGCCTAGCTCTCTAGCTCGCCGGAGAAGTCGCGCCATGGTCGACCACCACCCTGCCCCGTAGCACTCTCGCATTGCTATAAAAGGAGACCTCCCCTGGACGATCCAAGCACACCATCTCACCTCTCCACCTCTCACTGCTTCTCAACCACCACTCCACCCATCGAATCCTCGCCGGAGCAAGCTCAATCGGGAGATCGCCGCCGCGGAAGCTCTGCAGCAATCGCCGGCGAACCAGACCACCTCAGGCGACGCCACCTGTACCTGGAGCTTCGCCGTCGTCCACAACTTCACCGAACCTATTGCCAACCCTAGCTGGAGCCACCGTAAGCCCTCCGACCCCCTACCACCGCCGCCAGAGCATCGGGTTCTCGTTGGAGACGACGATGAACGACGGTCGTCCGATCCAATTCTAATCCTACGCCCCACACTGATTCATACCGTTTCGGGTTTAAATACTCGCTGACGGGTGGCCCCCGCTGTCAGGCAGCCCGCGCGTCTCTGGACCGTGGCTGGGCTGGCCTTGGGCCATTTTTAAACCTTTCGGCCCAGTTAGCTTTCCCGCCGGCCCTTTTATTTCAAATTGGATTTAAACAATCTCAAATAATTTCAATACGGCCTCCACTTTGAAAATCAATAGATTCAAATTGGCAAAACCAAATTCCATGAACTTTATGTTGTTGGAAAGATAATGAAATTATCTACAAAATGCCACTGGTCCCATGACCAGATTCATTGTAGAATTAATGTGATAAAAAGAAGAAGGCAGGGACTGTTTCCTATTCAAACAATTATTAAAAATCAACCAAAATAGATATTAAGTTGATTCCAACTCTAATAGCTCACATTTGACTTACACTAATTGATTATGCAATAAAATGGTGTGGTCACTTTGCATGATCATGCCCTAGTTTAATTAGTGGATAATATGGCTAGTTTAACTAGTTGATATTGTACAAAACTATTAAGTAATTCATATGAAGTCTTATACTTCATTTAAATCTTGTCTCACATGAATTCATGGGATGTTTGGACCCCTGGCCCAAACTCTCTTATATGAATTACTTAGAGATTTAAATCATATGTAGTGTATTTAAATGATATGAGGTGATCCACCTCATTTAAATCATCTTCTCAAATGATGATGATGAACATTTGACTTAGGTCAATATAAGTTCCTCTATGATTGATTGAGAAATTAAATCTTAAGAAGATTTCAATGAGAGGAAATTATTCCTCAAGAACCCTATGGAAACTATCATTTACATATTAAAAACAAAGAAGTCAATACTCCTCAAGCAACACAACCCATGCACCCTAATTAGATTATTTGTGTGCATAGAATAGTTTGTGTGTTTATATGTGATATATGGAATAGCCATTGAATTAGTGAGTAATTGTACTCGTATTCAAATTTAGACGCTAGCACCGGAGAGTACACCGAAGAAGAAGGTTGCTACCAAGAGGAGGAGGAGGAACAGTTTGAGAACTACCAAGGCAAGCTAATATTCTTGCAAAGTGCAAAGCCCCTTTGGGGCAAGGCACCATGAATCTTACCTTTTCTTACATAAGCCTATCCCAAGTTTTTACCTTACAAGTTTTACTTGTTGTTTTCCAAGGGTTGCGTTTATAGTTAACTTTGGTCAAAGTAAAGGATGGTTACTAGAGTAGTGAAGTAGATTAAATCAAGCAAAGCAAGATAGCACCCCTCATGATTTAGAGCTAGTGCTAATGAAATAAAACTTGACTACTCTAGATGGGAACAATGTGAATTGAAATGAATTTGAAACCTTGGAATGATGAAGCATTCCATTGAATGATTTTTGAAGGTTAATATGACAAAGAGAAGATGGTGATTTTTGATAAACAATGATGTTGGTTTGAATGCGATACCTTTCCAATTAGTAAGTACCCCCACAATACCTGATTATGGGTAGGGCTTAACTGGAAGTTTATGCATCTTAGTATGGGTTCCCTCTGAACACACGTCATAGGGGTTACGCTTGAGGCTACCTCCGTTGTTGAGCAATGATGTGAAATTGAGGTGAATTGTACGGCCAAGCCCTGTGCAGTTCCCAGGTTGACAGTTGGTCTTCACTGGGAGGCCAAGCTCATGGGGAGAGGTGCTCATACTAGGATTTATAAGTGAAAGGTTATGGTTGATGATCCGCGTACTGTGTTACGATGATTCGGGGTAATCCCGACGGATGAAATCAAATGTTGTGGCACAAGTGTGCAACCTCTGCAGAGTGTAAACCTATTCATATAGCCGCGTCCACGGTTACGGACGGTTGGAAAGGCCATACAGTTTCCGATGTCATATCTTTGAAAAATGATGTTGAAAGAAGATGGTGAAATGACTTGTGGTGAATTGAATTGAAATCACCACTTGAATGGTGGGAATGACACTAATGTTCCCACTTGAGTTAGTTAGCACTTGAATAAGCTTTTCTCAAATACTTGCGAACTAAAATTGGCTTTATGCAAATAAACTAGAGCTTAACAAACCATACTAGAAATGTCTAGCACTTACATTAGTATTAGTTTGCGAGTACTTGAAGTACTCACGGCTTTGTCCCTGGCTATTAAAATGGCCAGAGTATGAAGATGAACAAGGAGATGACCAGCAGGACGCCTATGACAACTAGGAGTCTTCCGACGTCAAGCGTTGGCCTGTAGACTAGAGAGTCCCTGTATCTTACGCTTCCGCTATGAACTATGAACTTATGTTTGTTCGTTGATCAATAGATCAACTATTCGTGTAATATGGATCATGTGATTCCAATTTGTAAGAACTTATGGTTTGTAATGAATGATGACTGTGATACTTAACTATTATGCCTCGCAACAACAATATTCCTGGGATTGCGATGTATGACATAATAGGCATCCGGACTTGAAAATCCGAGTGTTGACAAGTTGGTATCAGAGCCATTGTTTGACCTTAGAAGACCTTAGTTAGAATGGGCGTTCTGAAAAACTTAACTTTGAAATCAAATGAAAGAAAATATTTGTGAAAATTTACTACACTCTTGTCTTTGAGACTTTGCCAAAATTTGATGAATCATGTTCTATCTTATTTGAATCAACTTAAAATTTTGCCACACTTCACACTCTCTAACTTACTCATCCAATTCTCTTTCAGATAGAGCCGAATGAACCCATCAAAACCAAGTTTTATCAGCTTGGGAACGGAAGGAGCTTGATCTTCGAGCACGACCTCAACGCCGTCTCTGACTTCCTTGGGCGCCCACACCCCGAGTTCCACGGGGTTCAGCTGGACGACACGCCCGGAGGAGAGTTGCAGTGGGTGATCACTGCCGACTTGAGGGGCAAGATGGAGCCTCCCACCTCGGAGAGGATCCTCTTCTCCTTCCGCGAGAGCAACTGGCTCGACGGACTCGCACGTGGCCTTCAGGAGGCACTTGCGCGCCTCTGTGGACAGAACGTGGTGTGCATCCTTGCGTCGCGCTACGCCCACCTTGTGAGGCGTGATGCTGCAGGGAGTGCCCATGGAGCTGCAGCCGCACCCGGAGTTGAGGCACCATGCTGAGCACCTGGACTTCATGCTCTACCAGACTCAGAGGGACCTCGATGCCACTCGCGCTTACGCGAACCAGACCCATGCTCACATCACCGAGCAGGGTGAGGCGATCAAGCTACTCAACAACGACCGCAAGAGCCTTCGTCAGCAGCGTGCCAAGAAGGACGCTACGATTCGGCGCCTTCGCGCCAAGATAGCATCACTCGAGGCCACTGTCAAGGCCCAGGAGGATCAGATTCGTGAGCTGGAGGATGACGACGGAGGCATCGACATTCAGGGAGGAGACGCCTTCCTGAGCGACGACAACGACTTTGAGGAGGACGAGAACACCGAGGAGGAGGACTACGAGTTCCTGGAGGCAGGACCCGACGACTACGTCCCGATCGATGTCGAGGATAAGGAGTAGTTGCACTAGTTCACTTATGTAGGTGTGAGTTGTATCCCGTCCCTTGTATCGTAGCATGAGAATGGTTCTTAAAGCCATTGGAGTATGTGTGTTAGTTTGTACTATGTGTTGAATGAATGAATGAATGTTATGTTTTTCATAAAAAGATTACAAGTTTTCAAATGCTTTCAAACTTAACCAAAATGAACCATAGAATGTTCCCTCTTATCTCATGATCTTCTATATCTTCAGATGGCCCCTCCCAATCGCACCAACGACGCGATGTTGCAACTGCTGCAAACCATGCTTGCCGACAGGGAAACCGAAAGAGCTGAACGCCAAGCCAACCTCATCGCCTTGCAGAACATCGCCAACCAAGGCCATGGAAATCATGACCACCCCGGATCTAAGCTCAAGAACTTTCAGAACACCAATCCCCCAGTGTTTAGCAAGACCGAGGAACCCCTCGACGCCGATGATTGGCTCCAGACTATGGAGAACAATCTGGAAGTAGCCGGAGTGGAAGCCAACGAGAAAGTCTTGTTTGCCACCCACTATCTCGTTGGACCAGCTCGCGCTTGGTGGACAAGCACCCGTGCCATGAACGGAGGTCAGTTCATGACTTGGGAGGATTTCAAGCTAAAGTTCAGCAAGTACCATGTACCCCCGGGTCTTATCAAAAAGATGAGGGATGAGTTCCGTGAACTGAAACAAGGCCGCATGACGGTGGTTGAATACCGCGACAAGTTTCTTACACTGTCGAGGTACGCCCCTGATGAGACCGACACCGTTGAGAAGAGGAAGGAGAGATTCCTGAACGGACTGCATGATGAGATGCAGACTGTCCTCGTCAACATCCCCTTCACCGACCTCGAAGCCCTTGTTGACTCCGCCATCCAGATGGAGGGCAAGTTGAACCAAGCCAATGAGAACTGCAAGCACCGCATGGCGAATCAAAGTGGATCAAGCCACCCCCAGAAGTATCGCCCTAGCTCAAGCGGAGGTTTCACTCCGAGAAACAATAAGCCACCGATGCAGAACTCGCGCCCCGGTTATCAGAACCGGAGTGGAGGAAACTCCAAGCCAGGAGGCTACAACAACAACAACTACAACAACAACAACAACAACAACAACTACAACCGCGCTCCGCCCCGAGCCCCCAACAACAACAACAACAACAACACCAACACCGCTCCCAGAACCGGAAGCAATGTCGTTCCCGTTGCGAACAAGCAAGACAAGACCACCATCACTTGCTATGAGTGTGGTGTAGTGGGGCACTACTCCAACGAGTGTCCCAAGCGTCTTGCCAAGCTCGCCGGCAACACCGCGGCACCTGCTCAGCAGCAACGCCGTGTCTCCACCGGCAAGAAGTTCGCCCCCAACAACCCCAATAACCGCAACGGCCGCCTCTACCACATGAACGCCGAAGAAGCCCAGGAAGCACCAGATGTTGTACTGGGTATGTTTTCTGTCAACCACATCCCTGCCAGAGTGTTGTTTGATTCCGGAGCAACTCATTCTTTTGTCACCGAAGACTTTGCATCAACAAGTAAAATTCAACCCCTCAGTTTGAAGCATGTTATGATAGTTCAAATTCCCGGATCAACCACCAAAGCCAGAAAATTTTGCAAAAATGTACCAATCAAAATCCATGATGTAGATTTCTATGCCAATCTAATCATCCTGGGAACCAAAGGTTTGGAAGTCGTCCTAGGAATGGACTGGATGTCAAAACACAATGGATTGATAGACTGTGCCAAGAAAGCCATAACCATGACTAGCAGCACCGGCATCGTAGTAGAGCACGTCTCTGAAAAACTACCCAGAAAATTTACCTGCAACCAAAGTGTATCCAAGCCAACTCTGGACCAAATCAGGGTCGTTTGTCGCTACCCTGATGTGTTTCCGGATGATCTACCCGGTATGCCCCCGGATCGGGATATCGAGTTCATCATCGAGTTAATCCCCGGAACTGGACCCATAGCCCAGAGAGCCTACAGCATGAACGCAACCGAGCTTGTGGAGCTAAAGAAACAGATAGATGATATGTTGGCCAAAGGTCTGATTAGACCAAGTGCATCCCCCTGGAGATCCCCCGTCTTGTTTGTGGACAAGAAGGATGGTGCAAATCGTTTATGTACGGATTATCGTAAGCTTAACGATGTCACCATCAAAAACAAATACCCTCTACCCAAGATAGAAGACTTGTTTGATCAACTCACCGGAGCCAAAGTTTTCTCCAAGATCGACCTTAGAACTGGATATCATCAGCTGAAAATCCGAGCCACCGACATTCCAAAAACTGCCTTCACCACCCGATATGGGTTGTATGAGTACAACGTCATGTCGTTTGGACTGACCAATGCCCCCGCTTACTTCATGAATCTCATGAATAAGATCTTCATGAACTTTTTGGACAAGTTTGTCGTTGTCTTCATCGACGACATTCTCGTCTACTCCAAGTCTGAAGAGGAACATGAACAGCATTTGGAGACCGTCCTAGAAACCCTTAGACAGCATAAGTTGTATACCAAGTTCAGCAAGTGTGAATTTTGGTTGGAAGAAGTTGGATTCCTGGGACACATCTTGTCTGCAGGAGGAATTGCCGTAGATCCCGCCAAAATCAAAACTGTTATGGAATGGCAAGCCCCAACCACACAAACCGAGGTCCGCGCTTTTCTTGGATTAGCCGGATATTACCGCAGATTTGTAGAAGGTTTTTCGAGCATCGCTCGACCAATGACCCAACTACTGAAGAAGGACAGGAAGTTTGAGTGGACCGACAAATGTGAAGAGAGCTTTCAATAGCTCAAGAGTAGACTGACAACCGCCCCAATCCTGATCATGCCAGATATCGCAAAGCCCTTTGACGTATATTGCGACGCCTCCAAGACTGGTCTTGGATGCGTACTTATGCAAGAAGGCAAGGTTGTATCCTACCTTTCAAGACAGCTAAAGCAACATGAACAAAACTACCCAACCCATGACCTCGAGCTTGCAGCCGTGGTCTTAGCCTTGAAAGTTTGGCGTCATTACCTCATGGGTAATCGATGCGAGATCTACTCCGACCACAAGAGCCTCAAATACATATTCACCCAGAAGGAGCTAAACATGAGACAACGCCGATGGATCGAATTGATCAAGGATTACGACATGGAGATTCACTACCACCCCGGCAAGGCCAATGTGGTAGCGGATGCTTTGAGTCGACTGCCGTGTCAGTTGAACTCCATGCTCGCAACTGAACAGCCCAGCTTACATCAAGAGTTTGAACAGTTCAGACTTGAACTTGTTAGTGAAGGATTCCTAGCCAGCATAGAACTGCAACCCACCTTGGTTAGTCAGATCAAGGAAGCCCAGAAAGACAACGCTAGCATCGACGGAATCAAGAAACAGATAGCCGCAGGAAAAGCCCCCGGATTCACCATAGATGAAGCCGGAGTTCTTTGGTACAAAGAACGTCTCTGCGTACCATCGGACTCAGACTTGAAGCAAGTCATCCTGCAAGAAGCCCACGACACCCTTTATTCAATCCACCCCGGAGGTACCAAGATGTACCAAGACCTGAAGGAGCAATTTTGGTGGCACGGAATGAAGAGAGAAATCGGCAGCTACATCGCCAAGTGTGACATCTGTCAAAGAGTCAAGGCAGAACATCAACGACCCGCCGGACTGTTACAACCCCTCCAGATTCTGGAATGGAAATGGGACTCCGTAGGAATGGACTTTATCACCGGAATGCCCAAATCCAGCAAAGGCAATGATTCCATATGGGTAGTTGTCGATAGATTGACCAAAGTCGCCCATTTCATCGCCGTCAAAACCACTTACCAAGGCCCAAAGTTAGCTGAACTATACATCTCCAGAATAGTCGCCCTGCACGGAACCCCGAAATCTATAGTGTCGGATAGAGGATCACAGTTCACCTCAAGATTCTGGCAGAAAGTGCACGAAGGATTAGGCACCCGTCTGAATTTCAGCACCGCCTATCACCCTCAGACCGACGGACAGACTGAGAGAGTCAACCAGATACTGGAGGACATGCTGAGAGCATGTGTACTAGAATACGGATCCAAGTGGGAGGACTGCCTACCTTATGCAGAATTCTCTTACAACAACAGCTACCAAGCTAGCCTACATATGGCCCCCTTTGAAGCCTTGTACGGAAGGAAATGCCGTACCCCCTGAACTGGTCGAAAGTAGGAGAAAGCCAAGTTTTTGGCCCAGATGTTCTTCGTGAAGCCGAAGAGAAAGTCCACAAGATCCGAGAGTACCTCAAGACGGCGCAATCTAGACAGAAGAGTTACGCCGACAAGAGACGTCGGGAGATGACCTTTGAGATCGGAGACTTCGTCTATCTCAAGGTATCCCCCTTGAAAGGAATGCAGAGATTTCAACTGAAAGGAAAGCTCGCACCCCGATATGTCGGACCCTTCAAAGTTCTGAGCCGCCGAGGTGAAGTATCTTATCAACTGGAGCTACCTGAAGAAATGTCGGCTGTGCACGACGTGTTTCATATCTCACTCCTCCGGAAGTGCCTTGAAGTCCCGAAGAAGACCGAAGTGTTCAAGAACATCGATCACCGATCGGTGGATATCAACAAGGATCTGACTTACCGCGAAGTGCCGATTCACATCCTGGAGGAAGCTTACCGAACCACCCGCACCCGAAGCATCAAGTTTCTGAAGATCCAATGGAGCAATCATACCGAGGATGAAGCCACATGGGAACGCGAAGACTTCATGAAGAAGGAGTACCCAGATCTCTTTAGTACTTAACTTTCTTTTCGATCTCGGGACGAGATCTTTTGTAAGGGGGAAGGGTTTGTAACATCCCAAATTTCAATAAAAAGAAAGTTAGAGAATTCCAGAGAGCAAAATTTCAAACAAACAAAAACTTTTTAAATTGCATATAGTGCCATGCATAGGACTGGTGCATTTGAGTGATATGCCATGATGAGTGTTATTATTTGTTTGTGCTATACTCTAAAACCCTAATGTGATCATATTAAGATCACCAACCAAATAAACCAAAGAGGAAGAAAATCCATTAAATGAAAAACCCTAAAAACCCTCACATATGCCCTATGGCATTTTTATAAATTTTGACCCTAGACCAATTTGGTCTTCACCATTAGTTGAATAATGTTACTAAACACTTATTACAACTTTTGGAATCAAAGAATCACAATTCAAATGAATTTCAAACACAAATCTTGCTCACATATGATAATGGTCAAAATTGACAATTATAGTCTGATCACTACTTTGAGCCATTGCAATTCAATTTTCTCAAACCAAATCTTGCTAACTCTTTGCACCATTTCAAAGTCAACATCAAGGTGAACACTTTTTGTAAAGATCACCATACCAAAATCTTTCTTGATCATTAGCTATACTCATCCAAAGTTTCAACTTTTTAACATAATCAACAATCTCCCACTTATCAAATTTTGCAAAACTTTGAATTAAACTTTGCCACCACCACCTCTCACCATCTCTGGTCAAATACAACTTATCTAAACACACACAATTCAAATTTAGCAACCATTTGAATTACACCAAATTTGGGCAAAAATCAAAAATAGCATCTATGGCACTATTACACACTATTTGCTATAGTGATTCTACCCCATCTAATCTACCCCCAACCTACACCATTTGGTCCCCTGGTCCCATCTAACACTAAGTGCTGCATAGCAAGCCTAAGGAGAAGAGGAGGGCAGCTAGGGCATGGCCATGCCGGCCATGTCGCCACCCCGACTACCCTCCCCTCTCCTCCTTCACTCTCTGCCCTGGCCACCGCGCCACAGCTCGCCACCGCATCGCCTAGCACCGCCTAGTGATGGCGTGTATCTCACATGTTCGTTGGGAACCCCAAGAGGAAGGTATGATGCGCACAGCAGCAAGTTTTCCCTCAGAAAGAAACCAAGGTTTATCGAACCAGGAGGAGCCAAGAAGCACGTTGAAGGTTGATGGCGGCGGGATGTAGTGCGGCGCAACACCAGGGATTCCTGAGCCAACGTGGAACCTGCACAACACAACCAAAGTACTTTGCCCCAACGAAACAGTGAGGTTGTCAATCTCACCGGCTTGCTGTAACAAAGGATTAACCGTATTGTGTGGAAGATGATTGTTTGCAGAAATCAGTAGAACAGTATTGCAGTAGATTGTATTTCAGTATAGAGAATTGGACTGGGGTCCACAGTTCACTAGAGGTGTCTCTCCCATAAAATAAACAGCATGTTGGGTGAACAAATTACAGTTGGGCAATTGACAAATAAAGAGGGCATGACCATGCACATACATATTATGATGAGTATAGTGAGATTTAATTGGGCATTACGACAAAGTACATAGACCGCCATCCAGCATGCATCTATGCCTAAAAAGTCCACCTTCAGGTTATCATCCGAACCCCCTCCAGTATTAAGTTGCAAAGCAACAGACAATTGCATTAAGTATGGTGCGTAATGTAATCAACAACTACATCCTTAGACATAGCATCAATGTTTTATCCCTAGTGGCAACAGCACAACACAACCTTAGAACTTTCTGTCACTGTCCCAGGTGTCAATGTAGGCATGAACCCACTATCGAGCATAAATACTCCCTCTTGGAGTTACAAGCATCTACTTGGCCAGAGCATCTACTAGTAACGGAGAGCATGCAAGATCATAAACAACACATAGATATAACTTTGATAATCAACATAACAAGTATTCTCTATTCATCGGATCCCAACAAACGCAACATATAGAATTACAGATAGATGATCTTGATCATGTTAGGCAGCTCACAAGATCTGACAATGAAGCACAATGGGGAGAAGACAACCATCTAGCTACTGCTATGGACCCATAGTCTAGGGGTAGACTACTCACACATCACTCCGGAGGCGACCATGGCGGCGTAGAGTCCTCCGGGAGATGATTCCCCTCTCCGGCAGGGTGCCGGAGGCGATCTCCTGGATCCCCCAAGATGGGATCGGCGGCGGCGGCGTCTCTGGAAGGTTTTCCGTATCGTGGCTCTCCGTACTGGGGTTTTCGCAACGGAGGCTTTAAGTAGGCGGAAGGGCAGGTCGAGGCGGCACGAGGGCCCCACACCACGGGGCCGCGCGGCCAAGGGGGCCGCGCCGCCCTAGGGTGTGGCCCCTCGTGGCCCCACTTCGTCTCCTCTTCGGACTTCGGAAGCTTCGTGGCAAAATAGGACCACAGGCGTTGATTTCGTCCAATTCCGAGAATATTTCGTTACTAGGATTTCTAAAACCAAAAACAGCAGAAAACAGCAACTGGCACTTCGGCATCTTGTTAATAGGTTAGTTCCAGAAAATGCACGAATATGACATAAAGTGTGCATAAAACATAGCAAAGACTTTTCATGAATAGCACTTCAAGACAAGCATCAATTAAGTCTTGCATAAGAGTTAACTCATAAAGCAATAATTCAAAGTAAAGGCATTGAAGCAACACAAAGGAAGATTAAGTTTCAGCGGTTGCTTTCAACTCATAACATGTATATCTCATGGATATTGTCAACATAGAGTAATATAATAAGTGCAATAAGCGAGTATGTAGGAATCAATGCACAGTTCACACAAGTGTTTGCTTCTTGAGGTGGAGAGAAATAGGTGAACTGACTCAAAATTGAAAGTAAAAGAATTGTCCTCCATAGAGGAAAAGCATCGATTGCTATATTTGTGCTAGAGCTTTTGATTTTGAAAACATGAAACAATTTTGTCAACGGTAGTAATAAAGCATATGTATCATGTAAATTATATCTTACAAGTTGCAAGCCTCATGCATAGTATACTAATAGTGCCCGCACCTTGTCCTAATTAGCTTGGACTACCGGATCATCGCAATGCACATGTTTTAACCAAGTGTCACAAAGGGGTACCTCTATGCCGCCTGTACAAAGGTCTAAGGAGAAAGCTCGCATTGGATTTCTCGCTATTGATTATTCTCAACTTAGACATCCATACCGGGACAACATAGACAACAGATAATGGACTCCTCTTTTATGCATAAGCATGTAACAACAATTAATAATTTTCTCATTTGAGATTGAGGATATTTGTCCAAAACTGAAACTTTCACCATGGATCATGGCTTTAGTTAGCGGCCCAATGTTCTTCTCTAACAATATGCATGCTTAACCATAAGGTGGTAGATCGCTCTTACTTCAGACAAGACGAACATGCATAGCAACTCACATGAAATTCAACAAAGAGTAGTTGATGGCGTCCCCAGTGAACATGGTTATCGCACAACAAGCAACTTAATAAGAGATAAAGTGCATAATTACATATTCAATACCACAATAGTTTTTAAGCTATTTGTCCCATGAGCTATATATTGCAAAGGTGATGATGGAATTTTAAAGGTAGCACTCAAGCAATTTACTTTGGAATGGCGGAAAATACCATGTAGTAGGTAGGTATGGTGGACACAAATGGCATAGTGGTTGGCTCAAGTATTTTGGATGCATGAGAAGTATTCCCTCTCGATACAAGGTTTAGGCTAGCAAGGCTTATTTGAAACAAACACAAGGATGAACCGGTGCAGCAAAACTCACATAAAAGACATATTGAAAACATTATAAGACTCTACACCGTCTTCCTTGTTGTTCAAACTCAATACTAGAAATTATCTAGACCTTAGAGAAACCAAATATGCAAACCAAATTTTAGCATGCTCTATGTATTTCTTCATTAATGGGTGCAAAGCATATGATGCAAGAGCTTAAACATGAGCACAACAATTGCCAAGTATCACATTACCCAATACATTAATAGCAATTACTACATGTATCATTTTCCAATTCCAACCATATAACAATTTAACGAAGAAGAAACTTCGCCATGAATACTATGAGTAGAAACTAAGGACATACTTGTCCATATGCTACAGCGGAGCGTGTCTCTCTCCCATAAAGTGAATGCTAGGATCCATTTTATTCAAACAAAACAAAAACAAAAACCAACCGACGCTCCAAGAAAAGCACATAAGATGTGATGGAATAAAAATATAGTTTCAGGGGAGGAACCTGATAATGTTGTCAATGAAGAAGGGGATGCCTTGGGCATCCCCAAGCTTAGACGCTTGAGTCTTCTTGATATATGCAGGGGTGAACCACCGGGGCATCCCCAAGCTTAGAGCTTTCACTCTCCTTGATCATGTTGCATCATACTCCTCTCTTGATCCTTGAAAACTTCCTCCACACCAAACTTAGAACAACTCATTAGAGGGTTAGCGACAATAAAAATTAACATATTCAGAGGTGACAAAATCATTCTTAACACTTCTGGACATTGCATAAAGCTACTGGACATTAATGGATCAAAGAAATTCATCCAACATAGCAAAAGAGGCAATGCGAAATAAAAGGCAGAATCTGTCAAAACAGAACAGTTCGTATTGACGAATTTTATCGAGGCACCAGACTTGCTCAAATGAAAATGCTCAAATTGAATGAAAGTTGCGTACATATCTGAGGATCACTCACGTAAATTGGCATAATTTTCTGAGTTACCTACAGGGAAAACAGCCCAGATTCGTGACAGCAAAGAAATCTGCTTCTGCGCAGTAATCCAAATCTAGTATGAACTTTTCTATCAACGACTTTACTTGGCACAACAAAACACTAAACTAAGATAAGGAGAGGTTGCTACAGTAGTAAACAACTTCCAAGACACAAAATAAAAACAAAGTACTGTAGGTAAAAACCATGGGTTGTCTCCCATAAGCGTTTTTCTTTAACGCCTTTCAGCTAGGCGCAGAAAGTGTATATCAAGTATTATCAAGAGACGAAGTGTCAACATCATAATTTGTTCTAATAATAGAATCAAAAGGTAACTTCATTCTCTTTCTAGGGAAGTGTTCCATACCTTTCTTGAGAGGAAATTGATATTTTATATTACCTTCCTTCATATCAATGATAGCACCAACGGTTCGAAGAAAAGGTCTTCCCAATATAATGGGACAAGATGCATTGCATTCAATATCCAAGACAACAAAATCAACGGGGACAAGGTTATTGTTAACGGTAATGCGAACATTATCAACTTTCCCCAAAGGTTTCTTTGTAGAATGATCAGCAAGATTAACATCCAAATAAAAAAATTTCAGCGGTGGCAAGTCAAGCATATCATAAATTTTCTTAGGCATAACGGAAATACTTGCACCAAGATCACATAAGGCATTACAATCAAAGTCTTTAACCTTCATCTTAATGATGGGCTCCCAACCATCCTCTAGCTTTTTAGGAATAGAGGCTTCACGCTCTAGTTTCTCTTCTCTAGCTTTTATGAGAACATTTGTAATATGTTGCGTGAAAGCCAAATTTATAGCACTAGCATTAGGACTTTTAGCAAGTTTTTGCAAGAACTTTATAACTTCAGAGATGTGGCAATCATCAAAATTCAAACCATTATAATCTAAAGCAATGGGATCATCATCCCCAATGTTGGAAAAAATTTCAGCAGCTTTTATCACAAAAGTTTCAAAGTAGCTTTAGCAGTTTCGGGCAGTTTCTCGCGCTTTGCATTAGAAGTGGAAACATTGCTAACACCAATTCTTTTATTATTAATAGTAGGAGGTGCAGCAACATGTGTAGCATTAGCATTACTAGTGGTGGTAATAGTCCAAACTTTAGCTACATTCTTCTCTTTAGCTAGTTTTTCATTTTCTTCTCTATCCCACCTAGCACGCAGTTCAGCCATTAATCTTATATTCTCATTAATTCTAACTTAGATGGCATTTGCTGTAGTAGTAATTTTATTATGATGATTTTCATTAGGCATAACTTTCGATTTCAAAAGATCAACATCAGCAGCAAGACTATCGACTTTAGAAGCAAGTATATCAATTTTCCCAAGCTTTTCTTCAACAGATTTGTTAAAAGCAGTTTGTGTACTAATAAATTCTTTAAGCATGGCTTAAAGTCCAGGGGGTGTGTTCCTATTATTGTTGTAAGAATTCCCATAAGAATTACCATAACCGTTACCATTATTATAAGGATATGGCCTATAGTTGTTACTAGAATTGTTCCGGTAAGCATTGTTGTTGAAATTATTATTTTTAATGAAGTTTACATCAACATGTTCTTCTTGTGCAACCAATGAAGCTAACGGAACATTATTAGGATCAATATTAGTCCTATCATTCACAAGCATAGACATAATAGCATCAATCTTATCACTCAAGGAAGAGGTTTCTTCGATTAATTTACCTTCTTACCTTGTGGAGCTCTTTCCGTGTGCCATTCAGAGTAGTTGATCATCATATTATCAAGAAGCTTTGTTGCTTCACCAAGAGTGATGGACATAAAGGTACCTCCAGCAGCTGAATCCAATAAATTCCGTGAAAAAAAATTTAGTCCTGCATAGAAGGTTTGGATGATCATCCAAGTAGTCAGTCCATGGGTTGGGCAATTTTTAACCAGAGATTTCATTCTTTCCCATGCTTGAGCAACATGTTCAGTATCTAATTGTTTAAAATTCATTATGCTACTCCTCAAAGATATAATTTTAGCAGGGGGATAATATCTACCAATAAAAGCATCCTTGCATTTAGTCCATGAATCAATACTATTCTTAGGCAGAGATAGCAACCAATCTTTAGCTCTTCCTCTTAATGAGAAAGGGAACAATTTTAGTTTAATAATATCACCATCTACATCTTTATATTTTTGCATTTCACATAGTTCAACAAAATTATTAAGATGGGCAGCAGCATCATCAGAACTAACACCAGAAAATTGCTCTCGCATAACAAGATTCAAAAGAAAGGTGTTTAATTTCAAAGAATTCTGCTGTAGTAGCAGGTGGAGCAATAGGTGTGCATAAGAAATCATTATTATTTGTGGTTGTGAAGTCACACAACTTAGTATTTTCAGGGTTGGCCATTTTAGCAATAGTAAATAAAGCAAACTAGATAAAGTAAATGCAAGTAACTAATTTTTTTGTGTTTTTGATATAGCAAACAAGATAGCAAATAAAGTAAAACTAGCAACTAATTTTTTTGTATTTTGATTTAGTGCAGCAAACAAAGTAGTAAATAAAACTAAGCAAGACAAAAACAAAGTAAAGAGATTGAGAAGTGGAGACTCCCCTTGCAGCGTGTCTTGATCTCCCCGGCAACGGCGCCAGAAAAAGAGCTTGATGGCGTGTAACTCACACGTTCGTTGGGAACCCCAAGAGGAAGGTATGATGCGCACAGCAGCAAGTTTTCCCTCAGAAAGAAACCAAGGTTTATCGAACCAGGAGGAGCCAAGAAGCACGTTGAAGGTTGATGGCGGCGGGATGTAGTGCGGCGCAACACCAGGGATTCCGGAGCCAACGTGGAACCTGCACAACACAACCAAAGTACTTTGCCCCAACGAAACAGTGAGGTTGTCAATCTCACCGGCTTGCTGTAACAAAGAATTAACCGTATTGTGTGGAAGATGATTGTTTGCAGAAATCAGTAGAACAGTATTGCAGTAGATTGTATTTCAGTATAGAGAATTGGACCGGGGTCCACAGTTCACTAGAGGTGTCTCTCCCATAAAATAAACAGCATGTTGGGTGAACAAATTACAGTTGGGCAATTGACAAATAAAGAGGGCATGACCATGCACATACATATTATGATGAGTATAGTGAGATTTAATTGGGCATTACGACAAAGTACATAGACCGTCATCCAGCATGCATCTATGCCTAAAAAGTCCACCTTCAGGTTATCATCCGATCCCCCTCCAGTATTAAGTTGCAAAGCAACAGACAATTGCATTAAGTATGGTGCGTAATGTAATCAACAACTACATCCTTAGACATAGCATCAATGTTTTATCCCTAGTGGCAACAGCACAACACAACCTTAGAACTTTCTGTCACTGTCCCAGGTGTCAATGTAGGCATGAACCCACTATCGAGCATAAATACTCCCTCTTGGAGTTACAAGCATCTACTTGGCCAGAGCATCTACTAGTAATGGAGAGCATGCAAGATCATAAACAACACATAGATATAACTTTGATAATCAACATAACAAGTATTCTCTATTCATCGGATCCCAACAAACGCAACATATAGAATTACAGATAGATGATCTTGATCATGTTAGGCAGCTCACAAGATCCGACAATGAAGCACAATGGGGAGAAGACAACCATCTAGCTACTGCTATGGACCCATAGTCCAGGGGTAGACTACTCACACATCACTCCGGAGGCGACCATGGCGGCGTAGAGTCCTCCGGGAGATGATTCCCCTCTCCGGCAGGGTGCCGGAGGCGATCTCCTGGATCCCCCGAGATGGGATCGGCGGCGGCGGCGTCTCTGGAAGGTTTTCCGTATCGTGGCTCTCCGTACTGGGGTTTTCGCAACGGAGGCTTTAAGTAGGCGGAAGGGCAGGTCAGGAGGCGGCACGAGGGCCCCACACCACAGGGCCGCGCGGCCAAGGGGGAGGGCCGCGCCGCCCTAGGGTGTGGCCCCCTCGTGGCCCCACTTCGTCTCCTCTTCGGACTTCTGGAAGCTTCGTGGCAAAATAGGACCCTGGGCGTTGATTTCGTCCAATTCCGAGAATATTTCGTTACTAGGATTTCTGAAACCAAAAACAGCAGAACAAAGAATCGGCACTTCGGCATCTTGTTAATAGGTTAGTTCCAGAAAATGCACGAATATGACATAAAGTGTGCATAAAACATGTAGATAACATCAATAATGTGGCATGGAACATAAGAAATTATCGATACGTCGGAGACGTATCACCTAGCATCGCCATTGTCGAGGAGGACGACGACACTGGCCGGACGACGCGCGCCCAGAACGCGCCCAGACGCCGCTCGTGTCGCGCGTGTGCACGCCGTGGACAAGCCCTGGACACGCGCCGCACCACCACCTTGCGCTCGCCCTGGCCCCGCTGACTAGCCGTTGAGCATCACCACGCCACCACGACGCCGCCAGACATGTCCACGACCAGACCCTGGACCGCCGCCGCCGTAGACGGGGAAGAAGATCCCGCCACTGCCGCGACATGCCTGGAAGCAATGCGACTCAACCAAGCCCTGCCCGACCAAGCTGTCGCCGCCAATAGCATCGCCAGGAACCGTAGAACACTGCCGCCACCTCGCCTAGCTCTCTAGCTCGCCGGAGAAGCCGCGCCATGGTCGACCACCACCCTGCCCCGCAGCACTCTCGCATTGCTATAAAAGGAGACCTCCCCTGGACGATCCAAGCACACCATCTCACTCTCCACCTCTCACTGCTTCTCAACCACCACTCCACCCATCGAATCCTTGCCGGAGCAAGCTCAATCGGGAGATCGCCGCCGCGGAAGCTCTGCAGCAATCGCCGGTGAACCAGACCACCTCAGGCGACGCCACCTGTACCTGGAGCTTCGCCGTCGTCCACAACTTCACCGAGCCTATTGCCAACCCTAGCTGGAGCCACCGTAAGCCCTCCGACCCCTGTTATCACCAGAATTTGACCACGTCGGAGGTGGGCCACGATCAAGATAAGCTTGAAGGTTATATATGGAGAGAATACGAAGATCGGCCTTATATGCAAAGTTGGGCTAGATTGCCCATTTATCTGTAATTTATTAGATCGTATCTTAAGTTAGAAGTTAGAGTTTTACCCGTGCACGGTTAGGTGCACGTCCGAATTAGAAAGTCCCCTGGACTATAAATATGTATCTAGGGTTTATGGAATAAACAACAACACAACGTTCACCCCAAAACAAACCAATCTCGGCGCATCGCCAACTCCTTCGTCTCGAGGGTTTCAATCAGGTAAGCGACATGCTGCCTAGATCGCATCTTGCGATCTAGGCAGCACAAGCTCCACGTTGTTCATGCGTTGCCCGTACTGAAGCGTCTTTGATGGCGGGCAACGTAGTTATCATAGATGTGTTAGGGTTAGCATAGTTCTCCGTATAACATGCTTACGTAGTGCAACCCTTGCATGTCTAGCCGCCCTCACACCTATCTCAGGTGTGGGGGCGGCACCCTGCTTGTTCATTATTTAGTAGATCTGATCCGTTACGATTGCTCCTTGCTCTGCAAGGATTAGTTTAATATCTGCAATAGTTAGGCCTTACAAAGGGGGGGAGGATCCAGCGGCACGTAGGGTGGCGTTCGCAAGTCCTAAACAGGATGTTCCGAGGATCAACGCCATGTTGGTTTTTTGGCCTTGTTTAGGATCGGCTTACGAGCACCGTGCGTGGCCGCGAGGCCCAACCTAGAGTAGGATGATCCGATTATGCGGTGAAAACCCTAAATCGTCGTAGATCTCATTAGCTTTATCTTGATCAAGCAGGATCACCAGGTATTCGTGCACCCCGTACGAATCATGGGTGGATCGGCTCTTTGAGCCGATTCACAGGATAACCTGAGAGCCGATCGAGGCTCTCATTTAATGTTTACGTGTATGCCATGCAGGAATTAAGCGAGGCATCCCCATCACCTTCCTGACCAGGTATAGGTCAGGTGGCACGCCCTTGCACTTCGCATCGCCGCGTGTGACCAGAAGAGCATTGCGGGCCGTCGCTCGGAGGGGTCTCAGCCAGCCGCAGCTCTAGGCTCTTCCCGGCTCTACCTGTGTTGACAGGCCGCTGCCCGCCGGTGGGTTTTGGCAGTCAACACATTCTGGCACGCCCGGTGGGACAATCGTCTACACCAACCACATCGCCATCTACATCTGAGATGGCGGCGGACGGCACGCCAGTCACCTACGAGGAACTGCCTGACGAGCTCAAGAAGCGATATGACGAAACCAAGGCCACCCTCGAAGCCGACCTCATCGGCTCATATCACGGAACTCGTTCACATGGCGTCAGGCGGAAGGGGTTCTCACCGGAAGGCGCACTCGATGAAGTGGATCTATCTGTCCCGTCAGAGGAACGTACCAGGGCCGTGCGCCAGGAGATTGGTGGCATGGTGGCTCACTCGTTGCGTCTCCATTCTGAGAGCCTGGTGAATACTTTGGAGCACGTCGCCGTTCGGATGGTCAAGGAAGTCATGAAGAATCAGCACTCTCTATTAGAGCCAGCTCTCAGACCTACCGAGGACACGTGCCACTCCAGCCCCGTCTGCCGTTGTCGTGCCCAGCGGCGGCACCGGGAGTGCCGCATTCAGCGTCGCGCACCGTTGGCAGGACCAACGGGACGTACCCGGGGAGGTGCCAACCAGGACACTCGTTCAACGTCAACATGATAGAACTGGGACACCCCCTTGATGGAGATAAAGGCGAGGGCAGCTGCTCTCGTGGCAAAGATAAGGAAGAGGCTGCTCCATGCGATCGGCCCCAACACCGCCAAAACATCTTGGTGATGATCAAGGTAGAAGCCGATGCTAGCGATCGGCCCGTAGTATCCGTATCACATGCTCTCCCGGTATGTGCCGTCGACCTCACAGGTGACGGAAAGCTAGGGTACGGGTTTACATCAGCTGATGAGCTAGAAGAAGTCGACATCGGTCCTGGGGATAAGCCTCGACCTACTTTTATCAGCAAGAAGTTAGATCCACAGCTCAGGGGACAGATGATAGCCCTGTTGAAGGAATACCCAGATTGCTTTGCATGGGATTACACGGAGATGCCCGGTTGGACAGAGCATCATTGAGCATCGGCTCCCCTTAAGAAAGGATTTGGCCGTTCCAACAACGAGCACGTCGATGAAGGCCGAGATCCCGGAAGAAGTCAAGAAGGAGATCGAGAAAATGTTGGCCGCTGGATTCATCAAGGCCATGCAGGTATGCTGAATGGATCTCCGCATCGTTCCGGTGGAGAAGAAGGACGGCCGATGGCGCGTGGCCATCGATTTCCGAGATCTCAACAGAGCCACCCCAAAGGACGAATATCCAATGCCCGTGGCGTAAACATTGATAAACGCCGCTGCTGGCCACAAGGTGTTGAGCTTCATGGATGGCAACGCCGGTTATAACCAGATTTTCATGGCTCCGAAGATATACACAAGACCGCATTCAGAGTACCAGTGCGTAGGCTTGTTTGAATACGTGGTCATGACCTTTGGATCGAAGAATGCGGTGCGACATACCAACGAGCCATGAATTATATATTTCATGATCTGATCGGCAAGTTGGTGGAGATCTATATCGACGACGTGGTGGTCAAATCGGTCTCCATGGAGGGGCATTTGGACGATCTACGGCGCATCCTAGACCGAACTCAGAAATTCGGGCTGAGAATGAATCCGAAGAAGTGCGCCTTTGGCGTGACGGCTGGTCAATTCCTAGGTTTTCTGGTTCATGAGCGGGGAATTGAGATCGGCCTGAAAAGTCAGGAGGCGGTGCGTACCATGCAGCCGCCCACCACGAAAAAGGAGCTCCAACGCCTCATCGGCAAGATCAATTTCGTCCGGCGGTTCATCTCTAATTTGTCAGGACGAATCGAGCCGTTCATGGCGTTGGTGAAGACTAAATCTGACGATGAGTTTCAGGGGGCAGGACGACAACAGCGTTTGATGAAATTAAGCGATATCTGACAACACCGCTCGTATTAGTTCCGCCCCAGCAAGACAGGCCATTCTACATCTACCCGTCGCAGGCCGACACGTCCATTGCTTCGGTAGTGGTGCAACTCTACGAGGGCGTTGAGAGAGTCGTTTTCTACCTCAGCAGAAGGATGCTGGACGCGGAGACAAGATATCCTGAGGTCGAGAAACTTTGCCTCTGCCTGTTCTTTACCTGCACCAAGCTTCATCACATTCTTCTGACGGCAGAAATCATCGTCATCTGTAAATCGGACGTTGTCAAGCACATGTTGTCGGCTCCTGTTTTGAAAGGCCGACTCGGTAAGTGGATGTTGGCGCTGTCAGAATTTGATCTCCGGTACCAATGCGAAGGCCGTCAAGGGCCAAGCGTTGGCCGATCTCATCGCTGAACGAATCGCACCAATATAGCAGCACTATCTATACGAGCATGGGCTATGTTCTTCGATGGATCGGTTTGTGACGGTGGTTGTGGCATCGGCATTACGCTTGTGTCGCCTCGGGGGCGTAATACTCCTTCTCCATCAGATTATCTACCCCTTGCACCAACAACGTAGCAGAATATGAGGCAATACGCAAGGGAATGGAATTGTTATTGGAAGCTGGAGCGGAAGCTGTGGAGCTCTTTGGAGACTCAAAGTTGGTGATTAACCAGCTCACGGATGAATATAATTGCGAAAGTGAATCGCTTTTCCCATATTGGATGGAATGCCGTGAGTTGATGACACAGTTTCGGTACATCAACTTTAATTGGATCCCAAGATCCCAGAATACCGATGCCAACAATCTCGCACAAATGGCGTCAAAGCTACATAGATATAGCCGACGGACCGGAAGTTCAGATACAATTCCTGGAACAGAATGATTGGAGAGCCGAGATCTTCGATTATTTAAAAGATTCGGCTCGGGGGGCACCTAAACGGGTTAGATACAAAGCCATGAAGTATGTCCTTATAGGAGACGACATGTTTTACAGGACATTGGAGGGGTTGCTACTCAAGTGCCTAGGACCGACTGAATCTAATCGGCTTTTACATGAGGTGCATGAAGGCGCCTGTGGAACGCATCAGTCGGCTCATAAGATGAAGTGGTTGATCAGGCGATCGGGGTTTTATTGGCCCACTATGCTTGAAGATTGCTTCAATTATTACAAGGGGTGCCAAGCGTGTCAGATGTTTGGAAAGATTCAGATGGTGCCAGCATCAGCGATGAACCCAATCATCAAACCTTGGCCGTTTCGGGGGTGGGGCATGGATATGATCGGCAAAATCCATCCGGCGTCAGGTAAAAAACATGAATGGATTTTGGTTATCACAGATTACTTCACTAAGTGGGTGGAAGCCGTCCCTATGAAAAAGGTGAAATCAGAAGATGTGATCAAGTTTGTGAAAGAACACGTCATTCATAGATTTGGGATTCCCCAAACTATCACGACCGATGGAGGTTCGGTCTTTACTTCTAAAGAATTCAGGAAGTTCTGTGATGACTTAGGGATTAAATTGATCCGATCATCCCCGTACTATGCTCAAGCTAACGGGCAGGCTGAGGCGTCCAATCAGAGTCTGATCAAGTTGATCAAGAGAAAAATCGACGAGAACCCTCGGGATTGGCATGAGAAGTTATCAGAAGCATTATGGGCCTACCGCATGTCGTGCCATGGAGCCATAAAGACTTCGCCGTACCAGCTTGTCTATGGACAGGAAGCTGTATTGCCTTGGGAAATTACGGCTGGGTCAAGACGTGTCACGTTTCAGAATGATCTGACAGCTGAAGAATATGCAGCCTTGATGAGCGACACTATTGAAGACGCAACGGAACTCAGGCTTTGGTCGTTGGAGAAGATTAAGGAGAACAAAGCCAGGGTGGCTCGTGCTTACAACAAAAAGGTTAGGCCAAAGGAGTTCCAAGTTGGTGATCTTGTCTGGGAAGCTGTGTTGCCATTGGGAACCAGGGATAAGGCATATGGCAAATGGTCTCCTAATTGGCACGGTCCGTACAAAGTTGTCCAGGCCTTGAAGGGTAATGCATACATGCTGGAAGAGTTGAGCGGCGAAAAATTCCCAGTGGCTGTAAATGGTCAACACCTCAAGAAATATTTCCCAAGCATGTGGGATGATGGACAGTAAGATGTGGGGGCCGATTTCAGAATCGGCCAGTAAAAAAAAATAATAATAATAAGAAAAATCACAGCCGATGCACAGACATCGATTTGAGAAGACATATGGAGATTAACAGTATGCAAGTACAGCCGATGCGCGGGCATCGACTTCAGAAAACAAAGCCGATACGCTGATATCGACTTTAGCGAAATAAGTTTATACAACAGCTTGGCCTCAGGCAGCGATATGAGCCGATGTTCTGCTATCGGCTCCCTGTACGACGACTCCATTCGACAATCGGCAAGGGAGCGAAATTAATTAAGGGATTTTCTTCATTGATAAGAGGATTTCTTACAAAGAAAGAGCCGATTTCTTAGGAAGGAAGAACAAAAGAAGGGTCTATTGACCAATCTACTACTGCTAGGCCTACACTAGTAGATCCTAATCTATGGGCCGTCGCTTCCTTCGTCGTCATCCTCGGAACTCTCATCGGCACTGCTGCCCATGGGTTCCTCGTCGCTGCTCCCATAGCCCTCTACGGGAGCTTCATCTTCGTCTTCATCATCGCTGCTATCGTTGTCCCACCACATGCGAAGGCGCTTCGCTGGCGGGTAGCCCTCGAGGGAGTCGTTGTCGTCATCGTCGTCTTCCTCTTCCTCTTCTTCAGAGGTGGGGCAGCCGTCCCAGGGGAACTGATCGTCCTCGCTCTCCGACTCCAGTTCCCCGACGGCAAGGAACTGAAGATCTTCGTCCCGCCGGTCGTGGACTGGTCGTCTTCGGACCAAACCGAGGAGGCGTGGTCTTCCAGGTCCCATGCTTCTGGGGCGCGGATGTCCGGCGGCGTCTCACGGGAGGAGGAGGACCCGTAGGAAAGCTCGGAGGAGGAGTCGTGGAAGGCCGACGACGAAGAGGAAGAAGAGGAAGACATGGCTGTGGGAGATTGGGGTTTTTTGGTGCCGATGGCCAGAACAGAGCAGGATGGTGAAGTGGCAAATTGTTCAGAACGGTTAAATAAAAGGGGGCTACGGTGAAAAAATTCAATGCCACAGCAGTTTTCGAGGAGGCAGTGCCCAAATACAACGGTCAAATCACGCGAAGCAGTCGAGAAGACAGGGCATCATGACGAAAAATACTGCAATGGTTCTGCTCTGCCACGACATGACCCGACGGACAAAGCATAATGATTTTGGAAATGTCATTTCCAAAACCAGGGGGGCATGTGTTATCACCAGAATTTGACCACGTCGGAGGTGGGCCACGATCAAGATAAGCTTGAAGGTTATATATGGAGAGAATACGAAGATCGGCCTTATATGCAAAGTTGGGCTAGATTGCCCATTTATCTGTAATTTATTAGATCGTATCTTAAGTTAGAAGTTAGAGTTTTACCCGTGCACGGTTAGGTGCACGTCCGAATTAGAAAGTCCCCTGGACTATAAATATGTATCTAGGGTTTATGGAATAAACAACAACACAACGTTCACCCCAAAACAAACCAATCTCGGCGCATCGCCAACTCCTTCGTCTCGAGGGTTTCAATCGGGTAGCGACATGCTGCCTAGATCGCATCTTGCGATCTAGGCAAGACAAGCTCCACGTTGTTCATGCGTTGCCGTGCATCAAGCGTCTTTGATGGCGGGCAACGTAGTTATCATAGATGTGTTAGGGTTAGCATAGTTCTCCGTATAACATGCTTACGTAGTGCAACCCTTGCATGTCTAGCCGCCCTCACACCTATCTCAGGTGTGGGGGCGGCAGCCTGCTTGTTCATTATTTAGTAGATCTGATCCGTTACGATTGCTCCTTGCTCTGCAAGGATTAGTTTAATATCTGCAATAGTTAGGCCTTACAAAGGGGGGGAGGATCCAGCGGCACGTAGGGTGGCGTTCGCAAGTCCTAAACAGGATGTTCCGAGGATCAACGCCATGTTGGTTTTTTGGCCTTGTTTAGGATCGGCTTACGAGCACCGTGCGTGGCCGCGAGGCCCAACCTGGAGTAGGATGATCCGATTATGCGGTGAAAACCCTAAATCGTCGTAGATCTCATTAGCTTTATCTTGATCAAGCAGGATCACCAGGTATTCGTGCACCCCGTACGAATCATGGGTGGATCGGCTCTTTGAGCCGATTCACAGGATAACCTGAGAGCCGATCGAGGCTCTCATTTAATGTTTACGTGTATGCCATGCAGGAATTAAGCGAGGCATCCCCATCACCTTCCTGACCAGGTATAGGTCAGGTGGCACGCCCTTGCACTTCGCATCGCCGCGTGTGACCAGAAGAGCATTGCGGGCCGTCGCTCGGAGGGGTCTCAGCCAGCCGCAGCTCTAGGCTCTTCCCGGCTCTACCTGTGTTGACAGGCCGCTGCCCGCCGGTGGGTTTTGGCAGTCAACAACCCCCTACCGCCGCCGCCAGAGCATCGGGTTCTCGTCGGAGACGACGATGAACCACGGCCGTCCGATCCAATTCTAATCCTATGCCCCACACTGATTCATACCGTTTCGGGTTTAAATACTCGCTGACGGGTGGCCCCCGCTGTCAGGCAGCCCGCGCGTCTCTGGACCGTGGCTGGGCTGGCCTTGGGCCGTTTTTAAACCTTTCGGCCCAGTTAGCTTTCCCGCCGGCCCTTTTATTTCAAATTGGATTTAAACAATCTCAAATAATTTCAATACTGCCTCCACTTTGAAAATCAATAGATTCAAATTGGCTAAACCAAATTCCATGAACTTTATGTTGTTGGAAAGCTAATGAAATTATCTACAAAATGCCACTGGTCCCATGACCAGATTCATTGTAGAATTAATGTGATAAAAAGAAGAAGGCAGGGACTTTTTCCTATTCAAACAATTATTAAAAATCAACCAAAATAGATATTAAGTTGATTCCAACTCTAATAGCTCACATTTGACTTACACTAATTGATTATGCAATAAAATGGTGTGGTCACTTTGCATGATCATGCCCTAGTTTAATTAGTGGATAATATGGCTAGTTTAACTAGTTGATATTGTCCAAAACTATTAAGTAATTCATATGAAGTCTTATACTTCATTTAAATCTTGTCTCACATGAATTAATGCGATGTTTGGACCCCTGGCCCAAACTCTCTTATATGAATTACTTAGAGATTTAAATCATATGTAGTGTATTTAAATGATATGAGGTGATCCACCTCAATTAAATCATCTTCTCAAATGATGATGATGAACATTTGACTTAGGTCAATATAATTTCCTCTATGATTGATTGAGAAATTAAATCTTAAGAAGATTTCAATGAGAGGAAATTATTCCTCAAGAACCCTATGGAAACTATCATTTACATATTAAAAACAAAGAAGTCAATACTCCTCAAGCAACACAACCCATGCACCCTAATTAGATTATTTGTGTTCATAGAATAGTTTGTGTGTTTATATGTGATATATGGAATAGCCATTTAATTAGTGAGTAATTGTACTCGTATTCAAATTTAGACGCTAGCACCGGAGAGTACACCGAAGAAGAAGGTTGCTACCAAGAGGAGGAGGAGGAACAGTTTGAGAACTACCAAGGCAAGCTAATATTCTTGCAAAGTGCAAAGCCCCTTTGGGGCAAGGCACCATGAATCTTACCTTTTCTTACATAAGCCTATCCCAAGTTTTTACCTTACAAGTTTTACTTATTGTTTTCCAAGGGTTACGTTTATAGTTAACTTTGGTCAAAGTAAAGGATGGTTACTAGAGTAGTGAAGTAGATTAAATCAAGCAAAGCAAGATAGCACCCCTCATGATTTAGAGCTAGTGCTAATGAAATAAAACTTGACTACTCTAGATGGGAACAATGTGAATTGAAATGAATTTGAAACCTTGGAATGATGAAGTATTCCATTGAATGATTTTTGAAGGTGAATATGACAAAGAGAAGATGGTGATTTTTGATAAACAATGATGTTGGTTTGAATGCGATACCTTTCCAATTAGTAAGTACCCCCACAATACCTGATTATGGGTAGGGCTTAACTGGAAGTTTATGCATCTTAGTATGGGTTCCCTCTGAACATACGTCATAGGGGTTACGCTTGAGGCTGCCTCCGTTGTTGAGCAATGATGTGAAATTGAGGTGAATTGTACGGCCAAGCCCTGTGCAGTTCCCAGGTTGACAGTTGGTCTTCACTGGGAGGCCAAGCTCATGGGGAGAGGTGCTCATACTAGGATTTATAAGTGAAAGGTTATGGTTGATGATCCGCGTACTGTGTTACGATGATTCGGGGTAATCCCGACGGATGAAATCAAATGTTGTGGCACAAGTGTGCAACCTCTGCAGAGTGTAAACCTATTCGAATAGCCGCGTCCACGGTTACGGACGGTTGGAAAGGCCATACAGTTTCCGATGTCATATCTTTGAAAAATGATGTTGAAAGAAGATGGTGAAATGACTTGTGGTGAATTGAATTGAAATCACCACTTGAATGGTGGGAATGACACTAATGTTCCCACTTGAGTTAGTTAGCACTTGAATAAGCTTTTCTCAAATACTTGCGAACTAAAATTGGCTTTATGCAAATAAACTAGAGCTTAACAAACCATACTAGAAATGTCTAGCACTTACATTAGTATTAGTTTGCGAGTACTTGAAGTACTCACGGCTTTGTCCCTGGCTATTCAAATGGCCAGAGTATGAAGATGAACAAGGAGATGACCAGCAGGACACCTATGACAACTAGGAGTCTTCCGACGTCAAGTGTTGGCATGTAGACTAGAGAGTCCTTGTATCTTACGCTTCCGCTATGAACTATGAACTTGTGTTTGTTCGTTGATCAATAGATCAACTATTCGTGTAATATGGATCATGTGATTCCAATTTGTAAGAACTTATGGTTTGTAATGAATGATGACTGTGATACTTAACTATTATGCCTCGCAATAACAATATTCCTGGGATTGCGATGTATGACATAATAGGCATCCGGACTTGAAAATCCGGGTGTTGACAGGATGCTTGATACGTCTCAAACGTATCTATAATTTCTTATGTTCCATGCTAGTTTTATGACAATACTCACATGTTTTACACACACTTTGCATCATTTATACGCATTTTCCGGCACTAACCTATTAACGAGATGCCGAAGCGCCAGTTGTTGTTTTCTGCTGTTTTTGGTTTCAGAAATCCTACAAAGGAAATATTCTCGGAATTGGACGAAATCAACGCCCAGGGTCTTATTTTTCCACGGAGCTTCCAGAAGACCGAAGAGCATACGAAGTGGGGCCACGAGGTGGTCAGACCACAGGGCGGCGCGGCCAAGGAGGGGCTCGCGCCGGCCTGTGGTGTGGGCCCCTCGTTAGCCCTCCAACTATGCCCTTCCGCCTACTTATACTCTCCATCGCGAAAACCCTATCACCGAGAACCACGATACGGAAAAAGTTCCAGAGACGCCACCGCCAATCCCATCTCGGGGGATTCAGGAGATCTCCTACGGCACCCTGCCGGAGAGGGGAATCATCTCCCGGAGGACTCTACATCACCATGATCGCCTCCGGACTGATGTGTGAGTAGTTCACCCTTGGACTATGGGTCCATCGCAGTAGCTAGATGGTTGTCTTCTCCTCATTGTGCTATCATGTTAGATCTTGTGAGCTGCCTATCATGATCAAGATCATCTATTTGTAATGCTACATGTTGTGTTTGTTGGGATCCGATGAATATGGAATACTATGTCAAGTTGATTATCAATCTATCATATGTGTTGTTTATGATCTTGCATGCTCTCCGTTGCTAGTAGAGGCTCTGGCCAAGTTGATACTTGTGACTCCAAGAGGGAGTATTTATGCTCGATAGTGGGTTCATGCCTCCATTGAATCTGGG
This sequence comes from Lolium perenne, assembly GCF_019359855.2. Lineage (NCBI taxonomy): Eukaryota > Viridiplantae > Streptophyta > Magnoliopsida > Poales > Poaceae > Lolium > Lolium perenne. Next base: position 94,489,643 of record NC_067250.2, on the reverse strand, counting down.
ACAAGGATGTGAAAGTTCTAAGGTTGTGGATGTGCTGTTGCCACTAGGGATAAAACATCAATGCTTTGTCTAAGGATATTTGTGTTGATTACATTACGCACCATACTTAATGCAATTGTCTGTTGTTTGCAACTTAATACTGGAAGGGGTGCAGATGCTAACCCGAAGGTGGACTTTTTAGTCATAGATGCATGCTGGATAGCGGTCTATGTACTTTGTCGTAATGCCCAATTAAATCTCATATTACTCATCATGATATGTATGTGCATTGTTATGCCCTCTTTATTTGTCAATTGCCCAACTGTAATTTGTTCACCCAACATGCTATTTCTTATTGGAGAGACACCACTAGTGAATTGTGGACCCCGGTCCATTCTTTTACATCTGAATACAATCTACTGCAATCATTGTTCTCTATTGTTCTTTGCAAACAAACATCATTTTCCACACCATACATTTAATCCTTTGTTTACAGCAAGCCGGTGAGATTGACAACCTCACTATTAAGTTGGGGCAAAGTATTTTGATTGTGTTGTGCAGGTTCCACGTTGGCGCCGGAATCCCTGGTGTTGTGCCGCACTACACTCCGCCACCAACAACCTTCACGTGGCCCTTGACTCCTACTGTTCGATAACCTTGGTTTCTTACTGAGGGAAAACTTGCTGCTATACGCATCACACCTTCCTCTTGGGGTTCTCAACGGACGTGTGCTTCATGCGTTATCACTAAACAAGTTTTACAAGCACTTGAGATGGGTGAAATTGCAAGTAGAAGTGGAATAAATCAAGAGATAGGTTTATCAGACCCGGTGATACTCGATGGGGTTCTCATTACAAGACCATACTACACATTGTTGACATATACCCTACAATCCTTGACGTGCTTGTAAGGATTGGAAAAGATCCTTCACAAAAGAGTGAGTGGACAAGAATAAGAGGAGTTGTCGCGGCCTTTGAATCAATTGAATTTGTTTTCAATCTCAACCTGATGTTTGTTGTTCTTGGCTAAACAAATGACTTGTATGTATATTTGCAAAAGAGGGATCAAGATATTGTCAATGCAATGGAGCTTGTTGGATTGGCAAAGGATAAAATGAAGCATATGAGGTCATCACTTGACTGGGAAGGATTTCTAGCAAATGTGACATTATTTTGCAACAAATATGGCATTGAAGTTCCTTCAACGGAGTACAATTATGTGGATCATGGAAGATCACAATGATATCAGGAAAAACAAACAAATGATGCTCGTTATAGAAGAGAAGTGTATCTTGATGTTGTTGATCAAATTATTCAAGAGCTTGACAATCAGTTTGGTGAGGTTAACATGGAGATGCTTATTTCCATGGAAGCTTTGAACCCCGTGAATTCATTTGCTTCTTATGATGCACAAATGGTAATGAGACTTCCCCAATTTTATCCCAATGGCATAACAAGCATGGATTTGATAAGACTTGAACCCCAACTTAAAATCTTTATTGATGATATAAGAAAATATTATATGTTCAAATGTGTCAATTATCTTGGTGAGCTCTCTATTAAGTTTGCTGAAACAAAAAAGCATGTTATTTTTAGTTTACATGCTTCTCAAATTGATATTGCTCCTACCGGTGGCGACGATGAATCTTGAAAAAAGTATTTTCTGCAATGAGTCTAGTGAAAAACAAGTTGAGAAATAGTATGAATGATGAGCTCTTGAACCATTGCTTAGTGATATTTATCGAGCGAGAGGTGTTCATTAATGTAAGTGATGATGCCATAGTTAAAACTTTCATGGCAATGCGACAACGTGGATTCACGAAATGATGTAAGTTTCGATTTATGATACTCCCTCCATTCCTTCCTATAGTGCCTATAGATTTTTGGCATTTGTTCCAGAATGTAAGGTTATAGCTTGGCTTTTTTTCAATTACCCTCTCCCCGTTCAGCTCCCACACAACATGGGTGATAAAAAATCCATACAAAATTGGAAACAATTAATTGATATTCCTAATGCATGGCCCAACGATTTCTTAAAATTAGGCAGCAATGTTTTACTTTCCTTAATTGAACTTGGCTGCACCTATATAGAGAATCAACAAGAGAGATTTGTGGGATTTGTTATGGTAAGTTAGGAAGATATGGATTTCCAAAATTTTACGTTGATCTAAAATCGTTCAGCTAGGGGGTCTTGTGTAAAATATACTCTTGCGCTAATTTCCGTGCCAAAAAACTATAGGCACTATAGAATGGAACAGAGGGAGTATATTCTACTCCCTCCATCCCATTTTATAGTGCCTATAGTTTTTTGACATGGAAATTAGCACAAGAGTGTTCTTTACACAAGACCCCCTAGATTAACGATTTGAGATCAGTGTAAAATGAGGGAAATCAGTAACTTCCTAAATTAACATAAAAAATCCCATAAATTTATCTGGTTGACTCTCCATATATGTGCAGCCAGGTTATATTAAGGAAATAAAAACATTACTTACTAAATCTAAGAAATCGTTGGGGTCATGCATTAGGAATCTCAATTAATTGTTTCATTTTTGTATGGATTTTTTTCACACATGTCATGTGGGAGCTGATCGGTAGATGGGGTAATTGCAAAAGAGCCAAGCTACAACCTTATATTCTGGAAAAAAAATGCCAAAAATCTATAGACATTATAGAAAGGAAGGAACGGAGGGAGTATCATGTAAGACTCTTTTGATGTTTTGAACTAATTACATTGTAATCGTGCACATTTGATATATGTATTGAACTTCAATATTGATAACAAATTTGTCTTATATGTTATTCATTTGCCAAACGTTATTTACATTTTGGGTGCCCAAAAGAAAAATTGGAGGTGCCCCCACTTCTTTCTTGTGTCCGCCAAATACAAAGGCTGCGACCGCTTTATAAAGGAGAGTTTCCCTCCTCTCTCAGTCTAAGCTTTTGGAATGTAGTAAGCTCTCACTTGCAGCTAGACCGTATGCGCATAAATATCTAAACCTAAACCGAGTGATGGGCTAAATCTAAGTGGAGGCTAACACAGCAACGTTTCCAACGGAACATGATCCGGTGATCTCAGTTAGATATGTTATTTTCTTGGCCAGTCGACCTTGTTGGCGCGTGTGATGGTGACATCACACCGAAGCTAGCCGACCAAACTCAGCCCCTTCTTGATTGCCAGCCAGCTCCTGATTAGAGACGCCGCCGATATATGTGGCCGTGGATCGGCTCCCGTCGCCGTCCTTCTCTCCGGCCCCCGGCCGGCCAATTGCGTGCCCGCCTCCCCATTGCTGGCGGCAACAGTGCGCGCCCTGGAAAAGCGACGGCACCACACTAGCTATAGGTAGCTAGCTCGGTCACCTTCGAGCTCCAGATCGATCGGGGAGAACGTATCTGTGCATGTGTCACTGCACTGTAGGTAATTTAAACCGGCAATTAATGGGCGAAAGTTTGGGCAGTAAAACAGCTGTCCCGTCGTCGACCTCTAGCAAAAGCTGGTGCTGGTAGATCGATCGAATTGATCGCGAAATGGATCTGCTAGCTGATGTCCTGTTGTTTTTGCTTCTGACTTTGTGTGAGGGGCTACTCGGCGACCAACTCCGGCTGCCAGGCCCACACTCTCCGGCGTTGGACGGGATGCTCCCGTTATTTTGAAAGAGTCCTGCTATACACACGATAAAATTTGTCCGATTCTCGTACGATCCTATGTGGCAATGAATCTTCTCGCGCGAGGCAACTGGTGGCAAACTCGGTTTGGGTTTGGGCTGGGCTGAGACTTTGGTTGGCCCCACCGCTAAATATTATTTTCTCTTTTTACTTTTCCTTATCCTTTTTCTTTGCTTGAGCAGGAGGTACCGCCATCCATTGCTACATCTGGTTGAGCAGTTGATTTTTGCTTCGAGATTTCACCAAGCTAGCGAGATAGCAACCTCCTTAATTGAAATACCGAATTCGAAGATAGATATGTAGCACCGATGTTATCACATCAAAAGACGGATGGCTGGTCTTGGGAAATATTCATCTGGGTGGTTACCAGTCCAATCCGCATCACTGGAAGCAGAGAGCATGCCAAAGGGTGCCGGCCGAAGGTGAAGACTATAGGTGACAGTGGAACGAATATAGCGCAGCATGCGCTCAACATCAGATCAATGAGTATCCCTTGGTGCATGCAGATACTGACAGACACGGTTAACTGCATAGGAAACATCAGGTCGAGGGCGCGAACGTGGGTGGCGCCGGGCGGTGCCTGGCAGGAAGAAGTGATGTCGGGCCGCGAGAAGGAAGGAGTGATGTCGGCGCCCCTAGGCCATCCCCGCTACAAAGGGGACGTTGCCGGGGCGGCGGACGAAGCGAAAATCGTCATCATGCAAAGTGGGACAACATCGTCAGCGATGTGGGCTACTCGTGGACGCGCCGCTCTCCTCGTCCCGAAGTCAGAGGTGAAGGAGGAAGAGAATGAGGTGACAACGCTCCTCCATCAACAGTGCCTCGTCGCAAGCAGCGACGATCCCGAAGACATACCAGGGTAGAACGCCGCCTTCATGTCGTCGCTGAACGACCACAAGGCTTGGGAGGGAAACATCAAAGACGTGATCGCCATGTCGATCTGCGGGGGCGGCAGGCCACTCGTGCGACCTGACGTGCGAGACAGCGAAGCTGATCCCAGCGGTGCGGTGAAAGATGGACTCACCGACTGGCACTAGAACTTCTTCGAGTGCTACGACTGCTCCGGCCGCCGCAAACGCTATTAGTTTATTTAATGTTTAAGTTGGTCGAATTTCATTCAAAACATTGTAATATATATAAAAAAATTGAATGAATTTGAATGTTTTCGGTAAAATTAAATTTCTTAAAGTTTTGTTTAGGTGACGCGACTTGAAACAGCGGCGCTCCAAAAACGGCAACACGCAGCGATGTCGCCCAAGCGCTCGATCTAACGCTATTTTCGGACAGGTTTTGGGGGAGGCCGCTGGAAATGCTAATTAGCAATTTAAAGTGGTGATTTTATGTTATATATATTTTTTGTAGATTGGAGGAACTGGGCACTAGGTCATGGTTTGGCCTGGGCTCGGACTTGGGCACATAGCACTGGGCTGGGGATTAATTAGTGTGATTGGCCTAAAGGAAAGTTAGCACTATGGAGAGCATCGTACATAGTTCGTACGTCAATCGTCGTGTGTGGAGCAATTCCGATTTTGAAAAGGTCTCGCTCAAGATCATGCTCACCCGGTATTAAAAGAGATTAAGCTATACCTATTCGCAATTAGGGTAAGATGGCTGAGATAAAACGATACCACGATAACTCTTCGAGAATTTTGCACTATTTGAAATTTGAAAGTCTATGAAAACACAAGCCTAAAATAATGTTATAGTTCTACTATAGTTGAGAAACTTGCTAGCTCACTCTCAGTAAATAGTTGTTGTGGTATTTATTTTAGGGATCGAGCACACTTGTGGATTACCATCTTTGCTTTGAAAAGTCCATCTTAATTTTCTCTTCTCGTCCTAGAAGTTACAGCATGCATGGGTGCCGTTTCCTTAGTTTCTGCAGGTCCATGCGGATCCATGCAGAGTACGGCAACCGTCCGTGCGCGTGAGTTACGATCGACAAAGCCATGGTGGTCCATCACAGGGTTTCGAAAATGCCATGGCCCAAAATCCAAATACGAGTTACGATCGAACGACCTCGCCGTCGATGCAACGGTGGTCCAATCGACTGGATGGCTGTCTGTGTGTCTGCTCTGTGGCGACATGGCTGAGGACCAGCAGCTAGCTCACAGCTACCGCATACAGTCGATTAATAATTAGATTATGACCGGATCCCCACTTGTCACGGTTAAGTAATTATAAGATCACATGGAGTACGTAGATTTGCATGCACGCTGTTAAAGTTTAATTACCGGGATCAACAGTAAAAACAAAAGTACTAGCAAACTTAACCACATTGTAAGATCAAACACATCTGGCAGATTTACTACATATAGAGGAAGTACTAGTGCAAGCAAAGAGAGAAGAAGCACATACGTCCCGCGCGCCCAGGAAGGCCACCACCGCAGCAACACTATGGTCTGTATTTTTGTTGCCCATGGTGTTGTGGAGATCTCCGAGACCCTAGACGAAGTGAGCCGGGATGTCAAACGGATGTAAACCAGGCATGAAGTAGACGAAGGCGAGCAGTCGCGCCGAGACACTTCACGGACAACACTCGGTGCATGATCTTAACGGACAAAGTTTCGGGGACCTGCCCTCCTGAACGGTTGTGCTGGGATGGTAAAGACTAGAGAACATCGACAAAACCGTCCTCTAGCTTGAACTCGATTCACGCAATGCAACACACGTGGTGTGACGAGGCAAATATTAGTGGTGATGGAGGAGTGCGCGTGAACTCCTTCCTTTCTCACTTAGGTAGTGAGAATAGAAGAGTTTACCTTATAAACTAATCAAACTCTCTTTCAACTACTAGAAATGTGGAACTGAACTTTACTCCTCCAAGCTATCCCTAGGCTATCATAGTGATGAACGTTGCGATTTTAATTGTAGATTGTATGGGCTGGCTACATACCATTGCAGCTCATATAGATCCAACGCAACACATGCAACATGGCTTGTGGCTTGGAAAGTAAGATAAGAAAACCCTAGAAACATGAAAGAAAAGTGTATGATTAAGATAAGAAACAAGATGAAAGGATTGGAAAACATAGATTTTTTTTCCAGCAAACCGTTGGGAAAGCGGGGATAGAGAAACACATTAAACTCCATAAGCAAGTATGTTCATAAAGCATCAGTCTCAATCAACTTAATATAAGGACTCAATTATCTTAATTACTCCGTAAGTAAGAACAAGCTAGAGTTCATTCTTATCAACACCGTAAATAACAATAATGATTCCAACAGCCAAATATTTATTTGCTCTATTCGACACTTTTACATTGGGGCCTGTGAACTCAAGACATGAGCACCTAGCTGAAATCAGACGAGTGAAATTAAAAATCTGGCCACATGCCTCGTTGCTTTCTCTAATTGCTCATGCGGTTAGCTTCTTCACATGACTGATCCATCCACTACATTAGCTGCTGCAGGCGTCATTGGCTTGGGAAGTACGACGTCTTTGCCTGATGATGATTCATAACAGTCTCAACGAAAGTAAAACCCAAAGCCCGACCCCTCTCCCGACCCCCAAACCCTAGACGCCTTCCGTCGCCGCTGTCGGCGGCGCCGCCGGGCAAAGACCGCGGGGCGTGGTGGCGGCCTTCCCTCGTGACGCGGCGGGGACGGCGGCCAGGGAGCTTCTCACGACGCTGCAGCGGTGGCCCTCCGCCTCCCGGATGGCTGGGCGGCGGCGGTCGGACGGGGATGGAGGGCGACGGCGGCCCTCCCGCCTCCCGTATGGATGAACAGGGACGGTGGCCAGAGGATCTGTGCTGCGGACTCCCCGCCTCCCGTCGGCGGCACGCCGGTGGTGGCTGCTGTTGGCGGACATCGCCATCCCCTCCGCCTCTCGCCGGTGCGGGGCGATGATCTTGGGCTTCTCCCGCGGTACGAGGTCGCCCGGGGCAGCAGCCTTGGGTTCGACGGTGGAGGCGGCATTCTTCTTCGTCGGAGGAGGTCGGCTGGTTGCTGGGGTGGCGGATCACGAGATCCCTCTACCCCAGCGATGAAGATCTAGTCGACGACGAGCTAGCGGCGAACGGGCCACCGGTAAGCACCGCTCCTTGACTTCGTTCTTGGCGGATGATGGCGGCGGCTTTTGGCGTCGTTCCCCTGCGAAGGCATCATCTTTGCTGGCCTCTCCGTTTGCTCTCGCCGAGTTGGGGACTCGCGGCTGTCGGTGAAAATTGTGTCACGATTGGCGGGCGATGGCGGCGCTAAGCGTCGCTTCCTTGTTGAAGGCATCGTCGTCGCAGTCCGCGGGTACTCACTCGTGCTGCTCCGGGGGAAACCCTAGATCCAGCCAGGATCGGACGATGACGGCGCTTCCTACGTCGTGCTACCTCTTGGGGCATCGTTTTTGGAGCAGCGACTGGATGGAGGTGGTTTTTGGTGGAGTGGTGTTCATCTACCACGTTGTTGTCGATAATTCTCAGCGGCGTGGAGCTGCGGGTATCGAAGACGGGCGAGGACTGCTGGACATCAACGGCAGGCCTGGCACGGTCAATGCGTTGATCTCGCTTGGAGATGGGTTCGAGATAGATGGCGGTTGCGAACTCTGCGATGTGTGCAATGACACACCCTCAGGGTTTTGCTTTTTGGATGATGTGCGTTGGTGTATCGTCAGGGAGTATGGCCTTGTTCATGGTCACCCACTTCATCGTAGGTATAGCGAGTTGTCGCTAGGAAGGAGGCTTCAAGTTGATCTTTGTATTTTCCTTGTAAGACACTGCGAATAATTTAATAAAGCAAAAGTTGTGTGCATCCTTTGGATGCAGAGGCTGGGACTATGCTCCTTAATCGAAAAAAAAAACAGTCTCAACGAAAAAAGAGGTCTGACTGGATGTATTTTTTCTTCCGTAGAGTAGTACTCACCTAAAAAAAACTTCATTTGCAAATCGTTCATCAAAGCTAGAGCTGTTCATCCGTATTGGGTTAAATTTTGGGCTTCAAAATGTTTAATAATGTTTGCTAACTTTTATTCGGCTGAGAATTAAGTAAATCTCAGTAGTTTTCTTAGCCATTAAATTTGTGTTGTGCTTCATACAATCTAGAAGTTCTACAATAGCCGTAACTGGGAATTTTTTATGCAGTACAAAAAAATATGTTCCCTTAATGCAATACTCCATCTGATCGTATTTAATCAACGCGGACTAATTGGTATACACCGCTCGTGTCAATCATATCACACCGGAGGGAGTACAATTGTTCACAAGGAGGTTCACACATCCAGATCGTGGGTGAAAAGAGGGAAGCCGGACCTCTTTCCCCTTTCGTCTCCTCTCGAAGCCCCCAACCGCCCGTTGAGAGTCGTCCAGAAATTTCTGGATCCCGTCCCTCTCGCCGCCGGCGTCCGTGCTGGCTGGTGTAGAGATGGACTAGGATGCCAATCTCCTTCTGTACAGAGTAGCTTTAGGTTGTGTTTTAGGATGTGTTTGGCCTTTATGGCTATAGTCTGGAGCTTGGCCATGGCGGGTGTGAGCTCCGCCTTGTGGCTGCTCGATCTACTCCCAGGCGGCTGTCCATGGTGGCCGGCGGCGAAGGGCACGGATTCGAGCGATGTCTCCCTGAATAAGCTCATGTGCTGCCTCTCGATTTGGGGTCTTCATGCTCTTCTACTTCTTCTGGCCGGCCATGGTGGCGAGGAGAAGAAGTTGAATGGCGAGGTGACCTGTAGATCTGGAGGCTGGCGGGGAAGATCCTTGCTGCAAGATGGAGTTTACCACATGGTGGCCTTGTTTCGCCGCCATGATCTCAGGCTGTTGAGGCAGCTGCTCCAGATGCCGATGTCGGCATCAATCCAACCTCCAAGGCGGAGGCCCTTTGATGGATCCTCGACGGCAAGCATCGCTCTCTCTCTCCCAAGTGGTTCCATCCCCGGTGATGGAGAGGGTGGCCGGCGGTGGAGTTCCAGATGTCCAGGTGGTGAAGAAGAAGGACTTGATTGTTTTTCTATCTTATTTCTTAGGGTTCTTTGTGCTAAATTTCAGGACTATGATGTAATTTTCGTTCTTTACTGGTCCTGTTTACAAGTTGTATCACCACCGACGATAATATCAATGCAGCACTAGGTCCTTCTGGGCCTTTCCCCTGTTCAAAAAAAAAAAAAAAAAAAAAAAAAGATCGTGGGTGAATTGAGGTCTAGACGCACATACGAGGACAAAAAGAAATTAGAGATCGGCGATGCTAGTGAACCGTTATATTTTCTTTTGGTTCAACTCTGAACCATTATAGTAGATTATTATCTAAATTCGGGACATTTTATTTTATGAGCTCTTTTACGGTGATTGGCATGGAACTTTGGTTCCGTCTAATTAAATTTTGGTTCCGTCTAATGTAATTTTTCGTGACCGTTGATTAAATCTGTGATTAATTTTCTGTAACTTCTATAATGATACGACACCGTAGAAGAGCTCTGGAATGGATGATCAGTGTTACAAAAAAAAATCTGAATCAAATCGGAGGATTGTGAGATGAGCACATCTCGGTAGAAAACCACGAGCGCCCGCCGCCGCCGCTACGCAGCCGCTGCCCCACCGACGCCACCGCCACGCAGCTCGCCGCTTCGCAGCCGCCGCCAGACGCCGCGCCGCAGCCAAAGCCGCCGCCTTCAGCGACGCTTCGCTGACGCTGACGCCCCGCCGACGGGACGCCCGCAGCCGATGCCGCTGCCCCTCCCCGTCGCGAGTCGCCGCCCCGTCGGCCCGTCGCGGGGACTCACGGTCCCGACCTCTCCGTCGCCGCCGCGACTCGCCGCCCGTCGGCCCGCCTGCCTTCAGGTATGCAGCACTTTACTAAAGTAAGCAAATCCCATCTTCTACGCGCTGCATTATTCAGCACTTCACTAACGAAACAAAATATCTATGGTAATCATGAGAGAACCTGAATACATACATTATTCAGTGACGATCTTATTCAGAGTTTGCACTTTGTTCGGTCAAGTACATGTGTTGTTCTTGTAGATGGACTTTTAAACTTGTTTCCTTTTAATTTTGCAACGGGAAGATCACTACGGTTAGGTACACAATGAGGATAGAAGCAGTAATTCAATCCTTTTTTTTCTCAAGGACAAAACATGCATATTTTCTTTAATAAACTCACATGCCTGCAGGAAGGATGCAAAGTAGATATCAGGCTTAGGAATTCAAGATTAGTAGATTACTAATGAAGAGTACTTTTCAATGCTGCCATATCAAGAAATTTGGGCCAAATGTAGGCATTCAGTTGGATGCACTGCCTGACCGGTGACTCCACCTATGTCTGTCCTGGAAGAATGAACAATCCAAACAACTGATAGTATATATTTATTTTATAATTGGTTTGAACCAAATAACAACATATTTTATTGTAAAACCTAAAAACATAAATTTCTCTGTTCGATTCCTCAAGATATACCTTTAAGGTCTGGGCAAAAAAGAAAATTAGAAACCAATAACTGAAGAGGATTTATACGAAGGGAGAACCATTACCAAATATTTGGCCTCGGATGCTTTGTTTGACTTGTACCATTATAGCTATGAACTTAACCATTCTATATCGTAGTATATAATCAGGTAAGGACTAGTTGTACATACAATCTTTTTTAAATCGTTAATGATTCATGTATAATATTCTCCTCAATCTTTTCTGCTTTATACTTGTACCGTGATTAAAAATATGAATTGTTAGTTTGTATGTGATACGCAGGAAGATATGGCTGATATGAGCGGGGATTGTAAAGAGTACCATGAGATCGTTATCAAGACGTTTGTTAGCGAGGAAGACAGATTCAATTTCTACAACAGTTATGCTCTTGAGAAAGGATTTAGCGTGCGGAGAAGCTACGTTGAGTGGGATGAAACCAACAAGGAGATAATTGGTCATCGCAAGAGCCGAGGAAACAGGGCAGTGGTTTGTGAAGGATTTTATCGATGTACACACCCATAAACTGGCCACAGGGGATATTGCTTGCCTGCTACGTTCACACAGAAGAATCAGCGCCGAGCAGATAGCGGACATTATAGAGATGGAAACTGCTGGGATCCGCAAACACAAAATCATGGATGTATTGCGCATGCAATGCGGTGGTTTCGATAAGGTTGGATGCACGACAAGGGGCATTTATAATTTCTGCCATCAGTACAAGCAGGAAACAGTTGCTGACGGTGATGCTCAAATTGTGATCCGTCACATGATGGCGCGGGAAGAGAGAGATCCAGGTTTTTTCTTCAGATATCTGGTTGATAAAGATGATCATCTGAAAGGACTGTTCTGGTGTGATAGTCAATCCTGGCTTGACTACAAGGCTTTCGGCGATGTTGTTGTTTTCGACAGCACCTACAGGACCAATAAGTACAATCTGCCATTTGTGCCGTTTGTTGGGTTGAATCACCACCGCAGCACTGTTATTTTTGGATGTGGTATTATTTCCCATGAGACGACGGAGGCGTACGAGTGGATGCTGGAGGTCTTCAGTGAAGCCATGTCCCAGAAGCACCCAATATCTGTGATCACCAACGGGGACCTTGCAATGCAGAGAGCAATCAGGGTGATCTGGCCTGACTCGAACCATAGGCTGTGTGTATGGCACATTCAGCAGAACATTGTACGTCATCTTAGTGATGACAAGGTTAAGGAGGAATTCAGATCTTTCATATATGATTCCTCTTCCATTGCCGAGCATGAGAGCAAATGGCTAGATTTCTTGGAAAGGAATAAAGTAACAAGTGAGGAGTCGTGGCTGCATCCCCTAGTTCCCGTCGGCCCACAGCCACCCGCCGCCGCCGCCACCGCTTCTCCCAGACGCCGCAGCCGCCGCTCCTCCTCTCTCCGGCCTCGACGAAAATCACCGCCGCTACTTCTCCCCTCCTCCGCCGCCCCGACCGAGCGCTTCCCGCCGTCTCCTCCGCCGCCCCGATCGAGCCCCGCCACCGCTTCTCCCAGACGCCGCAGCCGCCGCACCTCCCCTCTCCGGCCTCGACGAACATCACCGCCGCTGCTCCTCCCCTCCTCCGCCGCCCCGACCGAGCGCTTCCCGTCGCGGGGATCTTCGGGACAGGCCGGTCCATCGGCTTCCTCTCCCCTCCGACGGATGGCCGCCGTCCCGTCCCCTCCGTCGCGGCCTCGTGGGGATCACCGGGACAGGCCAGCCGGCGCCTGGTCCTCCCCTCCGTCGGATGGCCTGGGGAGAACCGACGCTGCCGTCCCCTCTGTCGCGGGGAACGCCGGACTCAGCGTCGGGCTCGCGCAGAACATCCTACAGCGCGGAGACGACGACGCGGCGTACGCGCTGGTGGTGTCGACGGAGATCTTCACCTCCGACTACTACTCCGGGGACGAGCGCGCGATGCTGCTGCAGAACTGCCTGTTCCGGATGGGCGCGTCGGCGGCGCTGCTGTTCACGTCCCGCTCCCACGCGCGGTACCGCCTGGCCCGGGCCGGACTCCGTCGCCGTCACCTGCGTCGCGGGGATTTGGGAGTGAGAGACGAGCGTGAGTGAGTGAGAGAGTAGGAGAGATGAGTGGATCGGTGATTCGGTGGACTGATTTTGGTCTAGGAAGAGATAAATAAGATGGCAGATTTAAGATACGTGAACATACGATGAATTATTTATTGCTTTAAGATTTGTGTACACTAATCAGATGCTTCGGCCTTCGGCCATTCAAACGGACGTTTGTTTTTTATAATGTTGGTAAATTATATTTGAGGTTCCGGTTCCACAAATTTTGGTTCCGGTCCCGCGGTTCCGGTTCCGTCAATTTGGTTCCGTCTAATTATCACCGTTAGATCGGGGCAGATGAACGGTTATTAAAAATGCCAATCACCCTAAAACTTGTATTTATCCAAATTAGAATTTTACACAAAAATGCTCCCAGGAAATTACAAAAGTTGCACTATAAAATCGCCAATCCGATCATGCGTTATGCATTTGTGCAATTTCAGTATGTTCCTCTTTTTTTTTCCTATGCTGCAATGTCGTGTCCATCTTCACCCTTAGTTTGGAGCTCATTTTTATCACTTTGTATATGGAATTTGTGTTTCAAGCTAATGGTCTTTTTGTCCACTCTAATTCATTTTCTCATCAATATCAACAATAACAAGAACAAAGCAAAACCTTGTGTGCAACCCTGTTGTTAGCTTGTGTTGGCATCTTGCCGCGCCAATGTGAAAAGCAAAGTTGTAGACATTCTTACCCTCGAAGAAAAAAACAAACAGTGGATATTCAGCAAACTTCCCAGTAAGAAGACCCCTGACAACCGAAGATTGCTTGGATTCGAGTTACTAATAATTCTATCATGCCAAAGACTGTGTTGATGCGGAGGGGGTATACAACCTGTGTGGTGTCCAAAATTAGTTACTCTCAACCCGTGGAAAACGGTGACTAGTGGAACTAAAACATTTAGCGAAAGGTCTTCAACTGCTATGCTCCAAGTTACAAAGTAGACACTGATGTTCTCTTTTTCAACGGTTCGAGGAAACCGGCATGAGCACCTGTAGTTGCAACTCATAGCGTAGGTCAGCAGGGCAACATTTCAAACTGCTTTCAGAGTTGATTGCGCATCTTGGTCTGTGCCTGTTACCATCCAATCAAGCTTTGGACCCTAAGTTAAGAAAAAAAAAATGAAGTACATAGTTAAAATGGCTGTAGCATCTTTACAGTTTAGATGATCATGCATGAAATCAAAGATTTATGTTCCGTTACTGCTCAATAGTGGAACCTGGCTCCCCAGAGTGGGATGTGTATGGAAAAAAGTGAAATCACATATATGCAAACAGGAGGACTGAACTATGAGACATAGAGGTCATACTACCATATCCATATGTCAGATACATGAAGAGATACAACACATTTTGATGTATCCTGCTAGCTAGGCATCAACAAAATACATGACTCCATTGCTTTTTCAGAACCACACTATGATATTAAGGTGAAGCTTTGAATCATGGGTCATGGTAGTTTTAAGTTTATTACAATATGCAGTTGTGTACCTTTCCTTGACGAATAATGGTAGGATAACTTCCAGTCATGTCAACGACAGTAGATGGATCAGCAATTCTAGCACCACCATCAACAATGAAATCAAGGCCCTGGAATTCAAAACATTACAGCATGTCATGCTCTCCATCCAAGCCATCTACTTCCCACCTACCCTAGTGTTAAGAATGACCTGTAGCAGGGCTATACATAAAAGCAACTAACAGATGCTAACTATTCTGTGATTGTTTAACTAACCACTGATGACAGGCAATACTGCCTTTTATACATTTGGTGATCCTGTGCATGCATACCGTTTGACAGTCACCGGACCGACAATTTTACTTATACCTTTTGCTTAACTTTTTTCCCTAGACCTGAGAAGGTATTATTCAGCACTCACCATACCATCAATTGATTGTAAATTACAATGCAGGACACAAATGATGCAAAATGACATCAAATGGCAACTCAAAATATGACTGGGATTCTCTACATGAAAAGCAACTGACACTCTAGATAACAGTATTGACCAGTGCTGAATTTCCCAATGTCGATACAAAAAGGTCGTTTGAGAAGTCACCGTAAGCAGAGCTTCTGGTGCAATAATAAAAAGAAGGAAACATACCAGTGGTTCATAAATATCGGCAATGTATACCGGATCAAGTATCCATTCATCCTCTGACAGATACTTGACGCTGTAAATAAAGGGGAAAAAAGAGAATAACTAAGCCCTGACAACAAGATCAGCAGCATCTCAAGTAAAAATTCTCCCTCACGTAGAAAGACCAAAACAGAGAGGGCATGTAGACTATATAATCAAATACTATGACTGCTGCAACATGCTAGCACAACAGAGTTCCAGTGATAAAATGGCACATCAGGAGGAAGAAATAAATAGAGAAAAGTGGAGGTACAAGCCTACAACCAACCTTGTGCAGATCAACGGTTCTTCCAGATTTTGCAGTATTGCTTGACATATGGGATCATCTGGCATTCGAACACCAACCTGCCTCCTTTTCGCATATCTAGTAGATGACCCATGCTTGATGCACTGCTTGGGCAATTCCTTGGTCGCAGGTAAAATAAAGGTGTACTGAACATTGAATAAATAGGCAGGTTATTTGTGAAGTACAAGACGGTGGTCCACTGTGAAGAGGCAGATATCCTTACAGGCCCTGGTAATATACGCTTGACCGCGCGGAAGATGTTAGCTTGCCCTTGGTTGGTACCTAGAGGAAACCCTGTTGTGTAGGTGTCAATGTCTCGCAACGAGCGGCACAAGATGCTGAGGGGCTGTATAATTAAAAGCTGGCATAAGAACAGAGTGCATTTGCGAAACAAGAAAATGTTCTCGGTAGTTGTGGCTTGCTCCAGAGTAAGCTTCATGCGAAAATGACTTTTTACTGTCTTCCATATCTTGCCTTTGAATCTACAATGCCTTTGATTCTGCATGAGAAAGCAGACAGGTAGTGCCCATTAAACTTGCAATGCTTTACTTCATGTGTAAGACAGGTATCAAATAAGAATATACTGCTGACTAACCAGAGGAATGACTGTACCTGCGGAGGCGCTCAATAGCGTCATTGTTGCTCAGATCACAGACAATGGAGTAGCTGTAAAAAAATGGAACCAAGCTGAAAGTTTAATTAATAACTTCAACATCTGAGAACATGAGTAGACAGTAGACACCCATGCAATAAGATGGACAAACAGATAAACAAGCTGCCCATCAGTAACAGAAGTTCAGCTTCAGCAGAAACCAAGCTGCCCCAAGCAAAGCCTATCCAACCAAAGTATTTTCTAGAGAACTTGATAAAATAAAGTGCACAAATGGCTGTTTATACACGTTATCACGATACTCTGCATTCACAGGCATCAACTGCAACGCGAAATGCAGTGCGCAGGGTGAATATCGCTGCTACCTCACAGTCCCGGGATACGCTGCACAAGGAGAAGTGGAGGGAAAGTATCGACATATCATACACGGTGTCGGTGGGGATGACGCCGACGGCGCCGCCGTTGATGAGGTCGACGACGGGGTCCAGCTTCCAGAAGTCCTGGCCGGAGGGCTCCACCGTCACCCGCAGCATCCCGCCATCCCCTCTCTTCGCGCGCGCGCGCGGGCAGCGCAGTCGCCGGAGGAAGAGCCGCTAGTTAGCCCCGGGAATCTGGGAGGAGGAAACGTGCGGAATGGAGGGGGGTTGGGGACGCACCGTGAACTGACGCTGGGAGGCGTACTTGAGGCGCTTGGGGTTGCGCTTGTGGACGGCGACGATGGCGGCCGAGAGGCGCGGCGCACGGGGCGGCCGCGAGGGTAGGCGGAGCGGGGAGGGGGCGGCGGCGCGGCGGAAGGAGAGGCGCGAGAAGAGGTCGGTGGCGGGATTGGCGGCGGTGGCCATTGCAGTGCCCGTGGCGGCCTGAGCTCTTGGCGGTGGTGGCGGGGATCGGGTCCCCCTGGTGGCAGCCGGCTGTTTGCTTCCCACATTATCCCGATTTCTTTTGTTTTCATTTCATTCATTTTCCGTGCTAACATTATTTCCAGGGTATGTATATCGAGTTTTTATTTTAAGAGTAACCACATATTTCATTAATCGAAAAAACATGTTACATAAACGCACAAATGTGGAAACAGACAGGGAGAAAACAGATTTCCTTAAAAAATTAGATATATCTATACCTAATAATAAAGGAGCTAAGGTTTCTGCCAGATTTTTCGTCCAACTTTTTTAGGACTGTTTTGCCCTCCCACCAAAATACATAATACTGCAGTTGCCACAGCCTGTACCGGTTCGCTTATTCTCTTTCTTCCCACAGGACCGAATTTCTCCTCCACCCGAAATTGGAGTCGTTCTTCCCCAACCGGCCGCCAGCACGCGATCTCCGGCGAGCCGCGCCACCAGCCTCCTCCTGCGGAAAGAACGGAACCACCCGTGGCCGATCTACCTTCTCCAAGTGCAGGTTCGTTCGGGTGGTCGAGATCCCGTCTCGTGTGTCTCTCGATTTGGTCGCCGCCACCCCTGGATTTGCCGCCGTCGATCTGCTTCCATGCGTAGGGTGCCAAACTTTTTTTCCTGCATCCGCCGCCTGCTGCTCTTTCCGTCGATCGAGGTGGCTGGGGAGAGCTTGGTAGCGAGCCGCTCGCATCAGCGTACGCAGAGGGGGAAGTGGAGGCAGGGCCTGGGAGGAGCAGTGGCATGGGGGCTGGTCGATTCGTAGGGCAACCGCCAAGGGCATGCGAGCGCGTACGAAGAGGAGACGGCCGTCCCGGGAGCAAGCAAGGCAGCGCTCATAGACGCACGATATGGTATTACTGAAAAATGGAGCTGAGTGGCCGCGAGCCAACCAAAGATCTGTCCCTGCTACCTCACGACCGCTGTTGATATTTTTACCGGCACAAACAGCAAGAGCTGCAAAACGCGGGGTTCGTGTCGCGTGGATGTGTAGTTACTTGCGGTTGATGCCTGATGATAAGGTGCTGGGCTGGCGTCGCCCTTTCTGGCGGCCCAAGCAGCCTGCTCCATCAAATATCGAATCGCTGCAAACAGTCCGATAAAATTATAGTCCCACCTCGCTATCTTATTCAGACATCTGGCTGTTTATATACGTTCATAAATTGCAATTTGCCAGGAAGTCAACGAGCCTTCTCCAAAATAAGGAGCTGCCTGATGGAGTCTCTGCATGAGCTAATTGGAGAATTAAACGGACGAGACTGAACGGAAGGGGGGTTGCGTGGGGATGCCCATGAATTTGCGGAAAGAGGAAGAATGAATCTCACGGACTGAGAGAATTCCACGCTGGGGAAAGAGGAAAAAGGAGTCATGCCGCCGCCCGGGACGAGGACGGCATGTAATAGGACCTCGAAGGGGTCTTCAACTTGTTAGGGCTTGGTCTGAGGTGGCACAGGTGAGGAAAAAGGAGTCATGCCGCCGCCGGGGACGAGGACGGCATGTAATAGGAGCTCGAAGGGGGTCATGTGGTCAATGCAGTGGCGGGTTTTCCCTTTTTTCTCAAA
This sequence comes from Lolium perenne, assembly GCF_019359855.2. Taxonomy (NCBI): domain Eukaryota; kingdom Viridiplantae; phylum Streptophyta; class Magnoliopsida; order Poales; family Poaceae; genus Lolium; species Lolium perenne. The sequence goes on along the minus strand of NC_067250.2, from coordinate 94,471,048 downwards.
CTTTTCTATTTAATTTTGCATTTTAATACTACCTCATGCCACCGTTAAAGAGAAAAAAAAAGATCATTAGACTTTTCTCTTTAACCCGATCGGGAAGAGAGGAATGCCTTGGCCCGTTCGTTGGCTCGCCCGAGTAAAGCGGGATCAATTCAATGGGCCGCAAGTCTAGAATCATCGAAAAAAATATGCAATTTTGTTCCCGCGAAGTGTTTCCTCTTGATACGTTGGATTATGGATTTCCAGAATCAGCAAGCCGCCTAAGAAAGCAACAAACAACAGGAATCATAAAGAAGGAATTAGTTGGCAATCGTGAGAGGAGTAGGGATCCGAGCTCTCCCAATGGGAATAGGCAGAGCCGCCACGATGGCGGCGGCGAGAGGAAAATCCCGTCACGTGCGGCGTGTCGTGTTCCCTTGCGCTTGCGCTAGGGCAGAGGGGCTTGGGCACTTGGAGTTGGGAGGCCCGACTGCGGGAGGTGGGCTTTTCTTGGCTTACCTTTTTTTCCACTGTATTGTATCACTACATCTGCACGACCAACGGTCCTCCTGCGAACGGCTAAGGGCCACGGCTAGATATGAGTTTAATTCTCCAGCCTAGGACTATTCCTGGACAAGAGCTAGAGAGTCACGAACTGCCATTCACCGATCATCTTGCGGCCAAGAGAAGAAGACAACAGTACACCCACGGTGGTTTCAAACATGATATTAGCACAACTATAATGTACTTCTCTCAGTTCACATGTGTCATCACAAATTTTGTTGATGACTTCTCTCGATAGCAATGTAATTGGCAGGTAAAAGACATATGAGTCAAATAACAAATATCACAAAGACACATATTTATCAATAATTTAGACTAAGATCCATAAATTATTATAGCTTATGCATAGCATGTTAGAAAACACTTTAAATATTTCTTAGTAAAATTTTATTTATGCTAAAAATATTAATAATCATTTTAATAATTATATTTAGGGCCTTTCATTTTAATTTTGCCTTGGCTCCCCGAGATTTCATGACCAGCCCTAGGAGGATACGAGTGGAGAGGAGGAGCAGCGAGAGCGGCAAGCGGATAGAGGGAGAGAGAGCAACCTAGCACCGCATGTCAGGTTAAGAGGTGGACATTGTTGATGGCGTGGGGATCATGTGTGGGTGTTGAGTAATTTGCAACATGCTATTTGAATTATACAATACATCGTATAATAAATGACTACATGCTATTTGCGCGCGGAGCACGCTACTATATGTTTGAAATGATGTTATATGATTTTCACTAATAACATGATATAATAGACATATTAATTAAATGCTCCATTTTGTTTTGAATTTGATCACCATACATTTATAACATATGAAAGAGTAGCAAATTAAATAGGTGTGACACCGTAGCAACGCACGGGTTTTGTCCTAGTAGAACTCTAAAGGATAGAAAAATATAGAACCATCCTTAGAGTTCCATGCACGCGGCCGCTGCCAAACTTCAACGTCGCATGAACGCACGTTGGCAAAAACACGAGCCTCCACCATTGGCAAATCCAAATAAGCATCATCGTTAACGAGGCTTTGTGAGTCGATGAACAGCCCACTGCAAGCAGCGAGACACATGTTACTAATGCTTGATCAACAAAGATTTATTATCACTTGACTGCGCTTAGCCACTAAAAATTAAACTTGAAATTGTATATATCTATTATGATCCAAATTGATTTTCATGTTGGCTATGTGGAGGGAGAACCCGCAAAAAAAGATGGAAAACACAAACGGCTCACATTCAACAATCAAATTTATGTTCACTTCCTTTTAAATCCTAAGAACAAAAGATTTCTCCTAAGTTAAATGTGTTGTATAAAAGTGGTAAGAACAAAATATTTCTCCTAAGTTAATTGTGTTGTATAAAAGTGGTAAAGATCGCAAGGGCCGCTCGACAAATAGTGAGCACATCGAAGACCTTAAAGGAAATCACAAATTGATCAAGACATCGCGGTTGAGGATGACACAAAGATAAACAACACGGACGGTAGCAACATTGTAGGGAAAAAGGTGGTTGCAAATTTTATGGTAGCAAAAAGAGACAAACGAGGATGAAGGAGGCAATCATTGTGCCAGGTAACAATAGCAACGGAAAATAGAGGGATGCATGCAAGAAGAAGGAAGGAGATGGAAGGAAAGTTTTTCCTCAAAAAAAAGATGGAAGGAAAGTTTTACCTCAAAAAAAGATGGAAGGAAAGTTAGAGGATCATGACCTCAGGCACCCCTATTGCTTTTCTACACAAACAAGCTCACATTTTCATTTACTAAGAAGAAGAAAGTTGCCTACTTAATTATCGAAAAATCGAACGAAAACCTTGCAAACAACAGTGATGCAACACACCACCGCCAAGAATGAAGCCTCGAGCTTGATTAATGCTTAGAATTATATATGTTACAATCATCAAAGAAGCCGGAGTGGCTTATTAGGAAGCTGATGTCCCGATTTGAGTCACGGTCACTGCCCATCGCATAGGCTGCCAATGCTCGGACTTTTGTGAGTGTGGCATATCACAACTATTTTGTTAGTGAAAGTGCATGGAGCCCCCATGTGTGGTTTTGGTAATTAATGACAATCCCTATGGACTAATGTTTGCATTGAGTTATATTTGTAGGAGTTGTCCATAGGCAATTCTTGAACCATTTGTTGGTTTCAAGGTTGCAATAAGAAGAATTTGATGAAGGATATCAAGTGTCAAGTATGTCTTGAAGATGAAGATGAAGTGAGCCCTCAAGTTACTTCAAGACATCAACATGATGAAGAATGAAGTGCAAGTTCAAGATGAGCCAACTCGAAGAGTTCATAAGCTTGAAGCTTGCCATGGAGAAATGAAGTGCAAGTTCAAGATGAGCCATCTCGAAGAGATCCTTTGCTTGAGTCTTGCCATCCATATGGTGATCATGGATATGTGAAGATGCGCCGAAGAAGAAGCTCTCCCATGGTGGATTATGGGGGAGCAATCCACATGGTGGTCATGGTTATGTGAAGATGCGCCGAAGAAGAAGCTCTCCCATGGTGGATTATGGGGGGAGCAATCCACAAGACTTCGTCAAGCAAGCACAAGCAAGAAAGGCGTTCCATCTTGTTGAGGTCAAGATCGTCGTCATCGAGCTCAAGTGGAATGCGCAAGTATAAGGTTTGCTCTTGATAGGGTTTCTTTCTCACCGGTCTCATAGTGTAGTTGGAGACCGGTTTATAGTTTAGTTGCCGTACTATCAAGAGGGCTCTCGAGTGAGTAACTCAATCGTATCGTTCGGAGAGAGCTCAAACATTTGCATCCTTGCATCATCCTTCTTGGTTGTTATTTGGGCCTTATCCATGTGATTTTTTTAGAGCTTATGCTTATTCTCATGACAAGTTCTAGTTCATCGAAAACGGATTTCGCATAGATCACTTGTTGCGTTTTCGAGTTTGATTCATCATATTTCTTGGTTGTTATTTGGATCTTATCCATGTGATGATTTAGAGCTTGTGCTTATTCTCATGACAAGCTCTAGTTCATCAAGAATGGTTTTTGCACGGGCAACTTGTTGCATTTTCGAGATTGGAGGTTTTACCGGTATGTCTTTTTTAGATAGGTCAAACCTTTCATCATTTGTTTCTATCCTCCCTTGTTGTACTATGATGGTTTCCTGCATGATCTTGTAGAGCTTGTTCCTAGCTTCAAAACAAGCCCAAGATCATCAAAATCGGAGTCTGGATGCTAAAGTTATGCCCGTTTTAGTTTTGGTGTTTCTGCAGTTTTCTGGGGGGGGGGGGGGGGCGGATAATCCGGCCCGAATGGCCAATTCCGGGCAAATATCCGGCCAAATATCCGGCCCGAGTCCAGGGGCGATTTCGGGGGGCGGATAATCCGGCCCGGGGGCGGATTTTCCGGCCTGAGAGGCCCCAAACGGTCATATTTCGTTGGGAGGGGGTATATAAGACCCCCTTCTTCCTCCTTGGGCTGGTTGGTTCACTTTCTCTCTCTCCCCTCCATTGTTGTACTTCAAAGCTTGCCCTAGTTCTTGATTCCTCCCATGATTCTTGCATATTCTTGAGGGAAAAGAGAGAGTAGATCTAGATCTACATTTCTACCAATCAAATCCATCTCTTTGTGAGTGGAACTCTCTAGATCTTGATCTTGGTGTTCTTTGTGAATTCCTTTGTTCTTCCTCTCGATCTTATTCCCCCAATAGCTTTTGTAGCTTTGTTGGAATTTGAGAGAGAAGGACTTGAGCATCTTTGTGGTGTTCTTGCCATTGCATTTGGTGCATCGGTTTGAGTTCTCCACGGTGATTCGTGGAGGTGAAAGCAAGAAGGTTGTTACTCTTGGGTTCTTGGAACCCTAGACGGATTCTAGGCCTTTGTGGCATCTTAGTGGTGTTCTTGGGGACTCCAATTAAGTTGTGGAGAATCTTCAAGGGCAAGGCCTTTGTGGCATCTTAGTGGTGTTCTTGGGGACTCCAATTAAGTTGTGGAGAATCTTCAAGGGCAAGGCCTTTGTGGCATCTTAGTGGTGTTCTTGGGGACTCCAATTAAGTTGTGGAGAATCTTCAAGGGCAAGGCCTTTGTGGCAATTTATTGGGAGCCTCCAATTAAGTTGTGGAGATAGCCCCAAGCTTTGTGCGGGTTCGGTGACCTTCCTAAGGTCCCATAGTGGATCGAGGACATCCCTTTTGGTGGGAATTCTCGAGGAGAATACGGTGGCCCTCGTGCATTTGGAGTGACTTGTCCTCCACACCGCTCCAACGGAGAGTAGCACTCGCAAGAGTGTGAACTTCGGGCTACATCATTGTCTCCGCGTCACTTCGGTTATTTCTATACCCGAGCTCTTTACGTATGCACTTTACTTTGTGATAGCCATCGTGCTTGAAGTTATATATATATCTTGCTATCTCATAAGTTGCTTGTCTTGCTTAGCATAAGTTGTTGGTGCACATAGGTGAACCATTGCTTAGAATAAGTTGTTGGTGCACATAGGTGAACCATAGTTTATAGGCTTTGGGCTTGACAAAGTAAACGCTAGTTTTATTCCGCATTTGTTAAGCCCATCTCGTAAAGGTTTTAAATCGCCTATTCACCCCCCCTCTAGGCGACATCCGTGTCCTTTCAGTTAGTCCACCCTTTCTTTATCGGATTGCATCTATTGTGGGTAATGAAAAACGACAATTTTCTAAATTAACCCACCATCGGTATTATGGAGGAAATAAAAGTTGCTTCACTCGCCCGGATGCAGACACCATCCCATAGGCAAGCAAATTGTGTGCCCTGCATTAGCTGACCCCATGAAAAGTCACTCCATCTGTTACAAATTAGTCTCCGCATCTTTGCTCTAATTTGGTCATTATACAGACATATGTAGATACGTTTTAGTGTTTGAGTTTACTTGTTTTCAAAAAACATGTGACAATTAATTTGGAACAGAGTGGTATTGGAATGCTCATAAAACTAAACCTAGCTCACGAGACTTCATCTAATAGAGAACAAATGATTGATCCATGCGTTTTCGCTCACCATGACGAGCTCCTGAAAATAGTATGGATTTCTAGCGTAGAGTTGTTGAATTGCTTTTTTAAATTTTTCTAAGGGATTAAAAAGGGTGTGGCCAGTTTCTAGTCCACTGCGAATTGATTTAGTTCTTAATCTATTGACGTCATTAAATCTCAGTTGCATTGTAACTCATGTTTAGCACGAATCACGAAACAAATCTAATGATCTAAAGCATGTTTCTTAGTTGCATCGTCATTTGGAGATGAAAATAAATCAGTTGAACCCCATTTGCAACTGGAAAAACTCAGTTACGGTCTAACTTGCAATTCATATGCACGAATCTTTACTATTAAATGGGAGTTGGTCGTTTGACACTCAACGCACTTGGTGGTCGTCATTGAAAGCATCCTATCCATCCAATTACACGCTGCCAAAAACCACCGTCCGATCCTGCCCTCTTCCCCGCTCCACCCAATCTCCTTTCTCTCCCATCTACAGTAGATCTCAATCACGCCGCCTAGGCCTCTGCCACCCACCTCGCCGTCCATGGTCCACCCCATCCCCATCCCCATCCCCCTCCCCTCCCAGCGTCGGTCGGACTTCAGCGCCTCTCCTCATGGTGACTACGGAGCACCTCACGGACGAGCGACACTTGGGAACATACGTGCCTGTGGCCGACCGCCCTTCTCATGCTCGATCTCGTGGCCATCCGTGTCACGGCTAGCATGCGAGGGCAGGGTAGGCGGTAGAGATCCATTGATGGTGGAGGTGGCTGATGGGGACGACCAATGCGGTGAAGCTCAGCGACGGCCGCAACTGGCGGTAGGGGCGCGGGCGGAAAGAGCTCTCCGCGGTACAGATGGCGGTCGAGAGGAACAGAGGATACAAGGTTGGCGGCGACCTGAGCCCAGGGTACAGTAGTGGCATCTACCCTATACTACATACCATGCTTTTATTCTGTTCAAAGGGGCTCACCTTCCTCTCGTCAATATCAGGAGCATGATCAAAGCAGCGACAAGGGGCACGACCTGAGTAGCGACCTGGCGCGTGGGGAAGAGCCTCTCCGTCTCCTACCTGTACACCAGGCTGCGCTCATCCTACTCCTGCTCTGGCTGCCAGTAGGGTAGGCTTTTGGTACCGTCGTCGCGTCTGTTGTAGCTTCGGTTGTGCACTATGCACAACGCTGCTACTTTGTGCTGTTTTGGTGTATAAAAATCGTATGTATTATTTAGAATTGACTCTTCGGTTCATGATGTTTATTTGATCACATTTGTGCGGAGTCATTATGCCAAACAACAAGAATAGTGTTTCCATGTACTCTGAAAATAAGGTTATAGGCAAAACACGTGTAGTTGATGTCTAATGAATTAATTTAAAATCAGTCCAGGTAGTTGACTTCCCTTGATCTTTCATCTTTGGGATGTAGGTTTTCATATACGGAGTGATTATGCCAAAGCTGCCGCAGCCACCGGATGCCTCGTAGGAGAAGGTCGGGCAGAAGCTGAGATGTTCCTAATCTCCCATGTAAGTCACCTTTCCCTTGTTCTATGTGAGCGCACTTGTACTTTTGGTATACTTGCAATTATTTGATAATGATAATATTATAGTAAAATTATTCTACATTCTGAATTGTTCAATACATATACTTGATATGTGCATATTAAATCTGTTTTGATCTTAGTACAATAAAAGCAGGTACTTGGGTGGATGAACTCCTCTCCCTTGGAGATGTTCCCATGCGTTACTAGGCTTAAATATGTGAATCAACTTGTGGAATTATCATATAAAAATAAAGAAGCATGATGAATATCATTCGTAGCTATTTGACCTAATATTTTGATTTCTACACTAATAAGCAAGTTGAAGGCTGGTAATCTTTACGTTCGCACCATTGATATATATGGCATGATCCTCTTATGCATCACATCTGAAATTGTTTTGGTGTCCTATGACGATTTCTATTTTGCATAAACCTATTGACAATTTCAGGACGGCATGAAACCTATGACTCACATGTTTATTGTAGTGGCCCTTTGGTTTAATGCCTCTCATGTTCTGTACATGCCGTGGTATTTTGTATGAAACCTCTGAATGTAAGAACAGAAAAGTGCAGATAAACACATCAATTCATCATTTAACTACCTTTAAGATTAAAATTTTCCATTTTATTTAGATATTCCTTCTTTTATTTGGTCAGGGAGCCCAATATTCTTGCTGAACATTTCTGAATCCTTCCTGGAATGCTACCTTGTGATTGGTCAAAACAACACACGGTCCTTCACAATGCCATACTTCTGTGATATCTCATTAGGCTTTTCGGTGCATGTAGTAGTCATTCTGAACTGTCAATCTAATTTTCGTATTCCGGTGCCGCTCAGTTGTCTATGTTTTCATCTATTCTTATCGATGTTTTGAAGGAATCGGTAGGAGATGGATGCCCGGTATGACTGCACAATGTCTGGCTAGATTGTTTATCCCCTTATCTAATGTGGCAATGATAACCAATAACAAGAAGGAATTGCCTATTTGAACCCTCTCAATATACATATATGTCAGATAGGTGGCATAGCTTTTAGGATTTATCACTTGTTGGTTCGGAGCTTGTTCCACCTGGTTATGATGTTGCATTCTCCCCCAATACCTTCTGTTCTGTTTGATCATTGTTTTTTATGCTATTGTTGGTCAAGTAATTAAACTTGTTTGGTACAAAATTCACAAACAACACACCTAGGCAGTATCTTTATGTCGTTTTGGCGGAGTAACTATGAATTTGGACATGCTCTGTTTGGTTTAGATAAACTCTTCGGTACTCATAGCAGTGTTGATCTGAAATTCTGAGTACTGGACTTTTGGATTTGAAAAAAGTATGCTCCTGTTGTAGACCAGAATATCTGGAAATTTGTTCAGATGGTGGATCCAATAGCTGACTCAAATAAAAGCCTTGACCGTGGACTTTATTAATGCTCTGATTTCTCATTCCAAAAGTAACTCCTATAGTTTTAATAGTTGCCCACATATAATACAGGTCCATTTCATTCTTCTTTTTGTTTGCAGCTAGCAGTTTGATTGCTGATGTGTTTGATGTTGAGGTGTCAGTTCTGGAAGCAGAGGTAATGGAATTTGCATTTTATTTCCAGAAATGCCTATGACGGAGATTGGAATTTCAAGGATGAAGATACTGATTTATGCCATCTTTCTGCTTCAAGAATACATTCTATGTGCTCTCTTCCTTTCACTTCAGACTTACGAATGTTTAGCCTGCTACGAAACTCATGTGTTCGGCCTAAAGAGTTACAAATTTATCCGTGATGGCCACATGCACTAATGCCTGATGCAGTCTTGCGGGGAACAATCAGCTAGCAGCGGCATTTTCTCTGGCAATGACATGATCAATCCATTGGTAGATGATAATTACCTCAGGTGATTCGATAATCTGTCTGTAGTTATTTATGGATGATTAGTTGTCAATCGCTACATTACATGCACATAGAGGCCTCATAGATATAATTTCTCTGTACTGATGGTTGCTGGACTAATATTTCCTCAAAGCAGTAGTATTATCCATCACATCTTCCTTCTTCTCATCATACTTGACGTGGTTAACAGCTTCATTTGACTAAAAGAATTTGACTCTTCCTAGCAGGCGAAATTACTCCGAAGTGCTCGCAGATTACCTACACTGAAAAATAATTTCTTGCTCAGCGCCGACGATTTATTCCAGCCAACGGAGTTAAAGATCATATTTATGCAACTTACTTGACACTCCCTCCCCTTCCCGCGTGCGGGTAGTGAGGTATCCATGATTTAGGATATCTAAGCCCTACATACAAGTTTTAATAAAGTGCTCGCTTCTAGATGATTGACGGGTCGGGGCATTGCCGGTGCAGGTTTGGTCGCCAGAGATTATCGAGAGAAGTTCATTGCTGCGGCATGCAGAAAGTACAGCAACATCAGAGATCCTTTTACAATTGAGCTTATTGCGTGCCGTGATACTGTCCTGTTTGCCAAGGATAGGGGCTCTGGGTGAAAGTGCAGATGGAAACTGATTGCCAGATGGTTCAATCCCTGTGTCAGGATAGGCAGGGACAACGAGCTGAAGGGATCCAGTTGTTGCGCTCGATGCAGGTTCTGTTTCAGAAGTTCAGTAACCATCTGTCGTTCCTTGAGCCATAGATCCAAATCATACACGTAGGTAGCTAGGGCGGTGGCCACGTCGATTAAAAGCGGTCAGAGGCAGTACTAATCTAATGCCAATGCAATCCATCGAAGGTACACTTAAATTTCTTGATATTTTTCAGTTGAAATTTTACACTAGAGTTTTCACACGACTGCTCCATGTATGTCGTAAATTGTGATTTATGTAAAAAAAAATATCTGCATGTTTTTAAACACCCTTTAGATTACACTTTAGATTTCAAGATGAATAACATATATTTACTGCTAGAGGGATGGTGTATATCGCTTCTCCCCGTGGGTAGTAGCACCAAATATCTTTTTTCTTGCCCCACATAAATCTCTACAATAATCTTACCAGGGAGTTTAGTTTTCATGTACGGAAAATTTTCTATTACCTTATTTAGCTTGAAAAACTGTGGAAAGCATCCATCTTGCTGTGATACTGGGAGTGAAAAAACAAAAGATTTAGTCTTTTTGAGAGGGCAAATTTTAGTCTTCTGGTAACTTTCCTGATATTTGTAGTATTATTAACTGGTCTTTGGATTAGGAGTGTTAAGTGCCTAATTTTTGTTGCTAGACTGACACAAAAGTTGAGAACAGTGTTGCACAAAAGCTAATTCAAATAAATGTTTTTTCCTTTGATTGATCTTATTACATCAGTCTCCGTGAAGAGGCCAGCTATCTATGTAATTAGGATGAGTAGCCAACACAACAATGTGCTTAAGAAATGAACACGGAAAGAAGTATGATAGAAATTATTTTTCAAAATATAGACATGTATAAATTCATCGAAACTTTCACATTAGTGTTAGTGTCAGACTACTTCCTTGTATTTAAAATTTCAGGTTAAGGGCTAGCATTTCTCGTACTGAGATACTAACTCACACGTTCAAAGGTATGAAAACTGGAAAGTTGTTATTTGTTCAATGTATGAAAAATTTCGCTTATTCTTAGAAGTAAGCATATGCAAATAATTGTCATTTTGTTCAAAACTGTTGTTGGACTCACAAGAGCAGTAACAAAAAAGAGATATATTATAGTGGTGGTGCTCTAGAGCAGTTTGTTCTATTTTATATGTGAACGTAGGCTCCGCATACTACTTACTAATATCTAACAACGGACTTGCTGAGAAAATAGGAATGCCCGCCTGGTGACGATAAGTATGTGAAAAAGAAGTAAGAAATGAGGACGATGACACCTACTGTCATGCATGAAGAAAGAAGGAAGAATTCGACTCTCATCGACCATTGGTCTGAAATGAAGTTCGGTGCATGTCACTCTTGATTTATTGTTTTGAGAAATATAAAAGGCATGTATCTTTTCTATAGTTTTCTGCCCATATTATGTTGAATGGTGGTGCATATGATGTTGAATTATGAGAAGTGAAAATTTTGATGTTTCTGAAATACTATGTGGGTATGTTTCCTATCTGTAAAAAAAGAGGATGTTTCATGTACATGTGCCAGATGTGCGATGACCAAAAGAAAAATTTAGGGGCCGTAGCAACGCACGGGCATTCAACTAGTTATGATGCAATTAAACGGTATAGGACTTCACTTAGCACTATCTTAGTTCTAAGTTAGATAAGAACTAACAAAAGGACAAGTCGTTTCTGAACCGAGCTCATATACTTGTGGTTGAATGAAAAAAGGGGAAAAATCAGAAAAATTTGAATTTTTTGTTCAATGAACATGAACAAGTGTTCTAAGTGCACACCAAAATCTCTGAGAGCAAAAATACAAATCGAAGTAATGTAAGCTACAAATCTAGATGTTCCAGACAATACTTTTTTTTTTTGCACAGACTACCAGTCAAGTCATTTCTTTGCAAAAATATGGCATGTAGTTAGAGAACATCCTCATTTTAATTGTAAATATTTTATTATTATTTTGTTTGCTATATTTTTCGATTTTTTTATATTTAACCATGATCACATGCAATGTTCAAGAAATCGCCAATCTTAACTTATCGGTTAGCCTTAAAATGGAGATTAATCGCTTATCGGTCGATTAATCGATTTTATCGGTCGCCCATTTATCGGCTTATTTTTTTGTAAATCCTAATTTCCAGCACTAAATTTTATATAATATGTATGTAAAAATAATATTGGAGTATTGAGCAGAAGAATTACTTTGATTATTTGCATTTGAATCAATAAAATGGAAAATTTGAGATAATGCACAATTCTACAAAATAATAGGACGAAAATATCGACTGCGATACCGAGTCGCGAAATTTCATTGACAACCAACCAAAATTCGGTCACCGAAGTGAAAATCGGACGAAATATCGGCTCTCAGACAGAAAATCGGCCGATATATCGGTGCAACGATAAATTAGCCGATATGCTGAAATCTTATCGGTTACCACCCGATTCACGATAAATCGGTATCTCGGCCGATCACATGAGCTTGGGGTCAGAACTAGTTTTTCGCTAGCAAAACCGTGAAGATGTATCTCTGACGTTAAAGAAACCTGCCAGGATTCGTGGGCCAAATAGTCTACCTAACATCAATGGAGACCCACGCTTAGCAGGCCGTGTTTCCACAAGCGACATGCTATTCCTTCGGCCCGATGCGCGAGTCAATGTTAGAGTCGCCCGGCCTGTACGAGTACCTTCAAGCTTCAACCTTTGCCCTCGACAATTTTACTACTCCCGAACCATGGGCACTGCCGCCGCCGCCGCCGCCACGGCCGCCGCGCCGCTGCTCGACCCCCAAGCTGTCGCCCTGCAGCAAGGCGAGCTGGACGGGCGCTTTGCCGACGCGGATGAGCAACCAGCGGCACCTGCAGAGGAGCCCGCGGAGGAGGACGAGGAAGAGGAAGACGACGAGGACGAGGACTGGTCCGACGACGACGTGCGCGAAGCCCACGCCTGGCTCGACGCCGCGGAGGGCCCGGACGGCTCAGCGCGGATTTCCTCGACCTTCTCGGGCGCCGGAGGCGCCGCGCGGCGGCCGAACGCGCACGGCGGGATGCTCGCCCGCACCCTCCAGCCGCTCTCCAACCGCCAGCAGAAGCTCGCCTCGCACTTCCGCGCCGGGCCCTTGGAGGTACGCTGTTTCAGCTCCTCGCCTTGGACTACTACTACTATGCGTTTTCGGCCTCTGTGCTGAACATTTTTTGGGCGTATGCTGTCTGGGAGCTAGCTAGGGTTCAGTGGTTTTTACTAACTACTACTGGTTAGAGCTAAGCCTAGTAGTTTCGGCTATGTAAATTCTACGTTTCCAACGTCACTCCGCAATGGAACTCTGCTCATGCTATATTCACTGAGGTGTTGTAGTACTTTGCTGAATATTTGATGTGGTGAGTTCTGAACTACTCAGGAGTGGGAAGGTAGAATGGACGTGGGGATGTCAAATTCCGTGACGACTGCAATAAGGGACAACGTAAGAGACTCCACGATTGGGAAAACAAGGAATATTGGGAAGGCTGACCGCGCTACAGTTGAACAGGTTTGCACATTTTTTTATTGTTGGGTGATGCTTATTTCATTCTCTGCTTGGTTGGGGATTCAGCCTGTACACTTGCATATTCCTGTTTCAAGTGTTTCTTCCCTTACAGAGCATGCGACAAAACAAAGTTTAGTTGCTAGATTGTAAAATGCTTGCTGTTTCATCCATCTTTGTTTATATGCAGGCTATTGACCCGAGAACACGCATGGTTTTGTTTAGGATGTTAAACAGAGGTGTTTTTGATAACATAAATGGTTGTATTTCTACTGGAAAAGAGGTAACCTTCAATTTGCAGTGCATATCGCATTACATGTCTTCTACTAGGAGTACTTGCCAGTGTCATTGCATCTGTTGTATACAGAGGTCATCGCTACTTTTGAGCTGTTAACAGAAGAACATAGAGAATGCATCCAGAACTACATCGCAATTTTTTTTCTGTATATCTGTAACTAGATTAACAGACTCAATATTAACTGCTGTAGTTGATTTGTCTTTTTCTTATGTAGGCAAATGTGTACCATGCAACAAAAAAAGATGGCAGTGAGTTAGCAATCAAAGTCTATAAAACTTCCGTCCTTGTTTTTAAGTAAGATACTGATTTGTACTTGTTTTTCTTCTAACTGGATACTCATTGAGAGCTACTGCAGAATGCTAATTCTGGACATTTTGCTGTACCTTTCTGTACCCCTATAAATTATTTTGAGTCAAAAGAGTTTGCATGTGAATAAACTACATCGTTCCTTGTTGCAGGGATAGAGACCGATATGTTCAAGGAGATTATCGTTTTAGACATGGTTACTGCAAGCATAATCCTCGGAAAATGGTAAAAACCTGGGCTGAAAAGGAAACGCGAAATCTTATACGGTGAGGAATATTTTTTTTAAACCTAGTGAGGAATATTCTACTTACACATGCTTTATTCGTGATTTGCATTACAGTAATTTGGCAAGGTTTCTCCCAATGGGATTATTTTGTTATATTGGATTTATTTTTGTGGGAAAGGAGGATGCACTTCGAGGCATAAGCAATAGACCATCTTTATTTTGTTCCATTTACCACCAAATAAAGTTCCCACCCTCTATATTTTTATCTTCTTTTGTAAATACTTGAACAAATGCTTTCAATGAGTTAGTCAAATAAAAAATGAAAGAGGTTGTAACTTTGAATATCATGCACTTAGTATTACCCTTGTTCAGAGTTGGAGAAAAAGGAATCCGGTGCCCGAAGCCAGTGCACTTGAAGCTTCATGTTTTGGCTATGGAATTTATAGGTAAAACTTGTGATAACATTTGTTTCTTTCAATGCCTGTAGAAATGGTATAATATAACTGCCTACTAATTGTTCAAAACATGCACTGTGCTGGCAGAACATCTCACAGAACAGTACTTTCATGGTATTATTAGTGAATTAAATAAAATTAAATAATTTGAATTGGTTCTCCTTCAGGAAAAGGAGGTGTTCATGCTCCTCGCCTTAAGGACGCTTCTTTGTCGGATGATAAGTTGCGTGTAGCTTACTTTGAGGTACATGACAAAGATTGATTTGTATTTCTAATTCCCCCATCCTTTATTTTGCTAGATGTTGATTGGAACTTTGGTCTGTACTAAATGATTGCAGATGTTACCATTAGTCAAATTAGACAGTTACAACTTTGTGCATGTTTGATCACTTTGGATGTCATTCACGTTTAACCAAAGGCAGCTCTACTCTTGCTGCATTCCTGCACCACATTTTCTACAATTAAATTAAAAATTTCTAGAGATGGATAAATCGTGGTTTCTAATGTGTGTACAATGCTGTTTTTATGTAGTGACATGAGTCTAGGAGGGTATCTAGGATCACCATTGTCCAAATACAGTTTTTATATGACTTTTGTTTCTGGAACCTAACTATAATGGTTACTTACGTTTCTACATGCCATCGTGCAAAATACATGTGTTGAATTCCAAATGTGCGAGAACGTAACCGCAGAATTTAGCGGTTAAGCTAGTCAGGCAGTAGCTGTTCATTTGCGCATATCCATGGACAACATTTTCCCTTTACCATTAAATGTCAGCTGAATATGGTCTTACGTAGAAGGAACCATTTCCCCATATATTTACCACAGCTTCTTTTTCAGATAGTTACAACGATGCGGACACTCTACCAAAAGTGCAAGCTTGTCCATGGTGATTTGAGTGAATACAACATTCTTTATTATGAGGTAGTTGGCCACTTACGATTAAGAGTTTTTTAACCTCTTTTATCTCCCGGTTAACCAGCTCTTGTTCGTGTCTCATTCTTATTTGCTTGTTGTGCAGGGACACTTGTACATCATTGATGTTTCACAGTCAGTCGACCTCGATCATCCTTTAGCATTGGATTTCCTCAAGGAAGATTGCTTGCATGTTAATGTGAGTAACAATTAAATAAAAACAATTCCAGAGATGTATAACTCGTGTTTTTTTTAAATATCTATGCAATGCTGATTCCAGGACTTCTTTGAAAAACGAGGTGTTGCTGTCATGACAGTAACAGAGCTATTTAATTTTGTTGTTGATCAAAATATTGCTGATGAAGATGTTGATGATTACCTGGAGAAGGTATGTCTTTATTCTACTTTCAGTAGTTACATTACATTGTAATAATCAATTTCCTGGGAACTATGCTCAAGTCGGGCACAGACCTGATGGTTAACAACATTTGTCCTTATATCAGGTTCAGCAAAAGATTTTGGAAAATGAAGATACAGATGCAAGGGATGATGAAATTGCTCCGACAGTCTTGGTGCAGGTAGGAATAGGCATATAATGTTAATATCATTATGCATTTCAGCAGCTTTGCCAGAAATATATTTTACAACAGGGAGCCTCTTCACTTCTTCAGTGACAGACACTAATATCTGAAGCATACTTTTGCTTGGTGCATATGTTTTTACCCATAAACCATCAGTTTGCAAATATAAAACATGATATTTTTATATTTTTTTGCTTCATGGTATTGCCATTACTTTGGAAACTGTTTTATCTCATATACTACAAAATTATATTAGTTCTACATATGGGGTTGAAGATATAGAGCGTGATCTCTCACAGATCTTTTATACCAGCTTTTGAAAACTACTTGGTGTTTATTTTTATGTATTTCTTACTCCTTCCGATACTTGGTATACTGTTCACTTGCTAATAGTTATCTCCTTTACTATTTTCAATAGACGTTGGACTATGTGAAGCAATGCGAGGCAGATATAGTCAACATGTCAGTGGCCCAACGTCCATCCCTTGGCTATGAACCAACAGCAGATAAGCTTTATGAGCTGCCACAGTTAGGATTTGTGCGGGCTAAAAACGAGCCTAGCGAGAAGCAGCAAGAACAGCCAGCACAAGATACACCGGAAGAACCCTTGGACCTAGAGAATAAGTGCTCATTGGAGGAGAACAAGGAGGAAGATGAATCAGAAGACAGCGAATCTTGCTCTGGTTCTGATGAAGATGGTTCGTGGCAGGAGTCCACCAAGTTGGGGCCCGAGGAAAAGAAGGCTGCTCGGAAGGAAAACAAGAAGAAGGTGAAGGAGGAAAAGAGGGAAACCCGCAAGACCAAGATCCCCAAGGCTGATAAGAAGAAGAGGAAGAAGATGGCCAAAGCCAAGTGCAAGCGGTAGTGAACCCGGTGCAGGCAAACGCACATGGCTGACACCATCAGTTTTATGTTACAGTTATACGAATCTACTTTCAGTTACTACTTTATCTTGAATGGAAATGCGTGATGTGTTGTAGTTTTGATGTGCTTTGTTGCTCGTATGTCTCCAGTCCTCTATAAATGTATTATTAGTACTTGGAGAACCTGTGCTGTAAAAGATATATATGTCAGTTCGCAAGATTACCAGATCTTTTGAGTTGTGTACGCATGATGCGTCTGAAATGATCGTTTGATTTTCTCTGTTCTATTATAGTTGTACCTCTTAGACATCCTTTTGTGGACTGGACGGAGGAAGTAGTAACGATTCAGTGTAAACTAAGGAGGAGAACAGACCAAGGACGAGAACAGACCAAAGATTTCTGATAAATTGTTCCATGATCCAAACCTTATAAGCAGAAGCGTAGATTAACCGTTCCACATACAAGGTAGTCTTGAATTTAAGAACAAAAGATAAGAGATGGATATTTGAACGGCATAATTCAAATCTCCTAAGCTTAATTCGCCCTTAATTCGCCGACGATTCAGATAGTTTTTGTTTACCGTAAAAGTAGAGCAAAGAATGGCACATTCCCCTGACTCCCCGAGGTAAGAGTTAAAAATCCACATTTTAACCTTGCCGTGGAGCAAAGCAAAGCAAACCCTCCCAAAACCACGGTTTTTCCCCCTTCCGTCCGCCCCTCCGCCGGCGCCGGCGAGAATGCCCGAGCCGCAGGCCATCCTCCCGCTCCGCGCGCTGCCGCCGGACGCGCCGCTGCCCTTCCCCCCGCCGTTCCACCAGCAGTCCCCCGCCGCCGCCCCCTCCGCCGCCCCCACTACAGCCCTAGTCCCGGCCACGCCCACGAACCCGACTCCTCCCCCTCCCCTTCCCCTGGCCGCGCCGCCCGCCTCCACGCGGCCGCCGCACCCATGGGAGATAGCCGCGCGCGCCTGGCTCGAGTCCTTCCCCGACGGCCGCCCTCCCACGGAGCCCGAGGTGGACGCCTACATCGACGCCCACCGCCCCGACCTCCCGTCCCTCCCCCGCTCCCAGCTCCACCAGCGCCTCCTCGCGCTCCGCGGCGACCAGGTAGTAACACCCATCTACCCCCTCCCCCTATCTCATACGCGATTCGCGCATCGGCTGGTTTTACTACTACCTGATTCCATCGTGGTCAAGTACTGATCAACTCGAGCTCTCAGTTACCTTCAGCACGAATCGTGATAGATTCATGTCCGTGGGGGTGGCTTTTGAGTGAATATTGTCTGTGGGTTCCTCAAATGCTCAAGTGGCAGTAGTCATTGGAAAGTTAGCTCGTCAAGTTAGGCTTTTTGCTATTGGTTTTATTGGAAACCCTAGTTGGAGCACATTAAACCCTTTACTTCATCTATATGTTTCTGAGCTTCATTAGCAAAACGTAATCTGCAAAATAGCTCTTAAATTTGTTAGCAGGAGTTCTCTTTTGCATTCCTCTAATTCTTCTAGTGGCAAAGGAAGCTAATTTCAGGGTGCAATTTTGTTTCTCGTTCCCTCCCGTCAGGTGCTAGACCCGGACCAAAGCGCGTTCCCGTACAGGTTCCAGCGAACCGACCTCTGGAAGCCTGTATATCAGTGGCTGGAAACTCTCGAGATGGAGACTCTAGTTGAGTCGAAGCAGATATCGGACTGGCTTGCAGCCAACCCGCAGGTGATGAACAGGCTGGTCGAGAAGCACTCCAAATACCATCTCATACACTACAGCCAGCGGATGCACCTGAAGTTGCTCAAGAAGAGGGGCAAGCTGCCAAAGGTACATACTTTTTTTCTGAACCACTTTGTTTTTTTGATTGCGGGATAAATGATTTTGTTTTATCTAGTTCAGTTGTATTTGCAAGGAATGATTTGAGGTACTGTAGTAGTACTTCGTACAGCATGGTCATATTGGTATCTCATGTAGCTGTTTTGTTCCCACGAGTTTGTTCTGTGAATACATCTTGCTATCCTTGGAAATAACATTCTGATCGGCTATTTCTCAATCGCTTGAGAAAGGATAACTGGATGGGGAGAGTCGTTTTGCTCACCGTTGGGTCTCCCCACACAACTGTCGCTGTGGGTTTCATCGTCCTCTCAGTGCGTTGGGTTAGGGTTCAGGTTCGATTGTAGGTTCAGGGTGGGGATTATTTGTTGGGGGGATAACTGTATGAGGAGAGCCGATTTGTTGATCATAATGGCAGATGGAGGCGGCGGCTTTAGCCGCCAGAGATGGAGAAGGAGGGAACAAGAGAGACGAGTGTGATGGAATGTGATTTGGAGGAGCGATGGGAAGAAAGAGAGGCTGTTGTTGGCTGTGTATTTAGATCCAACGACTTACATCATCTACTGCTTTTCAACAATAAGCAAGCGACTTTGCAGCTGGTGTGAATTACTCTAGATAGTCCTTGCATCATGGAAATTCATGTTCTTTTCTTGTTTCCCTTTACTGTTTTTTCCTTGAAGATACTAGCTTTACACAATTAAATGCTTCAATAACAGACTCTACAACTTTCTGCGGCTAGAGCCACATTCCAGCGAAGTTCTGTTCCATTGACCTCACCAGAAAGTGCAATGACCTTACCACTATCTCTGCCTCCAGTGACAGGTTCTACTTAATTGATTCTATATTTTTTTTATAGAAGTGATTCATGGTATCCTTAATCGTATGCATTCTGCTTCACTGTAGGTGGATTTCCAGGTGGCAGTGCAACCATATCTCCAGGTCGCAGTGCAGGCAGATCTCCAGTAGAAGGTGCAGTGAAATCTCCAGGTGGCACTGCAACAATAAGGGACAAAGATATGTCGTTGTCTAAAAAGAAAGAAGCTCTCCTCAAATATGAACTGTATGCACCTGACTCTTGTACTGTTCTTAGAGTTATCAATGGACTTGCTACACTCATTGATTGCCTTTGATAATATATCTTTACATATATTTCAGTTTGACAGATTTGCAGAATCAGTTGACCAGCGTGTTGTTAAAGCAGTGTCGTACTGTCGCCATCAAAGATACAGATTCACTGTATATGGATATTCAGAAGCCAGAGACTGACATATGCATACAAGAAGGGACAACTATTGCAAGCACGTCAAATCTTGCAGATGTGCCAAATATTTATGTCAACGAACAGCAAAACTCAGGAGGAGCAATCGAGAGTGAATTTGGCCAAAAGAGAAAGAGAAACCCTATCATTGTTACACCTGCGTGGTGTTTCAGTGAAGCTGCACCAGGTTCGTCCTTTTTCTTGGTGGTAAGATCATCTGTTTTTCTGTTAGATACAAGTTAATTTGCAGACTTAAGATGCATCTTTTTGGCCGTTTGATGTATATTATGCGGAGTCCGGGCATCTTGTTTAATCTATCAAAATGCCATGCCAGAAGCCTTTCAGTTTTTTCTTCTGTCAAGAGCCTTTCATTTCTGCAGTCATATAATTGGAAATTTGCTATTAAGATCTGTATCAACTGAAAGTCATGTTACAGGAACCTTGGAGCATGAACAAAATTCTAGTTCACATAGTGATGGTGCAAGAAGTTTCAATATGTGGAAGGGACATGCTAGTCCATCGTTTCTGCATAGATCTATTAAGAAAAATCTATTATACTGCCTAGAGGGGCGTGAAATTGGTAGCAACTGGTCTCAAGCTTGTTCTAATGGAGGTTATGTGGGAAGGAATTGTGAAAGATGGACCCCGTTTCTTGAAGGCATGTTTGTTTTGGTCTCTAGACAATAGTGTTGTTCAACAGTGCTTTGTTATTTTTGGAAACTATACCTATAGTTTTCTATTTCGATTTTCTAATCATAATAGTTTTTTCTTGATTCCAATATTAGGATGGAATTCACCTGCAGTCCAGTTTGAAGGGCCTGCAGTACAAGCTGTAAGGAAAAGTTATTTATCTTGGCATCCAACTTCATTTGCTTATACGTCAAGTGCTCCTTCTGCTCAGCCTCATGACAGGGTATGGATCTTTCAAATGTTGGGTAATGCAATTTGCTACTTGTTCAAATGGTTGATAATTTAGTCTATTAGTTTGCCTTTGTTCCCTTTAAGCTTATGTAATACTACTTTCTCCGTCCCAAAATATAAGGCACACTATTTTTCGCACGGTCTTTGATGCACAACTTGACCACTAATATCTACATAATTATATGGATTCAGAATGTATAAATGATATCGCTGTATTCGTCTTGCAAACCTCTTTCATTGCATATGTATACATTTATATAAATTTTATGAACATATTATAACTGCAGATCCTAGTCAAAGTTCTAAGTAGTTGACCAGTGAAATTTAAGGGCGCCTTATATTTTGGGACGAGGGAGTATCAGATGTAGTTTAAGAAGCCTAAAACCGAACAGGCAGTTGTACTGGAAAAGGAGTGGAACCACTGAACTCGCAGGCTTGGTTTGCTTGAAAGGCTGTTCTTGCGAAAAACCAGGTGTACCAGACTAGTTCCTTAACAAATGAGCCAACTGAGACGGTTTGATTGAACCATATTGAAAGGTGAAAAAAGAGGAGCGATGCTCGGGCTAGCGAATCTTATGTGCTTAAATACTTGATTGAACATTGTCAGCATATCTAATATGTGGTTTATTTTCTGTCATTGTTATATTACGGACAAGATAAACTTTTACATGGGGTATACAGCTTAAATAATTTTTTGTTGCCACCCTGTTTAAGCATCCATTAATTTGCAAATCTGAGTAATATAGCTATGCTTGATTGTGCTCTTTGTTCATTATGGAATGAAGTGCACTATAGGTCCCTAAACTTGTGTGGGTGTTACTTGGTTCCATGAACTTGGGAATTGTACATTCGGGTCTGCGGGCTTGTGTAAGTGTGTCAATAGAGGTCCAAGCCACATTTAATTAACAAATGATGATCATGTGACACTTTGGCTCTGTTTAAGACAAAGTTTGATTATGTGATTACTGACTAAGACCAATCAGAGCTCGTGTAAGGTACCTGACAATATGACATGCAGAAACCTCCTTCGAGTCCAAACATAAGTTCTCCAATGATACCAAACGGCGATCACATGGTCAAATTGTGATTTAGGATGAGCTAAGGAGTCGTTGCGTCTTACTAACAAAATATGTTTGGACTTGTGCTGACTCACTTATACAAGCTTATAGACCTAGTGTGCAACTTTCTGTCCAGAGACCCAAGTGACATGTCCATGCAAGTTGAAGGACCTTGGTGTGCTTTATTACTCTTTATTTTACCAATATAAGTATTTCCGTTCTTAAATTTTATACTTTGTAATGGCTCAGCAAGGTGTACGCAAAGTTCTTGATGTAAAATTTCATCCTGAAGGATTGCCTCAGCTTGTTTCTTGCTCCAATGAGGTTAGTTCCTTTTATGATTATCTGTCCATTTTTGCACTTAAATATTTTCTAACAGTGAGGGGGTCCCTGGGAAGGGGGCTGGCAACAAGCATGGCAATTTATATGCAAATTCTGCTGCTGCCATAGTGAAATGCCTTGATACGTCCCTATTATTCTTTGGATTCTTATTTGTATATTTTGTAGTTGCGTTCGTTTGATGCATATAACATATTATTCCATCAATCCAGGCACCAAATGAATTATTGCTTTTCAATCTTCTTTCTGGAAGGGCTATTCAACTTAGAGGCCATAATACCAAGGTATGCCCTACAAGTTCGTTCATGTTGTAGCTCCGTTCTTTTGATGCATCTACCCAAGTACGCGTATAAACTATCTTCTGAGCTAGTGAATCCATACTGCCTTCCTCTGTCCTTTGGTGCTTGGAAAATAGTATACTTTCCTAGCTAGGATAGAGTAACTCAAGAGTTAACGATCACTGCCATTAAAAAAGGAAGTAATCTTATAACATGCTCAACCCTCTTTCTCCTGCAATATTTACTTCTCATTTTTCATGGTTAAACATTTATTTCAAGCATGCCCAACAAGGAGAACATGTGAACCTTTATAAGCACCCGTTTCTTCAGTAACCATGCTACTGCTACATAAAAGAAATTCACAAATACAGTCCTATGCTAGTGCTAACTATCCTTAACTTTCGGTACTCGCCATAAGATGTTTGTTTGGGATTTTGTATTTGGCATTCCTTATATATTTTTTTTTTTTGCCTTTTTACTATGATTATTAATAGTGTTTCATTTGGTACTGTTGAATTACTTTTAGATCCAGGCAACCTCATTTGCAGTTAAAGGAGCAAGCGTTGTATCTTGTGGTTCCAATTTACTAAAGGTGACAGTAGAGCTTTCTTCTCTGTTCAATACTAACCGATGCAACAAATAAGGAAAGAACAATGTTAATATATTTTTTAATCAAAATAATAGGTATGGGACTGCATAACTGGCTCTTGCCTCTACACCCTGGGCGGTGATGACCAAAATTCAGTGGGGCATACTCAAAATATTAATGCTATGGCAGTGAATAAATGGCAGTCCTGTATGTCAACTCTCATGAGCTTTATTTATGTGTGTTTACTAAGTACAAAGGATTATCAGTTTGATGCAGTTTTTCCTTTGGTATCCAAGTTTTTGTTGTATTCAAACTTGTGTTCTGCTCTAAATCCTGTATGGAGTATATCTTTTTTAGTTTCAGTTTAAATTATTCTAGTTGTCAACATAGTTTACACTTATAGGTCTGGTTGTCACCAGCGGAGCAAAAGGTGATGGGAAGCTTCTATTATGGAATGCTTTGAGAGGTGAACTTGCTTCTGATCTAAATTCCAATCTGAGGTAAGCTGGATCCTTTCAATTCCACCATTTATTCATTACATGCTCTTGTTCTGGAATACCCCCTAGTCCCTAAGTTTCAAGGTATATGCCATTCTGGTATCGTGCAGGAATTTTTTCAAACCTTACCGTTACGATTATATTTCGATTGGTCATATTAAAACATCATTGATTTAGCATCAAACACTTTCAGTCTTCCAGAATTGTATAATCATATAATATGTTAATATCTCGCCTCGTACAATGTATTCTGACTAGAATATCCATGTCTTCTACCTTGATATACATTTTAATGTAATTTGTAAAGAATACAGGCTGATTAACAAAATGGTCTGCCTCTAAGTTACACACATGGACTTGTGTGACACTATTCGACAAAGGAAGGCCCTTTCGTATATCATGCTGAACATTTATGTACAAGTCAATACACTTCCTAAGAAGAACCAAAACTTTGCTGGTTGTACTTATGTCATATATTATTTACATTAGACCACTTTTTTTTGCATGTTCTTCTGGAGATAAGAATCGTTTGATGAGGAATGTAGCAAACTAATGTTTTCTCAGCCCTAGCGGAAGGCCTTACTCCTGCTAGCATTTTGCGAAGTCTCAATGTTTAGTGTAGTGTATCTTTTCACTGAGCTGTGGTTGCTTCATTGCTAGATTTGCCACAACTCTGGGAAATGAAATATACACACGCGATTTGGTTAGATCTTTGGCAAATTAATTCCTCTTTCATCCTCCCAAGTGTCGTAGCTGCCACTCCAATACTCCCATCAGTTTCAGTAGACCCATCTATCTCTTAGAGCATCAGCAGCACCCCTGAACAGTTTTTTAAGGGTTGGAGGGAAGAAACGTGGTCCAGCAGGGATCCTAAACGGCCCCTTAACTTAAATAGCGAGGACCAGCCTGTATGGATGCCACCGTGCTATTTTTTTGGTGCCATGAAATTCCACCCGCGCCGCCCTACTCCTCTCTACAGATGCAGTTGCCGTTCTCCGGTCTCCCTCCCCAGCCACCTCTCCTGGCTCCATCTGCCGCCGACAGGAACTGCTGTCGGTGCCAGGCGCGCCGATGTGCTTGCCAGACATGGGAAAAAAGAAAAGAAAAATAGAAAAGAGGAAAAGGAACAGAAAACTGTCCCACTGTCATATAGGCCCCATATGTCAGTGTAAAGTCAAAAGAAAAGAAAAAGGGGCTGTAAAATAGGTGCTACTGCTGGAGCTGGCACCATGTTATGGGCTCTAGTTGTTTAAAGGCCCTGTTTTAGCGGTTACTGCTGGAGTTGCTCTTGGGCAGTAGCTAGCACCTGACAGAACTCTGTGCCTGACACATGAATGAGCTTCTAGAGAAAATAAGTATCAACATTATAACAGTTTTTGCTGCAGTGGTAACATGGTGGTCAGTTAGCTTGTTAGACTAAGAGAGGTCAGAAGGGAATTTTATAATGCCTGCCAAGTCATCCACGTGGGTGCTAGATGACTACTTGGAGGAATTGCCACCTCAGTAATACATTAGCATGCATGCTCAAGTTGTATCCATGCCAACCATTTCCATCCCACCTTTGGATCACTCATGCTCAGTCCAACAAGTTTATTGACCTAGATGCACCCACGTTGCAACTTCATGTACTTGTTGTGTAATTTACACAGACCATTTACTATTCATCCAAAGTGGGACTCCCTTTTGGCTTGATCAAATGATATCAGTTACCTGACAACATATCTGTTGTTAATTAGTGCAAAATAATAATTTGCTCTTCTGTTGATTTGTACTGCATAGGGTAGATAGTGCAAGCTTATATTGTTCTACGGTTCACATGTTAAGAGATTCGATGTTTCCACTTAAGCATGTCCATTCCCATGATTCTAATTTGTCTTTGTCATAGAGGTAAACCTTATCAACTTCTGTGTTGATGCAGGTCACAGGATATGGTCTATCCTTCAATTGATACAATGGAGTTCTGCAGTGAGAATCTTCTGGCATGTGGAAGTGACTGTGATTATGGTGGCTCTGCGGTGGTACAATTATGGGATCTCGAGTCTCCAGAATCTTACTTATCTTTCTCTGCCAGCGATTCTGTATGTAATTTTCTTTAAGTTTCTTACTGGCAGTTTTAGAGGTGATCACTGAGCACAACACTAACAAGTCTTTTTCACAGTATATTACCTCCCTTAAAATCAATCCTGCTGGCAACACTATCATTACAGGTTATGCTTCTTCTCTGTCGTGTATAGTATCCCTCTGTTGCAGCCAAACTATAGACACTGTAGTTATGGTTGCCTCTTCCAATATGCAGGTTCTGGTGATGGGACTATTGGCTTATTTGACATCCGTGCTTGTTCTGCAATTAATCATTTGTCGGTGGGCTCTGGTTCTGAGGTAGTATTCTTAATGCTACCAGGCGTACTAATGATTTGTGGTATCCTAGTTTGTAGACATTTCTTTTGAATATATTTCCTTGTTACATTGTAATTGAAACATGAAATGCTTAGAGTGCATGCAATGATTGAAATTCTGCCTAATCTGGAGTTCTCATCAGACCCCTTGTGAATTTTGTGCCTCCTTTTCCTCTTGGATGTGGGATGCCCATTCAGTGAGTGAAAGAAAAGGATTTGCAACTTAAGTAACACTAGTGTTGAAATTGTTCGGGTTCCACTGCTCATTCTGTAACACACACCATAGCTCTGACAATTCTTATTAGAGAACGTGTAGGAAGTATTAAAATGATTCCTTTTTTCTGTGGTGCATCTTGTGCCCACCATTCTGCTACACTTGTTGGGTGGAGTTTGCACGGATCATTTGTAAACTGTCTTCTCATATTGGTTCCCATCTAAGGATAAAGGATTGTATTGCCGAAAGGGGATATTTTCTTTAAGCTTCTAATGTCTTCTTAGTGGATCTTCTTTTCTTGAAGCTCCCATTCTCTTTATTTCAATGGTACAGCCATGTTTCTTTCTTGAGAACTGATAATAATGGTATTGTTGCTCAACAGGTTACGTCTGTTTCATTTAGCAACTGTGGTACCTACTTTGCCGCTTCTAGCACATCAAATAACACGTTGGTTTGGGATACAAGACTAGTTCCAGTAAGTCACACCAGGGATGTTTCACGAAGTAAAGACATGCGTTTTTTTCGGCCTTTACATTGCTTGAGCCATGGCAAGCAGATGCCGACTGCAGAATATACAAGCCAACTGCCAGGGTAATTGCATTAAACATAAGTTTTGCATTATTGTATCTAATGATTCTTTTGTTATAGAAAGTGTTTATGGTTATTAACGATCTCCACAGCTGAGCTAAACGGAAGTTGTTTATCCTCTGAAGCTAACTGTTGTTTTTTGACTCGATGCTTGATGTACCGTTTATAAGTAATCTGGCATACTCTATGAACCTTATATGATTTGCACCACTCTCTTCTGTTCTATTCTGTCCATGGATGAACAATTTGCATTCTTATACTCCCTCCGATTCATATTACTTGATGCTAATATAGATGTATCTATACACATTTTAGTTGTAGATACTTCCATTTTAGCATCAACTAATATGGATCGGAGGGAGTACAAGAAATCGATAAACTCCGCAACACAAGAATGTAATTAACCTCCATTTTCTTTGGTAAAAACTTCACATTGTGCTGCTCTAGTCGGTGAAGCTATATGCCCCACCAACGAAATTTATGACCATGTCCATAGCTCCCTATTTGCATTGGCTGACATAATTTCATGGAAGTTGCTAATTACATTTTGGCAGAATACAAACGGGCACTTGCATTGAGAATGTAGATTTTGGAGATAGGTAGCTAGAAAGAAAACCTTAATTACTAATAGTGGTTATAATCCAGTACATCAGTGTATATGCACACTTGTGACTAGTAATCTATCTTGTTATCCCCTTTCTAGCAGCATTACCTGAATATCGGGGAATGTGTAATCAACCAATTAATAGTCCCTACTGCCACAGTGGTAGATCACACGCCCTACTTTGCTGAGGATAATTTAGCCGATTATAGCCGGTCATAAATATCATTCTATATATATTATACATCTCATTTGGTATCACCTGTGGCTTGTATATAGTTCCTTTGTTTCATAACTCCAGTTGGTCTTGATAAAACTTTCTTCATTTTACAGTCATGTTGATGAAGGTGATCAGGGGGTAAATGCCGCGCAGTGGTTACATAATCAACCTGTCCTTGTTACTGCAAGTGGTGATGGCAGGTGAGGAAAAATAAGTTGATATAATCATTTATATTGTTGTCTTGCAAAATGCTCAACTGCTTGGTCTGCAGCATTGGAATGTGGGATGTCACTCTAGGGCAGCCTTGTGTCAGACATATCATCACTCATAATCGATGTGCCAATGCTGTAAGCATGTACTCCAATATTTTACTGGCAGTCCTTTAGCGAACATTTCTGATACTTCAAGTTTGGCATGAAACAAATTTCAGGTTGCTGTAGCCCCTAATGATGAATACATCTCAACAGGAGGAAGCGATCAAAAAGTTGTGAGTTTCTTATTTGGCCTCTTAGCTAGTTTCCTTTCAACAACGATGTAATGCATTGATGGAGAGTGTGGTTTAGGTTGTTTTTATGTGTCTCCAACTGCACAAAAGATGTAAGGGAAAGTTGGTACACAACTTCACGATGTTCTTGGATATGCTTACCAAGCAGCAACATTAAAAAGAATCAAAATTAACACCAATCAACTGAGAAAATCTTGAAGATATACTATCGGCAGGTTTCTCTCACCTTATTGTCTAATCTCTAGGATTTTTTGCCTTTATGCGTGCAACTGGCTGTTAGCCTCCTTCAGAGGGTAAATTCACACTTAAAGCACATATGTTTATGTAGGGCCTGTTTGGTTTGTGTCAAAGCTTTGCTGTACTCCGAGCTCCAAGTTAGGGAAGTTAAACTGAGTTAGGTTTTGGTACTTCGGTTTGCAGTCACAACATAGATGGAAATACAGGCATTTAACCAGACATGCCCGTATTTCTTTTTGTTATTGTAAAAGGGTGACTGTTTGCCTTGTTTCTGATGTTTAGCTTCTTTTGGCAGGTTTTGTATCATGATAAAAATGGGCGTGCAGATCTTAATTGGCGTCTCGCGTACCCTCTGCTGGGAAATGAATAATATGCTGCCACAAATCGTACAATGATCCCACTAATGGTAAGTCACCTTATTTGTGTTTTCTTTCACTGATGAGCTTGCATAGTATTGGCACACAAACAGATAAAAAGGAGGAAGGTTTACTGCGTTATATAATAATAAATACATGAATGGCATCAATACATATGAATCTGTTGCTATTCATTTTTCAATAGCTTTGAGCAGTAGTGCTATGTCCACATCTAATGAGACCAACAAACAAGGGGACAATCAAATTCATGAAAGGCCTTGATTTGTGGATGCTCCTGATGTTTTATCTTCACGGATTGAGCTTCTGTTATTGCCGAATGTACTCTGCATACTTCTGTTCCTAACTTTTATTATATGTATATCTTTTTCAGCCGAGGAAACATCCGAAATAGGTTGTTGATCTAAAGAAGAAACTTTGCGGCTTGAAAATGATGTAGAACGCTGGCTGGTATTGAAGCCTCGGCTGGATGGACGGCTGCAGCTTGTGTTGGGCCTTGATATAAATGAATTTTCATCCCTCTTTACCAGTTGAGTCTGTACCTTTTTATTCTCCTGTAAAGAGAATGTTTATGAAATCAATATTGACCTGACGGACAATAGTTTTCTGATCTTAGTAAAACGTTAATTCAGTTATGAGCCAGATGGGAATCCCCTGTAACATCAATTGAACAATAGCTACTCACCCGTTGCCTGTATCTCTCTTCTTCCCTTTCCTTCATTGTTAACATGTAGTCTTTCAGCATTGCCAAAAGGGGAAGCTGCAAAAACTATTGTTAGCTTTCTAACTTTTGTAGCCCGTATGGTGCTAAATGAGATGAAAGTGGAGGCTGAGCGGTTGACACCATGCTTACCATCAGTATTATTATCAGAATATTAGAAGCAAGCTAGCATCTACTTGCCAGTGTACTAACTAGTACTACTCCCTCCAGTTCATATTAATGGACTCTAGTTTGTCTAGATTCGCTATCTAGTTAAGTTTTTAGACTAGATGCATATGTATCTAGACAAAGTGAATTCCATTAATATGAACCGGAGGGAATACCTCCGTTCCATAATATAAGCCTTTTTAGCAAGCTATTTTAGTTTGCTAAAACGGCTTATAGTATGGAACAGAGTGATACATTATACTGAAGTAACTGAACTGAAAACAAAAGAACGTATGAACTGCTCTAAAAATATTTCTTAGTGTTATGCTTATGTGAGCCTACCCCAACTTGTTTGGGAATAACTTGCCTAAGTGCACATCACAAGTCTATCCAAGTGAGTACTTTGTTGTTTACTGCTGAATATAAATGGTACTACCTCAGTTCCTTAATATACGTTTAGCAGTTTAAATTGAACTGCCAGAACGACGTCTTTAATTGGGAACAGAGGGAGTATTATGTTTATTTACCAGTACTTTGCTTGTTGTCATGTTGCACGATGTTCATGCACCAGTACTATTTTTTGGTAGACACATGATGTAGCGTGCAAGGTAAGACAAGGTTTTCGGCTGTGCAGCATAATGCATTTTATTTGAGAATGTTATTATATTATTAGTCCTATTTTTTTTTTCAAATTTCCATTGTTCCTTGGTCTCCTGGTACTTCTTGCTTTTACGTGATTGCACAGCTTTAACATTTAAACAACTATATCACCTCAGGCACCAACCTGCAAAGATATTTTGGTTATTTATCTTTCTGGGAGTAACATGTTAAGGAATATGTTTCTTTCCGTCATCGTCTTAGCATTGCTATTTTTCCTCTTATGCAACGTTATAGGGGCATGGCAAATGTGACTGACAATCTGGCTTCGGCAATGTTATTTCCATTAAGGGTTAACCTATGACCTGGCTATCCATAGGCTATACATTTCAGCTCATCGTTCTACAAATGTTGGAATCATTATTTACTCTTTCTGCATGTTGTAAAGTTACTTTTGGGTACTGTATTTCAATTAATAGTACTCCCTCTGGTCCAAAATGCTTGTCCACAAGTTTATGTACCTAGACTTGTTCTAGTGTGTAGATTCACTCATTTCATGACAAGTATTTTGGATCGGAGGGAGTAGTATAACTGGACCATGAGATCACAAAACAAATGTTTATTGCAATTCAAGACAAACTAAATTTGGTGGGATATGGGCCAACTGGCCAGTGGCCAGTCCCAGAAAGAACAATGTGGACCTTGTAGATTCTCTTATTCATTGCCAATACTGTATCATTTTTCTTGTGCTAGAATACTGAAATATGAATACAGAATACTATATGGAGGATGGAATTCTGTTTTGACTTCCAAGCTATAAGCTCTCACCTCGTCGTAGTAGAAGATCTTTTGTCTCTCATGTTCCCAGATCTGTGTCTTTGCCATTAGAAGGTCTACCAAGCCTGCACATTTTTGTTAATATATCTTCAGCTATTGTTTCTTCATTTGATTGTTTTACCTAGCACCTTTGCACTTACCTGGAATTTTGTTTGCTATAATTCTAGCACGTTCCGCGCGTTTCAAGTGCTTGTGGGCTCCTCTGCTTACTGAGTACCTTCTTTCATCCTGTAGAAAGAAATATAATTAGTTGAATACTTGAATGATTCTTTTTTACTTGGAGTTAAGCCATGGATGTGACTATGGTCATTAGGCAGGTGCTGTACCCTGCTATACTCTTCTAGCCATCGTTCTTCATCACATGAAGTTATCCATTTTTCAACTTTGTCCATTATTTCCTTACGACTTGTGGCATCTTCTTTTGTTTTGAATATATATCCATCCATTGTCTTGAGTAGATTATCATGGTCCACATCTCCTGTACATATATTTTTCAGATATAATGGAGATGTTATTCTATGAGTGGAAAGAATAATTCTGCCCTTAAAAGAAAAGGGAATGGCGTATGACTGTTGAAACACACCTGACATAATCTGTCTGGCTATGTTGTCAATTTCTGACCGGTGAGGCATATCCATGTGGGATATCTTGCAAATTTCCTCAATCTCAGCTTTCTTTTTGATGAACAGCTCTTTCATTTTGCTTGCTTTTAACTCATCTAGTCGCTGAACCTCTGATTCAATCTATTTCATTTATTATAGCGATATTAAACACCTGTCAGCTGCAGGCCGCAGCTAGTAAAATTCATGCAGCACAATTCGAGCTTTGTTTTCTATGTTAGTGTCTCTGGTTTACCTGCTCAATTTTCTCAAGTGCGAGGCTTCCAGGACCTAACATACCATTTCCTGAAGTCAGTGAAAATATCTTGAATTGCACGTATGGTTGGCGTTCTTCCATAGTAATATCTAGAATATTCCATAAGTTTGTCAACGCTTTTCCAAGATTATGGAGCTGCAAATTAACACCTGCATCAGTTGGTAGCTCCACAAACATTTAATGTTTGGTTATTTTACGTTTTAGGTATGTTTTGATTTAGAAAATTCACTAACTTTTTTCTAGAAAATTCACTAATGTACTAATGCTACAAGGAAATCCTTAAAGAGTTAAATAATTAGAATTTCTTAAACTGACTAGCGAATTTTGTTATAAATGTGGTGAGCCTGTCTGCCTGATTGTGTTGAACTTGGAACGCTATCAGGTGCAAGTCTAGCTTTAACTTCTTGAGGTGTTTTGGCGCTTGGGCGGTTCTGCTTAAGTTCTATACCTGTTGCTATTGTTTCCTAGTTCCTGGTACTGTTTGTTACATCATTCTAATGATTCCATCAGATCTGTGCATCATAGGAGTATTTGCACAAACGATAATAAATTACCTTTTCCATTCGCTGGTTCTTTTCTTCTTTAAGGTGCTGGACCATGGTGTTGAGCTTGTTAAGGATGTCATCACTGATGTTCTTTTTTCGTTGTTCACTTGCTCCGTTTTGCAAGCTGGGGTGAACATTAGCAAGGACGTTTGAAGGATCCATCCCCATAATTTTAGCGAAATTACAAATCAGAACTTTATACTCTTCCACTTTGCACAAGCGATCACCCTTGAAGAAAGAAACAAAAAAAGCTGATTGCTAAGCGAGATAACTAGGACAGTTGTAGCACAATTTATTGGTATCTATGTACCTTTTCTCTTTTAAGCCTTTGAAGCTCATTTTGGTGGTCCTCGAGTTTCTTCAGTGACAAATCTTCTTCATTTACGGTGACATCTTCATTCTCTGAGCGTCCTGCTATTTCAGAGGCAATTCTCTGTACTTCAGTTTGAACCTCTATGAACTGTTTTAATCTGGCTTCTTTTCTCATCTGCATTTCTTGCAGGGCTGGTGTGATGGAATTCAGCTGCTCCTTCAGACTGCCGTTCATTTTCTCAGGCTGCATAAAGAAAATTCTGGTTATTTTATAAAAGTTTCCCTTCTGAACATGATTTGAGGATACCACCTTTAAGCTGAGAACTATACCCGGCCTGGGAACGATCTTTCTCCAAGAGAAAGAAGTAGATTGGTAAATTCTGCTTCAGACTCAGCCAATGCTTGATGCAGTTGAATCCGAGACATATTGGCGCTATTTACTTTTCTCCTGTAAACCTCCTGGCACTCTTGCTCTAGCTCGTCCAGTATTCTTTCCCTCTCATTTTCTTCTTGTCCAACCTCATCCCATATCATCTGGCAGCGTATGGAGCTCAGTAAGCATAAGACAAGTACCAGCACATAATCTCTTGTGAAATAAATCCAGGTAATTAGGGAGGAAAATTTGCACACCTTCAGTTCTTGAAGCAAGTATGTGCATGAGGATTCCGGCAGCGCCGGGATGTGGGCTCTTCCAGCCGTACTGAGTGACCCCATCTTGAAGATCTTCTGAGAGCAAAAAGTTGTGGGAGTAACCCAAATGGGTGCACTACTTGCTTAGAGGTTGCATCTGAGGTTTCAGAGATGTGTAAGTAGTGAGAGTGGATGGATGCTGCTGAGTGGCTTTAGATGCTGGTTTTGCTTGCAAGACAAGTACCACCACATCTGTTGGTTGGTGTTGCCATGAGCTGAATCAAAAAGCCTGAAGCTTTTGGTGCAAGGCTCCCTCTTGGTTGCTTTGTTGCTTCTTTTGTCACCCCCTTCGTATTTTCAAGCTGCGCAGGCATTGTCACATCTTTCTTTTTCCATGTGTTGCATCTGAGACAAAAAGATGAGTGTTCTAAATCACAGTGATGGTCCTCCGCATCCTCATTGGGTTGCTCTCTATCTGCGGCGAGCTTACAACTGAAGCTGAGCTCGCAAATGGGTACCACTTTTTTGGACATGTGGATTGCTCTGAGAATGAAATGTTACTCGGTGGTCACTGGCTGGTAGATCTGAAAGTAACGGATCAGTTGCTCACCCGGTGACCGTTTAATTCAGTAGCTTAATTTGCGGGTAACATGTAGTGTCCTGCACGAGCATGGAAGTTACTATTGCCAGCCACACTGATTTCTTCTGGCCAGTAACCTCCCATGCTTAGCTATCTATTCCCTCTGGCTCTTAACAACCTGCGGTTTTATATTTGGATCGCTGCATCTTTGGGCATCAACGTTTTTTTTACATGAATTTCAGTCTAAAAAGGGCAACTGGGACATCTGATGTAATGTTGTGCCTGTCAACTCACATTTTCTTTCTGGTGTTGGCCTGTCAATTCACATTGGGAACTCCTTGTCAGCTGAGATGTATAGCGACGTCTTATCTCATTTAGGCGCTCTGTGTGTTACTCCCTAGAAAACACTCTTATTTTTACTAGTATACGTGCACACGGGCAACAGACGACTCTGAAATACTTCCTCCGTTTGGAAATGTAAAATGTTTTAGGTGTTTATAAAGTAGACTAGATACAAACTAAAGCGAGTGAACCTACATACTAGAAGTAGACTAGATATAAACTAAAATAGGTGAATCAAAGAAAGTGCTCCAACATCTTACATTTTCAGACGGAGGAAGTATAACACAGTGGTTTTTGAATCTCATTTCTCTTGTTACCGGAGCCACTTGCAAAGGGGTCATGCCTCAACGATGTAGCATGCTTGTGCAGCATACGGTCGGTGCACATGACCCTTGAAACCTCATGGTAGTGTTCTCTTTGTGCTTGAAAATATGTATTCCCTCCGTCTAAATTTGAATGTATCTATGCATTAAAGAGTGTCTAGATACATTTAAATTTTGATAAATTTTCAACATCCTTTTATGGACAGAGGTAGCACCAAAAAAATCTAGATCTCCTAGTATCCGCTTGGACATATTGAGCCACTTTGCATCCATGTGTTTGTTTAATTAGACCATTTTTAATATAATACTAAATGGAAAAGATATAAAAAATATCTTAGTAGTCTTCAGATTCTTATGGTAGCGACAAAACATATTTTTGGAAGGGAAGCACTTGTGATCACGCGGGGGCCACAATTATTCCATTGTCCGGGGGATCTTAGAGTGCTAAAGAGGCATGTTGAAAGGATATGAAGGGAGCTTTCGGTATCTTGTGAGCTCGGTTTGCAATTGTTCGAGGTTTTACTTGTTTTCCGGAGACAACATGTGTGATTCTTCCCAACATAATTATTGAGGATGTGAGGAACTTAGACTTGTAGTTTTTCTGCGATAATGTTACTAGTTGTGTCAAACCAAGGAAATCCAGACCAAGCCCAAACATTTCTTGAGACTACCAGCAGAATGAAGATAGTGCCACACATATCTACTCCCTCCAATTATATTTAATTGATTCAGATTTAGTATAATATTGCATTAAATTTAAATCAATTAAAAGGAACCAGAGGGATTAGCTCCGAGATGATCCCATAGAGCACTGGTAGTTGCATGGGCAATAGGTCCCCACTTTTATTCATTCGATTTCCTATTCATTCAGATGTGATTTGAACTATTATTTGTATTTCGAATCATTCGTTATTTTTTGTACGAAACAGACATAAATCGTTTATAAGTACGCATATACACTCACCACTATAAACACACGTACACACCCTACCTCTATGAGTACCTCTATGAGATTGATTCCGTGAAATTGATGATCCGACGGATCTTGATATTGACGAAGTTACCGCATGGCCTCGCTATCGATGAGAACGTCGCTTCCCACTAAAAAAATATTACGCCTTTATTTGACACAAAGTGTCAAATCTGAAATTTGAAATCATCTCTTATTTGTTTAATTAGTTAGATTTGAACTATTGATGTAATTTAAATTATTACTATTGTATTTATGTGATGTTCAAAACATTCATAATTTTGTTTACATTGCTGCTATATCTGCATTTTGTTATCCAAAATCACAATATTGGTGTCGCTCGCTCTGGCGAAACAGATCCGGCGATCCCCCGCGAGGCCCCCTTCCAGCCCCAGACCGGCCAGACACGCCTGCCGCAGCGGCCACACCTCGGTGCGCCCCCTCCCCTTCATCCACCGCCCCTTTCGGCCATCCCGTCCCGGCTCCACCTCCTCCGATCGCCGCTGCTGGCCCCGCGCCGCCCGCCGGCCATCATGCCGGCGCCAGCCTAGCCCACACTCTCCACTCTACCGGCGTTTCTATTGGGTCATCAAGCGCTGGCACACATGTGGCGAGCAGCAGCTAGCAGACCTGCAGTTCACTGCCTGTCAGCTCCTCTACCTCTACTATCCTCTGCTGCTAATTTTATGTATCCCTATTTCATTTCCTACATCAACTATATTGCAGTCCCAACCTATTGATTTGAGAGGTACAATGTGATCTGTATCGGGAAAGTTCTAGGTAGGCACAGATTAACTCCGCGGTTGTATGATTAATAATAAATTTATGAGAAGCTGTATTTTGGCACCGTTTCTTTTGTTTCGGAGTAAAAAAAATTTATAAGCAAATGTCTGAGCGGCAAGTAAGCATTAAAGACATTTCAGATAGTGATTGGGAATACGAACATATTGTAGACATTCTAGTTCTCTGCCAATGATTTTCGTTGAAAGGAAACTGTAGGAGAGGAACCTTGTTATATAGTACTGGCTATTACTTTTGCCATAGTTGCTCACGTATAGGAGTATCTAATATGTTCTCATTGTGTGTTTCCTGTTGTAGATAAACTTCTTGTAAGGCTCTTGCTGATATGTCCACTATCATGAAATGTTTAAGGGTATGGTCAGTTGGAGAACATATATCACTATGAATTTATGACTGCAAAGATCTGTTTCTTCAGGTGATAAACTATGACCTTATATCCTTTATCACTTGGAACTATAAGTCACTGGTAAACACTCTGTAGTAAATTTGGAGAGAATCCTTTATTATTTCCCGTCTTGTTCATGTTCAGGATATGCTGTACATCATTATTAGCATGGTATATTTATTGCCATCTAGGAGTCTTCCCATCGAGCAAATTTACCCAGAAAGCACAGAACTTGGCAGATCACCATCAGGTGCAGGCATACCTCTCTCCAATACTACAGCACTATCTCTAGAATCAGATGTAAAATATTTTGCTTGCTAAAATAACTGATCGATAATCTGCATAATTATCTGTTGGAAACATAATGCAGAATTTCGTCAACAGCATGGTGCACATCTTGGACAGCCTCTGTTGGAGTTGGCTCGCACGTTCATCGGCACAGTGGTGCTGTGCAGTCACTTGCCATCTGCCCACTAGGGATAGGCCCTTTATGAAGGTATTAAGTTGCAACCTTCCCATTTTCTATTGTCTTGTATGTAGTTTGAGTGCCATATTTGGACAACACTTTGAGATCCTGATTCTCAAGTTAACCAAACCTAGTGATATTCTAGCTTTTTGCTGAGTTGGTATATCTTATTCAGGAATCCACTTGTCACTATGATTTGCAAGTGGAACCACCTGATTTTTCTGGCCAGTTTACCTGCCATGCCTAGCTATCTGTTCCCTCTGGCTCTTAACGACCTGCGGTTCTATATATGGATCACTGAATTTTTGGGCATCAACGTTTTTCTACATGAAATTCAGTCTAAAAGGGAAACTCGTTTATCTGATGGCATCATGTGCCCGCCAGCACCAACTCACATTTTCTTTCTGGTGTTGGCCTGTCAATTCACATTGTGGAACTCGTTGTCAGCAAGATGTATAGCGGCGTCATCTCATTTAGGATAGCTTTTCGTGTTACTCCCTAGAAAAAATAAGCGCTCTTATCTTTATTAGCGCATTGCACAAAAAATAAATACAGGAACGACTTTCTTAGCTGCTGACCAGCTTCCCAATAGACTAGTCGATGACCGACTCTAATGTCAGGTGGCGAGGGTGGTGGGGAAGCAGCTGTCGTGCACACAGCTGAGCACGTCGCGGTAATCCCTGTGGATTGTGAACGAGTCGTAAACCTTGCCGTCGCTGCTCTTCTTGTACTCGAACAGCAGGGACGAGTGGTTGAAGGCGGTGAGCTTGGTGAACCCGTAGTCCTGGTCCCTGAACACGCTCCACTTGGGGATCGCCGTGGTGTAGTCGGAGAGGTGGCTGCCGCCACCCCCCGCCACGACGAAGATGGTCCCGTTCATGGTGCCCGAGTAGTGGCTCTGCTCGTTGTTGACACATTGGCTCTGGTAGAGCGGGCAGGTGCGCTCGTAGTTGTGGACATGGCCGAAGTAGGCTATGTCGACGCGGTACCGCTGCCACAGCTTCTGCAGGCTCTCCCGCCCCTCTGGCTCCTCGAAAGAGCCCTGGTCCGCGTACCATGAGTTGGAGGAGTAGCCCAACACCCGGTGCGCCGTAAAGATGAGCCACGGCTGGTGCTTCCGATCCACCGTGGACAGGCACTCCTCGATGAACTTGTACTGCGGCGTCCCCTCCCGCCAGTCGTGCTCCGAGTCCGCCACGCAGAACCGGAACAGCCCGTAGTCCACCTTGTACCTTCACAGTCATCCACGCCAACCATTTCCATCATCGTCACGAGCACATGTAATTGTTTCATATGAATTTTACAGCAAATAATTGGACAGATTGGAAGAAGTACCAGAAGTTTGCTCTGTTCTCTGCCGGGTAGTAGTACATTGTTTCGGCCGGCACACCGCACTCGCCGCCAGAGTCCTTGACGTCGAAGAATCCGCCGGTGTTGGGCCAGTCCCTCTCGTGGTTGCCGCTGCAACGCACACATGACATGAATAAGTTCCCTGCCATTTTTCTACATCACACTGCTCCATACTTACACACGCACAAGCTCAAGGCATGATCAAAATCTGATACCATACCTTGCAATCATGTATGGCTTCTTGGCGCTGATGGGCGCGACCTGAGCAGTGAACTGGTCCCACTGGGAGAGGTACCCATTCGCGTAGGGCATGTCGCCGATGTGGAAGACGATGTCGTAGTTGTCCAGATCTTCGATCAGTGTGTCCGTCGTGTTCAGCGACCCTGGCTGGTAGTTGGAGAATTCATTCGATCCATCCCTCTCAGCCTGTAAAGGCCAAAAGATATCAGTTCTGTACTTCTGTAAGAGCTCTACTGTCATCTTCCAAATTACTTTCTTTCATCTACTCAGCGGTAACGCCCGTGCATCATGGTGAATATGGTACAAAACAGAGACATTTCTCTACCTTTCCCATGTCGCCGAAGACGATGATGCGCTGCAGCGAGTTCTGCCCTGGAGTTGGTGGTGCTTTGAAAGTGTAAGACTTGCCCCACACGACGGTTCCGTTCAAGAGCTCATGCCCAATCTTGTAGAAGTACCTGAACAACAAACAAACTGGTGTTAACAATGCCAATATCAGCAGTGGGAACTATGAGTTCGTGCGTCTGCTTACGTACTCTTTGTTCGGCCACAGGTCCCTCATGAATGCTGTGTGGATGAACCCGGGGTCTCTCCACCCAACAGTCCGCGCTGGCTCGCCTGAAAAAAAAAAGATAAACCACTTCAGCATCTCTTGTTTCCTAATACTTAATATATTTCAGAGAAACAGCGTGATCGATGCCCTACAGGCCACAGCGCCGTGCGTACGTACCGCACATGCTGCCCCGGTTGAAGGTTAGCGTCCCGGCGGGCGTTCGCGTGGGGTTGCCGCTGCCGGAGGTGACCACACCCCATTCCACAAACGGGTAGGCCTCACTGATGTCGTAGCCGCTGGTCCAGGTCACGGTCATCTCGTCGTGGGTCTTGCCCTGCGCCAGCCGCGGGAACACCGGCGCCTTGGG
This sequence comes from Lolium perenne, assembly GCF_019359855.2. Classification (NCBI taxonomy): domain Eukaryota; kingdom Viridiplantae; phylum Streptophyta; class Magnoliopsida; order Poales; family Poaceae; genus Lolium; species Lolium perenne. Next base: position 94,431,351 of record NC_067250.2, on the reverse strand, counting down.
GTTCTTGAACGCCACCTGCTTCGACACTGCCACCAGCGTCGGCTGCAAAGAAGAAGAAGAAACACAATGCCACAGTTTGTAACTTTGTTTTCTTGCATTTTGCAGGAGTTTCACATGAAAGACTGCAGACTACGTTTTCGAGGCCACCGGAGAAAAGGGCGAAGGAGAAGTCGGAGCGCTGGTTGATGAGCTGGAACCGGATGGTGCCCTTGCCCCAGTCCAGGTAGTTCGCCGAGTAGTTGGCGTACTGATACTGCAGAGCCACATAAAAACAACAGCTATTCAGTTAAGCTCAATCATTGTGACGTGCACTCATGCTGGCAATTGTCATGGAATGAAAATATTAATTCTTGGTTTGTTGTCCAGCCGACCTTGATAGGCGCCGTGCAGAGAAGAGGCTCGCCGGGGTACCTCGATGGGTTAGGGCACGCGCCCGAGCTGCACACAAACAAGAGGAAAGATAGGCATTGATCGATGTCAGAGGCTTCAAATTTCAGAAATGGCCAGAAACAGAATTATTAGGATGTCAAGAGAAATTAAGCATAAGGTCTTACATGAAATCGGCTGGGGAGAAGACAGCAATCCAGTCATCGGTGGAGGGGTTTTCCGAGCCGAATTTCACCGTGACCCACACGGTGTCTTCGAGTTCGTCCTGTCAAAGGCAGATCCAAAAATTGAGTAACTTGCTTTTTTTTGTGTGTGTGTGTTGGGAAGGATAGAACATTTGGCGCTTTATCCATATCCAACCACCATTACAAAATCAGCTGGCTGTGTAGATACCGGAAGAAATTACACTACACACAGGAAATTACTACAAAGTATCTGCCAGACGCGAAGTCACAACATGAAACACTGATTATACTGAATGTTCACCCAAAAAATTAGTAGTGAGTGTAGTATGGAGATGATTAGCAGTTTTCTGTTATGGTAAAGCCCGGCTCCATTACAACGACACACACATTCTTGCATGATTAATGCCAAATGGTTAAGTCTCACTTTTCAGTGCACTTTGTTGGCTCTCACGTGCAGCCAGTTTAATAATCAGTGAATCCAGTGGCAACTATCAGTAGTTAAGATTTGTATATGAAGCACAGAATCGGGATAAAGTGATCGGGTATATATATGGTCAGAAGTTGCACCAGCTACTGTGCAATTGTCGGCTATGAGTTGTTAATTACTACTGATGAGCAAGTGGCTCTGTCTCTGTTCATTTTGTATCATTTGTACTGTCGGTTCTAAACTCACTTGATCACCCAGTACAACTTACATTCTGTTCAATTCATGTAGGTACAGTGGGGTTTTGTCAAGCAGATGAACTGGTTCAACGAATCAGTTCAACCCTGACCCACTTGCATCCCGACCACTCGACCACAATACCGTGCATACTTCTGGTGGTAACTCGCAATACTAGCTAAGATGCCAACATATAAGATGCAAAGGAGCAGTGACGCTATTTTGCTTGTTCTGCCTAACGGAATTTTCAGAAGCTGTGTACTCCTGAACCCGATATTATTTAGTCTGACAGTAAGTTACATAGTATATTGATCCCTGAATTACAGATGAATTACTCCCTCCGTTTCTAGGTATAAGTCATATAGTTTTTGGCGTGGAAATTAAAGAACACACATGTAGGAAAAATTACACCATGTTTGGCTGAGATTAATCCTAGGCAATTGATGTGAGCTAATAGAGAACTTTGCATAAGATGGAAACCTAATCAAATCCCTAAAAATATTGTCCATACAAATGGGGTAGCCCAATACAACTTATATTCTGAAAATTTTCTCAAAAAACTATATGGCTTATGTATATGAATGTAGGGAGTATTACTTAGTCCAACAGTAAGTTACACAATGTACCGATTTCTAAGTTACAGATAAGTTGGGAGGAGATTGATAGTAATTATATACATACATACTTGTGTCATCTAAATGCAAAAAAATTTGATTGGTATTTTTGAAAAACTAGAAATACGATTTTTGGGGCCGGCAAGTTATAAGGTTGTGGGTACAAAGTATTTTAGTGTTCTGCCCTTCGTTTGTAAAGACCCTACTAGCACTCAATTTTATTTTACTAGCATTCCGTACAGCTTTTGCTTTCCAAACTCTAAGGCCAAAACCAGCGGGCTCGGTCAAATTAAGCTCATGAATGTGAATGAATTGGCGAATTGATTATTAGCTTCAATACCTCGTCGCCCAGCAACGCCGGCGTCGCCCGCACGTAGGCGGAGCCGCGCAGGTTGACGGTGGCCTTGTGGATGGCGATCTTGGACAGCGGCTGGATCCCCTCTGCCGGCGACGAGCTCACCGTGGACACCACGGCCGCCATGGCGAGCACCGCCGCCAGGACGACAGGCGCCATCTCCATGCCTTTCACCCTCAGGTAACTAGTGCTTACTGGCAGATGCTGCCTAGCTAGGCTCCAAGGCTGGTGTGGTGAGAGAGTCCACAGTTGGCCGGCCTATATGTAGCCAAGTGGATGGACAGGGACCAGGAGGGGATCGAGGAGTATCACGGTGACAGTATGTCCCGAATTAGTACAAGAAATAAGTAACGCGTGAGCAACGTGATGGGGATTCCGCAGTTTAGTTTCTTTTCTTAATAAAGCTGCCACTCTATCTATCTATCTCAATTATTTGCTTCCGGTCATGCAGACGAAAGTCTACTTATTTCGATCGGAGTAATCACTGAAGCCAGTGTCAACTATCAATAGCTAATTAAGATGTCTCTTGTTGTCTACATGGTACATGCCCTGATTTGTATATATATGAAGCACAAAATCAGGATAAGGTGAAGATCCGGCATATACATATGGGTACAGTATCCCTAAACAAACAGAGTAACCAATAAAGCAAGTCAAAAGCTGCACACACTATTCTGCAATACTTAGGCTATGGGTTCTTGATCACTCCCTCCGTCTCATATCAGTTCTCACAGATTTGGATGTATCCAATAATATGGAGGGGAGGGAGTACATATGAACTGTCGACAATAGCAAGCTTCCATGGTGTGGGGTCTGCATCTAATGAACAAGTGACTCCGTCTGTCATCACTTTTTGTATCATTTGTATTATGGCTCTGTGAGTACAAAGAATTTCGGATTACAATTGTGTGTGCTTCTAGGTTACATCATTTAATATATCTAGATTTCTATTAAAACTTATAAATATGTTTTTTTAACCAACGGATCACTAGAGATCAGGAGCCGAAGAAACTTTTCGGTTATGTTTGTAAAACAAAAATTGTATGGTTCAGTCGGTGTAGATATTGTCGAGCAGGTGTGAACTAGGACTGGTCAATGGACCAGCTCTGCCCTGGTCCAGTTGCATCCCCAGATATGAGCTAATGCTGAGGCCACCTTGCATAATCTTATTTACACCATGCGCCTCCTATATTTCTTCTTACTATAACAACTAACAATGCATTTTTGTTGGTGCAAAGGCAGAATGTAATTGGTATCTTCGCATTTTAATAGATTTCTTCTATAAAAAACTAACTATGCCTAGGATGGTAATTGAGAGGGTTATTCTGAGTGTGATAATATAATAGTGTAGCATAATTCTTTTTTCAGATTTGCTAACTCTCGGTCATCTAAAAATTTGCTAAATGTCAGTCACGCCGCCAAATACAGCTGATATGAAGCTAAGATCAGTACAAGATTCCATATTTTGTAAACTACGAAACAAAAAAAGCCAAAGGTCGCAATGTTTTATTTCACAAGATGAGCAATATTTTTTTTAGTTCTATATGAATATCCGCAAAATCGATGGAGAACTAGTATAATTCATTGTCATCCATTGAGACCATGTTAACTATGTTATGCTAGATGAACCAATATCCATAGCATGGCGGTTATTTTTTTAATTTGTATTTGCATCCTCCATGTTTTGCTTGCTCTCTCCTTACGGGTACTATTTTACCGCAACATTCGCTTTCCAAAATCTGAAGCCAAAAACGACGACCATGTAAATAGAAACACAGCTACTGGTCAAATTAAGCTCATGAATAGCAGTTAAAATATACTAGTACTACATCTGTCCGGATTTAATTGACTTTAATCAATACGTTATTTATTCATTAGCCTTCTCTCCTCCGGGTCGATTAAATAGGAACGGAGGTAGTACCAGCGAATTAGCTTTCGCATACCAGCTAATTATAGCTTTCGCATACTCCAGTTAAGCTCATGAATGTTAATGAATTGGCGAATTGATGAGCTTTGATACCTGGTCGCCGAGCAATGCCGGCGTCGCCCGCACATAGGCGGAGCGGCGCAGGTTGACGGTGGCCTTGTGGATGGCGATCTTGGACAGCGGCTGGATCCCTTCTGCCGGCGACGAGCACACGGACGACGCCACCGCCGCCATGGCTAACGCCGCCGCCAGGACGACAGGCACGATCCCCATGCCGGCCACTTGTAGTAACTTGTGCGCACTGGCAGCTGCTGCGGGGCTCCAAGCTGGTGTGAGTGAATCTAGTGTACTCTGGCTGGCCGGGCTATATGTAGCCAATTGGCAGGACCAGGATAGGATCGAGGAGTATTACAGTGACGGTATGATACGAATTGTAAGCACGTACACGCAGTACATGTGATGGTTAATAGTAACGCGTGAAGAACGTGCGACGGAGACCGGCCGGCGGTTTTGTCTCCTTACTTAATTAGTTCTCTCTCTCATTGCTTTCATGGCGATGGCGAGCTCTAGGCATGGAGGGTCGCTGGTGGTGGTGCTTGAGATCAAAGCTTAGAGCATCTCTAACAGTCCGCCAAATCGGCCGCGCGCAATATTAACCGCTGATATGCAACATTGGATGAAAAAAAAAACGTTTCTCTAGCGGGCGCTCTAAACCGCGTAGCACTCTAATTTTTTTTGGGCGCGGGACGTTTTGCAGCGCTATACTTTGGGCTCCGGCTGCAGCGTACGGCATCACTCCACCCACGCGCGAAGAAAACCCGCCAAGAAACTTCCCCGCGAGCATCGCCGCCCCACCGCAAAATCCTCGCCTCCGCGCGCTCGCCAGCGCAATTCGATGGACGCGCCCTCCGGCACCACTCCGACCCCTCCCTACTCCATTCCACCTACCGCAGTTGCCGCCTCCGTCGTGGCTCCGCCCCATGCACCAAACCCTAGCGGTGCCACCGACGCCGGGAACACCGCCGCTCGAGCCCTCTTTGTCTCGCCGCGCCCGACGCTGCTCACAAGCATCGCCGCCGCGCAGGCCGCCGACCAAGAGGAAGGTGCACGCGACCAAGCGCTCGTCGACCGCGGCGGGTGCCGACAAGCCGCCGCCGAAGAAGGGGAAGGCGACTGCTACTCGGTGCATGCAACAGCCTCCGCCGCCGGCTCCATCAATCATTCATCCGCCGCCGCCATCCGCCATCCGCCGACCCTACCGGTGCGCACATGGTGTTCGATGAAGTGCCGGAGAGGTAAACACCATTTCTTTTTATAGATTTCTTAGTTTAGATGCATACATTGCCGAAGAGCCATGAATTTTATTGCAATGTGGAGTCGATGACGCGGCTTTAATGGAGGCAATGAATGTTGGATCTTCGTTCACGAATGACGACATTGTTGAAGAGGAGGAATATGAGGATGTCGATGAGGAAGGAGATGGGTTGATTGAACCGCGCCCTACCGGTTAGTCGGCAAACTACACCATAGTGGAGGACAAGTTTCGTTGCAAGACATGGTTGACAATTGGAATGGATCCAACAACATGTTCGATCAAACTAGAGAGACCTATTGGATGAGGATGAAGGAGTACTTCGACGCCAACAACACAAGTGGAAATAAGCGGAGCGTGCGTTCTCTCCGGTCTCGTTGGTCGAGCATCAACACCGATTGTCAAAAGTGGGCGGGCATGCAAGCCAATGTTGATGTCTTGTCGTCGTGGTGAACAGACAGATGCCATAGGATGGCTTAGATTGGAGCCGAATGGACGCTAGAGGATTCGGGGGAGGGTTTGCGACTAGATGGGATGAACTTCCGGATGCTTTCCTCAAGAACACAACCAAAGGCCGGTATGCAAGAAGAGAGACAAGAGGAAGAACTCTTTACTAGATCGCTTGCTTCATTGATCTCAACACGATTACAGGTGCTTGGATACAAGCTCTATCATCTAATCTCCTCTGTGGTCACGCGCATGTATGAGGCAGTGCCCCCTCTCCTTATATAGGGGAGAGGGTGGCTTACAGAACAAGAAACCCTAATGGCATCTTTGACTGGACAAACTACTTTACAAAGCTACTTTAATCAGGGATGACGCCGGAGTCTTCTTTAATCAGGGACGCTGACGTCCTCCGGCTTCTTTCAGCGTCATCCTTATCTTTATCGTCAGCCCTTCGTTTAAAGCTACTTTGCTTAGCTCATCTTTGTCTTCTAGTTCTGGAGAGGATCTTTGACCAGTCCTGCCGACATGCTCTTCTTTCCGGTGGCCCGGTACCTTTTCTGAGGATACCGGCTTAGCCCCGCTCAGCCAAACGCCTATCTTGTGCTCCGGTATAAACATTTAACCGGTATCCTGATGGCTCAAACCATCCGGTTTGGCATGCCTTTGGCATACCGGGGGTCATCCCCCCAACATTAGTCCCCGAAGCTGGTATAGTCTGGCGGATTCTATCCAACAGACCATGCCAGGTTCTCACGTCTTTGGATACCGGTTTAATCTATCCGGCGTTGGGCTTGGATCCGGCATCTTTGCCCGGATTTTCGTTATCTCTCTTTGCAAGACATTTCCGGTATCTTATCCTCCGGCATCTTAGCCATTAAACACCTCCTCGGCGAAGTCGAGAATATCTTGGGCCCCGCGCCTGTCAGAGACATGCGCACTGTGACTGACGCGCCAGTGTCAGGGGTCACTTCCCTTCGGCTTCTGCGCCAGCATTTATGGCGCCGCACCGGATCCTCGCGGCCGTTCCGGATCCGTGTGGCCTTCTTGTGACATGTTGCTTTCTGTACGTGAATTTGCGTGCCACGTGGTGGCCCGTGGGGCGAACCGTCGCGGCCCACGATCCAAACCACCGAGGCCCAGCGGTTTTCTGGCCCACATCTTCCTCTTCCTTTATAAGGCGAAACCGCTCCTTCTTCTTCCTCTCCTCGCATTCTCCACTTCTTCGCGCTTAGTGCTTTTGCCCTCTGCGCCTCCGCCTCTCCGTTCGCTGTCCAAGCTCCGCCGCCCAGCGAACTTCCGCTGCTGCTGCGCGGACGCCGCTGAACTTTGCCGCGTGAAGAACCTCTGCGGCACTCCTGTCGCAGCTGCGGCATTGGTGCTTCCTCGAGTTCTTCCTCACCTCGCCGTCGACGGACCTCTTCGCCGGCCGCAGGCTCACGATCCCTCCGGCAAACCCCTTCTTCTGCAACTTCGCCGCCTCAGGTTAGGCCCGATGCGCCTCTACCTCTTTTCTTCTTGCTTTCCAGATCTTGGGGCGGTAGAGTATTTATCCCCTCTTTATTTTGCTTTTTCTCTTACTCGTAGATCTTCGCGCGAGGGTCTTTCTGGGGAAAACTGTTTTTCGGTAGAATCCGGCGTCGCCCAGATCTATATGTCTAGCGAAGAGTCTCTCCCCGCTGCCACCTCTAGTAACCAAGGCAGTAGTACTTCCGACGGGCTAACTGAAGATCTTGCCCGGATGGAAATGGAATCCAGCAAAGATCAAGAGACCGACACCTCCAGCCGGGCCCCCGGGAAGGATCTTTCCGGTATCACACGTGGAGCCTGGAGGGGTTCCGACGTGACTCAATATGAGATCGACTGGCTTTATCGGTCCAGGAGAATTCCGGAAGGAGTCACCTGCCGGCTTCCAGGTGACGAGATCGAACCGGTGCTCGAACCCGGTGAGGTCGTTGTTTTCCTTGCTCATTTTGAGCGTGGCTTCGGCCTTCCTGCCTCCGATTTCTTCCGCCAATTCCTTGATTTCTATCGACTCCAACCTCACCACCTTCCCGACAATGCCGTTTTTTTATCTTTCTTGTTTCGTGGCCTTCATGGAAGGCTACATCGGCATCCGTCCCGCTCGCGAGACGTTTGCCCGCTTCTTTTCTCTCCGGATCAACTCGGTCCAGGGCAAGGACATTCCCAAGCCCAAACCCCCCGTACAATGCGGGTCTTGTATCATCGGCTCCCGCCAAGGGAGCCCCTTTTTTAAGTTCAACGGCCTCGAGTCTTGCCGGTTGTGGCAGACAACGTTCTTCTACGTGAAGAACAAGAGCGCCACTGACCTCATCAACTTGCCGGCGTTCAACCCGGCGCCGCCCGCCAAGATCAACTGGAACTACAACCCTGGTACGGATCACATAGAGACGAACCGGGTGGTACGCTTCATGTTGAAGTTGATGAAGAACACCAACATTTGTTCTGACGATATTATCCGCACCTTCATCTGCCGCCGGGTGCTTCCCCTTAAGCGTCGCGCTCACAAGATAAGCGAGATGTACGGCCCTGGTGATCCCACCAAGATCACCGGCCTGCCCTTGAGCAAGGCGGATGTGGTCCTGAAGGCTAACCAAATATGCCAAACGGATATGCCGGATGACTGGGAGTGGGGCCTTTGCCCTCTCAGCTCCAAAAATCCTCCGTCCCAAGAAGTAAGAAATTATGCGGCTCGGGTCGTTTTACCGGTAACTTTTATACTTGCGGCTAACCCCCTTTTTTCTTTTGTTTTCAGGCCAGGGACCGCTTCCCCCGTATTGACTCAGATCAACGAGGCCCTTGCCGGAAGAGGCCTTTGGACAAGTTCGACCCGGACCCTTTCATTCACTGGCAGGATCTGAAGATGGGCCGGACTCCAGCCTCGCGCCTCGGCAAGTCTCCGCCGGGACCAGCTGGTTCGTCTGACGACCTGACCTTGCTAGAGGTAGCTCTTCCGTTTGATCTCTCATATTCTTTTGTTACTGTTGTTCTGTAGACATTCCCTCAGCCAACATCAACCCACAGGTCCATGAGCACGTGGCTCCCCTGCAGGCCGAGGTCGGGGATGAGTTCTTGGACAAACTAATGGCCGAAGGCCAAAAGAACAATGCCCCGGCTCCTGACGCCGGCCCTAGCCAAGTTCCTCCTGCCAAACGCCCTCGGACTGAAGTCCTTGGAGGGAAGCAGGTAAGCACGAAGCGCTACAAGCATAAGCGGATGCCGGTTTCTTCTGGGTAAGTTCTTCATTTACTTTTTGTGTTTTCTTCATTTTCACCAAGTTCCTTTCCGGTTGCTTTTTTCCAATTCGTTCTTTTTTCTCTCTTTCAGCCCTGCGCTTGAGCTTGGCTCCAAGCCGGAGGGCTCTGCCGGCTCCGCAAGGACCTCAACTCCTCCTCCTCACTCAAGTCCGGCACCATCTGGTACCGGCAACACCTCTGCCTCCCCTCCGGGAGGCACTACAAGTTCGGGGTGCGCGGCCCCTACCCCTCCTGATCACCGCGTGGAGGAGGATTTCACCTCCCCTCCTGAAACCCAGGACACCGGCGCCAGCGACACCAGCGCCGACGAGACAGATGCCGGGCAGGCGGAACCTCTGGTTCCTCCTTCCCCGAAGAAGAAAAAGAAGAAGCAGCCAAGCTCTTCCCCCACCGAAACCGCGCCGGATACTTCCGCGCCGGTCTCTTCTGCACTTCAACCGGAAGCTCTTACCCTCGAGCCTACCGGGACCACACCGACACCGTTGCCAAGCCAAGGGCCTTCCGCGGCCAAGCGAATGCCGCCGCCAGAAACCCCCAAGATCACCAAGTTCCTCAAGCCCGGGGCTTCTCGGGGCAAGGCCGTGGAGGGCGACGCCTCAGCCGGCTCGCGGTCCGTAGTGCTGCACGTCGGCCCTGCTGCTGCTGCTGTCCAAGAAAAACCTTCCGGCCTCCTGGGCCGGATCGTTGAGCTGAAGCGTGAGGGCAAGGACCTGGGGCACCTTCTCCCCTATGCCCAAAAGTGGAACGATGCGGATATCTCTGCATCTACCCGCGGCCTGGGGAAGGACCGTCTTCCAGCGCCAGACCCTGCTGGGCCTCGGTCCATGATGTCTACGTCCCCCCCTCCTTTCCTGTAGACAGTGTTGGGCCTCCAAGAGCAGAGGTTTGTAGAACAGCAGCAAGTTTTCCCTTAAGTGGATCACCCAAGGTTTATCGAACTCAGGGAGGAAGAGGTCAAAGATATCCCTCTCATGCAACCCTGCAACCACAAAACAAGAAGTCTCTTGTGTCCCCAACACACCAAATAGGTGCACTAGTTCGGCGAAGAGATAGTGAAATACAGGTGGTATAAATAAGTATGAGCAGTAGCAACGGCGCCAGAAAATAGCTTGATGGCGTGTAGTTGATGGTGGTAGTATTGCAGCAGTAGTAACGCAGTAAAACAGTAAACAAGCAGCAGTAACTCAGCAGTATTTAGGAACAAGGCCTAGGGATTACACTTTCACTAGTGGACACTCTCAACATTGATCACATAACAGAATAGATAAATGCATACTCTACACTTTTGTTGGATGATGAACACATTGCGTAGGATTACACGAACCCTCAATGCCGGAGTTAACAAGCTCCACAATAATGCTCATATTTTAGTAACCTTTAGTGTAAGATAGATCAACATAACCAAATAGATCACATCAATACCATCATAGTAATAGTTAACTTCACAATCTACAAGAGATCATGATCATAGCCTACGACAAGAACCACACGGTGCACACACTAGTCACCTTTACACACGTGCAGGAGGAATAGAACTACTTTAATAACATCACTAGAGTAGCACATAGATGAATTGTGATACAAAACTCATATGAATCTCAATCATGTAAAGCAGCTCATGAGATCATTGTATTGAAGTACATGGAGAGAGATTATCCACATAGCTACCGGTACAGCCCCGAGCCTCGATGGAGAACTACTCCCTCCTCATGGGAGTAGCAGCGGTGATGAAGATGGCGGTGGAGATGGCAGCGGTGTCGATGGAGAAGCCTTCCGGGGGCACTTCCCCGCTCCGGCAGCGTGCCGGAACAGAGACTCCTGTCCCCCAGATCTTGGCCTCGCGATGGCGGCGGCTCTGGAAGGTTTCTGTGGGTTTCGTCGAACGCCTCAGGGTTTTCGATCCAGGGGCTTTATATAGGCGAAGAGGCGGCGCCAGGGGGTCGAAGGGCTGGCCAAACCATAGGGGGGCGCGGGCCCCCCCTAGGCCGCGCCAGGGTATGGTGTGGTGGGCCTGTGCCCCCCCTCTGGTCCCTCTCGTGTGTTCTGGATGCTTCCGGTGAAAATAGGAACCTGGGCGTTGATTTCGTCCGATTCCGAGAATATTTCGTTACTAGGATTTCTGAAACCAAAAACAGCAGAAACAGAACCGGCACTTCGGCATCTTGTTAATAGGTTAGTTCCGGAAAATGCATGAAAATGATATAAAGTGTGAACAAAACATGTTGGTATTGTCATAAAACAAGCATGGAACATCGGAAATTATAGATACGTTGGAGACGTATCAGCATCCCCAAGCTTAGTTCCTACTTGTCCTCGAGTAGGTAAACGATAAAAGATAATTTCTGAGGTGACATGCTACCAACATAATCTTAATCATACCATTGTAAAGCATATGAGATGAATGCAGCGATTCGAAACAATGTAAATGCAATGAGTAAACAAGTGAATCATATAGCAAAGACTTTTCATGAATAGTACTTTCGAGACAAGCATCAATAAGTCTTGCATAAGAGTTACTCATAAAGCAATAAATTCATAGTAGAGACATTGAAGCAACACTATGGAAGATTAAGTTTCAGCGGTTGCTTTCAACTTGTAACATGTATATCTCATGGATAATTGTCAATGCAAAGCAATATAACAAATGCAATAAGCAAGTATATAAGAATCAATGCACAGTTCACACAAATGTTTGCTTCTTGAGGTGGAGAGAAATAGGTGAACTGACTCAACAATGAAAGTAAAAGAATGGTCCTTCAAAGAGGAAAGCATCGATTGCTATATTTGTGCTAGAGCTTTTATTTTGAAAACATGAAACAATTTTGTCAACGGTAGTAATAAAGCATATGTATCATGTAAATTACATCTTACAAGTTGCAAGCCTCATGCATAGTATACTAATAGTGCCCGCACCTTGTCCTAATTAGCTTGGACTACCGGATCATCACAATGCACATGTTTTGACCAAGTGTCACAATGGGGTACCTCTATGCCGCCTGTACAAAGGTCTAAGGAGAAAGCTCGCATTGGATTTCTCGCTATTGATTATTCTTCAACTTAGAGTCTTAGACATCCATACCGGGACAACATAGACAACAGATAATGGACTCCTCTTTTATGCATAAGCATGTAACAACAATTAATAATTTTCTCATTTGAGATTGAGGATATTTGTCCAAAACTGAAACTTCCACCATGGATCATGGCTTTAGTTAGCGGCCCAATGTTCTTCTCTAACAATGTGCATGCTTAACCATAGGGTGGTAGATCTCTCTTACTTCAGACAAGACGGACATGCATAGCAACTCACATGAAATTCAACAATGAATAGTTGATGGCGTCCCCAGTGAACATGGTTATCGCACAACAAGCAACTTAATAAGAGATAAAGTGCATAATTACATATTCAATACCACAATAGTTTTTAAGCTATTTGTCCCATGAGCTATATATTGCAAAGGTGAATGATGGAATTTTAAAGGTAGCACTCAAGCAATTTACTTTGGAATGGCGGAAAATACCATGTAGTAGGTAGGTATGGTGGACACAAATGGCATAGTGTTGTTTGGCTCAAGGATTTTGGATGCATGAGAAGTATTCCCTCTCGATACAAGGCTTAGGCTAGCAAGGTTATTTGAAACAAACACAAGGATGAACCGGTGCAGCAAAACTCACATAAAAGACATATTGAAAACATTATAAGACTCTACATCGTCTTCCTTGTTGTTCAAACTCAATACTAGAAATTATCTAGACCTTAGAGAAACCAAATATGCAATCCAAATTTTAACATGCTCTATGTATTTCTTCATTAATGGGTGCAAAGCATATGATGCAAGAGCTTAAACATGAGCACAACAATTGCCAAGTACCACATTACCCAAGACATTTATAGCAATTACTACATGTATCATTTTCCAATTCCAACCATATAACAATTTAACGAAGGAGAAACTTCGCCAAGAATACTATGAGTAGAAACCAAGGACATACTTGTCCATATGCTACAGCGGAGCGTGTCTCTCTCCCATAAAGTGAATGCTAGGATCCATTTTATTCAAACAAAACAAAAAACAAAAACAAACCGACGCTCCAAGAAAAAGCACATAAGATGTGATGGAATAAAAATATAGTTTCAGGGGAGGAACCTGATAATGTTGTCGATGAAGAAGGGGATGCCTTGGGCATCCCCAAGCTTAGACGCTTGAGTCTTCTTGATATATGCAGGGGTGCACCACCGGGGCATCCCCAAGCTTAGAGCTTTCACTCTCCTTGATCATGTTGCATCATACTCCTCTCTTGATCCTTGAAAACTTCCTCCACACCAAACTCGAAACAACTCATTAGAGGGTTAGTGCACAATATAAATTGACATATTCAGAGGTGACACAATCATTCTTAACACTTCTGGACATTGCATAATGCTACTGGACATTAGTGGATCAAAGAAATTCATCCAACATAGCGAAAGAGGCAATGCGAAATAAAAGGCAGAATCTGTCAAAACAGAACAGTTCGTATTGACGAATTTTAAAATGGCACCAGACTTGCTCAAATGAAAATGCTCAAATTGAATGAAAGTTGCGTACATATCTGAGGATCATGCACGTAAATTGGCTTAATTTTCTGAGCTACCTACAGGGAGGTGGACCCAGATTCGTGACAGCAAAGAAATCTGGAACTGCGCAGTAATCCAAATCTAGTACTTACTTTTCTATCAACGGCTTTACTTGGCACAACAAAACACAAAACTAAGATAAGGAGAGGTTGCTACAGTAGTAAACAACTTCCAAGACACAAATATAAAACAAAGTACTGTAGCAAAATAACACATGGGTTATCTCCCAAGAAGTTCTTTTCTTTATAGCCATTAAGATGGGCTCAGCAGTTTTAATGATGCACTTGCAAGAAATAGTATTTGAGGCAAAAGAGAGCATCAAGAGGCAAGTATGAAACAAATTTAAGCCTAACATGCTTCCTATGCATAGGAATCTTGTAAATAAACAAGTTCATGAAGAGCAAAGTAACAAGCATAGGAAGATAAAACAAGTATAGCTTGAAAAATTTCAGCACATAGAGAGGTGTTTTAGTAACATGAAAATTTCCACAACCATATTTTCCTCTCTCATAGTAACTTTCAGTAGCAACATGAGCAAACTCAACAATATAACCATCACATAAAGCATTCTTATCATGAGTCTCATGCATAAAATTATTACTACTCCCAACATAAGCATAATCAATTTTATTAGTTGTAGTGGGAGCAAATTCAACAAAGTAGCTATCATTATTATTCTCATCATCAAATATAGGAGGCATATTGTAATCATAATCAAATTCACTCTCCATAGTAGGTGGCACCAAAAGACCACTATCATTATAATCATCATAAATAGGAGGTAAAGAATCATCAAAGTAAATTTCCTCCTCAATTCTTGGGGGACTAAAAATATCATGCTCATCAAAGCCAGCTTCCCCAAGCTTAGAATTTTCCATATCATTAGCAACAATGGTATTCAAAGTGTTCATACTAACATGTTTCATGGGTTTTTTAATTTTTGCATTAAACCATTCATGTCTTGACTCAGGAAATAGAATAAAAAGCTCACAGATGTTTTCCATTATGCCTTACTAGTGTAAACAAGAAACAAAAAGATGCAATTGCAGGATCTAAAGGAAATAGCTTCGAGCACAAACACAATGGCGCCAGAAAAGTACTTTACCTGGAACCGAAGTATGAGTGCCTTTTACCTTTCCTCCCCGGCAACGGCGCCAGAAAAGTGCTTGATGTCTACGTCCCCCCCTCCTTTCCTGTAGACAGTGTTGGGCCTCCAAGAGCAGAGGTTTGTAGAACAGCAGCAAGTTTTCCCTTAAGTGGATCACCCAAGGTTTATCGAACTCAGGGAGGAAGAGGTCAAAGATATCCCTCTCATGCAACCCTGCAACCACAAAACAAGAAGTCTCTTGTGTCCCCAACACACCAAATAGGTGCACTAGTTCGGCGAAGAGATAGTGAAATACAGGTGGTATAAATAAGTATGAGCAGTAGCAACGGCGCCAGAAAATAGCTTGATGGCGTGTAGTTGATGGTGGTAGTATTGCAAATAGTAGTAACGCAAAGAAACAAGAAACAAGCAGCAAGAACTCAGCAGTATTTAGGAACAAGGCCTAGGGATTACACTTTCACTAGTGGACACTCTCAACATTGATCACATAACAGAATAGATAAATGCATACTCTACACTTTTGTTGGATGATGAACACATTGCGTAGGATTACACGAACCCTCAATGCCGGAGTTAACAAGCTCCACAATAATGCTCATATTTTAGTAACCTTTAGTGTAAGATAGATCAACATAACCAAATAGATCACATCAATACCATCATAGTAATAGTTAACTTCACAATCTACAAGAGATCATGATCATAGCCTACGACAAGAACCACACGGTGCACACACTAGTCACCTTTACACACGTGCAGGAGGAATAGAACTACTTTAATAACATCACTAGAGTAGCACATAGATGAATTGTGATACAAAACTCATATGAATCTCAATCATGTAAAGCAGCTCATGAGATCATTGTATTGAAGTACATGGAGAGAGATTATCCACATAGCTACCGGTACAGCCCCGAGCCTCGATGGAGAACTACTCCCTCCTCATGGGAGTAGCAGCGGTGATGAAGATGGCGGTGGAGATGGCAGCGGTGTCGATGGAGAAGCCTTCCGGGGGCACTTCCCCGCTCCGGCAGCGTGCCGGAACAGAGACTCCTGTCCCCCAGATCTTGGCCTCGCGATGGCGGCGGCTCTGGAAGGTTTCTGTGGGTTTCGTCGAACGCCTCAGGGTTTTCGATCCAGGGGCTTTATATAGGCGAAGAGGCGGCGCCAGGGGGTCGAAGGGCTGGCCAAACCATAGGGGGGCGCGGGCCCCCCCTAGGCCGCGCCAGGGTATGGTGTGGTGGGCCTGTGCCCCCCCTCTGGTCCCTCTCGTGTGTTCTGGATGCTTCCGGTGAAAATAGGAACCTGGGCGTTGATTTCGTCCGATTCCGAGAATATTTCGTTACTAGGATTTCTGAAACCAAAAACAGCAGAAAACAGGAACTGGCACTTCGGCATCTTGTTAATAGGTTAGTTCCGGAAAATGCATGAAAATGATATAAAGTGTGAACAAAACATGTTGGTATTGTCATAAAACAAGCATGGAACATCGGAAATTATAGATACGTTGGAGACGTATCAGTCCACTGAAGAATACTTTATGCGGCTTAAACGCGCCGTGAAGGAGTTCGACAGTGCGTGGTACGATGCCACCAGCAACGTGGTGGTAAGTTTCGCCAACCCTCTTGCAATTTTGTTGATGCCGGTTTCTTTCTTTCCGGATCTTGTCTATCCTCCCAGTCCCCGAGTTTCGTGTTGAGAGCATAGCTCTTAGCGCGAAACTTAACTAGAAACGCGCGAAACCGGCATAGCCAGTCCCTGAGTTTCGGGTTAAGATCTTTGTTTCTTTCTTTCTCATAATTCTCTTCCTTTGAACAGAGCACCGCGGACGCCCGGAAGCAGCTCTTCGAGGAGCTTCTGTGGGAGCATCGGGACCTTGCCGAGGCCCACAGCCACTGCCAAGGTTTGTTTCCTTTCTTTTTCTCCGGCATCTTTTCACTGGAATGTTTTCTTCTTTGATGCTTACGCATCTTCTGTTCAACAGCTGTTCCGGAAACTACCATCGAGGCCCTCAAGGCCCAGGTTGTCACGCTTCAAGGTATCACTCTTTCTTTTCCGGTTAACCCGTTCTTTTTTTTTAATCAATTGCCACTTGCTAACACCTTTCTTTCCGGTATCTAGGCGAGAAAGAGCAGCTCATCAAGGAGCACCACGAGGCACTGGACGTCCAAAGGACCGCCTCGAGGGAGCTGAAGGAACAGGCTATGCAAGCCGCGCTCCAGCATGAGCAAGCTCTGAAGGACGCCCGGGTTGCAGCCGAGGCCAGGCTGGCGGAGGTCGTGGAGGACTCCACGAACTCCAACACGGTGCTGAAGGCAGAGCTGGAGGAGGAAAGGAAGGCGCGGAAGGCAGCGGAGCGCCTTATTGAGGTCATGACCACTGATCATAAGGAATATGATCGGCTGGTTATGCAGATTGATGCGTTGGCTTTCCGTAAGTTCTTGCCTTGTCCCCTCTTTCGCTTATAAGCTTTCTCCTTTCGAAAATGTGTCTGTGTTCCTTTTCCTTCCGGCACACTTTCCGGTATCTTGTGCTTATGCTTTTCCCTTCCTCCTGTAGAACACTTCCCGGACTCCCAGGCACATGTCGTGAAAAAGGTGATGGAGGACCGGGTGGCGCGGCAATTTCCCAATATGGACGCGCACTGGGACGGGTACGACTATCTGGTCGCCCTCTCCGCGCGAGTCCAACATATGCGCTCCGTGGACCGGCTCCTTGGCGACCTACCGGATGCCGCCATCCAACTTTTCAAGGTGCTGTGGCCTGAAGAAGAGATGCAGGCAAACATCACGCTTACCGCCCACCGGCTCAAGGAGGCAGGGCGCCGGATTCGTGAGTGGCAGTGCTCCACGGCTCGTGCCGGAGCTGACACGGCGCTGCGCTCCGCATGCTCCTGGTATCCGGACTTGGATCTGGATGCACTCCAAGGCGTACGCCAAGATGCTCCTACCGATATGAATCCGGTTCTTACCGCAAAGCGGCAGGACCGGGCCTACCGGCTTGCTGAGTATGCCGAGGTCCGCACCTTCATCCCTCCCCCTCCTGATGTTAAGGACTACCTCAGCGATGAGGAAGAAGAAGAGGGAGATGAAGATGAGGCTGCCGAGGATGTGCCGCCGGAAGCTCCCGAGGCCAGCGCTGCTCCCCCTGAAGACACCGAGACCGGTGCTATTCCACCTGATGCCTCCGTCGCCTGAACAACTTATCTGCTCCTGCTCGCTTTATAACAGAACTCGTTAAATTCGACCCCGGTATGCCGGGGTGTATGATGTAATATAAAACTTTTCCTTGTGGTTTGTGGTGCAACATTTGATGCCGGTGTCTTGCACACCGGTAACTTATTAAGTTATGTTGGTTCGCTACTTAGTACTTTGCTTATCATTTCGATTTTTGTCTTGCACTGCAATTATTCCGAAACTGTTTCCGCATCCAATTCGATGCACACTTGGCCCTTTTGCTTTGGCTCTGCCTACCTTCTCTGGGCGTTTTTGGCGTATGAGCACAAAGTTCTTTCACCAAGCAAGCATTTTCTTGAACTTGGAAATAACTCGAAATTTTTGCAAAAAACCGGTATAACCGGGGTTAGTTAAATTTTCCGGATTGTTCTTTCCTGCTCTCCCTCTTCGCAGTTCATGTGCTTATCCCCTACCGGTTTATCTTGCTTGCCATGAAGCCGGGTTGCGGACAGCCGCAGAGTCGAAGACTCCGGTAGGGTTTAGCACACTACTAAACCGGAAAGAAAAAACGTTCAATAAGCAACCGGTAAACTGAAAAAATAAACAAGTTACATGCAACCTTATTGGGGTAGTCCCCGAGATTCATTCAAGGTTCCGGCATCTTTTATTCATAGCAATTAAGGTACAAAAAGGAACTTCTTACACCACAACTTCAAGAGTAGAAAGGACGCAACAGAGCTACGTTCCATGGACGCTTGCTCTCCTCTTCGGACCTGTCCGCCTTTCCTTTTTTCCACTCCTGTGCATCGATCAAGTAGTATGCATCATTGTGAAGCACTTTGCTTACAACGAAGGGACCTTCCCATGGTGGTGAGAGCTTATGCTGGCCTTCAGTGCGCTGCACTAGGCGTAGCACCAGATCTCCTTCCCGGAAAACTCTCGGGTTAACCTTCCGGCTGTGATAGCGTCTGAGGTTTTGCTGGTAAATGGCTGTTCTTGCCAATGCTAATTCTCTTGCTTCTTCTAGCAAGTCCACATCATCTTCTCGGGCCTCCTTTACCTCTTCTTCGGTATAGAGTTGCACCCTTGGCGAATCGTGGAGAATGTCGGTTGGTATGACCGCTTCTGCTCCATAAACCATGAAGAATGGAGGGTATCCGGTAGACCGGTTTGGAGTTGTTCTTATGCTCCATAGTACTGATGGTAGCTCATCGAGCCAACACCCCGGTGACTTTTCCACCGCATCAATGAGTCTTGGTTTGATACCGGAAAGTACCAAAGCGTTTGTTCTTTCAACTTGGCCATTGCCTTGTGGATGCGCTACTGAGCACAAATCCAACCGGATGTTGTTGTCTTCACAAAATCTTTTGAACTCACCTTGAGCAAAATTGGTGCCATTGTCAGTGATAATGCTATGCGGGTAGCCATACCGCAAGATAACATCTTTTAAGAACTTGACCGCTGTGTGCCCATCACACTTTGCAATGGGTTTCACCTCTAGCCACTAGGTGAATTTGTCCACCATAACCAAGATGTGGGTCATGTTTCCTCTTGCGGTTTTGAACGGGCCAACCATGTCTAGGCACCAAACAGCAAATGGCCAAGTTAGCGGTATTGTCTTTAAACCGGACGCTGGGGTATGGTTTTGCTTGGCGTACCTCTGGCACCCGTTGCATTTTCTTACCATATCCTCCGCGTTTTGCAAAGCCATTGGCCAGTAGAACCCATGCCGGAATACTTTTGCCACCAGCGCCCTTGATGACGCGTGATGCCCACATTCTCCTCGGTGAATTTCCTCAAGCATTTCTTTTCCCTCCGCCGGTTCCACACATCTTTGAAGGACACCGGTGACGCTTCTCTTGTACACCTCACCATTGATGAATGTATATGCTTTGGACCTTCTTTGGATTCTCCTTGATTCGTTTTCGTCATCCGGCAAGGTGCCGTTGATCAGGAATTCCTTAATAGGTTTAACCCACGACGGTGTCTCTCTAACCAAAAACACCGGTGCATCTATCTCCATGCTATCTACCAGCATCGTTTCTTCCGGTACGGCTGCAGCAGTCCCCGAGCTTGCCGGAGCAGTCCCCGAGTTTCCTTCATCGATATCCATGGGTACTACATGCGATTCCGGTACGAAAATTGATTCCGATTCCGGGCTTGGTTTGATCGATGGTACTCTTAAGTGAGCTAAAGCTATTCCGGGAGGAATTTCTTGCCTGGATGAGCCCAGCTTGGACAAAGCATCCGCGGCTTCATTTTCTGCGCGCGGCACATGGTGAAACTCACAACCCGGTTTGTTGCTGCTATGTATAATAGCATAGGCTCTCTTTCTAGAGGTGAAGCCAGTATAGGTGCTGTGGCCAGCATTGTTTTCAGTTCTTTAAACGCTGCGTCTGCCTGAGGGGTCCAGACGAACGTATCGGATTTTTTCATTAGAGCATAAAGTGGCAGAGCTTTTTCTCCCAACCTGCTTATGAACCGGCTTAGCGATGCCAAGCTTCCGGTAAAATTTTGCACATCTTTTAGTTCTCGTGGGATAGTCATTCTTTCTATTGCCCGGATCTTTACCGGATTGACTTCAATGCCCCGGCTTGACACAAGGAAGCCGAGCAGCTTGCCGGCAGGGACACCGAAGGTGCATTTTGCCGGATTAAGTTTCATCCGGAACCGTCTTAGGTTATCGAACGTTTGCCGGATGTCACTGATTAAGGTGTTCTTTACCTTAGTTTTTATCACAATGTCGTCTACATAGACTTGCACATTCTTTCCGATTTGATCAAACAAGCATTTTTGCATACAGCGCTGGTACGTTGCACCAGCGTTGCGCAAACCAAAGGGCATAGTGACATAGCAATAAGCCCCATGCGGGGTAATGAACGCAGTTTTTATTTGATCTTCCTTTTTCAAGGGAATTTGGTGGAAACCGGAATACGCATCCAGAAAGGACAACAACTCACACCCAGCAGTTGAATCAATCACCTGATCGATCCGTGGCAAAGGGAAAGGATCTCTTGGGCAAGCCTTGTTTAGGTTGGTGTAGTCGATGCACATGCGCCATACCTTTGGAGCTTTTGCCTCCAGGTTCTCATCTTTTTTTCTTTTCGACCATTACCGGATTGGCCAGCCACTCTGTGTGCGTGACCTCCACAATGAATCCGGCAACGAGTAGTTTGGTCACTTCTTCTCCAATAATCTTCCTCCTATCTTCAGCGAACCGGCGCAAGGGTTGCCGCACCGGCTTAGCGTCTTTCCGGACATTTAAAGAGTGCTCAGCCAGCTCCCTCGGAACACCCACCAAGTCATCAGTGGACCAGGCAAAGATATTCCGGTTCTCACGGAGGAAGCTGACGAGCGCGTTTTCCTATGCTTGATCGAGTCCGGCACCGATGCGAACGGTGCGCTCTGGGTAAGCCGGATCCAGCACAATGTCCTTTGTTTCATTTGTCGGCTTGAATGCCGGTGAGCCCAAGCTTCCACTCATTGCCGCTAAACTCAACTGTGAGGACTGAGCCAGCGCAACCGCGGTTTGCATTCTTCTTTTTTCCTCCGCGATCACCAGCGATTCCGCTAGGTTTGATCCGGTAGATGCAGTTTCCAGCGAGACCTTATAGTTCCCCACCACAGTTAAGGGTCCACGAGGTGCCGGCATCTTCATCTTGAGGTAAGCTGTATGAGTCGTAGCCATGAAAGCTGCCAGCGCTGGTCTTCCCAGCAACGCATGGTAAGGACTGTCTAGGTTCACCACCTCAAACTCAACATTTTCAACCCGGAAATTGTCACGTCCTCCAAACGCTACGTCCACCCGAACTTTTCCTACCGGAGCACAGGACAAGCCCGGAACGATTCCGTGGAACGTTGTACGCGTTGGCTGAAGCATGTTTTCTGTTATACCCAGCGTATGCATGGTATGCTTGTACATGATGTTTATGCTGCTGCCGTTGTCTATCAGCACCTTGCTGAATTTAACTCGGGTTTGCGGCCCTTTCATGATTGGGTCCACAACAAGAGCATATCCACCCGGATTCGGCATGATTTTGGGGTGATCCTTAAATGACCAGGTAATTTCCTGATCTGACCACAACATGTATCTGGGGACTGCTGGCATCACGGCGTTTACCTCCATGGAGCGGCAATGCACACTTTGCATGTCTGTCGGCTCAGTGACAAAGACAACACAGCACAGATGCGGGCCCTCGTAAACATTCCGGCCTAAAGGTGCCGGTGGAGGTGGTTGATCATCGTTTTGCTCCACCCGGTTAACTTGCTGGTATTGTTGCCTATTCGGCTGATGCTGTACCGGTAAAGCGTTTGCTCCGGTGAGTGGTGGCGGTAGTGGTAGTTGTTGCTGACGCAACATATCTTGTGACGGTGGCAACACTGTTGAGCACCCTTGTGCTTGCGCGTCCTTTACCGCTCCCTTTTGCATTAAGTACTTAGTCCAAGAACAATCCTTCGTCAGATGATTTGTCGGGTGATCCGGGTTTGGCGTGTGCCACCGGCAAGGTTGATCCATGGCGGCTTCCATGGTGTATTTTACGGGTTCCTGCCAATTCTTTTTCTGGCCCCAGGGTTTCTATTCGACCCACTGCTTTTTTGGACCCGCCCATGGCTGCGATCCGGTTTTTGGCCTTTGGCTACTGCCGGCATCATAATTTTCTTGCACGGCAGCAACGTGCTGCGGAGCGTACCTTCGATCCGGGAAATCTTCCCTTCTCTTGTTGTTCCGGTTGTCCCGGTATTGTTCGTGTCGCTGCTCCGGCTCAGCTTGTACTGCTGGTTGCAATGGATCTCCCAATGCATAGCTATCCGCCACACGTATCATCTCTGCCAAGGTTGCTGGCATGCTTCTCTGTAGCTTTTGCCACAGCGGTGATCCTCTCCGGCATCCTTGACTGAACCAAGCAATTGCTTGTGCTTCAATCACTCCTTCACACGTGTTTCTTGTTGAGTTCCATCGGGTAAGATAATCCCTGTCGGTCTCACCGGCACGTTGCTGGCATAAAGCGAGCTGTTGGGGCCGGTTCGGCCTCTTGTAAGTGCTACTGAAATTGTTCACGAAGGCTTCCTCAAAGTCCAGCCATCCGTTAATGCTTCCTGCCGGCAAGTTGTTAAGCCAAATCCGTGCAGGGCCTACCAGGTAGGACGGTATGATTCTCACCGCCCAATGCCGGTTTACTCCGCCACCAGCTACATAAACAGCTGTGACATAGTCCGCCAGCCAATCTTCCGGCTTGGTCGTGCCATCATACGTTTTAGTGTCTCGGGGCAGCTGGAAATTGCGTACCGGTGGCTCTTCTCCCATGATCCGTGGGCCAAAACATTTTGGGCTAGGAGGACCCTCAGACTCGATCATTTCAGAAAGATGTACCCTGTCCAGCCTGTGCCTCGCATCCTGGTCTGGCAAACATCTCTCCCCCAGGCGATCCCCCAAGGGGTTCCGGTAGACTCTTGTTCGTTCTACTTCGGAATCTCCCTCTCCGTATCTTTCCGGTTCCGCGGCTCTTGCCTGCCGGTACCTTGGTGGTGGCATCTCCTCGTATGCTGCCCTTGCAGCTCGATAATTTTGCCCGGTTTCATATCTACCGGCATGATTGTTTCCGGCACAGACTCCTCTGGCGTAGCCTCGACCTGCCCCTTGGCTTTTTCTACCGGCATCGTGTTGCCCGGCTTGTTGTTTTCCGGCAAGAACCGGATCGTACACAGTCATCTGCTGTGCGTTCATTTCTTTTTCTCTTCTTCTGTCCGGATGGGGGGACGATGCCTGCCCATGGGACTTGCTTCCGGCATTCTTTGTTGAACGCGCGGACTTTGAGGCCGCGGCCTTGTTCAGCTTAGCCAGTTGCTCAGCATTCTGATGCTCAATAGTTTCCAGCAGCTCTCTAACACGCTCTTGCTGTTTTGCCAAAGCATCTCCGGAAAGCGATTCGCATAGCTCTACTGCAGCTTTAGCAGCTTTTATAGTTTTATCCGGGCTACTGTACTTAGGTTTTTCCACGATGCTAACAGATGCAGAGGTACTTTTGCCGGCAAGAACTTCTTTGCGCAAATCTTGATCTAGGTTTCGAGCTTTTAGCCGGTTTTCCGGTATCCTAGCAGCATGCGCGCTAACAGAAGCAAAGCCATGGGCAGCGTTATACTCACGTAGGGTTAGGTTCAGCTCGCGCTGCGCCCGGACGATGTCCTTGCCGCTCTCGAGCACCTTCTTGCGCTGCGCCTCCAGCTCCGCCTGAGCCGCTGCCGGGTCGATGTTCTGCGCGATGGGGGTGGCGAGGACGTTCTTCGCCGCTTGGAGCGGTGTTTCCGGTGGCGCGGATGATGCTCCCGCTGCGCCTGCGTCGCGCTCCAGCGGTGGCTTGGCCGCACGGGTCGAAGCCGCACGACCAGCACCTTCACCCACAGCTTCTTTTCCTGCACCAACCACGCCAGTCATCATTACCTCGACGCTGCCGGCGGCGCGGCCAGCACAGAGCCACCTTGGCGGGTCCGGTGCCACCAGCACCGGCGAGAGGCGCTGGCGCACAGGGACGGTGCCAAAGTAGACGCGGTGGCTGCCAAACTCGATGGTGCGGCCGTTCTTGGGGAAGATGCCGCCGTTGGCGAAGCAGCCCGCGTTGTCGTTGATGAAGTCCATGTCGTAGATGCGCTGCACAAGCGCGGACACCGTACGCTCGCCGGCGACCTCGAGGATGCCCGCCCGAATGTGAACTCCTGCAAGCGCCACTTCATGCCCCACGGTGGGCGCCAACTGTCGTCGTGGTGAACAGACAGATGCCATAGGATGGCTTAGATTGGGGCCGAATGGACGCTAGATGATTCGGGGGAGGGTTTGCGACTAGATGGGATGAACTTCTGGATGCTTTCCTCAAGAACACAACCAAAGGCCGGTATGCAAGAAGAGAGACAAGAGGAAGAACTCTTTACTAGATCGCTTGCTTCATTGATCTCAACACGATTACAGGTGCTTGGATACAAGCTCTATCGTCTAATCTCCTCTGTGGTCACGCGCCTGTATGAGGCAGTGCCCCCTCTCCTTATATAGGGGAGAGGGTGGCTTACAGAACAAGAAACCCTAATGGCATCTTTGACTGGACAAACTACTTTACAAAGCTACTTTAATCAGGGATGACGCCGGAGTCTTCTTTAATCAGGGACGCTGACGTCCTCCGGCTTCTTTCAGCGTCATCCTTATCTTTATCGTCAGCCCTTCGTTTAAAGCTACTTTGCTTAGCTCATCTTTGTCTTCTAGTTCTGGAGAGGATCTTTGACCAGTCCTGCCAACATGCTCTTCTTTCCGGTGGCCCGGTACCTTTTCTGAGGATACCGGCTTAGCCCCGCTCAGCCAAACGCCTATCTTGTGCTCCGGTATAAACATTTAACCGGTATCCTGATGGCTCAAACCATCCGGTTTGGCATGCCTTTGGCATACCGGGGGTCATCCCCCCAACATGTCTGTAAGGGTATTTTACCCTTAACCATTATTTTGGTTAACAATGACACCATTGCTATTGTGTGGACTAATGTTTTATTCCACATATGAGAATGCAAGACGGTGACAAAGGTTTCACTCGGGATACAAGGATATGAGGTGATGAGAGACCCCCCAATTGTTGTTCTCAACTTGTGACGTTGTGTTGGCCATTTGTCTCTAGAGAGAAGTTCGTCAAAGTCACATGTACATATAATCTTCACCAAAAATGCTGAGAGGAAGAAATGTCGAGGAGAAGAGGATGTTCTGAAGCTCTAGGAAAAATCGGCACACAGCCCGGCGGACCGAGTGCTGCTGCCGGGCAACCCGGCACACAGCCCGGTCCACCGGGTGCTGCTGCCAGAAAGATCGGCAGCCAGCCCGGTGTACCGGGTGCTGCTACCGGACTGCGAAGAGAACCAGAGAACAGGAGCTTCCGGCAGTCAGCCCGGTCGACCGGGTGCTGTTGCCGGGCTGTCCGGTATGTGGCCCGGTACCACCGGGTCAGCAACCGGGTGGCTCGACTCTGAAGTGAAAAACGGTTACTTTTCCGGGACGACTATATAAGCTCCTTCTTCTTCCTTGAAGGGGTAAAGAGACCAGTGCAAAAGCTCAAGACATTTCTCTCTCTCTCTCATACTCCATTGTTGAGCTCCAAATCCTTCGGATCTACCTCCTCCTCTACCCAAACTCAAATCCCTCTAGGGAAAAGCTAGAGGAGGTCTTGATCTACAGTTCCACCAAGCAAAATCTTGTCCCCCCTTGTATTCATCAAGATACTTTCTCTCTAGGGTTCCTTGGAAACCCTAGGTGGGCAAGAGTAGTCCGGAAGCATCCGAGTTGTGGATTTGCTCCTGACAAGATTGTGAAGGTTTGGAGGCTACCTCAAAGTCTACCACAAGTGAGTGAGTTATTCCTTCGTGGGATAGGCTCCGGAGAATAGGGTGAGCCTTCGTGACGTTGGGAATCCTTCGTGGGACCCCCACCCCTCCAAACGTGACGTGCCTTCTTGCAAAGGAAGGGAACACGGAAATAAACCCTCGTCTCCGCCTTCTATCGGTTATCTCTAACCGAACTCCTTACTTGTGATATAATTGCCTGTGAGAGCCTTCGTGCTTGAGTTACTTGTATCATCATATAGGTTACCTCACCTAGTTTGCATTAGGCTCACCTTTATATTCCGCAAAGCCTAATATTGCAAAGAAAGAATTTAAAATTTGTATAAACATATTCGCCCCCCTCTAGGTTTACCATCTCTGAACTTTCAATGTCATCAACCCAAGTGACACAAATGATATCGATAGGATAAGCAATTCTACTACTTTGTTAATCATCTCTACGCTAATCTATTGTATTTTGTTTGTTTTGTAGAACTTCATGGCTCAAGGATTGTTTAGAGATGTGGGAAAGAAGAACAAGAAAGGCAACAAGATTCTTGGCAAGCGATTCACGATGCGTCATTGCTATGAAGTGCTAGGGAACGAAGAAAACTGGAAGACCCGCGGAAAATTGGATGCGGCAACCATGGCCACCAATGCAACCGGTGATGCAACAATTATCTATGATGATGACTCAAGTGACGAAGGCAAGAAGAGAAGCTTCACTCCTCACTCGGTTACCAATGCAAGGAGGAATGTGCGTGGTAGGAAGGCCGCCAAAGATATGAAGGGAAAGAAGGCGGGAGATGATGATATAGCGATTGCTATGGATAGGATTGCAAATGCAAGGTTGCAAGCAAATGAAGATAGGAAGGTGGCAAGAAACTTGGATAAAGAGGCTATGGAGGCTCAGAGAGCCGCTTTGGAGGAGAGGCTTGCCACCAACGAGGAGAGGAAGTTGGCATTGGAGGAGAAGAAGCTCGCCAATGAGGAGCACCTATGCCTAGTGGAGGAAGAGAGGAAACTATTCTTGATCGACACTTCCAACTTGGATGGGAGGCAAACGGAGTACATCAACCTTACTCGCGATGAAGTGTTGGCCAAAAAAAGATTGTTGGTGGCCAACATGAACACACCCACGATCGACATGTTTGGAGGAGGCATGGGCCTGTTTGGAGGAGGCATGGGAGGAATGGACGGCATGGGAGGCATGGCCGACATGGGAGGACGAAGCTGTGGAGGAGTCTTCGGAGGGACCATGGAGCACCGGCAAGTGGTGTCAATGGAGCCATGGGAGCACCACCGGGAGGATTCGTGGCCTCTATGGATCCTTCTCTTCCTCCTTCAAGCCAAGGTATCGATTAAGAAGAAGCAAAAGATGACGATGACTTGGAAAATGCGGAAGTGTGAGATTCTCTCTTGCATTTGTGATATACAAATTGTGTGTTGCACTTTGTGTCCATTTAAACTATAATATCTTGTTGTGTTTGTTGAACTATATCATGATATTTGAACTGTGGTAGATCATTTGGTTGATGATTTATTTGAGTATTTGATCATGTTGAATGCATATTAGTGTGTGAATATTGTTTTCTGCCGGCGCTACGTGATACGTCCATTTTGCATCACTATTTTATACTCCCTCCGTTCCTTTCTATAGTGCCTATTGTTTTTTGGCACGGAAATTAGCGCAAGCAAATTTATTGACACAAAACCCCCAGCGCTATTTGAGAGAAAAAAAGGAAACTGGAAACAGATCGGAGACATGATCTGCTCCCTACGCGCGGCCTACTCCTTCCTAATCTCACGTGATCTGTATTTGCTATTTCCTTAACAGACGCGTGCGTGATCTACTCCTTCCTAATCTCACGTCCAGATTTTCTCTACGTGATTGCATACCAGATTTTGTCAACGTGAACAGATTCTTTCCAGATTTTCTGGACGGAAACAAATCGGTGGAAGGGGTTATTTGCAAAAAAAAACACAGCTTTCCTCTTATATTCTGAAACAATTGCGAAAAAACAATAGGCATTATAGAAAGGAACGGAGGGAGTATCATAATTTACTGATTCATTGATATATTTCATATTTAGAGATGATACTTATGTTATTTCACCTATTTTGCATGTTTCATGATTATTGGAGAATTACTCACCGGAGTCAGGATTCTGCTAGAAAAAGCGCCGTCAGGATACAATATTTCTGAAGATCAACAATTGACGGAAAATATAACGAAACTCCTATTTTTCCAAATGACGGAGCCAGCCAAAAGGGGAGGCCGAGGAGGGCCGCCATGGGCCCTCCCCATAGGCTGGCGTGGCCACCAAGGCCGGCGCGCCGCCACGTGGGGAGGGGGCCCACGACCCCCTCGGCCATCGCCCTTCCGCGTACTTCATCTCCCAGAAACCCTAAGGTGCGGGGGGACATCGAGGATAGTCATCGCTGCCTCCTCGAGGCGGAAAAACACCAGAGAGAAAAGAGCTCTCCGGCAGGCAGAAATCTGCCAGGGAAATTCCCTCCCGGAGGGGGGAAATCGTCGCCATCGTCACCGTCATCGAGCTGGACTTCACTGGGATCATCATCATCATCATCTCCACCACCGACACCGTCATCTCCACCGCTGCACCTCGTCTCCTCTGTAACATCTAGGGTTGAATCTTGAGTATTTCATAGGGGAAACTCTCCCGGTGTTGATTACTCCTTGTTATTGATGCTATTGAGTGAAACCGTTGAATCAAGGTTTATGTTCAGATTGTTATCCACCATCATATCACCTCTGATCATGTTCCATATGATTTCTTGTGAGTAGTTCGTTTAGTTCTTGAAGACATGGGTGAAGTCTAAATGTTAGTAGTGAACTATGTTGAGTAATATTTAATGGTTTGATATTTAAGTTGTGGTGTTATTCTTCTAGTGGTGTCATGTGAATGTCGACTACATGATACTTCACATTTATGGGCCTAGGGGAATGCATCTTGTATTTTTTTGCTAATTGTGGGGTTGCCGGTGTGACAGCAACCTAAACCCCCGTTGGTATATCGATGCATGAGGGATAGCAGGATCTCAGAGTTTAAGGTTGTGTTAGATTTATCTTAATTACTTTCTTGTATTTGCGAATGCTTGCAAGGGGTTTAATCACAAGTATGTATTAGTCCTAGGAAGGGCGGTGCATTAGCATAGGTTCACCCACACAACACTTATCAAAACATTGAAGATTAATCAACTATATGAAGCGAAAGCACTAGACTAAATTCATGTGTGTCCTCAAGAACGTTTGGCCATCATAAGTAAACAAACCGGCTTGTCCTTTGTGCTAAAAAGGATTGGGCCACTTGCTGCAATTATTATTCTCGCATCTTACTTACTTGTATTTTATTTATCTGC